>NC_050478.2:39844154-41196029 GCF_012460135.2 Molothrus ater | reverse complement strand
GCACAGCAAAAAGTATGAAACTAAAGACCGAATATTAAAAGAAAAATCTATCAGGATGTCAAAGTCAAGGGGACTTTCTGAAAACTGGATGTTTCTAAGACTGACACAACTTTTAAAAGCTAGCACGGAAGAGGAGGAACTGTTTTAAGTTGATAGATGCTTTTGAGCTCTTAACACGAGAAAACAGGAAATACCTTAGGAATTGTTATTTTGGTTTTGGCAGATACTAGGGACAGACCTTTAAAGTGCCACAAGAGCAAAAGGATATCCTCTTGAAAGGAACACAAGGCCTTTGCTAAGAGCTAAGCTCAATTGCAGAAGCCTGTAAAAATGAACTAAGGCAAGTGAATGTTAACATTCATGGCTCAATCCCCTATCCAGCTCAGCTGAGATCTAATTCCAAAAGACAGGTATTTCAGCACAAAAGTATATGCCAACAAATTAAAAGCAGTGTGCAGAAGGAAGATGCAGGCAGCAGTGCTCTCAAAAATCGGAACACAATGGTAAAATATCAGGAAAATTATTTCCTTAAAATGGATTACCTAGGAAAACAGATTTATAATCACTAAAACCAAAATAAAATCCATCAAAACCATCAAAATGAACACAATCCGACTTTAAGAAGAGTTAATGAGCTTGAACTAAGATGTAGGATTAAAAACAAGATTTCTTTTGAGCTCCATTAGTGAAAAAGTATACGAAAAAGCTATGCATTAATTATTATTCTTAGCACTCCAAACTTCCTGCATAATATCTTCTCTTGTTTGGTATCACCTTTGCTGCCAAAGAATGGCCAAAGATTTTCTGTATACTATTCTGTGGGCTAATTAATTTGTAAGATGGTAAAATATTAGGGACATTGAACAGAATGGAAATAGAGATGCATATTGAACAAACAAAAATGTACAAAGCATTCTGAGTATAAAAAGAATAGAACTGTTTCTACTGTAAGTGAATGTCAATATGCATCTAAAGATTTGGCGATTCAGAGGAGTTCTTGGCTTGCTCAACCAATTCAGACAAATTGATTTTGATCTGTCCAAATTTTTTTAATTTTCATTTGTCTTTAAGAGAAAGATAAAAACCGTCATTGAAAATCTTGGCAGATGTTAGAGAATGAACTTTCCTCTTACCCAAATACTCTTTTAATCTATATACAGAAGGTTCGGACTCGGGAGACCACTGCTAATCAGATAAAAAAAAATCAAGCATTTATTTAAAATTTGCATAGGGGTTATTTAAGTATGTGCTAAGAAACCTTTCTCAATCAAGGTCATCAATGAGATTTCAAGGGGAAAATAAACTCCATATATATATTTATACATACACACAATCCTGAGAGAATCAGCTTTAACGGAAAAATGGGCTTGCCAACAATTCTGGCATGACAGGTGGGAGCACAACTCAGATTTTCCTAGGCTGTTGGACTGTATCTTCATCTACAAAAAGCAACAATGTAAGGCATATTCAAGTCAGCATATTTCACATGTATCAGAACTTGAAAAGCCCAAGCAAAAGGGATATACCAACACAGGTAACTGTCACACAGATTTAGTTCCAATGACAAAAACTTGTTATCAAAAGAGGTTATCTGAAAATAGAAGGTTTCTGCTGTCTAACCTGTCACAGGCTAAAACATTAAGCAGTGTTGACTCTACATTGAGAAAAGGACACAACAGACAGGCTGTAGGTTAAAGTCATTGGTGCCCAGTCTGCCTACCAAGAGTGGAGGAATCTGTGCTGTGTCATCATCCAGCAGAATACTTCCTTCAGGAGAGGATAAATGACAAGATGCAGACAGTGTCTGATCTAGTGCTGCAGGCACAGCACATGGAGATGCAGGATTGTATTTACAAGAAGTTCTGTGCAGCTGAGGCTGCTCAAAACCCATGGAGGAAATTTTTGAAATGCTGGCATAAAAGAGATGGTGACAGCAAGGCAATGCTAGCTGCAGGGAAGACACACTGCACTAAGTCTGCTGGGAACAGGGGAGAGTGATGGACAACCATTTGATTAATCGAGATATTCTCTGCAAGGTGCAAGGAAAGTGAGATGCAGTCAGCTGTTTCCCAAGTAGTTGCTTGTACAGGTTAAACCAGTTCTTATCAACAAAGCTGCAGTTTAAGAAACACTAAAAAAAAAATTAAAATGTAGATTAAAGCAAAGACCAAACATACTATATTCCTAACAGCTGAACTCCCTCACAGAAAGCATGATGCCTGGTTTCCAAAGGTCTCTGCTCATAGTTGTAGTAGGACTGACATCCCAATGAACTTAGCATTGTGTCTTCCCCTGCCTAATATTCCCCTGCCACATCCCTCTTAGATGCTGCACATAAACCACCCCAGTCTGGAATCCATCAGCTGTGTTAGATAAGGGAGTTACTTTGATTTCTTAACTAGTGTTTGTAAGTTCTGACAGCCACACTTAGTTTTATTAAATGTACTTGTGCTGGCTAAATCCTTTCCCAATACCTCCTTAGGGCACTATTACAGGTTTCAGATTGAGACTGGACTGCTTGGGAATGATTGTGTTCCTGGGAAATGGGCTAATTACAATGGCAATCTTGCACAGCACTTACCACTAGTCTCTGCCTATACTGTTTTCCCCCTGCAAAAGGTTAGAAGCATGAAAATAAATAGAATTAAGTCTGTGTTTGGTATTGGAAGATCTGCAGCAATCAGGCAGAAATGTTTTCATGTTCACTGCTAGGTACAGGATCTGATGCATGAGAAATGGTAATGAGATAACAAATTAGCCATTGATTCAGACACATCAGTGATGACTGAAAGCCATTATGTGGTAACTGCTCTTTTCTGGGGGTCTGTTTGAAGTATGTTGGTGGTCCCTATGTATTTCCTAGGAGAAGAACATCTGTTGAACAAAAAACACTATCAAAATCAATATAATTAGCATCTTTTTGAAACTCTTGAGTTAAAGGAAGGGTGGATCTTTTTCCTGACCCTGAGCTGATCTTTCTTGTGTGACAAATAGAAGCTTTCAGCTTCCAAGTTGTTTTTGTTGGATGAAGAAACAGTTTTATTTCCTAGGTCTGACAGTCTGGCTCTATCTATTAATTTTCATATACTTGGTTACATTAATGTTGATTAATAGTCAATAGTTTCAATTAAGCCTAAAAGACTTCAATACCTAAGTATCCCTGAAAATTATTGGGACTGACATACCTCTCACTCAAACTAATTCAAAAAATGCCCAAAATGTTAAATTAGTAACAGATACCAGAGGAGTAATATGCAACACACTTACAGAATAAGCCTCCTTTATATCACTACTTTGGCATTCAGAAAAACCTTCTGGAGTCAATGATCACACAAAATGATCAGAACAGCAGAATCTTGATTCAGACCACCCCTTATGTATATTCTTAGCAGTGCTGAATATTTTTTACTCTTCCAAAGCCAGCAAACAAGCAATGTCTTGGGAAAAAAAAAACCCTTTAAATTCAAGGCACACCCCAATCCCAATATCTTCCATATTTCCCACCTTCAACTATTATTTCCTATCTACATCTCTTATTTTCTTAGCACTGAAACAAAATCCCACTTTGGATGCAGCTCCTAATATACAATGTTATATCAGCAACCTGGGTCATGTTATGCACAAAAGAACTATTTGGTTGAAATTACAGGCAGGCAAAACAGATATAAATTAAAAATTGCCTACCAAGACATTAACCACAGAAAAAATTTTATTTTTTAATAATTAATAATTTTTAATGGTTATTTCCTCTTACATTGCATGCTGAAGTAAAGATAACTCATATGGAAAATAACCTGCTCAACCTAAACTTGTATCCACCACACACCTGCTGGAATTAAAGCCTCCTAAGGCAAAGGTAAATTTCTTGGTGCTTGGTGCTACTGCTCACATTCAAGAAGAATGCTTTCAAAGAGTCCAGCTCAGTTTTCCCTGGTTTCTATTAGAGCCATCCTTGAGGCTAGTCTGAAATAAGATAAATTAGAGATGAAAATAACCAATGACATCAACTCCTACATCAGTGAAATACAGGTGCTTGCAATATATTTACTCCTGTGCTACCAAGCCTCTTTTGAAAATTCCAAATGCTGAGGTTTTCATTACACTGTAATGTAAAATTCAGCTTATGGAGAACTTCTTTGAAGGGCAGGTGCTCATCCATGATGCTGTTACCATGGGTGAGGTTGGAAAGGGAAATCCAGACAAAAATACAGCTAGGAAGCTGCTGGGTCATGTTTTCTTAATTTGAATACATATTTCATATTTTAATAGTATAAGCTCTGAACTAAAAAGCTTCACATATGGTCACAAAGTTACAGTATTTACTGAAAGGGAGATAGAGGGAGAAGGAGGGGAAGATGGGAGAAAGGGAAGAGTGGGGGAAAAAAAAGAAAAAAAGAAAATGAAGAGGGAAAAGGAAGGAAAAAGAGGAGAAAAAGGCTCAGAATAAGTGAATTCATAGTGCAATTAGTAACCTAATTGAGAAGGATACTGATTATATTCAGTAATATAACACTGTCACTGAAGAGCCACCCATGACAACTGGGATATATACCTTTTAGTTGTTTTGAGGGAATTTCTTTTGTCATTAAAATTTGCATTTTCTGAAATGTAAAAGTCTTACGTAAAGTAAGGATTGTTAAACTTGGCATTTGAAAGTTATTTTTTCTACCATATCTGTTCAATCTGAAAGTTAAATTACTCCTTTGCCCTTTTTCTCTCTCTCTTTTTTTTTTTTTTTTTGGTTTCTTTTTCTTTGCTGAACAGCAGCAGTTCCAAAAATACTATATAAAGATTATATACTGGGTGGTAGGGTAAAGGCTACATATAAAATGCTTCTTTAATGAGCTTTAACAAAAAGGACAAATGTAAAATCAGATATCCATCACCTTTCCCCTCCCTCTTGATGTCTCTTACATTGTAGAAGATAAATTGCAGACACATCATAGACATGGAGGCAGCCCAAGTAAAATGTAGGCTGCTTAGCCCTTCTTTCAAGTTCCTGTGATTGAACCTGGGAAAGACCTTTCTATGATCTTGTGATCAAATGCTGCCATTCAAAAAAGAAAGGCTCAGAGAAATGACTAAGAAATGGGGCTTTTACAGCTGCTCAGGACTGCTGACCAGCACAATGACATAGTTGCTGGGACAAACAAATAAAAAATCAAATAGAATCTTAGCCTTCTGCTTCTCCAGTGCTTTCAAGGCTGAATTGCTTTTCTCTGTGTTTTGCAGCACTATTCAAGGAGAAGGGTGAAAGGGAGACTTCAAGTATGCAAAAAGCTCCTTGCATACCTATTTGAATACCTCGAGGTATTCAAAACATATGGGGAAGGGAGAGAGAAGGTTCTGGTATTCAAAACATATGGAAACTGCTATTGTGGTACCACTGATCTTACTTTTTCAGGATGAATCTCAAAGGGAAATATCTTTGCTCGCTACTTCAGACACTTCATGTCACTTCATACTCGGGGGAAAGGCCTGCAGAAGAGTCCTCAGTGCTCCTCTGGTGCCAGGGACAGTTTTACTTTCAGAGGAAGGGACACAGTGGGGCAGAAAGACAAGACTACAAAGGGAGGACAGGCCCTGTGTAATTTTTCCCCTTATATGTGTCTTCCCCTTCCAGTGACACCCCCTTTCTCATTACCAAGAACTTCCTAAAGGCATCAGCACCAAATTTTTCTCAAAATGCTTAAGGACACACCAAGCACCTGCAGGATGACTTCTGTTCAGACAAGTACTCAGAAGTTTGGCTACAAATCCTCTCTTTCCTGCTACCAAATTTTTCACATGCTCTGCCAATGAAAATGTCTTCGCAGAAAATTCTCTGTACCAGCCCTGATGGGACAAACCCAGCTGAAAGCCTCCATAAGGTTGGCTGCCACCCAAGGGCACTTCAAGGCACCTCTCCTGGATGTTTGTTGAGTTACAGTGGTGTTCCAAAACATGTGAAAATTCAATACTCCAATTTTATTGGGACATCTGAAAAGTCCATTCCCAGAGGCTTCCACTTCCGGTGGAAATACAGATGCACAAAGGAGTGTGTCAAAAAATATCTATTTGCACATTGTTAAGCTTCAATAAAACTTTTTTTTGTTCAGCTTAATTGGAATTTACAGGGTAAAAGTAAAGAAGATTGAAGCTTCTGACATAAATTTCTCTACATTTCCAATTTAAAAGTGTTCAATGTGTAAGCAAGTGGAAAAGTGTGAGGGAGGGAGGAGGAAGGAAGATTTCTTCTATGAAAGGTCTGAAAGGGAAATAATTTTCTTCAGTTAAAAAAACCCATGAGATCATGCAAACCATTTGCTCGGTATTATTATTCTTGAGCATAACACACTATGAGCTCAAGTGGTTAGTCTGTGCTCAGCCTTGCTCAAGTTGGCTTTTTAAATGACTTTTAAACTAGTTGGCTCAGGTGTGACAACACCATACTGCAGCAGTAAGGTCTGCAAAGCAGATGTACTCCATCATTTAAAGTGTCCTGAAGGGACTAATAAAGTAATGCAGGAGAGGAAGAAACAGGAGGAGTTGTGCCACTGCTGGCCACAGCTGATGCAAAAGCAGAATTGCTCCCTGAAATCTGAATCATGCACAAATAACTTTGCAAGGCTCCACATTGTTTCATGCTCTGATTTGCATGTTTTTTATTTATTTGCTTTGTTTGTTTTAAATTGCCAGCCCTTTAGACCTAAACAATCTGAAATTCAAGCTGTGAATCTTTCTGGCTCATAAATTCTGCCTGCCATAACACCTGCGCAACTCGTCTGTCTTGTCTTGGATTTTACAGGCGCATCTGAGGAGCAGCACTGTCCCTGGACCAGAAACTTGTCGATGCTTCTCCTGCTGATGTATGAGGCAAGACAGAATTCAGTGCACACACTCTGAGCTGTGCTGGGTATGCAGCAGTAGTATACAGAAGGGACTCCTTTGTGCTTAAGCAAATATATCCACCATTTCCCATAAAGGGAATGGATTTTCTGAACTAGAAGATTTACATAGTCACTCTTAACAGCAAAAAATGCCCATGAGTTAAAAGAAAAAAGAAAAGCATATATTGAAATTAGTTTAGATAAACTGTGGCAGACTTCATTGTCACTAGTTATTATGAATGAGAAAGGAATGCAGTTCTGTTTATGCTGCAGACTTTTAGAAATCTTAGGAAAGATATAACAGGTGCTACTGTGGCAGGAAGAAAAAAAAAGGAATAATCTTTTCTCATTTATATGCCATATTGTTCTCTAACTTTCATTCTTATAAACCATGTAGAAGGTTTTAATCCAAACTGCAATAATGCTATTTTATAGATCATGACCTGAATTACTGTGATATCACAAACAAACTGATCTTATGCCTTTTTTGATACAAAGTAATACAAAAACCCCAACCCTGTAAAACACTTTCTCCCTAATTATACAGCTAGATTATAAAACTCAGTATTTGATCATATAGCTTTTTGAAATACAAAAAGATACCTTCTTTTCCTAGGAACTTACAGACCAGTACAAGATCAAATGAAAACCAACATAAATATGAAGCACTTCAGATCTTTGACACTGTCCCCATCAACTTCACGTATTTTTGGAAAAGCAGGCTTTAGATGATGGTAACATTCTGTCTTCTCTCACACAGCTTTCCTCATGAGCTCAAATTACATGGTTTAGCACTGATACATACCTCTTAATATCTAAAATACAAATTGGCTCAGCCCTCATTCTCCAGGACATTAGTGTGTACCAGCTACTGGGGTTTACCAAGTAAATAAATATGTCCATATCCTCCTAACCAAAGGCAGTCTTTCTTGAACTAAATGGAAATGACATAAAATCTTGACTAGATAGGAATTTTTCTTTTTTACTTTTTAGAAAAATAAACCTTGCCTTTAAAGAATCTAAAGAATATACAACCTTTAAGATCCAAGGGACCTAGGAAATTGGAATGTATCTTTGCATCATGACATGGAAATATGTGATATGGAACCAGAAGCACCTACAGCAATGTCAGCACAGTAAGGACAACAGAAGGTTACATAAACTTAATTTTGAAGAAACAAAAAAAAAACCCAAAGGAGCTAAATAGAGAGAACCCCATCTTGTTCAGTGGCACAAAATGACACACTTCACATTTGAAATTCTTAAGAATGCCATGAAGCAAACAAGTATCATCAGATTTTAAAGGCTGTCTTTAAAAGGAAGGAAACTTTGGAAGTCCAAGAAACACTTGACTCCAGGTGAAGTCAAAAGCTATTGGAAATCTATTGCTGAAGAGTTGGTACACCTTGGATTAACTACAAATGATGTTTGCTCAAGTACTGGAAGGAGGGTGAAGCCAGGAGACTGTGCTGGTGGTGTTTGACAGCTGTGAGTCTAAAAGGGAGGGCAAACATGGAGCAGTGATGAGGTTTTGGCCACATCATAGAAGCCTGCATGAGCCAAAAACCAAAGTCACTCAGATCTAAACAGGGAACTGCTTTCTGAGCAAAAGGGTTTATATTTTTCAATAACTCAGTACCCATTCTGAAGTTTCTTGGTTAGAAAGTCCATCTTTATGACCATCTTCTGCAAAGTCTATGTGATCTTAAACATTATGTGATGTCTGAAAAATGAAACTATTTCCTCAGAGACCCTCTCTTCTGAGAGCTGCACATACCACCCAGGCACCTTTTAACATCCAACACAACCCCAGCCAAAGGTCCACAGAGCCCATTCTGCACAGAACTGTTTGTCAGAGAGACCCGAGCTTGGGACAGCAGCTGCACATTGCTGAGGGCATCGGAAGCACGTGGGACCCAAAGCTGGACAGGGATTACAGAGGCCTCATGGTCACCACCAAGACTCAAACAGGAGTTAAAGATTTTAACTGTTTGTCAAAGATGAAGACTTGCAAAGAAGATGAAACCAACAGAAGCTGAAAGAATATTCAGAGGGTTTGCGATGTAAAAGAAATTTCTGCTAACAATGAGCTGAGTTTGTGTATTTATGGAGCACAGAAAGTGAAAGATTACAGCAATTCCATAAAAAATGACAGCCAGAAATTGGAAATGGGAAAAATAAATAGAAAATTTGTTAAACTGTAACTTTTTATGAAGGTCTTTACAAGGATCATATTTTCTGATACAATGAGGAAGAATTTATGTAGTGCAGTCAGCAGATAACAATGGAAGTATTTACAAACCTGAATTCTTAGAATTCAGTTAGACAATAGAAAAGATTCAGATAACATTAATATCATATACATGAAAGGAACTGAAGATACAAGTGAGAAAATCTGGGAAATAAAATTTTTGAGGATAACAATATGTAAAAGATAAACCTCTTTGTAAACTAGTTTCACTGAGCATTACCAGTAGAAAATCTAACAGAATCCTCTTTTTCTGAGTTCTCTGTAGCATTCAACAAATGTTTTAAGATATCTACAAACCAATACCTGGTTTATAGTTTTGGCTGCTATCTTATCTAGTTTAAAATGTCAAAAACATACATATATACAGACAGCTATGCAATGCCCCAAGAAGAAATATTTGGAAGAGTTTGTCAGTGTTTTATCTACATAAATGAACAGAGAATTAAATAAAAAAAGATAAAACACCAGGAGACAGGGTCTAAAAAGCTATCAAATAAAACATTTAAAGTTCATTCACTCAGAAGAGCAATTTAGAGCATCGCTAATGACAAACAAGATAGTATTTGTTCATATACTAAGAGAAAAACAGTGGAAAATGTTGTTAATATCCAGTACACAGTTAACCCTCAACTGGAATACTGTTCCTTCATCACCATTTAAGGCACAATATCCTAGAAAACAGGTTGCTCTCAATAGAGTATTCCAAGTTCTAAGTCTACTTCTCTGAAGCAAAGGTTAACTATCTGAATTTACTCTCTGTGGTGCAAGAACCTGAGAGATATCCTAAGAGAAATATTTATACTAAGTAGAGAGGCAGAAAACATCAATTGATTTTGGTGAAATGAGTCCATAAAAATGCAGTGCTTGGAACACTTTCAAAAATAAATTAAAAAAAAAAATGAAGCATGCCCAGTAATGATTAAAGCAAGATATGAGGTATTTGCAAATACATCTGTATTGTAGCAGATAATTTCTTTCTATTTAAGAATTTTACTCTAGTAAAAGTCAGTGTAAAAATGATAGCCACTTGTTACTTGTGGGGTTCTTAACGTACACAAGGATAATAATTCCCTCTTCTTTATTTTTGTCAGGTATCTGTAATTAAATTAGCAATAAGAAAAGGAAGATTTTTGACCATGTAATGTAGCATCCATGTGTCTCACTTGCTTCAAGTTTTCTCTGAGAAAGTAACTGGCCCAATGTCCTCTGACAACTCAAATTAAATTAAGGTATAACAACTAGAAAATTATGTGAGAGAGTATAATGGACATATCAGCAGAGGATAATTACTGCAATTGAGATGTTCCTGTGAATTCCAGAGAGAAAAGTAAGAACTTGTTAAATTTTTGCATTTATTCAGAAAGAGAAAAATGAAGTTATTCAAAAACATCCAAAGATACCGGGACATGAACAAGAACTGTGTAAATATCATTCCCTAAACTTGCCCATCCAAACAGAAGCCAACTTGTTACTGAGAGACGAGCTAGGAAATTTTAATTTAATTCAGTGATTGCAAAATGTCAAAAATTAGCAGGATTTCATATGAAGCCTCCTATTGATCATCAAAAATAGATGCAGTACAGAAAGACTGGGAGAGACCTACCTGCATTATTAGTAGTGCTCTTCACATCTCAATGGAGATGTAGAGCAATACAGAATTCATTTGCTGACTTTCAGCATGGCCATACAGGGCCTATACCATTAGTTTCACATGAGTCTGAATTCTCTATGGGATGAAAATATACCCACTGGGCTGTGCAGGTCTATTTATCTCAGGAAAGCAGTGCTAATAAAGGGAAAACAAAAAAACCTCTCACAAATAAAACCCACTAAAATAATAATCACTCAAAGCTACTCAGAATATTTATGAAGTTGACGTGGAATCTGCCAAGAATTGAGATTTTGCAGATTTCTGCAGATGACTGTGCTTTCTCAGTCTGAAAGAAATGCTAAGACATTAACTAATTATTTATGGAACAACCAATTATTTTGTACTGTAAATCTAAGACTGAACATCATGAAATGCTTATTAGTTGAGCAAGCAAGAGAGTGGAGCAATTCCTTCCGGAGTGGAATGAAGCCAAGGAGTTGAACAGAGAAGGCCCCTTAATGAGAATGATTCACTAACACAGACACAGCGATGCTCAATTTACCTAGGCACTGCACAACTGACCATCAAAATGTTTCAAGAGACAGAAAATAACCTTTACATTGTGACTGGGTTGAAGCAGAGGGGTCTGGAGCTACAAGTGCTCAGTTCAACAATTTTTAAGAAGCAACAGTGACTGAAGTTAAAAAGTCAAAGAAGGATGGATGCGTTTTTGCTTTCAGAAGGTACAAAGGACAGAGGCTCCAAAGTGCCCTGTGTGCCCTCCTTTCCTTCCAGCTGTAACCTTGCTTTCCTGCTGCATTGTTGGCCTGGGCTAGCTTTGATGTGTGACTCTTGGCTAGGCTCAAACATCTAGGTACACAGCACTTATTCTCTTGTAACTTTTTTCTGACTTACAAGAACAATAATAAAACCCCAAACCTGACAACAAGAAAAACCAAATTTAAAAAATTTAACTGCATTTACATCTCATTTGCCAAGCAAAAATCTAGTTGAAAAACAGCTCTCTATTCAAAATTAATGTTTGAGATAACTCTTTGGGAAGGTATAACTAAGTCAGGTAAGGTATAACTTTATTCTGGCATGAAAGCCAGAGCTATGGTGCCCAGACTTTCTAATGGGCTGTTCAACATCATGTGAAAGCTACCTATCCCAAATCTTCCATCATGCCTGGGTAACCAGACAAAACTACCCCTGCAACACATGAACATTTTATCCTCTAAATATGCTGATTTCACAAACATATGTCCCACAGAATGTATGATGACACATCACCAGGATCACATCTCAGGGAACCCAGCAGGGATGGAGGAGAGCTGCCAAAATGATTTGTCTGGTCCATAATCCCACTGCCTCAGGCCAGTAGCACATGGCCAACAGCCAGTTGATTTCTTTCTTGATGGGCCTCATGCAACCTTCTATTAGCTGGTAAACCTGAACCAGAACATTAGTGCTTGGATGAGAGATGAGGACAAAAATGCAAAAAACCCTTTCAGTTCACTGCCACACCTGAAAGAAATCCATTTGAAAATCCAAAATCAATGTAATTTAACCCTAAAAGTATTGATCCATTTTCACTCTCATTAAGATCAGGCCTTTGAGCAGCAGAGTTAGTAACAGACAGTGTTGTATATTTCCACTAATGTTCTCTTTGTTTTTTTAACTAATATCCATAAAGAGGTCACAGCAATAAACTAGAGATGATTCTCCTTCCATGCCAATTACTGAGATGCTGGGAGAATCCTTTTCAGATTATAACTGTGATTTTCCAATACATTAAGAGACTTGATTTTCCTTCCTGCTTCATGCAAGACACTTCTGTCTTTGCTGAGACACTTAAGTACAGGTTCATATCACAGATATAGAAACTGAGTACAAGCTTAACCAGAATCTACATCAAGAAGAAACTAGGAGTGAATAATTTTTTGCACTGGATAAAATGTAAATGATCCCTTGAATCAACCCCACTGCTAAGGTGATCATGTTTATGCCCCGGCTTCTTAAGAAGAGGAATGAATACAACAAATCTTTTAATTATGGATTTAAAGAGTGACCTACTCTAATAACAAGGCACAAACAGCCTCTTTTATGTGGACCAAATACCCTGTAACAAGTTCTAACTACCTGTGTTCAGAAACACAAAATCTGCCTCCCAAAACTCGAGGACAAAATGGGATCTTACAGATACCTCCTGCATAGCTGAGCAAGTTCAGTTAATGGTTCAGTGATTTTTTCCCAAGCTGCATTATGCTATATTTGCATCTGAACAGCACTCAGGTAAATTAAAACCCTTAATACAGTCACTTCCCAAATAATCCTTGCAACTAATTCCATCTGACAACAACAATCATGAGAGAAACAGAGTAGACAATCTTTTCACATGGGCATCTTTTCTTGCTCAAGAAATTAAGAACTGATTCATGTCCTTGAAGAAAGCATCAAAAGTTATAGCCATTAAAATCCAATTTCAGTGTATCTCTTGAAATGAGATAATGAGAAGTAAATAATCAAGCTGTAAAATAAGCTATCTTATCAAGACCCCTGTTTTGATGTACAAACACTGTTCACGTTGAATAACCAGTACGTTTCTGATTATTTATAAATTAAAAAAAGAAAATTATTTTCATTTTATAGCTGTCATTCTTTACTATGTAGCTTTCTGTCTCAAGCAGGCTCAGTAAGAATATTCTACTTTAATACTGGATTTAATGATGTGTCCTCTCTGAGACAACTGGGATGTGACTATGGAGCACACAGACTTATACTGACAATGCCAGCCTTTACTGACTCCTTGCTATTCACACTCTTTCCATTGGGTGTTGCTATGATATTAAACAGATTGCTGCTGGGACTCAAAGTGTGCATACAGAAAGGCAAGGCAAAGGTTAAAGTTCTCTGCCTATGCTGCTCAGCCCATTGTTCTATGCAGCCCAAGTTTGTTGTACTTGACAAAGTTGGTGGTGTAACTCACTAGCTAGTGCTGACAAAAATAGTCAGTGACTACTTTTGAAAAATCAGTCTTAATATGGAGTCTTGCAGCTTGTACTAAAAGCTTTATCTTCTTTCATGAAGGTGATCTGACTAAAATTTATATGTACATTGCAGCTCTCAATTACTGTACACTGTAGCTGTGCAGATGGCTTTCTTTTAATTAGAGTATTCAGTACATCTTCTGCATAAAGAACCAGGCAATGAATAAGAAGAAATTTAATGAAAGTAACTAAAAAAGGAAATAGTTTAAAGGAAGCTAGGGGGAAAAAAAAAGGTGGAGATAACTTAGGACACAATTCTTGCCAGCATTTCCTGCTCATTTAATGCAGCCCTTCAGGAGAAATCCTTGCAAATTTGCAGCCTTGGAGAGGTCTTGTCAAGCAGTAAGTATTGAGCAACTGATCACTAAACTTTTCACAGCTGATGAATGCATGGATGATAGCTAAAGATTTGAAAAGCAAAATAATAGCTGGAACTTGACTTTCAATGTGGTATGGACACACCAGTGAATGTGTTCTGAGGGTATTGTGAGAAAGTGTCAGGACTTCATTAAGTTATGGTAAGAAAAAAACTTAATATTTGAAATATCTTCAGTATTAACAGCTACTTTTGTTAATACAGGTAACAGTAGCTAGCAATACTAAGTGGTAACTGTGATGAATATACAGCTGCTACAACCTGAAATCATGGATATTTAATAATCAATATAAAGCTATAATCAATAATGAATTGATAATAAAGCTTTTATATAAGTTATATTCCTGGTTTGTTAGAAAAACATTGGCATTTAGTTATGTGGCCTCTGTACTAACTGGGAAAAAAAACCAAACAAAGCCAACAAACCAACCAAACAAAACCCAAAAAAAACCCCCAAGACAACAACATTCAAAAGGAAAAAAACATAGCAAGACAACATGAATTTTATGTTCTTAAATTTGCTGCTGTCAGGCACAAATGCTTAAAACATACAAACCAGGGTAAGAAAAGGTAGCTATGGGTCATAAAAGATAGGATTCAGCCAGAGAGGTTATATGCCCTCTTAGCAGGGGCAGTAATTTAAGCCCCTCTCAAGATAAATTCCAGTATTTCTGTATTCTAAACTCTTCAGTGAATTTTAAATTTCACAAGGATGGCTAGACTTACCTGGTAGACCGGGTGGGGTTTTCAGATATTTGCCATTAAAATGCTGAATTACTACTTCACATTTTTCTGTAGACTCCATTCTGGAAAAGAAAAGAGAGTGGGATATGGGTAGAAGCAATATGTGTTACTAGACTGTTATGGGAGCACTCAGTCAGCAAAAAAACAAAAAGCAGAAGGAGAAAAAAAGGAGAAGCACAGATGCTGAGAGAAGCCTGCAAGGCTGTTGCTGCTGATTTTTGCAGAGAAACTGGTTGAGCCAGTTTCATTAGGACAGAGTGTGGCTCCTGAGGAGGACCTGCCACCCTCCCTGCCTGCAGCTGCACTCCCAGCTGTGCTTGAGCACAGCCCTGTCAATGAACAGTCCCCTTCTGGCTCCAGGGCATCACCCTGAACAAGGACATCTTTATGCTCTCATGTGCTGCTTGGAAAAGCAATGGACACGTTTCTAGACTCCTACTGCACCCAAAATAACTTCAAATGGCTTAAAGAAGTGAATTGCAGGATTTGGAGAAGATAACGGAGGATTAAACAACAATTATTAAGGATTACAATGTTAAGAAAACAACCTGCAAAGACAGGCTTTATAGTAAAACCAAAGACAATGCATATATGACTATTGCAACATAAAGCCAAGTTCTGGGTGAAGAAAGTAATTTATGTGTAACACCAGCTGAGGAAATGCCTTACTGTTCATCTTCTGTGAGTTCAGGATAACTCTCAGCATTGAGACATTAAAGTATTAACAGTGAATTGGTAAATGTATTTTTGAACAATTGTAAGAACACAAAGTTACTAGTCAAATCTCAAACCATGGTTATACCACATCTGGAAACTCACTATTGCTTCAGATCTTCTAAATCAACTGCATACAAGTCCAGAAAAGGAGTTAACTTTGCTACAGAGGGGGTTTAGAAACTTTGAAAAGAGGAAAAAGAGAAATGGAAAGCCAGTAATTTCCTAGAAAAGTTGTGTTTAAACACCATGTTCAATGCTCCTTCAATGCACCAGTATGTACCTCCAGGTATTCTCCACAAAATAACTCTGCTGACATATATATTGCTTACTTCTCACCAGTCTAGATAATTTTAAAATTAATTTATCCACTACTCTTTCTGTCACACAGTTTGGGGAAAGAGTGGTTCACATACAGCAGCAGTTTGTCTCCCAGGATACAATTCTGCTCGAGTCCAAGAAACCACACCATACCACAAAGAAAACAAAAAAAACCAAAAAACCAAAAAAGAAGCCCAAAAAATCCTGCCTTCCCATTTAATTTTTTTAAGGAAATCAGTCTATTGTCCAATTATTTCAGATGAAATTAAAACTTTCCCCTTCCAGGTTGTATCATTGTGTATCATGTGGGCTGGGCTCTTTCTACGAGCACAAAGACAGTGACTTAGATTGTTCGATTTAGATGTTCATTCAGACTTAACTAAGCGAATGTCTGTGCTGAGCCTTTAGAGACTCTTGTCTCTGAAAGAATAAATGCAATAAAAGTCTGTTTTCTGTAGCTGCAGGCACTTGGTGTCAAACCATGTTATGTTGCACCACACAGCAGTGACAATTTCATTTTAATACATGGGGTACATTTTAACAAGCCAAAGCAATCCCTGCAAAGAACGCAATATATAAGCTGCCAAATGAAAGAGACTCAGTGCACTTCATGCGTTTTATGTGGGAAGAGAATAAAAGTGAAACCCACAGTGTTCTGGGATAAAAAGCCCATAATTCAAATAGCACTCTGAAAAAGAATGTGCACATTTTCCTCTCAAGTTTCACAATTAACGGCTCTCAAATGCCATTGCTGGCTATCTGTAATCTGGCACACGCTTCGCTTGAAACCGACACTGGCATTATCGACTCAGCCTGAAAAGGCAGCACAATAGACAAAGCCCTCTATACATGCTCCCCTCAGATGTGTTGCTGAGTAACAACTGCATCCATCCTTTGCCCACCCCACCTGAGCCCTCCCGTGCTTTCTGCAACTTCTGCCTTTTGGGGTGGCTTTTCCCCCCAGCCAGGCAAAGGCTGGCCAGGCACCCACGCACTCATCAGGAAGGCTTCCACCCCAGGGCCACCAAAACATGAATTTTAATTGTCCACAACACCCCTCTGCTTAGAAATAACCCTTTCAAATTGAGTTCTTCAGGATGATTAGCTCACTGATTGACTGGGAAAAATTAGGGGAACAGAGCAACCAGATATATTAGCAAAATTCTGATTCTTGCCTTAACAAGACCCAGGGTTTAGTTCAGTCAAAATTCTGATCAATATCAACCACTTATGTGGTTTTTTATGTGTCAATGTCTATGGCAGGCACCTACACATGAGTTGAATCTATCCACACACAGAGATTCACACATTACTCCTCTTCTTGTTTTATCCATAAAGCCGAGCTGTATCTGGGCAGAGGTCCCAAAAATACACTTTCTTTAGGTCCACATTAATAAATTCCTCCTACTTTTCCTCAGAAAGCTGCAACACTTGTCTATTGTAGAATGTGCTTTGAATTATTCTTCTTATATGAGCTAGCAATGTTTCAAAATGTTGCTTGAGACTGGCATTTAATAAAAATATCACTAACGGAATTGTTACATGTTAAAAGGTTTTCTGTAAAAGAATGTCAGCTGAGCACAGGTAAACTTGGGAGAAGAACACACTCAAATACATTTTTTAATTTAACACATTTTTTAATATTGGCATTCCTTTCATAATTGATAGAACAGAAATATGACAAAATATAATATTCTGGATAAAAGATACAGATCCTAGATGCTTCAAAACTTTCTACTGAAAGATACAGATAGCACTTGCTGGAAAGGAAAGGAAAACAGCTTCACATGATAATAGAAATTTGGTCCGATTAGATAATTTGTGAAGTACCCCTTTCAAATTCCTTTCAATTGTATATTTTTGGTGTTTATCCTAAGAGGCTATAAAATAATAATTCATCTTTAAATGAAATTTGGAGATAATCATAATGTATCTAAATATTATTTCGAACCAGGAGTGCACTGCAGAAAAAAATAATTATCAAAGCCATAGGCTTTTATAATTTTTTAAAAGGTACAGATAATTATATAAACCCAAAAGAACTAATAAAACCATGATAATTTATTTTTACCTGTGTCTATACATCTCCCAATTCTGGAAACTAAGTTGTAGGGATCCCAAATACAAAATAAGTAATGAGACTCTCTATATTCTGTCCAATTTGAAAAGAAGTAATTTTTTTTAAATCTGAAGAATGTTTTTATGATTATTTTCTTGCTATATTTTGTAAACTAAAGATACTTCAATATAAAAAGAAAAGAAAAGAAAATCCAAACAAACTTAAATAGTGGATGCTTAAACAAACATCAGAACCAAATAATTTGATGTTCAGATCTTGCTATTAAATATTTATTATATTTATATTCTATTATTATATTATAAAAATAAAATTAAAATAGTTTATTTTATAATATAAAAATGATATTATATATCTCTCTACAGACCATAATGGCACCAAAGTAGTCATTATGTGTTGTTAGAAGTAATAGGGAACATTTAACATGAAGGAGAGGAGAGGAGAGGAGAGGAGAGGAGAGGAGAGGAGAGGAGAGGAGAGGAGAGGAGAGGAGAGGAGAGGAGAGGAGAGGAGAGGAGAGGAGAGGAGAGGAGAGGAGAGGAGAGGAGAGGAGAGGAGAGGAGAGGAGAGGAGAGGAGAGGAGAGGAGAGGAGAGGAGAGGAGAGGAGAGGAGAGGAGAGGAGAGGAGAGGAGAGGAGAGGAGAGGAGAGGAGAGGAGAGGAGAGGAGAGAGAAGAGGAGAGAAAATAAAAATTATTTTAACTGCCTTCCTAAAGCTCCTATACATGCTTATTATAAAGATTGATGCAGTGTCAAGAAACAGCTTAATACAATTTTTTATATAAGGAATACCATGGTAATTACATAATTATTACCTGAGAAATATTCAGTACCATGTAATTACCACCTAGTGGAAAAGTGTGGGTTTGGTTTACATATATCCTATAGTCACTTTCCTTAATAATAATAATATAAATGAGAATCAGGACTATTTTTTTAATATCCAAAATAAATATTTAAAGATTAAATTGTTATTACCACATTTATGTTATGATCAACACAATAATATTGTTTACATTTAGAAGAGTGGGAATAATAAATCTTCAAGAACAATGTTTCCTTACTATTTAAGGCATTTTGCAAAGATGGAAGCAAGTAGGTAGTAACAGTGAGGGGAGCCCAAAGAATGGAGACCTATAGTTAGAATATACACCAGAAAACTGCATTTCTTTAGCATATCAAGAGGACTAGAGGGGCAGTCTGATAGCACATAAGTACCTTTTGTGGGGAGAATAAACCAGGGAGTAAGGACTTCTTTACTCTTCCTCAGAAAGTTGTGACAAGAACCAGATAAATTCAAAAGAGAAATTAGGCAGAAACATTTAACTGCAAGGAAGATGTTCCACTGGCAAACATCAGATAGAAAATTGGTGGTCCTTTTTTTCTGGTTGGTGTCTCCAAATAATTTCTGAAAGTCTTATTTTAGTAAGACATGGACATTATCTCAATATTAGGTAACAGGTAGTATTTCAACTGCTAGGATATAAAAGATGTGAGGCAAAATTATCTACAGGTCTCAAATACTCTAAAGAGTATCTCTAAACGAGATAGTTTTGATTAGCATAAGGTTTCCTATGTTTTTCATCCTTCCATGGAAACACATTCACTAGTTTTTAAATTTATTCTTGCTAATTTAATTCCAGGCATTCTAAGACCCAGATGTGGTGGCAACCAGATTTCCTCCTTCCCTGTAAAAGATTTAGGTATCTTATCTCCCCAACTTTTCAGTCAGTAAGAGATTGCTTCAAGATGTTTGTGCTTTTTGGTTTGAATCCATTTTATGTTGGAAAAAAGCTATTCCCTTTGCCACTCACAGCCTAAGAAGACATTTATTTTGACAAGTTCTCCTCATGGCTCACAAATTATATCTTTTCCAAACATGTCTTGCCTGTATATTCTTCAACTGTCTGCTTGAACAACAGGAGGTTGTTTACTTTCTCAGATAAATATAAAAAACCTACAGAAACCACTCTTTTCCTCTGGAGATGTGGTTCATTTTATACATTGCAGCATCACCCATTATGCCAAGGTGAGCTGCCTGAGTATCTCTGCACTACAGTACCTTTTTTTTAGAGATAAAAAAACTCTAGAGACCCAAAAACCTCTTTGGGTCAGAAGAAATAACTTTATTACATATACATTATCCTGAAAACCTCTGAAAGATGCACAGCCTCCTTTAAGGAAAAAAAAAATCAACAAAAACATAGAAATTAAAGGCTCATCTCTCAAGTTTTACTTCAATGGAAACTGGAGCATAACCATTTCTACTGAAATCCATGCAGAGCTTCTAAAAATAGAATAATGATCCTGTGATGGCTCAAAATCTCGTTTCCTAGTTTTTGTTGCTCTCTTTTAGTTGCCGAGTTGAATATTGTTTCCAAAGACTAAATTTAAGACATGTAAAATGGGGACAAGCAGGAGATAAGTTTAGTAAAAAAAGATAGAAAAAGCAAAGAAAAGCAACCCATTAGAAGCTATTCCAGAAGAATAAGGTAGAGAAAAGATGAGGATGAAGCCCAAACTCCCAAGAGCAGAGTGTTTAAATGCCTCACTACAGACCCCCAGCTAGGTCACAAAGGGATGGAAGCATCTCCCTGATGTGTACCTTTGCTCTGAGGTGCCAGCTAATTGAGAATATCTTGACTTTGGTCATTTGCTGGAAACAGCATCATAACATTTTTTTTATGACCATTTGTGTTGTACAAATTTTCTCGTGTTACTGGAAAAGAACAGTACAAACACACAGCCATTTCCACCTAGACCTAGGCTGATTTATGCTACTGTCTTCACAGTCTCAGGTTAAGTATTATACTGGTGCCTGCCAGCAGTGCAATACTTGACTGTCTGACTGTCAGCATTTCCATCATAAATTTCTGTTTTCAGAAGCTTATGACTTCGTTGTAAAATGTCGCTTGTGGGAGGAATCTTGCAAGGTCGTTTTAAGTTACAAGACAGCAAACAAAATAAAAAAGTTAGTGGCTTCTAACTCTTTCTTTGCACTTTATCATTTAAAAGGACCTATAAAATGCTTGTTCTGCTGTTCAGCTGAGTGTGACAAACCTGTGTATGGTATTATTAACAATACTATCTCTTTAGGGAAGATACTTAAATAATACTTGAATGGTATTTTATTGTGGGGTTATAAAAAGCAATTTTTATTTCATTGATTCAGTGGTACCAGTGAAGTCCCTCCCCAAGGTATATACCAATATTTCCTTGCTCCCTTTTCCAAAGCCCAAAAAATTCTTCAATTAAACTCACAGTACCTCAGGCTTGGATTATGCAAATTGCTCATCCAAATCACCTGATGGCTCCCAATTTTCCAGCTTCCTCCCTCATCACCTTTCAGAGCTGCATATTCATCTTCATCTTATGGAGTCCCATTGATATTTGTCTAGGGATCCCGATCCATCTGTCCTTCCCTGGAGTTTGCTTCTCCCTGCTTCTTCCTGAAATTGCAGCTTCATGCTTGCCAATTTTCTTAGGGATGTATGAAGTCCAGCAAAATTTTTCCAGGTTGCAACAGCAGATGGAAATCTGAGGGTCTCAGAGATACATCCCCACACAAACCTCCCCAGAACCCTGCAGTGTTGATCTGAGGCTTTTCCAGGGAGGCCTTTCAGTGGAAATATATCACCACAGATATATTTTACAGATATCACACAAAGTCTTTGACGCATGTTTGGGATTTCCAAATTAGTTTGGAAATCAGTTTAATATCTCAGTTTCACCTGAGATATTAAATTATAAAGCAATTTCCTGGGTAAGATGCAGGATATGACAGATCATTCTTCTGACTGAAAGTAGGAATGATCCTTATAATATCTAAGCCTGTACTACCATCCCAGATGATGGATTTATTCAAGCTAAATTATAGCACCTTTTCGATCACCTTCAATTAAACCCTTGAATAAGGAAGAACAAAGCCGTTTTCCTCTTCACAAATGCATCCCTAAACTGCCTGAATGTTCTTTATCCCCTGCTGCTGCTGACACTTCTGTCTCCAAAGTAGCAACATCACTGATCCTCAGAAATCTCTCTCTAAATATTCCTCCTAACAAACAGTAGCACTGCTTTGCCTCCACTGTGATTTTGTCATTCCTTTATCTTCTGTCACCTTAACATCTGGAATTTATCCTCTGTGGGCCTGTGGAAATCCAGGTCTTCCAGCACATACAGTTCCTCTTTTTAAGTGGCAACACTTCTTAAGGATGAAGATAAATATGATAAATAAGATAATATTTCCCTCCATGCTCTCAATACCTTCTCCTATCCAGTAATTCCAGCCTCCCTCAAAGACCTTCTTACTATCTCTGATCTGCTTTTTACTCATACCATCAACAACACTACTAATGTTGTCTGCCAAACTCATAAAATATCAATTTTAAAATTATATCTTGAAGTTTCAAATCCAGTTTCTGTGGATTTCTTTCCATTTTTTTTGTTTTGTTTTGTATTGTTTTGCTCTCTTTCACCTTGCTGATTTTTTTTTTTTTAGGATGAAGGACCATGTTTTTGTTCTAAGCTCTGAAGAATACACTTACACTTTTAAAATGGAAGATCAGCTGCTGAAATTATTAGACAACTCCCAGCAACAGGTATTTAAGAGAAACACCTACAAATTTAAGTATTGTGATGAAATTCTGTGCAACAGCATCACAGTGTCATTCCCTCTTTTAACAGGCAATCTTACAAAAGACTGAACTCAAAGCTTCACATCCAAAGAAGTGCCTCCTTTTTCCAATATCCTACTTCTAGTAGGCATTTCTGCCCCCTCCTATTTCTCATTTCTCTCTCTGCTCTAGGATAGGCTGTGTTTAGTCTCAGCTTCTGCTTGCCAATGTCAACAGAAACAGTCCTGCCAAAGACCACGGCAGTGGGAGCCCTGTGGAATGCCAGCTCCCAAGGAGAGTCTGAAGGCAGGTAAAATGGCCTGGAAGTAAAAAGCATGGGCCAGGGGTGAGGCAGAGACAGATGTATAGAGTTTATAGCATGGATTGGCTTTTATGAAGCCACAGTCAAAGTCTAAAGTTTCCCTTCTCTGGCCCCTTGCTCATAACTCTCCTCCCCAAAATCTCCCCTGGGGTGTACCCAGGCATAGTTGGCTCAGGCCACACTGAAATGCTCTGGAAAGATTCAGGAAAATCTGTTCAGTTGCTTTTGAAGGATGCAAAAGAGAGGAAATTGTTTCATGGCTTGACTTTCACTCAGAGTTAGTTTTGTACACACATACTCCAAGGGAGGCTGTTAATGTCACCAGACATAACTAAGATAATTTTGATCCAAGAACATTTGAAGTTCTCCAGGTTATAAATGATTGAGTAGCCACCTGCAGTACTATAAAACTGCTAGTCATACCCATTTAGAAGAAAAATCTGACAATAACTGCTTACCTTCAGTCTTTACTTCTCACTGCTTTTTGAATGAATACGCTTATTTTGAGATTGACTATTTCCATGATTGGGCAGACTCAGAAAGTGACTTTTAATCATCATAAAATGTAATTAATAACTTTGAATCATCATATTTCAAAATTGCTGGATGCTGCATCATTTCAGCATATGCAGATTTAATTTTTTCTCTGGTGCTTCTGTGGCTCTGTTTAGAGCTATGCTAAGCATCATGGTATATTCCACAGGCAGGCAAGATATGCTTTGATAAAAGGTCCCAATCAGAATAGCCAGGATCCTCACCTGGGGCACTGATTTGAACTTCTAAAATCTTACTTGGACTGGAAATCCAGCTTCCATCCCCTACCTATACTGCCTTGGTGCCCACGCCATAGGCACACTAGAATGAAGCCTTCATGAATACAAGCAAAGCTAAACAAATTAACAACCTGTTTGGTTTGACATACAGGAAAATGATACCAGATAGCACTTCTGTACAAAAAGAAAGTCAGCTGGTTATGTAATTAAATATTGTATTGATAATTCTGCAAAGACAGGAGTCAGCATTTGACTATGGTACTAAATTCCTGGATTAGCTTTAGCCTCACTCAAATCAGTGGGAGATCTGCTGAACACTTTTATGGAGTGAAGGTTTTACCCCACTGTCACTGACATGGTGAATTACACAACCTACAAGTTAGATCGTTAAAGATCCCTGAAATATGTTCCATAATTCAATACATTTTCACAAAGTAAGTCAATTTTCAAAAAATGCGAGTTTATCCATGACTTAGACTTTCAGCATAAATGTTTTGCCTTTTCTCATTGAATTCAGACAATATTATCTAAATACTTTTTGTGCATGATGACCTCTCACATCAAGGGCTGGGGTAACACTACAATGTCACTTTTCTTGAAAGCTAACATTTTATCACACAGGACCTCCTTTCACTCAGTGGTATTATGGCACTAACAGAAGTGCCATGATATACCAAGATATGATGGATTTCAGAGAAATTTTCAAGATGAAGAAGTTATTTTGCCTCCCTTACAAAGCATAGTGTTATGAATATTCTGTAGAAACAATGATCTGGGATTTTTTCCCCTTTTCTTTTGAAGCAGAAGACTGATTTGCAGCAGAATTGCAAATTTCTCTTCTTATTTGTTTTTTCAATACCCTTCTATATATAGCACTCTATTTCTTGGCTTTTGAGAAGAAAACTATTTGATTTGAGAATGTTTCAAGCTGAAGAGAATCTATGTAAATATTCCCTGAGAGTAAACATGGAGCCTTGTCTATCTGTACTAACAATGAAATACATGGTAATAATATGTTGCCCATTCGGTCTAAATGTCTGACTACTCCATCAGGGCTTTTTCTATGCAAATATTTCTCCTTAAGCTCTTTTCACAGCTGCAGTTCAAGGAAGCTGAAGCTTTCAAGGAAGACACATTTCTTCAGTCACAGTTCCTACCCTTTGCTCTTCCAGCTGCTAAGTTTACTTTCTCCTGTTGCAAAATCTTTGTCAAATATTTAAACAGTTTCATAGAATGGTTTGGGTTGGAAGAGACCTTAAAGACTGTCTAGTTTCTCTCCAGATTTCTTACAGGACACCTTCAGGTACTAAAAGACTGCAATAAGTTCACCCCAGGCCTTGGTTTCTGTGCTTTTTGCTGTAGGACATTTATTATTACCCAAGCTTGATCCTGAACTAATAGCTCACTATTCCCAGCCATTTTTATTTACATATATCTACACAGAATGAACCAGTTTTTAGAGCAATGAAATGAACATCCTTCCACACTGGCATTTCCTGGTGGAAAGAATGGATACAACCTGATAAAGGTGCCACTCTGCATCTTCCATAGCTGTGAGATTTCAGAGCTACAGAACAGACAGCAACTGCAAAGGACCAAAGGCGATAAAATGTGCATGAAAAGTAAGAGCAAAGGTTTCACCTGGCAAAGCCGACTCCTCTGCTGACTCCATTCGCATCTCGCAATATTCTGGTGGAAATGACATGTCCAAAGGGTTTCAGCATATTCTCCAGTTCCTGCTCATCCATGGACACAGGTAAATTTGAGATGTATAGATTTGTGGGATCTTGCTCTTGTTGCTGCAACAGAATAAGAGAAATATCCTCAGTTAGGCTTAACACAGTAGAATAGCTTATGACTTGTACAAGAAGGGCTGCTCAAAATAGGACCAAGCCAAGTATTCACAGTGGCATTAGAAGAAAAGCTGGGTAATCTTTTCATGAAGGCAACATATTTGCCAAATTTCTGCAAACTCTCATGCATGTGCTTAATTCTGTGCATGATTGCTCTTATTGAACTCAGTGACACTACACATTTATAGAAAATTACTCTCATGAACAAGTGTTCTTGGATTTTTGTCCTAATTTAGCAAAGAGATCATGAAGAAAACGTGATTTCTCCAAATGTGCTAATGTTAACATAAATAAAGAAAAAAAATTCAACATATATTTTAAGCAGATGTGCTTTCCAGCTTGAACACTTCCCATTCAGCCTGTTCATCATGAAAAAGGTTGGTTGAAAACAGAATACTTTTCATAGTATCTTCTCCTGTTCTTTCCCCATCTAAAATGCCTTCCTTAATAACAAGCAACAAGATCTAACTGGGCTGGGGGAGGAGGGGGGAGTTCTGCAGTTCAACCTGTGGTCCTGGGTGACACAGGTCACGTGTTTATTCTGAGACTAAATGAAAACATCTTATAAAACAAAGCCTGTAGCAAGAATAATTGAAAAAAAACAAATTTGAAAGCAGCTTTCTTGTTCTATTTCAGCTCTTTAGGCTAAACTTTCCATTTTGGTAACCGCTCCAACTCCTATTCTTGCTTGCTGAACTCTTGCATAGAAACATGAAAGAGACATAGATGCCATATGTAAAATAACTGTATTGAAGCAATAAAAAAATCCCTTGTCTACAGACAACCAGGTCTTGATTGCATTAAATCAATTTAGTTATGCCCTTGCAAATTTTCATGGCTCTGCCCATTTTTATTGATATAAGCTTTACATAATATCTGATCACCTGCCAGCACAAGCCTGAATGGGATCAGGCATTACTACGTAATTGCAGCTAATGTTAAATAACCAAAAATAAAGGATGCAATCATTATATTGTGCAGTAATCCAGACAACACCTTCTCTGAGAAAGTTCTCTGAGACAGAGTTTTTAATTTTTTTTATTAGAGTTTATTATTATTTGTTTATTACACATTTTAATAGGCAGGAATTAATTTCTACCTGTTCAACATTGAGTTGACAACAGCAATACCCTTTTTTTGCTGAGTTGTCCTAAAATAAGATTAATAACCTTGCAGCAGCACGGCAACCTTGCACTATTATGAAATTACACACAGTCCTGCAGCCATCTGCCCTGGTTTAACTAAACTAGTTTCAAACTTCACTCCATTAAAATCAGTGAGGATGTGCCTTGTCAAACACAATCATGCATTCTGTTTCAAGAAGATGTATGAGGACAGGACAGAACCAAGATATCTGCTCCATCACTGCCTTTTACATACAAGGCTTCAATATTGGAAAGAGAAATTGCTTCAAGCTGTGATTCACACACACCATCTTTGCAGGGGCTAGAATGACTAAGGCAAATCTAAGGTAGCTAAATACCAGAATCAGAAGCTGAAAAAAGTTTTTAGCTTTTCTTACCTCAGGCTCTAGGGAAATTTTAACCCTTTTGGATGAGACAAAAAAAAATGTAAATAGAGACCCCAAAAGGTCCAAAATCAGGAGGCATGTAATACTGTTGTGCTGTTTAATGTGGATTCTGATCTCAGGGCTATGGATGCTTGTCTTTGGATGTAGTGGCTAATGACCACTGCATTCTAGCTTTGCATCTCCAGACTCCCTACTTCATGAAACAACACATTACTGTGTATGATGAATTCTTCACTGTTTTACAAAACAGAAATAAAAGACTAAAGCAGGCATGTTTTCAAGCTGCTGTCCATAAAAATATACCCAGTTATTACCATGTCTTTAAGTAAGGGGCAGAAGAGAGGAGAGGAGCACCATACACAAGAACACTGAACTTACGGCAAATTCAACTGAAGTTACAAACCTCAAATATTGAAAAACCTTATTTCCCTTTCTAGTTATCTTTCCCTGCAGTCATCTTCCTTCCTCTCACATCAATTTACATTTATACACATCCAAAAGCTAGTTCCTCTCCAGTAACCAAAAGATGCTAGTGAGGGGTCAGAAGTGCTACAGTACCGACAATGGAAGGAAAATCATGCAAACAGTCCTGGAGGGGAGGTAGACAAGAAAAGAAAAGGAATATGAGCTTCAGAACACACTTTTAGCTTTGGGAAAAGCAGGGAGACAAGAATGCAAATAATTTTCTTTATCTGTCTCTTTTTTTTTCTTTTCTTTACTTTTTTCCCCTTTTCTGTATGCAAGCTATGTAAGTTTTATTGGTAGTTTCCCCCTTATCCACCCTCCACACCCCAAAACCATACAAAAAATGAAACATGTAGGAATTTGGAAGCATCCTCATTGTTACTCAGTACTTTGAAAGGGTGAGCAATAGAGGCAGGTAAAGCAGAGGCATTCAAAAAGCAAATTGAAGCAGAAAGTTTTGCAATTCCAATTGGCTCAGTTCTTCAGAAATAATTCCATTATTATGCAAACCTCTACCGATTGATTGGTTAAGAGCTTTGATTAATCCACCAATCAGTGCTCAAGGATTAACATTTCTTGCTAATATTTAGAAAAAAAAATGCTGATGAAATCCCTGTAGCCAAAGACCAGACTAATGTGGAAAAGCGGAGTTATGCATCAGTAACTTCACGACAGCCTCTGCTTTCATTGAAGCAACTCAGTCCCACAGCACATTAAAATGAGAACTCCTCCTTTGACTACTCAGTTTTCAAGCTGGGTCATACAAATAAAATAAATAAGAACCGTTGCCAACGTGTTTCACTTCTGAACCAGGAACACATAAGCCTTTTAACTGTGCTAGAGATTAAATGTCGTTGTTTTAAATATCCATGGAAAGTTAGCTACACTCTGAGGATAAATGAAAGACTAGCAGACCATAGTCACTCTTTCACAGGGATTTGCCAAGTCTATCTTTTATCAATGTGATAAATAAATACTGCAAACAGAGAGAGACAGATGAGGCCACTCATGCTACCTCTGCAACACAACAGTGTTTTCTAAGAAATGAAAAAAATCACATTATTTTTCCTTACTATACAAATATAGCATTTAGAGAAATACCCCTTTCCTTTAGAGAGAATTATCAGCCCACAGAAGCCATATATCACACAACCAACTGAAACAAGATGAAATGCCTCCACAGTAATGCAGCCAGGAGCTGAGGAGGCTTTACAGGGGTGATTTGGAACCCAGCTGTCCTGTCACTGTGCAGCCAGACCCCACTGCCACCTACCCTCATGAGTCCCTATTTCTCAGGCTTGGTCCCACTCCCAGCCTCTGGCACTGAGGCTCCTTGTGATCTTATTCAGTTGCGTAGAGATCTCTGATGTTCAGTGCGGAGGTCCTAACACACACCTCTCATTTTGCCCAAGCCTTTCCATCCCAGATTCCCCAAGCTCCTATGTGAGATATTCTCTTCCCTATCCCCATGACGCTGCTGAGCTTTTCACTGTCAAAGGTAAGTGTCCTGCTGTTCAAAATGTGCCTGTTTGTTGACAAGATAAGCCTAACCAGAACCATGAACCTGAGCACCCCATGAACTATTTGTCTTTCATAATCCTAACAGCTGACAGCTCAGTTTCTGCCTTCAGTGAAGGAACAGCTCCTGGGGTTGCAGGACTGATGGTGATGTTAGTGTCTGGATCAGGCTCCCTGTGGTTCATTTAATTCTCTCTAAGACTTTTCACTAGACATTAAAAAAAGGCTACTTCCCATCTTGGGCCACTAAAATCTCATTTATTATTGTCTCCAGTCCCAAAATGCACTGACTGACCAGTCATCAGTGAGAGAGCTGAAAGTGTTCTGTTAGATACTGAAGGTCACTTCAGACCTGTATCTCCATCCTATGACCCCAACAGTCTGGGCAGGAACCAAAAGGGTGGGTGGCAGAAAGCCACATGCTCACCACAAACAACTCCAACAGCACCGTGACTTGGATGCCCCACAGCTGGAGACTTGGAGCCAGCACTGTGGGGCCACCAGCCAAGCAGAGCCTGGGCTTTGCTAACGAGTTTATTGAATCCTAGAATCACAAAGGCTGGAAGAGATCTCCATGACCAAGTCCAATCAGTAACCTAACACTGCCAGGTCTACCACTAAACCATGTCTCTAAACATCACAACTTCATGTTTCTTAAAAACTTCCAGGAACAGTGATTCTACCACCTCCCTGAGCAGCCTGTTTCAATCCTTGACCACCCTTGCAGTGAAGAAATTTACCCCTCTGTACCACACAAGAGACACCATGCTGGCCCTGCACCAGGGGGGAGGGACACACCTGTTGATGCAGCCTTCCCAAAGCACACCTGTCCCTTGGATCTAATCCCCCACGAGTGAGAAGGGCCTCCCCAGGGGGACCAGGGACAGCCACTGCAGCTGACCACTGTCCTGGAGGCTCACAGGAGCAGGGGGTCTCTGCAGGCTCTCTGCAGTGTGGCAGCACACTTCCTCTGCCTTTCCCAGGCTCTATGCCAAATGCAGATAAATAATGAGTACAACACCAGGCCAAGTTGCTGCTTCATGAAGAGAGTGGTGAAGCAACTGTGCAGCCTGATGTGTGTGCCAACTGCAGAAGAACCACGCTCAAGACATGCAAACTTGCAGGTGCAGTCTCAAGGCACAATCAAAAGCCTCTTCCTGGCTGTCCTCACAGACGTTCATTTTAGCCAAGATCTCCCATTTGATAGCCCAAGGATTTTCCACATGCAGTTTGCCCTTGCACTGCAGCCCCAAAGAAGCAGGGATAAACTCATCCCAACCCTAGGAAATCCTGGCACAGCCTCACACCTTAGGCTAAGCTCATTCTGGGGCCCTGGTCTGTGCCAGTCTGCGTGGGTACACTGAGTGCCAGAGAATGAGCCAACAACAACAAGAAAAAAGAAATTAAGTCAATTTAAGCTCCTCTCCAGAGAAGTGCATGGCTTTTTGCAACTCCCTTTGCTCCCACTGCAGCCTGTTTCACCATCATTGTTTGAGCATAATACCTCAGCTCTTCTGGCCCTTGTATTCCAGGGGCTTTAGCTGCATGCATATGTTGCAGCTGGACCATTCTGGCTGGGGATGTGTATGATAGAGACTCTCAAAGTGGTCAAAACCACACCTAGAAAGGCTTAAAATTTTGAAGATTAATTTTATTTTTTTAATTCCAATTTGAAAAAAAAAAATCCAATCTTAAAATTGGAAGGTTTAAAATTGTGAATACTGCAAACCAGCAGTAGGTCAAGCCCATGTTTTAGATTGGCTCAGACCAACTCCAGTGGTCAACAGAGCAGGTGTCCTGCTGCAAGGCTCTGGAGGAGTTCAGCAGTCAGGAGCAGTTGTACTGGGGAAACAGCCAGAAATTTTGTTACTGCCTTTAAGCAAGAACTGGGCCAGTCACTCAGCTCCCAAGGCCTGTGCCAAGGAAGCAAAAGAAGTTTGTAATGCAAAGAGTTTGAAGTACACTACACCAACAGCACTTCAAACAAAAAAAAAGAAAAAACAAAACCAAACCCAACCCTAGTGGGGTGTGTGCTACAACTCCAAGTTTGCTGTTTGCTTTGCTGGGCCCTCCCAGACACTTTTGAAAGGAAGGACAACGTTCAGATGGGATTTTCCCTCCCATCTTGAGATAATCTTTGGAAGCAAGGCGTGAAAAGCTGAAAGAACAATTCCTTCTTGTGTGAGCTGAGGCTAAAGCTCCTTACGCAGTACATTTGGTAATGCATTCCTTAAAGACACGTGTAGGGAGGGGCAGACAGCTTTTGGCAATGTTTTTTTTTTTCCCAAAAGGAACTCAAAACTCTTCTAATCTGTGATCTCAGTAGGACTGGAAACTAAGTATGTTTGGTTTATCTGGAAACCTTATGTACCGATTCCTTTTACTGAACCTAATTTATTTCTCCTTAGAGCAGCTTGCTCTAGGAAACCAAGCACTGATTATGAGTTCAAATGATTTCTTTTTCCATCTTCCAAACTTATTCTGGGAATTTAACTTTGCATGTGGATCAATATGAGATTCTGAACCCCTCCTTTAAAAGATATAATCAATATTTATACTATTTATCAATAGTACTATCAATATAACAATATTTATTTATTCGCTTGTCTTTAATAAATTGAATCTTCATTATACTCATTTTGACACAGGTCAATATCACAGCTCACCTTTAGAAACACAGTTCTGTCTTTTTAGATGCAGGTTCAAAACACCTTTTAAGCAGTTTTTTCCTCAAATTAGTTCATCTCTGCCTTATGGCTACTGCCCAGATCTTCAGCCTATGCACTTAACTCCTTGTCTCCTTTAAAGATCTAGGTTGAACTTCTGTATCCCCTCAAGATAAAAATAATCATGTTTTTTTATAGAAAAAGCCATTTATGTGGATCCATATATATGAAACCAGATCATTTATATGGAAACATTTATGTGATATTTCACATGTTTTCCAGTGTTTGCTCACCATTCTGAAAACTGCAGTTGTATGGCAGCATCAGTCTCATCTTCAGTTTATTAAATTATTTCTAAATTGGAGCTTTTATAGCCACTAAGCTTAAATTAAATTTAGAGGAAGCATGTAATATTTACCCTCAGAAGATTCACATTCAATAATTCTTGTTTTATTTTTTATATTTTTAATATTCACATTTTTAGTACTGCAGATCATGAGAACTTTTCAGGACATCTGAAACAGACATTAATTTAAAAGCTGATCTTATGCACATTTGGTTGGATTCACAGAACAAAATTCAGAATGAAAAAACTTTCCCCCCATTTTTCTATTGTTACTCCATTTAGTCTTGCTGCTTTTTCATATTAATATAGCATATTTTTTCACATGTACAAAAGATGCCTGGTTTCAGAGTAAGGTACTGAATTTATAATCCTGGTGTTTAACTTCCACTCTAATACCTAATGTCTTCAAGGAATATTTAGAGATGTTCTCTCTTCACTGACCTATTCAGGCATGGCAGGATGCTCCTAACTTACTTAATCACTGCTAGATAGGATGAATATGTGCTAGTAATGTGAAAGTTAAAAGAAAGTCACCCCAAACTCCATCACCCTCTGGTTTCAGAGAAGTGACAGCAGGAAATCCTTTTCCTCCTCAGTGAGGATGGGAAGGAAGGGTTGTGGTGTAGGGGTTGGGGATGTGCCTCTGTACCAGCACGTGGTGCCCTCCCAGTCAATGAAGATACACTGATATGAATTAAATTACACTAGTCCTGCTTTCAAAGATTTTTTTACATTACATATTTGTTTTATAAAAAGAAGGAACAAACTAAAAAACTCTCATGAAACCTTTGCTATAGCAATGGTCCAGACAATGCAGCCTTCCAGATTTGCCAATGACATATTTTGAGCCATCATCGCAGTAACATGAAGTGAACAAAATGAATGAAGTGCAGCTGCCAGGGCTCCCTTTGACTTTTTCCTTGCTTATTTGCTTTCCTTTGTGTGGGCACATCTTTAACAATATAGAAAGCTAAATCAATGGCCAGTTAACTATTGATTGCTGGCTAGTTTCACTCTCTTGTTGAGGACCACACCAAAAGGCTTACAATGCTCTACAGAAAGCCTAAACTTCACATGGATTTTATAAGTGCACAATGTATTAATTATATAACAGATACAGTTGAAGAAAACTGCTAAAAGTAATGCAGGCCTCCTTGTCAAGAGTATTTCTGAAGCTCTTTTACAGAATCTTGGAAAGTTTAAGTTGGAAAAGACCTTTATGATCACTGAGTCCATCCCTTAACCCAGCACTGCCAAGTCTGTCATTAAACCATGTCTGTACCTGACACATGGACTTGTCTTTTAAATCCCTCCAGAGATGGCAACTCCACCACTTCCCTGGGCAGCCTGTTCCAATGTTTGACAATCCTTAGGGTGAATTTTTTTTTCCTAGTATTCAATCTGAACCTCCCCTGGTGCAACTGACCTGGCTACGAGCTCCTTGCAGGCAGTTGTGGAGAATGACAAGGTCGCAGCTGAGCCTCCCTTTCTCCAGGCTGAATAGCCCCTCCTTCTTCAGTTGATCCTCACAGGACTTGTGTTCCAGAACCTTCACCAGCTTCATGGCCCTTTCCTGAACCCACTTCAAGCCCTCAATGTCTTTCTTGCAGTGAGGGGCCCAAAAGTGAACACAGGATTTGAGGTGTGGCCTCACCAGTGCTGAGCACAGGGTGACAATCACTGCCCTGGTCCTGCTGGCCACACTATTGCTGATACAGGCCAGGATGCCATGGGCCTGCTTGGCCACCTGGACACACACTGGCTCATGTTCAGCTGGATGTCAAGCAGTACCCCCAGGTCCTTTTCCACCATTCAGCTTTCCAGCCACTCCTCATCAAGCCTGCAGTGTTCAGTGGGGTTGTTGTCACCCAAGTGCAGGACCCAGCACTTCACCTTGTTGAACCTCACACAACTGGCCTTTTCCCATCATTCCAGCCTGTTCAGATCCCTCTCTAGAGCCTCCCTACCCGTCAGCAGATCAGCACTTCTGCCCCACTTAGTGTCATCTGCAAACTGACTGAGGGGGCACTCGATCCCCTCATCCAGATCATTTATAAAGAAATTAAACAGGCCTGGCCCCAACACTGATCCCTGGGCAACACCATTTGTGAGCAGCTGCCAACTGGATGCAACTCCATCCACCACCTTGCCCTGGTCCTGGTCATTCACACAGGTTTTATCGAGTGAAGACACATGCATCCAAACCATGAGCAGCCAGTTTCTCCCAGAGACTGTGGGAAACAGTGTTAAAGGCTTCAGTTGAGTCTAGGTTAACAGCACCCACAGTCTTTCCCTCATCCACTAAGTGTCACTTTGTCATAGGAGGAGATCAGGTTGGTCAAGAAGTACCTGCCCCTCATAAACCCATCCTGACTGGGCCTGATGCCCTGGCTATCCTGGATGTGCTGTGTGATTGTGCTCAAGATGATCTGCTCCATAACCTTCCCTGGCACCAAGGTCAGGCTGACATACCTGTATATCCCCAGAAATTCCTGTCCCTATAGATGGGTGTCACATTTGCTAACTTCCAGTCAACCACATCCTTTCTGCTGGGAAATTATTAAAAGTGGCTCAATGAGCACTATGTCAGCTCCCTCAGTATCCTTGGGTGGATCCCATCTGGTCCCATGAACTTGTATAACAGAACACTAACCCTTTCCCCTGGGAGTATATGGGCTTCATTCTGATCCTATCCCCATCTTTCAGCTCACCTGAACAACTGCTGGTCTTACTATTAAGGACTGAGACAAAGAAGGCATTAAGTACATCAGCCTTTTCCTCATTCTTTGTCACTGTTTCCCTGTACATTCAATAATGTATGGAAATTTTCCTTAGCTTCCTTTTTATTGGTGATGTATTTATAGAAGCAATTTTTATTTTCTTTCATGGCAGTAGTCAGATTACCTTCCAGTTGGTTATCAATCCAAACATGTTTTTTTTGGGAAGAAGCCCTGCCTATTACACTCTCAGGTGCTTCTGAGGTTTCTAACACATCAATAACCCTTGTATTCTTGCTCCTGCATGGATGCCCATCCCCTCTCTCCACTGAGACAGCAGATCTCGCTAGCACACTATCCCTCACACACTGGCATGATGCCCCCAAGCTTATCTCTACTGAGCGTGGCTTTATCCCTTTTCCACTTTAAATTTTTTTGCATTAGGCATTGTCAGAAGCATGAGCTATCTCCTCAACCAAGACTGTCTAAACACGGATGGTTTCACAGGGAAAATACTGAAGAACAGAGGACATTTGGTTATTCAAAGCAGCTTATTTTGTCTTAGGTACCTTCAAAAGAATCTCTGTGTTGTTTGATGGTCTTCCAAAGGCTCCAATACACAAAGATTTAACATCTTGAGATATTAAATCTCTCACACTGACACATCGACTTCACAGTAGTTGCTGTGTCTTTTCAGACTTAGTGCTGACTGCATGTTTCATAAATTCTCCTTCTTCTGTGCCCAGCCCTGATGTTTACACTATGATGATGGTTCAAAATTTAAGTGTTGTGTTTCCAAAAAGTCACAGGAGATTTGGCCCCAGTATAATTATGCAAACACTATTTAGCAATAATTAGCCAAATCCATCAAACATTATAAATACAGCTAAACTAAACCTGCAGCATCCATTTTCTGTATAAGTTTGATTGTCATTAAGTCATGTCAAAAGTCTGTTAATGAGGTCACTTTCTGAAAAGACACAGTGGTTCTGCACATGGACACAGAAAACACTTCTAAGTGCTATTCTGAAGAAATGAATTTTCCCAGTGTTTTGGAAAAGTATTTTTTGGTTATTCACATACGTAAATTTAAGCACTACTGAACTTTATAATGACCCAAGAAAAGAACTCCTGCCACTTGAAATCCTTCTCCTGGAGACATCTAATCAGAAAAGATGTGACTTGGGCACCCAGCATTACTGGGCCATCACTGAAACACTCTTTGCAGTTACTCCTTAGACAAGGCATAGACCAAGAATACACTTGCAACAGAATTCCACAGAATACACTTGTAACCAGAACTATCAAAGATTGCTCTACCAAATTTTGTCCAAAAATTGCAAACAAGTAAATTCCTAAACCCCAAACCTATGAAGAGCAAAACAAACTCCAAACTTATGAAGAGCAAAACCAAAAAATATTGTAGGAAATTATTTCTCACAAATGCCTGTATCAGCTCCACAGTGGAGTATTATTTATAAGTACTGTTTTAATTAAAACCATGAACTTTAAAAGAGTTCACAGTTTATATAAGCCCAGGATTTCTTCTCTCTGTGCAAACTATCAGATTGCTGTGTCTGCTGTGTAAGCTGGACTCAGCTTTCTTTTAATTAAGTTTGTTCATGGACAGCACAGCATTTGCTAAAGCTAAATATTGCTGGAACTGAATTGTTATTGGTCAGTCGAGCACAGAGCTGCTGCAGAACCTTCCATCATGCAATTCACCTGGCAATGGTGATTTGATTTGCCCTTTGTCTTCAGTGGGAAATATGGGCTTGAGTACTATGGTTGCTGCCTTCAGATCCTAAAAGATACATGGTACCTCCCTTCACTTCCACAGAATACACTTGTAACCAGAGCTATCAAAAACTCATGTAAAAACCTCTTATTCATATTTTTGCTATTACAAGGTGAGATTTTTAAAACTCCTTACTTCTTAGTCTTCCTAGAAACAAATATCTAGCTTCCAACTTCCACAGTACAGTGCAGCCAAAAAGGGAGATCAACTCGGAAAAAATCATTGTGTCATTCTAACTGCGAGTATGTTCAGTTGTCTCCATAATCTATTTCACACTGTTTCAGTGACTGGGCTGCTGTTTCTATTGCTGTTAAGTAAGAATCAATTAATTACCTCAGATGATCTGTAACTGTCTATAGCAATTCCTGAAAATGCTACACTAACCCCTACCTATGAGCCTGAAATCAGAAATTCACTTATAACCTCTGGAAACAAAAGGCTTTTTTGCCAGATGAGCAGCAACCTAAGTTGAATACCTTCTCTCTTTATTTTGATTTTTCATCAATATTACGCTGGTGAATTTCTGACAGTTTTCTATTGCCCACTGGACAAAATTGCCTCAAGTATGTTTGTTTCCTTTATGCTATACTGAGCTAATGACATGCTGACTGATGTATATTTTTCAGGATTCTCTTACTGATATTTAGACAAGACTCAAGTCCTTTTTCCCCACAGAGAGTCAATGAATCTTGCAATTTAACTCTGCTATTCACTTTCTCCCAGAACTGTGTTTTAGATGATGCTGTCCAACAGAAAGGGTGAGTTTGTGATGTGCAACAGAGAGCAAAGAGGTCATGGAAGAGATTAGTTGCCTTGCAGAGGACACAGCATGAAATCAGACCACAGGATAAACTTTCTGCTATCAATAAGGGAGAAAAGAAAACTAATTTGACCTAAATTTCCATATGCACTAAATCAATAACATTAAATTAACAGCTTAATTTAAAGTGCTCTTAAAAAAAGAACTTAGAAGTATGCACTGAAACATCCAATTTTAATTGATTCTTGTGATTATTATTTGTAATTTTGAAAAACGTGATACAGCAAATAATAAGTATTTAGTAGCACTGCTTACTTCAGTTCTTCAAAAAATGTCTGCAGTGCCAGTGGCACCAATTAGTTGAAATGCTTTTTTGTATGTATGTGAAATACTCAGTGGAAAAAAAATTCTGATTGCAATAATACATGAAAAAGAAATTCACAATTATTTTTGCTCTAATTAAAATCATACTTCCAAACACCTGACATAAACACCAAGCATTTCCAGACAAAACTCTTGTTATTTTGAGGCAAAATAACTCTTACAAGAATTCTACAGTTCTAGTTTACATAAGCTGAATTATCAAGAGTTATGATAACCAACACTCAGAAGCCGGATTTGTGCACATAGCAATGCAGAATCCAGAGTAAATGGTTCAAATTATTACAGAATTTCTAGATCTTGTTTTTTAGTCTACATTGGTCAAGATGGCAACTCTCAAGAGTGGTGAGTCCTGGAGCTGACTGGGCTGTTCCATTTCCTTACCTCAAAGCTTAAAGCAGAATGTCTGTGCTCTCATGAGAGTAACATTAGACCAAAAGGTTTGCAGATGGCAGTGGAAACAAATGGTTTTCTCCCTAATCTGTCTGAGGATACAGTACCACTTGCTCAGTGCAGAGGTCAGAGTGCAGTGTCATTGCAGAGGACAAAACTGGGTTCCTCAAACTGTAGATAAAAAGTGTTTAGGTCAACCTGTGCATCGGCCCCTCCTGTGTAACTGTGGAGACTGTAGCAGGTGTTAGAGCAGAGGTTGGATGCTCCTTCCTTGGCAAAGGAAGCAATGGGACTTCTTAAACAACTGGAGCATGGCAAAGGTGAGGGCTTTGCTGTCTGATCTTCCAGAGGCTATAGGATGGCATAATGGAGCAGCAGAGCCACAAGTTACAAATGTGGTTGGGCACACATAACCTGTACTTGGCCACGGTGGCTTTAGACTTTCTGTCCACCATTTTCAGCAGCTGTTCTTTCCAAGGACAGAGTATTTGCTCTGTCATGGCCTGATCCTTCTCTAACTGAATGCTACAGAAAAATTCACTTTGGTTTAGTTGGTAGCATCAGGATCTGTGTTTGGAAAATATTTTCAGAACTGCATTCAGTTTAATAAAGATGCAAATAGCTCAGTGAATACATTTCTTCTGATGATTATCATGCATTTATTGCTTTCCTTTAATATTTAATTTCAAAGCTGCCAGAAATATAAAGACAAAACAGATTTGCACACAGGGTTAAATTATCATCAATGCTGCATCCACCTGTAGATCAGTGGGAACTCTTGTTTCTCTTGAGAAACTTGTCTAGATTTGAGAGACTAAGTCTGAGAAATCTAAGGAAACTCAGATTTCTTCATTTAAAATTCAAAGACTTAACGTAACAGTCTACAGTTGGACTGGAAAAAGACCATAGCTATTAACAGTAGTAAATTATCAGCAGCGGGACAGCATTAAAAGCTTTAAAAGGACTTTTTGGGACAGTAAAAGGCTTTTTAATATTTGACCTACTGACACAAAGGTGAATTCAAGCAGTGCACAGGTCCCATGTGATTGCCTGTGAGGAAAACGGCAGGCTTTCTTTTGTCATGTTTTGTGTTTCTTCCTATAAACCATAAATGAAGTCAGAATTTTCTAGTCTGGGAATTCCTGTTGGGATAAAGGTTGAGGCCTACTTAGCCTGAGTCCATACAAACTGCTAGAGAACAGTTATTCATCTTGATGCACATGCCAGAAATAGAAACCTACTAGTCCTTGAGGATGCATCAATTTTCAGGGAGTCTGGATACTTTTAACTACTACAGAAACCTAAGGAAAAAAAAAATCTACATAGACACTGCTTAAGGAAACCAAAATCCATCGTAAAACACTGCCTTGACAGCTTTATTTTGAGAAATCTGTATTTAACACAGACAAAAATACCATTTCCATTTAAGTTCAGGCTCACTTCACAAAATATACACTGCAGAAATACTTGTACTATATCTAAAATGCATCAGATATAAAAAGGCAACCAAGTCATGTTTCAATTGTGACAAGGGATGGTTATCACTCAGAAGCACGACAGATGCAACACTACCACATTTCCCCTATTTGTGGAATTTCCAAAGCTGAGTCAGCATGTCCCAGCAGAGGGTTAGCAATACAGCCTTGAAATAATCAGTTTCCACTCCCACAGATGAAAACGAGGAAATACTATGAGTAAGGGAGGAAAATGAAACTTTTATTTATTTAAAGCATAACATACTAAAAATAGAACAAAAAAACAGGGTTGAATTGCTGTGATTAACACTGCTGAATCCCATTGCATGACACAGTCCTGAACTGCTGAGCTGTCTGTGCTTTTCTCAGCACTCATCAGAGCAGGTCTTGCTCTATGTGATGAGATTGCCTTGGTAAATAAAGTTGAGATTAGTGGCCAACATCAGGAAAGAAACATGCAAGGGTTAATGATGGGGTTAACATCCTGCCTCTTTGCCAAATGGAGCAGGCATGGATGGTCCCATGGTGTCCAGGCTGGAGTCTCAGCACTGCTGGGACTGTCTGTCTGGATTTTTCCTGCCAGGGAAGTCCCCTACTCCACAGCTGCAGTCAATGTCATGCCCATGCACAGCAATGACAGGAAACAAATTGATAACCCATGGTGGCCAATTATACACTGTTCAAACACATGAAATTTCACTAGAAGAGTGGTAAAGAAAGTAATATTTCTATATCCCTTCTCAATCCTTTAGAAATACCATGCACTTAGTCAATCATGGGCACAGATATGTAGGGACGTTAATTCACGTAAGTCAAGGATCACATAGCAGATGAGCTAAGTGTCAAAGCTTACCTTCCCTGACAAAGAAACCAAGTGCCACTGGGGAAGGAAGCATTATTTAAGGGTATATTAAGCTTTGTGTAGGCAGGAAATAGGGATCTGAGTGGTTCTGTGCATTGCTAGAGGTTTGGGGAAAGTCAGGAGGGAGTAGTAAGCACTCCTATACATCTACTACACTGGGGGAGAAAGGAAGGATAGAGAGAGCAGTATGAGAAACAAGGTTCTCCTCTTGCCATGCAATGAAAGCAGAGAGAAAAGGGGATTTTATTGTACTTTTCAATCAACAAAAAACATAGTGCAAGATGGTGGTGGGGGGAAGCAGTGAACCAAAAAGTAGTCTGTGAACACTCTTACATCCAAAAACCAAGGTAAGCACAAGTTCTTAATGAGTTTTCCTACAAACCTTTCATTAGTTCCTTCCACATTTCATATCAGCTAGAAGAATCCTGTTTTCTCAGCAATAAACACTGACTCGAGTTTTCCAAGCCAATGAATGTTTCCAGTTGCATATTCACAGAGAAAAACACAAAGTCAACAATTATCTGCAGAAGTAAGCAGAAAACCACTCTGAAATTAAAATAGGTATAGCAAGGTGGACAACGTGGTCAGTTCTGTCCTCCTATCAAAGGTCAAGACAGAATTATAAAGCAGATTTTGTTGAGCCATGAGGGGCCATAACCTGCTCCTATTGTGGAGAGGAAAAAGAATTTCCCTCTGCTCAAGAAACTGGTGTGAAAGGGCACATCTGCTGTTCTTGTGGCAGAAGCAGAGTTTTGAGAAAGCCATTAAGCAAAGATATCTGGCAACCAACATGAAATAAGATTCAGCTGGTCAGCTGGTGAGATGCATCAGGACTGAGATGGCTGGACAGGGGCTGTGCAGCACAGGGCTGTTCAGGGTGGGAAGGACAAGCTCAGAGGTGCTGCTGCATGAAGCTCATGCCTTTGTAACCCAGAGACCAGGAGGTAAACTGTACAAGGATGGCACAAGATGATACAAGAGAACAGCACAGAAGAGATTGAAAGATACTGCAAGTTGATTGCAAACGGAGTACAATACTTGAGCCTGAGTACACATGACCAGTCCCTGCAAGAAGGAGAAATGGAAGAAGGAAATGGTCCAGGCCCTGTAATTCCATCTTTCCTTTTGTTTCCAGAAATCTGGACTTGGCTGGCTGTGACTGCTCACATGCCAATGACTTGCTGTGCTGTACTAAAGTGGCCTGTGAGAAAGTGCACTAGCATTCCAATATTAAGCTCTTAGAGGTCCGTGCAAATCTTATGTCTATATTCTTATTTCTATACAGTATTTCAGCTGTGGGTAAGCTGTATATGTATGTCTGTGAGCCTGTATGTGTGTGTATATGCATGGGAATCATAGAACGGCCTGGGTTGGAAGGGATCTTAGAGGTCTTCTAGTTACACCCACCCTGTCCATGGGCAGGGATGCCTTCCACTACATCAGGTTCCTCAGAGCTCCATCCAGCCTGGCCTTGAACACTTCCAGAGATGGGATATCAACTTCTCTGAGTAACCTGTTCCTGTGCCTCGCCACCCCATGGTGAAAAATTTCTTCCTAATATCTAATCTAAATCTACTGTCTCTCAGATTTAAGCCATTTCCCTTTGTCCTGTCACTGCATGCTCCTGTAAATAGCTCTCTCCATCAATAATGGAATAATTTGTTTGAGTACATAAGTATAGTGCTGTATCATATACATTATAACAAAATATACACATAAAAGTGCATTCCAGTTTACATATGCTTTCAGTTTTGAAGATCTGGCTAAACAGATGCCTATGTGTAAAAACATATAAAACTACATTCAGACTTCCAAAAAAAGGATGCACATTTGCAATTATGCATCAGATGTGTAAGAGACTGTGTATGAAAAGCAGGCATCCCCATGCATAGTCACTTAATGTGCTTAGCTGGTGGTCTGCTTGTGTGTGATTAAATATATCTGCATGTAATCATATTTTACATTTACTTGTATACGTGTATAAACTGCTCATATAAAAAGTGATGGCTGCATCAATCCAACAAATGAAGGATGTTATTATTCTCTTTCTCACTTGTAAGTCATAACCAGCTCTAAGAATTTCTGCAGTAATAAAACTGTACGACAAGATGTACAGGCAGTCCTTGAGTCCCAGACTGGAAAGGAATTACAGTTGGGCATTCTGGATGTAGTGGATAGCTGGGAATTAAAGACAAAGGAGAATCTTCTGCAGGGTATAGAGAGAGTGGTGTGGTGTCCTCCTAGGATGCTGAAAGCTGGACTTGGTTCTTGCGCTGGTCCTTAAATGTTCTGAGTCATCAGGACAAGGGGGAATGGGTTCAAACTGAAAGAGGGTAGGTTTAAATTAGATACCAGGAAGAAATTCTTTACTGTGAGGGTGGTGAGGCACTGGAACAGGTTGCCCAGAGAAGTTCTGGATGCCCCATCCCTGGCAGTGCTCAAGGCCAGGCTGGGGTCCTGAGAGGGAGTTCCGAGCAACCCGTCTAGTGGGAGGTGTCCCTGCACACAGGCAGGAGGGTTGGGACTATGTAATCTTTAAGGTCCCTTCCAACTCAAACCATTCTATGATTCTATGACTTTATTCCAGATTCAGAATCCTTTTCTTTTTTAATAAAGAAAAAGACTGCATTAAAGAAGGGAACTTGAACTACTGAACACTTTAGGCTTCTGGATTACCTCCCTCAGGTGCTGTATTCATAACTTGTTTTCAGAACAGCTTTAGTGGAAAGAAAAGCTGAAGGCTTAGAAGTGGAACATAAACTCTCAGCTCTCTACTATTACACCACTAGTGCAAAGAAGTAGAATGAGAGAGAGCCATTTTGTCATGCAAATTAGGAGTGTTTTAACTGAGGTGCACTTGTTATGCCAGTGCTTATCCTTGCTGATACTGATATCATCAGTTGATGACATAAATAAATAAAAAAACCCAAACCAAAAAACCCAAACAAACCTCGCCCATTTTTTTCTGAAGGTAGAATGAGTTGTTTCTAAAGGAGGCAAGATGGAAAAGATACCTGTGAAATTCCATAGTTTGTTGTGAGGTTCCTGTCATGACTGTAACAATTCCTGGTGGCACATGGTAAAACATACTGCTGTGGATGTGTGAGCTTTCTTTACTAGCTGTATAAACACTTTAAACCTAAGGGAGCAAACCTGATATTATGCAGTCTTGAGAAATCTGTGTTCAGCTCAACTTTGTCAACAGATCAAGCTAATGTTACTTGTATTCAGCGAACCATTTAAAAAGAAAAAAAAAAAAAAAGCAAATCACAAAAAACCCCACATCTATGTGCTAAATATGAAATTGGTCCCAGAATCCCAAATCTAGCAAAAAAACCCTTAAAATGCTCAGGTTCTCCAAGAGAAAAATAAATATCACTGAATCCCACTGAGTAATGTCTCAGTCTGATGTTGACTCAGTTGTGGACCTGTAGATTGGTGACTGCCACAGATGGATTGCACATCCAGCAGCCTCAGGATGGGATCTGACACTCAGAGGTTTCCCAGCCTTTCCACGCCAGGGAGCGGATGAGGCTGGCTCTGCTGGGAAAAGCATCAACAACCTCTGCAGCTTGTTTGTTTTTTATGGGAAATAGTTTCGAGTTACATTACCCTATTTTTAAAGATCAATAAACTTAACCTGCTAGGCTGCCTTTCACAGGTTCTTGAGATATTACATTGTTTCAAAAGATCCAAGCAATTCCTTGAGAAAGTGAATAGCTAAGGAGTAGAGCTATTTGCATTTACTGTGCTATTAATTTTAAGACCTTAAATAACAAAATTTAAAGAGTTAAAAATAGTTAAGCATGAGAAAAAATATTTTGAGGTACTCAATCAAATCACAGGTCATGCAGTGAAACAAGAAGAAAAAAGAAAATACACAACCAGCTTCTACCACTTGTGATATACCTAGAAAATTGTGTTGGTACTGTCCCAGTGTTGCTAATCCCCATTTGTAAGTAACAAATTTCCCCACTTTTCAATTCTGCTAAACCTGCTATCCTATATTCTATACGCTCCAAAATTAACACAAAGAAGAAGAAATACTATTCAGAGACAAAGCCCACTTGAAACCAAGGCCCTGAGTACTCTGGGACAATTAAAGTGCAGCCTGGGTATATTAATCACAGTCTTCTGGCCCATTTCCAAATTGGGCAATTACAATCTGCCTACCTCAAATTCTCCCCAGAGTTTCAAATGCAAGAGTTATTTGTGATTTCCTTCCTATAAAAAGTGTTGTTTAGCACAGCCAGTAAAGACTGGTTTCATTCAAGTGATGGGTGAATAACCCACATTGACTATAGAAAATGTGTAAAAGCACTTTAGGATCCTTCAGGAAGAAGGACACTTATTACATGGTCATTTTACAGTGCTTTTATTATTCTAAGAGGAAGTACTCCTATCTAGATATTTCTTCACAGGCTCTTAGTAACCAAGTAGTCCAGAGTTTAGACTTGTTTTTCTAAAAATTACATTATGGTAGATTATTTTTTTTGTTAATTGAAGATGATAGATTTGAAATGCAAGCACCGTATCACAAAGACAGTTTAGGAATACATACACAACTTCTACTTTGAAAACTATTCAGACAATTGCTGAGCCAAAAAAGATTAATGATTTATTATGGGGCTCATTAATCAAAAATTGTGTGTGCATGTTTTTTAAAGGACCAATTCCACTGTTCAAGTCAATTAGGTCCTCTAAAGCTATTACATCGGGAAGGAGCCACAATATTACCAAGACTTCCTGCAATATTGTTGAGACTTCCCCAAGTGTATTTAGAGTATAAAATAAATGCTATTATTCAGGAGATACTGAATTGCTAAGCTTCTTAAATTTGTACAATTGGGAACTTGAAGTACATTAAAATGCTGAAACTCATTAAGAGTCCTTTTCACAGCTGCAAAATCGTTGGCATTCACAGCACCGTGCAGAACAATAAAACACTCCCCACACCTTTGAACAGGGCGACTTCCGTTCCTCCAGCTCCGCTTTAATGAATCACTGAGGCAGAACTGGTATCTAACCTCTCCGTCAACCTCTTTCATTGAAAGTAAGAAACAAAAGCCACAATAACACTAATATTCTGACCAGAAAAGAAAAATGTACAAGCATACTGTACTAACCCTCCCCCAGCACAAAACCCTCAGCTATCGCTGAGTCTTTGTTAGAATGTAATTCAATTTTCTCCATCAAAAAGAAACAAACTATCTTCAGAGGCAGAAAACAATCCATCTTTTTCTCTCAAGTCACCCACCAAACCATGCCAAGTAGACTTTGTTTGTTTGGGTGTCACTTTTCTGAACCCAAAGCACAGGACTCAGCATTTGGGTAGGTGTTTTCACTAACACTAGCTGGAAAAGGTCACTCTGCATGCCAAAATGTCCTCCTGCCCTGAACACTGAAGGCCTGGATTTTGTGCCTCCAAAGTGGTACCAGAACAAACAGCCCAAGTCCTCAGGAAACTTGTGGACACCCCATGAATGTTTCTGACACATTCTCCAGCAGATGCACAGCGCTGGTCCTGATGATCAGAAGACAGTGCCTTTCTGAGATTCAACACAATTCCATCTTTCTCCAACTGCATCAAGGTAAGCAGTGCCCAACCCTTCCCAGCCAGCCACTCTGTACACTAAGGGATTGCAAACAGCACTTAAAACCAATCCCTCTCTTTGGCCTGGGAACAGTATGTTCTGCCTTCTCCTCATCAGGAGGGTCACAGCTGCACCTCTCATATCTACAGGTCTCACCAAACCCAGGGAAAAGAAACCCAAGTCTTATCAACACTAGTGTGCATCAGCCTGATTTCTTCAGCTGAAGGATTTGTTTCTAAGTAAATTTCCATTGGGCCACCTACCGCGCTTCCTTTGGTATTTGAAAAACAGAAGGAAAAAAGTCAGTAACCAACCAAAAATTAAGTGAGAGTAACAACTATGGAAACAGTGACTACTCTAGACATTTCACAAGATTCATCATAATCTTGGTGCTGGACAAAACTGGAAGCAACAGTCTTGGGACTATTATTTAGCTCATTAAATTCTATGTACAAATGCTGCCTGTTTATTTCAAACTATACCCCCAAGCAACAAATGGATTGTCTCCTTGGGAGGGGGAAGTTTCTCCCTTTTCTGCTCTAAACATTTTTGAAAGGAAAGTACAATGTCAAACTGGTGAAAAGATTATCTATTTCAGAAGTGGGTTTGAAAGATTCAACAAGAGATATTCACAATAAAGATCACAGAATTAATTACAGAAGAAGAGGGGATAGGGTTCTGCGTGGGAGTTCCAGTCTACATCAAACAGACTCAGAGAAAGCAACATTATGAGGGAAGATTACAGTATGACAAAAACAAGGCATGTGGTTAAAGCAAAAGATGCTTTGATAGTGTACAAGCTAAGATGGTTTTGTTACCGGCAACAAAAAAATTTAGCTTTGAAAGCTTAGCTGAGGAGTGCGACCCCAGCCCTACAGCTCTTGACAAAACACACCACCACTGGCACATGGTTCTGGCTCCACATGTTCAGCTGGGGATACCTGATGCATGCCAAGTGAGGAGAGCAAGAAAACTTGCCTGCTGACTGCCACAGGAACACACACAGGTGGACCCCCTGCACATCCCCTCCAGGATCATGTTCCTCAACTGCTTCCCAGCCATGGAGACTTGGGACCAGGCACTGTGGGCATGGCCATCAGCACTGTGGGCAAAGGAGGTGTCTGCCTCCATGCCAAATGCTGCAAGAGGCACAGCAGTGGCAAATCCCACCTTCTTCCTGAAAAAACCCAGTAAGAGAAGGGCTGTACCAGTTTCCTCTGGCCAGTTGTTTGGGGTCTGATTGATTTTGCATGGGGTCAATAAAAAGAAGGAAAGGAGACCTCTAAGCTTTTCAAAACATAGTTGATAGGTTGTTTTTTTTTCCCCATCTGAACAGGAAAACAGTGCCCAGCAGAAAAAGAAGCTTTTTCAACAGCTTTTTATCCTTGAGGTGTTTTGGCTTTTCCTCCTGAATCCATCTTACACTTTCTATTGGATCATTTCATTACAACAAAAGGGAAAGAGTCACTGTGGAATCCATTCCCTTTGCTGAGTCAAACAGAACTCAAGCTTCCACCTTGAAATCACACTGTAAAAGCTGTCCTATGCTGACAGTTCAGGGCTTTCCTTGTCCTATAATTTAGAGTAATTGAACTTTGCAATCTTGTATTTTGCAAACTTATAATAGGATGCCAACCTTCTATCACAGTCTTATCAACTACCTTAATTTATTTAGCCAAAGCTTTTTTTCTCTTGGAAAATAACACAACTATGCTTGCATCCAAGCAGTACAATTATGCATCTCTCCTTATGCAGTGTGACCAAGTACAGCTTAAGAGCTATGCTAATCTTATTAATTTTAGAGTATGGGCCAGTATTTTCACACAGTAAGTTCCCATCTGGAGAGAAGATCTTGGCCAGAATTATTTTAAAAACCACAAATCAAAACTTTCTATTCTGTGTCTCGAATCATTGCACTAGAATAATACTGGGCATTTGGACCTGAAAGCACGTGGTTGCTAATAGTGACTGAACTGCCCACCAAGGCAGAGGTAAGAGCTCAAACATCTGCATGCCCATCATGGAGACATGGATGTGCAGTATGCACCTGGCTTTTTGTATCCTACTCTGGCTCTAGGAAAAAGACTTGCCTGATTTCAAACACAGTGCCTCCAAGCATGAAATATTTTCTATTTTTCAAACCAACTTTTGAGAACAGTTTGAATTATTTGCTTTCTGCATTAGTAATCCTTTGACCCTTAACATGGGAAGTTCTTTCCAGAAAAAAAATAAAATCTGAATAGCTTCCAGGCATTGTCCAAACTGCACACTGTGGAAAGAAAAGCGTTTACTGAAGTTTTAGGCTCACAAATGAAATATTAATATTTATGTGCAGTATTGAGTATCTGGCTTTGGAGTTGGAAGTAGGTGCCTCATCACATAGAGTTTCCCTCCCACATATGTGAGAGACATTTAAGAGGTGTTTTAGCTTGGGTTGTTGTCATAAGGGATCTCAACTGCAGTAATCCAAAACTGCCCTGCTTTAGCAAGAATCTGGTGCCAAGATTTACATCCAGACAAAGACTGTGGATTGCAGACCCCAGCCCAAGGACTGTCTGATTTTAAAAGCTTTTTCTATGCTCTGCCTATGATTACCTGTTTAGAGAAGGAAATAGAAGGAACAAGCCATTCTAAATGACTAAATTTAACTTTGGTATCTAAGGTCAGACCAAGAATTTTTGGTTAAGAGTTTGGGTTGTGTTTCCTTTTACTCCTAAGTGAGTTCCAGTTTGATCCTAGAAGCCGTCTGTGGCAGCTCAAAATGGTGCCATCCCTTCAGGACTCATTCTCATACAGATCTCAGTACTCTCCCCTGCAATCCCCTGTGGTTTCGAGCATCTGGCCTTTCCTTGCCAGGTAACATTAAGAGGATGAGTGTAAGGCTCAGAGTGGGGCAAATGAACAGCTCATTTTCCTCAGCAACACCTAATGTGCAAATATGGCCTGGAAAGATATGGAACATCAGAACCTGTATTTCTAAAACAAACAATGCTAAACAGAAATAAAACCCAAAAACATCAAACCACAAAACCCTCCCCCCCCAAAAAAAACCAAAAAAACCCAAAAAACAACTCAACCAAATCAAACCAACAACAAAAATTCTCACCAAAGAAGCAAAACCAAACAAACAAAAAAGGATTTCTCTTTCAGCTGTTTCTAGTCTACAAGTCAATGATGCCTTATTCTGCCAAGCATTTTGCTGATGTAACTGGCACTAGTTATTATAAAATCTTCAGCAGCAACAGAACCACAGAACCAAAATTAAGTTATCAGGGAATATCTTTCCTCGTCTTTTTCTCTAAATACTATATGCATAAGAAAATCTGGAGGTGAAAGTCTTCCTGTATTTTTGATATAAAGTAGCTAAGCTTTCGTTCAACTTGAGTGAAGTGGTTTATCAATTGCCCAAGTAACCAAAAATAAAAAAAACTGAGACTAAATATTAATTTGGCCAAGCAGGTTCAACACAAATGATGCTGAATGGCAAGGGCTGTGCACAAGCGAAAGCACAATACTTGTTTGTAAATCCCAAGATCAAAGGCTAGAGAAACAATAAAAGAGTGCATATCACTAAACTCATAAGGTAAAAGAATACCTAAACACAAGGAAGATTGTTAACCAGCATCAGCATATACCAAATGTTCTACTGAATTACTTTTGAAAATGCCATCCTCTGGGTTTAAGTTTGCATTTTGACTCTTCTACACTTGTTCCCACTCTATTAAAAAGAAATAATAATTTAATTGTTTTTTCATTTTTTTAACTAAAAAATAGCTATACTAGGACTACTAAACTTCCATATTCACATGGCTTTAAACAAATTCTTTAGTTTGCCAACACAAAGAGGACCAAAATGAGGTGAAATCTTCTTATGGAAATGTGTTCAAAGCTAGGAACAGATTTGTGTACCTAGCAAGCTGAATAGAGTTCACAAGTTAAAAGTTAAACATAGCTCAAATCCCTTGAGAACTGCTACAAGAGCACTTTCTTTCTGAAAATACCTAAATAGTTAATAGAAGAGTTAACAGTTAATGATGCTTAAAATGGGGACCTTAATTCATGAACTTTATGGAATGATAAAATATAGCGATGGGCTTTTCTAATGGTTTCCACAGTTCAGCCATTCTCCCTCTTAATGGGTAGGACCTCAGGCTTTATGGCAAGCATAAAAAGGCAGCATTTGCCATCTTGGTGAGGTTGCTGGCCTACCTAACCTGGAGATTACATCCCTTTACACCAGTTTTGTCATCACAATGCAAAACTAACAGCAGTTTTTACTAATATAACAGTGAAGTTTAGTCATATTTATGGGAAAATGAAAATACAAGTCATTACTGCTTTATGCAGTACATACAAAATAGCCTAAATTAAGATACCTTTCAGATATAAAGTTTTTTCACTACTTGTCTTTGTTTGTCATTAAAATGAAAGGCTGGGTTAGAAAATTGCATGACTACATGATGACACTGGGTCCTGCCTGGACCTTCTAATGCCTGTCATGGCAGTGGCAATGGTTTAGGAAATCCACTGTCCCTGTCTTTGGAGACCCCAGAACAACACCACAGTTTCTGCGGCATGGAGAAACAACAAAATGTTTTCAGCAAAGCACATCTTTTAAGTTGACATCATTCTTCCAGAACATGTCAAATACAGCCACTAAAACTCCAACCTACATATGGTTTAGATTAAAACTAACAAACAAACAAACCAGCCCTTAAATTATGAGGCCTTCCAGGAGCAAGAAGCCAAAAGTACAGTAATTGCTTTATAGAGAGAGCACTGCAGGGACTGCCAGCAGAGCAGCACATCCGGCGCCACTCAGAGGAGAGAGCGCTCCCCGTTCCCAGTGAGCACCATGGAGAAACAGCCTCTCCCAAGGCAAAAGGGCTGCTGGGATGCTCTCATCCCTGCTGCACCCTGGCTGGCACATACCCCCCAAGGGCACCTGCACTGACAAAGGAGTAAAAAAAAAACCTAACACAAAGCACAGAAAATCCCTCCTGCAGCCTATGCAGCAGGTTTTGGACCTCTGCCTCAAGGAAAAAAGAGCTCTAGGATGGTTTGGTATTAATGACAAAAATGAAGAAATTACATTTGTGCCGCTTCCTACACTTAGTAAAGGAAATTATGCATTTCCCACAAAGCCTAATGCCAGCTCCACAGGGATTATATTACTATTTATTGTTTTGTTTGCTCAAATAAAACACCTGTTGAGGTCAGCTATTCAAAGAATTTTTAATATACAAGCCTTACGGTATGGAGAGTAAGAAATGTTTATAGAGGCACTCCTGGTAAGATTGTTGGCTTTTTTCCCCCCAGGTAGGTGCATAATGATTTAATAACAGAAACAGCATGCCCACAAACCTCTGAACCTCAGATTTAAATAAAAACTAATATATCTGAAATCTGGATATCAGTCTCCTTCAGCTTTCCCTGCTATGGAAGGAGGCGTAACCCTAGGATACGGCATCCCTCTTTTATAAAGTCCCATCTTAAAGTGTCAGGAGTCAAGGAATTAAAAACAAAAGCAGCATAAATCGCTGTCAATCATTAAAGTCTTTGATCTGCTCGTTTCTTCAGAAGGCATTATGCCTCCTAAATGGAGGGATCAATCACCCTACGCCAGACCTGCTGCTAGGCACTCCTGCGCCACGCCGCCAGCATGGAGGGCAGAACATCACAGCACATTCCAACTCCCCTTCCAGGCAAACCAAGGGGCAAAACCACAGCATCAGGGAAACAAAACAACACAACACAAACCCCTTTGTGCAGCTACACAACATGACTGCCTTCCCTTTCGGCATATTTTTCAGCTTTTCTGTTTAACAGCGGCTCACTTCGGTCTGCCTTTCCCGATACATTCTCAGTGAGTGTTCCACCATCACCATGCCTCACTAGCAAACAGGATTATTGGGGATGTTTTTAAAATCAAGGAGAAAATATTTATATTTTCACTCATCCGTGGCCATATGAAATTATATGTTGGCCTGAATTAGCTTGTCTCCTCCTCTCTTACAGTAAAAAAAGCTGCACAAGTAAAGGGAGAAAAATTTATTCACCTCTTCCTCAAATGCCAAGCCTCCCCAAATGCAGCACATTTATCTCACATGGAAGACTGAACAGTTAAAAGAAAAGGAAAAAAAAAATTTAAAATGAACTTTCTCACCATGACATCTATGCACAGAGATACATACACTGACTTAGCCATGGTTCAACCCAGACAGGCCCTGCTGTCCTGTGAGGATGGATCCTGCAGGAAGGCTCAAAGGGAGTGCAACCTCAGTGCCCCATAGCAATGCAGGAGATGCAATGAACTTCAAACAAATTCAACAGGATTAGTCCCTTGATTACCATCCTGGCTGCTGACAGAGTTGCACAGATTTGGTGAAAAAGAGAGGATTTTAATAATAGCAAATGGTATCAATCAACTGCTGGCCAAGAGAGAGTATGAACAGAGTACCTGTTTAATATGGGTGTGCTGGGCCTGTGGCAAGAGTTAAATAGGTTTTCATCCCAACTCAAACATGTTTGTCACTTAAAGGTTTCTATTCCTCACATGTCTCCCAGGCCTTAATTCTGTTGCCCTCCCTCAGTTTGAGAACCCTTTTCCATAAACATTCCTTTTAATTTCAGATTATGGCAATCACGAGCACAATCTGGTCTTTATAAACAGGGAGTTGAAGAGAAAACAAACATCAAAGAGATAAAAGTAGTATTGTACTTTTAATTATCAAAGTATTTTATTTCTTTTAAAGGAACAGATTCGCTGGTCTTTTCCAGCTGCCCTGCATCATCACAGCGATGCAAAGCAATGTAAATCCAGTTCAGGGGAATGGTTACAGTGAGTTAGCAGCTGCTTGACATCACTGGAGCAGCATAAAGCAGGCAAGCATTTCAGTCTAACCCCTAATCTTTCAAGGCACTTTACAAAACAAGAGAAAAGGTTTTTCTCTCCATCAGTGACTACTGCTTAACTGAGAGCACAGAGCAATCTAGTTAAGAGGAATAAAAGGTACTAGAGAAGATCTTTGAAAACAACTTTGAGGGAGCATTTGTACACTTTTCTCTCCTTTGGCTAGCAAGAACATTTAGGTCTCCTCAGTGTAAGTGGTGGGAGAAAACTGTTTGAAGCAGTATGCCTGATTTTCAAACCTGATTTTAGACAGGTTGCAATATAATGCTTCAACACAAGTTAGAAGGGCAGATTCACTGTTACTTAGGGTTTGGAGAATGGAGAAATCAATGCTCAGATTAAAGACAATAAAGACAGATAAGCACTTTGGGTGAATATGAAATAGAAAGAAAAAGATCACTCTCAAACCCCTCCTGCTTACCTAATTCAAGGTAAGTGGAAGTGTGGTATGTTCCACAAGTGACTGCAATGCTTTTTTCACTTACTTTCAGTCTCATGTCTGTTCAAGGCTTTCTCTGTTCATGACCTGCACTGCAGCCTGATTAGCTGAGCAATTAACTATGCCCTACATTGTTCTTTTTTCACCTGGCTATTGCTTAGTTTCTGAAGTGGATGGAGCAATTGCTCCTGTTTGGCTAAACTCTTAACAACCACAACTACTAATTTTCCATATATTTTCAGGCAACCTGCAGTTAGGAGCAAGCATTTTTTCCTACCTGAATGCCACAGAGAATGGGGGAATAATGCCATGGGAATGGCATCCCCCATCAACTCCACATATGCATGCACACACACACATTAATTTGCTTGCAGTTGTCTTCTTTTACCTTGCCATGTTTGAAAAATGACTAGAAAAACATAAGTAGACTTTATTCCCATCTCCTATCAGTAAACAGAGGCTATTTTATCCAAGTTCCTAGGGAAATGAGGCAAACACACGATCACAGAATATCCTGAGTTGGAAGGGACCACAAGAACCATGAATCCAAGCTCCTGGCCCCTGCACAGGACAACCCCAAAAAACACACCACTGGTCTGAGAGCATTGTCCAAACACCTGAACTCTGGTAGGCTTGGTGCCATGACCAAACATGCTGTTTGTGTTTGTAATTTTTTAACCTAATACCTGCTAAACCCCAAGAGAAAGATAAGGTTTTCAAAGACAAACTCTAGTTCTAGTGTCTTTTGTCATAAAGGAAGATAAGAGATCAAGCAAGTTCCCCCAGCTGTAAGGAAAACAATGAAGTGTAAAGACTGTGTAAAAGGGAATGATGTGTTAAGAATGCTGTTGCAGATAACTGCAGGATCCTTTTTTGGCTCCAGTCTGTGACAGGCATGCACTGTGGGTGGCTGCATTGCAGGAACATTCAGGTTGCCTGAGTTACCTCTGTATTTGCATCCCCATTGACCTGCACCCATGCAGCCAAATGCTTCACTTCATTTGCACACAGGGCTTCAGCATGTGAAACTGTTCATCCTCACATGCCTCCCTCCCACTGACTGTGCCATGTCTTAGGTGGGGCTGGGCACTGCAGCCTGGCTGCTGCATCACTTCTGATGGACATCCTGGAAGCACTTGGCTGGCTTCCCCATTCAGAAAGTGGGAGGCTCGAGCACAAACAACACTTTATTCAAATGACAATTACTGGAGTGCTTTCTTGCAAGCCATTTCAACTCAATTACTTCAGTGAGCAGTAACATTTAATTTTACAGCCTGGGAGCACAGTGATTCTGTAATTTAAATGTTCCTGACAATTTCAATCATACTATGGTCTTCATGCAATTTGGTTCTTGACATTGAGTGGCAGAAACTGCAGAACTGATGCCACTTGCCACATAATCATGCTGTCACAACAACCTGGCAGCCTGGCAGCCATGCTACCAGGTCCTGGGCACATCTATAGCTCACTACCACTGACCAGCCAGATAAAAAGGACAACAGACGATGGGGAAGAAGGCAGAGTCCACACTAACACACCTGCTGCTCCTTTGGGAAGCCAAGGGCAGTAAAAACAGCAATTCACCCTCAAATATCCCATTTCCTGGATTCCTTGTAACACAGGAACACCACATAAAATCCCAGAGACTTCAGGTACAGTCCATCACACCAGTCTGCCAGTCTCATTTTCTACTACAGGCCTTACACCTATAATTTGTTGCAGGAACAAGCATTCTGTCTTCCCCTTCTGAAGTGCAAGGAGGGACTCGGTGTGGTGGGGGAATTTGGCAACTCACTAGATGACAATATGGCTGTGCAGATCCCACCTGCTCTGCATCTCTAAAGGATGGCCGAAGCCTACATCTCAGAGAAATTAGGACCTGGCTTTCAGAGATAAACAGAGAGGCTTTAATGCACTTATCAGAAATCACAGTGAATGTGCATATCTTCTTCCCAGGAAAAGCTAATAATTAAAAAAAAACCCCAAAAAACAAAAAACCACATCCCCGTTTAGGTTTGAACACATAGAACACATAGAAAAAGCAAAGCTTTTAGACCTGTCTTTCTACAATTAAAAAAAAAATAAGAGAAAAGGTCAATTTACTTTAAAATTTAATTATAATACTAGTCAGAAACATTTCTGATGACTACATGGTATCCAGTTTGGACTGTTTGGCCTCTTGGTTTACTAGTACTGACACCCTCACTTTCTGTTTTCATGCTTGAGAAAGGCAGGGATGTGTGGCAGACATAGACAGTGACCAGACATGGACTGTGACCAGACTTCACTTTCCTCCTTTACCAGTCAAAATGAAAAGGAAAGAGAAACCTACAGTATGATGAAACAGGGGGCAGCTGAATGCAATGCCAATAGCACCATTACCATTTTGCAAAGGCACTCTTTCATTCCTCTTTATGCAGCTCTCCTTGCCACCTTGCCAGCCTGAAGCCAGGCAAGCTGCAGGAGAAGCAAAGGACATCTGTCTGACCACTGAGCAAGGAAAAGCGCAGGGATGGCTCAGCACCAGGCACAGTCCTCCCCCTTACTTCTAAGCTAGACATGGAGGAACATTTCCCAGTCTACCTTGCTTTCCCTCCTTCCTCCACCCAGTTCTTTTCTCCCAGAGGACAAGAATTATCATTAGGAAGGTCACTTTATAGCTGCTGGGTTTCTCCCTGGCTGTATTTCAGCTGAAGCTGAAGTTAGGAGGCTGCTGGGTGTGAGGCAGAGCCCTGCAGACCAGCTTCTATCCAAATCCCCAGCGCTATAATTAAAGTAATTGCTATGTCCAATGAAAGAGGTTTAATTTCACAGGGATTCAGGCAAAGCCAGAGTGTGTCTTCCCTTCCTGAGGGCTACATAACAAACTCCAGTGGCATGGAATTTTATTTTGTCATTTTTAATTGTTATTAATTTTGAGGAAAACACCTGAAACGTTTCCACAAGTAAGATTAAATATGTTAGGCTGTGGAAAATGTGCTATCTGCAACTGAAAGCAATTTTTGAAAATGTATAAGAATGCATGACAGCAAGTGACTTATTTCTCAGAAAAAAAAGTTTACTCCAAATGAATATGCTTCCCATGAAGCACAGTCTTACCTACAGAAAATTTTTGGTGATGGAGCGAGTATTTAGTCTTGAAAGACAAGCATTTTTTGAGTTATTGATGAAAAGATTAATAAAACAAATGAAACCTTTGTTTTTAAGAAAAAAAAGTATGCAGTATACAATATCAACATCCACACTAATTTTTCTACCCACGCCTTAGAAACTATTCTTCTGTGTGAACACCAACAATTTTTATCCAGATTTTTTTTTGAGAGAAATCTATGCCGACAACTATTGCACATATTTGGTAAACTCAACATCATGCTCTATATGTTTTTTTACAAACAGTCACAACGTCCGAATGTAAATCCCAATGCAACAAATGCTGGAATTATTGTTTCCCACAAATCACTGGGTGACACATTCATGGCTCAATGCTCTGGATTCGCTGTGCATTGCGACACAGCACAGCGTGCATGAGCAGTGACTTCAGCCACACTGCAGAACATCTGCACACTGTGGACATGGCTACAGTGCACCAAGCTGCCCCAGGGATCCCTAAGATAGTTGGCAGTGAAAGTGGAGTTGAATTGAGTTTAACAAAGATCTCATATACTGACCAAATAAAAAGCCTTGAAAATCTCCCCCCCCCCACCCCGACAATCCTGTTTGGAAAAGAAAGATATTAATGGAAGAAAGTGGGTGCTGATCCTTTTAGGGAACTCCCCTCTGTATCTTATCAAGAGATGACCACTGCATGAGCAGGAGGACTGCTTGGGTGGTTACTTGTTTCCCAGGGAGGCACAGGAACTGTCTGCAATGCACCCATTTCAGAAAAGAAAACTCAAAACATCTGGAGCTTTTCTTTTATTTCTTCCCAAAGAAAAAAATGAGTTAAATGCTTCAGAGCCCTGGGAGACCTGATGTGCAACTACATATAAAGCATCCACTCCCCTCTGTGTGAATCGGCTGCTTGATGCAGCTATCTGGAAACTGGGGGGCTGGGGGAGCTGTTGGGCAAAAAAGATGAGAGTACATTTTCCCTGAGGCTGCAGTTTCAGTCCAGCTCCAGAGTGCCAGAGCTGTTGCTGCCAGGAACCATTTCAGTTATTCCTGTGAAATGATGGATGGCCTCAACCCATTCCCTAATGAAGATTTCATCAGGAAGGCTGCCATTGCCCTCAGCTTCTTTTTAAGGGCAGCTTTAAAGGATAGGCTAAAGAAAAAAAAAAAATCAACAAAAAAAACCAAACCAAAACACTCACTGCCCCGTGCAGCTCTCTTCTGAAAAGTGAGGTGCTAAATGGCAGCAAGAAAGTCTTTGAGAGATTCCTTTATTGTATTTATTTGCATCTCCTTTGTGTAAAGCAGAGAGGAAAGGGGGAGAAAAGGCCCCTCCTACAGGCTGAGACCTCAATGAACAGCAGTAAAAGATGGTGTTGAAGTAACCAAAATGTGCATGCCAATTCATGCTGTGAATTCAGGACATCAGCCAGTGGACAAGGAGTTTCTGTTAAATTCTATAGCATCATAGTGGTCAACTTCATTGGATACTTCTGCTGCTGAATGTTCCACCAAAACCCCTCTCAGGTCCCTCTTATTTTGTTCAGCGTTTATGTATCACATATGTATGATGCAGCATAATGCAACACAATATTATTTTAGCTAAAGAAAACAAAAAAGAGCAATTCTTACTTTAATAGTGTCTAAACTTTCCTAAGTAGTCCTTTAATAGTCCCTAAACTTTCCATAAAGTCAACAGCTGAGTGAGAGTAGCACCAGGCTGGTCCCACTGTCTTCTGAGAAGCCACAGAAACTTCTTGAATTCAAAGCTTTAGCATCGTTGCTTTTAATGAACTACCAAGAAAGAAAATGCACCTGCCTTAAATGTGCCCATTCTTAAGAGGGCTCAAACAGGTCGTCCCACCAGCAGAAGACTAGGTGAAGAAATTATTTGTAATACTCCACCAAAGATGAAGTTGAAAGATGAGCAACATCACAGCTGAGTAAGGTGTGATTTTAAGAGTGCCGAGACCTGGGAAGTCCAATGCACTCTTTACCCAGCTCCCACTGTTAGCGGGGGGAAAACACTCCAAAAACTATTGACAGACACTATTTCCACAGCTCAAAACCTAAGGAAATATTATTGCTTCACTTAAATTCCCATAGCTATTGCTTATAAAGAAGCATTGTTTCAATGGCAATGATAATGCTGGACTTCATAATGGTGGTGCCTGCATGAGAACTTCAGGGCACTGCATCTGAAAGTTCTTGATGCACTGTGGATGCTAAATCAACGATCACAGCTTTGAGTTCAACACGAAAACTTGGGGGAAAACAAATTTTTTCTCTCTGTAAGCAGACACAACATGCAAACCATGACTTTGTGCACATTTTGGAGCAGATTGATGAGCTTCAGCCTGTACTTGCTGGTATTAGCAGCCCTTCTTTGCACATTGGTGATACACTCTCTCCCTGCTTCCATCACTTGCCATGAGGTGAGTCAAACCCTACACCCAGCTGGACGTTTCAGGGTTAATGCAGACTAATTAGTTGAGTTTCTAAGGTCAATTTTGTGCAGAAAATCCCTGTGTCGATGAATGATATGAAAGACCAGCTTTGAAGAGAGGTAGCTGCCCACAGACATTGACATCTTTCCACATAGCCTTTGTACTTACTAATAGCTTTCTTCTTCTTTATTTCTTGCCTCACATCTGGAGCAAATACAAGGATGTAGACTTTAGCATCATAAATAGGGGTGACTCTTTTAGGAATGTGTTAGTGTTTCCAACAATCATATCGTATGTCTTTGTTATTGCTCACTGTTTTCCTGTGTGGATAAGCTTTCCTTGCTAAAAAGTGTCCAGTAAAAGAAGTGCACAGAATAAGAACAATTGAAGATGTTTTCAAGTCTTACAGAAAATTGTTTTTTCCCTGGCAATAATATTAGGATTTAAAAGCTTAAAGTCAGTCAGGGATAAAAACAAATATTAGATCACTGAGATATTGGGTGTTTCTAGTTTCATTTTACGGAAATGAGTTCCCCTTCTAACTACCAAAAAATGTATTATTGTACTGTTTGGAGAAATGTCCTACTATACTTTCACAATACTTCAGCCTGTTGCTTCTGCTGAGAGCCACACTGCATTTGGCCAGGTTCAGCACAACTGCTTTTAACTTGTCTAGTCCAAAGCTGCAACTTCCACACTTTTTAAAGTGAAAATGACATCATAGCAGAAAGATTACCCTCACCTTTTCAGATGATCAGTGATGTGTGCCTTATGCTGTTCAAAACTTTCAAGTATGAGAAATAAATTTCAAGGAAGATGAACTAGAGGAGTATGCAGGTCAAAATATCCAAATTTCATCTTGTACAAGCTGGTGCAATTTTTTTTTTTTTGTTACATTTATATACCTTAAAAATGCAACTTCATAAGTAGCTGTCATATTCTGCCATTTCTGCCATCATATGTATGTATAAAAAGAAATGTAGAGATTATATTCCCTTCACTGGTAAGTGGTATACTCTAAGGTATACTTGCACAAATTATACCTCTTTAAATATTTATGGTTGCTGTTCTTTTGTTTATTTGAATCCAAATTTTTACCTAAATGCTATTTTATTCTTACTTGTCAAATCCCTTTATCAAACAATAAACAGGAAACGTCTCTCTTTACTAGCTCCATAATATTATAAATGCAATGCAACTAAGCCCTAATAAAAGAATAAGAAAAAACTGTAATAGATGGCAAACTGGGATTGTTTTGTAGCTCACTTGAGCATTGTGAGGAGTGGGTCCAACCTCAGCAAGCACCGCTCAGCTTCAGCACGTTGTAAAGTTATCTCATGATGGGACTAAGAGAGAAATTGAAGCTTCCAATGCAACAGGCCACATTAGAAATATATCCTGCCTGCTCCTCATTAAACTTGTAAAACATGACTGCAGGAGTGCAGTGCATAACGCCCTCTAATAGCACCATTTAAATACCAGTCAACACTGTACAAGAGGTAGAGAAACGTGGCAGAAGTATTAAAGCTAAGTCAGCCCTGAAATGTCTGGAGTTTAAACGTCTCTCCAAATCTCTTTGGACTTGGAATCAAGAAGAGAAGTCTTGTGTGAACACAGAAATGTTTTTTCTCCAATACCTGTTTGCAGTCAGGCTTCAAATACCAAGGAAAAAAAGACTAGGAATATCAAGGAAAAAAATGTAATGTTGGAATAAAAAGAACCATATCTTTTCCTTTTCACCTCTCACCAACTGAAATCATTCTTTCACCCCACAGAATACTAAATTCCAATGAAATTCTTCATTTCAAAGAATTCCTCCATTATCTTAAAAAGGGAATATGAAGCAAGCATTCTCCAGGGGAGAGTAAACACTAATCTAACTTGCTGCTGAATTTTAAGAGTGAGAGCTGGGGGACAAAGCATTCAGTAAACATTAAAAGCAGATCCAAACTAAATGAAAACAAAATTAAAAAAAAAAAAAAAGGAAAGTACAAATGACAAATCCAGTGACAGTGCAAATTGATTTTGAAAGGAAAATCGCTTTTCTCCTTACTGTTTTCAGCACTATGACAATTTTCTTTTAAATACACTTTATCTGTCATTTGTTTTAAAGCATGTTAAGCATGTATGTGTGAGCTGTTCCTCTAGCTAATTACAATTACAGCATTATAAACAGAAACTTAAGTAATACTGAGAGGGTTTAGTTTCAGAGAGGCATGTCTAGTCAAATTTTCAAGCTTTGCAGGAAAGACTGTGCTTGCCTCCAACATTTTTAATCGTGGAAGAATTTTCTCCTTTGAGGTTGAGATCTAGTAAAATTTCTGTGCTGTTAACTTCATGGAATTTGTTTAACTTCAAACTTCAATATCAATAAAAATTCAATGCCGTGATCTGAAAATAGCCTTATTGAACTTACCTAAAACTCTACTGATGGATAGGAAAATAATGTTCGACACAAATAAATGCATAAAACATTTCTAAGGGTCTGAAAGACTCCCATCCAAAAGCAATTGTTTCAGCAAGTCTTTTTCTACCTTTCTTGCTTAAGTGCTGCATGAAATAAAATTATTTCCAAAACGTTTCTTCATAAAGTAAGTGTTCAAGTGAATCAGTACGTGTAAACAAGCTCTACTGAGGATTCATGCTGCCAATTTAGGATAAACTATTTTGTGTATTCAACTCCATTTCTCTGGTAAAATTTCCCTAATGAAATGTAGTAAAACTCACAAACCATCAGATCAACACACACCAGCAAAATTAAACCCCTGAGAATATTCACTGCTTTATTTTTATTAGTACTGCTTTAAATATTCAAAATGTATGGGTCATAAAATTATGCTTAGGGCAACATTTTCTCATAAGTTCATTTGTGCATGTTTTAAAATAGATTTAAAAACTAAATAATTTTAATCTCAACTTTAATGCAGACACAACCAGCAGCAGTAGTGATGGGGGCAGATCTTGATAGCCCCTCCTCAAATTGTTAATTTTAGGTTGGTTTAGGGCAGGAAAAGGAATGTACTTAAAAGCCTGAAGCAGTTTATATAATGCTTCAAATTTCTAGAGCAGCCCCCACATTCCCTTCCTTACAAATACAAGATAAAATTACTTGGAATTTCCTTATATTATTACTGAATATAGGACAAACAATAACACAGTCAAGAGTCAGACATGGTGACCTGTGATTATTTTTCATGGAAAGATCACAAGACAATATAAAATCTGAGCAGTTGACTAGAAAAATAGGCTTCCATGTAGTTTAGACACATACATCTCAGCCTACAATTTATCATGTTATTACCCTGATCACAAAATGCAAGAGGAAAAGTTCATGTCTACTTTCTTGCAGATGTAGGGTATCACTGCAGCCCTATGCACAGGAAAGTCACAATGTGATTTGAATAGGAAGGGTATTTTTTGTTGTTGCTACTTTTTTATTTTGTTTTGGGTTTTTTTGGTTGTTGCTTTTGATTAGTTTTGGTTTGGCTTTTTGTGGTTTTGTTTGTTTGGTTGGTTTGGTTTGGTTTTTTTTTAATGTTTTTTCCCTCTCAAGGAAGCCAAGACAGCCTGTGATATGACACAGATAACTAGATAACTTCAGGAGATAAAGGATGCATTATCTGCAGTAATTGGGAGAAGGGTGCCCTCACGTTCACCCCAAGAATCAGAAGATGCTAGACCCATGCTAAATCACAGAGGACAGCCTTGCAACTCCACCCAAGTTTTTTGCTAGGTCTGAATGTAAAAACAAGGCTGAAGAAGAGGTAGAGGAAGGTGGGAGGTTGTGCAGGGAACCTGGCAGCACTGGGAAAAGAGAAGCTGCTAGCTGATCCTAGCAGGATCAGCAGTGGATATGACACCTCATATTTATCCTCAAGAGCCTGGAAGCATCCAGGACAATATTCAGCACAAGCCAGGCAGCTCCACAGAATGCACTCTGATTTGAACTGCACTCTGCCCAGCTTGTATTGCTGCAGGTCTGTGTGTTCCACCAGGAGAGGATGCAGAAGCTTCAAGAAAGGTCGCTATGATCAGCCACCTCAAGCACATAAAAAAGTTTCTTTTCCTTTTCCTTTCCCTTTCCTTTCTCCCCCGGTCCCTCTCAACAATGTGTCCCCTAAGAACAGACATTAGTTTTCATTTTCTTTTACTTCTGCTTGAAGGCAGGAGCAGAAGCTTCCACAAACAGAAAGTTCCAATGCCAGTGACTTCTGGGTACAGGCAGTACAACTGCCCAGTACTACATGGATTCTCTGTATGAAGAAGTCAGTGGTGAATATCTGTCTCCTGACTTCATAAAAACTATTGACAGAGTGCAAACTGGCTGGAGACAGAAAACTGCCTGGCTGGAACCTTGGTGTTTAGGCAGCCACAACTGGCAGCATGGCCTAAGAATACTGGGAAGGAACAACTGGTTGGGGACTTGGTTCCAGCAGTTGCCACCAGGAGAAGTTTTGGAGCAAACCCTAGACCACTCCTTTGCTCTTGAGTTAGATCTACGTGTTGAGTTTTATCCTTCCATGGTACAAAATTCTGCATCCAAGAAAAGCCTGCCTTGGCTATTACTCAAAACAGGCCTAAATGTAATTTCCCAGAGAATGATTATTGAGAATAATCTGAAAGTATACAACTGGTCATCCCTACAGAGAAGATCACTTTTGTAGGGAAAAGGAATGAAATCCGATGCACATCACATAGTACAGGATCTTAAGAGAGACAAATTGACCCAAAACACACATCTAGTGTTGCTTTCCTTTGGGAAAAACCAGACATTTTTGTTCAGACATTTCATGCCAGAAAATAAGGTATCTGGATAAGAATCCAAACTTTTAGATTCACCATGGAAAACCCACTTTATTTGACTATGCAATGAGGCAAGAAGAAATTTTTGTCTAAGAATTAAAAAAAAAAAAAACCAAATCAAACAACTTTCTTGGGGAATACAGTGAAATCACCAGACAGCAAGAAGAAACGACACTGGCGAGATGCAGACCATTATTACATTTCTCTAGAAAGATGTCAGTGCTCAAAAGTGACAGGACACAAACCTACAAGTGAACATGTACAATGACCACTCCAAAAATACTTTGTGATGTTATAGCTGGTTGAAAACCATTTCTAATGAAATAAACCTTTCAAATGCACAGGGAAATATAACAGCCAAGAAATCACCTAAATGGGTTTCATAACAGTATCTCAGTACAACATTATTTCAATATTAAGACTTATAATTGATGAAATTACTATTATAAAAATTGTGTTAGCAATAATATTTCACAAAACTTCTTCCTTGCATTATACTGCTCCTTATTCTATTTTCAGGCAGCCTCTCTAACATGAAATGGCAACATTGTACACATCAATGGCCTCGAGGGTATAATTAAAACTTGTTATTTACATTTATTTTTTAAAATAATTAACTGGGAGCACGTCTAATGAATGGTAATGGGGCTTAAATTGAGACACAATATGTCAACTACCTTGCCATTTGGAAGCGAACTCCCGTGCAGCTCCGTGTGATCGGGAGCACAGGGCTGGCACAGGGGCCCTGTGGATGGCACTGCCAGTATAAAGTCAATGGCACACACAATGGCTGCCTCTTGGTTACTTTGAAGATCCTGATTTCCACAGACTTCTTCATTTTACACACAGCACTGATGAGTTAAGGCACTGGCTTGGTTTTCATGCACGTCAGAGGTTAAGCAGAGGCTTATCCATCCCCTAAGCTAAACCTGCTGCGGCCCTTTGTTACTACACTCTCTCTGTTTTCCACTACTCATAGGTATGTCCTCAGTTGACACAGTTTATAGGACATGGCATAAGCAGCTACTCATGCCAGAATAAGCTTCTGACTCAGAAAGAAGCTATGCATAAAGAAAATCCTCACACAGTGATGTACTTTCAAAATGCATGACCTCATTCTTCCCCAGTCAGGCTCTCAAAGGAAAACAGACCCAAACAAAATATTTTGTGGAGTGAAATATGAAACCAGTGTTGGCTAGGTCACTTCCAAGAGTGAAAGGCAAATTGCAGACATGTAATCAACGTAACAGTGCTTTTGTCCACTTACTACAGGTATAAATCCATTTTCCCAGCATCCTGAAAGATTTTGCCACTATGGTGCACTTGGGTCAAAAGCAAAGAATTGACTTATAAAAGTGTACTCATTCAAACCTGATCACTGGTTTGCAGTGCTAGTACTAATCTTGTCCATGAGTTAAAAAAAAAATTAAAATCTATTTGCAATGTTTTCTCTAATGTCTTCTCTAACAGACTCAGTTCAATTCATATAAGAAAAACTCCCTAGTTTTCATATATGGCTTCAAATGTATTTTCACAAAAGATTAGCAGCTGTTCATGTGTAATACATATGTTCCATAGGGCGAACAAAAAAAATCTCACTAGGAAAAAAGCCTGAAGGTATCTGTGTCAACAGTAAAATATCTACCACATGTCACATAATCATATGAATGAAGTTCCAGGTTGTAAATACAATAAGAAAAGGAAGTAGAAAGAACATGACATTTTTCAAACACATCATTCATAAGTTGAAGAATATTTAGATGTGTGTTATCACTGTTTATCATTTCCCCCCTACCTTTAACTTCTCCCCCTAGGTCTGTCCATTTCCAGGCTACTTTTTCCTTTCAAAATCCTTCTTGTCTCTTCTCCTTCCAGGTAATTTTTTGGTCTGTCATTGTGGGCTGTACTGCTAATATTTGATGCCACCTAGTTTAGGCAAGTCTTGCACACAGCAATACTAATGAGTTTGTAGTAAAGGCTGCAATACCTAACAAAGTTCATTTGACATCAGCATGACCCCTTAGCTCTGTAAGGATGAGTTTAGGAAAATGCAGGATGTGGATAAAGAAACACAGGGATTTATTTATCTAGATCTATTTTATAAAGTGTGCTATATACAGCGATACAGTGGAAACCACCTCAAGTAATAGGCCAAAAATCCATGAATTCCTTACCTCAGCTAAAGCAAAACTGTGGCCCATAGACTTCAGACTGTAGAAAATCTACTCCTTTGGTCTAAGGATCTATTCATCTTTCTTTAGACATAAATGTGTATGTATATGCATCAGTTCAAGGTAAAAACAGAAGAGAAACAATGCTTCTGTTTCAACACTAAATATTTAAATTTTCAAAACAGCTAAAAATATTTGAGCAAGGGCAGTTGCTCTAACTAGATAATGATTTCTTTGTATGATATACAAGAAGAAAGTTCATCATAATCACATGTATACAGCTGGGTGCACTTCTACAGAGCAGGTAGGAAAACAGCGACCATAATGCATATGCTAAGAGAAAGTAGAAGGTGGGATTCTTGACAGAAAATGTACTCTACCTGTAATATCTGTCAGTGTGAATAATTTCTTGGCTGCTGGCTAGAATATATTCTGCAGTTCATTTTGTTTTATCACATTATTCACACTTTTTTCTGGAACAAGCCGTTCTCTTCTTATAAGACTACACTCTAGTGGAACAAATGAGCTCAAGCCTATGATTGATTCTCCAACATAGTTGAGATGCTATAGCTTTATTCACTTTTTTTTTAAAACAGCTTTATTCATTTACTACCTCCAGCATGACTCCAGAGTATCAGCTGCTCAGAGAAACAGCATTTTGAAAGGTTCTTTCCGAGCTCAAGGAGGTGGTGGTAGCTTTTTTTTCATAGTAAATTCCATGATAAGGAGGAGGAGAAGTGCTCAACACAGACAGACTGTCTCTGCTCACCAGTTCAAAAAGTACACTCCCAGAAATATTTTCTAAAAGCTTATCAGTCTAAACATTCCTCTTCAGCTCTGTTTCCCTGTTGAAATGCTGTGTGAGTCTATTTGGATCAAGGCAGCAACTCCCTGCTTTATTTCCTGCTGAGGAACTGGCAAGGATGGGAAATCAACAGCAATCTGAGCAGGGTCCCTGGAGAAGCTAAAGCCATGCTATAGCTGAGAAGGTTTTGTACAATGCTGTTCTGCCACAGTGTCACCAGAAAAAAAAAACAAACAAAACAAAAACAAAACCAAAATGAAGCAAATCCAAATTTCAATAATAAAAAAACCTCAAAGCAAACAACCACAACTCTTTTTTTCAAATCTATATATATATATTTTCACCTCTGTAATAACCAACTAAAATAAACATATTTTGGGGGATACAAAATTCACACAGAAGTCACCATATTATTTTCTTGAAAGACTCTCATGTTAAGAGCAGAATGACAAGGACTACCAACTACCATGGATTCCTCCATCTCAGGACTTGCTTGTTTTATTCAGTGAATTTTTTTTCTAGGAAAAAAGAAAAAAAAGACCCCTTTTCCAAGATTTTCCTTGATGTCTCAGACCTGCAACACATCAGCTAAATAGTTCATACACAGTTACTTCTGCTCAGAAAATCCTGTGAAGAAGTATAGGACACATTGAAATATTCTCATTTTCAAATCCAGACATTCAGAATAATCCTGGAAAAATAACTGCATTTCTTAAACATCCCAGTAAAGGAGAGATTTCCAAAAATACACCAGGAAGGGAAAAAAAATTAATTGCTAGTTTTACAACTCAAAAAAAAGAAGTAAAAATATCAAAGAAAAACATGGGTTTACATACAATTTAAAAAGTACACATTTAGCCACAATCTAAAAGTGACCTAAGTTGCTTTTCTTTATGACCAAGGAAAGCACCTAAACTGAGTTGGGCCCCATCAGCTGGAAACAGCATAAATACACAGCCAGTTCTGCAGTGTGGATGTTAAGATCTGTGAAAGGTGAAATTCAATGGCAAATTAAACTGGTTTTAGAATAAATTTTGAAAATAATGTTGTGCGTGTAGTATGAGAATAACCACTGATATCTCATACTATAACGCTTTTGCTCTTTCTTTTCAGAAGTATTTAGTTGTTGTTTTAAAGGCAAGAACTTTACATGGTGTAGCAACCACGGTTTATAAAAATGTAAGTCTCTAAAAGGGAGACAAGAAGTAAAAACATGCATGAATTTAACTCAGATCTCATGAAACAAAATGACCTTTTAAAGTTCTGCTTAGAAGCAGCTGCATAATTTACTCTGCCACAATCTTTAGAATGCTCAGAAGGCTGGATAAGGAACAAAATTCAAATATTTGGAACTAAACCACTGAATTTTGGACTCCTTCCTTTTCCAATGTCTTAACTTTGTTTATCAGAAACTCTTCTGCTGTGCAAATAAAATTATAACCACTTAACTGAGCAAGCAAGAGATGCCTTAAATTAAAAATACTCTGTGAAGAGAGCAACTGTGTAAAGGCATCATGCAAACCAAAAATGACTAAGAGCAGAAGCAAGCTAAGCAAGTCCATGAGCTCAAGGATCTCAAGAGGAGAAAGTGGTCATTTTCCAAAAGCTCTACCTCCCTCCTTTTCCAACATACAGGACAGGAGAAATGTGAAGGGAGCAGAACTTCCCAGGGATTGCAGGGGCAGAGAAACGGGGAAAGCCACAGCTGGTTCTTGTGTCTGCTCACAGAAAGGCTCCTCACCTTTAGAAATACCTTATTGTGTCCAACACTATCTCTTGCTGGGAGAGACTAAGCCTGCCTCTCTGCTATAAAGCTAACACTCACCAGGGGCTACAGCAGTAAAATATAGAGGAAACAGTAAACATCATCTTTGTCTCTCTGACACACATAGGGGTGGGAATCACTGATTTTACACCATTTCCTTTAAACTTGCAAACAAACACCAAAACCCTTCCTCCTGCAGTAGGGGAACAGCCTTACTGCACTGCACCCTGTGCCAGTGCTACACACGGCTCTGCCATTCTGGGCTATTACAGGTCGGTATGAATCACCTCAGGTATGTGCTAAACGTGAAGCTTTTTTATTTCTTCTCATTTTTAAAATAATTAATGTAATTTTAGGCTTAGGAGAGAACCTGTAAACTTTTCCAGGCTACCTAGAAGCCATTCACCATTTGTGGTTTGCGTGTTTTCCTCGTTTGGCTTCTTTAGACATCCTTGTCAGCAGTTTTGGAAGAAAGGGACTTCAGAGCTCCTGAAAGACCCAGAACCCTTTCACCCCATCCTGCCAGCTGCCTCAGGCTCTGCAAGGCAGAGCAGCACTGCAGCACCAGCTTCCCTCTCTGCCTGTGCAAGAGGCTGAGCATGCAGCACTCTGCTGAATGCTTATTTCAACCACAACAAATGGGAAAGAAATGCACACTTGATCTCGGCCTCCTCCTCACAAGCAGGGGCTTCTTATCTCTCCTCCTACCTCTTCAGAGCTGTAATTTAGAGCACAGTTCTGGGTCCGTTATATGCTACTTGGAAGTTATCATTGCTCCAGCTATTCATGGCTCATAAAGTATTGTTCTCTCAATTGCACTGTATGGCTCTTTGTGTGGAAATGATGGATGAAATGGGATACATATTACTTAATGATTAGACTTCTGCAAAACATGTTCAAACAGATATGCCAGGTTTGATGATAGCTTATTATCATCAATGAAACAGAGACAGCATAATGGTGCCATGTATGTATTTCTCAGCAGTAAATGCAAGGGAAATGTTTCTGTTTCAAACCCCGACAGCTCTTTAGTCTCAGGTATTTCAGTTCAGCTAAAGATGACATGCTAAAATGAGGGCATTTATTACTAAGTGGCATTAAGAAGGGGGATATTTAACCTACCATTGCTTACAGCAATGCATGGAGAAATCATCTAATGTGTGCTGGCAGTAATTTATGACATTGGAAAAAATGCTATCATCTTTTTTCCCCAGTCTGTGGTCTGGCTTTGCAAACTACAAGCCCTCAGGAGCAAGTTTGATATAATGCGGCTAATGAGAATAAGTGAGCATACTGCAATATTCTTAAAGGGTTACACTGCTGAGTCTTTGACTCTTTATACTTTTTAATTTCCTTGTACAAACAGTGCAGTGAAAAACGGCAAAATCCATTTGGCTAGTCTGTGCTACAAATTAAATCCTTGATTAAATTTTGGCAATTACTTCTCCGGGTCTTTTTCATTTAAACATTTTTAATTCATTTGAATAAGCTTCTTAATCATGATTCTGGCAATCCATTGTATAGCAAGACAAACTCTAATAAATACTATAATGCAGCAACAGACAAACAGAAAGATGGATGGATGCTGAAAAGGAAGGGTTCTGTCTTTTGGGCATTTTTTTTTCTCTTGGTAAGTGCTGCCTATATCCATCTTTCATGAAAGTTGTATTCCAGTGTTCTGTGATGTTGAAATTTATCTCATTATGTGTTGACATTTCCCTTTGTGATGTCAAAAGCTAATAAAGACTCCAGGTAGGGTTTCAAACCCTCTTAATAAGAGTGTGGAAGAAAGATTAAATCATCCTTAATGCACAAATCAATACTATAGTCAACCAAAGGGTACAAATTAAGAGGAAAATGTGAAGGGCTGTCACTCTTGCAGCAGGAAAGATGCTCGATGGACATTTTCAGGAAAGTTGCTTTAATTTAGCTGCTTAGCCTTTACTGCACAGGATTGTATTACCTACTGAAAAAGTATCACAGAACCTGAGCTCTTCTCTGGAGGTTTTGGGTGGATTTTTTTCATCTGAGAAGACAGACATGAGACAGCAGGAGGTAAAGTACCTCCTTAGTCAGAGAGGAACTGTCTGAGCATGGAGAGCAGCACTGTGCCCTTTTCTGTGCAAAAACAGTGTGAGGAAAAGCAATGGCAGCTTGATGAGCACAGAGTCAGGAGAGAACAGAAATTAAAAGAAGCCCTACAGGAAAAACAAAACTGAGTGGAAGTAACAAAATGTTAACCATTTATTTTTAATCATTGTACTACTAGTTTACTGCTACAAAAATGTGTAGAAAATATTGATAAATATAGAAGTTCAAAATTCATACAGTGCTTATCAGTGACCCTAGAAGAGAAAGAGTTAAAGTCTTACAGCAAGGCCAACTTGATGTCAGACAGGAAATATGCTAATATTAACCCAGAGTATCCCTATTCCTGTAACCTCTGCAAACGCTTAATCTCACCAAAACAGAAAAGATAACCTCCGTGATCCTGAGAGGATAAACAAAGGGAATGCACATGCCCTGTTTTTTCTCCTTTCCTTTAAGCCAGAAGTCACCTGTAGATAGATTTTTCTGCTTTTTCCCACTATATTCCAGAGGCCTGGCTTTATGCAGTTCATAAAGGCGAAGTATTTAAAAGCTGTACATTGATTTAGGTGCACTCAATTGCAATTTCACCATCACATTACATTGTGGGCTCAGTGTGAGGTAAAGGCACAAAGAAAACAGATAATAGAAGACCAACAGAGAATACCTAGATTATATCAAGAATTAAAAGAGGGGAGACACTAACTCTTGAGAAGTTGTATTAATGCTGTAGCTGCCTCTTCCTGTCCCTAAAGGCAAGGGACTGAACTCTTGGGGATTTAAGCTGAAAGGTGAAGGTTCTGCACACACCTTTGCTAGCATGCAGGGGTACAGAGTGGGTGAGCTCACGTGTTCAGTACAAACCAGCAGTGGATAAAGATACAGTGCCCAAACAATAAGTCTGTCAATGCCATGTCATTATGCTTATGCTCAATTTCACCAACAGCATATAAAGCCTTTTTGAACTTCGAATGTTGGGCCACACAATTCAGTTAATAAAATTGGGGTATTCTTTTTAAATGACAGAATTTCATTCTTTGGAGTGTTCTTATCAAACTTCTGTTATGATCCTGAATAAAAACCTGGTGCCTGAAAAATACTACAGTAAAGAGGGGGGGAAAATCTCAAACGATGTACAAGAGAATAAAATCCTTACCATGATAAAAATCTTCAATATATCACAACAAATCATATTAGAGCACAGGTGACAAACATCCAAATCCATCACCAGGAAAGAAAAATAAACTATGATCTATTTATAAAAGTATAGTGATATGAAAGGAACAAGGAAAGAATAATTCACGAGGAAATTACAAGCTCTGAGCTTCTAATTTTGTAGATTATTGTCATTTTCTCTACAGATGTTGGCACAGAGAGACAACTTTAACCCTGAATTCTCTTCTTGCATAAATGAGGGACTACAAGCCTCCTGATACTAGATTCAATATAATATGAAAATTTGGCAGAAGTAAAAGTAAAATGTCATGTATAAATCTATTGAAAGGGTAAAACATAGAAGTCACTTAATAGTATCTTCAGGATCAGCATTCTATTAGCAAGTGGATGTTTTTCTGTAGAATGCCTTAATTTAGTAAAGACTGCTACAAGATGCAAAGACTTTCTCACTGTGATTAGAAATAAAGGTCTGAATTATACGTCTGGATGCCCAGGGATTTCTCTAAATGAAGAGTGTAAGGGAGACATGCAGCTCACTGCCTTTGATAAGGAACTATATGAAGCCAACAATACAAGAACTCAAATCCTATTCTAAGCTGGGTTCTTCACAGGTGCCTATCATCTGCTGGTAAGACTTTTCTATTTTCTGCACCTTCAGAATATTACCTCAGTTTTGGTGCGAAGGATAAAGCCCTCTGCTTTGAAAGCAATGAAAATATAACCACTGCCTGATTAGTTGGCACATCAATGCATTTTGATATCAATTATTATGAATTAGAAGCTTGGCCAAGGACTTCCATAACCAAAGGTCTGGCAAGGATAACACCACATCCAGAAAATTCCCTCTCTCAAGTAGCTATCCATCAAGAGGCAGGCTTTTTTCACAGCTCTATTTTTTTTATAATGACTTTTTAAAAATTTTTAAAATAAAATCTTTTTATGAGCTTCAACTCCAGCACATCACAGCCTGCCAAATTCATCTGCTTATAGCCCTAGGCTGAAACATCTTTTAATGCTCAGTTTCTACAAAGCCTGAGAAGGACAATTTCAAGGCCTGTGTTGTAACCACTCCTTCCCTACCCTACTCTGCCCAGCTGGCACCTCCTGCCCAGCCCGAGGGGCACCTTCAGGACCTGGCACTGGCAGAGACACCCTTTGTTGATGAGTGTAGGGGGCAGGCTGCAGCCCAGAGCTCATCAGGACATTACCATGCAAGCCAGCATGTTACTCTTCCCTATTCAGTCCCTAAAGGAATCGTGTTTGACAGAAGTGAACAGCTGCTGTGTATTTAGAGATGTGAATGTATTGCATTATTTAATGAATGGTGTCATTTTAATATAATTATTACTAAAAGACCAAACGTAAGCCTATTTTTATTTATGCTTAAAATTTTTACCCACTAAGCATTTTCAACTCTGTTTGCAGCCAGAAGTGCTTTCACAAGGTTAGACCACCATAGTACTCCCAATTTTGTTTGTGGATCCTTATTCAGCCACTTTTTTTTCAACAGGAATGATCTCCTCCTTTCCAGATAGTACCAGGACTGTAGCTGCACTGCTTGCACTTGAGCCAGCTCCCCTGCATGCCACTAATATTACTATCTCACACACAGTATTTCTGGGCTCCTAATAAATAAAATCCATGCAAGGATTCCTGTTTCTCCTCACTATTTTGGTAAAACTCTTTCATTACCCCAGTGCTTCCACCTACATTTTCACTCTTAATATCATGACAGCAATACCTATGTCAAAAAAGCCTTAAGCATGAATTATTCCTTCATGTGCTAAGAGAGTAGCTCATGTGGAGCAAAGGATGAATTTCAACAAGCCACTTGGTGCTACCAATTTCTTAACACACAAGCAGCCTAACAGGCGCCAGTGCAGCTCAGCAGGTCTCGCTGTCAAGCCCACAGCACAGCTTGGCTCCCACCACGTACAAGGACACGACAAGGCAGTTTGATCCCGGTGTTCACTTTTACCTTCAAAACAGCACCGCTAATAAACTCACGGGGTTTTCAGAACAAGAGGGAATAAAAGGGGAGCATGGGTTGTGACACTTTGCTTCCTTATTACTGGAATCCAGAGCGTGACTTGACTCTGCCTACCTACTACTTAAAATTACAGCGAGGGAAAAGGGTTTTAGAAGTGGTGGTCTCTGCCTCTAGCAGCAGACAGATTCAAAACGACTGGTCACACTGCTCTGGTGATCACATGCATTCACAGGCATCTCATTTTATTCACTTATGCAATAACCTCATTTCTGAAAGTCATCTGGAATCATTCTCTGGGGCTGGGACCCTGGGCCTGACACATGTTCTTTTTGGAAGGTGTTTCTGGTTTCCCAACTGTTGTTCTGCTTTGCTCTAGGGCTTACAGACACTCTAGTGACAGCCACAGCCTCATGCCTTATTCACATACCTCGACATTGCTACATTACTGGGTGGATACTGAATTAGTCATCACCAAGGGTCACCGAAATATTCACCTATTACTTCATTTGCAGTAGATATTGTGTGGATGCTAGCCAATTTAATGCTGAATATGTTTTTCACTTGCAGCATTAGACAGATGAAGTCCTTCTTTTTTTCTAAAATACCTGTTGCTATCAGAAGGAAAAAATGTCTATGTATCTTTCCTTATATGTCACACCCATCTGCATGAAATCAAGCAAAGACAGGAATGTTGCTAGACCACCTCTAAAAATGCTTAGGTAAAATGTGTGTACTCCAAACTACCCCATGCTGGGTTTTTAAAAGATATGGTTTATTTCAAGTAGTCAGACCAAATGGCCTCGAGGATAAAATTCAATTCAATCTTAAACAGCAGAGAGAGAGTGATTACAGAAGGGTAGTGCTCTGTTCTTCTAAAGAAGTAGAGAACATCATGTGAAACTGTCAGAGGTCTAAAACATACACAGATTTAATAAAACTGTAGAACTCACTGGCACAGGATGTTTTAGGTGACTGTGCATCCACAAAGTGGTGAGTATGGAAAAAAGATCCCATCTGTGTGAAGCAATCCAGCCCAGGGATGTCAGCATACACCCAAATATGTCTGTATTTGCATACTATGGCCCTACATGCTGCAGAAGCAGGACACAAGCCCATTGAAAGCCTCTCTCAGCAGTGCACCCAGGCATGATGCTGTTTAATCTGTCCCTTATTACCAGTTTTCATTTGCAAATTGAAAGGGGGAGCTGTGGGCAGGAGGGATGTAGCTTGTTCCTCTCTAAGGGGTGCTTAAAATCCAACCCCTCCTCTGAGCAGCCCTGAGTGCAAAAGGCAGCAAAAAAATCCTGACAGGCACTCTAATGAAAACACAGCCTGTTGTAGTCCCCATGATGGAGAAAAATTCAAAGAAAAGGAAGGAGCAGCCAGTGGGGCTTCACAAGGGACTGCTCTGAGGGTTTAAAGAAAAAATCCAGGCATTCTGGAAATAGAGAGGATCGACACAAGACTACAGAGGATCAGTAAAGACTTGCAGGGAAAGTAAGAGTAACAGAATTGCAAGGGGAGTTCACGCTAGCCAAAGGGATTAAGGGGAGTAAGAGAGGCTTTTACAAATACTTCATGTCAGGCAGCAAAAAGATGGAAGAGGCTCACTAATAAATGAACGCCAGGACAAAGAAAAGAAGGGACTCTAAAATGAATAAATCGACTTTTAACAAGGGACATAAATAAGAGAAAGCTGGATAATAAAAGGAAAAGTGGAAAATAAAGAGGCAGGTAAAGGGAAGCCCGAGTTGGGTGTTGCAGCACTGAGGCACAGGGAACACAGGGCAGCCTCTGCAGCAGGCACTGCTCCCTGTGCATGGGGCAGAGGGGACAACATGGCCCAGCAAAGGCTCCCCAATAGTGTTATAAGGCACAGCATGCTCCTGCAGCTCTGCTGTGTCCCTCTGCCAGAAAGCAAGGAGGAAGTGAAACAGTTCTCCTCCTCCTCAGCCACCTCAGGAGAAGGATGGGGAGCTTCTCCCAGGATCTTGCAGACGTAATTGACTGCACAAAGCTCAAAGGCATGTGAAGTCAACAGCTCATATTTTGGACCCAGAACCATGTTGTGAGGCCCTTGGGCAGAGAATTTAGGGAGAATCTTCTGCCTGTCATGTAAATTCTGTCTCTCTTTGACGATACACCGGTCCCCATGCCCTGGTTTACAAATCAGACCTGCTTTGACATCCCTTATGGCACCTCCATCAAGAGTTTAAAATTTAACCTGCTGATCAAGTTTAGGCTTTTCCCCAAAGAAGCACAAAACCTCAGTGGATAGCAGAGATGGGGTAGCAAATTTCCACCAGAAGACTTGGCCTGTCCATGACACCCATGGAGGTGGGTGACATACAAGGCCAGCAGCTCAGGTAGAGGCTTCCAGAACAAACCTAATGTCACTGCAGAGCATCTATAATACAGGTAGAGATAGATCAAAATCACCCATCAGTTCTAAACTGCCCTTCAAACTTGACCTTGAAAAATGCCTCCCTGGAAAGGATCAGACTTGCCTCAATCTTGTATTTTTGGATTCCACTTATCAACAGAATACTACCAACGTGATGGAAATGTATGGGCCACTTGATTGCTATGTGCCTTTTACCACTCTAAAATGATGGCAATACAGTCAGATGCCAATGCCTTGAGAGCCACGCAGCAATTTCTGAGAAACCTTGAGAAACTCTCTTTCACAGTTTAAGATATTAAATAATTTAAATATGTTTATGGAAGTTTTCCTGATAACCATCTCACTCAACAAAATATACATGTGTCAAATGTAAACTCTGTATTTTTGGACTCTCCACCTTGGTTATATTAATATTTATACTGCAGCAAGTTCTTTGGTGCAAAACCAGACCCAAGCAGGGAGTGAGCCTCCAATTCTGAGCCCCCTTACCCTCCTACAGACCCCATCTGTGAGAAAGTTTATACAGCTCTGAGAGCCCAGTGCTCCACAGAGAGCAGCTCCCATCAAACCTACTGCTGCTAACTCAAAAGCACCCAAAGGCTGCAAACCCGAGGCACGCGCTCCAGCTTTGCTTGCAGAGGGGGTGGGATGATACCTGCCACCTTTGACCCCGCTCACACAGCCTCTGTCTCTCTGCAGGGCCATTTCCTGCCTCTTCCTTGCCCCAGAAGAGAGCCTTGTAACAGTCTACGTCCTACTCTGCAGGGAGATCCTGGTGCAGGAAGGAGGGCTGCTGAGCCCTGTGGGGAGGCATGGTCACCTCTGCTTTTAGCAGGTATTGTCCCCCCCATGCCAAGCCCACCCACTCTGCTGCACTAACAGCTTCCTCCTAATGGTCTGCAGCTCCACACCAGCATACAGGATAAAACAATTTATGCTGCCAAATGGAGATGCATAGAACCAATGTACCAAACAGCAGAGATATTCAGCTTATTCTCTGCCTGTTCTTCTCTGAAATGCACCCAGTCTCATTCAATTGCTGATCAGACATTATTAACTCTGAGTACTTCCTTCCATTTTGTCCAGCTGTCTCTAGGTTTTCCCTATTACCTGCCAGAGGAACCCACTAAATTTCTACAAGAGTTTTAGCCAGTTTAATAAATTAAAAAAGAAGCAAGAATGAATGGAGCCTTAATACAATTTGTACCAAGTGGGAAGGAGTCAGAGCTACTATGTTGGAAAATAAGCAAACACAGCCATTTACACTGAATCTTTCTCCATATATCAGCCTCTAGACAAAAGCACCTGAAACCATTTCTCCTGTTTCAGACAGGGCATACATTAAACTTACTTTGGACAAGGGCGGATAATTAAGCTCAGGATCTATTAAAATCTTGACATCTGATTTAAAGTACAAGAATACATGAAACAATATGTGTCAAAGACTCCAGAAATTTCCAGGCATTAGGATACAGGAGAAGCAAAATGCTGCAACACAGTGACCCAAATTAATTATTCCACTGGAAACCCAGAAGCTGTCAGCATTAAGCAGGGACACACCAAACTACATTAGAGAAATAAAAAGTTACTTCAAAAGGTATCCATTATTCTTTGCTAATACCCCTAACCTCTCCTCAAGTTTTTTTGATAAGCTAATGACATCAGCTGCTAGGGGAAAGAAAGCCTGCCGTGAAGGAAGAATTGGGTAAAGCCAGAAATCACATCCTATGCAGGAGGCAAAAAATCAAAACGTTTTTTAGATGCAGGATAATTTATGCACTAACTTTGCTTTTCAAAATAAATTTGCTGCTGAGGCCCCAAGGATGCCTCTCACTGAAGCAGAATATTATCAAACAGGAATGAGTGCTTTGCTTTCTCAAAATCCCAAACAACTCAAAGAAGAAAACCTGAAGCTTATTTACAAGCATCACTTGTGCACTCTCAGCCATGAGTAACAGATTTCCATTAACACTCTGAAAGAGTATTTGATTTTACACACAAGCTACAGGCTATGCTTAACTTTGGATACAGCCAGTGACCAAGCTTCAGTGATTAATTTTTATGTGAATCACAATTATTATGAGAATGTCTGTGCTGTTTTCTTCATTTTCTGATTTTTCACTTTCATGTACTTATGTCAGAGACTTCAACAAAACAGATTTATAAACAGGGACTTGCATTATTACCCTTGACTCTTTCATCTTCTGAAATAATGTAACATCTAGTGTAAACTTGAACAAAACCAATGAGATATACACAGTTTATCTGTTCACAATAAAATTACACAGAATAAAAATGACTTAAAGAATATTTCATCTTTCCTCATCTTTCATGCAAATTGAATTTTGCTACTGTGAGCTCTTTCTGTACACACAGGGGTGGAAAACCAACTAGTTTTTATGGCATAACGAACACTTAGCTGCAGAGAGAAAGCATTCAATTGCATTTACATTTTGCAATTATTTAATGCCACCTATTAATATCCAGCTACTGTCTCCAGCAGTTCTACCTTGCAAGGTGGCTGAGCATGCAAAATGTGCTAAAAAGGAATTTCCTCCTCATTTCCATCTTTGTTCTACTAACCCGTGGCTCCCATTGTCCCTGCACACCATTCCCACCAGGAAAGCAACTCACATTAAGCACAGCCCCAGCACACCAAGCCTGCTGCCAGCACACTCTCAGCTCTGCTCCTCTTTTCTGCTCACATGTCACAGTGCCTTACTCTTTCTGGGTGTTGTTTTCTGCAATCGCTACCCTATTGTTGCTTGGGAGGTTGAGCTCCTTGTCTACCTTGGAAAAAACCCCAACTACAGATCTTTGAATGCCCCGGGCTGTGATTTTGTCTTATCTTTCCATCTATTGGGAAGATTCAAGTGCAGCATTGAGACTAGTAGAGCCAAGTTTATACTGTGCCACTGATATTCCAAAGATAATTTTCTGAGAAGCAGACATCTATCTAAACCGATCTCATGGCTAAATTTCAATTTTCATAGTTTGGATCCCTGTACACCTTACATTTGAGTACTGTTTTCCAACCTGCTGAAAGCACTGAGTGGTGCTGCTGTGCCATGAAAACTGTGTGGTGCACCTGTACAGAGACAGATGCATGTCACCCAGGCAGAAACCCATGTCAAACCAGACACAAAGTGATCTGAGGCCTGAAGCATTAAAGGAAGCTTGTAATAAGTATACTTCCAGAGCTTTAACATATTATTGACCCTTTTCTTTCACCTAAGCAGCCTGCCCACTTTTAGTTTCCTAACACACCTTCCTTCACCAATTCTCAAGTTGACCAGCATCTCCCTCAGGAGCCCTCATCTCCCTTCAAAATGAATACGCATGAAGTCAGATCAGCTGATGATTAATCCCACTATGTCTCTAAAGGGTCAAAATATTGGCAACAGAAATCGATGGTCAATCATGTCATGACCTCAGCAGGACTCTGATTACATGAGAGCTTACACAGAAAGCTGGCTACCTTGTGGATCTGCTTTGGAGCCCCAGGGTACTACAGAGGCTGGCAGCCAGAGCACAGACTGGCAGTAATTCTCTCAGGCACACGTGCAGATGATTTTTAGGTATGCTGCAAATAAGTCTCAAAGGCAAGAAAAAAAGCCCAGTTTTCTTCCTAGTGTTGTTTTATTGCTGGTGACTGGTAACACCTTTCAACTCTTCAATCTTCTCCTTTGCTCTAGAAACACTGTGCTAGCAGAACAGATCCCACTACATGAATCCATGAAGACCAGTGGGCCAAACATATTGACACTAGAGGTGAAACTTCCCTTGGCTTCAGTGTGGGAGAAACTCATCCTCTAAGTTCCAATCAAAGAGCCTGAGGTTTACCTCTGAAAACTCATATAGGAATTTGGGTCAAAACTTGCAGAATTCCTACAAATCTGCTATGACCAGCTCAGAAAACACATTTATTTTAACTTGGGATATGAAAACAAAACTCCTACGAAAGGCCTGCTGAAGACCAACTGCTATGCTCTCCAAATCTTAAGAAAGATCCTCAAATATTTACACAGGATTATTTTAGCTATTAATAACTATTCCAATTGCTATCTACTGCAGCCACATCTGATTTAGATAAATATTTTAAAACCATTCTGCCTAGGTGGGAATTTATTTAGATACACAAGCCTGCAAAGAGAATTTAAAGTCCAACAACAATTGCACACTTTTTGGAAGTGGATGGGAGAAAAGCTGAGAAGAGACTACTTTGCAAAAGTTTTCTGACACTCTGCTTTGGATTAGATGGGTCAGCAGCCAGCCCAGGTATAATTCTGAAGTGTTGCAGTTGGGAAGATCATACAAAACATGTGAAACAATCTCACCACAAAGCTGAAGTGCTGAAGAAGTCAATGTGCCAGTGCAAGGACTCTGTAGCATCAGCACTGAGCCAGTTCTTTCTGAATGACATTGATTCATATCCATGGAAAGACAGTAAGGTTTCCAAGGATGTAAGAAAAATCCAAGATGCAGTTAGAAGTAGAAAGCTTTTGAGAGAGGTATGGCCACCAAGTCTCTGTACTTTTTTTTTTTTTTTCGGGGGTGGGGGGGGGTGGGGGGGGGTGGAATTTTGCTCCTTTTGTTTCCAGTCACAGACAAAACAAGGAAGGAAGAAAAGTTCTCAGAGATTCAAATCTGGCTTTTAAATAAATGTCCCACTGTCTTGTGAGAACCAGTCTTTTGTGGAACAAGTGTCCCTCCCTCATATGGGGAGAGAAAAGGGAAGGTTTTAGATCTTGACCAATAAAATGAATCTGTGAAATACTGACCAGAGCTGCTACTCCTCACAAAACTGCTACACAAAGACATCATTTTGTGTTGCTGATATCTGACCAAAGGCAAAGAAGCTGAGCAATGTGCCTTCATGTCAGGAAAAATAATGCAATGCTTAGATTGTGCCAAGTGTGGAAGCCCACTGGGGCTGAAAGGGAGGAAATGCAAACAATAAGCCTTTAGTTTAGCACTCCACAGCGCTACTCTGAGGCTGAGCATCCCAGACCTTTTCCAAGTGCTGCCTTCGGAGCCTTACAATATTCTTTCTGCATGACTGAAGCATAAAATAAAATAAAATTAATATTCAAATAAAATTGTAAATCATAGGCTACCCTTCTTTCTCTGAAACACTAGGCAATTTTCTTAAATCCACCAGATGGGGTTTTGCCCAAGCATCTTACAGCCCAAATCTCATCTGTGCCAGAAGTTATATTGTCAAATGCCCCCACAGATGTTAAGGAAGCTTTGAAAACTTTTAGTCTGATATTCCTCTTCTAAAACTCAGTACCACTGAGGTGCTACTGATACAAAAAACAACACCCAAAGGCTCCAAAAAGAAGAAGACCCAAAATCACCACTCTGCCTTCTTTCTGAGCCTTCTTGCAAACCTAGCTTTGAAAAAATTAGACTCCTATTTTAACTTTTTTAATTAAGAAATGAACTAAAATGAATTAAAACTATTTTTAGATTTACCCTGCTTACCTCATAAGTAAACAACTACCTTGAGACAAAGTGTCTGAAACACACGTAGAAATGAATATTAAACTCTTAGTATAAAAATACCTCCTGTGGATTTCAATTTTGCTTTTAGACTCCTCTTGGGAAAATTATTTTAAACACAGGTGCAGATAAGAGCAGACTTAGATAAAAACTGGTTTTCAATAGTTTGGTGCTGGGTTACAGACTAGTAATTCCTCTGTAAAGCCACAACAGTAAAGACAGCCTGGGCAGATGCTGAAAACGTACATATGTACATTATAAATTTTACACAAGATTAGATACTGCTCTTAAGGGTGTTAAGAACCTAACAAAACACCCACAGCTCTCATGAACGGAGCCAAGAAAGACAACTAGAACTTGTAGTTTTGGACACCTTTTCTTCCCACGAGAGCTTGAATTGTCTGAGAAAGATATTCAAAGCATACCATTAGCCTAAGACTTTCCAAAAAAGCACTCTGGGTTATTTTTTTATGGAATTTCCATGTTTAGGAGTTAAGTATCTATCTGCTTTTAAAAATCTGCCTTCAAGCATAAATACATCTTTAGATAACTAAAATAAATTTTAAATTCTGGCCAGTAGTGCCCCATTTTCTCCCATCCAGCCTCCATAAGTTAATCAGCCAACTCATCACTTTGAAAGCAAGAGCAATTAAATCCTTGTATTAGAACTGGGTCCCATTAGATCTCCTCCAGCAGAACATCTTCTTAAATGAGATCTGCAAGAAAAAGACATCTGCTGGAAGAACTGGGCTGTAAATTACAATTTGAATGCTGATGGCACTAAAAAAAGAGAAAGAACTAAAGGCATTTAAATTCCTATACCTAGAGAGGTGTGTTTTTTAATTAGATGGGAGAGTTGACAAGGTTTGGATAAGAATATTTTTATGTGCTCTGCCTGAAAATACAGATCTCTCTCTTCAATCCTAAGAAAACTATCAGTTGGATGTGATTGTGTGCTATAACTCTGTTTGTGGTATAGTCTAACACATTGCACTAATGTGTTCCATGAGGTGCCTCCATAGGAAAAGCCAGCATCTATGCAAGCAACGAGAAAATCTGCCTGTGGAAGACATGGCTTGCCTTGCAGTGCAGGGGGACACAGGAACTGTGTGTTGGTCCTGATCCATTGTGCCGTTTTCAGGTAGCCCTGTGCTCTCTGAAGGCAGATAAATAGCTCCAAAATGAGAACAACCCCACTGCTCCACATATTAAATCAATTTGTCCTGTAGGAGGCTGTGCTAATGACAGCAGAAAAAAATTTTAAAAGTCTCTCTCTTTTCCTAGTCTGACGTGGGATATAAATCTGTGGCAAAAGAAACATTTGTACTTGGTCCAAATCAGTTGTTACTGAGTGAGTTTGACAGATTGATAACACTTTCTTTGATGCAGTAATAAACATTTTCAAACAGAAATCAAGATTCCTCTTTTCTGTTTTAAAGAAGGATCTGGAGAGGTCCAGTATATACAGTTCAATATTCCAGGCATATATTGGATTAAAACCAGCTTGGTAATGAATTTTTTTTTTTTTTTTGTCAAGTACTATAACTAAAGAAGGCTGTGGAAGGACAGCTTTTACCCTCTTACCCTGCAGCTAGCACAGAGATGCCCAGTAATCAGCCAGCATGTGAACACAGTGGCAGGAAGGCTAAAAGAGGTACAGCAAAGTCTTCAAGAGGTCTCCCAGCTACCAAGCCAACACAAGGCTAAGTACATTCACTCACTGTCCTTTATAGGGCACAGGATTGATTTCAAGTGCTGGATAAGCAACATGGATGAGCTGGAGGAGAAACCAAGGTTAAGGAGATGGTTTGAGGGAGCATTACTATGCAAACTGGATCTCTCCCCATTTGGCAGGCCTCTGAACAGAGATGAAGAGAACCACTTGCCATAAATATATGTAGGGCTGCAGTGCACCAGCTCTCTTGTGATGAGCAATAAGGGATCAAAGCTGATCCCTGAGGCTGCCATGTGCAAGATGCCAAATAAGTCTCTTATGGACTTCCAAACCCTGACATTTCTTTCTTCCTTCCTTTTATTTTTCCCCCATAATTCAGAGATTCCCAAAGATCTCTGATATTTCAGCAATCTACTGGGGATTGCCAGATGAATAAATGGCTGAAAAGCCACAATAACAGCCCACACCCTCCCCTCTTGCCTGGATTCACGGAGTAATGCCAGGAGTTTCATACGCCCCAGGAGCTCAAAGAGCAGCACGGGCGACTGACTGTCTAGTAAAATAAGGATGATTAAGTCAGATCAGAGTCATTGTTTGCCTTTATGACCCACATCTAGTCTTTCATCACATTTACAACACTTAATCCTTAATAGGAAATGCTCCATTTATTTTGACCACTGATGTATTCAGGACAGTCTCAAGGGTCAACACAGTTTCCATCTTTCTTCTTCCCAAGCTACATTATTAGTACTGTCCCATGGGAAAATCAGGCTTCAGCTTATCACATCAGTTTCTTGCAATTTTCTGAAGAGGCTCATTGAGAGGAAAGTGAGGGAGAGCCAGGGCAGAACTCTTTCCCCCCAGAAACATCTCTACCAAATGCATGTTACATGAGCTTTGGTTAAGTGATCACTGGGAGATTCCAGCAAAGCTTGGCTGACAGCATTTCCCCTAAATTACTGCAGGACTGCAGGGTATAGTTCCTCCACCTTGATTTGCATTGAAAATGGTATTTACATAATTTAGCTAACCTGGGGTGATAATCACTGGGATTACTAACTGTGTTCATATTAAATTTTTAACATATTTGAGTAATTCACATTAGGATAATAATGAATGTAATACATTTAAGGAAAATAAATACTTAGTTCTCCTGTATAAATAAGTTATTCTATTTATTATTCATAGAAGACCATGTATTTTTACATCATTGCATTCTTACTGTGGTCTGTTCATTTATAAAGTTTTGAAGTCATGGATATCATATCACTGAGAGATCCAGTTTCTTTAAACTTCCAACTTCTTTTACTGAGTTTTTGACCAGGATAAAATATTTTCCCTCACAAACACAATGTGACAGCTCTGCACTCCACATATTTGTCCTGTTTAAAATAATGGTAGACAACCAATGGAAACCTGACAAACTAAAATATGTAGGTTTATAAAAGAGGACTGCACAGATGGGTACATTTAGCAAAGTCATTTTCCACCAGCCTATGAGTATCAAATTTCTAAATTCTTAGGTCTTTATTCATTCACTCTTGGAAGGTTTAGAGGCCAATTCATTTTCTCAATCTCTCAACTTCATAAATTTTCATTATTTGCATTTTAATTCAAGCACGACCTTCATTCTAGATTCAGAATGAGTTAAGATAGGACAAGAACAAAAGAAAAAAAATCATTTTTATAGATGGTTGAAGTAGAGTGAAATGAAGAAAAGGATATAAGTTGATTACAGATTTGAAAACTTAGAAACACCAGGAGAAAGCTATTTATTAAGATTGGAAAAGAAGAAGGGAGAAAACCCCAAAATAAATGAAGCACTGATTAAAACCTCTATATTATTAAACAGGATGGAAATGAATGTAACACACTTTTAGAAGAATGAAAAATAATATAAATTCAGAAGAAACCATAGGCAGGGGACAGCCTCAAGATGAGAAGACATCAAAATGAAGAACATGGAACACAGAGGAAAGGTACCCTTAAAAGGTCATTCTTTCTATTCAGTGCATAAGTCTGACTTTGCCACACATTTCCAACACTCACAGCATTTTCTCTGGTATGTGCTGACCTTTTAGGTTTGTCTCCTGTAGTATTTTCTTTTACTTCAATATTTTTTCTTTAAACATTTTGAATCAATGATTTAATGTCTTGTTAGGTAGAGCACTAGTAAAAATAAACCCCTACACACAGAACAAAAAAAATCCCATGAAAAATAACCCCCCAGAACATTTCCAGCTCTGTCTCTGGACATGGGCATAAGATCTCCTCCTCAGGGCTAACCTGTGAGCCTTACTGGGGTCTCTTCAGTGTTGTGTGGAAAAGCTGCCTGGTACAAACACTTTTATATGCAGCATCTCTTAGGACACTAAAAGCTTAAGGATTGATGTAGCAAAGTGTGAGCGGGTGACTGATGTGGCACCTGAGTATTACGCTGGGAGCAAAACGATGGGTTATAATGCCAAGCTCTGACATAATGGCCTCAACCAAGTGATTTAAGCTCTTCAGACCTCTTTCTCCTCCTATGGTCTTATAAATACTACACAGACCACAAAGGCTTTTGTCTCTCAACATTGCCTGCTCACGCTGTTCCACTTTAGGGACACACAGGCTGCCAAACAGTGGTCCAATGCTGGTGTTGAAGAAGAAGGGAAAATGAATTTTTTACACACAGCAATGGTATCAGTAGCATGATACCATTTTCATGGATCAGCAATGGTATTTCTGGTGTGGCAGTAGGATTAAGCAAGACTGACAAAACCTAAATTCAAATGAGGTTGGAATTCACAGTCTGGTTAAATACAAATGCTGTACTTCCAGTCCAGAGTATTTCATTTGATGGCATAATGAGATTGAAAGACTATAGCAACAACATGGATAAAATCAGTCAGGAACCTGACCACAGTTTATTAATACCAAAAAAAGTGAAGTGAAACAAACAAGGGGAAAATTGGATAAAAATTGAAGGCCCTATATATTACATGAAGATTTGAAATGATAACTCCGTCATCATTATCCAGAGTTCAAAGTCCACAGTTACCTCCTTGTACAGAAAGGCAGACTGATAATTCCCTTACGTCAGTTAAGGTCTTTTTCCCCCCTCACTCCTTACACAAAGCCCTTCTTGTCACTGGGAAATTCCTTAGACAGCAGCAGGCTCTCTTGCTAAGAATGAACAAGACACAAAGCTCAACTTCTGCAAAGCACTGCTCATTCAGCAGATATTAATTTGAATACTGAAATCAAAGTGTCTGCTGACAGCTCAACATCACTGGAGAAATGCAAGACCCATGATGTAAAGCTGTGAGAGGGCCTTCAGATTTGTGCACACCTATGCATTGCCACCGCCCCGCCCAGCAGGAGCTGTAAAACTGGTGGTCAGAGACTCAACATCTCAATCATTAATCACAATTTAAATAATTAATTAAAATGGACCTCAAAAGACAAGGAAGCCTTTCAGCTATCCTGTGTCTTTTGGAGCAGAAGTTTGATGATGGTTTTTTTTCTGCTTAATGAAGTTGATTCCACAGGCCCCTATCTGCAGATAGAGGTAATTTCACGTAAAAAATTCATTTAAGAAAAAAGCCAAGCAAAGCATGTGTCTCTTATTTAGCCACATAAGGAATATTTAAAACACAAATCTCTAAACACATTAACAAGTCCTGCTGGTTTCAAGACACTGTTTCCATAGTCTCAAAAAGTCAATCACATAAGTAAATTGTGCACATAGGCAGAACATCCAAGAGTACAAATTTAATTATTTGTACTTTTTAAAGGAATAATAATCAAAGAGGACTCCTGAAGAACTTCAGGTGAATCTCACTAATATTTCCAAAAGTTATGGATGACTATTAGCCAAGGAAAAAAAAAAACAACCTAGAAAAGGGGGATCTGAAGCTCCTGAACACAAAACAGTGCTTAGAAGAACTATACTTACATATGAACTGCATTGCTGTTCCTTGCTACTGGATATAAAAAATGAAACTACATTGGGCATACTAACAATTGCTTACATGACTCTACTGGACCCTGGTATGGAATGCAGCACCTTCAGTTCTTAGAAGTGCTCTGGAACTGCTTTTCCCACTAGGTCAAAATTAAAAAAAAGGAGCTGTGCTTTTGCAAAGCTGGCTCTTGCAGACTTTTTCTGTCAAACTTTACAAATGCATTTTTGAAGATCAGCTCAGATCTGGTACTCATTTGCAAGTGAAATGCTGAACTTGGCATGAAGTTTAGCTCAATTCTTCTCACAGGGTCACTTCTTCCCATTCTCCCTTTTGGTGCATAATGCCTCCTTGGTGAGTTCTATTTAGTCACTAGGGTTTCACAGGAGACATTGGTATATCTTCTTAAGGAATTATTGTTATTTTTAATTGGAGCCATTTGCCCTTCTGAGAAATCCACAGCACTAATGGCAGCTCTTCTGTTTCTGACCTCCACCACCTCCCTGTCAAACTGGAATGGAAAACAACCAGCTCTTCCATTTAAATCAGCTCCTGCTGTCAGCGACAACACCCAGAGTTACACAAGTAAAGTTGAAGCTGAAAAAAATGCACAACCAATCTCTACTGCTGCTGCACAAGCTGTCTTCACTCAGTTCAACTCCCTTAATCTGAGCAAGGTGAGAAAGATGAAAGGAATTTAGATACAGCAGAAATCAAATTGAACTGCAACATCTGGATCCAGTGTGTTATTCCTATGTGACTGCTGGAGAGAGAGACAAGGAGTGTCAGGATGGAGCAAAGATGCAATTTAAAGCACACTGAATAGGAAGACCACCAAATTTCAAATATTTTATTAATCAGTTGTTTTCTAGAGATAGGAGAAAACTCCATCCCCATCTTTCCAGGCAGACTTGATGTTCTGGCCTGATGTAAGAGCAAGCAGTCTTTCAGGCAGGCCAGCTGCATTAGCACTCCTTCAATTAAGCAAGGCTTAGAGAGGGAACTGAATGGGCATTTTTCTTCTCTTTTTAAATTCTTCTATTTGAAATTCATTTCTGCTTTATGTAGGGGTAGCTTTTTCATGTACAAGGATGCTGTCCAGAGACAAAACTGCAGCCCCATTGCAGGGAGTTAACCAAGCCAAAAGGTACCTGATGATATCTAAACCTTCAGCGAGTTCAAGCCCTCTGCTTTCACAGGAAAAGTTGAGAAGCAAGCATTTAAATATCTGCTGGCAGCCCACAAGAATTCTCTTTTAAATGCAAGTGTAGGAAAGGCCCACATTTAGAACATATCTTTCTTTTTCTCCTGAAGTAAGAGCAAGACATATCTTGCCCACTTACAAGAACAGTGGGTTGGACAGCAGAAATAAATATATGACAGCACGAGGTCTGCTGCCCTTGCAAAAAATGATGAAACATTCAGGGATCAGCATTTTTCGCCCCAACTACTTACAATCCAAAGTAGATATTTCAGGCTGGCAAGTTATACCTCTGAGGACAGAGTTATGAAATAATTTCTCCCCTGGCTTGACAATAAAATGGGGGGGAAGAAATGACAGGCAGGATAAATGTGCCTGTCACACAACTAGCAAATAGGAGAATCAAGCCTTAAGCACTCTTAAATAAAAAAAGAACAACAAAAGCAGAAAACCCTAACATCTGAACTTTTGCCACAAACTGAATTAATTTTTCTCCATGAAAAATCCCCCCCAACCCACCTTCTATACCATAGATATGTCATGTTGTTTGACACCTGGCCTGAAGATAACTTGATAACTCTTGGCTAAGCACTAAGGTTTTTTTTTTTTTCATTTTGGTTTGTTGTTATGTTCCTCAGTTTACCATAGGACATTAGAAAAAATGAAAAAGAAAGGAGGAATGATGATTTTTGACAATATTATCAATGTTACCCCTAGGGTGACACCCCTTTTCCTACATCTTGGGACATCCAAAGTTAATAAGTATTTTTTATATTTAATGATGGATGGTGAACTGAGAATGTATCAAAAGAGGTTATCTCAAAGAGTGAAAGCAAGTCTGAACAGAAATGCTTTATCATAATTTAGAAAAAACAACCAGACAACAAACAAAGACAATGACGTGATGCCTCTCTTGTGTCTTCCTTGGGCTACACTGGGCTAAGAGCTCATCCCTAAAAGCTCTGCATGAGCAGCTGCTAATGCATGGGAAATGTGATTAACTGACTTGAGAAAGGACCAGAATTACTCCCATTCTGACTAGATTACTGGATAATTAGATTGGTGGCACTCTTCCCTTACTGGGCTGTCAGATTAAATCCTACTGGTTTTCTTCAGATAACTGTCATGTTTCACAATAATAAACAGAGACTGACACCAAGTCTCTTCGTGTTCAAAGGAAGCAAATGCCTCTTCTACCCCCACGCATCCAAACAGAAAAATGCTCAATGCACTTACTATTTCATTGAAAATGTCATTAAATTTGATTAAAACATACCTAGTTGATGAACCTGGTCAGAAACATTTAATTTGACTTGATAAATGGGAATCACAGGGCTTTGAATACTCATCTGGCAGATTGCTTAATGGGAGGGCAAAATCAAATTATGCTTTAATGGGGGATAAAGAAGGAACATTTCAAAGTTCTGCTTACAGAGAAACAAGTCTCTCGTTCACATGCTCCTTATGGGGATTTGTTCAGCCCAAGAAAGGAGCCAGCAGGTAAGTTTGGATCTTCCACATCTGCTTAACGTGAGAAGTGAAAGTTTTTGTATTCCTCAAGTCCCATACTGGTACTGAACCACATGATGTTAAAACAATAATCAGTATATTTATGGTATTTGGCTCTTCTCTTCCTTCCATGAAGACCTTGAGAGAGCTTGATATGAAGTCTGTGATTTGACCAGAACGTAATGTTCAGTTACCAGTTCCCAAAATACACAAATAACTCTACCATTTTCAAACCCACACATTTAAATCTCATGAGGATCAATAAGTTTGATGTTTCTTTCTGAAGTAATCAGCGGGTTGGGAAAGTGTTCTAAAAGATAAAAATAGACACATGCCAAACCTGAGCCAGTATCTTAACTCAGCTGAAAACAGTGCTCCATCATCCTGAAGAGCACAGAGTAAGAGCCCTTGGAAAAAAGGGTTCCTAACACAGGGAGCTGTGCTGCCCCATTGTAGCCCTACGCCAAAACCAAACCAGCTCTCCCCACTGGGGCACCCACGAGCTATCACAACTGTAGTCTTGCTCCTGCAGATTTTGAGAAGGCTGCTATTTGGAACAAGGCATGAAGCTTGATATGCCAGTATTTTTAATTCTTGTTTTAAATTACATAATAGTGTCTTATTTGAAGTATTGCCACTGCTAATTAATAAAGGCAAAGTTTTCTGTTCACCTGGTCGCACTGGTAAATTTATGCAATGTGATGAAAAATTTATCTTTTGAAGTTTGCACAAGAAAGAGAGTATCGAAGCCAAAGAAAAGGTGAAACATCTCTGATAATGTACACCAGAATATCAAAAACATTAAAAGTGTAAATCTATACCTGCATTTCTTTTTTTCCTCCTGCCTTCTAAAGGCTTTTGGAGTTTTTTTTGTCGTTTATTTTAAAATGAAAAAGTTGTTTACACTTTGGTATGAGATTATCTGGAATGAAATGGGGAAGGGGCAGAGTTATAAACAACAATGGCAATAAAGTAGAGGGTAGATAAGCAGCTAAAACAGTAAACTATAAATGTAAAGAGCACAAGCTAGCATTAAAAAATATATCACTGTTATATGGCTTGCATTTACAACACTAATATATGTTTATCATATTCAATATGAATAATAGTTCCAAGGACTCGCAGCAAGAGTTAGAATAACAAAACTAATCACGTTAACTATATGGAGATACTTATCTAGAGAACCTTTTTTTTTCCACCCACAGGTTCTGTTTTTTATAAAACTAGATTAGAATCATTTGTCTTTTTCATTTATGGCTGAAACAGAACCATCTTGGGGGGAAAATGAACTGGCTGATCTACAGTGCCCAGCAACATCAAATAGCAAGTTTGGATAAGAAGTGATTGACACTTTACCTAAGGAAAACAGAAAAGGGATTACAATGAACTTCTTGAACTAGAATTTGATGAAAACATTCAAATTAACTCTTTCCACTCTCATAGACTGAGATGAACAGTAAAAATTGAGAGGTTGTCTCCATCAAAGTACAATAAAAAGGGAATGCTCACATATTTGTATCAAGGAACTCTATTTGTGAATACATGCTAAATTATTATCTTGAGAAATGAGATTAGCAACATAGTGCCTTGAAGAAATCTTGACATTTGCATATGTCTTCTGAATGCTATAAAAAACTAAGTACCCACAGAAAACTGACATTCCCAACAATTAGGGCCTTTGTGTGCCTTACAGAGAACTGGTATAAAACTTCAAAGTCCATTGGCTTCAATGGAGCTAGGCTGATTTGTATCCATGATTTATCACATACACTCACCCATTTTCAAACTCAAATCTGTGACATTTCTTAAAAAACTATGCATAAGAAAATTGCTGATGACTCAGAGCCTTGGGTGGATGATTTTGGGCTACTGGGTATAAATGTGTTCTGATCACTACTCAGGGGGCTGGAATTAAAATCAATACAGAAAGGGGTTTGGAGTAATTTTTAAATAAAGAATTCTTTGTCTGAGTAAGGGAAAGAAAAATGTCTTTGACTACTTGACAGAAGTAAAATGGCACTTGTTTAAGGTTGCTCGGGGACTTGGAACAGCAGAAAATGACCAGTGAGAGATGGATTAATATAAAGTTAATCCTGCCACAAGTACAAATACATTACTCACCTGTCTGTGCTGTTTATGAGATGGATAGATACATGTCCATGTAGTCATGCACTCATAAAACCTTGCCTAATATTTGAAATACTTTGCTTTTGCTTAATTTCACTATAGCTCTTCGTGCATTGAGGCTGCTTTGATAATGCCCGTTGAAGGAAACCTTCCCATGCAATTGTGACAGAGGAACTCCATTTTCCTGTGTTTTCACCCTCAGGCTTGCTCAGGAGCAGGTGTGTTTATACTCACTATGATGGAGGTCTTCCCTGCACACCTGTCCAACATGAGCTGAACAGAAACCCCTGACACCCTTCACGGTGTCTAACAACTCTCAGATGTTAATACATTTTGGCTGTTAAGGAGTGGGACTATGATTAAAGCCAGCATGGTAGGAGTAGGAGGGTTTTAATCACATTCTTACATGCACTGGGGAGGGAGCACTCTCCATTTTGAAAGGCTATCATCCAGCCCTTTGTGAGAACTGAACACAGTAAACCAAAAACATGAATAGTAACCACCACTTCACATACTTTGGGTGGCCTTTCTTAACAAAAGGTTATTCATGCTGTTACATTATGAGAACCCCTAAAATCTCATTAGCAGCAATGAAGCAGATCCAGTGGCAGTAATAAACTCTAGTTTAAATTAGAAACAGCTACATTTTGCACATTCACATGTGTATACCTAATCTGCTTGTTGATAACCCAAAATTACCAATTTATTAAAGTTTAAGTAACTTAGAGATGAAAAATAATAATCAGCAACCTCTGCATTTACAGTAATAAATCCTTTATTCATCCTACAGCTGAGCTGCTCCTCTGATCATTAAGGAAAAATTAATTAAAACACCTTTGCAGAAATTGCATCCCAGGGTGAAATGTGGTAGAGCCAAAGTAGGCTCCCATTTACTTGCAGTGTGTGGTCCCTGCTGTGAAAAAACACACAACTTACAAGAGTCACTCACATTTTAAATATTTCCAGCTTGAATATTCACTGCAAAACATCATTGCTAAGTTTGTATTCAAAAGACACAGCATAGTAAGAGTTCTATTTAAACACAAAAGGAATGCTTTTTGTTTTACAGCTGAACACTCCTCTCCTTCTATTCCACTGAGGAAAACACTACATACTGCAATTCAAATCAAGTCAAGTTTGCTTTCCTGTATGAAAATTCCTATTTCAACATCACAACTGCTATTAAGTTCAAAGGAAGCTGACAGTTCTGCAGTTATTAAGTTAAAAGATGGCCAACTTTCAGCTGGAGTCATTGCAAATTAATTCTGCCTTACAAGGCCACATTAGGTCATTTCCTGAGCTGGTGGTAATAAATAGCCCTTTCCATAATGTAAGAACAAATGAGTGTAGTGAGGCTGTCCTGATGTGAAAACAGGAGGACCAGGCTAGGCTGGGCTCAGGGAAGTGCTGTAGGGCAGCCTGAGCCACCCACACTCAGACCCACCTCCAACTGGAACCTGAATCTTGCCATACACTGAACTTAGGTGCATGTCCAAGCTAGAGTGTTGCATAGGTATGATCTCACAGTGCCTCTTTTACAGCCCCTTTGCTTTCTCATTTTACATTTTGGGTTGTAACTTCACTTGCCAGCTACAGGGCAGAGATGGTAGAGTGGAATTGAAACGAGCTGAGATCAGCAGGTTTTGTCTTACAGGTTTGATCTCTATTATGTCCTCAGCTTTGAGGGGCATTTATTTATTAACGGATGTATCGGAAGGAACAGAGTTGGCAGGGACTTGCTGTGTAAACAAGCATCAAACTACCGACATTTTCCTTTCGTGCCTTTGTGCTGAGTAATTTGCCACAGCCACATGAAAGCGCTAGTTAACAAAGCCTAAAACCCAGGATTTTCTCTTCCTACTAAACTGTTCATTAGCTTCATTTCTTAGAATGCAATGATCTCCAGGCAAAACATTTCCTCAAGTAGTGGGGGAAAGAAAACTCCTGCCTAAACCTTGCATGGCCTCAGATCCGTGTAACCCTATCTCTCAATAGATACAGAGATGCCACAACATCCAGGTACATGGTCACCCTCTAATACACTGTATTATCCTGCATCTTTCATCACCTGCTGTCTTCCACATGAATTTCTTCCACTCATGGGGCAAGGACTGCTCTTCTCTTGATTTGTTCAGGACCGAGTGGAGTCATGGGCCTGATCCATGACAACTCTAACACAAAATCTCCATGGTGTCCATGTAATGATCAGGATCAAATGACACAAGCTAGTGAAGAGAGCTTTTCTGAAAATAGCAACAAAACTTAGGGGAGTTTTGCCATTATCTTTAGTGAAGCTATCACTTAACTCAGAAAGTCCACAACTCATGTTGCAAGGTGAGTAGCAAGAAGTCTGCACTGGGCCTCTGGCACCTGCCTTTCATTATGGGAACACAGATTCCCCCTTTCCAGCATTTCTGCTTTTTATCATTGAAACCTCCATGGCTGCATTCTACAATGGTTAAGTGAATTTCAGGGAGGATGGCACAGATTAATTCTCATTATTGCTACTACTATCATTATCACTAAGTTGGTACAAAAAAAAAAGGAAAAAAAAAAAACCCAAAACCTCAGACTCCCTGGCCAACAAATGAGCTTAGGCTTACTTGTAAACAAAATGGGCCTGATGGTAAGCTTTTGCACAAGTCTTAGACAATCAAAGCCACTGATAATCAACAAGCATCATTTACCATGGGAATTCACTGGGTTTTGCTTTGTACAAAGGACGGAAACTTGAGAGCTGGGAGAGCAGCAGGGTATCTCCGTGGATTAAGTAGTGTATCTTACAGTACACAAAATATTAGTAGGAAAACCTATACTGAGATGGCCACAAGTCCATTGTTGGGCTTTGAGGGACTGAGGAGAATGCAGGTTAGGAAAAATAACTGGTGGATTATCCTGCCCTTTCCCAAATGAGAAAGGAACATTAAAGCGCTGCACACAATCTGACAGCACAAGGCCCCACAGGGACTCCAGGCTTCTCCAGCATGGTGTGAGAGCTCTGAGTTCAAGGCCCTACATCCCTGATACCTAGCAGGCTACAGCTTTAGTCTCTTGCCCTGCCCCAATGATTATTCAATTATTCATGCAAGGTGAGAAAGGTCTGGGTGAGAGAGAATGAGAATGTCTTCTTTCAAGACAGCCAATAATCTGATGGAGGAGAAATCACCTGGCATGTAAGAGACCCTCCTTAGAGCCATAAGAGATCCTCCCTAGAGCCCCTGCTGCAAATTAGACTGACTCAGGACTGAGGCCAAGCCACCAAAACCTAAGCGAGTTCCCTGAGCTCTGAATTATTAACTGTTCTGAAAAAAGAGATTCTTTCACCATTAAACTTCTGCAGCTCTTTTCTTTTTTCTTCTTTTGGGGGGTAAGGTCAAAAAAGACCTTGCCTTTTTCACCATCATATTTATCTACTGTTTTAAGTGGCAAAGCAAAGTGAGGTTAAGTGGTCCACTGAGACTCATGATGAAAGGTACTACACAAAAATAAGAGATGTACAAGTATTTAAGTCAAGAAGGAAGAAGGCAGAAATATTGAAAACTGATAAACAACCTACATAAATTGAAGTTTCACTGCATTCAGAAAATTGCACTTGGAAGGACTTAGGACTGCATCAAAGAATTAGAATCTTTGGGGTCTTGATAAATAGAATTTCTTAATGAAAACTAAAGTCATTTAACATAGTTCAACCAAGAATACAGCAACTAGTCAGGTGATACCATAGATATTTAACACATGCAATCAGGATAATATGTTCACACAACACACTGCAAAATAAATCAAGCAGGCTGATTATCTTCAGTTGAACTGAAGTCAGACATAATTGCTAACACATCAGCACGTGCTATTCATCATAACACTCCTATTTTTCACCTCAGAAAGTAGCCACTCATTGTCCTCTGTAACCATTTAGTCTTTTCCATTGCTTTGAGACCTTAGTAGTCTTGTTGTCACATAAATTGCATTATAGCTACTACACAAATCCTTTGCAATCACAGTCAAGTTTTCTGAAAATGGAAAGAAACCCAGCAATATAACCAAGTGAACCTCATGGAGCTCAAAATCCCAGGAGAGCTGTACAGTGCAGGCAATTAGTTTCTGCTTACTGGTAATGTTTTGCAGACAAATCAAAAACAAAAAAAAACCAACCTCTTAAATGAGGAGAATGGATAAAAACTCTGAAAGGGGAAAATTGCAAAACACAGGAAGAAAACAAATCAGAAACAAAATGTAAGACTATCAAAGCTTGCCCTGTGTTTCACCTCTGTAGGGTCTCTGCATGTACTTCTACCTATTAATGCATATCCACTGACATTTTGAAAACAACATGAAATAAAGCAGGTCTGTTTGGAATAGCATCTTTCATTATTTATTTACTATTAACCACCAACTGCTATGCAGTGCATTTGCTGTGATTGGGAAAAAAAGAAATTTTATTACAGTCTGAGTCATTTCCTATTTTCTTCCATTACCAAATAATAATTTAACACAGTAAACAAATATCCACTCATTAAAGATTTTTAGCAGACTAAAGCTTTGAGTCATTGTTCTGGCAAAATTTACTTCTCTGAAAGCTCTGTAAAGTGCTTTGTGATCAGTATTACACAGGTAATGAACACAGCACATGAAAAGAAACAAAAAATGTTCTGTGTTTCAGCACACTGAAAATCTGACCATGCAGAAGAGCTGTACATTCATTATGTCATGCTCATTTTACAAATCTCCTTTAGCAGCTCTCAGGATGGCAGTCACCAACCTCATCACTGGTTTAGCCCAAAAAAACACTACATGGGTCTCATCAGAAAAAAAAATCTGCTAATTAGTACACAGCTCTGGGAGGCAATGCCTTGAGTCCATGATGGGCACAGAGACATGGGAGGAAAAGGCTGAGAACAGCACACATAATATGGGCAGTGACAACCATAAAATCAGAGTAAATGGTTGAAAATTACCTCCTGACTGCCTTGATAAAGCTTAACACAATGCAGGGTTCAAACCAGCCATCTTCAGATACATGGTGGAGTGTGACCAGCTCTGTGGGACTGTATCTCATCTCCAGGGCAAGCACAAGTTCACAAAAGTGACTACTGAAAGTTTAGAGACCAAGAGAGAGAATAGCATTTAAAAAGTTTTGGTAGAATGGAGAGAGGAAGCAAGAAGCCATTTTTCATGTGTTGTTCAAGACCATGCATGGCAGAGACTACAGAAAGTCTGAAGGAATCTGGCCTTCTCCTAAAACATAAAGGTGAAGACATGTGCATGCACTTTTTGTTTAGATCTGTACTTTCTCTGGTGTTTAGGTAGTCAGAGAATACTACCTGGGTGTAAGCAAGGGGTTTGCCATTGATGGTGGTCTCAGAGGTCAGGGAGCTGCACATGCTGAATTAAAACTAGACCTGCTGAGATAATCACCAACATGTGTTCTTGCTCAGGGTATTCAAATAAAATATAGAAAACTTGCACAACCCTGTCCCAAGACTTGCAGTAACCAGGATGCTGAAGGCTGGAAAGGACTCTAGGAAAAATCAGGAAGCAACAAAAGTCAACCTGTAGCACAGACTATTAAAATCCTGTTTTTAAAATTAGGGAACAAATCCTCTTATCCTAAATAACCTCTATCAACTTTCAAGTAGCAATAGTAAGATAGTGCTTATATATCCATGAAACCAAATCTTCAGCAAGCTTTTGGTGAGAGGTACGAAGACAGGCCAGCCTGGGCAAGCTCAAGTCAGCATCCCATCCCAGGAGGATAGGCTGTGCAGCTACACAGTTAAAAATAGCTGGGGTTGCACCTAAAAATCCCTCAGGAACAGAGTGGGAAAGCCAGGAGGTCTCTGCAGCACCTTCCACATCCATGCACCTGTGCCCTTTACTGGTAAGCTCTCCTAGGAGAGCTGCTGAAGACTTCTCAAATTTGCAGATATAGCATTAAAAAAAGAAAGTTCAACAAACAAATCAGACCGATAAGTCAGATACAATCCTATTTTTCCAAGTGGTACCAGTGAAGTATTTTGCAGCTGCCCTGAAGCAGAGCTGCTGGCCTATGGGCAGGTCCATGGGAGCCACATCTCCTGTGCAGTGATGTAGGAGAAGGAGATTCAGCTGTCCCAGTCCCAGGGAAAGCAACAGACAAGAAGCCACAGCACCACCATGGACTTCATCAACAGCACCAGAGGGGAGGACCTGCACCAGCATCCCTCCCATGACATCCTCTGTCCCTTACCTCCCAACATGTTCTGTACAAAGAGGATTCCAGAGCTTCCCTCTGAGGGATCTACTACAAATAAATAAGCTATTACTGTTAAGGCCAATAGGGATCTTCTTACAACTCTGATATCTTTCAGGTTTCTTGCTGCAGGTTAAGACATCTAGAGACTGAAAATGCACACAACACCATCACTGTCCTGTACAGAGAAACCAGTGGCTCTGAGGACATTTGGAAGCTCTCAGGTTTTTTTTTCATTAAGTATCTGGGACTCACTACAAAACATCCAGAAATTCCTCAAAATATCCAGAAATTTAACAAAGGGCACACCCCTTCTCCCCTCCCTCAACTATTTGCAAAATTTATTTTTCCAAACAATAATCAACATTTATTCAGGAGGCATTTTAGCATCTGGCATTCAAAGAGGCTGCAGAGGAAGAAACAAGCTGAGAGAGATAAGGAGGTAGAGCAGAAATAACCAGAGTTGAGAGGGAGGAGGTTCAGATTGGTTTTGCACATTTCAAAATATTTTACATTTAAAGATAGGACTGTGAAGCTCCAGATGACACAGAGGTCTACAGCAATATTCTTCTCTACAGTAATCTACAGCACTGATATAAAATACCAGGGGAAGAATAGATGTAACAGCCAAACATTATAAAACAAACAAATAGCCAGTCTTTTGTTTCCTTTTCTTCCTCATTTTTAGATCCTGAAAATTCAAGAATTGCCAGTCTTCTGTCAGGAGTTGCTCCAGAGACTTCTGAGCAGTTTTGAACGCTTCCTTTTTATTCTATCATGTCTTTTCCACTTCTTCAGACTCTGGTCTCTCCATTTAATTATAGAGGTGTCAATGAGGTTGATTAGAGCAAGGTTTTTAGGAGCCAGGGGATTGCCATTATAAAAATCTAAGGAGAGACAGTTCTGATGAAAATCTTCTATAAATAGCTACAACTTGCAACTTAGTCTATTTAAGAAAAGAGGCCAGAGCAAAAGGGCATCTTAACTCAGGTCACGTCACTGCGCTTCATGATCCAGCCTTTGAGTACCTGCAAATACCCATCTTTATAAAACTCCCCAAATGCTTAAAACCTAAGGTACAAAACCCTTAGAGCAATCCTCTGGTAAATGTGTACTAAATCCCCTGCATGCCTGAGTCCCGAGCCTGCAATCCTCTTCAGTGTGAGCACTCAGTGCCTTAGCTCAGGCTGTACCACAATATGCTTTTTGAACTCTGGCTCCCCAGCACAGACTCTATTTGAAGAAACATGATAGCAGGCATTGCATTTTTTTTTCTCCATGCTTTCAGATAACTGTTATTCTTGACAGTACATGTTGCAATATTCTATACTGAGCAGAAATTTTGTTACAAAGGCTCAAGGGACTAAACTGGTAACTGAAAAACAGAGTCTGCAGTGTTATGAACAGATAACAATATGGGCAAAAGACAATCCAGTATATCTTTTTAACCTTATAAAGCAATTTACTTGTTCTATTAGGCTCTTTTTCCAATAATGGCTGTATGAAGCTATTTGCAACATAAATTAAGACAATTACTAACCTTGATTCCCACTTACCCAGTCTATAATTATTCCTATATCCTCATCTGCTCTCACTTGTTTCCTTCACATTTTCCAAGAGGTACAAAGTACCTTGAATATAAACAGGCACAAAGCTCACCGAGGTTGCATCTACATTTGCATTTCAGTGTGACTCAGGCATGTATCTTTTATGCAAATTTCCTAATTATTCCCACTTGACATGTGCTGGTTCATATCACAGAGCCATTGTGGAGCACAGGGAACTCAGGCACTTTCAGATCAAATTTACCCAGAAGTTCAGTTCAGGACTCCACTCGATGTATTTCCACCACGACCAAGCCTGGTGCCTCCAGGGCCTGAGAAGAACTCGTGTGAGATAAAACCTCAGTTTTATTTCAGAGATGAAATGCACAGTGTGGATGCCAGCTCTTCAGCACTGTTTGTCTCCCCAGACCTGCTCCCTTTAGTCCAAACTGCTCCTCACTGTAGGCACAACCTGAACACTGGACTTGGGCAAAGACCTACAGTTCTCAGCTTAGCTCAGCAAACTGCCCAGCTGGAAACCACAAACCCACTTTGCTCTCTGTTCAATAACATACCCAGATCATGCAGATCTAAAGATAAAACAAGTGAGTGAGGAGGTGAGAATCAGACATCATTTTGGTCCCCTTGTGTCACTCCAGCACTGTCCTTAGCAGCAATGCCCAACATACAGTAACACCTTTCAGTCCTCACTGATTCTAGTTAAGGACAGGAAGGTTGACTGCCCACTGCTGTCCTCAGGTCTGGACAGAAATGATGAATTCTTAGCATCAGTTTAAGAAAACACCTAAAAACTCCTTCAGGATTTCTGTGGAAGTAATAGTGCTACTTTCATATAAATATTGCTCAAGTATATATATATTTTTCTGTTAGTGTTAAACTGAAATTGTTAGTCATTTTTATATATGCATATATATATATATATATATATATATATATATATATATATATATATATATATATATATACAAACATATATATATATATGGATATATATATAGATGTATGGAATGACCAAATTTGGTTTTATTAATGAGGACATAATTTTTACAATTAACACACCACAAAAAGTGTCAAAACATGTGGGGAAAAAAAAGAATATCCCACTTTGAAACTGAACTTACAGCAATTTAGCCTTAGTGACCATTAAACAAGATCTCTTTTCATGGTCATGGTAAATGTGTATGCTGCCTGGGACAAGGAAAAACATATTCCCCAGATAAAAAGTATATTTAGTATGTCCTGAAGAGGTTTGTGGGGTATTTACTAGCACTTGAATTTTAAAAGTCAGCTTAAATTGGTAAGTTAAATAACATATCCATATCTAACTTTCAATAAAGATAATTAGCAAATACCTGTAAAGTTTACCCACATATTTGCTGTCCACAAGACAAGAAGCATCATCATACTCTCCTTGGGAAACACCTACTTTTTTTAACAGGACTTTTTCTTGTCAAGGACAGCACAAAGACAACATAATACACAGATCACAGAATGAAATTAAATACTTAGAAGAAATCTCAACCTATCAAATAATCATTCTGCCTGTATAAGAAGTGTCTTGTTTAAAAATGGCAGGAGTATATCTCCTCTAATTTTCCAGTTCAACACCATAATTATATTAATGTTGTGTGTTTCCTGGCAGGTTTACTATAAAGATTTGAAGCTATTCAAACATTCTCTTTTGATGAATATGGATTTTTCTCCCCCAACTCCTCCACATTTTTATTTGCCTTCACAGAATGGAATGAAGAGTTTTCAAAAGTATATCCAAGAAAACATTTTTATTGTGGTAAATTACAGAAAAAATACTCGTAAAGCACTGTTCCAGAAAAAAAAAATTGAGGGTTTTTTTTTCCCCCTCTGGAAAGGCTGAGCAACAAAGCAGGTGCACTGGGGAAAAAACAAATCTGCTGGCTTTGCACAATGGAATGGAAAGTCCACTTTGTTTTATTACCATTTCAAGCTGCTTACAGACTTCAGTGTGGAATGAAAAAAAAAAAAAATTAACAAAATCCAGATTTTTCTTGTATATACTTCAGGAAATTCCCTTGCTAAAGCAGAGCAGTAGAGGTTTTCTCTTGTTTCCCATTTCTCCCCTCCCTTTTGAAGGGACTGTTGTGATCTTGAAAACATAATCTAGGAAGAAACATCTGGTCTTCACTTTTTAATTACATTTCAGTCATCTCAAAGGCTTTCCTGGAGGTAGACCTACCTACAAGGGCTTACTGTCAAAACTATAGGAGTTACAGGGCTGCTGCATAAATGGATCAACTGTAACGGTGGATTTGGGACCAGTCTAAATAAATAAGATCATGCCACATAAAACTTCAGAAGCAGGGACTGCATAGAAGCAGATTGAGAGTTTTTGATGCCGACAGAAGCACGGCTTGGGGAAGGGCAGGGAAACCTCCAGGGAGAAAGTAGGGCCAGGGACAGAAGAAGCATCCAAACTGAATGGTGGGAACAACCCAGCAGTCTGCGTCTGGCCACTGCCCAAACCTTTTCACATGGAGAGCAAGAGTAGTGCCTTGTCAAGGTGAGAAGCAGTGCCCTCCCTCAGCCCTATCTCCAAATGAAGATGGCAGGGAGGGCAGTGCCACAGCGGTGGCAGCGGGGCTGGCCGCCAGGTGGGCTGCAGCCGGCTGAGACTCGCTGCCTGAGCCCACCCCAGCCCAGGTGCTGACACTCCAGAGACCACGTGGGGGGAGCAGGAGAGCTGCCAAGTACAAGGTGTTACCCTGGACACTAAAATGCCTTGCTACAGCTCTGAAGCATGCAGTAATGGAGATACGAGAGGATAAGGAATTCACAATTTGTTCGGGCTGCGATCCAGCAAAAACCACTTAAGCAGGTGTATTACCAGCAGAGCCACCAGCTCCATCACACACAGGAAGCAGACATCCAGTTTCCCAACAACAGGATCCACACCATCCTGAGGGAGTGGGAGGATCACTTTGACAAGAGCCTTTTTTCCTACTATCCATTTCCAAATTTTATGTCAACCTGGCCACAGTATTCCCTAGAGTGCAATGGAAACACTGAACAACAACAGAGAAAAATGCTTCTCTCCTTCTTTCCTCTAATATTTATGCTACAGTGACAAGAACAGGGCTGCTCTGTGCTATGTTCTGCACAGATAGAAAGTAAGAAAGTGTCCAAGAGCAACAGGTATCAAAAAGAAAAAAGCTAGAGAGAGTACCATGATGGTGAGAAGAAATGAGTTGACCAGTGTCACACAGCAAACCACCAACAGAGCATGGAAGAGTATCCACACTGCCCTGAATTTTTTGCCTCTTAATCTTGAGGGTTGGTACCATCTACTGTGCCATCCATGCTCTGGCAGCCCAGAATGAAGGACCAAAATCTGAAGTAGCAGATGTAGATTTTTTTTTTAATAATCAGTACTATGTGCCACGCTTAGAGTACTTTGGGGACAACATATCCTATGACAAGGCCTTGAATCCTAGCAAGTATTTTGCTATTTTAAATTATCTAATAAAAAAACGGTTAAATAGTTCACTCCCTTTTTAGAGCTCTGTGTGTGTGTATATGCACACATATGTACATATTAAATCTAATATGTACTGACAAGACAAAGTAGTTTTCCCTTATTTTTTCCTTTACATGAACCTAATGAGGCTCTGCAAGGCTGTTATGTCTCAAAGCACCATCAGTGACAGATAGGTAAATAAATAAATGTGTCATCCGCACCCCTTTTAAGATCTTTGCTCACAGTGTCCATTGCTGGTAAGGTCGACCTGACATAAACCAGTTCTCAGCAGGCATCTCCCCAGCTTTCAAATAACCACTGAACTTAAACTCTGCAGATGATAAAGTACCTTGTGTCAAAACCAGTGCCTTGTGACTTTGACCTTGCAGTTAAACCTCAAAGGTTTGTTCTGAAATGATGTAATCCACAAATTATTTTTCTTCATTACTGTTTTTAAACTTCATAGTGGTAAACAGCAAACTGTGACAGGCTGGAAAAACACTTACAGGTAACAAAGTGAGAGCAGAAACTATTCCTAAATTTTCATTAGCCTTCCAACTACAGGTAATTAGCAAGATGGAAATTGTTGATGCTATTTGAAGCCTAAGTCATGACAAACAAAAAGGTCCCACTTTGATTAGCAAAACTCCCAGTAACCTCAGTGGTTTGGTGTTCCCAGGTGGCAAGGATTGGGTTTGACTTTTCTTGTCCAGAATAGAAGTGTGCTGACCCTGAACTTGACTCAGCCACATTCAGGGCATGGAGTTTTCCCAGCTTTTACACCTTGTGTTGGCTGCTGTTAGTTTATACAGCCTTTCAGTTAGACACAAGACCTTTCCATCCTGAGCTAACTCCACAGTCCATTTAAAAACCCATTTTCTATGAAGGAACAGCTCTATTAAATAACACTCTCAATGTGATCTTGCCAATATTCATATTCAATTGCTTGACCTGTAGTGGCAAAAATGTTTCACAAACCTACTGCTGCACATCCAGTAGACTCGCATTTGGCAGTGATGGATACTGCTGGCAGGCAGTGCTGTTGGCCTAGTCCAGCCACACAAGAAAGCCAGTTGGGGTGTGGATGTGGTTTCTTCACTACACTTATTAATTTCAGCAGCTTAGATGATATGTAATATTAATGAATTAGAGGCAAAGTTGGGAAACACTGACTTACATTTTAAAACCACCAATCCTTAAATTTGGGATGAGAAAACACAGAAGGAATCCCAGCTCAGAGGGCAACTTGCTTTTAAAACCACTGCAGCTAGAGAAAGGCATGTGTTTGGACAAGATTTATTTTTATGTACTTGGGGACTGATCAAGAGCAAAGCCCTGTCACACGCCTTCCAAACAGCTCATGGAGAATTAGTCAAAAAGCCAAATTGCTTCATTTCCTCTCCTGTTCCCCCTATTGAAACCCTGCCACACACAGGTGATGCACCTGATGGAGGGATGCCAGGAAAGTTAGTTAGGCCCCCAAATTAGGTTCATACACATATTATCTATCTGACTAACCACCTACGAAAAGAGAAGGACCCAAATAAACAAAAAAAATCACAAAAGAGGCCTGGAGCTGAGGTACCCTGAACATTTTGGGGAATAAACTATCCTGGACTACAGGGTCTTGTTCAGAGTGAAGAACTATTGAGAAAGATAAGGAAAGAACCCTGAATATTCTGGGTATTTCAGAGGTGCAGGGTACTCGAAGCTAGGCTTTACAGCAGAGGAAGTTTGGTATATCAGTTTTGTAATGCCCTTTGGATTTCCATGAAGGAATATCCTGTGAATAGAAATATAAGCATTCACAAAGGTGAGATCAAGATAAAAAGAAGCTAGCAGTGCTGGAGTTAGAGCAGCACCAGTGACAGTGGTACATGCCTTTTTGTTACGATAACATGAAAACATATGTACAATACTTATATCCTGTGCCAGGGAGCCTAAGCCCTGCAACCTTCTCTTGGGGTGAGAAAAACAGCACAGAATTTCTGATCTGAATGTAGCCTGGACAGTCCTTGGGATGAACAGCAATGAGGGCTGGTTGTCTGCCTGCTGCAGAACGTTTTGGAGGGGATGTTAAGCTCCAGCACAAATGAGGGCAGCGCCTCAGAGCTACTAAAGCTCCTTGCCATGACATGATCCAGACACAGCAGCTCATTTCCATGCTGCACTTGTGGGCCTCCAATCCCTCTTCCAGCAATCAACAGTGGCCCAAATGGAAACACAGTTATAGGAATTTGTTTCATTAGCCTTTTGCACCAACATTATATTTTTCCTTCACATTCCTTTAATCTTTAAAAAAAGAGCTACTGATTTTAAAGATCTTGGCATCTCTTCCCTCTTGTGCTCTAATCCATCCAGCACAAGACAAGTTACCAGTACCTTTATATTTCTTTCCAAAAGAGTCTCTGGTTTCTAAAAGAAAAAGAAAATGAAAGAGATGTGATTCTTCCCTAAAGTCTCCATAGATATTTGTTTTCTCTGGATGACTATTTCCCTACATTTCAGCAAATGGCCTGGCTATGTGACCCTCCCCCTCAGCACCTGGGAAGCACATTGTCAACTCTGGAAGTGTTTATTCTCTGTAGATTAAACAGCATTTGCTGGACAGTGATCACAGAAAGTTGTAAAAACAGATGGACAATGATCTGTCCAGACTTACAGAGCTCACCACGAAAAGGCTACTTACATAAAAACATTTTGCTGAAGGATCAAAGGATTTTCTTCCCCCCTCTCTATACTCAGTTATGAGGTCTTTTATATAAACATGGGAATGCAAAACAACCATCTTAAATAGTGCCTAAATTCTAACTTTTGAAACTAAGATGCTAAATTAGTCTAATAGAATTACTGGATCAGTTTAAAAAACTCCACACAAAACCAAACCAATCCTATGTATGATCCTTTTCATGTTTCATCTGCATTTTGAAGCCTTTTTCTTTTTTTTCCAGACATACAATCATTCACCTTACAATCATGCTATTTTCAAAGAAATAGCAAAACTATTTATTCTCACTACAGCTCCAGATCACACTGATTCAAAAGCTGACATCAGTGTGCCCTCTCATGCATCAACATAACAAACAATGCACTGTTTAAAAGCATACAGGCTTTCATCTAGGAATAAGAAATAGCATTTTTCTAGGTGGTGCGTTCAGCCCTGAGCTGTACCTCTGACAAAGTCTTGAGGTCAGGCTAAATGAGAAGATGGACATGAATTCTTAGAGTAGCACTGCTTTAGAGGCTATGATGTGATGAAAGGGGGATGCAGATGAGTAAGTACAACACCTTGGCTCTAGTGCTTGCAATCCAGGAACTGAAAGCGAGGTCCAAGTTCTCATTTTCACAGTAAGGACTTGGAAAAACTAGAGCAGTTGCAGGGGAAAAAAACAAGAAGAATGATGAAAGGATCAAAGCATTTGCTTCACAGTGTGAGATGCACGATGATCAATTTATTTAACTCATCAAAGAGATGGTTTAGAGGTGGCTTGGTCTCAGTCTATGAGTGTCCATATGGGAAACAGAAATTTAATAGATGGGTTTCCAACCTAGGAAGAAATTACTGAGATCAAACAGCGAGAACCTAGTTTGTTCATATTATAAAATCAATTGCTACCTCTCTGCCACCAATCCTGACTGTATAACCATCTGGTCCTTCTTCATACACTTCGAACTGAAATTTAAACAGAAAGCTAACCAAAGAGCTGAACAGTATAAAACAGGAAAGAGAATTTACATGAACAAGAAAAACACCAGTGATCTGAGCAGTATGCAAATACTGTTCTTCAAGCTCTGACTTCTCCTCCATTCCATGTTCATGTTTTTCTGCATTTTGTGTTTCTAATTATCTCATTTACTAACTGTTTGTTGGCAGAGAACTAACTTCTCTGACAACAGACATTGTCTTTGCATTTACCTTCATGCAATCAGTTTTCTATATTGCCTAAGAATTCAATATTAACAGTACCTTTACTTTGTGTACTGGGAAGCTTGAGTTAATCCCTTGCCTGGAGAGCAGCAGTTTTCAAACTGGAGATAGAGCATGGCCATTTTAGTGGCCCTTGAGAGGTTATCAAGGGGACAGGATTATTAGCATTTCTGCTCCTATACAAAACGTGGCCTCCCAAGCTTTTAGGCATTTTGTGATACTGTTTTGCAGTTCCCCTGGGGCATGTATCTTTGTACTCTCATTTGGGAGGTTGGGAAAATCTGCTGTACAGGAATGTCACAGTGCTACTGCCCAGAAGGCAGCAGTACTTTTTGCCTTTTTTTGCTAAAGAGGAATTTTGTATAATGTTCTAAAAAGTCTGAGTAATACTATGAATTTGCACGTGCAACTTTCAGTATAACATCCATTATTTTTAGAGAGTAATTGATGTTGTTTATTTTCTTCTATGATGAGAGTTAAGCATTGGAATTTGACAGACAGTTTAAAAATAAGACATAAGGAAACTCCCAGAATAGGTTTCAATCTAAACAAGGCAGAAAAATGTTGGGAAAGGGAAACACCCCATGTCAAGAGCACCATATTGCCTGGCATGCAAGGCACCAGCATGATTGTTTGGAGCTGCATGCTTTCTTGGTCACATCCTCAATACCATTATGCTGCATCCAGAAACTTATAAGGAATTGGGAAATATGCCAGCCTTTATCAGAGGAGGCTGAATGGTTCAGTACTAAGAGCTGCTAGTGCAGTATAGCTGCATGCTGTACATATTTAATCCACAAGCATAGTACTGTGCAAGCTCTCCCAGACAAGCATTTTGCCTTGTGTGGGATTTTTTAATGCATTTAAAGCACTTTGTAAGAGTAATAGTCCTGAGATACATACAAAGAAAAGTGTTTGCCATACCAGTGTGTGAAATCCCTGAGCTGACAAGCTCTAACACAGAACAGAAGAACACCCCACACTTGACTTACCTAAAGAGCTCTTCATGAGCAGCTGAGTTGGACTCAGAGTCTGACTAAGAAAAGGCTAATTAAGAGCTTTCTCTTGTGAAAAGTTAGGAGGAAATTACAGAAGTACAAAAAGGGAAGACAGAGGGAAATGAAAAGCCCAGCCCCCCACCAGCATGATCTTTCTAGGGCAGCAGGGTGTGGGGATCCCATCATCTCTCTGTACCTGCTCTGATCCCATGAGCAAGCAGCTTGCCCTCAGAACACAGTGAGAGCCTAGTCCTTCCCTGTCTAGACTGTCACACTGGGACAACTCAGACACTTCCCTGAAAGAACAAATTAGCAGACATAGGGAGGAATGAGAAGAATCTGCTCTCAAAAGGTCCCTCAGCTTTCACCCCATACCATAAACTGCACCTTGGTGATGCAACCATGCCCCTGAGAAAATAATAATTAGGTGAACATCATCAAGGAGGAAGAGCAGGTCAACTCTTTTCAGGGGAGATGTTTATAGATCATCTCCTCTGGATATGGCTAAGCCATTGTTCCTCATGGTCCTTGTCCTGCCAGCCCCCAGTGTGAATGTCCCCTCTGGGTGTGACACCAGGGCCCCTGCTCAACTGACACATGTGTGTAAACACACTCACAAGAAACAAAACATGAGGCAAACAGGGGCAGTTATGTCATTTACTCATGACCAAAAGGAAAGCCATTTAAACAATGGAAGCCAAGGATAAGTTAAGTCTGTCTTCCATCTTTCTAATGATGTAAACAAAGTTAATTCTTCTTTTCCCTATCTTTATCTTCCCTCCCTTCTCCTCTACTGAATGGTAGAACACATTAATATAAGTTTCAAATGGAGTCCTTGCCCCTGAAAATCAGCTCTTCTTGCTCCCTGCCTCAGGAAACACAAGATGTTTGGCTAACCCTCCTCTTTTAATTTATGGAAAAGAGCTGCACTGCTGACTAGCAATTATAAGCAAGATTAATGATTTGCCAAGAGACCTCTTTGTACTTTCAACTACCTATACAAAAGCTGCTCTTTGTCTATAGAAAACAAATAGTGTTTTGAGAAAAAATATGACACAGTTACCAGACTGGAAATTTTTCCCTGAATAGTACAGGCTGAATATTTTAAGCCAGTGCTACTGTAAGGCCTGCTTTGCACAGTGTCTGTTTGTATCAAGTATACCCTACCAGACAGAAACTCCTCTAGCTTACTCAAACCCTTACACAGCAATGTTTTAGACAGGGAAACCTCCATCAGAAAGCAGCAAGCACAGTACAGAAAAACAATGTAGCCAGTTAAGTTGCTTTAATAGTGATCTGATTTTTTTTTCAAAATACTGCTACATCAGAAATATTTATTTGATCAAGTAATTGTAAAATGAAGCAAAAAATAAAAACTTTTTGTATACCTTCTCTCTGTCACTGATAATATTTTTTTTTAATTTGGCAATTTAATTTGACAATATTTTCCTAGGAGAAAGGCATCATGGTTCACTATTAAAATGAATTAAAATGTCTTTGCCCCAAGTCTCTAGAAAGCACTAGTATTGTTTCTAAGCATCACTATGTTTGCTATGAGGACTCCTAAATGTCCTTTCTCTGTGTTGAATTCTTCCTCTTTGTGTAGCCTAAAATTTAAACAAATAATTTATATATCACTGCATGAAAAAAAGATAAAGGCCTACAAAAATGCACCTAGCTATTACATTTTCTTAACGTGCCTTTCCTGCTGCTTGTCTTTTTGCTTAATTGCAGGAAAAATTATGAGCAATGCTGAGAAAAAGAAAAAATAGTTATTCAAAACAGGAATTGTGGTGCAGAAAACAGATTTATATTCATCAGATTGTACATAATATGCTCAATAATGGTTACGATCTAATACAGCTCCAGCCTCCCATATACACATACATATAACAGAGTATAGATATTTTCACTCTGTGATCTGGAAAATAAGTGACAGCTTGCAAATCCCACTAAAATTGGTGAGAATTGCTGGAAATTAATTGTATCCTGGAATTATTCTATGACTTGGAAGAATAAAGACTAGGACAAAAGAAATAATTGCAGTTACTAACAAAAGTATGAGTGATTTGTTAAAAACCCCAAATGTTTTAACAGGGGATCATGCTTACTGCCTACATCTATCTTTTTAGGGGGAAAATTATGACAAACAAGGAGCCACTGTAGGTGTTCTCCATGTGACTTCTCATCATTTCAACAATAAATTTGTGCATAATTTCATTTTGCTACTTATAAATTCAGATCACCAGGAAATTGGTGTATATACCAAACAGCTGCACCTGTTTTCCAATACAAACACTTTTTAAGAAGACAAACAGGTCTGACTCTTATGCCTTCAAACGTTGCTACCATATTCCTGGGAAAATGTTCCAATAATTATGATTAGTGCTACTTTATGTTGGCTACTAAAAGCCCTGGGTAAATGTGATTTTCTGACCATCTTTGTAAAAATAGATCTTTTCCTTTTACTCCAGGCTGGTTAAATTAAATACAGGCCAACACATTTTCCCTCACATGAGTTATGGAGGAACCACAGTCAGCCTAAACATATGCAAGGCTGTGACCATCTCCTGCTTACACAGGGTGACATCAAAGTCACCAGCCAAAACTACAATTGAGGCTAAGACAGTTTATTAGAAACCTCTGACTAAGCTCACTGCAAATGACCCTGTGCTCCAAGGGCAGAGTCAGTTCTTTTGCTCAGCAAGGAGGCTGTGTTTGTAGGGAAATTCTGTAGGGACTTCCCCAGGAACTCATACTGCCCATGCTCTGAGCAAAATGAAAACCAGAGAGCTGACATTAGAAGAGAGCTGAGCTACAGACAGAAAAACTGGCTGAGCAGTTATTATATTTATTTTTAAACACAGTTAAGCTCACCTTCTGGTCAAAAACTAATATGATCAATTACAATACTAGAATTGCACCATATTTTAAAATATTTTTCTGAACTAAGGCTGGGTTGTATCTCATAGACTTTGGTAAAAAGAGGGAAGGCATTTACATTAACACATTTGCTGGGGCTGTGCAGATGTGTTAATGTAAATTATTTGTAATTCAGTTGCTACCTATAGTAAAGCACTTAAAAAGATGATAACACTAAAGGGAGCACATGCAAAATAATGCAAATGGAGAAAAAAAGGCCAAAAAATTGAAATGTAACCACAGCATTGCAAAAGCTGAGAAAATAGTGACAAGATACAGGAATAGAGATTGAGGTTTATTAATCAATCACAATTCTATTTGCAAAATCCAATATTTTCTTCTTTTTTTCCCTTTCTCATCAACATCACCTGCATTTCAAGTGGGGGAGCATGCAGGGAGGGAGTGATTACTGCATTATCTGTTATATTCAAAGAAGAATAATTTGCCTTAAAATCTGAAATTTCAGAAATAAAGTGAAAGTACTGCTGGTTGAAAATGTTTGACTAAGGCAAGGCAATTCATGATTATTTCTATGAGCTCCAGAGTGGCTGACATAAACAACTCTAATAAATGAAGGCAAGCTGAGTATTTAAACAAACACTTTCTTTCACCATCAAATTAAATGCCTTCAGTGAATGTCAACCTTCCTTCCAGAAATGCAAACCTTCAAAACTGCCTCCTGCCTCAACAACAGCTACAGGTTACCCAGCTATGGATAGCAAACACACTGTGTTGTATTAAAGTATGTTTTTTTAAATGCTGGGCATAGCAACTAGGCATTAAAAAGGCATTATGCCAGTGTCATTACAGCACACAGTCTGCAGGTTGATTAGCAGAACAGAGCATGGTCCCAACTATCCCTATTTCTGTTTTCTACAAAGGAGAGTATTTATGAAAGAAAGCCATAAAGCATGCCACATATATCAACAATCAAAAGCTCATCTGCATTCCTGTTTCTCAGGATGGTGGATCATTTACATTCTAACACCTCCTGAAACATTAATGCTTTTTTTTCTATAATTGCGCCCCTTTTGATGATTCAAACCCCAGGCAGTGCCACACACTGGAAAAGGGAATTTAAACAGGGAAGAAGAAATGCTACCGATGTAGAACAATTATGGAATAAATTTCACCTGTTGCAAAGCAAGGGGCATTTCTTTTCTGCATGGGTAAAGGCCAAATTTTTTAAGAGGCATCATCCTAAGCTTTACATCTTAGTACAAAGTTCCCCTTGATGTAAAATAATTGATACACAAAGATCAGCACTTCTCTGTGGTAAAAAACCACAGCTACTGCAGAGTTCCATTACTTATATCATCTCACATCATTTCTTTATGCTGGCAAACTTTTTGTGTATTACATACACAAGGAAGAGTCTTACCAGGAGTGCTATGAATTTACAAAGCTTTTTATCTGTCACCTATGGACCAGACTATTCTCACTGCATGTAGGACTCAGTACCATTCATGCATTTGCAAATCCTTCTGCCCATAGAAAATAAAAAAGAAAAATATTTTTCTTTGTTTCATACCAATTTTCGCAAAAAACTTCCCTTTTTAGTTTCTATTCCCCACTCTCAATCCTTTCTAAATTATCTTTTATTTTCATTTATATTTTTTACCAAGCATCTTTAAAGGTGTTCAGAAAACCTCTAGGTAAGATGGGAACAGATCCAGTGGGGAAGAAAAAAATTGCATATCACCAATGGCAAAAAAAAAACCAAGTGAAACCATGTGAAAATTGCAAAGAAGGACAACACTTTCTCTTTTCAAAGTTTTCCACAATCAGCTCTAACATACTCCCCATAACTTCACAAACTACACAGATAAGGCAAAAGCCTCATTATGTAATTAGACAAAATCTTTTAATTCCACAGTGAGCACCAAATGTCTACCTGACACCGAATAAATATGTGGGAGGCTTTCCATTTACTTCAAAGGTTACTGGACTAAACTCTGTGTGGGTTCACTAATGAGCAACCTGACTTGTGCTCATGAGCCTGGCAAAGGATAGCTCCAAGAAAATGCAATCTCTACAGCTCATAATTGTTTAGATGCTGGAAAATGAAAATAATGAACTGGTAGAGACACAGCTCATGACACATTTGCTTTTCATGTATGCCACCAATAAAAATTTGTGGTGTACTATTGGAAGAATAAAGTATAAAAAAAAAAAAATAGAAAAAAAATAGAGTCTAAATTTGTTATCTAGGGTGGGTTGACAGCTCATTCATAACTTTGGCAGGAAAAGCCTGTCATCTATTTGGAGACATGCACGGAGACAGTGCAGAGAGAGGCATACTTAGGGGCATGTTTACACTGCAGTGCAGGAGAAACCCAGCCATGGTCTTAGAGAGTTCTCAAGAAGCTAATTTATCTTGCTATGAAAATTAGATACAGACCTAACAGGAATTATTTTCTCCGGAGCATCTTTAACCCTCACACACCCACCGCCTAGTATCAATCTAAAGCTTCTTTAAAGCATCAGCTCTTGATAAGATTAGGTTGAATTACAAACATGAGATTGGTACTTTGATTTACTTTGTGCTAAAATACAGCCAGCACACAACATTGGTTTTTTACTGCTTTATGGAGTATACAATTACATGAAATACACATCAAACTCATCTAAATAGCTGGCCATTTAACTGTCTGTTTGGAGCAGTTGCACACTTTGTCATCCTGTGTGATCTAAAGCACAGAGTCAAGTCTGGCTGCTGTTTGTAATTTAAGATAGGTAGCTCTGAACAACAGGGCCTTTTCCCCTCCTCCCTCTCAAGCAAGGGAAAGCTCTTAAAAGGTCAGGCACCAATGCAGTTTACTGAATAAAGCTCAAGTTTGAAGAATGTGCCTTCTAAAGTGATTTTACTACCTGGGATGTAATGAGTTTTACAGACTCGCTTTGTTAAATTGCCCTGACAATTTCCATTTCCACTTGCTTCAATCATATTAACAGAAGCTAAAGTTCACAAGTAGTAAAATATTTCAGTGTACTGAGTTGGGTCTCTAAAAAATAGATCACACACTTGACAAACATATAGGACATAGGGTTTGGCATTCCATTTCATGTTTGGCTTGGCATGTCTCGTTTAGGGCAGGACAAGATGCCCTATCACAGTGTGTCATTACTCATGGAAATAAAACATGGTTACACCATGGGCTTGACAAATCCCATTTAGTATGTCAGAAGGACAGGACTGCCCCAGTGACTTGGAGTGGGAATGAAAAGGGAAATGTTGGAGATATTACACTGAAAGGGAAATGTACTTAACATCATAAGACATGAACATAGAGAACTTGGGCAAGTAGGTAAGAAACCAGAAATCTCTCACTGAAATGAGAAAAGGGACAGAAAAAGTGAAGACAGCAGGATAAGTCTTGTTAATGAGGGGATAATTCTCTCATTAGAAGAGTACACACTACTCTGTCACTACCTTGTGTAATTGCCTTTGCCTTTTTAAATCACACAGTCCTTGGGGCATGGGATGCACCTTCCTCTGCCTTTGGTAAGTGTCCATTGCTCCCTGAAAGATACCACAATCCAAACAAAAACGACCAACAAGTGATAGTTTCCCCTTTTCCAATGTTCAAAGTGTTCTGACATCTTTTTAGATTTTGCAGAATATAGGAAAGAAAACTTCAGTGCATGATTATAATGTGCAAAGGAGGATTTGAAATCTTGCATTAATTCAAAGCAAAAGTTTATAATGTGCTATACAAGAGGCTCACCCATGTATGCCGATTTACAAATTTTACTTCTCAAGCATTTTTCCACATTATTACCCTTAAGTGCCATAGCTATGGCTACATGTAGCACTACACCAAGATTTAAATTGATTTACTATGACTTCGATTTTAAACGCAACTTGATGCGACCAAGAGAAGAGGTGGGCCAAGAAATGCTTTTGCTAAGCTAACCTATACTAAGTGACACATAGAACAAATAGAGCATATTGACATATCCAACAGCAATCTACAAACTCACTGAGTGAGGGAGTCAGACAAAAACCTTTAGGATGCTGGTTAATGAGCTACTGGAGGCTCTTCAGAGACCAAAATAAATAAAAAAGGAAAATCGATTTCAAAACAATTTTAAAACAAAAAATTTGGAACTATGCATTATCATCCAGCTATTCTCAGAAACATTAATAATGCTGAAGCATTTTGAGATACAGTCAATACTAAACATAAAAACAAGAGGGGGAAAAAAAAAGCAGTAGTTAAATAAATGCTGTACTCATCACTCATTGCTCCTCCTGAGTCCCAGACTCGAGCAATTGGCCTGACAGCATGGTAACCAGATCTGATGTAAAATATCTTTATTATATATACTTATCTGGCGGCACTGACTGAAGGTGGCAGACAGTATGTGAAGGGAAGATGAGCACATAATGGGAATATGGTTCCCCAAATCCCAGAAGGAATAAAAACCTGTAGAGATCAAGGTAAATCAAAGCCGAATGAAAAGAAATGCTCATCTCATTTAGATGCAAATATATCCGGATGCCACTGCACGCCACCTCTAAACAGTATCTCACAGACAGTATTACTTTCATTGTACCAACAAATGCCTGTCTCCGCTCTAATAATGTTCTTTTTGATGCACATGCTGTGGAAGAGTTGAGGCATATTTACATTCAATCAACAAAACTTCATCAGCACAGCGAGATGAAGAGAGATCATATCCATAGCCCCCATCTGACCTTTCCATCGCTCCCTCCCTGAATGCATGCGTGAGGCAGGCAGGCGTGCACAGGCACACCAGCAGAAACCAGAGATAATGCCTGAAATCAACTCCTGCCCAAGGCATCCTGATAGTTTCTCCTATGCTAAGTATTTTATTCACTTCAAGCACTGGATTTTAATTTGTAACATCCACAGAGCTATGCACAGTGTTGGTGATCAGGTAATGAGCATTTAATGAAATTAGAAGAAGGCAATAAATAAAAAACCCCTCACATTTCTTAAATAAGAGTATTATCTTTAACTGAAACCACATATTTAGTGAATTGTAAATTGAATTAGTAAATTGCTTATTTACTAATTCATAGTATTAAGCCAGATCCATGACCTACTCATCACTGGCCTGTGCATATTGCAGGACTTTCATCCAAAACCAGGTTATTATGCATCAACTACTATTCAGAATCCATCCACATGAATATTTTTCTCTGAAAATACATGTAACAATTTCAGGTTGGTTTATCCTCCACCTTCAGGAAGGATAAATCAGCAATGTATTACTGACGGAATTTGTTTATGTGTCTTGACCTTGCAAGTTTTACACAGTGGGACCTTGATCCAATCTGTCATTAAGCATCTAGAAATAAAATCTTTACACATACAATGAACAGCAGAAGTTAATAACACTTTTGATGCTACAGTTTCATCTTAACAAACACATGACATAGCAAACTGCATTGGTGTAACAGGGCAAAATGTAATGGTACAACAGGGCACTGGATGGAAAGCTTCAGAAACAATGGCTTCTTTCTTACATTCTGCATAATGTAAGAAGCTATTGACTTCTAATTTTAAGAAAGCCCATTAATTGTGCCTTTTTACTTTGTTAGGACTGGTTTTGAAATTTCTAACCTGTCTTCAAACAGCTAAAATAGTGGCCTTAATGTATACTGTTTATACAAGTCAGTTGCAGCCCTCTTTTGGAAGGAGCTTTTGAATAAACTGCTGGAACCTCAGCTATGATTTAGGTCCCAACATGCCTCAGTTGCACCTCCTTTCAGCTCTTTAGATTTGTGAGGGAGGAGAGGGTTCATGGATTCAGCAGGTCAAAGTGCACATCACTGACTGTGGCTGATAAAGAGAGAGTTGCCCAGAAGGCCAGATGCTTAGATTTTGGTTTCAGCTTGATGGGCCAAGCTGACATCTGGGGAAAATTCTGTTATCTCAGCTTTGCCTTCAGCTTCAAACTATCCACAGCAGGCACGGACGGCCCACACTGAGACACAAAAGTATTGTGGAATCATTTAATATGGATATTTTCCTCTATTTGGGACTTGAGTTTTAAAGGCAAACCTGACCCCCATTCCTAGATTCTTCCAGAATAAAATCTTGCACCACATCACTAAGGTTGAAAAACAAAGTTGGTTGCTTGTTCTCAAAGAAACAAATTTTTGGTTGTTTTTGTTCTTACTAATATGTTAAGGAAAGGCAGTTACATTATTGTTGTTCAAGAAGAACAAAATCAAATATTTGAGAGTTATTTTTGCGAAATACATACTACCTTGAATAATTTTTTCTAAAACAAAAACTAAGAAAAAGTGTGAATGGAATTAAAATTAAAAGATCAACAGAGATCATTTGTTGAACAAAACCCTACAATATATTCAATTTCTGCTGCAAGATAAAATAATAAGCAGAGATAACACAGTATTTTATATTTATAGGTGGAATATTAGCTAGGGACCCAGACTGTCAAAAATCTTGAAACAATCCAGCAAATCTTTCTAACAAAAGACTTTGTATTCATTATTGTCAGCTGAATATACGTGTTAACTTTGCGTCCAAAATATAGGTCTATATTTTAAAGCAACTAACTTCAGAACCACAAATGACTGCATCATGACTCTGAGCAATCTTGTTTTTAAACATGATTAAAAGTGGCAGTACAACAAGGCTGAGGGTCATCTGAGTCATCCAAACTTCCAGATTGGAGCTCCTACTCACAAAAATCAAATTCTGCCTTGAAACAACCAAACATGATTCCCTGAAAAATATCTGTACATGTATCTGTCATCTGGATATTTATATTGGGACAGCAAGATTTCAAAGTTGTCTAAAACAAATATTAGAGACATATATCTCAAGAGTGCATCTCTCAAGAGTACCAATTTGAAGAGAGTAGATCATTCTCTTAGCAAACATTTGTACATCTCAAGGTTTTCCTCTACATAATATTTATGTGGACAGTAATTCTGATCAAAAAAAAGGACCACAACACAACCAAAAACATGAAAGGAGAACTAGAACTCATTTACTTCTTATAGCTCTCATACTTAGCCCTATATTTTTCACCATTCTATCTCCATGTTAAACCTTTTAGCAGTGAAGTATCTGCATGGATAATAGAGTTTGTGGTGGCTGCTTTTTTTTTTTTTTAAGGCAATCTTAAAGGTAATAAAAACCTGCCAATATCATGGAACCTAATCCTCATTTCTTAAAATGTGAGATTTTATCCTAACTGAAGCAAATGTTCCCATGAGGCAAAAATTCCAGGATTTAATATGTTAGAAACCCATCTATCCCCTACTGCTAATTTCTCACATTCACTTTTCTTTGTGGAATGCAGCATTTCATGAAAGCATCTAAAGTTTAGAAACACATAGATATAACTTACTGTCTATATCTCCTATTCGGTTTACTATATTTTTGGAATTATACATGGCTAGAAATTAAGCTCTGGGACTCTTAGCACAACTCAAGATACTTGGGGTGTCATATTTATGGTAATAAACAGCCAAACAGTTGGTGCACTCACTAAAGACAAGCCACAGAACAGATCTTTAGTTGTGAAGGTTTCATGCAAACATTTCTGGCATAATTTTAAAACTTGTATTTATAAAATATAAAATCTGCATTTGAATCTAGACCTGGTAAGGCATTCAGAGATTTAACTGAGCAAATGAAATTTAACAATTGAACATGCAAAATAATGTAGTTATACGTCTGCTAAAAATCAGCATCTCTAATGCAAACTCTACAGTGTCCATCAATTGACTAAAAGGCAATAAAATACACATATTACAGCACTGCAGACTCTTTCTTAACTCTTGTTGAGTGGAACTGTATGCTATTTTTCAGAGAGTCTGAAAAATAGCATATAGCTCCACTCAACAAGAGTTAAGAAAGATGGATTTTAAATGGAAAAGGTATAGAAAAACACTATAAGTCAGCGGAATAACACAAGAAGAACTGTGAATATCCCAGAAAAGACTTTGTCTGCCTGTTGCAACAGCACCACCCAGCTCAGATCCAAAACTGCAACAGGATTGTGATAAGTGTGTAGGAACACCTTAAAAAGAAAGTATTACATTCACAACAGCAAAATGAAGGATGCAAATGTGCTATCATTCTCCTTTCCCAATGCTTTGCGTGGATTGACTAGAGTAGAAAAACTAAAGTGAAAGGACTCCACTAACATGGGAACAAAGGGGGACATTAAAGAAGTAAAAACATTTGTCAAGTCAAATACTGTATTAAAAACTTCTAAAATATTAAGTTAAAGACCAACACAATGGATTATCAAAAAAAAAAAAAAACCAAACAGCAAACAGGCAATAAAAAGTATTTATAGCTATTATTCAATGCTTGATCTGATCTATGGATTGCTAAGACCAGGTGACTTGACAGTGCTGTGGTTTGTGAGAGGTTTCCATCACTGATTCAGAGTGTTTCAGGTCTAAGCTACTACACTGATTCAAAGGACCTCTCAACAAAGAAATGGAGAAACCTTTAGTAAACCCAATAAAAAGTACTAGATGATGCTCTCAGGAGGAAAGTGCCTAAGTTGCTACATTTTTCAGACCACATCCTTTAGATAAGTCTGCACCAGGCTTCCCAAATGTCTTAGGATCAAAGAGAACCAGCACAAGAGTCACTTAGAGGAGGGCAGAGAGACATCCCCATAACCAATCTAATTGCTCACTGACATAAAATGTTGTACCTCTTCAAGGTACCTCTGTAAGTCAATCTCAAAATTTCTTATATACTCAAGAGAAGTAAATAGCATGCAACAATGTAATCATGCAAGATGAAACTATTTATTTGAACTTCAAGGAAAGCAAAGTAGAGTCTGCATCCAACACTCCTTTTTAACATAGAAAACTTTGAGTTCAAGCAGACTCAGAAGACTGATCATAGAAAAGACAGCCATTATGTATTTCAGCTAATTAAATTTTATTCTGAAAGGGAAGCATTTCCATTACTCTAGGCTCAGCAGCCCCAGGAGAGAGGGCAGGGCAGCAAGACCACTGTGACCCCATTACAGCCAGACTTCAACCTGGTTGGGATCAGTTCTGGCTCCTTCACCAAACCCACAACTTTACCATGTGCAACGTGCTGTGCAGTGGGAAGGCAGGCTGAAGTGATTTAGGTCATGCTATTAGGAGTGGTGACCTTTCACTGATGAACAGTTTTTAAGCAAGAAAAAAGATTTTTTGGAAGCTAAGACACTGCGAAAACCTTCACTTCACTGACTCCACATGCTGTTTTATGCTGCATCCCTATAATATAGCAACACAGACATATAAATGATAGTCCTGGCTTTCCATAACAAGCTATAATTGGAGAAGGTGACTAGGAAAATGTTTAGATAAATGGTGGGATCACAACCTTTTATGCAAAATGGACAAATAAGTTATGGAAATATCTGGGAAACCCTGAGGCTGTGTAGCTCTACTGCAAGCTATAGGCACAGTTAAAGCAGACAGTAAATCACTAAATCTCATCTCAGAGTTTACAGTTTTGTTGTTGTTTTGGAGTTTTTTGCCAGGTTTTGCTGACAGATGGAAAAATACTGGCTGATTATGATCAAGATTTAATTTACCTCCAATTTCCTTCCTATTTCTACAGCACATGCCTAAAAAACCCACATACTATTTTATTTTCAGGGCTTAGAGCTATTACTAGCAAATAGTCATACTCCAACAGCACATATTATGAAAATACCACTGCAATACTTTTTGCTACTCATGAGAACCTCATTATAAAATTTTCTCATGAATATTTCTAAATTATCATCTATAAATGTGGGCATACATTGATATAAATATAGTTTCTTGCATACTTATCAACTAGGCATGCACAGACTAAAACCCCATATGTCCATACACAGAGAGACAGAACTGTGATACTGCATGGAACAGCATCATCTATCAACTAAGTGGGGTAGTAAGGTGCCAAAGATACCTTTGAAGATAGGGAAGCCTTTATTCAAGGTGTCTTCTCTTTCTTTACCTGTCTACCAACTGAATTTAAAGACCAAAAATGATTCAATTGCATGAAGTGACGTCTGAGACACAGACTTCAGTCTCAACTACTAGAAAGATATGTTCACTTGTTCTGAGGAACTCAAAGCCAAGCTTTCTAGCACCAAGTCTTAATTATCCCAACTCCAAAGTTTTTTGCTAGAAATGAATCTTTTTGCACTATCTGTTTTCCTTTTTGAATTGTGGTAAGAATACCAGGATAGAAGATGACTGACAAGTGGCAATCATTGAACACTCCCCACTTTGCTACTTACTGGCACCCAGATAAAGAAAGCTGTATCCATTTTAACAAGGCAAAAATATATCTCCAATCAAATACCATATCCATATGCCAACCATGTGTTCACACCAGGGAGGACCAATTTTTCCAACTACAAAAAATGCCTTTACAGCTGCTTTCATCAAAGTTTTCATTGTTCCCTGTGGTTTTGGACAGCACAAAGTTGTGAGGAGCAGTAGAGGAAACAGCCATTACACCTCCATTAAGGCAGTGTAAGGGGTGTCTTTGGTAGGTGTACATCTCCCAGATGTACTCAGTACATTCCTTTGGGAATCACAGAAAGACTCCATCTGTTCCTCCAGTGGAGGAGCTGGCAATTTAGAGCCCCTAGGTTCTTCTACATGTCCACCATTTTGAGCTATGACTAATAAAATGACTAACATTTTCTGCCATGAGCTCTGGAGAAAGAAGAATATGAATATAAATCTCTCCTAAATAAGGATTCATTGCACAGCATGACATCTGCTGCAGCCCTTTCCTGTGTTTAAATATGAAGTCATGTGCTGCAGCATTGCTGGTTCATCATGCCCAAGCAGTGGGTGCAAGACAAAATGCACAGGGGTGCTTCAGTAGCCCCTGGCAAAGATAAAGTCCTCAAGCCTGCTGACAGAATTGGCCAGATATTGATCCATTGGTGGTATCAGTTTCAGGTATTGTTCATCAGTATGACAGACATTAATTTGATCTAATATTTAAGGAAAGCTGTGACCAAACAATTCCAGACTTTAAAGCAATTACTTATAATGCCTTATTTATACAGAGATGGGGGGAGTTGGGTATACTTCCTTTTGACACACTGAACACATGTCCTCGTACTTGGGGTTATACTTCTCTTCACCTGCTGCTTTAAAGGAATAGCTCTGTTACATTTTTTTTAACCCTTCAATTATTTCTGGGGTACATTTTTCTAAAGCTGACGGTTCTTATTTTAAAAATTGATCTTCCTATGCTTAATCAAATATGTGCATTTATCCTTGTGCAAAATGAGGACTGCCTTACAAAGCACCTGATACCAGCCAAATGTACTATTCCTCTCTGTGTCCATTTTCCCATTTCCCAGGCTGCAGCACTACACAGCATTAGCAATACTTGCCTCATGCCAAACATATTGATATAAAATGACCCTCTAAGCTTCCTGTCAGCTCTGCTCTCATATTACAAAGCCACTTTAACATGCTTCACGTTCATTACTTAGCAACTGCTCCTTGCTTCTAAGAACCACATCCTTATTGACGCACGCACATCCTGGCACATCTTTCTTAAAACTGGAAACAGAACAGGGATTAAAGGAAGTTATGATTGCATTTCATAAAATCATAAGTGCAGTGAAAAGGATTCATAGGGAACAAGAGCCTTCTGTCTCTCCTGATACAAGAATTAGCAAGCAATCAATGAAATCTACATTGCAGGTCTAGAGCAAGCAAAGGAGATGGATCTTTGAAGAACATGAAGCTAAACTGAAAATTTCTTAAAGCTGGATGTTGTGCTGCCAAAATTTTAAATGCAAAACAGGCAGCATAAATTGTTTATTTGGGGATGGGGAGGCAGTTCTACAAATGACTATTCAATGCAAGCTGAAGAAATCCTAAATTGCAAATTGCTAGAGGCTAAGAGACTACTCTGGGGAAGTATCCTCACATGCTTGTCTGGTTCTTGTACTCCTCTGTTGGCACATGCTATAGTGCATTATCTGAAAGAGAATCTGATATCAGAAGGAACTTTATTCTGGTCTGATATAGCCAGAATGGGTTTTACAACCTTATATCTCTTACATTTATTTTGATCACATCAAAGCTAATTTATCATGACTACAAATAGAATTCAACTGTTCATGTTATCATTATCTCCCTTCCTGAGCACAAATATGTAAAGGGAAAGGACTAAAAAATTCAGTGAGCTTCCATTATGACTCAGTGTGTTGCATATAGCACGAGCAAAGCCTAATTTCATATTTTTATACAAAGGAAAAATAGAGTTTCCTAATATAGTGACAAAAATTATCATTCATTAGTGAACAAAACTGCATCTAAACTAAAATTTATTTAGATTACAGCCAGACTACTCAGTCATGTTGGTTGAATGGGAGACAGTCATTAATAAAGAAATAACAAGCAGAGTATTCACTAATACAGTAACATTTAGATATGCAGAAGGGGATGCATAACTGCACAGGGAATATCTATGCATATTACTGGTAGATTTGTGTTTACTGGTAGAGTGTGCACCTGTGTATTTCCAGGCTGATGAGCTGTTATACAGGCACTCACATCAACTCAGAAGAAATGCCACTGAAGTTTGCACACCTGCTTTCCAAATCAAACCAAATAACCTGAAAGTGGCCTGGTTTTCACACAAATTGCATTGCTTTTGAAACTGTGTCTCAGTCCAGACTAAGTGGTACCCCAAAAAGCATGCACGTATCCTCCTGCTGGTGGTCATATGAATCATCATGTTAGATACAATGAATTTTTGTTTCTCACCTTACAAAAGCATTGTCCTCAGGCTGATCTACAGAAGAACATAATTAAATGATGTCACTGAAAGAAAGGCTATGTCCATTTTCTACCACAGTAATATTTTCTAAAACCACAGTTTTTTGATCATTTCAGCATGCGCTGGCTTTTTCCTGGTGAGTAAAGCTGTGCTTACTGAATTTAGAACATAGTTCTGCTCAGTCTGAGCTGCAGATTCCCAAGCTGCATAGTTGTGGTCGGATAACTCCTCTGTGGGGCGTTTGGAGTTTCCTGAGTATAGAGGCAAAAAAGAATTAATCTGACTCCAGTGTTTAACTCATTTGCAGGACTCAGATTTCCTGTTCTGCAAACATAAAGGGTTTGCAAAGAGTGTGTAAGAGCTTCCAAGATGTATAGCTATGTGAGTGCTAAAGATAGGGAGCCCCATTCTTCTCCCCAGCTTAGATTGCCAAAGCTCTGTGGATTTCAGCTGTGTTATTACCAATTCAAATGTGTTCCAAGTCAGAGGAAAGTCAAGAACAATGTGTATTTATGAAAAAAGGCCAACTCTTGTTTGGCTGAAGTTCATAACCCGAAAAGAACCCAGTAATTCCACTATTCTTCAGCCTAAAAGTTGGCTACATTTTTCACTTTCAGCATCTGTTCTGTGGTGCGAGGCATTAATAGCATGGAGGTGGATATATTTACTGATTGTTTGTATTTTAATTTTCAAAGACAGAGGAATGTTTTAATGTTAGATGAAGTTACAGTATGGAAAAAAAAAATCAAGTAAATCTAGAAACTAAAGCAGCACTTGAAAAGGGAAGGAAAATACCACGGCCAGGTCTATCTGAGGTGATAGCTAGAGAATAAACATGATTGTGTGTGCTGTAAGATTTTCTAAGCTAACTTAGTGGTTAAGAAAGATGCTGAGCTACAATTTTTGGGAACAAAGGAACATAGTACTGACCTAATTCCTCTCAACTGGCCAACAGCAAAGTTCCATGCACTTTCAGAGAGTAGAATTATGTCAAGTTAAGCACTTCTGAAAACCCCCAAAGAAATTATTGTTTATAAATTTGGCAGGTGTGGTTCAAACACTGTTGATGTGCATATCCTCCTTCATGCTGATCTACATGTTTTTAGGAGCAACACATGCAAGTGTGGAAGGACTGCTGGATTTTAGTACCCCCAGGATAACCTGATTTTCTTTCAAGAATGGCTCAAGCTAATGCATTCTATATTGGCTTGCGAATGCAATCTAAAAGCAGGAAAAGGATTTTAAGATAATTTCACACCAGCTACCATACAGTTCTCAGATACAAGCGTAAAATTTACAAGGCTGGATAAGACTAGGAAGTCCTTCCATTAATATCATGTATCTTTGCTATCACCCCAACCTATCACTGTTTGTGCAAAGTCACTCATTGCTTTAGTCTTGATTGTCTAGGATGCTCATAGGACACTGTTGTCTGCTACTGCAGATTTTCTGAAATTTAAAGTTAGCCCTTTGCTCGCACATCTGTGATTTGAATCCTGAATTTAGACAGTGTTTCCTCTGGAAAAAAAAAAAAACCACCAAAAAACCAAAAACAAAACAAAACAAAACCCCACCAAAACAAACAAACAAAAAAACCCCAAAACAAAACAAAAAAAAAAACCCCACACACAAAAAAACCCACCAAAAAAACCCCAGAAACTGACAAAAAAAATCTTCCAGGTTTTGAAAGGCATATCGTCCTAAGAAATTTTGATATGAAACCTAATACCAACAAATAATTTAGCATCTTATTAATGCTCTTGCTTTGTCAATTATTATCCTTTAAGAAATGGAAAAATATCCTATATTTGCAAAACCTGCATTAAAGGCCAGCTCCATCTGGGAAACTATGATTCCCCATCCCAAGAGTAAAAGATAATTTATGAAAAACAGAGGAAAGCAGGCAAGAGAGGATGACAGCATGGCTTTGATAAGCAGCAGTACATGAAACTTGGAACTTCCAGTTAGTGCTTCTGCAGGACACCTTTGGTATGGCTGACTTGGTAAAAGAAATCAAAAGAGAGAGACACTTGCATGTGTAATTCCCAAATCTAAACTGAACTGCCTCTCATTTCTTTCCAGATGTAACTTTCCATTTTCATTGAACCCAGGATTGTTATCAATTCAGGTCAGTATTGGTCAGCCAGTATGGGCTGTGCAAAAGCACAGGGAGAGAGGGTGCACATTTTCAGAAGATGAGAGGAGAGCTCACTGGAATGTGCTCCACACACATACAAGAGTTGTGCCAAATGTCTCTGACAAGTGTTGCAGCAGCAGCAGCCCACGCCTGGCTGTGCAATTCATTCAGAAACGACGTGGAAGGTGGCCAGCACAGCCATGTTCTCAGCTTCTCCTACACTGCTGAGCATGGGGAGGCTTCCAGAGGCACCAGCTCCTGCCCCAGCAGCAAATGAAAACGGTGTTTAATAAATCACCAATACAAATATTAGACTTCATAGAACAGATTGGTGGGGATGAGATATCTGATAATTAAAGCACAGGAGTAAAGCAAAGCCTGACAATTTCAATACTGAGCTCTAAAACTCCTAGAATCCCACTTTGGTTTCAAAAGGAAGGTTAGCTTCTCCTCCTAGCATCTTCCACAGTCGAAGCAGGAGTTGGTACAGGCTGAACAGTGTACCCCCCACGAGCTGCCAACCTAGCTCACGCCGGAGCCTCAGTCGACCTTGCAATCTTCTCCCTACACCTAGCCAGTATCTCTTCAATCCTAGGAGCAATCAACTTCATTATAACAGTCAGTAGGACTGTTAACCAAAAATATTATCAAAAAACTCAGTATCCTGAGGTTTTGTTAGCTAAAATTTGCAGACATTTCAATCATGAGTTAGGAAAGCAGTGTATCATGTGTAGAGGCCATACTTCATATTTGGTACAGACAGCATTCTCATTATTTACATGAATTTTTAAATGGCAAAAACAAACAAAACTTTTCATTAAAATAGGTTAAAAAAACATTGGAAAAAAGGATTTTCATCAGAGTTTTTCCATTTTAAGGATCAGCCCTTTAGCGTATTGGTGTCTGACAGAGAAAAAAGGGAAGTAATTTAAAAATAAGAGAATAGGAAGCTGAAAAATAAGCAGACAGAACAAACTTATTTGGTCAGCTGACTCATACCAGAGCAATGCTTAAAACCTACGCAAAAGTCTGGAAAATAAATAAGATTTTCTTCTGTGGGATTTCCTTTTCCTTGGTTCCTGGAGAAAATCTGTCTATTTAACTCTACAGCTCTCTGTTCCTCTTTAGAAGCTCTTGCGCTTGGCTCTGGTCTGTGGGAAATAGCTCCCTTTTATCTTTCACCTAGATGGTGACTACTCCCTGTATTTAAGCTTCTGCATGATGGAAAGATGAGAAAAAGATCACACAAGAAGCAAAATCACCACTGCAATTCCCTTGTGGAGGAAAACACATCAGAGCCTACTGGCACAGCCCTTTCTCAGAACCAGTTCCTGCAGTGTACTCTCTGGATGGCAATTACTGCAGCAGAGTAGTCAAGAAATGATTCCTTGGACTTAGACAACTGCCAGTGCTAATTAAATATTCCTTCAATATCTGCATTTTTCACGCAGGTCTTGAGGATGTCTAAATGCATTACATGTACAAAAGGAAAGCCCAGAGAAGATACACAAGATCAAATACATTTTTAATCCTTATAAAAGCAGGACTGAAAACTCTTCCTTTGTGAATGCATTTGTTTCAACACTCTTGATGGGCTGCTAGGTATTAAAGAAGCTATTAGATACTCTGCAAGAACCTTCCTTCACCTGAACTTTCACATTATGCAATCTTACAGCAGACTAGAACTGGAAATAAAAAATGGTAGAGAGAGATAAAAAATATCCCCCAAATGTCTGTGAAGGGATCAACTGATTGCACAGTTCAACTGCAGGCTGACACAAGCTCAGAAGCTCAAATTTATTTAGACAGCAGACTTCTATTGATTTTTCAGGTGATTTAGACTTCTTGGCATCATTAAAACTTACATATAAAGTAGATTAAGAAGTGTCCTCATGAATGTGCAATTCTGGGTGAAGGACTATTGCAAATCCCAAGAATAGATGTGTCTACAGATTTTATTAGAACACTGATACATTTTTCATATGTACTAGGCTTCTTTGCCTACTTGTCTGAGCCAACTCCCATATTACTAAGATTCTCCTTATTAATTTCCCATATTCTGTCTATAATATTTTTCTAGGAAATGCAGGAAAGGAGCATCTGGAAAAAACCTAAACTGATATATAAATCATGCACATAAGCAATGGTTTTTTTCTGTCATGTTTCTGTAGTCCCTAGCATAAAGAGACAACCAAATCAATAATTCCTCTGAGATTTTCCAGAGGCATATCAGTTGTGCCATTTTTAGTGGAAGACAAACCCAAAAACCCACCTGGACTCTATGAGCCTGACCAAACAGGCACTACATGTACACAAATGAATCTGCATGTCCAAAGGCACACAGGAAGTACACAGCAAAATAAGCCAGGCCAGCTAGGAAAACATCCCTCAGCAGCTGCATAGCTGAGGGATCAATAAATGAAATGCTTAATAAGCACTTGTGAAAAAGATGGACAAACTTAGATGAACATAGGACAGCAGAAGTGGTCAGAACTCCTGATTCATGTACCTCTGAGAGAGAAATGCAAAAGAAGCCCGGTGACAGCACCTGAGTGCAAGAGCCTCACACAATTCCCCTTTGGGTGGGAGGTTATGTGGGTCCTTGTGTGTGTCCTTGTCCCACCAAGTGGGCGAAACAAGACCTCATCTCCTCAGCTGCCACCGCTACCTCTGCAGGCATACTACTGCTGTTCCTCTCCCTCAACTGAATCCTCACCTGCCTGCTTCAAACCAGAACAAAATGAGAAATTCAGACGTGTTTAACAGCTGGGGTTTTTTCCCTTTGTGGGTTTATGGGGTGTATTAGCCTCAAAAGAACAAGTCTTCCAATACTGATGGGACTTGGAGCATCAATCCACCAGAGTTTAACCTTCTTCCAGAGGCAGCACTCTGAAACAAAATCAGCCAAGATGCTGTCCAAATTCTATAAAAAAAGAGGGAGGCAGCTGTATTTTAGCATCGATAAAATGAGTATATTTTACTCAAGTATCCACAAGATACTTCTGCTAGCCAACATGGTCAGGGGTTCAGTTCTGCTTTTTGTTTTTCAAAGAAGATTCCTGGATTTCTATGAGAAAAATTATATTGTGTTAAAACTGAGAAAGAACCACTCTTTCCGAGCAAGAGCTCTCTCCAGGAAAACATCACAGACAATACCGACACTTCAGCATATTTTCTCTCAGTACTGAAGAAGGCCAGCACATAGAAAGGGTTGGCCAATGCCTCTTTCACCTTTACTCAAAAGCATCCACAGTTGGACTGAGATTTTTTGACACTTGCTGAACACAGGTTACAGTCTGTCTCCTCTCTGGCCTCTACACAGGACAGTTTCACTGCTTTGCAATGCAGAGTAAAAGAGGACACTGATACTATGAAAGCATGGCACACAAAAGGTTCAGGGAATTTCTTCAGACTTAACTTTTTTTATTTTGATTTTATTTGAGAGCCACCATTCACCACTAATTAAAGCAGCTCTTGAAATAAAACTGCTCTGGCTAAACTTCCAGAAATTCAGGTTAGATTATTGTTCTGCCCCTTTCCTCGAACCTCTTCTGAGCCCTCACTGTTAATTCCGACACTGGCAGGTAATGCTGTCTTTCAGTCCTGTTATGCAACTTGGCTTCCAACACATGCAAGAACTAACATGTTTCTCCAATGGATTTGCTTTCCCAGGCTCCTGCCTTCTCGGCAATGCGAGGTACTTTGTGTGGAGTCATCTCAATTTCCTTTGAAACCTCATTTTTCTAAATACTTAGATTTTTTCAGAGATAAGAAAAGTCAGTTGTATATTTATCTTGAGCTATCAAACACACTAAAAAGAATCTATCTGAGATTCCAGGCACCATGGCTAAATAATAAAAATACAGTCAGTCTTATGCAAACAAATCTGTACACACCAGCCGCCTCAAAATCTCACAGGGCAAAAAGCTGCTCCTGCCACAGGTTCCCCAGAAAACAAACCAACCAAGGGCTGGTACAGCTCTTCCCACTCTGAAAACATCAGGCTTTGCTTTTAGCCCATAAATATTGGACAATCCAAACCACAATGTTTTAAGCCACCATCTTTTCTGGTGTTTCCACAAATATAAGTACTGCAATTGTTCCTTGTTCTGAATCCTGACAACCCCAAGCATAGATTTATCTTTCAATCCTATCTTTAAATCTATAATTTTAAATCCATAACTGTACAGTTCTATATGGATTTAGATTTTTTACAGATTTATATAGATTTACTCCTTTCTAGAAAGGGCTATTTGATATCAATCATTAGGACAAAATATATCTCCTGTCTATGGTTTCTTTTCCACAGCTTGACTAATGCATTAAATTGCCAATATTTTAACAAGGAGCTGCTGTATGTCTGAGAAATAAAATAGCACAATCCTTAGCAGAAGTTCACATTCTTCTGCTTGCCATCTTTTACCCATTTGAAGCAAATATTTTTTATCACCATGTGTCAATAAAAACTAAGAACCAATAAAACAGCCTAGCTTGCATTGTGGGATGCTTTTAAATAGAAATACATCATTGACATCCAGCTTCTTTCAGGCACAGTGAGTGTAATTCAGTAGAAGGAAAAGAACCTCATTTACCAGCAATTACTTTTCTCCCTAAAATAAAATAATAATAAAAAACTCATACACCAAAACAAAACTATGTTTTTACTAAGACATCAATGAAAAATAAAGGTTTAAACCACCAACATTCCTTTAAGTGGAAATCTTCAAATCTGATGGTTGTTTATCAGTTGATTTCCCTCTTTCTTTGTAATTACCTGTTTGCTTTCACTGTTTTAGATTCTAGGACAGCATAATTTCTAGAGAGACTAAATCAGGCATTATTAAGTGCTTTTTGTGATTCTCAGGCAAGTCATTTTTAAAGTAGAAAGCAACAGCTATTTTTGCTAGCTGACAGAGTCTAGAGCTCAAAGACACATTATTCCACCTTCAGAAAGGCAACAACTGGACCACACGATGGTCATTACTATAAACCCTGTCTCACCATCAGCCCCTTTGCCTGGGGACAAGGGACAATTCCAAGACCAGAGTGACTGAGCTCACTGTTCTTGCTACAGCTCCTGCAGCCTCTGTGAGCAGATGCCAATCATCTCCAGACAGCCTTTAGCAACTATTCTTTCAGTAACCTTCTACACTCTCATTTATGTCCTCAAAACAAAAGAAAACCTCAACAAGCAGGAGAAGCCAAACCTAGGCAGATCAACCAGATTTTGCTACTCCTCCACAGAAGCTCACTAGCCACATCAGAAAAGAGTAACTTTCCAAAGCAAAGGAACCAAATGAAGACAACTTCAAGGTGAACAAAAGGCAACTCTTGCACCCAGCACTTAGCAAAAGGCATTTCCAATGCTCTTCCAGTTCAGTGCTCTGTCTTACAACCCTCTACAAACAGGGGGACAGAGCAGAATCAGAGCATAGCCCATTACATGAGACACAGCTCTCAAGAACACAGACAAACCATGGAGCCAAAGGATGAAAGAATCTTTAGAATAAGCCATCCAAAACCTTAAGAAAAACAGGAGCAAAACAAACCCTAAATTTAACCCAACAGCTGAAATAAAGCTGCAATGACAGAGTTCTTCTTACCTTTGCCATCTGCGCCTGCACGCCATTTGCTTTGAGAGATGCTACTGCTTTCTGTGCTGCTGCGGGACTGTCAAAATCTACAAAACCATAACCTGGAAAATAAACAGATAAATACAGATTTTCAGTATTATCCATGTGTATGAGCACAGATAAAGATTTTATTTTCATAAAGGAGGAAAATCCATTCTTTCACACAGTCTCATAATCTTGCAGTAGCACTGCCACCACACCTCTATTTGTCACATCTTTTCTCCTGAACCTAGTGGGGTTTAAGGGAATGCAGTGACCTGAAGCTTCAAAGGGCCAGAAGATATGAAGCAGAGGGGGAGTGTGGGCAGGTCTTTGTCTGTCCTAACAGATTAAAGGTCCCTGGCAGCAGAAGGGCACACACACACAGTGCTCTGAAGTCCTACCCCATCTTTTCCATAAGAGGAGGTAACATTATGGACCTTCCTGGGATACAAAGCTACATCTTGAAGTGGCTGGTTTCATGAGAAAACACTCCTTCTCCTTTGTATGGCTTTAAAGCCATACAAAGATTAAGCTTCAGAAGAGGAGGGCAACAAGTCTGTGTGGCAGGCTGGGGCCATGTGTGCAGGGGCAGGGAGAGCAGCCTTCCAGCAGGTGGGTCCAGTTCAGGGAGAAATCCCAATGTGTGCTCTACAGACAACTGCCAGATAGCTCTAGAAGATGGTGAGATAGCAAAGTCTCAGCTTTGGTTAAACCACATCCCTTTCATCCCCCTGCTCTCTCTGCTGGAACAAGGGACAGATCTCTGCCAGGAATTGCTTTGGGGTATCATCTGAACAATAGCTTAGAGGTTAGATCTTAGGGATTGGCAAGGGATAATCATCTGCTTTTAAGGCTTTCTTACTCCCAGTGTTTGCATTTGTTTAGTATATTAATCAGACAGTTACTTCCTATCTTCTCCTCCTCCCTCTCCATTTTTTTCTTCCTTTAGCCAGCAACACTGGTATGTTCAAGCAAGCCCAGTGCTGTTATGCCCTTATGGATAGCAAAAACTCTGAAAGTATTTTTATTTTCCTAAAGACATAAAGCAGGGGTAAGAAGGCAAGGGATCGACTTTTCACAACTTTTAAAGTGCCGAGTTCTCTCTGACCTTCAACAGCATTCAAACGTCTTGCTCATAAAGATTTCAACTGAATTAGGAAGATCTAAAAATCTCACCAAACACCTATTTAGGCAGCTGCCTATATTGCACAATCCATGCAGGGAAAACCCCTACATCTTATTAAGCAATTACAGTGCAGGTAGGCATGTGCAGCTCAGACAAGCTGTGGCCAAGGGCCACATCTTTGGCTTCTCCCTGGAAAGCCATATGGATGAAACTGAACCGCCTGAAAGCTTTAATAATATTAGCACAAGCATATTTATAGCTTCTTTGCAGACATCTCCATTTACTAGGTCAATACACATCCTACAGGAGGCAACCAGAGATATGATTTCCTACTGTATCCATTTGTATTTCTTTTCCCAGCCTTTCTTCCTGCTCCTGGAAGACTTCATTGCCATCCTCTCTGCACCAAATCTAGGTATAAGATTATGTGCTTGTTATTACCTTGCCCCTCAAATTACAAACATCTCTATTAATATTTTGGTATGCATACATTGCTCAATGTCCAATCATGAAAGAATTTTGTGCACATGGATGTTTTTGTTTCTTGGCTTAAATCTCATCCAGAAAGTTTTAAGAAAATTAAAAGAAATAAGAAAAAAGAAACAAACAAAATTACTAAAGACACTGCTGACTTATGGAGCATGAAAAGCACTATTCTGTAGCAAAGTCAAGATCTGAACCTTTCTTTTCTTTGCTCAGTTTTCTACTTTGGTTTGTTTGGTGGAGGGTTTCTTGTCGTGGGGAGGTCTGGGGAGGTTTTTTTTGATACAGCATCACTACAGATTGAGGGACACTGCGATACAGACACTGACAGATTGAGGGACACTGTGATAACAAATCAAATAAATACTAGAGTTTGATCAACTTGGGGATGTGAGGAGTGCTTGACCTTCTCTGATTCCCTCATTTGATTTTCCATTTTTACTGCAAGCCATTTTTAAATCAGCTTGTCCTACATTGCATTTTCCTTTGCAGTGCTATCCAAGCTCTCTTCTCACTGCCGAGCAGCAGTAAAGCTGATGCTGCTTTGAACTAAAAAACATGCTACAAGACAGCAAGAGTCCTCCCTGGAAGCCTTTGCCCTCTAGAAGAGAAACTTCTGGGAGGAAGAAGGAGATACAATTAGATGCAACTTCCAGTTTCCTATATGAGAGATCCTGACAAGAAGCCAGAGCTGTCAAATGGGAAATCTGAAACATCTTGGGAAGTGATGAGATGGCTTGGATCAAACAGAATTTTTAGGACAGTGAGGTGGTCTTCTCGGGAAGCTAAATAGTTTTTTATTTCTCACCATTTCCATGCCCAACAATTAGAAGGTAAAAGTGCAAAAGTAATTTTAACATTGTCATTAAAAACAGATAATGAAGTTAGATTTTCATATTTAGCATCAGTGTACAGTGCAGGTTTCATGCATGAAGGAATAGAAAGGAATTTATTTTTAATCTGACTTTCTAGACAGCACAGTAATTATTCACAGCTAAGTTAGTTTTGCTTGTAAATAAAAACCAGAATGTGTACGAATATTCTGGAGTTGTATCATAGATATCAGATATATCTAGCATAATAAATCACTGAGGAGTATCATCAGTCCATAATATCTAAAACCATTAATATCTTCTACAAATTTTTTCAGTGGACACCAAGGGCTCTATGACCATATCAGAGATCCAGTGGAGTCTCAAGACAAAAACCCCTACATCTTTAGCTGCCCATTATGCATTCTAGTATTACTACTCCCAGTCTCACTGCAAAGCTGTTCTTTTTCCTTCCCTCAAGCTCATTTCCATTCCAAGTATCTTTTTCTAGCCCTCCCCCCTCCTGACACATCTCTGCACCACACACAGAACATCAGGACAAAATCACTCCATGGCTGAAAACCCATCCAAAGAACATCAATCTGCTGCAAGGGAAGCCAAGTTCCCAGGCTGTTTCAGCATTCAAGTATCCTTACAAGAACCCTGCAATGCTATATAACAGAAAACCAGGCATGATGCCTTTTTGTACAGTTTCCCTTCTTCCACGTAGATGTTTACAGTCTATGTTAGTGACCTACACTAAAATATTTCATTTGTTTATAATCTCACTTCATTTTTTGTGTCTTGGGCACTAACTAAATAGTGTTGATTTTTCTGTTTGGGTTATGGGTTTTTGTGTGTTGAGTTTTTCTTGGTTTTTGGTTGTTTTTTTTTAATATACTTGTCTGGGTGGATGAAGTTTAGCCCCCACAAAAGCTAAAACTGGGTCTTGGAACATCCTCTCCAGTGTTCTCCAAAGTGTAAAAGAAGCCCCAAACTCTCTGTGCTGAGAGTCCTTCCCTCTTGTCCAGGCTGTGGCTGAAGTGGGTTGTGCTCCCTGCCAGTAGAACTGGGCTGCTCTGGCTGCCCCTGGCAGGTGCACTGTGGCTGGGTTTGGCTGCTCCAGCTTCTATCCCTATTCTGTTCCCTGGTTCCTCCTGGGAAGAGGTAGGAAAATGGCTGGAATCATCACCCGGGATGAAATTCAGATCAGGGTCTGCCAATCAGACACTGCTCTAAGAAAACACATTTCTTTTTCCTCCTTTAAAAACAAGTGCAAGCCCCACCAGACTGTCCCTCTGCTAGACTCAAATTCCACAGCTTTTTTTCCTTCTCTTTTCCCTGCATTTTTATTGCAGTGTTCACTGCCTTGTAAACATTCTGGTCAATGGATTATACATTTTTTCCCCCCAGGTTTTATGCAGAACATCATGAAAAACAAACTCAGATTCAAAACCAGGACCTTCAGACTGTGCTCACAAGAATCCATCACCACCACAGGAAATCAAAACCAAAACTTTTCCCCCTTTTTTTTCCTGAAACATCCTGACATTTTCCTTTAAGATCTCTAAACACAAATAAGGAAAGCTGTGCTGTCCCCTACTGCTTTGAGAGGTGGGAATTGAACTTATCACTAATATAAACCCCTCACCTCAAGTGTACTTAGACTGAGGGTGACTTTGGTACTCCAGTGCTACAAGTCCTCCAGGGTGACTTTGGTACTCCAGTGCTACAAGTCCTCCAGGATCCTGAGGTTTTTTGTAGAATGACACATTTCGAGTTCCTACATGCAAGCACACATACAAAGAAACCCAGGACAAGACTATCTAGAATAATTGTTAAACCCTTCCTTTAAGAAATACAGTGCCTGTAATTTTGTACTGGCCTGATGCCATTAGGGCTAAATAATTAAATTTTAAAAATAAAACCAGTATAAGGGTTTTGTTTTTTTTTACCTGTGGGGGAAAGAAAACAGCTAAGCATCAGCAAACTCAAGTTTATAGCTAGCTGCAATAAGTGCTACCCAAATACACTGGCAGACACTAAACATCTCTGTCTCCTATAACCTAAATGGCTGGGGGCCTCCCGGTCTCAGTTTCTCAGTTCCATAATTAAGCTTGGCAGCAGGTTCAAATGAATTAAAACTGAATGTCACTATTTCCTCAACAAATCCCTCATCCTTGTTTTTTCTTACTTGTCAGGAGAAGACCAGCAGAACAGCAATTAGTGGTAAGCAGTGCAGTGAAAAAGAACCAAGCATACACTAATTAGGTCACTCGCCAAACACGTTCATTTCATTGGCAGATTTAATCAATGTTTTCCTGAAATGTCTTAAATCTCCTATGCTAATTTAAAGTTTTGTTATTGTTGTTACTTTAAACACAGATGGGATGCCTGGAGATTTTCAATTGCTTTCCACAAATCCATTTCAAAATAACAAGCCCTCATATAGTATATCATCAAAATTTCGGCACAGGTTTTAGGAAATGGCCTCTAATTTGATGCCAACATTTTTGTGCCTGCAAATACCTACAGGTGCAATTTTGTGGATTTAAGTAATTGCAGGTGTGGAGGGCTCTTAGACATCAAACTCTGAATTGCCCTGATGGATCGGGTACTTAGGGGCAATGCCAAATAATTTAAGGGACTGCTGCCACTTGAGGTTCCCGTAATTCTTGTGAAGTGCTGGACGGTGGCACAGAGCAAAGGTGAGCTTCCCCTGGCACACATGGGCTTTACACTTCACCTCCAGGGAGCTCTGCTGGTGTAGTGACAGGAATGAGAGCCTTGCTGCCTTTATGGAGCACTGAGGCAGCTCCTCAGTCACTGCTGAAAGCAGCATCAGTTACTCAGAGTGCATGTGAACAGCAGTTTTGGGGTATCCTAGCAGCTTGGTCCCTCAATTAGTGCTTACAGCTAGCACACCAAGCTAGCTAATTGCTTGGTATGCTAGTTACTAGTACTAATTGCTTTTTTGCATGGAAGATGCTCTGTTGGCAGTCATCACTGCTGTTGCTGTGGGAAGGGGAGCTGCCGCGGCTGCTGAACGAATCTGCACCACACCAGGCTGCCCTGCACCACACCAGCCTGCCCTGCCCTCCCTCCTGTACTACTGCACAGCCTCAGGTCCCTGCAGAGGCTCCATCCTTCCTGCTGGCACTGCCCCCAGAACCAGCCCACCCACGGCCCCACAACCACCAATGGGTTTGAAAGGGCAACATGCAGCCAAGCCACAGATCAGCAGCCACCTGGTCACCCAGGGTCAAAATAAAATGAAAAAAGAGGCCAAAGAGCAGGAGAAGTGTGGTTTCCTAGAAGTAAGGAGAGGAGCACCCTGGTATGCTGCTGACAGACAGGAGCTCTGCAGACAGGAACCTCTGGCAGGGGGCTGAGAAAGGAGAAGCCATGACAAACGAGGGAAGATAAGTCAGGGATGGTGAGCTCTGACACAAGGACAAACACCACATCTGACCTCTGACCAGGTGCTGCTTTGAATCACTTGAATTCAAGTCAACCAGTACCCTCTGTTTTCTGCTTTCCACACAAGCAGAGAGAAGAGATGGAGACCTGGCCCATCCAGCCAGGAGACTGGCATGGAGTGGCACTAATTCAGCCAGTGTTCCTGGCTCACTAACCCTGAAAGCACCTAAATATATTGATGGGGAGCTCACACATCCTGAGGAGCTCTTCTGGTTCCACTGATGCCAACTCACTTCATCAAAAGAGTTAATGGTTGGTTTCTGTAAGTTAATATCTTTGCTTCCTTCCTGACAGATGGAAAAGGCCAAATATCCCAGGCAGCCCCTACTCCTGCCAGGCCCTCTGTACTAGGGGCTGATGTGGGCGTTTAAGGGAAGTTGTGGCAAAGCAGGAACTCCAGCTCTGACATTTTCCCACATTGGAGAGCTTGACTTGGTCACAACGACTCCTTTTGGCAGCATAAGACACGTAAATTTTGCATAAAGTTACATAATAGTGGAGAAACTTTTAAAAGATGAACACAGATTTGCTTATGTGTAATTACAATTCCACTACACCTAAACCTTTTTCGTAGGTCGGATGTATCAGAACATTTGGAACTGTGCTTGCCACCAGTATACAATGTTTTTTTTTAATGTAAAAAAAGTTCCCAGTCCTTGTTTCTGACCATCTAGAATTCAATATACCAGATCTGAAATCCAGAACAGAGAAGACTGAGCATATCACACAGGTTGGGTCTTCAAGGAGTGTAGAGGTTGTTTGGACAAAAAGGAGGAAAAGGAAATTTCAAGAGAGTGCTTGCTTTTTTCATCAATGTTTCTGCTAATGCTACTTAGAGACTGGAAATTAGGAACCACCCCCAAAAGGAAATGTGATGAGGGAGAGGAATACCAGCCTAGGGAAGAGGCAGCAGTCAAAATTACTTGATGAATTAAGTAGCCATTAAATAGAATATATTTACCATAAGTACCTTAATTTAATTTTATGATATCACTTCCACATATCTATACATATATATGCACACATTTGAAGACACAAGCATGAAGTTTTGACACAAACACTAGTATAGGTACACAGCTAAGCAAATAATATAATCAAAGATAATATAATTTTCAGAGATATTTCTCCTTCACACTTAGATGAAACCTCTAGGATTTCACAAAAGCCTAAGTTAATTTGAGTTTTCAAGTTCACTTTTGCCCAGCACTTACTTAGAGTGTCTCTTAAAAGGCAGTATTTGTTCTGACAATCAGTCTGCAAAAGAAGTTATTATCTAGTAATTTACTATGCAATTTTCAGACATTGTTTTATGCTCAGATAAAGAATCAAATAAAAGTTTTAGAAGCCTTGGAAAATTAGAGTTAGCAAGCAGAGAGGTTGAATCACCCTTGAACACAAAATTACCAAAACCAGCTTTTTCTTCCATTGTTCAAATTGTGCTAAAATATTCCTACAGCTCCAAATGCTCAGAGTAATAGTAAAATAGTCTACATCATTACTATTTTTAAATCTCTACTTTATAAAAATGTTCTCAGTGGCTAGAAAATGGTGAATCATCACCTTTTAATTAAAACAGCTAATATATAGTTAGAAAAATAATTGGAAGTGAAGACTCTTAAATGCAAGAAAGAAAAGATAGTCCCTTCATTTCAGATCACTCCCCAGAGATGCACCTACATTGTTAACTATGCATATATAGCTGATTTTTTTGTTTGCTTTAGCTTGATATGGAAATACAGCACAAAACTGTCACTTTGATTATGTTTCTGCAGTGATTTCTTTTGCTTCTTGCATTATTTGAATCCCCTTCATAACAAGAGAACTGCAGAAAAGCAGCACTAACTAATAGAATTTTTAGATATCTCTTTCCAAATACATTCTTCATTACTTTGAATTAAGCAGAGTGCATATGAATACAGGTTATTATTAATTGCATTGAGTAACTAATGATAATATTTTAATGCAAAACTGAAGTAGGAAACTCATGATGATCTTTAAATGAATTTTAAACTGCTTCTAAATTATTTTTGTCAATCTCTGATAAGTAAAGGAAACAGTACAAAGACACCTACAAAATTTTTCTATGTGGGAAAGAAGTACTTATACAACAAGTAAGTAACTATATGTATATGCATTTTCATGTCTGTTTTTCTGGAACTTCATGCTTCCAAAATCTTAGTCTCTGAAGGAACAGAAGCAAATCTCAAAACTGACACAAGGTCTTTGTGAAAGATGGTTACAATAGCAACTGTGAGGGAGAGAGGCATCAGAAGTTATGAATTTAGCAAATACACCTATCAAGAAAACAGTATTGCACTTAAGTACCCTCTCTCAATTTTCACTGCATTCCTGGCAATTCAGAACCCCAAAGACTGGTGAGCTGATGAAAATCCTAGAAAGAGCACAAACACAGCCATAAAAATCCAGATTTTGCAAATGGCAGAACACAATTTGTTTATCCCTAACAATATGACAAATGTTTGGGGCCTTAAAAGTGAACTTACATGTGCATGAATACTTATGGGTAACCCTAATTGCAGCATGTCACCAAGAGAAAGAGAGAGACCTAAGACTTTGTGAGGACCTGTCAAAGAACAAAAATCTTGGTGGCAATAAACAGAGGGAAGTTGAGAAATATTTCCCAGTATTTTCTAACGCATGAACTTGGATTAATCACACAAAACCAATGATGGAAAATTCATTTCTCAAGTTACTAAATATGGACTGACTAAAGAAAACCATTGCCAATCTCACAGTGTCAGAAGAACAAGAGATAAACACACTTTTCAATCTTTAACTTTCAAAGTAAATCTCTCTGCAAGTCCCATTGATTCACTGTCAAAATTCAAAATGAAGAGTACCTCTATTTTTAAATACAGGGATACCTTACATCTACAATTGCCATATAAACCTATGGGTGATTCAACATTACACTTATTTACCACCATAACATTTTTATCAATACATTAGTTGTATAATGTAATCATTAAGATTATTTTCACTAGATTTCTGTAGCGTGAGACAGTCATTGTGATTCTGCAGCTGAGCTAAATTTCACACTTGAAGCCATGATTGAAGGCAGAATGCTCTCCCAAAGAAATACAGCAAGAGGAGTGCTTAGTTACATATTTATATAAAAGGGAGGGAAGGATACAATAGCTGTTTCTTTCCTTGACTGGAGAAACACTCAGTGCCTCACAATATTTTGCAGTACCCAGAACAAAATAACCTGAATTTGCAGTTTCAGATTTACATCACCTGCTTTGAGATCCAGAGTTACAGTATCAATAAATAGTTTCCCTGAAAAACTTGAAAGGAACCCTTACACCCAAGGCTGGAAAAGGGTTTGCTTTTTAAACCACTATTTTTTATATTCACTTTCCTCTGATTACAGCGACGTCCAGATGCCGAAGTTTCAAAATACCACAAGAAAGACTATTTTCTCGGTATTTCCAGACAGCAGGAAACACTGACACTCTCATGAGAAAGTCTGCTCTTCTGAGGTTTCATGCTCAGTTATGCAGACTCCAGAGCTTTACTTAGCTTGGATAATGTTTGGGTAAGATATGAAACCAAATCTCATGAGATTTGTCCATCACTTATTTTAGACCTGAGCAACTTGAGTAAAAAACCTGGTGTAGAGAAACAGTTTAGGAAAAAATCATTCAGCCATTACTTCTGAAAGCTCCCAGTGCATGCGTAAAACAACTGATTTTCTTTTCTAAATATTGGACCTCAGTTTACCCAAAGCTAAGCAAGTTATCCACCAGCTGTTCACCAAAAAGGCACATAACCTAAGAAACTGAGAGTAATTCCATCTCCTGAGGACTAGTCAGAAATGAACATTAATACTGTCCTGTATCTCTCAGGGTTGGAATCTGGCATGGCATTCCAGCAAGCATTTATGGACAGACAGAACAGAATCTATGGGTGCTTTACTTCTAGTGCACCACACCCATGGAAGACAGCAGTGAAATACAGGGAAGGGGGGAAATGAAATCTCTCAGCAGCCAACTCTACCAGCACTGATTTTAAACAGTGATACTATTCTAGGAGGCAAAGGAGGATGTTTTGTATCACCCAGGGATCTTTGTCAGAAATGAAATATTCCATTCTCTTCTTCCCAACACTGGATTGCTCAGCAACCTTAACATTAAGTAACTGCAAATCCTTGCAAGCAGGAAGAAACAATCTGACAAGAGAAGATGCACTTGGTGATCACACTGTGATTACTGTACTTTATTAAAAATAATTTTCTTTTCAGTATGTTTTGACAAGAAAATGGAAAGCATCTTGTGCAGGCTTCAGGAAATATTAAAATAACCCAAGGTGATGAACGTGCTATTATACAGTCTGTTCCAGAGGGAGGATGCTCAAGTACTGAAATGGTTTTCATTTCAAATACACATTCATTTTCAAGACACCGCACTTGAAAAATTGGACTGTATATTTGTCACACAGTAAGCAGTGATAAAGAGCACAGCAATTTATGTTCTTTATGCAAACCACTTGTAATTCAGAAAACAACTATAGTTTCTAAAAGGCAGCAAAATGATAACACTTTCCCAAGAAAGTGAAATGTTTTTTTCGTGCCAGTTGCCCAATTCTAGCATGCCAACCTTTGCTGTGATAAACACTTTGGATAACATGCAAAGAGCTCCTATTCCAACCCATCAACACTCATGATTTCTTGGAGCTTTAGGCAGAGATGAGCAATACCTTCTGAATATTTCATATTTCTAAGAAAAGGATCCTGATACCACCACCGCCATCATGCTAAAATACTGCTGACCTTTGAGCAAGATGCCAATGTGCTTTCAAGAAATGACTGGTGGTAAAAACCAGCATTCCCCCTGTGCTATGGAGGAGAAGCACAGCAGAGGTGACAACACAGAGCAGGATAAGCCACAATACAAAGGTGAGAACAAAATCCATTTTAAAGACACAGTGTACATTTTTGCCAAATTATTTTGGACTTAGTATTTCAGACAATCAGAATGCAAGTATCCTTAAAGTTTTATAGTTATATTGCCCAGGGTGTTCTTTTTTCTTTTGCGGTTAAATACCAGTTGCACCTTCTGAGCCTTTTTTCAGGTATCTACCACATTTATCTGTAGCCTGAAGTTCCAAAATGCTATTATTATGGTAGCCAGAAACGGCTATTAGGTTTCCAGGCTGGGACAAAATGAAAATGAAAAGAGAAGAGAAGAGAAGAGAAGAGAAGAGAAGAGAAGAGAAGAGAAGAGAAGAGAAGAGAAGAGAAGAGAAGAGAAGAGAAGAGAAGAGAAGAGAAGAGAAGAGAAGAGAAGAGAAGAGAAGAGAAGAGAAGAGAAGAGAAGAGAAGAGAAGAATCAGAAAATCTCTTTTCAAGATCTCTAATTCCATTTTCTTCAGACTGAAGTTCCAAAATGCTATTATTATGGTAGCCAGAAACGGCTATTAGGTTTCCAGGCTGGGACAAAATGAAAATGAAAAGAGAAGAGAAGAGAAGAGAAGAGAAGAGAAGAGAAGAGAAGAGAAGAGAAGAGAAGAGAAGAGAAGAGAAGAGAAGAGAAGAGAAGAGAAGAATCAGAAAATCTCTTTTCAAGATCTCTAATTCCATTTTCTTCAGATTTGAGAAAGTTCTGCAGTGTAGGTAAGTGGGAGACACAGATAAAGTGGGTAAAGTGCACGGTTTTAATCAAATCTGAATTTCGAACTAGTAGAAGTTTCCTATTACTAGAAATCCCATATCTCTAATACATGAAAAAGAATCAAGTGGATAATATAACATTTGAATCTGAAGCAAACACCTTCATTCCTATCTTGAATTTTAGGCTGCTCTTCAGTGTCAGCTTGTGTGTAACATCATTCCCTGCTGGTACAGAACATGGGGGTCCCACCACAACACAAAGGTCTGATGAAGGCGCTCACTGAAGCCCATGCTGAAGCCACCTGGATGATGACTGTGAGGCATCAGGAGGTCAAACCAGCAGGAGGACAATACCCTGTGTGCAAATGCCAATATGTAGGAAGCCACTTGCACACTGCTTTTCCTAAATGCTCAGGCCTCCTCTGAACATAAAGCTGTTAAGTTTAGGGTCCCCAGAGACTCTTAAGGATTTAACTAAGAAGCAAACTCATTGATATATATTGCCAGTGAAAGGCCAAATATACAATGGAAAATAACTTTGCCACATTAAGCCAGTTTAAGGTATGAATTTCAAGGCTTAAAAATAAAAGGTAAATGTGAGGAAGGCAGATATGCTAAAATATTCTTTTTAAAAATGAAAGTGAGGAAAAATCAGATATAATCATATTCTGTTATTAATGAGGGATAATTTATTGTAAAAAAATCCCCATTTTTATAAATTATACAGAGAATTACTGAGATGTCCAGGTCTGCAGTAGTTTGCAGAGAGTGGTTGTGCATCACTGTGGTACAACAAATAAACAAAACAAAAAAGGAAGCAGCAAGGAGTTTAGCTGGGACACACAAACTCAGCAAACGTATTTTGCCTAGGAAGCCAAAATGCACAAAAAGAGAAAAAGATATTTGAAATGCCCAGCAGGATCCTCATATAACACATCAAAGAAATAAAGAAATGGTAACCAAAAAAATTTTTTTGGTCTTTCATGAAAGAGTGCGAAATCTGCCACATTTTTGTGTGTGTGCTCTTGGTCAGTCCCTGAGCTTTCGTTTGCTGTAGCAGGCGAGACAGGGAATAGACACAGGCACTGCCGCGCATCCCTCACGCAGACGCCAAACTCATGTTGGTGTTGTCAATGCAGAGATATGTAAATGTTTTGAGCCTGAATGTCTGCTTCCTGTCAACAGCAAGAATTAGCCAGACAAATATCCGGCAGGCACGGCTGTGCTTGCGTAACAGTGTAAATGCTGTACTACAACATTTGCTGCTTGCTTTATTGCTTGCCTGTAGCTCTCAAAGCCATTTCTGTGACCAAATGCAAAGGGAAGCACCTTCCCACACCACCACCAGACCCTGAAAGCAGTGAGGGGTGTGTATGGAGGAAGATGGTGAGGTAGTAGCTGGCTGAAAAAATGAACACAGAGTTATTCAGGTCCCATGACCAAAAGGATGCCCGCAAAAGGAAACCCATCTCATTTCCATTACACAGAGATGGCAGCAACTTGCTACTCTACCTCTACACCTTCCTAGGCACCACTTTGTATTTCTGGGGCAGACCTGGACTCCTTCTTCCAGAGGTGACACAGGCAGGTGGTGCATCAATCAGAAGATGGCATGTTCACGCACTTCTGTATATAATGCAACCAAAAGATCCTGTACTGGGTATTTCTATTACATTGAGTGATATTGTGTTATATGATCCTGAGAGCAGGTTTATTTTTCACTTCTTAAGGGCAAGGGTAGGGGGTAACATGGAGCTGAGGTGCAAATTCCTTCATAGGACAGGTTTGGAACCTTTGACAGAAATGGGGATTGCCATTTATCCTCATTTATTCATGGGGTGCAACAGCTTCACCCTCCCTAGTGCTCTCTCCTGCACTAGAAGACAATATGAGGTTCCAGCAACAGACAGGGAAGACATTTGGAAAGAGAAGACCTCCCTAGTCTTCCAGAAATCATACCATTCTGTCATGTCATTTTATTACTTATTTTTTCTTTTTTCTTCCCAGATGGTTGGGACAAACATTACACATGAAGAAGAAGAGTAGCCTTTCCTTGCCTGTATCTAGAAACAAGCAGATGGAGCAGATGAAGGATCTCATGCAAAGCATGATGGCGTGACATGATGGGGGACAGACTACAGTATTAGACAGCCTTTCCTTCCCTAAGTCTACATTACATCTAATTAGGATGCCCATCTCACCTTCCTATCATGGATTTTGTCACTTAGGAAGTCTGTATTTATTGCATCAAGGCATTGTTGTCCTGGATAACAAAACCTAAGATCTGTTAAAAAAAGAAATTAAAAAAAAAAAAAAGTCCAGCAAATTACATGATTCCAATCCTAATTCACATATGTGGCACAAGTGCATTGCACTTGTTTAATGGGCAACCAACAGAGTCAAACTTCCCTCAGGAAAGTCAACATTTTAGTGCACGCTAGGAAAATATAAAAAAGCCATCTTCCAACCAAAAAACAAACTCCACATTTAATAGCTTAAAATGAAGCCACTGAAGAATAAACATCTGGACTTTCTGGATATTATCCCAGATGCTGCGTGTAGCACCAAAGCTCTTCATCACAGTATCCTCTTAGCAATTTGAGTAAGATCATTCCCGCAGTATATGTTGCTTCTCTGCAGGACATGACAAAAACATGCATGTTGCAATAAGATCTCTTTGCTATGTGTGTGGAGATCACACAGAACCACAGCATTTCAGATTTTTTTGGGTTCTCCAGGACTTCACATAACACTAATCACCTATCTGCAGCAGTAGCAGCAGCAACCACCCATGTGGATGACAAAAGCCAGTTAGAGCACTCAAATAAATCAGCAGTGCTTCTAGAACTTCCACTGGGGGTCAGTGGGATTTTTTGTCTCTGAAATGCAACAGGCACATCCACAGTGCATCTCACCAGCATCCATCAGAGACCTTCCCACCAGCATTGAACAAAGAACTATTGCCTACATGGCAAAGAGCAGTGCCTGAACAGTGCGGTCCTCCCAGAATATTTAGGACTGTTTCTCATCAAGTATAAAAAGAACTAGCAGAGCACTACTGTGTCACTAGTTTCAGTACTAATTTGGACAGGCCTACTCAGTACAGCACTGTGCTTTTGAAAACCCCAGTTCCTGAACAACTCGTTTTGAGATCTCCACTGGTCCCATCTTCCAAGCCATACCAGCTGTGCTGAGATGCAGCCTGGATTTACTGGGACTGCTGCACTAAGTTCTGGACCTGGTTCTGTGTAGAAGGTCAGACTGATCAGCGGATACATTTAAGCTCTGCAAATTTCTGAGAAAGAGTGTGTGGAACATGGCCACTGGAAAGCAGCTGAACCAGCGCAACATTTCATAGGCCAGAGGCACACAGATTATAACTACAGCCAAACTACACAGTGTAAGAGAGCCACACAAAAGACAAAAGTATTGGATAAGGCTGAAACAGAATTAGCCTTAATAGACAGTGCCTCCCTAGAGCTTTTATGCTCACAGCCAAGCAAAACGGTTCTGCACAGGAAGACAAGAACTGCAGACTTCTGGCATGGGTCTTGAGACATAAACAGTGTGAGAGACTTGTTCCCATAGTAGAACAAAGAGGTGAAGCAGACCCCCTTGAAACAAACAATTCTTGGCCATCATACCATCCAAACAAGCACAAATAAAATTAAGTGTTTCATTTAAGCTTTCCCTTTTTTTTTTTTTCCAAACATATAAAGTAGAAAATAATATTTTTAAAATTGCTGGCTTTTTTTATTTTATTGACCTTCCTCTACTTCCTCTAGCAAATCACTCACAACCACATTCTCCCTTTTTTTTAGATACACTGGTAGTAGAAAGCTCTGTTGTAGACTTTTTGTTTCTTTTTTTTCCAGACAGCATAGTCCATTTTTTTCCAGTCCTGAGACAATCACTCCTGTTCTTCATTTTCCTCCTCTCCCTGTTCCTCTAAGGTGACTTAAAAAGAGAAAGACTCAGGGAATAGGCTAGGAAGATGGCTTGATTAATGACTTTTCCACTCCTGTAAGGAATTTCAAAGGAATCATTCTATCCAGGGATGGCAGCAGGGAAGATGTTTCCACAAACCCCAGTATGCTTCCTGCAAACACATAAGCATCCCAGTGCAGGCAAGGAGAGAGTGAAGATCTCCTTCTCTAGCAATGCAATTCTTTTCCTTTTCTATTTGCTTTTTCTCCCTATACTTTCTGTTTTTCCCACACTTTCCATGTTTTTATCTTTCCTTTACTGTGTTCTATGTATTTCTGTCATTTTCTTCCATCATCTCCTCTTTCCTAGTGTTTTTCTAGCTTCTTCAGCCTCCGATTTCCTTTGTCTGCTAATTTCAGCAATTAAGATGGAAACAGTAGTTCTCAAAAAAAAAAAGAAAAAAAAAAGAAAAAAAAAAGAAAATGAAAAAAAAAACCACCTCAGCTTTTAAAGTTGAAACAAGAAAACTGGACTTTGAAAAAAGGTGAAAAGTAAGGACAAAGGTCTGTTTTGAAATGATAGTGCAACAAAGGAAGCAATTAGGGAAAAAAGTAAAGTGAAAAATGAACCCAAGTTTTCACTCGGAATTCAAGTTTTATTTCACTTGAAAAAAAAATGTTCTTGTCCAATATGTTTCTGTACTTACTGATTTTATCCATAATGAGGAGTAGACTTGCCAAAATATCATGAGAGTCTTACTAGTAATGAGACTTTTAGACAGAGAAAATACCAGAGTTTCTAGATAAATCAGAAACAGAAAGTACTAAGTACTTAATGGAAAATTTCTCTCATGAAGGAGAGCAGACCTGTATCTCAAACAAAACCAGGCCCACAAATTGCTGTACTTACATTTTTAGTAGTCTGCCACATTAATCAACCTTCTAGGATTCAGTCTAGCTGCCTCAGGAGGGGCTTTGTTATCCACACCCTGCAATAGGCAGGACAGTTTGGTCCTGGCTAAAGGGCAAAGGGCACAGAACAGAGAACCCAAAACCTTCTCTTGATGGATGCGGCAGCCTGAGGTTGCAGCACATTTCTAGTGCAGTTTGAGAAAGGTGGTAGAGTCTGCTGCTGTCACAGCTTTTGCATGCCTGCTGCAGGGATTCTCTGCTGCAACTTGCTTCACAGACACTTGCTTCTGTCCTATAAACACATCTAGAAAACATTCAAGTTGAACCTGGGGCCTTGGAAAGTTCCTGAACACACTTAATAGAACTATCTTTTTATCGAAGGAACATGTATGAGAGGATTATTATTTTACTTTTCCAAGTATGGTTGAGAAGTAAAACTTAGAAGAAAAACTTGTTCACCAAGGACAATTCAGAAGACAGCTCAGCTTCTGAACCTCAGTTTTGCCCAGCTTCAGGTAATGTTGACTAATTTAGGAGACAGGAGCACCGCATTCTTTATGTGTCAGAGGAAATGGAGAGCAGCTCCTTTGTAGGGCACTTCCAAGCCCCAAAGGTAAATTCATTTTCTGAACCACCTCTGAAGGAGCTTCTCTCTGCAGAGTTGTACAGATCCTAAGAAAACCAGTTTTAAAACTGAGAGTTTTGTGTTTGTTTCTAAAACTGGGCAGGGCAGACATTTCCCTCTGCAAGTGTCACTATTCAGCCTTTATCAAGCTTACAGTGTGGGGTGAGATCTTGCCAGCTCATGGCATGTGCCAAAAGGAGAAGAAAGGAAGGGAAAGGAGGGTGAGACTCTCATGCTGGGATTGCACACAGAGGAAGGGACAGTGTAGCAAGGCACTCATGCAAGGCACAGCATAGGTGGATAAGGAAACAAAAAAAAAAATCAGGGATACGTACACACTGTATTTTAGTTCTAATAAATAAAAACTAGGGCAATGCACTCATTTTTATCACAAGGCTTCACTAATGAGAACACTGCTAATGAGAACACAACATGGACAAAAGCTTCTCTCAAAGCTTTTTCATTCAACACCAAACACTTCCCAGTCAAAATCCAGAAAGACTTCCTAATAGGGATTAGCTCATTTTCATTGTGAGCCAGAGGCCTTTGGAATAGAAATACCAAGTGTTTGGTCAGGAAAAGTAATTTGGGCCAAATATTGTTCTCATTTGGTCTTGGTCTCCCTTTCCCGCCCCTCTCTGTTCTCTCCCAGTGATGATGAAGGGTATGACTGTCACCACTACTTCTTCCTGTTAGCACATAGGAAAGGCTCCAGCAAAAGGCTCTTGCTCAATTCTGTTCATTGCAGCTGGGTCATGCAGACAAATGACAGCGAGCTGATACAATGAAAAGCAAGTTTTAGCTGGAAAGCATGATTTTTATTTTTTTTTTGCCTCGAATTGTTCTGCTCTCTTATATAATTTTAAAGCAATGTGCTACTATGTGTATTTTTAAGGAGCTGAATCAATTAAACCAACAAATCCTTTCTTCTTGAATTCTTTTTTTCTTACAAAGTAGGCAGAGCATACAAGCTACATAATATTATTATATGTATGCATAACTTGTACATAAAAATAAGAGGTCAACTTTGGTGTGATTTACTGGACTGACAACATACCCCCACCGAGTATACAGCACCCTAATAAATCCTGAAGTGCTCCCTTAAATTTGCATAATATATATGCACTATCACTCAAATCCAAATGTGGATTGATATAGACATCTCAAGGAACAAATAACTCACTGCATAGGCACAGACTACAATAATAATCATTCTCTGATTATGGCTGATGCCCAAAAGATTAGCCAGCTAGTGGAGACAACTATCTACCACCCTGGCTCAATTTAATGAGCATTTCATTCGCCCTCAGTAAGATTCTCTTTGAAATAAAAATGAAAAAAGAAAAAAACAAGACTATGGTGGGTTTTTGCTTAACTGAAAGTGGAAAAACACATTACAGACTTCAGGTACATCTGCTGAAGTTCATCATTACCATGGGAGATCAAAGCATTTTTCCTAATCTCTTCTTAACTAAAACAATTTAAGCCCATTTTCATTGTTACTTCCCCAGGCTGTACCTTTCAAGGACAGTTCCACTGTTTTTAATCTAAAATACAATAACCTGCTTCATACACAACACACATAAATTTCCAAATCTCCCCGTGCCAGGCAAGGGCAGTAAATTGAGAAAAGGACGAGGACAGTAACTTCAGCTGTGCAAAGCCTGTTTCCTAGCAGGGGATCAATAACAGCTGACTGTATTATGGGCAGAGAAAGCAGCAGCAGCTTTGCTGTTCTGCTGCTGGAGGTCACCACCACCCTCAGTGCAACTGAGCCTGATGAGGCACATGCCCAGGGTAGGAAGGTGCAGAGGTCCCTGAACGAGCTCCAAACAAGCCAGCCTGGTTGCTGGAAGCAACAGAGCTGCAGGACCCAGGGAAAATGGTCAGTGCAGACCCAGGTTAGCACAGCAAGTGCCTCACAAATATCTTCACTTTTTCCACAGCTTAAGTAGGACTATTTTTACTCTATTTTTACTTCTTTTGGCCTCACACATCACAGCTTTACTGGCTACCTCCATTTGCCTAACAAAAATTAAAATGCTAAAAAAATTTTAAAGCACAAGTCTTATGAGGAGCAGCTGGGGAATTTGGGGTTGTTTAGGCTGGTGAATAGGGGGAGGCTCAGGGAAGATCTTATCACTCTCTACAGCTAGCTGAAAGGAAGTTATAGGGAGGTGAATGTTGGTGTCTTAGGCCAAATAACAAGAGACGGGACAAGAGGAAATGGCCTCAAGTTGTGCCAGGGGAAGTTTAGATTGGATATTAGGAAGATTTTCTTCACTGAAAGGGTTGTCAGGCATTGGAACAGGCGTCCAAGGGAAGTGGTTGAGTCTCCACTCCTGGAGGTATTTAAAAGATGCGTAGATGTGGCTCTTGGGGATACAGTTTAATGATGGACTTAAAAGTGCTGGTTAATGGTTGGATCCAATGATCTTAAAGGTCTTTTCCAAACGAAATGATTCTATGGCTCTATCTCAGTGTCATCTTTGCAGGGGTTACTCTTTTCTCTCAGAAAGGAAGGATGAGTTGGTCCAGCTCACAGAGCTACAACTAAAAGGGTAAAATGCAATACAGAGTTCTCACTTATTCTCCTAGATCACCAAAGAGAGAATGTCACTTTGCTTTATCTCCCTTTCTGTTTATCTGTTGAACTTGTCCTTCTTATTTCCTTTACTACACCAAAGCTAAGGTCTGCAGACCTTCCTGTAACTTAACCTCTTGCTGCCTCAATTTCTTCTTCTGTAAAACGGGAGTAATGCATTTATATTCACCTTTTGGCAACTAGATTTACTAATCCAATTAACCAGTTACCATGCATTTGTAAAGAACTCAAGCTCCTCAGAAGCAAAGCATTACAGTAACACTAAGTTTTATTGTTATTGTTGTAAAAATAATCAAAATTCAGAGGGAAAGAGAAGATGCCAGCTGGCAGATTGAATATCCAGTCTCGCTTATTGGCGCAGGATCATTGCTGATTATGCAAACTTGTACTTCCAGTCTTCAACTGGTTAAGGAGCTGTTGTCAGCTTATTTCACAGAAAGCTCCTTGTGGCTCAAAATACTGTCTGATCAGCTTCTTTTCATGGATCCAGGATTCCCAAAAGCAGAAGTCCTTAAGCACATGCTTAGTGTAAAACAAGCATTTAGGTGCTCTAGTTAATCAGACTCACAATGAAAAACCTACTCGATGCAAGAAAATAAGAAGGTTTTTCCTCACAAATATAGACACATATTAGAGTGTCCATGGCCAAAATTTATCTTAATAAAACTCATCTCCAAACCTTGCATTTGCATACAGTATATGCATATATATATATATATATATATGTATATATATATATATATATACACACACAAACAAACATATATAACACATATCATAAATATTTCATTTAAATAAACCTTTTCTTTGGGGTTTGGGTCTTGTGTGGGAAAAAGATTGTAAGACTCTGCTAGGCTTTCACTCACTCCTGTTTCAGATATCTGAATTACCCAGGTCTAAGGGATGTATTCCAATTTAAAAGGGCCTTTCTGGCTGTCTAAGAAAAGTGACGTGGTCAGGGACACAGGAAGATGGATGTGCGGCACAGAACACACCAAGGTAACAGAGTCTATACTGGCAAGCATGGACTCTTGTTGAAAGCTGAAAAATAACAGAATCTGTGAGGATGTACTTTGAAATAGAAGTTTGGAACATTTGGAGCATGGCTGCATCAGCAAAAAAGGTAAAAAGAGAGGCTATGAGAAGAGTCAACAAATAGAATCTCCTCCTGGAGTAATTACTCTTCCTGGAATAAGCAATAGTTAATAATGAGAAGCAGACAACCACTGAAAAATGAAAATAAAAACACAATTTAGTCAAAGAGAGAAGATAGTTACCACACACAGGAAGCATCATTAATTAGGACTTCTAAAAGAAGATTTCTCATCTTGAAGGAACTTATTAGCAACTGATTGCTCCAAGGCAGGTTTCAAAACATGTGAAAATAACAATTATAGAATGTTACTAGCTAGAAGATGACTAAGATGATGAGATCAAAGATTAAATCTTCAGGTTTTTTATTGGTAAATTCCCACAAAAGAGAATGGGAAAATGGGAAACTTCAGCATAATGAAGCTATTGACAACAGAGTAGAGAAAACTACAGGCAAGTCAGACACTGATAGCCATTGCCTACTCAGTAGAAAACCAAGCTGATCACCAGAGAGCAGTTTCCCCAGTCAGTGCCGCCATATGTCCTGAAACGTACCCATGTATTAGACCATCTCACCAGGACGTTAGAGAAACTATCATCATGAGCAATGTCATTCCTGATAGGTAAAACTAAAAATACAGCTTGGAAAAACATGATGCTCTCACTATTTTAGGAAAAGCAACAGCTAGCAGACGGCTGGAGGATCCAAGAGAAGATTTGATATAGCATTAGAGAAATCTAGGCTGACCAGAAGAGCAGGGCTCAGTGTTCTCAGATGAGATCTCAGGAACTGACACGCCTCAGTTTTGTCTATATGACAGCTGAAAGGCAATGCACCAGCTACAGCTGCAAATAGCTCCAGGGAGGCTCATCTGAAAGCCTGCATAGGTGGGGATACCAGCATGAGAAAGAAATCAAGTCAAATCAAATGTTAATTTCTCCAAAATATGGCCTCAAAGGAAAAGGCGGGAAAACATAGTGTGCAAATCAAAGGTGATCTAAATGAGTCTGATTATTGGTGACAGGGAAAATAGATGACCCATATTAGCATATCTAAGAGAAGAGCAGACTGGATTTCAGAATCCAGAAGATATTGTGTGCCTACCACATTTTCACCTTCAGAACAGTTACTGAGAAGCACATCAAGTGGCAAAACAAGCTCATTAACCTAATCAGTTTTTGATGGCATCTGACAGCCTCCATCACTGCTCACTTAAACACTAACAGAGGCATCTGAAGGTTGATCAGAAGCAAAACAGACCTTTGTTGTCGCAGACACAGGGGGCCATGGCTGGATTGTTCTTTTCACCACAGAAGAACAGCATAAACTATTTGTTTTTCAGGTCTTGAAAGACAATATGAAAAGAGTTCCCTTGCACTTTGCCCTACCCCAGTAGTAGCCACCTTCCAGCCCATCCCAACACCTTGTTGGTCAAAGCACCAAAAAATGTAGGTTCCTAGGACTCTGCCATGGGTGGCATAGACACTGTGGCCAGCACTATTATCATCCAGGCTGTTGTTAAATTTGCTTACTTGTAGCATCTCTGCATCTTTATATGCCATGGATTCCTTTAAAAATAATGACAAGCCACAACATGAGCTGTCAAAGCGAAACAATAAAGGCATGGGAGCAAAATATGTTGTTTGTCTTCTGCAGGACACTGCCAGAGATTTTGACATGAGGAATGGATAAATGGATACTGTCTAAAATCAGTGTACCCTTTTAGCATGAGGCCAAAGTTTGGCATTCACTGCCAAAATAGCAAAGTCACAGTTCAACCATCACATACATGCCTCAAAACTTCAGACCCAGTAATGATAACACAAACAAGATGCTCAAATGATAAGTTAACAAAAAACACAGATCACAAATGAATTTCTAAGCAGAAAACACAGCAGAATTCATATATATTGGCACTGGCAGGCATGTTAAGAGGAATATTCACAAGGACCTATCAGCAAGGTGTTAAGCACTTACTCATTCAAACAAACTCAAAATCTGGCTGTCAAATCCAACACTTAAGACTGCAATATATGTCCTCTTCCCCTTAACAAATTAGCACAGAACAATACCCTTGAAAGATAGATTTATGGTAATAGTCCCTGTAATTTATCTTAAAAACAGGAAGAAAATACCTAGTTCATTTGCTAAGAACAAAGCCTTACCATCAACCACCAGGCAGCTGGGGAACATATAAGGCTATCTCTCCTTAGGCATTTTTTTTCTTCAGGAAGGGAAAATAATCTATGGGTCCTGATAGAGAAAATGTACTGAGACCAGGCCAGGGGTGTCCAAGAGTGAGTTATTATTTGAGATCACAGGATGTATTCCAGTTAAAGTACATCATCTACATACATTTATTGCCCTTACTCCATTATTTTCTATACTCCACAGGATATATCACTGGACCTACAAGCATTTCTGGGGCTTTCTTGCTATAAAAACAAACCCTAGGTTTCTACTGTTGGTAGTTCTTTGATCTGAGATTTCTCGGTGACTCATCTCAAAGTCAAACTCAAGAGTTTATTTTCCTAATAATTTTTGATTTGTTGGTGGTTTTCTTTTTCAGTGTTTTGGTTTAGCAAAAGATGAGGCTTGAGGAACAGGAATAAACAAACCTGACTAAGCACATAATGCTACCTCTTTGAGTGCCATTTTAAAACATGACAAAAAATATGACACTGTGATAATCATTGATTATTTGCATTATATTGTAGAAGAAAGGCTTGCACTACCCTTGGGGCCCACGTTGCAAAGCCTCGTAGAGCAAAACAGGATAAAATATGCATGACAATTTCAGCTTGGGAGGCCCAGAAAGATTATTTATTTTTCCTGTCTGGGAAAGAGTTATTTGTTTGTTTAATTGTACTGTGCCTTTTAATAAGGAATGTTAAGGAATCTTCTGTTGACAGGAAAAACAATACAGTCCAAACCATTTCAGCAAGAATGCCTATTATTCACTGGATAGCATTATGCATATGACATGCATTGTATTTGCTGCAAACAGGAAAAACATTTGCTGTTTTGCTCAGCTGAACAGAGAACAGCTTCTCACCCATGTTTTATCTATTTTTTTCCAAACACTAAATATTACATCACTGTGAAATAAATTAATTGACCTGTGCTGTGAATAAATAAATTAAAAAATTCAATAGGCTGCTTTGAATTTGCAGCTCATTTCTGCAAGAAGGTTTTGCAGCAGCTCTAACATATGAGTTAAGTAAGCCTTTCTGACAGGTGTAAAAGCCTTTCATACCACTTGCAAGGTTATGCTAGCGAAATATGACAGAAAACGTGGACTAGTCACAATATCATATGTTCCATATCAGCAAGTATCATAACAGAAAGGCTCACTACACCAAATAAAATGTACTATGTGCTAAAACAATGGGTGTGTAGAAATAATGACGCCACAGAACAGGCAGGAGCTGGGGCTCTAATTTGGCATGTTGCTTTGCCATAGGATTAACCCAAATGAGACTCATTATCTGGGAAAAATAAAATAATGAACTTATCCATCAGGAGCATTACCCTATGCTTGGCTAAGGAGAGAGGAAGCAACATTTATTTATTAGTTTGCTTTTTAGAGCTGAAATGAACTCATACAAGATTATGGCAGTTTTCATAGGTACTGCCTTTCTTTGCCACCCTGTTGCATGCACTTTCTCAAAGGGACTTTATTGATCCCTCTTCCCAGATGTTTCATATTTGAGGAAGCATCATAAATCACTGCTGGAGCAGGAGACATTGCTGGCTTTCCCCCATACAGTGCTCCAAATCTGAATTTGATTTTGTTTTGCCTGGTTAGTAGCTCACGCCCAGCCCTTGGCTCAAGTGCCTGTACCCGGCTCATCGCAGCGATACCCTGTGTACTGCACAAAGAACATTTTCATGGCCTTGGCCAAGGAATGCTTTTGGTTGCTATCAAAGTTGGGTGACTCTGCTGAGCCACTCCATTCAGAAGAGTAACTAATGCTGGAAATGAACTATTTTTCTATCATAAGACTGAACAGCTGATGAGCCAAACATCATCTAACTACTCACTTGTGATTTTGGAAAGAGCTCTACCCTGGAAAAAAAGGGAGCTTGTGTGGAACTGCAAGCTGGACTTCAATCAGGGTCTCTGTGCTACAAGGCCAGCACTTCATTTGGTATGTGATCCAGAAACTTCTGCAAGCTGGACTTCAATCAGGGTCTCTGTGCTACAAGGCCAGCACTTCATTTGGTATGTGATCCAGAAACTTCTGCAGAAGGCTTATGTGAATTACACATTGCCTCATGTTGACAGTCAGGCAGTTAAGACATACTGTTCTAAACATCCTTGTTCACATGAACTTCAACCACTATTTACTAGTGTTCAAGAGAAAAAAATAAATAAAAATGACATCAACACTGATCTAATACTTCGATTTTTCACTAGGAGGACAGCTGTTTATACCAGTCTGCCTCACATCTGTGAAAGAGCACAACTTATCAGACAGCTGAGGGATGTAGGGAGCAGCACTGAAAACCAGGTTTTAAACTCTCCAAACCTGAACTGACACCAAAAAAGTAGATCTTTTTACTGCCTCCCTTAAAAAAATGCCAAACAAACAAAACAACAAAACAAACCCACACCACCATAACCAGTCTTCAGAGAAAGAAATTCTAACTAGCTAGGTATCAACAAACAAAAAAAACAACCCAGCAGGATATATAAACTAGGGATTAATTGTTTTGCTCTGTGACCATCAACAAAGTCTATCCGCTAGCATCTATTTCTAGAACTTCCAAATTCAAATTACATCTAATGAGTTTACAGTACAATTTTTAAAGGGTCTCGCCTGAGTCATAAAGACTGAAGCAACCATTAAGGCCCATTTGTTAACAGCTATGATAACTACACTGTCATTACGCTCGCCGTAGGACATTGTGCTACACAAAGGACTAATGTTATTGCACCAGACTAGAAGCACTTTAAAGTCATCTTGTGCAACTAGTAAGACAGGCAAAACACATTTTCTGACCATAAAATGCATTCTGGAAATTGCCAAAATTCATACATTAGCATCAACTATATGTGTAAAATATGACGTTATTTTACCATTTAAGTAGACTGCATTAACCTGCCACGTTTAGCTTTGAAATTTCATAACTATGGTTATCTAAACCACTGTTATGGTTATCTATGCATTTAGGTTTGATGACAGTTTTGTCCTCTTATGCCCTTTAAACTATTTTCATTTGAGGCAGCAAATTTGTCATCTCTTCTTTTTTTTAACAATATTAATTAACATGTTATTTGTATTATAACTGTTCACAGAGTCTAGACAATGACACACAGTGTCAGCAGATATCTTAGCAAAAGTGATGAAAACTATGGATCTCCGCTTGAAGCTTGATGGGTAATCAGAGCTTATCTACTTGCAATTAAATTGTCACCAGGCTAAAGATTGCAAATTGAAATCTACTGACCAGATTCTGGTCTTAATATATACCTGGAGAACACTACCAATATGAGAGATTATTCTAATTTAGAGTGATACAGCTAAAATTGGCTTCTGAGGGTTTGTGTCTTCAGCTCTAGAAACCAGGACTTTTGAAAATGCACATCTAAGATATTGTTAGAAAAGTAGCTTTATCTCAATCTTAAGGATATCTTTATGTTCCCACTTATTTATAGAAAATTAAAATGGAGCAATAGCGCATCACAGAACCTTGTGGCTGTGTCCTGTCAGGCTAGAAGTCAGACAGCAGACCTTTGACAGCTCTTTTGTATCAAAAAGGAGGTGTCTCCAACAGCATTGACATGAGGTACTGCAAAAGAACTGAATCAGTTTTGAGGGGACTGCTGGACAGATAACAAATGCTACCATACCTTCACTCCAGGGACACATCTAGCACCCCTACAGGCTGTGTGAATGTTTCACTTCAACATTTAATCCAAGGCATTCTCAGAAAGCCTAACGACTCAGAACGAAAGAAAGCAGAGGTATTGCACAATATGCAGTGGTTTATAGAGACAGATCAATCACAACATGGCATTCTGCTTTGCACAGAAGGATGTGAAAGACAACTTAGAATAAATTTTTTAAAAGCCAGTCTCTTGAAACACCAGTTAATGATCCATTTATATACAGCTTTCACTATGATCCTGTGATGACTTTTCTAGATAAGCAGGAAGAATTCACAGGCTTTTCATATAGAGCAAAAATAGAAAGAAAGAAAATCTTGGTCAAATCTGTACATTGAAGGTAGAATCTGCCAGTTGTATGTTGGTATGCCAGAGAATTAATTATAAAACCATTTTTATACGCTTCAGAATAAATAAGGCATCACAACAGGGAATGAGTCCTTGTCCTCTCTTCCTTACAAGTCACTTTATCATTATAATTTTCTGAAAGAATTATTTATAAAAGAGTCTCTATAGATATTCATTTGGGGGCATAAGCCTAAAGAGATAATCACTTAATATACAAACATCTTAATTTAGAGTTAACATTTGGCAGCATGTTTCTCTTCATGTTCATCTGGTAACCACCAAAATGTCTCAGTTTGGAGAGGGACTTTCATCTGAGGGAGAAGGATGGGAGGTGCATAACATCTAATGTCAGAGCAATGTTTTAATCCTCTCACCAGTCATAAACCTTATGTCTTACAGTGTTTATACTACTTACTGTAGCTATTTCATTTCTAAATCAAAGGCTGGTCCACATTTTACCATGATGTCTTCCTACATGCTCCTGCCTGCAAGGTTTTCACTTCTACTTCCCACATACAAGTCGATATCTTGACACACAGTTACAGCTGTGCGCTGGTGGTCAATTCAAGTCCAAAAGTTGGGTGCTTACTTCTTCTGATTAAATTTAACTTCTAGGATTCTAGGCCAGAGTAGTGAACTCCTCACTGCTTTGATTACGCCCAGCTTAGTGCCAGTACAAGCTATGCCAAACTGCCTCAGGCTTTTCTGTGACCAAGCACAGTCTGCAAGCAGTCCTGGACACAGGCGTGTTCGCTCTCCTGGGCTAACCCAACACTCTGACTCTCCCAGCCATTAATGCTTTTCTCTGCAACTTGTTCCTAAGGCAGATACAAATACTGCAGGCCTAACAGCAGAATGAGCTGGGGTGGTGCCAAAGAAATAGTTCTTCTCTGAAAAATATCCCAATCTGTTCAAATTAACACAAAACAATGTCGTGGTTTCCACAGACCTTTCACCTCCATGTCATAATTTCTACTAGAAGTTGTGACAGAGCTAAGGGAGGCAGAGCAGCCTGAGGGTCAGGACACCCTCAGTGGGGCTGGATGGGGTCAGGCTGGGTGCTGATTCAGACCCAGAGCTCCAGCCTGAGCTTTTCACCTCTCAGCCAGCTGTCTGGATAGAGTGCTCCTTTCCATGGTTACTATTAACAGTGCCAAGCTAAGAACAGGAGAAACACAGGTACAGACAAAATACATTTTACTAGACCAACAGATAGTTGGACAACATACTATTGTACATATAAGCTTTCCTTCAGATTTGAAAAAGCTTCTGTTTCTTCCCCCACTCTCTTCTCCCCTGCCTCCATTTTTTTTAAATCTTGAGTTCACCCCAATCCAGAGTAGGTGAAGAAATCCTCAAAAAGACTTAACAGATGGGAAACCCCTGTTTCATCCAAGAGTATTAATTCACAGCTGACTGCAGCTGACAGAAAATTTGGATCTCGAAGGGGAAAAAATCTACTGAAACAGCACTCCGAAAGGACATAGGAAAGTACTAGGCAAAAAGCTTATTTCTAACTTTAAAAGAAAATCATAAAATTCATGGAAGTGTTGTTCCAGTTAACACTGCCTGCTAATACAGTAACTGGCAATAAAAGTGATTATTTGGATTTTAAAAAATGCTGCAGAGATTTGGGGGCTTAAGTCCAAGGGTCTTTTCTTTGTGATGGCTATCTGTAACTACACCTACTTGTAACTAAAATAATTACAGGCAACTACATTTATGCTTGGGAATGGTCCACATTCTTGGCTTTTTCATGATAGCCAAGAAAATAGTCCTTTCATTAGTTCAAACTCTGTATTGACACATGGGCTTTGCTATCCAAACAGTAAAAAACACAACTCAGCTGAGCTGCACAGATGTTTTGAACTGGCCCAAAAGGCCAAGCAATGTGATCAACATCCCATCACCTAAAGTTGTCTCCCTGAGCACTCAAGTACACATCTGTACTTCATATTTCTTCTTTCACCGATGATATCCAATAAAAAACAACTAATTTAACACAATTGCCAGTGGATTCTTCAATATTTCACTTAAGTCAAAAAGAAAACAGATTGTTTTTAGAAAAACACAGTTATTTAATGTATCATTATTGCTGCTCAGACTTGGAAGCCAGGCAGCAGACACACATCTTACAGAAGTCACTGAAAGCAGGGAATAAAAATGTATTTTGAAACAGTATATTGATTTTTATTTCTTTTCTAAGGGCACGTGGAATTTTCCCTGGGTGTAATTCAGCTTTCCTTGTCAAGGAAACGTTCTCTTTGTGTGTGCAAATTGAGTGTTTATCCTTTCAGCCACTTGGGAGCCGGTGGCTTTGTGCTCCTGGTGCCCCTCTTGCCAGCAGTGTGAGCATGCTTTGCTCATCCATTTCTTACCAGCCTTTCAAGTGCTGTGACACTGGGGCTGAGCTGAAGGCTGCCTCTTAGCTGCATGCACTTATGATATCATTGTGCTTCCTTTGTAGTCCTTCAAACAAGGACAAATGTCAAAGAAGCCCTCTAATACTCAAACTCTGAACAGCCTCTCCACGTTCTCCGTTTGCAGCCATCACTGGTGCCCACTGCTCTTGCCCAAAGACTCAAAAAGTTTCCAGCAAACACATACATTGCCTTCTTTTGTCTCCTGTTTCACATCCAATCTCCTCTTTTTTTTTCTTTTTTTACCTCTGTGTATTTCTAGGGCAATTTGGTCCTTTTTACTATATGTGATCCATTAGCTGCCTAACTTTACAGACCAAGATGTAGGTTTCAAAGGGATTCTGAGGCACCTAAAACCTTGGAAGCTGAGGGAAAAAATGAATTAAAGGAGGCTAATTTGTCTGGCTTCTTATGCCAAAACCATAAAGATGACATGAAAATCAGAGACATAAAAGCATGGATGGGTGGTCTGGCTCCAAAAAATGATGGTTCTTGAGTTCTAACATATGGGAGTGGGATCATTTTCCACGTGTAATAAGCCCAGCTATTTATTAACATTAAAGCACTTTACAAAGGGAAAAGTTTTTTCTGGAACAAACACTAAGTTAAAAAGAACAAAAGAAAAAAATTAAGAAATTTTAGTTTTCCATATTTAACAGTGTTTGTTCCCATAAGTATAAAGCAATACTTCTCTTCCTTTATGATAATTTAAAAGGTATGCTATTAAGAGTACCACAATACCAGGAATGCATAGAAGGGAAAGATGCCAGCAATAAATTAAATGTACAGATAAATGATAGGAACAAATAATGGCATTCTACAATTAGAAATACGGCCAGATTTTTTTCCCTTAATTTTCTAAAATGTTTAATATTAGTAATTAATTTTTTTGCAATTTTTTGGAAATGTTTAATTAGCCTCCTAATTTCCCCCTGTCCTTCAGCCATTGGAAGCAGCATGTTGACACTCAAAAATTATCGGCAAGTACTGAAATGTTTCAGATTGGAAAACAATGTGGAAGTTAGGTTGGTTTTGGGACACTGCCCTAGCCTTTCACCTCTGTTGAGCTGGGAAATGAAATCTGTCTTAGGTCATAAGTCAAATGGGCTTCATGATATGAAGGAGTCCCTCAGGAACACAGACACAGAAATGAGGAATGAGAGAGAGACACACACTAGGACTCATAACCTATTTCTGTATTGCTCTGAGCCAGCTTCCTATTAAAACCTCATACAAGCAAGCTCCTTCCTACCAAATTTAACCTGGATGTATTCTCAAAAATCACAGAAAAAGCTAAGCTTTCCATCTTCAAAATCACACGCACAGATACACAAAAAGCTCTTCAACATTTTTTGGACCTAGATTGATCCTTATTCAGCACACTGAGCTCTTGGCATGGAAAATGCAGGCTTAATTCTTCCCACCCCTGCCTGTATAAACAGGCATTTGTGTCCCATGCCCTGTCATGTTAAGTGAGGTGACTCACAGCAATGCCTGGCCACTGCCCTCGCAAGCCTGTGACACAAGCCTGCTCTCTGAAAATGGGGTTTGGATGTTCAGTCTCATCTTTCTTTATTTAATTCTGTAAGCCTTTATCTTACGCTCTTGAATTATCCTCCAGGCCAGGTAGTTAAGGAATCTCCTATTTATATCAATCCCCTGTAGCTCAGGACAGCAGTAAAATCCTGGTGTGCCAGGAGGATTACCTGAGCAGAGAGGGTTTCACTACAATAGTTTTCCTCCCTGCTACTAGCAGTAAAAAGGCAAGGCAAATCCTATAGTGCTTGCAGGGAGTAGCAGTGACTTTCTGCAGTCCAGCTCAGACAGCTGAAAAGCTTTGGGGCACCTATGACTTTTTCAGGGCTCCCAGTTTGATCACTGCATTGCTTCAGCTACAGCTATATATTTATTCCTGTGATCAACACTGAAGTTTTTATATGTATTTATATGCGCACACAAGCGTATATTGATACATACATGTAGCAGAGGAAAGGAGCTAGACAATGATATTGCAGGTAATATGACAAACACATCCTGTTACAGGCTTTGCATTAAAGGACATGTCCAAATACAGTTCTTTGCTCCAGCTCCTGAAGGCTGTGCTTAGGCTGGACATACTGCAACAGAGCTCTAGCAACTGTATTAAAATTGTTTTCTGACAAGTAATAGCACATTTTCACGAGGCTTTACACATGGTCAGAGATTCAACACTGCCATTAAGGAGAACAGTCAGCCAGTAAATATCTTGTGCTGTTCTTCCCTAGCAGGAGTGTAATTACACCCCAGCATACCAAACTGCTCTATCTCGTCCTTGTGACCTTTGTCCTTTAGCAAACCCACGAAGGGAAAAGCTGGTATTCCTGTCCAAGAGCATCACATACGAGTTTTAATCTGCTTCAAGATTTCACTGCCCTTAGAAACACTGAACTCTCCTCTGCGTGAACAACCTGACAAGAAGCCAGGCAAAGGGCCACTCGCCGGTCAACAGGAAGTAAGCTGGGACAAAAGGTCCAAGTTGAGGAACGCTTCTCTGGGCTCTCTGTCGATGTGCAGCCTCGGCAGCCTGCACTTGGGGCAGAGCCAGCATAAAAATGTACTCTGGGTAACTGTGGGCTTTGATTAAAAAGCCACAGTGCTTAATAACAAAACCTGACTGGAGAGAAAAAAGGACTGAAAAAGAAAGAGCTAGACTTATGAAAAATAGCTTGTGCCTTCAGGCTCATTTAAATTGTGTTTTATTGACTTTTTACTCGATTAAAGGATATTCTTATTCTCTCCTTAGATACTGTCCACTGCTTCATACTGCACATCAATAGGTGATGAACCAATGAAAAAAGCTCAGGTAAAGCAATCCAGAGCCACTGTGTGAACTAGTTCATGTTTCTCTCAGCATCTTGGAAAAATGAGCTCTTGAACTATTTGGAAATTCCATTAAACCCACACATGGATAGAAAATAATGGCATTTCCAGAATGTCTGTATGTGCACAGACACTATGAAATACTAAGTATGAGTAAAACTGATGAGATCCACGAGCTCTTCTGAGTTAACTGTTGTAAGAAGGAGAAGCTTGCAGGCAGATGAACCTGGTGGCATTGCAAGTACCAGAAGATATTTTTCAATGAAAAATCTCCAAAGTAGGACTTTGAGCAGAGATATGAAAGTTCTTTAGAGATCACATCAAGTGCTCAAAATCAAATCCCTTCCCTCACTTGAAATAGCCTTTGTGTATACAAAGAACATGTAAATGTGTCTTGTGTGGGAATATCTGTCCATAGCCATCGCTGCAATTTTACTGTATGCAGCTTTGGGGAGTCAAGTGGACGTCTCTTCTTCCTCTCCCCTCTCACCCTTTTTGAAAAAGCTTATGAATTTCCTTTGCACATAAGGAAAAAACATCCTTAAAATGAGATTTAGTTCAAATATGACTTTCTAGAACAGGACTGTGTATTCCTCTCCAAGTAATTTTAACTGGATGACTAAAAATTTCAATTGAATTATTAAAAATAGAAAGATTCTATTTCCTTATTGCCAGAAAATTTCTGAGTACTCTGAAGTCAGTTGGCTCAAAAAGTATCACTAATAAATAGAAAGAATAAAAATAATTCACAATTTTAAATTCAGCAATGCAATTTCTAGTTTCAATTAGGAGACTTTTCCACTACATTATAAGTTATGCTTATAAAGCCCTTCATATTTTAAAATGTGGTTAATTATTTTTTCCTTATAGTTCAGGATGAAACCAAGGTAGCAATACAGGAACAAATTACTATCCATCATCTGTTTTGCTACCCCCTTTGCAAGTTCTCACTCCATAAAACATGCAAAGCAGCTTTTTGCTCCTTTGCTGAAAGTAATCTCTCTGGTAAATAATGTGCTTTTACCCCAATGTCCTGAGATGTGTGTGGACCTGAACAGTCCCTGAGGAGCATGCAAGAACTTGCTGCTTCACAGTAACCTGCACATATGAGTCTTCAATCACTCCCTCTCTCCTTCCTTCGTTGACTTCACCATATAAATAGCAAGAACAAAAAAAAAAGTGGCAAGAAGAGATTTTGCAACAAAAGTAATCTAATACGATGCTTAGAGACATACTTTTAGAGACATACCAGAGACATACTTTTAACTAAGGACTGCCTGAGAACAGCTTTGAAAAATCTATGCTGGAGTTAATAGTGCTGGCAAAGTGACCAATGCCATCAGAACACTGAAAAGCTGATTTTACTGCAATGAAAGTACAGGAAGGTGGTGCTAACACCAACTACAATAATCTTTCCACTGTTTAGTTCGGAGGTTTGTGCCCTTTTCTGAAAGCCACATTTCATGACCTACTCGTAAAGTCCAGAGTAGAACAGAAAAATAATTACAAAGTTAGATAATATGAGCTAAGAGGAAAGACTGAAAAACTCAGGGTCCAGTTGCTCGACAAGGCAGAGCAGAGACAGGATGACTGTAATCTGGTAAATTAACAGTTGCTGCAATGTATAAAGGTAAAACTATGTTTCCTTGTTCATTTGGAACAGTAGCCTAAAACACAGCAAGGAAAATAGATTGGGTGTCAAAAAAAGACTCCAAACCCTATGGGTAAGCATAGTATGCATTGCCTAGTAATATTTAGAAATCCCAATCATGGAACTTGCTGGAGATAGGATGTAAGAATAACTAGAAAACAGCTCAGCTTCCCTTAAGACCAGGTGGAAGGACTAGATAAATTCTTCCCAGCCCTATCTTCTACAAGTATTATTTTTATCTAGCCTCATTTAATCTCACTTGGAACTGCAGAATTTATGCTAATATTACAAGGAATATGTCTCACAACAGGTTTATACTACCAAGCAGTCATTGATAATTTGAAGCCTGTAATAAATATGTTTTGTAACTAATGAAAAGTTATACATATTAAACTACCAGCTGAAGAAAGATTGTATATTTCACTGCAGTATTTTTTCACTTCTAAAAGATACCAACATTTTTCTCATGTTAACCTCTGTGAATTAAAAGATAGACTAGTGTTCAAAAGCTTATGTATGATGTGGATATACAAATCTCAATTTTACAAAGGAAAAAAACTGCATAGGTATAAATTTTAGGCTATCTAGACAGTCAATTATTACACAGCTGGCACTTCCGTTGCTGTCTGCTACAGTCTGTTCAAAATTACGACCATCTCTCACTGTAAAGCTTGCAGAAAACTTGAAAATGGTTTCTGATCCCTTTTTTCATTTTCACTGCTCAGTAACCAAACCTGTGGAGGACACCTGTTTCTATCTTCTGGACATAACTTTGACTGGTAGGAAATAATAAACCTCAAAACTTCATTATAGTGGTAGCCAGCTCTGTTATAGGGATTTTCCATAGTCGTCCCCTCTAGAATTCAGAACTTCAGATTGATTTATTAGGAAAATCTGAAAGATATTCTGGAGTACAGTATCTAAAACACAAGGATCACTGATTTCCTATTTCCTTCTTTTGTGCATTCTCTGTTGTTTCCCTCATTTGTTCATGTGTTACACTGTCAGGCACACTGGAATTAACCAGAAGATATGACCCAGATGTAGTGCATTTGTAGTGGAAAAAGGCAATTTCAGAGTCTAGTGCTTAATAAAATTTTTGCATGATTTCCTACAGCTGTTATCCATGTGTTATTTCAGGATAGCTGAAACACTGCACTGTTAAATAACTGAAACAAACACTCAAAACACGCTGAAAATGCAAATCCACAAGTGACTTTAATGTGGGATGTAAGTCTATCAGAGTATTTGGGGCTAGTGCTGATAAATAACCACCATATTATCCTTGCCACCAGATTATTCTGGATCCCAAAACCAAAAACCTACTAAACATATGTACTTGCCATATGTAATTATGGCATCCTGATTTAGTCACTGGAGTCTCTTCTTTCACTGAGGTTTAATTCTGTTTATTTTTGACAGAATGTGGGTTCTTATTGCACTCTAGAATCTAGGGACAAAATACTAAGTCTGTGGATTAAAACAAAATATAAATCCTTCCATATGAACTCCATGTCTGATGATTCCAAGGGCCACAACTATGCGTAAGTTTCAAATAATAGTCCTGAAGCTTTAAAAAAAAGCTCACTTTCTCTTTAAATGTTAAAGAAAGCAGGAATTGGTTTGCCCTATGCTATGAACCAGGATGGGATCCTTCCTCATTTCCTACACCACCTTTGAACACAGAGCTTTTGGCCTGTCCGTCACACAATAGATATGTGAGTCCAACAAGTGTTAAGCTTACCCTAAAAAACAGACAAAAACAAACATCCATGCTTATGAATACACTGCTACTGCACTTGGGTGGCCATCTGCAAGAGAAGAGATGCTGGGACCAAAGTCTTCCCTGGTATATTTCCAGTGACCTCAAGGTTACATCAAGACCTACTTGCCCATTGCACTTACTGATACACATCAGGATTTTTAAATAAAAACATATCTTGGGTGAGAGAGTTCCAGAAACAGATGCACAAAGCCTTAGAAGAGTTTTATACTCAGCATGGTGTAACTGAGTGATCCTGTCCAGCAAAACACCGGAAAAGCACATTAATCAAGAGCCAAAAGCCCACATTCTGGATTTTTTTGTTTATCTTAACATAATTTGTTTACATAAACTTTGCACAATATTTTTCAACCCACTGTTCCTTTGGTATTTACTTATCTTCCTAGAAAAAGCTTCCTGCCAAATAAATAATTAGAAAATAGATTTTCCCCTTCCTAATTATTAATTATTGCTGCTTGTAACACAAGATATTTAAAGAGACTTGATAGTCAAGAGCAGCCTCCTATAATATGTTCATCAGTAGTCTCACAATTTCAGCCCTTTGCACTGTTTCAGATAAAAATAGAACATAAAATGATTAGAAAATATAAGGCTTTTACAAAGGCAGATGGCTGAAAAGATCATTCCAGGTACAAAAAAACAAACAAACCTCAACCCTAGGCTATGATTTAAGAAGGCCTTTTATGAAGGAAAGGACATTTTGCAGAATTTCATTTCACGAGGGCAGGCGTTAGAAAGAGGGGAAACAGTTGCAGACACCTAGAAGGTGGCAGAGTATTTATTTCAACAGAGTAAGAAGTAGGACCCAGATCAACAGAGAAACTCTCTGGTATCTAAGAATGATCCTTCCATGCCCAGAGATCTGGCCATAATCCCAGGTAAATACTGACAAATGTGCTGTCATGCTTCAGAGCAGAACACTGGATACCTGACCTTCAAATGCTCTACTGCTGCCGAGAAAATGTTTTTATAAAACTACTGGAAATGCATGTATCAAATCTCCTTCTAATACCTCCATGAGAAGTAATTAATGATGGGAATGCATGGGTTTGCACAGAACTAGTCACTTGCAGGACAAGTCACCATGGGTGTTCATGATGGAACTTGCTTTGCTTTTTTAAAGCACCTTAAATAACCACAGAACAGACACCTTTGAAACAGGGTTTCATTGTTAAAAAAGTGTTGGCCTATCAATATCAAAATAACACACCCTCAAAACCAGCTGTTTCACATTCCATTCATCAATCTTTTGGTTGCTTATGTCAAGCATTGACAGGTTTAATGTATTGAGAGATAGGAGTTTGTCCTTGGCTCTAGCAGGAGGGAGGAAATGACGGCTGAGCACCAGCTCGCAGCACACATACTGAAAAGCCTACTGACTAAACTGGGGCCTTGAAAGAAACTCATCCTTCCATGCCCTGGGATCACCCCACACACACCACAGGAGCCACAGATGTGTGTGCATGTCACCCTGAGCAAAGACAAAAATAGCAATCCCTGAACTGTTCTTTGGATGCACTTTGTGCAGTGCAACAATAACAGACATAAACCTCAGGTACTACATGCTGGGCAATTCCACATCTCCACTAGGCTTTAAAAAAAAAAAAAAACAAAAGAAATTCGTTCATGCAAACACATATACCAGAATGTTCTGCACTAACACAAAGCAAATAGCCCCTGCAAACGTAAGCACACCCTAAGCAGCCAAATAGTGTGTCCAGTTTCAGTTTTGTGGGTAAAGCTGAACCATGGAAAGAAACTACAGGTATCTTCAAAAAATACACGTGTCCTAAAAAGAGCAAGTGAGAGAACCTGTTGGCCTGATGAGACAGCTGGCAGAGGAGAGAGCTGGAGAAAACAGGAACAAATGTGGAGGGCTGTTGTTCTGAAATATTCCCATGATTTAAGGAAAGAAAAGGCATTGGTGATACTGAATTAAGATGTCTGCTTCCCAATGACAGTTTTGTACATAGTGTTTGGGAAGCCATTTGATCACAGCTAGCACTGGAATTTTATCCTGTCTTGCAGTGTCCCTGAAACAAATGTGTTTGCCCTGGTAATCTGCTGATTAAAGGAAAAAAATAGGACTGCAAGGCTGAGCTTGAGTTGGATCCTGTTTCCCCCACAAAACTGGGAGCATCTCCAACAGTTCTCAGGACAATCCTTGCTTTCCTTGGGGGTCCTTCCCCCAGCTGCTTCACAGCTTGTTATGAGAATCAGGGCAAGCTCATTCTCATGTAAACATACCCAAGATAATTTGTTGGGGAAAGAAAGGCATCAGCTTCAACCACAAAGACAGCAATCTTTCCTGTAAGTTTGTAACACTCTCTGGTACAGCAGAACATACCAGTATTGCATAAGAAATTCAAGACAGTTATTTTATTTGTGGTATATGTTATTATTAAATTCATGTTGAACACAAGACTATGTTTAAATTTTACCAAAAACCTGGTCATATTCCCATCCTCACACTGGGCAGTATTTCCCAGATAGAAGAAAGGTTATGTTCATACCCTGGTCTTGTTCTACTTTAGCCCAGGAAATAGGGTGGCTACATTACCAGAGCTACTTGGGACTGCAGCATCTGTCTTATAAAACTAGTCTGAGGGAGCTGGGCCTGTTCAGTTTTGAGAGCAGATGACTGAGAGAGGACCTCACCAATGTATATAAATATCTAAAGGATATGTGCCAAGAGGGTGGAACCAGGTTCTCCTCAGTGATGCCAAGCAATAGGACAAGAGGCAAAGAGAAGAATCTGATGCACAGGAAGTTCCATCTGAACACGAGGAAGAATTTCTCTACCATGCAAGTAAAGAACAAATGGTCCAGAGAGGGTGTGGAGTCTCCCTCACTGGAGATATACAAGAACTGCCTGGACACAATCCTGTGCCATGTGCTCTGGGATGGCCCATAGTTATATGGCCTACTCAACTACCCAATTGACACCATCACCCAGGAGGAAAATAAAAAAAGTAAATGTTACTTTCAGGATTCTCCACCTTCTCTGGGTATTATATACAGTTAGAGGGAAAAACACCTCGTAACAACCACTGACCTGCAAAATCTGCTCTACCACACACTTTCTTTAACATTCTGTAAAAGGGTATTAACAGTACGTCTCCCACATCCTGGGGGCTGGGAGATCAAATGCATCCAAGACTGGGAGGCAAGTGATGCAAGCTATGGAAGAATCCAAGACAGACAGATAATCCTCATTTATACCATATGGGGAAACACTGAAGCAGAGAGAAGTTAAGCAACCTGCCACTCAAAAAAAAAAAAAAAAACAACAACAATACATTGAGATTGCCACAAGAGAATTTCATCCCCTTTCTCCAGTACTTCAGACATTTGGAACAAGCTTCAAGATGAAGAATATTACTGGGAGTAACAGCACAGGAGACAAGTGACTAACAGATTCCTAACTACATAGCCCAGTGCATATGAAACACCCTCTCCTCCATCCCATCACTGGTATTAGCATATAGAGCACAAAATGACTGAATGCAGCGTGACTATAATCATTTTGATAGTGATTGTTTAAGTCAGTCAAGAGAAGAGCTGGCTGTCACTTCTAATCCTTTTGTTTGAAAGGTGGCAGCACCTTCTGCAGGGTCTTACACTTCTGAGCACCCAGGGCTTGCCATTACCAAACAAGTTTCATGGCAATGTTTTAACTAATGACACTGGAAGAATGACTCTTGATTTCCACTGGCATTACCTCTGCCTGGGTGGTTTAGAGAAAAGGGTTATCAGTTAAGAAACAGTGATTTAGAAGCCATAAATGTGGGGGCAGAGACGCCCATGGGATTTGTGTGTTAGCTTTGCTTGTAACAATAGATTAGAAAATCAGATTGAGAGTTACCAAAAAAAAAAAAAAAAGGCAAGAAACTAAAGATGGACTGATAAGAATTACTGCAAACTCTGCACTTTTGAAATATAGAACTAGTAAGAAGATATTAATGGGTCCAGAGAGTTAATACTTCCCATGTGTTCATTCACAACACTTACACATCTGCTGTACTTTCCATGTGCAAAACAGTCACATGTAGTGATTTAAACTACACATGAAATCAAGACTTTAAAGAATTATTGTTTTGCTAACAAATGTACACATGAAAATTCCATGTTTTTCAAAAGTGTTTACAAATCAGAAAAATGTACTGCCATGTCTCTGAAAGAATAAGCACCAATATTTCACCAGATATTCTATTACAAATTTTGTCAATCTCAGACCTCCAGAAATGTCCAGTTTAAAACAATGTATCTTTTTAGAATTATTAGAGCCATAAAAACCATATAAATATAATATTAGCAAAGAATGTATAGCAATTTGCTATGGCAAATGCTATGACACTACTTCAGAATTCAATGATACAAGAAAGAAAGCAAGAAAGCAGATTACTTAAATATGAAATTTTATGTCTGTCCTTAAGCTTTTCCAGGAACAACATCAACATTCCAGTTAATAATTTAAAAGGAAATACAAGTGTCTGATTTTTATTTTGCTATCAAAAGCCTTTCATTGTGCAACACTGCATTCAGCAGTTCTCTCGATTCTCTCTAGAAAGAAAACCAAGTGCTGAGCTCATCAAGTTTAAACTTAAAACAGCAAAGTACCATGAGACACCATGACATTGCTTTCTGATGGCAAATGCTGATGGAATACTGTCCTCCCTCCAAGACTACAAAGTGTCTCACACTAATCTAAACAGTAATTCCATAAACAATGACAACTGTGAAACTCACTGCATTCAAATAGTAATGGAGAAGGTCCACAAGGCTATATGGCCACAATAAACACATTATCAATTCAAGAGCATATGTGTGGGGACATATCTGCAACTGTTTATCCATCTCTACTGCTATATTTTTGTTTTCATCAGTTACTGTAGCTGTAATTTGCATGAGGTGTACTGCTACATGTTTTTAGTGGATAAATGTTGGAATTTTCATAGCACTTCTCATAGTGTGCATGACCAGAAATCATTATGTTTCCCTACAACTGTGCAACATGAAAAAGGGGGACTCTCCTTTTTGAAACTCAGGTTTACTATACAGAATTTTAAAATGCAGACTTCGTTTTTATCATTCAATAGTTTTATTTCACTTGCCAGGACTCTCTGTTTTAGCTTTCTTAACTACACCAATTAATGCAGATTTTTTCTGGTCTAAATGGGTTTTAGGAATTCTTTGACTCCTGGAGCCAGTTGTAAAGAGTTTTGTAGAGATGCACATGAGACAGCAAAGAAAACTCAGACGGTTTCGTCCTAGCTTTGCCAACACTTCCCTCTGTGACTGTGGATAAAAGAAAACCTCACCCTCCCTCCATCAGTAGCTTCAGTTTCTTGAAAGAATCTCAGAATTGACTAATAGGATACCTGGGAGGAGATCTTAAATTCATTAAACTCTTATACAGAATAAAATTTCTCACTATTTATAATTTAGTCCTATTGCTAATCCATTTAAACAGAAACACTGCAAAAACCACTTCACATGTCTATTAACTCTGAAGTGACCAGGAGCCCATTATTTGTGACAGCTCTCCAGTTTAGGCTTACTCAATCTTCCTGTTACATCCATTCGGACTCTTCCATAATCTCTAAGGTAAAGACTTAAAATGCATGAATTCAGAGCATTCTTTCAGAGTACTACTTATTCTTACTTCTCCTGCTTAGCATTTATCAGTGGCCTACAGCAATTTTCCTCAGGCCAAGTACTATCATCAGTGCTTTTACACATCTTGGCCTTTCTTCCTAATGAATCATAGAAACATGGTTCAGAGAGGGTCTCCTCATTGTCAGGTCACAGAAAACCAGATTACTTTTCTGTTATTCATTCTACCAAAATTTTAGGTCTTTCAGAGAACTTTCAGATGATAATTTACAAGACTTTTAGCAGAAGGTGTTGGCCAACATATCCTAACAGACACCATCTCTAATAAAGGGTTTATTCTTTTCAGGAAAAGCTCATACCGTTCCTTCTTTTTGTAGTGGAATGTACCATATTTGCCAAGTGACAAGGACATGTTCTTTCCAGCCTTTATTTGCTTATCAGCTGGGACATGGGCTTGGTTTTGTTTGGGTTTTTTTTTCTACATAGGTTTGGTTGGGTCTTTTTTTCTTATTTTTAAGGTGATTAGTAATATGTGATGGTACTGTGCTCCCTTTGAAACAGGAGTGCAGACTATTAAATGTAAAAATTATCCGAAGTGCCCTTTTTCACAGAACCATTAAGACTGAAAAAATCCTCTGAGATCATCATTAGCCCAGCACCATAATATTCATCACTAGATCATGTCCCCAAGTGCCACATCCACTCAGTTTTTTTAACAACTCGAGAGATGGTGACTCAACCACTGCCCTGGGCAGCCTTTTCCAATACCTGAACACTCTTTCAGTGAAGTGAAGAATTTTTCTCCAAACATTCAATCTAACCCTCCCCTGTCACAACTTGAGGCAATTTGTCTCATCCTGTTGCTTGTTACTCGGGAGGAAACACTTGACTTCACCTTGCTACAACCTCCTTTCAGGTAGTTTTTGAGAGTTATAAAGCCCCCGTAAAGCTTTGCTCCCCGCCTTAAAAGCCTCCTGTGAATGGACAAAGCCTCATTTCAGGGTAAAATCTCCTCACTTAACAGTTCAAAGCCTCATGTTCTTCATTTTTAATACCTCATTCGGAGCATCCAAAGACATATTATTAGGGTGTAAAGTCCTGTTTTTAAGGCCAAACGATTCATTTGTAGGGTCCAAGGCTGTCTATTAATACCCATGGAAGGAAGAGAAGAAATTATGGTTTTGTCAAGGTTCAGATGACTAATGACAGATTAAGCATTTGTTTCATTACTGAGTTGTTAAAGTTTACCTACAAGTGACATGGAATATCTAGGAAACAGATCATAATAGCAGGGGAAAAAAAATGAGGGAGGGCAGATGTGATAGCTGTGTACAGATATAAGCTAACATGCCATTAAGAACAGAAAGTCTAATTACTTATTTAACCAACAAAGGGTAGAAATAGTAAAGAAGGGGCCTCAAAATGTTAAGAAATCATTCCAGAAATAGCACTGATAGAAGAGAAGGGACATGCAAGCTGAGACTTTTGAAAGGTTCATGCCAGGACACATTTATATCAAATGGCAAAAATCATCAAATTATTAAAATCACCTATGCCCAAATTCTTCTTAAATAGGACTTCCTAAGAAGTCCTATTGACATCTTGACATCTAAGAACTGTCAAACTGGTTTGATTTCATATCAGATCATAAAAACTACAATCAGTCTGCCTTTAAATAAAAAAAAAAAATCAAGAACAAAAAAAGCCCAAGAAAAAGCAAACAAAAATTATTTAAAGGCACTGACATATAAAATCTCAGTTTACAAGGTCACTTACACACTTACCTGGGGTAATGCATCTTGTTCTGATCAGTTTCATACCAGCAATTTGTAAACAAACCAGAGGGTTTGTTCACTGATGAACAATAACATTGAATAGAGGTCAGTAGAAAGTTTTACAAGGAAACATTGCTGGAGCTCAAATATATCTGTTGAGCTGAGTAAATAAAAGAAAAGAGGAGTGCATTTTAACATTGAACTATAATACTGAAGGGTAAGAAGCAAAAACCAAAGAGGGAGATGAATTAATTAGTGTGGTGCCCAGAGGTAGGGGAGGAAGGATAATGAAGAGTAGTGGGATTAAATTAGGAAAAGCAAAATTTAGGCTGAGTATAAAGGAAAAAAACTTACTAATAATGAGTTTTATTATTTTGGGAATTAGTCTCTCAGGTGAAATGATGGAAACACCTGTCTAAGATTTAGGACTTTTAAATTTAGATTGCACAAAGGTGTTACTGCATGAACCACGAAGTGTGCACAAAGACAGACACGCTTTGGGCAGCAGTACAGTGCTGGTAGGGACAGAAGGAGAGGATGCAACCACATCCTGTTTCAGCTCCATGGCTACAGTGCAATTACCAACATCCTCTCCAAGAACTGCCCAAAACACAGCCTACACACATGTGGCACAAGTTCTGCATGGAAGCACTGCCCACGTGGAAAAGAGATGGGCATGTGCACAAGTAGGTGTTTGGCAGGAGTTCCAGGCACAGTGGGTAAGGACACACCAGCACACCTGATCTTTGCTCCCAATTCCAGCATTACTCTCTTTTCCACCTTTGCAGGCCTTCCTTGCTGTTACCTTGACGGTAACAGCAAAAGAAATCAATAATCAAAACTGTAGCACTTTGTTTCTCTACATCAGGTAATTTTGTTTGGCCATTAGTGAGCCCATGCCACAGCATTCAGAGGCCAGGCTTGGTGCTCCAGGCACAGCACTCTGCCTTTGAGCACTCTCTGGAGTCAATAGTGCAGTTCAGAGGAACAGCTGCTATTCCTCCTGCCTCTTCATTTAGTTCATGAAGGCCAAACAAGCCAGCTAACACCATCACAAAACAAAATAAAACATCCCTTTCAGAAAGGGCTGCAAGACAAAAATGCCATACACTGCAGCTGGCAATCTGATGTCTTGTTTATAGCACTTTTCCTGCTATCTTGAGTGGGAAGCATCACCCAAAACTGCTCCTTTTTTTTTTTTTTCTGGGGTTTTCTTTGTCTACCTCACATAAAAGTAAAAAACAGCAAAACCCTTGCAGGCAATTCTGAGAGCACTGCCGGGACCACAACTGGATAAACAGTTTGTGCCTAATAACAGGCAGGCTGTTCACCCAAGTGAAAAAGAAGGGTTAAACACTGCAGCTTTATCAGGAAATTTGAGGCTTTACACTGGAAGCAATTTGTTCAATGGCTATTTTGACCATAGAACTTCCTAATCTCAGTTCCCATAAAGTTTGGCTTGGAGCCAGCCAGAATGGTTCGTTTCAGCTGCACAGATATCTTCCACAGAGGAAATAAAAGGATTTCAAACCCCGGAGTCATTTCCTTTGGTTCTCGGCTCATTCAGAAAAAATGTCCTTTCGGTCAGTGATATCTCCAACTTAATTCCTGCAGCATGACTTTAAAAAAAAAGAAGAAAAGTCTTTGTGGGAAACTTTTTCTGAAGGTTTGGAAGTGTGCCCTATAAGCTCTTTGCCAGTTGGTGTAAAATACCTTCTTTGCTCCCAGAAGTTTGCAAAGAAAAATGTCCTCTTCACTTCTACATTAACTCTGAGCTTTCCAGAAGTTTTTACTCATCTAGCAGTCCCCATTTAATAATTAAAGGAGGTATTCACACTCATACACACGAATATATGAGATTAAAGAACTGTGCATCAAAATAATCCACTAAATGTATTTTAATCATAGGGATTGATGCACATGCAGCTTCAGAGGTAGTAGTGCAAGCACAACAAGCAAGCACTTACCAAGTGCAGCAATATTTCCCACAAGTGTCATAGACTTTGAGACATTGTAAGCCTCGGTATCTCGCTTTTGAGAGTAGCTGACAAACATTTGAAGATTCAGCCCCTGAATCTGAAAAGTGATCTAAATGGTCCAAACAGTATATATTTAAAAACAAGCATGCAGGACAGCCAACATAATTACCAGGAGTACAATGTGCTCTCCAAGTGAGTGGGATACATACTCCTTGAGGCTGCCACCATCTTAAGCAGGCAGTCAGGGCTTCACCGAAATGATGGAGATAAAATTTTTGTCACGCAATCTAGCTGTAATGATCAAATTCATTCCGAGAGCGTCAGACCTGTGAATGCTACCTTTACATCAGCATGAAAGGGAGAGAAGCTTTTCAAATATATCCTCAGGCCTGTGATATTTCTAAGAGTCCTATAAACCAAAATACTGAGGTGCAGGGCTCAGTATAAATGGCAGCATTTGTGGGTTCTGTAACAGTGAGCTTACGCATCCTTTGTCCTAAAATGAACTTTGAAGCACCAGGATGCTTAGGAGCTGACACGTGTTTCATCAAGAAGATTGATTTTAGTGAAACTCAAAGCCTTCTTCAGTACTGTGCTTCAGCATGCATCTAATATTAAGCATACACATCGTGAGGTGGCCCCATCTTATGTTCAGAAAATTCAGAAAGCAGAGTAAACGACACATGCAAAATGAAAACATTAATGAGTTGAACCCTACTGTCAACTTCAAATGTCAGTGCCAATCTTGATAATTAAACTACTCTTTCTAGGGAAGTTTATCACCCGATTAAAATTACAGTTTTAGTTATGATTTATGAATTGAGCCTCATATAACTTATACTTAAATGCTCAGAATTGTTTCTTCCTGCATTATAATGATTCAAAGTGTTATATGAGTTACACTGAGACATCGACTCCTCATAAAATAGTTCAACACACATACACTCATATTTACATGTATCTCCATATATATCACAAGCTCCTTGATAACACTGCTCTGCAAGCGAACTGGCCTTAGAACTGAAGGCCTTCTTTAGTCTGAGATGTTTTCTTACAATGTCTTGAATGGCACAGACTAGACCTTCAATCTGTGGATCTCTACCAGAGAGGAGATAATCGGAGATAATCTACAATATTAGATCTTATTTCTGTTTTCTGAAGGAAGGGGGGGGGGGGGGGGGGGGGCTGTGTCTATTCAATTTATAAAATAAATTTAAAAAGTAAAATAAACAGTGAAGCACAATTTTCTATATGCCAATCCAAATATTTCTGCATTGCGAAGTTCCCTCTATTTAAATCATTATTTACCAGGATAAAATAACAGTGCCAAGATACTGATGAAGTATATAGAAAGAAAGTCATAGGGGAGATTTACAGAACAGATAATTTTTCTAAGAATACAGTAGACCTAGACTGTAATTGTAATGGTACCTTTCTCCTTTTTCCCATTCTTTTCTAAAGCTGTATGTAAATTCAAACCAAATGTTGACTGGAAAATTTTTCCCCTTTTGCATTCCACTCTTCTTCTCTCTTTCAGGAATGCCAAACACGGGAGCTGAGTGTCAGCAAAGACTGTCCAAATTAAAACAAAATTTCTGGTTTCACTTAGTCCTACAGGCAATGGACTTCTACTCTTCCCTAAAACACAGTGGGAACATGAGGCTTTAAAACTGTAACCTGAAAATCCAATTTTCTTAGAAGCTTTATTAATATGAAATGACTCGGTGACAGTCAAAACTTCCATTTAAAATAACAGAAGAACATTTCATAGCCAGTCCTCTGCTTTATCCTCACTTCCAAAACACTGAAAGCTCACCTTGCTGGGCTTTTGAAGGTTAATTTGACAAAGCCCATTTTGGAGTTGGGTTTTTTTTCTTTAATGTGCAAACCTGCAGACATTTCCTAGGCCTCACACTGGCAAACACACAGGTAATTTGCAAGGAGATGAACTGTAACAGAGCTGCTCCTGCTCCCAAGCATTTCTGCCAACCATCACAGCTTCCCCCACACACTCCCATGTGCCCCAACACAGCCAGTCAGGCTGGCTTCAGGATGAGTGAGACAGTTGCCCTCTATTTTAACTTCAAAGAGCTGCCCTAGCAGCTGTCTTCCAGGTAAAGGTTTGCTCAGAGGGGCTGTAGATAGTGTGGTGTTACAGTCCCTAGAGCCCTGAGCCAGCACCCAGCCACCATGGCCCCAGAGAGAGCAGTCCTACAGGGAATGTGTCTCCCAGCTCCCTCTCCACTGCTCCTTGTGGGGGTGCAGCTACTGAGACTATTAAAGCAGTTGTATGGAAATATATCTTACAATATTTGCCTGACTCCAGACTCAGAATATTGGGGGAACTCTTCAAAATAAGTCCATGCACTGAGGCAAGAATCCTGACCCCACTCTCAAGCAGGCTCATGCCACAACTCCTGCTGTCATAAAAACTGAGTTTGCTCCACCCTTTGTACCAAAACTTGGCTGCTCTGGTGGTCAGAAACTCTCACCCATATTTAATCATGGCCTGTTTACTCTCACTTATTCTTGCTGCCAGCATTGTGCACACATTTTTTCCCTTGCCTAATACCAGACACTGATTTCTTCATAGACATTCCTATTTTGTTCTGGTTTTGTGAATGTTCTTTTAATTGCTATGTCTTCCATTCCTCACCAATCCTTCTCCATACTCTTTCGAATAAGAGCCTCAGCATTTCCAAGAACAAACTGAGACCATAGGACCATGAGTTTGACTGCATGGAAGAATAGGAACGAACTCTGGTTTTTGTCTTTAGGACAGCAAGAGGAGGGGAAGGTCAATTAGATTACCTGGATAGAAAGAAGTGCTAAGAGCAACCCTAGCAAATAGTTCAGGAGAAGAAATTAAAGTAGGAATTAACCACTTTAATATGCCAATCATCATTTCCATGTTTTACCCGTGGGAGAGCTGCACACAAGGGCAGTGGGTCCAGGTCTCTTAGGGCAGCTGCCAGTTCAAGGCAGGACTCAGGTGGTAAAGCAGGATTTAATCCAGTGCTGCATCTTTCCCACTGAGAGCTGCTGATGTTGCATCTTCTTGCATTGAAAGTGTCCCTCTAGAACTTGGAGCTGACCAGAAGGAAGGAGCAGGTTAGAGTCATGACAATCTCTCTCTCCAGGCAAGCAGATGGGGGAATTGAGAAAAATCAGAAAATTGAGAATATCAGAAGGTGATTACTAGATCTATCCTTCTTGCAAATAAAACACCAGGCCCAAGAAGCTAAGTGTACATACTGTAATGCAAGGTAACCATGGAGTCACTCAAATGCAGTGCTGACAACACAACTGAAACATCAGGGGCTCCCTAAGTGTCTTAAGCCTTAAGAAATAAGATGGGTAAACTTAACTACATACTACAGTCAGAACACAGTCACAGAAAAACTTTGAAAGCAAGGCAATGAGTGGATCATCTTAACACCAAGATCTAACAGAGACAGAGCAGTGGTGCTGGAGGGGTAGAAATGATCAAACAAAGCATGGCAGAGAGCAACACATAACCTGCAAGAGCTGAAATGCAGAACTATAGAGAAAAGCAGTAAGTGAGTGCTCATAGAGGACTTTTATCATCCCTACACAGACCTGGGCAAAATGAGATGTAATGCAAAGGTTTTTAGGTTTTTAGGTGCTGTTTCAGAGAGCAGCTGCTTAGGAAGCCCAGGACAGATGCAACTCTTAATTTCAAACGACCACAGAGAAAGTTATAGGACAAATTGACAAAAGTGAACACTAACAAATTGCAACAACAGATGGTATTCATCCTCCCAGTTTGAAAAGAGCTCCAGGATACAATAACTGACTACACACACTAAGAAGTGGTGTGCAGGTTGTTTTTTTTTTCCTAAAACTGACTTTGTACCAGAGGACTGGGAGGTGGCACACATGGTACCAACATTCTAAAAACACCCCAGGTAAGATCCAGGTACATAAAGATCTGTAAACTTGATGTCATATCCCCAGAAATTACAGAAACAGAGTAAAATCAATGGAAATAAAATATGTTGAAAGAGTTAACCTGACTTTTGTAGGTTTGTTTCACAGACCTATTGGAGTACTTTGAAAAGGTCAACAAGCCTGTGGATAAGGCTGATCTGGCTAATGTAGTCTGCTCAGATCTCCAAAAGACGTTTGACAAGACCCTCACAAAAGACTTCTTAGGAAACTAAGCAGCCACAGCTTAAGAGGGAAAGTTCTAGGGTAAACAATTGGTTAAGAGATAAAAACAGAGGGTAGAGGGCATGATCTTTCCTACAAGGGGGGGAGCAGGACCAGGGGACTTCCACAAGGAACTTTGCCAGGACCCTTACTGCAGATTTCATTTCTAAATGACAGGAAGAGGCTAAGCAGTGAGGTGACAAGATAATTTAGGAGACAAAACAGGAGATGCATCTGTGAAGAGCTGCAGAAGAACCTTATTAAATTAAGCAACTGGGTAATAAACCAGAAGAAGAAATTAAATGGAGATAAATGTAGTGATGCACATGGGAGAAAATTCTGGCTTTACATTATGATGCCCTTTGAAATGTCCATAAAAGTGTCAGCTTCCTATTTGCTCAGAAAGGCAAATTGAATTCCAGGAATTATTACAAAAGAAGCAGAAAGCAAGGCAAAGAACATCCAGCAGAAATATCTACATGTATTTCCCTGTCAGCCCCTCCTTTCCCATAATTTTTGAACTGACTGACCCCATTCAAGCAAATCTGACAGCGGTAGCAATCTCAAACACTTTTAAGTACCAAAACCTCAATCTCATTACTAGACACTGGTGAAAAACACAGCAGAAGACCCCCCCCCCCCCCCCCCCCACTCTTTAAGTGTTTAAATGTAACAATTTTACCACTTCTGCAGTAAAAACCCAAGAAAATAGAGCATGGCAGGCAGAGTTGTGCAATTCTTTCTGATGTCAGAACTCAAATTCACCCAACTTGATAAATATGTATGTGTCTGCAAAACTCGAAGCATATTTAATGTCTGTTCCATGACTTTCTTCTCTAATAACTGTCTATAATAGCAATAAAACATGTTTTTATTTAAAAAGGAAATTACTAAAGCAATGTTCAACAAATGAACAAAAAATTAAACACTAAAATATTGAGCACAGATGTTTGGGGGTTTTTTCCCCTTAGTTTTGGGGCTCTTTCTAAAGATACCTTCCATCAATAATGTGGAACTTAACCCTGCAATTTACTGTGAGCTGAAGTGACTGACAAGAGCAACCAAGATACCTCAGGCAAACCAGGTCACTCAGACTTTTTCTTGCTGTTTTGTGATTAAAGGCTGACCACAAAAACCTTTACATTCTGCAGAATGACATGCTTGGTTGGTTAAATATGCAGGCAATTAACACAGAGATAACATGCATTTAAATGGAGGTCCCATTGACCCCCATCTCCTGACTGCAACCTTTGCTCTGAAAGCAGACAGCTTAGCAAAAATATTCAATTAATAAAAAGCCATGAAGGGCAACAACTCCATTTCAATTAATTTAAAAATAAATAGTGTTTACTGTTCCATATTTAATAAGTTAATAAAAAACAACAGCACAACTAATATCCCAAGCAGCAAAGGAATGTGCCTGAAAAATCTTTATAAAGATCATATAAAAATATGCAACCTTTTTTCTCCTTTGTTTAGAATAAAGCAGAACATTCTACATACAATGAAATAAAGCAAGCCTGTCGTTTAATACGTTTAAGCCCCTTCTTTCTATCCCAGGTGTGATGCTACAACTTGCTGCCGTGACTGCCATCCCTCTCTCCAAGCATTCCCTACTGTCTCCACCCTCTATTCTTATACCTATACCTCTCTCCCAAACACCTTGTTGGCCAAAACTAGCACAAGCTCTGGTTCCACCATAGAGGAGCAACTAGTGAATTACTGTAGTTACTTCAGGTGGACCAAAACTAAATCCATCCCACATTTCTTGTAGCAGGACAACTGAGTGACTGTCCATTCTACATAAGAGGCCATTTTCTCAAAATATTTAACTTAGTTCTATTTGAAAGTCCCAGCCTTCTTTTGCTTTAAACTGGACAATAAGCTGTAAACTTCTATGTGAATAAAAAATTGACAGCTTGGAGACTTTGAAATTGGAAACCAAACTAAGAAAAATTTAACCATTTGTAATTTCTTATTAAAACTTGTAGTTTGGGGGTCCAGAGAAACGACATATCACACCACTGCCATCTAATGGAAGAAAACATCAGCCAATAATTGGTCCTGGGGAAGATCCAGTCAGACAAAAACTATTTCATCAAGTAGGAGAGTCATTTCTAGCACCTTTTCTTCTCATCTATAAATTTAGCTCTTCTCAAAACATTCTGGGTTGAAAAAACTCATTAAATGTTATCCAAATGTATGATTATTCTCAGGAGAGCTGAAAGACTGGTTTGGTTAAGGTTTTTTTGGGTTTGGGGTTTTTTTTTTGGTGGGGAATTCAGTAATTTAAAGAAATGTCATTGAACTCCATTCAAAATCCTACTACTACTTACGGTACCTAAATTGATTGTGGGCCCTGCTCCTTTTCAAAGACCTGGGCTGCAAAGTCCATATGAGAAGGTTGCCTTTTAGTTATTTTTTTGTAGATTACAATTGTTTTCCGTACTGTTGATTAGCACCCAAAGCTTTAGTGCTCACATACCTGTATATGGCTACCATAGCCGAAATACATGTAGCAATACTATTAATGCCTGGCAGTTCCTTTCCCAGAAGGGGTGTGGGTGGGTTTTTCGATCAGCATTGAGGGAACTACATCTTTATTGCCAGCAGTTATGATTTTTCTCCCGTGTTGCTCGTCTATTCCTGCTCAAGCAATCCTGCACCATCTCCAGACAGGCAGCCCTCAGACACCCGGAAAGACAGATGTAATATGTAATAAAAATGATGGTCCAGTCTCTTAGTGTTTCACAGTACACCTTCTACCAAGAAAGAGAACATCTACTTAATTCACTTGGGTAAGTGAACACTACTCTTTGAAACAAAAGCAGGGGGTGTGCAGTAATAGGGGAGAAGCAAGCAGTGACCTCTCTGCTGGCAAACCACAGAAATGAAGTCGCGTTGTAATTCACAGATCTGATTCAGAATGGTTCCTTTTGAGTACCCACACTCAATAAGAGCCTGTCAATTGGATTCATTAGCAAATTGTCACTATATCAAGGCAGCATATGTTTTGCATATGCTCTATACTCTGAGAGAGCTCAACAGAGTAGGCTCTAGCAAAACTAAGGAGCTGAGCACTGGCCTCCTCCTGCCTCTGCCCCAGGTTTCTACAGGTCAGCTGCTGTGCTGAAGATCTTGAGACTTTTGAGAAAGTAACCTCTGAACAGAGAGCCATCCCTTTTGGAAGAGATGACTTGCCTTCAGGCAACCAGAGACCAAAAAGATTTACTGGTGTATAGGATGCTGTATCATGGCATCAGAAAAAAAAAATTAAGCAAAGTGATTCTTCAAGACATTTGAAAAAGCCAAGGCATTGTAAGGAAGCTTTCAACAAAGCTGATTATGAACCGCTGTTCAGATAAAAAAAAAAATCTCTTCTGTTCATTTCTGTGCTATGAAATAGATATTTCCAAGTCTGCTGAGACCACTAAGAGCCTACTAGGATTACCCAGTCCCAAAATGCACTTCAAGTGCATGCCAAGCTATTGGCAAAGTTTTATACAGACCAATGAATCAAAACATTAATCACTGTGTACAAATGGAAATTTTACTTTTTTATTTCTCTGGAAGGAAACAAAGTTAAACCAATTATTTGTCAGCGATATGGGCTTGCAGATTTTGGAAGCAGTAAATTAAGAATAATCACAGATTAGATATGTCACAGAATACTTCAGCATCTTGGGTCTCCCTACATAAAATATTTGCTAGGCCATGAGTTCATTTATGAAAAGATAATGACCCAGGAAATTTTTTCCTTAATTGCAAGGAAGCCATTTAAGAAAGTGTCTGGGGAACTAATTAGGAAGGAGTTTTCTCTGTAGAGGACCTGGCTTTAAACTCACTAAACAACTTTTAGAGGTCTTGTTCAAGACAGAGCACTGTTTAGAGGCAGACAACAATGTTTGGTGAGGTGCATTTTGCAGGCATTGGGGTGGGTATGTCTCAGTCCTCACCACAGTGATGCACTGCCCAGTGCTGGTGTGCTCCAGCTATGATGACTTGTTGGGCACAACTCAATGAATCCTTTCCTATTTCACTTCAGCAGATGTGAAAAGCAGTCAAAAATATACAGACAGGAGAATCTCTACCTCCAAGCTAAAATGAGATTTTGCAAAACACTTGCACGTTTGCCAAGACATAACAATGCCCGCTGGCCAACCCAACAGGTGCCAGGAAAATAGCTTTGTTATGATACCTAAACACCCATGAACACATAATCTGTAAATTAAAGAAGACAACTATGTAGTTATTTTATATATATATATATATATATATATATATGCAGCTTTCCCATCCCCCCCCCCATATAGTTCCTGGTAACTTCTTAAAGTGGTCAGATTTACAGGGCATCATAGATCATGAGCCCAGAGATCAAACAAATTTTTATTTGCTAAGCTAGGGTGTGAATTTAGACTTCATTCTTGAGGGAACTCATGTTTTTTTTACTGGCAATTCCTTTCACTTCATTTTGATGTATGCCTGCCATCATGGTATTTAGACGCCTCCTTTAGGCATTTTTTTTAAGACTTGACTCTTGGTCTCATGTGGTTCCATAGTAATATCACTTTTTCATTTAAACAGAAAAAAATTATCTCAACCTTTACTCATAAAAACCACAGGAGTGAAAGTAAAAAAAAAAAACTCTGAAGTTTAAAAAACCTCCCAGAAAACAGACAAAAAACTTCCAAATATTCACAAATTTTAAACAATTAGCCTCATGCTGTATAATGTATCTTATCAAAACACACAGCACTGCAAGTTTGCTTTTTTCCTTTCAACTGTTTCAAAATGGGGACTCATTGACACTGTTGAAGACTTTGTCCTTTTATCTCTGCAGATTTGGTTTTATCAGCTGGCTTGCTAACCAAAAGTGGTACAACTCTGTTTGTGCACTCTGTTCAGGAGACCCAGGAGCAGAAGGAGCAGATGAGCTGGGGCTGCTGCAGGTCAGTGGTGAGAGGGACCAGCAGAGCCACAGACAGAACTCACTGCGTCCGCCCCACACTTGGACACTCGGCATTGTCCGGCTTTCACAAACTCCTCACTCACTGTCAGGAAACCTGCTGAATTAAAATATTCCATATTGCTACACTTCTCATAACTTGAGAACTATTATGCCACTGATTCCATAATGCTTTGGAGTGGATCAAAAAGAAAAAAAAAAAGTGAACAAACAATATTAATGTACAAAAAAACCAGCACATCTATTGCTACTCTGGCATTGAAAACAGGACTGATTTATTAGCTACACAAGTCTAGCATTTCAAAATTAAATAAGTCTGTTTTACAAATTATTTACTTTCTACAAGATCCATTTCCCCTTGAAGCACACTGTGCATGCCCTCCTAGTGTGAACAGTTTACAGTCTGTGATCAGGCACAGACCCACTTGTCTGGATTTTTTTCCCTTTCAAAATGGCAATTCTGAGAATCATAAATTACACAGCACAGTTATTGTAATTCGAGCTTATTCCCAATAAATAAAATTTATTAACTAAATAGCTTTCTATGTAGCTTAGCTCTTTCCCACCAGCTTATTATTTTACATAGATTTGCTTCACATTCCTAGTCACAACCAAATTGTGCCATCTTAAAAATATGAATTTAAAAATATAAAGTAAAAATGCATAATTTCATATAATCACAAATAACCTTCACTCCATCTTCTCTGGACAGAATATGTCCAGAGAATACTTTGTAAAATTTGAAGCTTTGAAAGTATTTTATATAACACACGTACCAAGGTATATCTAATACAAATATAAGCTTTGTTTATCAGAACACCAGAGCAGAAGCCTCCAGCTCATTAAGCTCCAATGCATTAGAGTATTTAGGGATGCTGGTGAGCTTAAGCATATGAGTAGCAACACTGACACAAGGCAGGACAGACTCCTTTTGGGAGATATGAAACATCACTTTATCATGCCATTCCAATTATCTCCAGCACTTACAGTAAGCCTCCAGTTATTCCATTTTTGTTACACAAATAAACTCTCAATTTATAAAATAGGTCATGGTAAATTTTACGTCCTGGTCTAAAAACAGCAAAGCAACTGGAGAAGTAAAAATGTATGTAATATATGGTCGGTTAACACAGATGACCTCATGGCATTTTTTTTTTACCTACCCCAATAAACCTACCCCAATCCTAATGAGTGCATATCTGCATCCACAGTTTTAATGTTTTAAAAAGAAATAGATCATTGCTAACATTTCTCAACCAGGAAAATGTCATAATGAAATACTAAAATTATAAACAGAGTCTCTGCAGTTCCCCTCATCATGTTAGGCACATTTCCCTCCTAAGACAAACACTGCTATTCCACATATCAAGTCACCCATGGTTTGTAAAAAGGTACATAAAATGAAGAATATACCACAGAAGTGTTTGCCTCCAACAAATTACAAATTTAATAGGTTTTATTTCTTAAAAAAAAAAACCCACAGGTGGAATTTCAGACTTTTAGTCATTCTCCTGTGCTCATCTTCTAAGGTACTAGCAAAATACTCAAAATCATGCAAGTCCCTGATTAAACCGGGAAGCAAATCTGCATGCATGCAATTACAGTGTCTGCAAGGGCAGACGCAGATGACAGTAATTCATACTCTAAGAAATGGGCCTGTGTATTTGGCAGATTAACTGTTCTGTATTCCATTGCTATGAGGTATGGAAACTGTACTGTGAAACAACCATTACTCATTCCCTCAGCTCTGAGCACGTAGGTCTACCAAAGGCAAGCCAGGCTGGAGAGAGTGGGGGAGAGGGCTGGAAAGAGAAGAGTCTACACATTTCAGATTAACACTTCTCTTGAATGGTTTCTTTTATTTCATTTCCCCCACTTTTTAAATTAGCAAATACAGTAGGCCCAGAAGGGGAAATGTGCAAGGGGAAGAGGAAGAGAGAGGAGGGAAAGAGAAAAAGCAAAGGCAGCCAAAACTCTCCAACTTGTTCATTAGGGGTTTTGTGTTTGAACATCTGAATGAATCATGTGTCTGTTTTTCATTATTCTCCATATGTATTTGTTCTTTGCTTTGTTCAGAGATTTCTGGCCATGTTGTCATGACTGTGCTTATTTGGTTTTATATATTGTTCTGTTACAGGGTGATGGTTACTTCTCCTCTGCCTCACTTAGCAGCTAAGCCACCAACAAAGAACAATCTGAAAATGAGAGGTTATGTGTCAAAAGGTGTCCCTAGCAAACTCCCTTGCAGCCTATATGATTACTTTAGATCTGACTGCTTAATTCAGACCAGGGAGAAATCCTGAGATAACACTGCTCCTTATCATGGCAGGAATGGGGTGGGTATCTCTTTAAAAATCTGAGGAATAATGTATAATGACTTAAAGTACATCACTGAATGTCTTCCTTAGTTCTCCAAAAGGAAAGCTAACACTTCTTGCTAAACAGCTAACACTTTTAACAGATTTGCTGTTACATGGAGGTTTGAAATAATTTCCTTACTAAATTAAATCTTTCTACTTTCAGCTTTACTCTATACCTTCATCAACACACAAATGACACTGAAATAAATTCTGACATCACTAATCATGTGATAATTTTTATCATTGAATTTAATCCACCCTACTTCATTGGTTACACAGCACAGGATGATGTGCTCATTTAACAAGATAATCTCTTACTTGGCAGAAAGTAAGTGAGACTCAAAAGACTGGAAAGGAGCAAACAAATAGTGTGGCTTTTTTCCTTTTGGGATGTTTGAATACTGGGTTTTGTTTAGGGTTTTTCTGGGTTTGGGGGGAAAGGGGGATTGTGTTGTGTAGGGGCGCAGTTGGTGGTTGTTGCTGTCTGCTGATTTTTGCTGGGTTTTTCTAGGGAATAGATGTAGACTCCACTGTTTTAGAGATGGTTTCAACTTCAACTTTCAGCAGATAGGAGGAAAAAAGGCCTAGCTGAAAATGCTGTGAAGTAGGTGTCAAACTGATGAGATCCAATTTAAAAAATAAGTTCTCAATGGCTCAGTATTGCACTACCTAGTGTACTGAGAGGATTTCCTCAAAAGTCTTCCCCAGGTCTGTCATTATTCACTCTTTTCCACATTATCTTGTCCAGTGGATTAGAGAAACCATTTATTAACTGTGAAGAGGATACTAAAGAGGTAAGTGCTGCAAGCACTCTGGAGGCTTAAGATTATACTCAAATATTAGTAAATTAAGGAGACAACAGGAAAAAAATAGGACAAAATTCAATACAGACAAGTGAAAAGCTCTAGCTCTAGGAGGGAATAATCAACAATCCAGAGCAGAGCATGCAATAAGGAACACCTGGCTGGCAGCAGCACTGGAAGAGAGTAACAAAACCAGGGGCTGCACAGAATCTCTCAGCATAAACCAGCACCAGTTTTCTCATGCAACACCCTGTGCCTCAGAGATGCATCTATATTTTAAATACATATAAATTTATTTATATGTATACATCAGTAAAGAGGAGAGACGTGATCACAGAGAAAACAAATGAAACCCCTCTATACTATCTAAAATGATCAAATTCAGGCCATCTAAAATCCTATGCCCAGCTCCAAGTTTTTCAGGTAAGGAATGAGCTAATTAGAGAGACCAGCAAAGAGCAATATATTGAGAAATTTAAAACAAATTGCCCTAAAGGAAAAAGTTAAATGACTAGTGTTTAGTCCAAAGAAAAGATAAGGCAGATACAGATTAGTCTTCCAATATGTATGTTTGATGCAAAAAGGAAAGGAATAAACTGCTCTACATGTCCACTGGGGATAAGAAAAGAAGCAATAGACTTAAATTACATCAAGAGAGATTTGGGTTATACATTAGGAAATGCTTCATTATAGTGAGGAGAGGGAGTGTTATCAAAGATTGCCTGAGGAGCTCAAGGAATCTCCACCACTGGAGGCCTTTGAGCAAAGGTTACAGAAATACTCCAAAGCAGTGGGTTAGAGCTGATCCTGCCCCAAGGCAGGTCCTGACCTCTTCAGGTCCCTTCCACTTCTGATTCCTGGGAAGGTTTTTGGCTTTTTTTGGCAGCCTTACTGAAGAGAAAGAAAATTGTACCCAGCATTTAAAGCAGTAAAACATCTATTATTTTTATGCCATAAAGCAAACTGTTAATAAATCCAATTATGTTTATGATCTTTTAATGGCACTGCTTATGTCATAAAGATCCATCTATGAAAATAGAAATAGATATCTCTGCCCTACAGTGTAATACAACAGCATGAAAGCAAACTAACAGAAAATACAAACTCATTGTTATATGGCTCCTATTAAAATAATCTTAAAGCTAACTGTAACATAAAGAACATTAAACCCAGAAATTTTTCTTTCTCAAAATTTTAGCATTCATATTCTTTACAATATTTTCACTTCACATTTTGTGTTTCACAAACAGATCCACTCCTTTCCTTGTTTACCACTGGCAATGGGAGCAAAGGAAGTTCTGCTCACAAGGGTATTCCTTTATAATGTAATACTAAAAAAAGAAAAAACAATACCAAACCCCAAACACAATGAGGTCTTGTTCCTGGTGTGATATTCAAAGAAATACTGAGTGATGTTATCAGAATTCTGCCAGAAGAGAGTGCCCCAAGGAAATCAAACACACATTCAGGCAAAAGCAAATGCACAGCAGTGCAGCTTATGACAATGGCCCATGACCAGCTGGGTTGGTAGAGTTTTCTAAGTCTAGAACTGCAGTCTTCCAACTTGCTTTTCTCCTGAGTAGCTAATAAATGCTGTCTCTGGCAAGCAATAGATAAGGTCACACAGTTCTACAAATCTCAAAAACATTGCTGGCATGGGTGGCAGAGTTTTTCTCCCATCTCATAATCTCCGCAGAATGCTTCTCTGCTGCTTCTCTTCACCCCATATCTGGACACTCACAAGACAGTCCTAAACTGCAACGCCTTTTCTTTTTACAAATGAATGTAGAAATGCTCTCCAGGATGTGTTTCTTTTCAGGAGAACCCACTCTAGCAGATCTTACTACTCCAAAAGTATTCTGTACACCACTGGTGGAAAGCTACAGAATCATTTTAAGGCACAGCTTCTCCGTCACAGACTCAGTGACACTGCAGACTCATAAATGAGTAACAATTGTAGTCCTGAGATAGTACTACACACATTAGTCAATATTTTCCTCAGCAAATATAGCTACACACACACACACACAAAACATGCTATATTTCATTTAAAAATATTTTCATACATTAGCAAAAAAATTAGGAACATAAAACTGGAAGAGGAATTACTTCTATATCTCAGTATTGCAACTTGTAGATCTAATTATGTCATAAAAAATATTTTCTTCTTCTATTAGCATATGCCAAGACTTTACAAAAATATAAAAATTAGACCAGGTTTTCCTTTTCCAACTTTTCCCAAAGGTTTCTAAGTTTTATATAGGAAATCAATTTGCATCACTGATGATATCATTCAAATCAGACAGCACTATGTGGTTAGAAGGCAATTTACTTTTCTGCCGAAGCAATTTGATACTTGTTCTGATTTGTGATTTTCATTTTGTTTGTTAATGAAAAAAATTAATGAGCAATGTTACTGGAAGCACAACTCAAAGCTTTGGCATTATTAAATATGTTTGTAATATACAGTGCATTATGTTGATTGCACAGTTGGAGCCAGAGCTTTGGCAGTCAAGCCACCAGTCAATCATTCAAGCTGATAATGAACTCACAGGGTGGACACTTTGCACGTACCTTTGCACTGATTTGTGTTTTTGTCAAGAATTGCCTTTGTGGATACAATTTTCCCATACCTATGGAGAAAACAAAAATCAGAAGTACAAGTTACCATATTTTAGTAAAGTACGTAGTGATTTTTGCATGCATATATAACACATATCCTAGGAAGAAGTCTAGAGCTCTTGAAAAATGTTCATCTGATATCCTGGAGAGATCCCTTATGCCACTAGCTCAAACACCTTTAGAGTTCCCCAAGAGCACTTGCCACAACCTGTCCATCTCTGGTCCATGCACTGCCAGTGTAAATGCCAATCATAGGAAGGAATTTAGGACACTAGTAAAGAGGCTTCTTTGAGTAAATTATTTTAAGTTTGTTTAGGTTAAACACAGATGGATCACATATCTTCAGGATTAATGAAAATGCAGGAATTATGGTCACTTTTTATACACAGGGATCAACAGCTGTGCTCATATGTGCATCCATGTCTATGTGTATACACTCTACCTAGTTTGGATAAACAGAACCTTTGAGGTTTGTGAGCATCTCCCAGCTCTTGTCAAGATGAATGTTAACACTTATTTGAATTTATATCCCCTCCCACAGATAGCATGGCACTGCACTGCAATTTGATAGACTAAGCACAGTGAAGAGGGAATTTGGGCAGCTACAACTTGTTATATAAAGCAACCAGACCATAAAATAGGTATCTGTGTTTACCTCACAGAGGTTAAGACTAAAAATGCAGACTTAATAGTATCACAAAATCCAGGTAAAAGATCACAGAAGATGGCATTTATGGATGAGCATCAGACATCAGAAGACTAAGTAAAATAATTTTATTTCTCAAATCACTGATACATCTTGGTCTTCGTTGAAGAGAACTTCCCTTAAAATGCCCTTTCCTACATTTTTTAAATTGCATTATTGATACTCTGATATATTGGGCTTTCATTTGGAGGACTTTTCCATGAAACACAAGTTTCTACATCCACAAAGGACATATTACTAAGAAAGATTTAAGAAAATTATGTCTTCTAATGGCAAAGCAACACCCATGGAAAATAACCAACACCAATTATAAACCATTGAAACGTATGGCAGACAAATGCTTATTTGGTTAATCTCTATTAACAGCGATATAAATTTGGTGTTAGTGACTTCTACTTGCAATCCAGAAACCAGAATGTAGAAAACCTTGCCGCTATTCCCTTCTCTGCCTCAGGAGGAAATCCATGTCTACCACTATACAGAAAAGAACTCAAGAACTCTAAGGGCAGCTAGAGCACTGTACCACATATTCAACAACACATTCTTCTTTGTCCTATGGGTCAGTAAATCCTGAGAAAACCAGTCAAAAAAACTCAAAAAAACCCAGGGAGACAAAGAGGGAATGGTACCATAACTCAGAGTATAAAAGAGACCCTTGGATTTCACTCTGGAATCAAGAAAACACTTAAATACCTCATGAAGGGGAGTAGCACCTGGGAATGGCCTAACTAAACATACTCTTTGATACCAGCAAAAAATTTGAGACAAAGTTCTCCACTGAAGTTTTCATACTGCAAGGGACATGTAGCCATTCAGCTTAAGATAAAGGGCACTGTCATCACTCATGAAAGCAGCGTAAAGAGAGACGGAAAGTGAGACTTCCCATTTCACTGTTTTTCCTTTGCCTAAGAATACACAAAAGCATTTGTTTGCATTTGACTTTCATTTGAGGAGGAAAAGCATGCTTTGTTTCATTTTGTTTAGGTCTGAAACTAGTCAGGAGAAGGAGGAAAATCTGACCTAAGGGTATTAATAATTTGTGTAAACTAAGTCAAGTCCCAATTCAGATATCTTTTAGGAACCAAAAAAGTCAAAAAAGTCTTCCTTCCCTTCACCTCTCTCCCCCTTTTTTTTGATGACTCTGTAGACCAGAAGGATTCTGGGCTCTGAAAGCAGGCGCAATCCATTGTTCACTGCACTATGATGGGTAGGTAGTTGAGAATCTATTTTGCCATAGCTAGCTCCACTCCAACCAAATATATAAGAAATTTAATGTTAACCATGAGATAGCACACTTTTCTAACCTCAGGTGTTTCTAGAATTGGGGCCCTAATACTCACTCATGTTCCACTTAATTTTATAATTCTTCATTGTAGTACCTGAAGTTGACTTTGGCCTCAAAGATATTAGAGCACGTGTCTTTAGAACGCAAAGAAAAATTCAGTTCAGTGATTTATGGCTGTTCAGTGGGTCAGCCTACCCAGCAGGAAATTTGGCCTTTGCAGCTCATCTTCATTTATTTGATTTACTTAGATTTAATATCAAGTACATGAAAAACACACAAAAACACGCCTATCTTGTACAGTAATGCACCTCTGACAGATATATGGGAAAAGAATCCAACAAAAATCAGTGGCTAACCCACAACAACCTCAAATAAAACACAACTTCTACCTAAACTTCCGCCAATAAAAACCGACACCCAGCCTCCATTTCAGTCCAGCCACTCCTAATGAATTGATATGTTGTTCCATCCAAGTCACGTGAGAGCAAGAAGTTTACATTTCTTGCCAGCAGAGACAGGCATTTGTGGTTCCACTGCTTTTATTACAGATTTCACAGAGTTATTTGCTGCGTACTGCGATCCTGCAAACATTTCATTGCACTGGAGATTTTACTCACAGAATTCTGTTTTGGTCAGGAAATGCTTCTCCTCACATTCAAAGTTATGTGCACACCTTCAGGTTTGCAAAAACAGACATCAGAGTGGTAAGAGACACCACAATAACAAACACTGTTATAGGCAATTAGCCATATGTCGGCGATTTAATCTACTGCTATAAACCCTGAGTGTTACCACAAGAAAGTAATTGGAATTAATTTGGACACTGTTTTACTAAATATTTCAAGTAATTATTCTACAGTAATCAGAACATCAGTTCTGATGAAGAATGTTAGTTTGTGTGCTGCATGAAATCAGGAAGGTATTTTGTTCCTACAAATGCAGTCATATTTCTTTCTCTCATGTGTGAAGTGTGGTATTAAGCTATAGCTCATCTCCAAAGTTGTTTGGCTTTCTGTTTGTTTTGCCTTTAATTGTAATTTGATTCACCCAGAAGTAAAAAAAAAACTGTATTCAATGGGAATGTTCACAAAAATAAGGATAAAATACATCACAAGAGTTTTACCTGTTGTTCTCTTATATTTAAATGGAAATTATTACAAAATTCACCAGCCTGCACATCTGTGTTCTACAAATTACTGATATCATTAATGTAAAGAAATAACAGGTACGGTCTCCCTTGTGAGAAAGTGTGAACGCTATTTTATTTTCTCTTGAGTACAGCTCATGGAAGTATTCTTTCAAAGATATCCAATCAAAAATTCTGGTCATAAAAGGATGACTGAATTGAGTCCATCTCAATGCCTCAACCCTTCAAAACAATGGCTGTATCATTAATGATAACTGTATCACGCTATCCAAGGAAATAGACGTAATGAATCTGAGCTGGCTACCTCAGGAATGTGTCTATTGAGCATCTGAATTGAAATTGCTGTTCAAAAGGTTTCCAGGCACTCTTCCTGAAGTGTTATCTAAATGTACAGTAACCACTAACAAGATTGTTCAAGTGAACTTAAAAATCATTGTAATTATTTATATTCGATTATGCTTTTATTTCTTTTTTACGTAATAATTTTCCTGGAAAACCAGGTGGTCAGATTTTGAAAGAGCTTCAGGAGCAACTGCACAGACTAGGACGTCACCACATTAATGAAGAACCCATGCAGTGAAATAGTGACTAGTTATCTTTGTTGTTTCTCATTATATATAAGGACTGCCCAGAAAATTATAGTTTAAAATCTGCAGGTTCCAGAATACAGAGCTACATTGGGGAAATACTGCCACAGCCCACACTGATGCCCCAACAGAGACATCACTCTACAAAAAGCTATTGGACAGCTTCTAGCAGGGAAAATCTATCATGAAATTAAAAGCAAAGACACATTTGTGCCCTGGAAGTCACATACCACCAGAAACTGTGAGAGGATACCAGAGTAGCATCATCATATGTTGTCCCTGTTTTAACATCAGGCACCTCCCCAGTTGCTGAAACAAATTCCTATCTGGCCCAGCCCAGCCACTCTTACATTCCAAGAAAACATTCAGTTGGGGGTGGAAATACCTTGTTAGAAACATAACCAATTCTACTTTATCTTGTATATATCAGTGAAACTGTTGAAGTCATCTCACATACACTATTAAAATTACAAAGGTCACTTAAAAACTCTTCACTTACAAACAGCAGTAACTGACACCATGTCACACAAAAGGCAGAACTAAGGGAAGAGCTCTGCACAAAGAAACAATCTCCCTGTTCAGTCCTGGGTGTAGAGCTATGTCAAAAAACATTCTTGAGAGCCTCATGCCATTGCACTCCACGTTTTCAGACTACTCAGCAGACTCAGCAAAGATGCAAGCATTGCAAAATAAGCCCTTAATGTATGTACATCAAAGCAGATCATTTTAAGAGCTTTCAGGCAGGCGGTCGATCAGCACTTACACTGCAGACCAAGCTCAACGCGCTCATTTCCAGGAAGTTATTTGATAACTGCTGTTAAAATGGAGATAGTTCCTGAAGGAAACCATTCAGCTGTGAGTGATACCCCTTGTAAGATGCATGAACCTTACCCACAGCCAACCCCAAACAGAGGAGAATCTGCTGTCTCAAACACACAAAGAATTTGAGCCATTTCTCCTCCTGCCTGTGGGAAGCTAGGGTGCAGGGAAGGGAAGTGGACAGCTAGGGTTAGGGGACAAGTGATGTTCAGCTAAGAAAGAGGCAGAGGAGCCAGGTGCCACCCACCCCACTGCTGGTTGCAAACATGCCAAGAGAAGAAGCTGGCTGAGCAACAGCTGTGACCAGGAGCTGCTGCATCAAAAAATGGATTTCCTGGGAGGCCAAGCTGGTGGGGGCCATGCAAACTTTTCAATTTTTCCATGTTATTATGGGAAACAAAACCTCTGGGACAGGCACAGCATATTCCATCTTTCAAGCCAACCTTGAGGCTGGCCACAGCTAGTCTGTAACACAAGATGTCTGTAGGAGCAGACAGGATAAATCTCTCACCACTCACCCCACTCTGTGCTGCACTTGTGCTGCCATCCTCCTCTACAAGACACTGGGTGCACAGGCATGTACAAAACACAGCTTTTACCAATTCCAACCACTGCTTGTATGCTTAAAAAAAAAAGTGAAGCTTGGAATTGAAACTCAAGTTGCCAGCGTACAGAACTCTTCCTTGCTTAGTAAAAACCAATGGAGTTATCAAGTAATTTCTGAGTTCAGAGCTTAATAATTACATCCCCAGCATTTGAGTTCACTCAAGGCCTCAAGCATTGCTCCAAGCACAATCCACCCAACTGAAAACTGTCTGCGTTTCTGGGTATTTAGGTAATGTATGCTTTTATCTTGGGAACTTTTGTACTGGGATGAATTTGACCAGCAGTAATTGGATTTAGATAAGCAACTCTGAGGCTCTTTCATTCTTGTGAATTAATATCTAAATAGCATAACCAGGTTTATTTTGTTTAAAGCAGACTCTATTAGGCAAATCATGGGTTTTTGGAGAAAATAAAGCCCACATTATGAAGAACTAAAGTATGGAAAGAACTGCTGTTGAATTTCTTGGAGAGACATTTTTCCTATAATACACTGTGACATGAACTTACAACATCCAAACACATACAAAGGGGAAATTCACTCAAAATTTTTTTAATATATTTGCATTATAATTTCTGGGCATTCCATCTACTGCATGGCATTTTAAATGCTTACATTTTTTCCCCAAAATATAAGACATTCTGTCCCTTAAAGACTGAGTTGCTTTGTTGCCCTTTCTCTGAATATTATTTTTAATTAAAAAAAAAAAAAAACTGAAAATTTAAGACAAAATTCTCATATTCACACAAAAATACAACAATAAAATACATGCCCCTCACAGCACCTCACACAGAGCAGTGCATGTCTTGGGGAACAAACAGAAGGAGCTACTTGCAGGAAACTGATGGTGTACTGGACTGACAAGACCATGCTTCCGTAAGAATTTAACATTTGGATGCTCTGTCTTCTCTAATTACTTTGGTCTGGCTGTCATGTTTACAAAAATCATTCCTTCACTCAGTAAAATCCAAGCTCTTCACACTGTCTCTCACAGTATCCCACTGGACAAAATGTCCAGCACACAGCTGGATAAACACATCTTGCAATGGGTGGGAAACTGGCTCATGGGTTGTGTGTGCACAAAGGGCCACAGTGAATGAGGGGACAGAGAGCTGGGCATGGTCACTAGTGGGGTTCCACAGGGTTCCATCCTCAGCCCAGTGCTCAGTGTCTTCATAAATGGCTTGGGCACAGGACGGGAAGGGATGCTAAGCTTGCAGAGAATACAAAAGTGGGAGGAGCTGTTGTTCCTTTCAAGGGCAGAGAGACCTAGGCAAATCCCAGGACTGTGAATCAGTATGAAGTCTAACAAGGGAAAGCGACAGATTCTGTGCTTGGGACAGGGCAACCCTGGGTGTATGGACAGACTGGGGAGCGAGAGGCTGGAGAGCAGTGCTGCACAAAGGGACCTGGGGGTCCTGGTTGATGGCAAGTGGAATGAGAGTCAGCAGTGGCCCTGGCTGCCAGAAGGGCCAACCCTGTCCTGGGGGGCATCAGGCACAGCATCACCAGCCAGGCAAGGCAGGGGATTGTCCTGCTCTGCTCTGCACTGGGGCAGCCTCACCTCCAGTCCTGTGTGCAGTTTTGGGTGCCACAATCTAAGAAAAGTATAAAGCTAATAGAGAGTGTCCAAAGGAGGGCTGTGAAGATGGTGAGGGGTCTAGAAGGGAAGCCATATGAGGAGCAGCTGAGGTCTCTTGGTCTGTTCAGCCTGGAGGAGATTGAGGGGAGACCTCATTGCAGCCTGCAACTTCCTTGTGAGGAAGAGGAAGGGCAGGCATTGATCTCTTCCCAGTGGTGACCAGGACAGAACCCAAGGGAATAGCCTGAAGCTGTGTGAGGGGTGGTTTAAGTAAAGGCTCTTCACCCAGAGGGTGACTGATGATCCTAGTGGGTCTCTCCCAATTCTGCACAGAATATTCTGTGAAGTCAGTAAACAATCTAGACTGACAACTTGTCCAAGAGTTTCAGGAATGTCACAAAAAAAGGGAGAGAGGCCTCTTAAATCTTTTGGTTTACATCTAAACCAGCCCTGAGTCGTTGGCACCAAATTCTGAAAGGGCAGCTCAGCAGTTTTGAGAGACCTTCCATTTCTGATCCTACCAGCACAATGAGAAGCCTAGCTTTAAGCAGACAGTAATGAGCATTATAGCATGTGGGAAGCGTGAATTTTCAAGAGAATGCAAACTGATGAATCACTGAAACAACATATACATATTCAATAGTATCTTCTGGTACAGATATTTACTACTAAGGGTGTAGTGATTTCACTCATACATGGGCCAATTAGGCACCATTGTCCCACATCCATTGAAAATATATTTTCCAGAGCTAGGAGAGAGAAAAAGCTATGAAATCCATAAAATAACTACTATATAACATGTCTATAAGCACTATTATTGCTTTAGACAAATAAAATCCAAGATCTTACCATTCTATTGAAGAATGGTTCCACGTTAGGAAGAACCTAAGAAGCTATTTTAGATTATGGATCATGCAATTTATAGATCATATTCAGAAATCCCACTTTTCAGAAGATGCAAGCACCATTTATCTCAAATCACAGGGCTCTAATACAGCCCTGGAAGGCTGTCTTATGTCCTTGGGTGCTCATTTATTGAAGAATAGGAAAACTTAGAAGTTTTAGTGAAGTTTGCTTCTTGTAAAATTTCAACAACCTCAGAAAGATAATCCTGTAAATAAACAGGCATGTAAAAAAACACCTATAACTAAAAATTCCTTTGCTGTTAATATTCTAGCTTTCCTTTCCAAAAGAAAATCTACTGCTATTAAAGCCCAGGAATGTGTCTTGCCTTCACCCTCACTAAATTGAAAGACTTGTCTCACATTAAATTTAGAAATGTATTTACAAGACAACACATATTTACCAGGAAAGAGAAGGTGATACTTCACATTCAAACTAATCTGCATTTATATATCTATATATGAACCTTCACCCCTGGCAAAACAATTTCATATGAGAGTGTACAGGCTTGAAGGCTTATTGCAATTGTTTTAAGTATTTGGGAAATTAAACCAGGTAAAACAGAAGCTAAAGTAAATGAAATTTAAACAGACACAACATTTGTTGAAACAGTAAGACCTTGAATTTTCAGACCTGCAAGATGTATATAATTTTATAGTTCACAGCTAGCTTTTCCTGTAACCTTGTCCCTTTCTTTGGCAAAATCAGAATAAGAATTTGTTCAGCATATAAATGAAATTAAGTTGTTTAATCTAACACTTTCAAAAACATCAAAAATATGTTTGAACACAAAACATGTTTTGTGTTCAAAAATATCAAAGATAGCTTTCTTTTTCATTGCCTTCAGTAGGTTCAACCTCAAATCCTATAGACAGATTTTACAATAAGGCTATCACACCCTGTCACCCTGGACAGAATAAAACACCAGTTACTAATGTGGCACTCCCCACAATAGCCTGACATTTTACAGAGTTTTCCCTCAGCTTGTTGCAAATAAGACACTTGGCTATTAGCTGCAGTTTCTATTCTAAATGCTGTTTATTCTTAATTAGTGCTATGTATTATATTCATATTAAATCTGTATATTTAAATATTGAAGCTATTTAAGACTATTTAAAAATTAATTACATTATTGTACATCATATCAAAATTATTACATTTATGTTTTTACTTTGACAGAAAACTATGTTTTTCCCTCACAGTTCTGCCATGACAAATAACCAGTGTTAATAATTAATTAGCAAAATATTCTACAGTTGCTAAATTAAGTACGGAAAACTAAATTCATGCACAAATTACTAACTATGATTTCATGCAGTACAGTTCAGTTCTTTTTCTGGGCCATCATTAAATCTTCAATTACTAATTATTCCACATTTTCAAGAATTCAGATGTCTTAAAAAATAAAATGCAACTTTTGTTTGCAGACACTTAGCATTGCCTCAAAATTTTCTATATGATAGCAGGCACTATTGGGAAGACAGCTTAGGGATCTGAAACCCTTCAGAGAATGAGATGTGGTTTACTTATCATTACTGTCACAAATGATAATGCCAGGCATACCTGAATTTTCAAAAGGCAGTGGATTTATTAAAAGTCCAAATCTTTTCTAGGATAAAGACATTGCTCATCATCATTGGAAATAAAAAAAATGAATCAGTTCTTCAAACTTAAAGAATTTCCTCTGTCCAACAATTCAATTATTTTAGATATTGTGGAAATACCTCTCCTCTCCCTAACATATCATTCCAAAATGTAGAATTTGTTTGCTTTGTATGTTCTAGCAAGCTGGGCTGTCTTGAATCCAATTTCTCATTCACAGTCTTGCTTACTTACGGAAGATTCATTGTTAAATTACAGTTGGTATGAACCAGCATGCCAGCATACCATGATATTAATCTCTGAAGTGTTCAATCATTTAACAATAGCCTCATTATTCAAGGGAACTCTGAGAATTCAGTTTGCGAAGATTTTCTGACATTTTACTAAAACAATTTACTCTTAAAAGAATTCAATGACTGCAATATATTGCAATATATATATGTATATATACATGCCTCAATCAGATGGTTCCTCTCTAATAACAGACAAGAAAAAGAAGAAGAATTGAAAAGAAAAGGAATTACAGATAAAAGCAAGAACTCCAGCTACCACCAGGGACCGTGAACTCAAACTGATAATTTAAAGCTAAAGCATTTTATAGGGTTCACACGGAGGCCACTTGAGTCAAATGTGTGAGTGAGACTTCTTGAGTTCACACAGCTCCCATTTCATTATTTACAAGTTAGAAAAATCCAGGTACTTGGGTTGTCTTTAGAAATAATATAGTTTTGAGAGGAACTGTTTCTTCAGTATTTTACATTGCAAAACACATCATTTGGGAACTACATCATAGAAAATATTCTTTTTCTTCAATATATTTAGTTTAATCCTTTTATTTCCAGGGCTGGAATGTCACAGTTGCATTCACTTTCCAAAGGCTGAACTTTGAAAAAAGTGGCACAGAGGTGCATATTCTTTTTCTGCCTGAAATTTTCAAGAAGAAACAGCAAGAGCTTGGATTTGGATTTTTACAATTATGCGGGCAAAAGTTCACACTGCTCACTCAGAACTGGGACAGAATACCTCTGGGTTTGAGTTCCTTTGAATTTTAATTCCATCTAGTATATTTATAAAAGCAAAGATTTTTTAGTCCATTTATTTGTACAACTCTAACATAATGACAGGCTCGGGGAGAGTGTGTGAAAGCAGATTTGATAAGCGATTTGTCCGTGATACTTTTGAATAGTCATGAACATGTACAATTTCAGGCATGTTGAACTTAAACAGGATGAACGACATTTCTCAAGGTTAAATTATGTTTGTAGGCTCATAAATTAATGTGCTTGTTTGGTGTGAAAAGTCCTCCCTACAGCCTCAACACAGCGAACAGATGTACACAGGACATACAAGTGCATGTTCCCAGTCAGCCAGGGCTTTGCTTTCCCCAGTGCAAGGCCTATAACCACCACAGTAATTAGCTTGAAGAAGACAAATCTGCTCTGGCTGGTAACTCACCACAACTCCCAGGTATTCACCAAAACCTTCTCTTGAGTGATAGTTATGTCAACAATTAAATTCAAACTAGGTGAAGCAGCCCCACAATATAGATCCACAATTATGAATAATGTAATAATATTTTTTCTGTTTTCAAATCCACTAAAAACTTGCAAGTGAATGCAGCATTAAATGAAGTCACCCGATATGAAAACATTTTTGGATTTAAAAAGATAATTTGTTTAGAGGCTTTATCTATTGTATAAATAATTATTCACTCTTTATTATCCAAAGAAAGATGGACATATTTGAACATATGAGCCTCACTATGTCAGGTGGATAAATATCTTTGGACAGGGAAAGCTTATTGAAAACTTCACTTTGGATCAGACTCTTGCTTTCAGAAATGTGGTACCCTTCTGCTGGCTCCAAGGGCTGCCCTAATTTAAACTGATGGAGCAATTGCCCTTGTCTTGAACTGTTGAAGATCTGCTTTGAGAAAACATCAAGGGGTGGGTTGTGCAGCTTGTACTAGCACACCCTGTAGCTCTCTGCTCATCAGTCAACACTTCTGAGCCTAAGAAAAACAAAATTTTAGTTAACCAAAATCTTGTGCCAGCTGCTCCCACTGGACACCTTGGCCCTGAGTCTTCTACAGAAGAAAAGCCAACATTGGCAATTGCTGTGCTCTGCTGTGGTTCAGTTTGTGCCCAAAAACAGCCAACAGGGACCAGGAAGGGATGAGACAAGCCATGGGATTCACTAAAGAAATAAACTCTTTATAGCCATAGAGTCTTCTGTCCTTAAAAGGACGCATGGTTGGTCGTGCTAGGCAGAACCCTAGAAGGAAAGCAATAAAGAGACGCATTGTAGCCCATCCTTTCTGAAATATCCATGGGCAGATCTACAGAAAGGCACAAGAATTTAAATACTTTATGTTTCTGCTGAAAATTTTTACCCCAGGAACATAAGACTCACTGAAAAAACACAGTGAGCCCATTTTGAAATCTGACCAGTAATGCTGAATTTGGAAGCAATTTAGCTTCAATTGCTTGGGAGCCCTTAAGAAAAGACTTTTGTATATTACTGGCTTCGGGCATCTTCAAATAAACTAATTAAATAAGATACAATCCTCAAACCATATAAAGATACACATGGAAAATCTGAGACCTCATTCTGAGTATTGGGCATTCTTTGAGAGAGAGAGAACTGTGATTCACTGGGATAAATCCATGTCTTCCCAAAGCTGGTCAAGGACCTCACTGTCAATTGCTCTTTAATGCACAAGAAAAGGTTATGAAGTTAATTTTGATATAAAAAAATTACAAATAAATAAATATGAGATAGCCTTTTCTTTTGCTTATATATTTCAAGCCATTGTTAAAGACTCAGGCTGTATTTTCATGTTTCTCTTTAGAGCCATGAGGGAAAGAAACCTACATTTTTATAAGAATTGAAAGCTGAGTTCTCTACCTTATCACATGCCTAAGGAACTAAGGGTTTAAGAAACAAATACTGTGAACCTAGCAAAAAAATTTTGAGGCATGGCAACACCAAGGGCTACATCTTCATCAAATATTAGTGAACAACTTCACCTAGGGTAAGAACACTGCTTGACAGTTGCATGTTATGGGTCCCAGAAAACAATCCCAAGGAAAAAAAAAAATTATAGCAAGGAACAAATCCAGCCTGTGATCTATTCCTACTTTATAAAAAGAGCTGGATTTAAAGACAGATCAAAAGCACAGCACTGACACTCCTCACTTAATGCTATCTCACACATAAATGACAAGTATATCCTATACAGATAAACTATATTCCAGCATAGCTATTCTGCCAAATATAATCTCCCAAAGGTGCCGGGTTTGAAAATTAGTAACACAATGATCACCTATAGCAGCAAGCTGTCTGCTTTTTGAACATCCCATCAGAAGCAGTACAAGCACAAAACGTATGTAAAAGGGTCACAGTCATTCTTCATGGAGTCAAACACACATCCTACAAGAAACAGGCAAATATTCTGCAAATATTTACAACTGTGAATGACTGACTTAATATCCTGGACAGTCTTGAATGCATCCAATGGCCAGCTTTCATCAAGCTAGCACTTGCAGTATCACACCATGTATTTATGCATTCCTGAAACATCTTATTCATCAACAGCATTTGCACTCTTTCCTCCCACTGACTCAGACTTTGGGAGTTTCTGACCCTTTTCCTTTCTGCTATTCAAGAAAGGAAGTTCTCAAAAGACCAACATTTGAGTAAGAAGCCAAGGCAAAAGAAAAGGTCTGCTCTAGCTACTCATTTCCCATATGCCTTTGCCCATCGCTTTACTTGGGCTTGTTCCAGAGACCAAAGAGATCAAGAGAAAAACCTGTGGATTTGCCCTGTTTTGCAGTTTCTGAGAGCCATTAAATGTTTCTCTACATGCAACATTCCATTTTTTAAGACAATTTCCTATGTTCAGACTTCAGTTTCTTTGTGTTTCCCACATTCTCAGGACAACAGTTTCTTTGTTCAAGCTTCCATGTTTATGGTATGTTATCTTATCTCTGGTTTAGCCTTTAATATTGAGCAGAGTCAGAAAAGAATCATCCTCTTGTTTGAGATGCAAAGGTTTATGTCTGCTTACATTTTTAAGATACACAAACATACTTTAAAAAGTCTAAGAAAATATACTCTTATTAATGCTGTTATCTGAACAATGATACTTAACCCCAGTTGCAGCTTAGTTCCCTTATCTCCCCTGTGAAATAGCTTTTGTTTCTCTAGGATGCAGGCATGTTAGTCTCATATCAGAGTCAAACTTCCCCAGCTCTGCAAAGGAACAGCAAAGTTGAATTAGAAGGAAATTCACAGAAGTGAGAGTGAAGCAAACTATTACAGTGGTGGGAGAGGGTGGGAGAATTTTCATAGCCTGGAGGCCACCCAAAGTTGAGAGAGACACTCAATGTCCCAGTGAAACTGATTCAGAGAAGAGACACAAAAGCATAAGAGTGGAGAATGGCAGAAAAATCCAGGCCGTAGTCTGAATTCCCAAACTGCACCTGCACATGGTGAGGAACACAAGGACCTGCCCACACCATACCCATGCCAGTTTTGCAGTAGAACACGGCTGTGTTCTCAGCTGGCTTTGACCTGGTCCCAGGTTTCACTGCATGGCTCTAATACCCAGAAGCATCTTCAATAGAGGCTCCTTCAGGAACTGCATGCTGTGAATTTGAAATGCACACTACTGACTCAGTTCTGCATGCTTTTCCCTATCTAAAAGAAAGCACTTCAAAAGAGAAAAAAGAGTCATCATTTGTTTAAACCCTAGGCAGGGTTCTCGCCAACCTCCCCATGTCCCCCATCCCTAACCTTCTCCCAGAGGCTGATTTCTTGCCCACCTCTAAGATTAGTGTGTTCAAGACCTGCTCAATTTTGACAAGGGAAGAAAAAAAAAACCACCTTGAACAGAAAGCCTTTTGAGTCTTCCCTTATATTTGAAGCCTTTGTATTTTTTAATCCCTGCTCTACCAATTTTGTCCCCTATTCCCCTCCTCCCCTTCAGTGGAAATTTTCTACTCTTTACAAGCCTGACTCTCTGCAGAAAATTGATTTCCCCTAGGATACAGCCATCCTACTGTTCTATGCATGGTCATTAATGACCATCCTGTTCACCACAGAGACAGACAGACACGGTGGCACTCCTCCCTGCTCCTTAGCACAGAAAGCACACCAGGAAAAATTGTAACAGCCTCAGAGCTCAACCATACCAAGAGTTCATCGTCCCCAGAAAACACCATACAAAATCCCCAAATGAGCTATTACAAGAATAAAATGATTCTTGCTGGTTTCTGTCACTTTTTACTTCCACTGCATTAGATTGAAATTTTTTTAATCTCTCCCAGGTAACAACCATTATGTAGTTTCCTCTCTCCCAGAGCAGCTAGTTCCCTTCTTCCCCCACATGGAAACAAACCCTAATCAGATGTTACTTGGACTCATACAGGTTTTTACTTGGGGACTGGCATCAGGCTATCCAAGGGCAGAATGCATTTCAGCACAGACTGCACAACCTGCCTGAAGATGTGAGAAAATACCTGGGTGCTGCGCTTCTTGCCATTTCAGCTGCTTTGCAAGTAGTGCACCTGCTGGCTTCACCATCTTACATGTAAGGTGGAGATCTGCCATCTTACATCTGACTGCAGCAACATCCCATCCTTGGAGTGACAGGCAATTCTCCCCTTAACTCTTGGTGTCTCTGATGCCAATGGGTAGCACAAAATGACTGTACTCACAAAACTGCTTAAGCCTTCTCTAGAAACATCTTTTGGATGGACTCTAAACTGACTCATCTTCTCCTTGACCCATGAGGTTCTTGTAAGAACTTCCTTTTGTCCCTGCTGCTATATGGAGGTACAATGGAGGACTCGAAGTCACAAGCTACATTACTAGTTTCAGCAGGACCAAATATAAGGAAAATTATTCATAAAGCTTAAAGATGGATATAGAGCTGGCTTTTGTGCTTTCTGTTTAATATTCAGCTTGGTTCCAATGAATTTACATTAAATAAAAATGAGCAATGTCTTTAAATCAAAAGGCAAATTTTAAACAAAAGAAAACCTTTTTAGTGACTGTGATCAGAAAAAACCCCAACCCTAAAAATTAGCTCTGAAACTGGAAGAGGGCCTTAGCTACTGAACTGCAACTTGATCTGAAAAATGTCAACACAGTGAATGCCTGATGTAGCACCTCAGAAAAGCTGGGGAGGGGAACTGCCCAAACCAAGATGTTCATATTTAAATCTCACATTGTCCAGCTACACTTTGTATATTGTGCCATGATTTCTTTATATAACTCTCAATAATGCTTGCTAATATTAACCGAGCAAATCCTCTGCATACAAACAGGACAATCCACCCCACTGTAGGTCTCATAAAATCATACGCTCTGTGGAAATTTCCAAATACCTCAACACAATATGGGTGAGTTAAGGATAAAGTTTCAAGCCTAAACTCCATAATTTCCTGTCTTTTGCTGGTCTACGCAGCCCTTTAATGCTACGTTAATATCATTTCTGGGGGTGTGATTGAATTACCCGCCACTCCTGATGCCAGCATTAGTGGATTTCTGTGTAACAGGAGAGCACACTTTACTGCTCATACTGTTACTAAATACCATTAAGCAGAGCAGCTGCAACCCTCCTGATAGCAGGACTGGAGGGCTACCTCGTTAGGAGGGGACAAGCACTTTACTGCTGGCACAAAGCCTGAATCCCAAGAGCCCTCAGCACATCTAATTTACCCTGATGTCCCCACCAGGCAGCCTGCCACAGCATATCCCTCAGCCAGAAAAGGTCCCCAGGCCTGTAAGTCTGCTGAGATGCAGAGATCTCTCTCACAGGCTCAGCATCCCGAGTCCTACGCGATGCTGCCGTGACTTGGCAGCTTGAAAAGATAGAGATGTATTTCTTGGTGACCTTTTGGCTCCAGGTGCAACAGAGAGCTGCTAAACTGTCCACTGAGAGCACGCCTCACACACTGGTTGGTGACAGCTACTAACTAGTGGCTACTAACAGTGCTTTGAAAATCCCTTTCCAAGTCTTTGTGGAGAGACTAAAATGCCATACGTATGTGAATTGCAAAAACTCCACAGCAGCCTCCAAAGGGAGATTCAACACGAGTTTCTCAATACCCTTGCCCTGCTAACCAGCACCTTCTAAGCAAATATGAGCCTGACTACTCTGCAGACACATCCCTCTTTAGAGGAGGATTGCATCAGAGAAGAGAGGGAGAGATGAGGAGCAATGGAAACAAAAATGAGGGAGAATGAGGAGTTTACACATAGTTGGCTCACTACACGCTGACAGACAAAATCATCCAAGCAGTTGCAATGAGCTGTAGTTACATTTCCTGCCTCTCTAATCCACCTCTTCCTCACCAAAAAAATGCCTCCTATGCTGCCTATGCAGCTATACTTGACCAGAAGCAGTGGGAGATTCAGCTGCTAGCAACCAACTAACCATAGCCCCATGGGAACAGCATGGCAGGGACACAGGAGGGACAAGAAATGTGGTCCTGTTATTGAGAGAAATTCTTGTTTCTTTATATCTAAGTTCAGTAAGAACCAACGAACAAACACAGGAATCCATTAAGAATTACCACTTGCAAATCCCATATTACAAAAGAGAGAGTTTTTTCTTACCACTCCATGAAAACAGAGATGGAACAACTACAGTTCTGGAAAGTGCTGATGGCATTGACCAGCTGTATCATTACAACCTGCCTCCCATGTCTATAAGACCTGCTAACAGTTATGTCTGTAGTCCAATGGAAGCAAGGCACTGTACTCATGCTTAAATCACAGCATGAGTACAGTGCCTTGCTTCCATTTAAACCCCACCAAGGACTTGGTCACTTTCCAGTTTTTCCACCATAGGCATCATTTTTCCTTTCCATCTAGAAGCACTTACCCTGACTTTATTTTCTTCTGAGCCAAGAGATTATTCTATATGAATCCTTCAGGCCCTTGAACTGGCTGTATGTTCATATGTGATAGGAATTATTTGTTATAAGGCACTTCATTTGTTCCTATGGCACTTAATAAACTTTATATTGAAATACTTGTGTTAAATTGTTATCATTAAGAAAACTTCCTAGCCACAGTCCATTTAATTGGCAATTCTAAATTTGGTGTTGATTTAAGTAAAACAGAGGAGACCCAACACATTAAAGATGAGTAGAGAAATTGTTAGGTATGGCTTAAATGCAAATTCCTTACTTTTAAAAGGAAAGCTTCAAGGGTGCTGCAGTTTTCTCATTCTATGGGGTTTTGTTGCTCACAGCCAAGGATGGACAGACACAAGACTGAACATTAAAGGTAATCAAAACCTCAGAGGTTTAGAGATGAGCTTCTGCTTCTGACATAATGGTAGTACCAGTGTTCTGTGATCTCACAGAGTACATGTGGCACCTCCTGACACTCCTACTAAGACACGACAGCAGCTTTTGAGTATAATTTCTCCTGCTTAAAAACACAGATGTTCCAGTAACACATTTCATCCACTTAAGGACATATGCGAACATACATAAGCTAAATACAATAACAAATGTCCATAAACATGAAATAATTAGTTTCAAAAACATTTAAATGATGCCTGCAGTCCTTGATGAAATTATCTGAAGGCTGGAGAAAACTGTCTTACAATCAGATACTTAAACTGCTCCATCTCTTTGGATTCTTAAAGAAAAAAAATCCGAGAAGTGACTGCATAAGTGCATCTGGGAGAAGATGGAGCAAGAGAATTCAGAGAGATCCTTAATCTCATTACATCAAGAAGAAACAGTGAAAAATTAAGACCAGAAACTTGATTTGCAAGTGGGTTAGAAATTCTGACCAGGGAACATGGTTAACAGGAACAAACTCTTAGTAACAGTGGTAGGTTTGCTGTTGTTTTCATCTCTTCAGTTCCAGAGTGGGTGCTGTTCTGGAACACATTCTTTACATCAAAACAAATTTCTATGCTTAGTCCAGGAACAAAGAAGGGAAATTTGAAGATCTTAATCAACCAGAAAATTATGGTAGACTGTTCCTTGGTCTCTTCTGTATCTTAAATTCTATGACTTTGTGAATAATTTTATCCCTTTTAATTATTAGTTCCCTACTATAAAAAAGCTAAAAAAGTTAATGTTCTTCTTGAATCAATGAATTACAGAAAATAATTGAAGTTTTATAATTGGATTATAACCCCAGGAGAATATGGAAATGCTCAACTGGGAAGCTGAAGTAAGGAAGGCATGTCTGTTTTCTTTTTTTTTATGTGATCACCAGGCAGTAATAGCCATAAATGCTTCACTTATTACCTGCATCACACTGAAACAATAACATGCCTGTGATCCTGCAATTACTGCTATTTGAACAGACTGCTGTGCTTCCATGAAGCTTCCATGGACTTGGGCATCTGTTGGCAGAAATCTTATTTCAGACTAGGTCCTATAATTCCACGTTGCCTTCCTTGTTTTATTCAGGGTTGCCCCCAGAGTGTGACCAGATACCTTCCAAGAGAACCAGAATCTAGAGGTCTCCACATGCCCTAGAGCTCCTGATGGGGACACAGAAAATACATGCCCAAGACAGAGAAAACCTTTTTAGATCTCTGTCAGTTCAACATCTTTTAAAAATTAGGCTGAAAACATTCTGTTGTTCCTGTCTCTGTTTATAACGAGGCAAATAGAAAAACCTCTGACATAGCTGCAACAATTCTAAGAAATTCCTCCTCTGGTGAACATCTTTAAAACAAATTATAGCCTTTGCAGTTTTTAACACAAATCTAGTAGCAACACTTGTCACACAAATAATTCTGGGAAGTTACCAAATACTTGGAATGAAGGACATTGCATGCTACATAGCACAGAGCTCTTGTCGATGCTTGTTTGGAATGGTATGAGAAAGTCTAGTGGTTGAACACAATGACATTTTTGTTCTCGTGCTGATAATATTCAATAGCTTTGCCACCAAAGTTGGCCTGCCACTTCCCCTCACATAGAAATTGCAGGCATGCACTAAGGTTTTTGCCATTAGCTGGAAGCAGTGCCCAGGTTATTCTTGGTTTGGGGAGGGGGGCTGTTAAGCATAGCTGGTATTGTTTTCTTTCAGCAAAGCTTTAGGACAATGTAGTTCTCAAACAGAGCAGAACATTATCTGCGTCATACCTTCAAGGAAAAGGTTAAAGAAACATTTCTGCTACACAAATGTCAGAGTGTGAACAGCATGTCTCCATCTCCTCTCAAAAGCTGGTGGCTCCTAAGGAGCATAAACCACATGCCAGTCACAGAACTTCCGTCTCCACTCTCTACACATGCAAGACAGCAACTGGCTCTGCTCTCCCACTGCTGCCATCAGCTCGCAAAGGATATGAGATCAGAAAGACACACTGAACCTGACACCATGGAATTTAGGAGAACAAACACCAAAAATGCAGACAAATCTAAACCACATGGATAAGCTTCAAAACAGAAGAAATAAAGATAACCAGAACTTGCACTAAAAAAAGACCCAACAAAACACTGCTATGACTTAAAGGACAGCAGTGAAGCAACATTTATTAAACCAACAGCATTTCAGCCAGCCCCCTCACTGGAAAACAGAAACCAAACATCAGAGTTTTACAAGACACCTTAAGGGGCTGAAAAATTCAGACTGTCGAGAGATCCATGGCTATGAAAGCCCTTTCACAGAGAACATCCACATTACAAAAATAGACATGTCCCACATGGTGGAGAGCCTGTCTGTGCTTTGGACAGTTCCCAGCCATGAGCACTTTCAGACTCAAATGGAGACATGAGTAGCCTCGTGAATGGATGGTGATCCACAGCTGACTGGCTGCACAAAAAATATACTGGAGAAGTGGAGAAAGAAGGAGGACAAGGAAAGACTGGAAACATATCACAGCACAGGTTAGAAGAAGCTCATTAACTGTGTTGCCCTCCTATCTCAACATCCCTCCTGCACAGTCAGCAGAACAAGTGGCTGTTATGGTCCTGCCCTTCACACTGCTACAGAAAGCTCAATATTTCTGAGTTCTCTTTTTGGCTGTGGAGTGGTTTTTTGTTTGGTTTTTTTTTTTACTTTTTCTTTCTCTTTTATTCCACAAGGACTTTAATTAAAATTCATCAAAAGAAATATTTTCAGCAGCAGTTTCTGAAAATGCTCTCCTCCTCCCATATCTTCCATTAAATCAGGTTCATCCAACTTGAAAGGAGATGAGAAACTCTCACTGACATTCTGTCACACACCAGTGAAAAGACAGGCACATTCAAAACAGAGGAGAGTGCAGGTGCTCATTTATTACTTTACGCAGATTATTTTTCTGCCTTTCTTCCTGACAATGGGAACGTTCACATCCCAGATGGAGCTCTCTGTAGTGCTCTGGGCATTTGCTGACCTAAAGTTTTGTTTTCCCTGATGAAAGAGGCAAGGTAAGAAGAGGATTGGTTCGTTGCCTACTGAGGCAGCTTTAATGTTTGTTTCTAACAATGGAAGATGTTTGGGGATTATTTCAATGGAAATGAGTGTACAAATAATTTTTCAACTATATCAGGTAAAGGAGAAAAAATCTGTACACATCCATGTCCATATTTACACACTGCAAAAATATAATCTTAATATAACTGACTGCAAAATTGCAAAACAACTGATTTTGGAAACGAAGATGTCGTTCAAAGGAAATACAAGGTCACTGCCTTGCATCACTTCAGACCTAGAGAGTTCCACAATGTTTCTCACAGCACTGATAAGCATCATCACTGTAAAGGTGTCTTCAATGCAAGAATTAACAAAACATATGCACAGTATCAGTTTTCTCTGCTTTTATGCCTACATTATGCACCCTTAGAATTCACCATTTGGCTCCTGATCAAAAGCATTTTGACTTAAAAAAACATTACCCTTCCTTCCCCATCCTGGCCCTCTCAAAAAACTTTTAGGAAAAGTCCATGATATAAAGAACTTGAGAAGAATGAATATTTCTTCAATGCAAGGCATCAGTGTGTTTTTCTCTGGTCTGCAAACACAAACATTAACAAATGAGAGGAATACACTCATGTAGTTCCCTTCTTGCTTTCTATCAGCACATTAGTCCAGCAGGCTGCTTGGTCCAGCAGTGCACCATTCATAGGACTGACTTTGCTTTCCTGATTTTACTTGGAATAACAAAGAAAATCCAGGGGAGGAGAAAGGAGGAGGTTTGGGGTTTTTTTCTTTTTTCCCCTCAAATGAGGGCATTTCTTTAGCTCCCATGAAGACTGATCTCTTCAGCAGATTTCATAGCCATTCCCAGTTCTCATATTACCTGGATACACTGAACCAAAATATCCACCAAGACTTTAAGCAGGAGCTATTCCCTGTGATGCCACATGGTTCCTATATGAGCTAATCCCACTGAATGAGTGGTCTCACCTTCATGCCCTCTCAGTCTCTGCTATATCACAGAGCAATGGTGTCAGCTGATATTAATTACAGGAGAGACGGAGGTTGTGGTTCTGTTTGAATTAATATGGAAGACAGAGTGCGCATTGCTTTAACATACAGAATGTTACAGAATGCAGAAAATTCCTTTACCACTCCAAAGGTTACTTCTTAAAAATTGAGGAGCAGACACAGCCTAATGCTCTGTAAGTCTGTAAGTCTCAAGTAGTTTGGGTTTTGTTTTCACAAGGGTCGGGATGAGAACATCAGTTTACACTGGGTACAAATTTTGTCTGACTTCATTGTGGAACAGATTTACTGCTGAGATTGTTTTGATATTTTGGTCCTGAGCTCACTATGGAAATTGTATTTTGGTTAGCCTTTATTTTATCTATAGTTTAGAGTATTTTCAATTACTTTTATTTAACTTGTTAATGCAGTAAGAAAATTACTTTCCCCACACCTTCATTCCATCAGTTTTCATATAATATAATAAATATAATAATATAATAATAATATAATATAGTCTTGTTGTTTAAATAAAATAAAAAGAAAATAAAATTAGTCAGGAATGTATAACTCTGGCTGCTTTAACACATGGCAGGAATGACCATTATGAACTTGCTATAAGGCTTGGCCTAATGGAAATGTTGCACTTGTTGCAGCTATTAACAAGACAACCTATCCTGAAAGGCACCTTGAACCCCTCTGAAACCTCAATGAACTCAACTTTTTTCTGTGAGGGCAAAAGGAATGCACACAGTTCATTTCAAAAATAGTCTAGAATTTAAGTAAATTAATGTGTGAGTTTTCTATTGATAACCTCAGTCACATTAGCCTTGGGACTAACCCTTTAGTAGAACCTAAACAGTGACAGCCTGTATATTTATTTAGGCATTCCACGAGACAAAACCAAGGACATTCAAAATTAACCGAGAGGCAAAAATCTCACACTTAATGAATTGTCAAGGAGTCAATCAGGATAACTTCAGACAAAAGAGAAATTTAAAAAAAAAAAAAAAATCAAAACCATTAAAACAACCTACCCCACTAACCCAAAACAACCACAAAACCTTGAATAATCTGCTCAAAAGTATCAATCTAGAAGTTATTTAAAGAAAGCAATACTCATGGAAATCATGCAGCAGGGATTTCCCATACCTGGAAAACCTCAGAATTCTGTCCTATCTTCCTCAAGAGTTAGTCTGTGCAGCATACAGACTTACCCTCTTTAGATATTTCTAGACAGACTTAGTCTCTCTAGTTATTGTTTTCTATTGTTGGTGTTGCTTTAATTAATTAAATAGGCCCTTTAATTTTACCCTGAACACAAAGAAGTCAAGTTGACTGAATCAAGATGGACAGAGGTCATCTTTTGAATACATGTCAATGTCTTAACTGTGCAATAAGGAAGGCTTAGGTTTTAGCCAAATGCTGGAGTTTTAAGCCAACTTTTCAAAATTACTTAAGGGGGGAAGAAGAGATATAAAACAACTCTTTTCCCAAATTTTCTTTCCCTTCTGCAAAGCTTATTTTATCTTTTAAAAAATTTTGCACCTAAATCTTCTTCAGTGCAAAAATTAAGAACAAACAGAAAAATTAAAATCTTGAGAAGCAGACTGACTTCTTTAAATTAAATATGTTTTTAAACAATAAACCTCAGATATTTAGTCTGTATGTCAGATTTCTTACAACTTATCTTCACCAGGATGCAGTTAGGAAGAACAGGATGAGTCTAGTATAATAATAAGGCACTAATTCATCTGTGTATGTTTTAAAGAAGATCTTAGAATTCTTCTGGGTGAAATATAAGGCAAGGCATGAAAATTAAAGTGACACATTATGACTATTTCAAAGATAATAATTTATATTTTGCTTATAAAATTACACACCCTGCAAATTTTCCTGTCTATAATGTTACATTTTAAGGCTGATTATCTTCCCTTTTGATGAAAAGTGTATTTTTACTGGACACACATTCAATGATAGATACACATACAACGGTGTATACCACTGCATCAGCAGAGAGTGTGTACCTCTGAGAAATAAATTATAACTATGTGATACTTAGTATTAATATTATGAAGTATGTAAGTATTTAAATTTTGGACTAATAAGTTCTGATGATCAATAAATTCACAGATAAGTATAAAGCCTCTTTTTTGAAGAACCTCAGAAAATGTTAAGTGAGGCCAAGGTCCATTTTTGGCAGTTCCTTTACTCAGTGTTTATGAAAATCAGAAGATTATGCATACACAAAAGAACAATAGATTCTCACTTGCTTTAACACTTTTACTCTTTTTTGATGTAACTTTTGAAAGAGTTACTGTATAGAGTCCCAAAAGATACAGTGCAACGTAACAGCTCCCTGCTGCAAAAGTGAATTTGATGAAATTCTGCTGGACACATGTTAAACCAACTATTGAGGATCAGAACCACACAAAAAGAAATATCTTCCAGTAGCAATTTTTTTTTCATTTACTCAGCTACTGTACAGCCTATGATGACTTGTTTTCCTTTAGTTATATGAACAGTTTGACAGATTACTGTGACAAGGTTACTCTCAAATTGATAAAAGGTTTGATAGTGTCGGAACATTTGTCAGAAATGTCTCACATCACGTGTAATGGACTCTGCACTTCAAGCATCAATGGTACTCCAGTCTGCTGTTTTCTGTTTAGTGTGCAATGCACACCAACAAAAACACACAGCAGAAAGACAGAAAAGCAGGCAGGATTCATCAAAACAGCCCCATACTTTATCTTTACAATTCTGATTAAAGGGGTTTTGCTTCCTTAACACACCTCACAAAATGAAATTAAATGAAAAACTTTACACATGACTTGAAGGGTGGCCTCCATATGGGACTAAACCTGAAAATGGGATGGGCTATAATAATGTACATAAACATTAGTGTTTACAGCATTTCCTGTACTTCTGACAGGGAAATATTGTGGGCTTAGAACATTATTCCTCAGCCTGCCAAATGTGAGACATTAGAAACGATAGTTGTACTGCTAGCAGCCTTGTCCCATGCTAGAGCAGAGGAAATGGGTTCAGAAGGGCTCATTTTAGGCACTGGCAGCTAGCCTATGGGAACCAGTGGGCTGGACATAAGCCAGCTTTGGTCAATACTTCCCTTAAATACAGCTCTCCAAAAATATTTTACTACAAAATAATAATATGGCTCATAGATTGGAATTAAGGTTTTTACTTCACATCTTGCAGCAAATGATGCTAATATTAGGCTATGCAGGAAGCCTAGGAGCCAGCACCTTCTGCTCATTTGTAAATACCTGTTCACACGAAGTCTTTAATGCCTGGTGAAGCCCCAGCCATGTAAGCTACAAAAGAGCTCTACAGAGGACAACATTTCTGAGCAGAAAAATCCTTTTTGTTCATATAGCAGCAGAGTGTTTGGTTTGGTTGGTTTTAGTGGGGTTTTTGGGGAGAAGGGTTGGGTTTGAGGGTTTTTTTTGGGAGTGGGGACAGGTGAAGAGATAGGAGCTTTGGACCTTTATCTACTTCCACTGTGTAACCACCTGCAAAGGTAAAGAAAATATCTTGCAATGTATTACTTAAAATCTACATATTGCTGTCATGAGCAACAGGGTCTGAGAGTGCTTAAAACATCACTGGCAAGAGCATGAGCAAAAGTAAGATTTAAGCATTTCTCAGATCACACTGCAGCCTGGAAAGCAGTGGGGGGGAGGCACCACCACAGCAGCCAGTACAAATTCTTGTATTTTCATATGTTTAAGTTTCCCTACATTGTCTTTCTCTTCTGCCTCGATAAATTCTTTTAATTTTCTGAAAAAAAGAGTCAGAAGAACTATCCAGTTTCTCCTCACTGACATTCAGCCAAAGGATAGAAAAATCAGCAAAATGAGTGTCAGCATTTTCCTTAAAGAGCATCTGTTCACACAGGAACCTCATGACAGCAAGACAAAGCCCTCTAATCTTGTATCAGATTAAGTTTAGTGGAGCACATGAAAAAAGTTGCCACAGCACTAAAAGGAAGCTCTGAGATACTTGATTTGCACTTCCCATACGCAGACAAGGGTTAGGGACACACTGCCTGAACTTCATGATTCAAGTATCACTGCTCACACCACAGCCCCACACCACGAATGCAGCACTTAAGCCCCAAAGCTGTGAGACTCCTTTAGGAATAGTTAGTTGAGTCTTGATCAGCTAAAAGGGTTTATGTGAACTGGAGAAGGGTCAGACTGCAAGAAGATGTATCGCAAAACAGCTTTTTGAAAGCAAACCAGCCTTTTGAACATCAGTAGACTACAGTCAATTTATACCTACTGAGGATCTGGCCCTTGAACCGGGATTATCTGTGACTGTCATGTGTGGAAAGTGTCAGTGAATGTAGTTTGTAGAAATGTTGGACAGGTACATTCACATTTCAGCTTGCATGAAATACAAAACATCACCAGCAGGCTGTTCTCCTGTGAGCAGTGAGTCAGTTCTACCACAGAAGCTTTAATAGCAGAAAGTCACAGGGAAGAGTTTAAAGCTCACTCAAGTCCAGGTTTCACTTCAGTAAGGATGCTAGCTCCAGTCCTGGCCAGCCATGCCCACATAAAGAGTACTCAGGGAAGTCTTTCAGGATTTTCAATCAAAATCAGGAAAGGCAGAATGTCATAAAATTGTAGAAGCCCACTGAATTGCTACTCCTATGGCAAGCTTCAAAACAACAGTCATTTGAATTCAGGTCTGTAGATCAGCCCCAGACTGTTCCTTACTTTACCAGATTTCATTTATTGATATCTCTTTGAAAGGCTGATTTTTGATTACAAAATACAGAGATGATCTTGTCTTTTGGAATAGATGACTCTATGGCAAAACCACTGCAGTTCTGCATCATACCAAGAGTGGACTTTTATTTTTAAATTTCTCCTTGTGCTTATTCCAATGCAAAAAAAAAGTGTTATGCAAGTTCCACCATGGTGATCTCTGGCTGGAATCTCAAATTGGATTATTCCCCTTCCACATGTCGACAATAATAATCAAGACTTTGGAATTCCAATCAGGTTGTCATTCCATATTGCCCACTACATTTAGTCAAGAGAAGAAGGGTAGAAGAGTGCAACGTTTTAGGAAGTAGTTCTTTTGATGATGCATGAGGAGCAAAAAAGCTCCTTTATGCCACCTCTTTGGTTTCAACACAAATAAAACACAGTAAAACCAATCTTTATCAGTACAGTATGCAAATATGACTCTCAAGATAATCAGGGAGGTAGAAGGTGCCACTTTCTACAGCATCATTTTTCAGTGGCACTGCAGTTAATTAGATGTTAATTATATGGCTACAAGGCCACCTTCAGTGGGTTTCATACTTCTCAATCTTTGAGCCCAGCAATGTGACACAGCAATCATAAAATGTGATAAATGATTGAGGGAGGAACACCCATGTTGTGTTGTGCACTGGGTTGTGATTCACAGATCATTATAACTATAAATTCTGTCATTAGGGAGGTTTTCCTGCCATGCAAATTCTCCTTTTAACACAAGAAATCAACCACATTAGAGCAAACAAAAGTCAATGTGAAGGCCCTCAGCTCTCTTCCCCTTAACTCATTACCTGAAGGTTTTTAGCAGGCATTAATTAGCCATTCAAACTAAAGGAAAAACAGTCAACCTTCAAGTGCAGGAGGCTTCTGATGCCTTTTAGGGGCCACACAAGTGTAAGCAGGAAGGCCAGCTCTGACATCTTCCTACAAAACACAGCGAGTATGGGAAGGGCACTTACGGCTGGCACAGCTTGATAAGATCCTGGTCGGTGGTGCCGGGTGGAAGGCCTCGAATGTACAGGTTGGTTTTACTCAACTGCTCTCCGCTGCTGTTGTTGCTGCTGTTGTTGCTGCTGTTTGTGCTGGGGCTGGGAGGAGCCATGGGGTGGGGAGCTGGTGCATAGGACTGCTGCAAACAGAGCAAAACAAAAAGGCTGTTACTGGAAAAGGCAAAATAGCGCAGCAGAATCGTGTGCATTACCTGGGTAAATCCAGAACTGTGCTATGCTTGTCCTGCCCTCCCTGACCACTTCCAGCTACCCACTCCTATGGCATCTGTACCCACTCCAAGCCAGCAATGCCTTGAAAATGCAAAACAGGACCAACCAACATTTTGGGTTCAGCCATAGCTATGAAATGCAATACTTTTTAATTTGGAATTAAAGTAGCTAGATCACAAAACAAAGCTCTGAAATGACAGATACTCAAGGAGTAACTAGCACTAAAGAAAGAAATTAAACACAATCTGCTCTAAGAGTATGCTAAAACACAAATAAGAATATCTAGCCAAAGGTACAGAAGCTGATGCCAGAAGCCAAGTTAGTCTTTTCTAAACACGAGGAGCACCCAGTACATGCACAGTCAGGTGGCAGAGAGTTGGCTAGGCTGGGAGAGGAGAAAAATTCCAAAGCAGCCTGAAAACACTGTTGTTACGGATGTCTTTTGCAATAGAGAAACAAGGTTTGGAAAAGACAATCAGGCCAAGACCTTCTGCTCTCAAAATCATACCCACTTCTGAACAACCACAAACCACACACAGCAACTGGGAAATATTGCTTAAGAAGGGAGGCATTCTCACAGGGAAAAACAGTATTCTCCCCTAACTCACTGGTAAATACATGCTGTGAAAAAAGACACCCACATGCTAGAAAAATTACCTAAACATCTCTGATCTGAGGCAACAACAGAGAATTTCAATTGCTGCAACCATCCCTGGCTCTCTGACCACTGGAGTATTTACTCATAGCCCAGGGTGCTTGCCAGGAGAACAAAGGAGCAATTGGAAGGAGGAGACCATCCTGTCACCACTGTGACCTATGCAGAAAAGCTGAAATCTAGGGAAGAACTTGCAGGAGCTAGAGTATCCTGAGGACCAAGCTCCAGATGGGCAGCCAGGGGAACTGGAGTCAGAGCTCCTGGAATGTAACTGCCTGCTGAGAGGGAGAAAATGCCATTTCCACAATGCAATCAGCACACTCTGCTAGCTATATGTCTAGTGACAACAGCAGGTAAATGTTGGACCAATGCTAAGTTAACCATGCTATGCTAATGGACTAATAAAAGCAAAACATCTGCAATTTTCATTACAGCAGCAATGACACTTTAGTGACTTTTAATATGCTTGTTCTACTTTTAGGCCTTGGACAGAGAAAATATTTAAGTCTGTGAATAATTCTGATCACACTAATCAACTGCCCCTTTAATGTCAGTGGCTCTACTTTAGTGCTTATAATTATGCAAACACTAAATCACAGTCTTGGTAGATGGATGTTTCTAAATTAGCAGCTCTAAACTGTTTCAAACAAGTCCCTTTGTTTAGTCCATTATTTAGCAGGAAAAAAAGTTGGAGACTATAAGGGGGGCATCGATGACAGGTAATGATCAGACATTTCAATGAAATGAAACACCACACTTGCACTGATGCCTTTCCTCCTGGCCTCCTCCTTCCATCTTCCCAGTTTCTCCCATTTAAACCAGGAGAGAGGGAACATAGCTCCAAGTGTCAAGACATCAGAATTCCTCTGCAATCTCACCTGGTTGTAATGTGACTCAAGTAGGAGCCATTAAAAGAAAAAAATACTGGTTTTTAGTGTGATCACCATGCTATCAAATAATGACATTCACTCTCATCTCCAGTAAAAGAGAAAGGGCAATGAGCTCCCTTCCCCAAGTCTCTGCACAGATACTCTTGCTGACAATCAAAAGCACTTAATGCATACGGATCATATTTCTCTGCACACACATTTTATCACTGGGTAATCCCCACCCACTCAGGCTTCAATGTCATTCCCAGAAATAGAGAGCTGAAGCAGCAGCCTTGAGTACCAGCACAGGCACCACCTCAATTGAGCTCCAACATGGGGGACACATCTTGGAAATCAGCTCTATGCCATGGCTGTGGCCCAGCTGGATAACACTACAGGCACCACTAACCTATGTTAAATACGTAGGCACCTATATATTATCATATCCTATCTGAAAGCATATTTAAATCTCTGTGCACTGCATGGCCATGGAAGAAACAGGTATGACTGTGTATAGCACATTGGGCTTTAATATATCAAAAGCTCAGGAAATATCCCATGGTAACCTTGCACATTTTGAGCATTGCCAAGGTTAAATAAAAAGACAACAGAGGTCGAGGTTACATTCTTTCTGCTTTACCCTACACCTCCCAGATTACCATGCGCACTGAATGCACGTAAATGACGTAAAGCAGTGAAATATCTTCCCATAAGCCAATGAAGTGCTGTGTACTTTAATTATTAATTGTTACTATTATATATGTCTTAGCAGGGGATAATGAGTAAATGTCCTATCCTCACACCAACCTAATAAGCAAGGAAAAAAAAAAGTGGAAATTTACCTTTGAAATACAAAGAGCAATTTTCATTCTATTATAAGATCTTTATCCTCACACAGAGGAAAACACTGGGGGCCTAATTCTAATTTAAGCTTAAGACATTTTATCCCTCTCAGCCAGCTGAAAGGGGATGTAGAAGTGAACACAAAATACATTTACACCAATTTTGAGGCCACAGCTATTAAAAAAAAAAAAAAAGAAAAAAAGTCCTCGGTATACAGAGAATGAGGCCATATGACAGGCTGTCCCTCAAATAAGAGCTGCTCAGAGAAAAGGCACACATGGATGCCTGGGTTCCCAGCAGTATCCTCGGAGATGCTTTAAGGGTGGGCAGAGAGACAGCCACACTCCACTTTAGGGGATGCTGATCTTCTCAGCCCTGCAAACACTGCTACACTCCAGACCCTCTTCACTAATAAATCTCCGCTACAGCAGTCCACAGTAATTTCTATGCATATCCAATACCCCAAAAATACCATCTGCAGAAAGATTACAAAATTGCCTGTACTGAGGCTGATGACATCTTCTGGCTGGTTGCCAGACTAAAAGCTTCAGGTCAGAAGAAAGCTTCCCGTTCTTCTTTCCTGAGCTGCTGAGTGTATGACTGATGGCAGAAGTATGCACTGTGCCTCTAAATGAGCAAAGGATCTAGTTTGGTAATCTCCAAGTAATAACTGGAGTGAAAGAAATGACCGGCAACCTAATGATGATCCCAGATATGGACCGCTAGGTACAGGTTCCTGGATGATGCCAAAGTGGGGCACTGTCGGGGAACCAACTGCACACCTGGTAGCAGGAAATCTGTGCCTTGTTCTGATGTTGGACCCCTCCATGGCTGGGGGAAAAGCACTTAACTTCTCTGCCTCAAGAGCCAGAAGGAGCACCACAGTCAAGACTGGTTTGAAACACCCTGACACCAGCTGTAGAAGCCTGCAAAAGAGGTTTTGCCACAACAACCAAGTACAGGATCTACACATCTAGGAAAAAAAAAAAAAAGGCAAAATCTAAATCTTTCACTTCAAGAGAGAGCTGGAATTCAGAGCTGGTTTTGCCATTTATTTTTCACATAACCAATGCAACCAACTCATTTTTCAATTCTCATGCTTCATTATTCAGTGGAGAGTGTGTGGGGAATGAACTGGTTTGTAGATCATTCCAAGCAGCTTATTAATTTAGCATGGATGGCTAATAGGATTTGTTTTCATCTTTGAAAAATGAATGAAATTTCTCCTTTTTCATTATTTAAAAGTGAAAAAATTAATGTGCTAATTCTTATCCATCCTCAGGAATGCACCCTTCTGCTTAAACCCTACAGTTCAATTCTTTGAGACAGTGTCCCGTGAAACTGCACACAGTTAAGCATGAATAATGAGATACACCTTGGTCTTTCTAAGTAAATAACCCAAAAATGTTGTACCAGAAGCCTCTCAGATATTAAATGAACAACGCTCCTCCTTCCAACATCCAACCTCCTTACGCAAGAACAGTATTTATCTTTCCATGGCAACCAAGTACTCTTAGGTAGTTTTTCACTAGTTGCAAGCTTGGTCTAAAGTATTTTCTTTCCAAAGCAAAACACTACTTAAAAAGACAAATTTCAAATATTTTTCACATACAATTCCTTTTGGATGGGAATCACAGGCCCCAGATGCCAAGTTGTAGAGTCTGCTTTATTAGCAGCAGCTGGCTCCTTGGCAGGCTTCTGAGGCGGTCGGGCTTGTGGTTTTGGAGTGGCCTCAGAGCCTAGGATGCAGCTGGACAGCTATGCTAATGGACTAGCCAATTTGTTTGTAGTCACCTTTGGCTATCCCAGATTTGTACTCTTTTATCCACTTGAAAGGGAGGTCTTGGAAAGATTCCCTATTAACACCGATATGTTGACTTTTCCTATCATAGTCCATATTTTACATGAAAAAATGAGTACAACACAGAGTCCTACATTAAAGCATGTGTTATTTAAGCAATTGTGAACACACACTATCCATTTCACTCTGAATGGAGTGTTTTCCAGCTGCTAGATTCATCTAAGTGCCCAATTACAACACAATACCCTTCTCTCCCAATTGAGAAAAATAAAATAAGACAAAGTAAATACAAATAAATTGTGCAAATACCATTTTACAGCTCACATTAGGAAAACACAGTTCTCTCTGTACCCTACTGTACAAAGGAGTAATTTTCGTGAGCTGGAGAGTTCTTACTAGTCAATTACAGAGAAGATGAGAGGATGCCACCAACTTTTAGTCTGTTGATGGGATTTTGGAGCTGAGTGAACAGAAAATCTCTATTACGCAAAAGACAATCATCACAGTTGAAGAGAAAGCAGAGCAGTAAGGGAAATACAGGGAAAAAGAAACATAGGTCAAAGTAACAGCAACTCTCCTGCCTTTGGTTTGCTTCCTCAGTGAGGAACAGCATCAGAAGGTAAGCTGTATTTCCCATCCATAGACACATGGATCAGAAAAGTGAATAAAAAATGAACATCTAAGCGGGCAACATGGACACCTCATGTATTTTAGAAAGGCTGCAGTCAAGGGAACTCCAGCTATAATTTTCTTCCCAACTCTGCAGGGCATTCAGTGCTCTTGCAGAATCCAGTCATGACTATTGCCTACCTCCCGCCCAAGGAAGGCCTGGAAGACAGAGCTTCTTTTGGATTCTTCTCTACATATATAAGAGAAAATAAACAGATGTAAAAGAGTCTGAATTTTCTAACCCCTCTGCACAGTAGCAAAGCTTCCTAGACTGTTTCTCTAGAAGCACCGAGTCACCTCTTGGCAGCATTTTCAATTTGTAAAGGAATGGCATGTGAAAACGTGAGTAAACTCAGAAGATGAACACTGACAATAAGGTTCAAAGTCTATTCCTTCAGAGTTCTTTCAATCAAGAAAACCAGAACACACCTCAAGAGGATTTTGATTTCTCTGAATTCCTTCCAAGGCCTTTAAAAGTGATTTGCTGGATACAAGAAGCCCAGTGAGCGATAGCTGCCGGGTTATACTCTCTGTACCACAAAATCACTGCACTACTCCAAGCAAGTCATTTAAGTTCCTTACATCTCAGTTTACTAATCTGTAACGATTCTTCATTATACTTTCCTAAGGCATATATAATGCTCTGTGATTACTGGATGAAAGACATACTAGGGATTGCAATATTATACTTAAAGATGGGGAAAATGTTATTAAAGTCTAACTTAATAACTAAACCTAATTCTTTTGCAGATAAAAATGATTTCTGCATACAATTATTTTGCTATTCTGTATCTAAACTGAATGAATGAAATAATTTAAAATAATAACATACCAATAAAATTAATTTTCTCATTAATAATTTTTTTTAATTTAAAAACAAACTTAGAATTATGTGTTCACAGGACTATTGTGATTGTAATGTACATATTGAACTCACTTTATTCCAAATGATATCTTTATTAAATGGGAAAAAGGTGTAATTGTGTTTTGCTTAGCCTTTCATTTCACACAGGAAAAAAAAAAGTCACTTGGAGAAAATGGAAATTATGAAAAAAGCCCCAACCTAGTCCTCCAACAGACACAGTAGTCATTCAACAGTCAGACTGAAATTGGGATTTGATGAATCAGTAAAATAGTTTGAGATCTTTGCTTCACTGACAAAGCTGTTGAAATCAGTAGGCTAAATACTCCAGAGGCCTACAATTCCCTTGAACCTAGCACAAAGCATTAAAGATCTATAGAATGAAAGCTCAGGTGAAATTTGGTTCAATTTTCCCTATTCCAAAATAATTCTCTTCCAAGTCATGACTGTGCAGATTTTAGAATTTTATAAATATTTTACAGCTAGACAATACAGAGAAATCGAGGCGTCCACAGGAAGAGGAAGAAGTTCTTTATTGAACATTACCCACAAAGTAGGTCTTATTTTATAGAGTTTTCTGAATTAAAACCAACCAATAAAGCAAAGAAAAAGCTCCGGCAATTCACTGTTCTAACTGTCTTCAAGAGCACTGAGAGTTTAGCAGTCATTAGCCAGGGTGACATACACTAGAAGGCTGAAAATCTTCTCACTAATCACAGTACCTCCTATTTCCAGTAAGACTGACTGAAATAGTCTGCACTGCACTACCACCATTATCAACAGGAAATTTGAAAAGCTAATTGGTTGGGTGTAAAGTAGCTTATTTTGAACTATGATGAAGTTGAAATAATAAAGTGGATTAGAGAACGTTTCGTTAGCAGAGTCTGAAGATGATCTCACCTGAGGGTGAATGCGCTCCAGGAAAAAACCAGTCTGAGACAGGGGAATGGCACAGAAATCAGAAGCATTGTTTTCAAGTGGAGAATATCCTGGCCATCACTGCCTGCCTGGGTTTTGGTCACTGAATAGATGTAATAGATGCTGCAGAGCTGCCAGCTCCAGCTCTTCACCTTCTTCTGCCCACATATTATTAAACCACAGATGGAGCTACTCATCCCTCATAAGCAATTTTTTGCTTATCCATAGACTACCTGTAGTTTGGGTCTAAAACATGGTAACTTCTCTGAACTTAGGGCTTCTTATGTCCAGCCAGGAAGGCAAAATTTAGTCCCTAGCATTAAAAAGCCAAAAACAAGCAATAAGAGCTGTGTCATCAAATAAATATTTTCCAGAGTGGAAAATAACCTTCACAGCCTTGTCTCCTCCCATTTATTTCATGGCAGGAGGCTCCCAAGACAGAATATTCCTGAGGAATTATTTATTTCCCCACAAGGGAGAGAAGAATTCTTTCTATAGATAAAGTATTTTGGCATTTTGGCAAACTTGTAAACAATAGCCTATATCCTTTGACATAAATTACTGTTATTGCTTCATTATCCAATCCATTCATATTTTATTGATGCACTGAGACTAAATGTGAACAGACTTTAGATCTTAAAATTACTAAATCTGGGCAACCTGGACAATAAAACATTGCAATTCCTCTAATAAGAATATTTTAGAGCACAGATCAAAACATGATGGCAATTACTGTTTGTGATTCAACAACTCTGTGGTTTAAAAAAAAAAAGGGGGGGGGAACAAATTCAAGAAGAAATTATTGTTTGTGTTTACATTTCCACAAATCCAGTTTTGGGGCTTCAATAAGCTGTTAGTCCATTTAAAGGTTAAGAACAAAAATGCAGACCAAGAGGCTGATACTTAACTTTCCAAATGTTTGCAAGAACAAACACATATTTGGTTCTGAGAAACTAAATTTACTCTCTGGATATTTGTTTACATGTGGCAGCCTAAAAGCATCTTGGAAATGAGATACAGCAGGCACGTGCTGCACACAGTCCACACATACCCTGGCATCAACACTGCTGTGAGAACCTGGCTACAAAAAAAGCTCCCCACATAAACCTGAATTTACAGCACAGAACAAAACTAAATGTCGATATCATCTCTTTCCTCTCCACTTGAGAATCTGGCGAGCAGAGATCAGAAGCAGATGTGTTTTCATTCTGCAGAAAGAAAGCCCAACCAAAAAGGTTTTTCAAGATCCAACCAAGTTCCCTAAGTTTATCTTTCTTATGGAAGAATTAAGCAGGAAATCTGCCACTGTTGACATAAGCACTGTTGGGATGGAGGATTCAGGGATGGCAGAGCTCCCCAGGAATGTTGCTCATCATCTCCCCATGTTACCACAATGATCTTTTCTGGATGTGCATGGGGAAGATCTGCCTCCTCCACCCAGTATATATAAAGATGAGTTGTGCCTCCCGTCCTGTGGCCAAAAGAATCCACGGAACGCAGAGTTTGGGAAAGGCTTTTCCTTTCCACAGCAGCGTGGCATCATCACCACAGAATTTGGGGCATTTCACAACAGCCAGAGTTCATGTTTTCTTTGAGACCCCTCGAGCTACAGTAACACACTGGTCCTAGGCAGGATGCCAGAGGATGCCCACAGAAGATATGAGCCATCACAAACCTCATCACATTTTTAATTTCAGTGCAAAACTCACCCAGCACATTCATCACAGAAAACAGCTTTTAAAAAATTGCCCACACAAGTCATTACAGTCCATACATAATTCCTCACTTAGGAAGAAGAGTACACAACCAACCTTGTGAGACCAATGTATGTAATGCCATTTATAGGAGAGCTAGAAAACCTTCCCAGGAGTAAGTCGATATAGTGGGGGTAAGAATTTAAGTCTGGGTTAAAATTAAGATGTGAGCCGATGGACATAGCTGGCAAAGGTGGTGCCAGTCACCTTCATGCTTCTGACAGCCCTGAATACTGTACCAAAAAAAAGACTAAGGGAGACAGGGAAGCTGGGGTAGGGCTCACTGAAAGGCTCACTGGGGGTGTGAAACCCCACGTTAAGAACCTCTCTGTCCCATTCCAGATCCTCCTCTACATCCTTAAAACCAGTCAACTGTGTAAGAGAGAGAACTTCATAATGAAGTCACCATTATGCATGACCTGAGATACTGTTTGGGACCATGGAAAGACTGAAAGAATAGTACTCTACAAACCTTAATTTGGTGGGGAGGTGAATTCCAGACCTCCTTCAGGTCAAAATGCGCTCGAGCATCACATGACTGGCATCCCAGAGCACACCAAACATTATGAACATGGCAAAGTGAGCAAGATATGCCAGGAACACTCTGGGATGTCAACTATGAGCTTTAAATTATTTGCTACAGAAGATGAATAAGATCTCTCAACATTGTTACCACAGATTCTGATACCTTATCAAATCTCCATTTTCTTTAGATTTCATGTGGCAGACTTGGGAGCTAGTATGGGAAAAGCTGTTTAATTTTATTTGATTTAACAAGTATCTAATATAACTTACAATTAAAACATCTTCCAGACATCAATCAAATCCACTTGAGGCAAAATCTACTAAATAAACTGAATAATTAATGCAAAAATTAGAGAAATTCTTTATTCTTTCTTTGGAAATTTCAGAATTAAATATAATTTATTGACAGACTTTTTTTTCCCTTAAAATTCAGTTTTCTGTAGATTTTATTGATTTTGAGAATTAACTTACTGAAGCATGCTGAGAGTGAGTACAAAACCCCAACACTAGTGTCTTTTGGGATCTATGAAACAAAATATTGCCATACTTTTGTTTCCAGTCACACTCTTACAAAGAAGTCATATGTGCCTTAGGTTGAATTGGAGCCTGAGCACTAAACTCTCAAGATACACCCTATATTCACACCAAATGCAGACTGAGACAAAGGTGCTAATTGATCAGCCCACTCACAGGGGTTTTTAGCCACCTGTCTGAGTAGATGCCACAGCAGTTAATGCCCAGCATGCTATTTGTTGCCATGACTTGAGGTCCTGGAACCACAGGACTACTGAATGATGGACATTTTGTAATACTCAGAGTCACTGAAAAATGTCAACTAAGTTTTTTGCAGCTAGTGAGATTCTGGCATGTTTTTCCTATACGGCAAATAAAAACTACAAAGCTTTTTTTGAAAAGTAAAAATAATTTCAGAATGCCGATTTGGCTTCAAAAACAGTGAATCTGAATATAGATACACCTGACCAGCTGCTTAGATATGCAAAGGACCCATCACCTTTAAAATTGCTATCCAATATTATTCAGTAAGTCCTTTCCCATCTAATTCCTACTTTTTTCTTCAATGTTTCCCCTACCTCTGATTTTAAGCAGTTCTCAGAGCAGGGGGGGAGAAATTTAAAAGCTCTACATTTACTATGGCGTAAGTTCTCAGCCCTTTCCCATTTCTTCAACAACAGACTGTGCCACTGTGCTTGTCCGAAGTTTCAAATGTCATTTGACTCATGCACTCAGAAATGTTGACTCAATTAAAATATCCACACAAAACTAACTTTCAGTTTGCTAAAGGCAACCTGCTCTCTTTTTTCCAATATGCTTAGGATGTCTCATAGTGCAGAAATTTGACTTCAACACAACAACTTGCTTTTTCTCATTTCCCCAAAATCATCACTATTTTCTGCTAAATGTTGTGGCACAATGAGCCAAGTGTCTTGCTAACAGACACAGACTCAGCTGAAGATGGTCTGCCTAAACCATTTTGGGCTCTGTGCCATGTGCTTTTTCCATACCATGTGAAGTGACAATATGAAGATCCTGAACTTCTGTTCTCAGAGGTGAGGAGCTTTGCAATGTGGGGATGCAGCTGCTTCGTTATGCATCTGTGTAAAACTAACGCACCACTAATTGGGATAATGAGCTACTCCTGTTGCAAGCAATAGGAATTCAGAGTAACAGGGTGCATATGTTAAATTCCTGAAACAAGTCACCATCTCTATTTACTGTTTTTCATCCAAATGATATATTTCCTGATAAACAAAAGCTTAAATTTCCTTCTGCACTGCAGCATTGCCTCCAATCTCTTCTGTTAGCTTTCTGGCTTTTTGACCTTTTAATATTCTTCATTCACGCATGATTTATTTTTTAAGTCGGCATTTTTTTCCTCTGGAAAGAATATGCATTTGAAGTAATTTCAAATGTTAAATCAGGATAAGCAAAGGAAGAAAGAAAATCTCCTTAATACATTTTCTTAATAAATATTGTACCATGCTTTAGAATAGAAGCTTGAAGAATTATGGCATGTAATAATAAGGTTTATATTTCAAATCAGATACATATAAATATTCTAAGTCTTAATACCACTTAATGCCTCTGTCATAGGCTCATATGCACAAAATGTTGTGAAAAAAAAAGGTTCAAGTCTAAAATGAAAAATTATTTACATTAGAAAAACCAAACCAGAATGGGGAAGAGTGGCAACTACAATATTTTTAGCAAGTATTACAACTTTTGTAATAATAACACATAGTGTTACCAGCTGGAGCAGAAAGATAAATTCATTAGGAATACCAGCTTGTCTACAGCAGTGTTGGCAGCAAAAGGAAAACTAAAGAAAAGATGTGCCCACTGCTCAATAGGACAGGGGACAAGTGGCAAAGGACAGAAGAAAGTACTTGGTGCTTTCTTTGCCTCAGTCTCCACTGGCAAGGTCTGCTGCCAGTCCTCTTGGCTGTCTTCCCCTAGTAGTAGGGCCTGGGGCAAGAAGTGCTGCTGAGGAAGAGGAGCATTAAGTTAGAGACTACTCCAGGAAGCCAGGGAGGGGTTACTGAACACAAACTGTAAGGGAGCCAGCTGGGGTCACCCAGAGGCTGCTCTCTCTTTTCTCTGAAAGGCCATAGCAACTCTTCACAAGAGGGAGGATTAGGGGATCATCAAGCTGGCCACAACCTAGCTTAACTAAAGAGAAAAGCCTCATAGGTGCTGTGTCTAAGCGTGTGAGGGACAAGAGCATCCACAGGGATGAGCAAGGGCAAACTACACTTGGCCACCTGGCTCAACTTCTGTGCTGGGACAAGCAGCTCCACAGATCAGGGGATGTTGCTCACCTTGACTTTAGCAAGGCTTCCAGTGTGGCACTGTCACAAGAAGCTGGAAGACAGGAGGGACTGCACCCTCACCAACACTGCAAGTAACACCAAGGTGGAGGGAGTGGTTGGACAACTACAGATAAGGGCTGTCTGAAAATATTATTGTATCCAATATCCAGTGTTATTATATCCAATGCTATAAGAAAGAACGACTCAGTACAAAACTCCTTCACCTCATGCATTATGTATGCTAAAAGCTCTCCAAGTTTACTTACAGAACAAATGACTACTAAGTGATTTGTGCAGGTACATCCTATAATCAAATTCTACTGCACAAAAAGGATTTACTAAAACTGAGACATCTGAACTTTATGCCTTTGCTATGCTTTGACCTCAAATTTAGTTCATTTGCTAAAGTCATTATTAAACAACAATGTTCCACACACATTTCACCAGCAGTGGTATTTACATTAATGCAATATCCCTGGATTAAAGGAATTAGAAATACTGAATATCCTATTCCTCAGCTTCTTTGAAGATGTACAGTGCAGACTAAGGAAAGACTCTCTAAGAAAAAGCAGCACTAATTTAAGGGCAGTCTGGTTCTCAATCATTTGAAATTAAATAAATTGAAAAGTCTTTAAAAATCTCTGAGACTAAAAGTTACACAATTAATGCCACTACCAGTTGCCATCAGATAATCAAAGTTCAGTCTGGGTAAGATTTTAAATTACATGTATCCACAGTTATAACAAATTGATTTTTTTTTTCTTTTTTCTTTTTTTTTCTTTTTTATCATCTTCTTAAAATGGTGAAGGGAATCTGACTCCCTCAGTCATATCAAGGCATAGATCCAATAGGCAGCATATTTGGTCCAGGTACTCAGAGTATCTAGGCTCCATATCAGACACAAAGTGTCACACACAATCGATCTAAATGGCTAACTTCAACTTAAGCCTCAAGTTTGGAGAATTTGATCCAAGAAAACTTGAAAAACATCTGCAACAGAACACTGAAAGACAGCAGCAAAATACTGCTGGTCTTCCAGGTGGGTCTGAGGACAGCTGCAGGATTGAGTCCTAGTTACAATGACCCAAACTATCACCAAAACCAGCAAAGCCTGGGGTCTTGTGGAAAGCACAACATATCCAATCAAGTGTTTAAATGACCACATGCCAATGACTGCTCACACAGGATCCAAATTCAGGCTCATGAAGAATTCCAATATTTCCTAAATTCTGAATCTTTGACTATATAATCTTAACTTCCCCTGACAGAATTAGCAGAGCATGATAAAAGGAGCTGAGACTTAGTTTCTGTAAGAAACAATCCATTTGGGAAAACAAAAGACCTACCCAGCAAAAGGACAACACCATTTGGGTGTTGCTAATAACAGGTGGGAACATGTTAGGAAATGGCATGAGAAATGCAAGCAGAGAGTAAATATCCCCAGAACACTTTTCACTTTGCTACCAGATGTTGTACATGGATCATCATCCTACATCTTCTGTGATTTGACCCATCAGACTTTAGTCCTCTAAAAACCTCGTAGTGGGAATCAGTTTTAGAATTAGATTTTATATTAAAGAAAAAAAACAATCTGTGCTTTAAATCTGCCACCAAAAAAGTGTGATTGATGCTGCTTGTCCCCACTCTTATTTTACAAGAAAAATTTTGTAATGGTTCTTTTTCCCCCTTCTTCCTTCCATTCAGAACATTTTATGTGAAACATTTTATCCCATGTCTTATGTGGACAATCCTCAAAAACACAAGGAGGTGGCAGCCACACAGTCAGTGGGATTGCTATCACATCTTTTGCAAGTAAATAGAAACTCTGTTAACACGGTGATGCATTTGACACAATACAGAGACAGACTATTAAAAGCACTGGATGATTTTAACACACTTTTAAAAACAAATGTCTATATTTAAAAATATTTTTTCACAGGAATTTCTCTTAAAAGAAAATAACAGAGAATCTTAGACAAAAAGTATATTGATAGTCTTAATTCTGCAGGTGTTAAATATTTGTTTTATCCTTCATATGCCTAATATTTTTTTTGCAATGGCTTGCCACTAAATTTCCTTTTGTGACACCCTGGGCTACTGAGTTCTTGCCAGGCAAGAAGGCTTTCAATGATAGAAACAACCTGTTATCAGGCTATTATATGTTTCACTGAGGCCTGTTTGCCAACACAATTCCCCCATCCTACCACACCCAACAGATGAAACGCTGCTGCAGAGGAAGAAATAGATACAGCATCATGGCACCTCTGTGAAGGACCACGCCACAGCTTTTGGCTGCCAAACAGAGCTGAGGTTTCCATGTTCCAGTCTCAGATCTTGAGACCTTACCCTGCTCCGAACACATCTGGAACAGCCCCTATAGCTGTCTGAGACCTTACCCTGCTCCGAACACATCTGGAACAGCCCCTATAGCTGTCTGAGACCTTACCCTGCTCCAAACACATCTGGAACAGCCCCTATAGCTGTCTGAGACCTTACCCTGCTCCGAACACATCTGGAACAGCCCCTATAGCTGTCTGAGACCTTACCCTGCTCCGAACACATCTGGAACAGCCCCTATAGCCAACAGACCTTTGATTAACCACTGGTCTGGCAAGGAGGACACAATTTGAAAGTTCTTTTGCAGGCTGTATACTGAGGGCTTCTGAGCCACAAGTGGTCTCCTGATATCTTCTATCCTTTCTTCCCGTTGCCCCTTCTAAACATAAAGATGCTGCATAAAGATGACTCAGAATATCTGGAAAGACAGGGTTTGTTCAGACCCTGATGGCAAAATGGGTGAGTATAGGTAAGAGTCAATCTGCAGAGTAATTCCTGAAATTCAGTACCAGAGCTCTGAAAAAATACAGCAATTGCGGTGAAGTTGCATAAATGCATTCCCTGCATTTCTCAGTGCCCTTATCTTACATTTATTCACCAAAGTAACAGCTCTTCTTTTCTCAGTAATGCTTTTTACAGTCTGCAGTAATTCTTCTGCAGGAAGCTGTTAGTACATTAACACCAGCCAGGAAAACAGGACTTTGCAGTACTCCCCCCGTGGCCCCCTGCGAGGGGTGCCATCGAGAACGATGGCACAGCACAGCCCGGTTTCCCTCAAAGCACTGCCACCCTCTCAGAGCTTTAACTGCCAGGTTTTTGCAGCCACAGTCTGCAGGGCTAAACTTAGCAAGCAGCACCTTCCCTTGCACCTCGTCACATGATAGGAAACAAACAGAAATAGGGAAATACAATATGTTCCTAAAGGTGGAGTCGGAATACTTTCATCTCTGTAACAGTTTGGTAAAGGACACTTATACAAGCAACTTCTCATAATGTGTCATCTCTTACTTGCACTGTCATTTGCTTTCTGCATAGTGCTAAAGACAACCACCTCTAAATGTGCTCTTTCAGAACCATTTCTGGCCTGAATCAAGCTACTTAATATATATGTTACAGACAAATTGTTTTATTAAAGCACCGCTATGTTAGCAGATGCCTATTTATTCTTGCACCCTTCTAATGGATAAACACCAACCTTGCAGTGGATTCATCTCCTTTGCAGCTGTTGCATATTTCACCCTGGACCATCCCAAACTCCTCTGCAGGCCACATCCCTCCCTCCTGCACTACTGAGGTGCAGCTAATTGAAGGCTGCATGACAGACTTGAAAGATAAAGGACCAGGTCATATTTATCTTTTTTCTCCCTTTTCCGAAACAGAGCCATGCAGGTCATAACAGCCATGCAAAGAAGCTACAGCTCTTTTATTTCAAAACCTTGTCCAGAGGACTCAAAAAAAATTAGGTGTATTGAAGTCAATTTGCAGATTCAAATGTAACAAAAGGCAGAATTAAATCCTCTGAAGTTGCATCACAGTCTGCACACAAAAAAAAGTGTAGCCAAATTATTAACTCATTTAGGACCTTTATATCTCCTGCATAAGGGAAGCATAAATAGTCCTTTGAACATATATGAAACCCCAGACATATATCACAGTGTTACATAACATGACACAGCATACAACAGGAGGACATAGAGCTAATGTGATTCAACTTACACAGAGCTCTGACCACCTGCTTCTAAAGCTTATCATCACCTCAGCTCTAGCACAGCTCAATCAACTGCCCCATGTACTCCTCCTCTTGTGCAGCGTGCCTGTGGCAGAGGAAAAGTGGCTTCTCCCTGAAGCAAGGTTCTGGCTTGGCCACAAATTCCCAAGGCAGCACCCAGGATGTGCTGGAACCACAGCCATGTCAGCAGACCTGAGGTAGGGAGAGACTGAGATGTTTGAAGGGCTTTTTGTTTCAAATCCTCAGGGGTCTGACTGCTTCTGTTTTAGTATCCCTAATTACAAACACAGTTATTTTGGGCCTAAAATGTTTTGAGCTTTTATAAAATTAGCTGCAGCATTTTACTTGAAGATGCCCTGGCAGAGAGCAGTTCCACAGACTAGCAGCCTACTTGCTAAAATAGCATTTATCAGCTACTCACTTGATCACAATCATATTTCTGTCAGTTTACACTTGAGTTCAAATTTAAAGACATCTTTTAAAAAAACAGACCTCTCGATTAGCAGTTCTCACCCAACATCCCAAGTTTGTGAACTGACCTTGATGTTTAATAAAATCATTTATGCCAATAAAAGGGAATTAAAAACAAACAAGCACAAAATCCCCTCAATTGCTAAGGAGCAAACAAGGCCATTCCATTGATTGCTCTCATGCCATTTATCAAAGTGCTGGAAAGAAAAAATAAGGTCCAGCTTCATTACAAACAGAATAATAAAGAAAAAAATGTTGAATATAGAGGAAGAAATACTCATAGACAATAGACAAGTTTAAGAATATTTTTTACAATATATTTTTTTGTCAACAGTCCAGGCACCAGGTTTTTTTCACTGCACTTACGAATTATCAACAAAAGTACTAACAAAATTATGTGGCTGTTTCTGGTTAGGTTTCATTGCTTTGAATTTCAATTGGTTTTGAAATATTTCATTATTGATCAGAACTTTTTAAAATATACATACAACATTCATTAATGACATCAGGACAGGACAAATCGCTTTCATTTCCATAAGCAGTAGCTGGTCTTACTCAAACAAACACCCAAATTAGCTTATTTTTGCTGCCTGTGTTCCCAGACTATCATTCATATTCACCGATTTTTAAAATGAGCTCAGTTTTTTCTTGAAAAAACAAAAGAAAAACAAAGTTCTACCAAAAAGAAAAATCACCACCTAGGAAGAATTCCCAATGCTTTGTCCAGTATAAGCCTGCAATTTTGTATTCTGCAACCACGGGCTTAAAAGTGCCTCAGCTGCGTTTATTAGCTACAGGGTGGCATCAGGAGATCAGCTCCCTTTGCCATCCCATGTAGGCTGAGACAGACACCTCTCCCACAGGGTTGTGGTCCAAGGGCTTGGTCATGCTCTTGTCATCACCAAGGAGAGACAACATTCACACTCTCAAGGACCACCACAGTCCCCCAGGGCAGACAGGTTTCTTAAGCAGGGGGGAGATGCTGGGCAGAAGAGCACAGAAGTTCCACCAAGAAGGGGATGCAAACCCACAGGATCTCAGGCAGCACCACTCAGCAGAAGGCCACTGCCTCAAGCAGCACTTAACCCCTTCTTCACATTCGTCACTCTGCGATGGAGCGGAAGCTCTCAGAAATGGATGCAGACAGTGCTGCTGGCACTTTGTATCAATTAATAAATTTTAAAATAAATAATACCAAGTGTGTGACAAGGCTGGGAAGTGATTACCAAGATGCCTCATAAACCAGTATCAACTTGCATATTTTGAATTTAAAGTAATTAAGGCTATGAAAGGAGAGCCTTTATTTAGGGAAGGTAAAATTGGCAGGATAGGAAGTCTCTTGACATCTAGTACCAATACTAACACTTGCACACTACATGAGATAGTAGGACAATTACCCTTTCTGAAGATCTGGAGTATGGGTTATATTAGCAGGTTAATTTTGTCAATTTTCTAAGCTCCCTTGCAGTGATCCACTGCTGGCCAGCCTCCCTCTGACAGTTTATCCAAATAACTGACACTATTGCTGTTATCATTAGAATAGCTTTTCTTCAAGCTGCCATTGTTTAGCAGCCATGGTCTGTGTACATGAAAAGAAAACGCATTAAAACTCATTTCAGAGATCTCTGTTAGCCCAGGAAATATTTAACAGCAGCAGTAGCTATGCAACAAAAAGGTTAAGCCAGTTAGTGTTTGTGACAATTGCACTTAGCCATTCTGTCCAATGGCAAGAACATCTTTGCATTTATCAAGGGAACAGATTTAGCAAGAAACTACACACAGCAAGAAATAAATGAGAGATGCAGGGAAAACTGGCATTATTGTGGCATCTGCTAGAGCTATTTTAGAACGGTGTCCCCCTGTGCTGCTCCACTGATGGGCTTGTGAGTATCGACTAAAATTAAAATCTGTTTCTCAGACACTTGTAAATAGGCCACAAAAACTTAACACGTCTCAGGTTTTGTTTTGCTTTTTATGCAGTCCCATCATTTTCTACATTCATTTAGAAAGTGTTTCAGCTTATGCTTTGCCATGGCCCTCGTGCCCTGGACCTGCTGTGAGAAAGGCTCTGCACTTCCCTCCTCCTCTGCCAGAGAAGATATTCCTTATGGCACACCCTCAGCCCTCTTGCACATAGGGCCAGCTGCAGCAAGAGCTTGCCCTAAGGAGTATTTATTTCTCAAACAGGACTTCAGTATTAAATCCAAAATTTTTGTGAGGACGAAGCAGGCTCTTTGTTCCCAACAGCTTTGGGCATCCAATTTCTTAAAACGTGGGTAAAAATTCTGCTTCATCTTCTACTTTGCCTATGCACAGGAACCCCTTGCACAAGGAAGGCCAAACATTTATGCCTTTTCACAACTCACCAATGTTTAATTTCGTTTTGGCTCCCATTAGGATGTGGCAGTCTGACCAGACAGCCAGAAAAACATAAACGCAGAAATGGCTTTGAGCAAGACTGCAAGCCCTCTGCTCCCCTTGGCAAATCTGAGCCACTCACACAGGCACTGAAAGAATTGGGGCAGTATGAAAATATGCTCAACTGTGAGAACAAAGGTTGTGTAAAGCCAGCCACAACTAACTTCTAGAAAAATGCATATACTGTCCCTCTTACCACGATATTTAACTATTTTTTTTTTTTTTTAGTGGGAGTTGCATGGTCTATGTTACTTCCAGAGACAAAGAGAGAAAAAAAGAAGCCTTCAGAGCCTAAGAGAGAGAACCAAAATGGCATGTATAAAATCTAAACTAATATGCTAATCTCAAAGCTTCCTTACAATGTGACTGGGTTTGGAACACAGAAAGCAGAATATGACATGATTTGAATAAGTTGCACTTGGCAATATGAAGGAGAACTGCTGAATCACTGACTTCTATTTCTGGAAAGATGAAGTTTCTGATTCTGGCTATACCAACACATTAACTCTTTGTGTCATCATTGTCCACACAGTGCTATCAAAAGTGCTTTTCTTCTTCCTCAACAGGATAATAAAGGTAAATCTCACTCTTGTAGCTATATAAGTGTTTCCATGAAAACCACACTGCTTACTTTTAGGAGGAAAAAACTGTATCTGTATGATCAAAATGGCCATCAGCTTAGGTAGAGAAAATTTTTTGCACGCTGAAGAAAGAAAATGCCAAACTGAAGAACAGAACATCTGTTATAAAGAAGGCTATAATTATCTCATACATCTGAACACCACTGGGCATTGAAGTTACTCAAGCTATTTTGCCAGATACTCTGTGTTCAGGGCTCTTACTTGACACCAGCTGGAAATAATCAAGAGCTTGAGAGGCCTGTCTATATAGACCTTACACATTTTGAAGGGAACTACTTTTGATGTCGTATGCAGAGTCTTCTTGCTCTAAGGGGATGAAAATCTGAACTATTTTCTGCCACTGTCTCATATTACAAAACACTGTAACGTTGCTAACTAACTGTAGTACTCACAGGTTAACGACTACTTCTGTATCATCCATCATGGTGTGCTTCACTGGTTAGGCATTTTAATGGAGTCCTCGGCAGAAAGAAAGCAAAAAAACAGCAAAATTGCCACTCTGCCACCTTACCAACACTCAGCAGAAAAAGCAAGTGGTTTCCCTCAACAGATGTACAGTAAGTCCTGTTACAGGAGCTTTCCCCTGGGGATGCCAAGCAGAAAAGACTCAAGCCTATGTGCTCCCAAACCTATGTGCAGGAGCTGTGCTGTTCTGTCTCTGCAGAGGCAACTCCCAGTCCCAGGCCCCACATTTGAATTCTCTCAATCAAAGTCTTTCGAGGGTGCATTCTTTGGTATTTTGTTAGCTTATCAAGCCCTTCTGGTCCACTCACAGAGAACATATCAACTGCAGCTGAGCCCTAGCAAGACTTTTTAAAATATCCACCTCGTGTTCCATCAGATCACACAGTAAAATATGGAAAAGAATTATAAAGCCGTTCTTTTGGGACAACAAATAGCTACTGTTCTATTTTTCCACAAGTAATATGCATAATTGTTCACTTATGGCAAAGCAAGTGAAAAAAGAAGTAAGACACATCTTTTTCTGTTAATTCTCAGTCTGTGCCTGTGCTTTTCTGAAAAGGGGATCAAGGTAAAAAAGGAACGATAAAACACAAACACAGCAAGAAGGAGAGCGTACAACAATCTCCTTTGATTGTGGGAACACTAGAGGCTAAAAGAAACTCAGCTGCCTGGGTATCTCAAGGACAGATTCCCACGTGAGACTCCAGCCCGGCTGTGTCACAGACACTGACAGATGGGTTTCCCCAGCCTTGAACAACCTAATGGAGCTTTTAGCCAATTTGCATAGTGCCTGTCCCTGGGTGAAATGGGTACGTGTCAAGGACATTAAGCAGGCCAAGACAAAAGTGTAATAGCCTTGTATACAATATCACTTACTGCTTGCTATTTTTAACCCCCAGGGGGAGGAAAGAAGAAAAGAAGAGAAAAAGAAGCTGAAAGCCAGTTGTGAGGCACCAAGTTCCTGCTTTGGGGAATGGGCTGAAGCAACAAGACACTTTTCTTGCAAAATGGAAAAACAAAAGCACTGTATAGACAACTACTAGCTAGTTTCTTTTTTTAAAGCAAAACTTTTTTGGAGTCTCCCAAAGCCTGTCTATATTGGTGATCTATTTTGATCCCAAACCCTCAAAGAAAGCATGTGAAGCTGATTCCTGCACCTGAAACAGAGTCTAAAATATCCCCTCTAGAGACCCATGCAGGTACAAGAGCCCGGCTGCTGCAGCTCTGTACAAGAGCTAAACCTAAGGCTAAGTCTTCTCAGGCCTAAGTCCAGATCTTTCATTTCTCCCAGCACCACACATGGCTGCTTCCTAACAAACTAGGAAGAAGAATGGAAAAATTCAAATTGGACTCATAACAAAAAATTATAACTTGATGTAAAATATAAGGTCAAGCCCTGAGGGTGGCTGAATTACCCGCTGAGCTGCTGCACCCCTCGCGCACTCCAAGGAAAAGCACGTGTACTCCATATTTGCTCGGCAGTAACACAACCTCCTGGCCAGATTCTGCTCCCAGCCACATTAGAATAACTCAGCAACCAGACAATAAACTGTGATTGAAAATGGGGCTGAGCTGCAACTTGTAAGAACCCCTGCATAGAATCACTGAATTTTGTTGTCTTGCCTTCTTCTTCAGACTTGTTCCTTACAGCTTGTTCTAATGCACAATGGAGGGTCTGCCAGTGCTTAAACTAATTCTTTGCCATTTAGGAGAGATCAGATTAAAAATTAAGCATGCAAACAGAGGCTTCCCTGAGGAAAGATTCAGCTCTGACAACTAAACTCTGCACATAGCATAAAGCATACCACAGAAAATGGCAAACAGTATTTTTGACAGAAACAAAACCCACACCAAAAAGGCTTAGGATTTAACCCAGTTGAGCCCTAATACATCAACACTGAGTGAATACACCCCTATGTGATGCTACGAAAAACTAGAGATTTTCAGCAAAGAGGAGCTGGGTGCAGATTTGAGATTTGTTCACGATCCTTCTGCTCATGGTGAGGGATTATCTATCCTGAGAACACAGGAGTGACCAAGAAGGTAGGTCCTGGTTTTGGGTGTATAGCTACCTCAGAGCTATTTTTGATTTTGTCATTAGCTGGCTGCGTGATTTTAACTAAGCTGTCACTAGGGACTCCCATTGCTTCTAAGTGAAATGGGAACACTATTTTAGGCACTTCTGAGGTCATAGGATAGAAAAGCTCTATAAATGAACATTATTACTGTCAGCAACACTGTTCTACCACTTCCATGGTTATTCAAAACCAAAACCAACAGTAGTGCACAAAAGAGCTATCTGCAGCTAGAAATCTGTATTTCTAACAGCTATCTGCAAATCTAGGTTATGACATAGGTCACCACTTTATGTGTTAAAAAGCTGCAGTATTTCCAAATGAGCATCTTCAGTCATCATAATATCTCAAGCCTGGTTCTCAAGTCCATTTAATTAGGGTGGATGGAGAGGGATAAAGCCCAGAGGGTGTTTCTGTTTGGGTAATGTGTTTGTTTAGCATTACAAAAAATGCTATGAGCTTAAGTGTAAATTATTTGAGCCTTTGGCACTATTCAATTATATATGCTAATTTTAGATGGAGTAGATTGTACTTGAAATAACGGGATTTCATGGGAGCAAAGCCTTCTGTGGTGAAATTGTGTTGATACTCTCTCAAATTTTCTTTCTAGCAGAGACCAACCCTTTCTCACTGCTGGACTTTTCTTGTGAAGAGAGGATTCACTCTTGGTGTGACAAATAAGCATTGCAATTTCAATTACATAGGAGCATGCATGTATCTACCCAGTAGCTAATGATAGGGAGATGTAAATACTGTCACATCACTTGATTTTAAGACTTTCAATTTTATTAGAAATATGTTATCTACTGAAGCTGTAAATAATTTGATTTCTACAAATTAGGTGAAAATTTTGTGGTCATTTAAAATAAATAAGTTCAGGTTTTTTAACATATTAACCAATACAATACAGCATTTCATCCCTTTGTCTTTTCACCTTTTGTAGACAGAAACTGGATGACCAGCAGCAAAAAGGTCAGTATAACAGAACCAGAAGAAATAAGGCTAAGGCTTAGTCAAAGTAAGGCTAAGCCTAATAGCAGAGATAAACTGGTTTTTGCACCTGAGTTGGTTGCTCTGGAGTAGCAAGCATAGACCCAGCAGCTCATTTACAGTGAGCTGAATTAATTTAAGGTTGCATTATGCCAGGTAGACAGTTCCTTACACAATTTAAAAATAACAATGTAAAAAACTAAATATGCAGAAACAATATGCAGTCCCACAATATCCAATGTCTAAAAATCTAGAGCCTATGTGGAAACCTATCTTCCTAATGGAAACATCAGAATAACACTCAAAAATACAAGTATCATAAGGGACAATTAAACAAGGAAGATTTTTTGTTTCTTCTATACCTATCCTGGAACGAGGAAAAATTAAAGTCATATCAGAAAAAAATTATTTGGAGCTCAATTTTGGTTGCCTTTTCTTGGTTTCAGGTTGGGGAGGACAGGGTTGGGTAGTTTGGTTTTAGGGGGTTTTGTTCATTCTTAATTCAATTGCATTTAATCAGTAAGACAGATATCCATCAAATAATTTTGAAATAGCAGAGAATGTAAAAGTGAAAGAAATATATCATTATTATTAACAGTACTTCCTTCACTAAAGAAGTTGCAGAGTTTTATATACACAGCAGCAATCTGAAATGCTGACCTCCTCTGGATCTTGGGCTCACACCTCAACCCAGCAAGGCAGATTCAAAATTTACAGCTTAGTGACAAGTCTGCCAATTCATCACCACTAAACCATCTTGAGCCCACTTTGGAAGTGGCACAGGTCAAAAGAGGAAACCACCAGCTGCTGAAGAAATCCCTTCTCAAATAAATTTATCCCACAAGTAGGCAGCCTGGCACCAGCTCTCTCACACACCTTCCCCCACTCTCCACCAAAATCTGTGCTGCAGTGGGGCCATACTCATCCTGACTTATCTTCCAAAACCACAGGCATAAATTTTAAAGTGTTACTAAACTTTAGGATGAGTTAATAGAAAAAGTCAAGAAGAGAGTAAAATATAACCACACAAAGCTCCAGTGCTTCTGATGGTTGAGTTTTCTCTAAGACAGGAGTGGCTGTCCTATTACTTTCCAGTCTGTAGAGACAGAGTGGTTGGACATCTTAAGTTGAAGAGTAGATGAAAGAGAAAATTTACTTCTATCAATCTTTAAAGGAAACTACTAAATAATTTAACAGCTTATGCAAACACCCAAAGAGAGATTTTTGTGGAACTACTGTTCTGGCAAAGAAAAATGAGGCAATTTAGGTTAGTTTGACCAGGAAATGCATATCCATATCTATACACCTTCAGTATGCCCACCTGCATAGCTATTTTATCAAATATACTCACAGTTCAGTTTAAGAGTGACATACTCTACCTTAGTTTAACTCTTTGTCCTAATTTATTTAAACCAAACTGTTATAAAGCCAACAGAATGTTGACTTAGGCTTATGCATACAGTCTTTAGCATCAGTTTAATTACATCAGTTTGAAATTACACCACAAATTGGACTAATGTCATTCTGCATAAGCTTAGCCCTTGCAGCATCAGACAGCTAAATCCCATTGAAATGTTGTGACATTCTTGTGCTTAATTCCCTAAAATTCCTTAGGAAATCCTAGCCAAAACTGTGAGCAGGAACCAATCATGCCAAAACCCTTCTGAGATGAAGCAGGCAGCTCCCATCTCCACCAGAGCTGTTTTCTTACCACCCTTTGCATAGCAGAATACTTTACCCACATGCTTAGTGTTTTGCAGAGGTGCAGTAGAGTTACTCAGGTGTTTATGGACAAGTTGTGCTCAATTCTTTGCTGGGACCTCCGAAATTGCTGTTTTGGTTACCTCTGCATCAGGTACAGTATCTCTGCTCCTCAAAATCAGCCATTGATGAGCACCCAGGCTTTAGTGAGGATTGGTGGGTTGGGGACCAGCCTGCTAGGTCATCTTCCCCATCATCCAGTGCCCTCTAAAAAATGCAGTGGGGAGGGCTGGAGTGCTGCCTGGCTCATCTCCCCCCAGAAAACTGCCCCCAAGGGCACCTGAACAGCCTGACTGAAGAGACTCTCCCAGATTGCCTCTCCATCACTGCAGCTACTCTGAGGCAGATGCAAAAAAAAAAAAAAAAAAGGTGTCTGAAGGCTGTTAGTATGTAATTTTGCATACCTCATGGCTATACCTCATGGCTGCTATTTCAGAAACAGTTTTCAGATGAGTAATTTGGCGAGATTCACTGTTTGCAAACTGCATACTTGGTCTAAGGAGCACTTTCAGTTATGTCTACAGCACCAATGTCCAGGCCACAGATCTCTGTTTACCCGGCTTTTCAGACCACCCAATCTGCCTGCTTCCTCACAGTGCTGATTATTACTTACTCTTGTAAAACTTCCACTAATGGCTTTTCTGACACAAGGACTTTTTTGGGTTTGGTTTTGGGGTTTTTTTGGGAGGGTTTGGTTTTGCTTGGGTTTTTTTTGGTTTTTTTTTTTTTTTTTTTTTAGAAATAAAGGAGGGGGAAATAATAATGTTAAAAGAAGTAAAGCTTAAACTAGAAAAGTTCATGTCCTGTCATTCACCATCTAGGAGAGCTGTGAGGAGCAGTGCCTGTACAAAAAGACAAGTTCTCTAACTGGCAGGTCTCCACCAGCTTTTACAATTAACAAGCTAGCTCATTGTCTGGGTTGTTATCTAAATTACAGTCTAGGAATTTTCTGCTAATATATTTTCTGACTTTTAAAACACTATACTGTACAGTACCTAGTACAAAGGCGTCTTTCTCTAATTCTATTTAAATCTCTATTTTCCTGTTTTAAAAATTAATTACTGTAACCATAGCCCTAAGCAAAGAAAAGGAGAAGGGGAAAAAGGAAGAGAATGTACAGTTAGCAAGGAGGGAAGGGAGTTCAGGTGTTGGAGTTTTCTTTGAAGCAGAGGCAATAAAAACTCACTACTTTTTAAGAGACTTAAAATCTATTTTTGGTCCCATCACATTTGTTTTATCAGCATTCATCAACAACAACAGGCAACTGACAGAAAGAACAAGATCAGTCCTTTCTTATGACATATCTGAACCATTGAGTTTTTGTCTTTTTTTTAATATCTAATTCAAGTATATATATTTATATCTTACTTTTTTGTCTTCTTTTTTTTAATATCTAATTCCAGTAGAAAGAAAATTACTATGAATTTTTTTAAAAATGGATCATATAGCAGGGGATACAAAATAATAAACGTTAAGTGTCATCACAAAAATATGTTCTATTATGTTTGTTCTAGTTATAGCACATAAAAGATAAAATGCACAAAACTTGGGAAACATATACTAGGCATTTTACTAAAACTCATAAACAGGTGTCTTTGGATCAGTCCTCCCAAAAACAAGCACTTTTTCTGCTTTTGCTTAACTTTTGTTCCTTGAGATTCCCCTCCCAAGTCATCTTTTGTATGTGTAAATCTTGCACATATAGGCAGGTATGCTTTTAAGCTTTTCAACCACTATTTTTTATTTCAAATACTGGAACTGCTTTTAAAACATCTTAACAACAATTACATATACCACATACTCTTCTTTTGGCCAATAGGAAAAAGGATTAGGGAAAAATTGAACCTTCTTCATTAGTTGATTGTTTATTTTTCATTTGTGGAGCCTGTAAAAATAATGTTTCACTCCAAGTTAAGAAAACATCGTTTCTTCCATTCCAGAAAACAGAAAAGCAGCAAGGCTTTTCTCACCATGTATGTCGTCGTAAGCAATATTCTTTCTGTGACTGAAGGCAATGTAAAAGAAAAAAAGAGTTTGCCATAACTTTTAATGGTGAAGTCATAGGACAGCCCATCAATTAAATCTATTAAAAAATCAGTAGTAATTACAAACCATTGAAGAACTATAAATAAGATTTCCATAATATCTTTGATGTTTGCTTTTCAGCACAGGGTTTTACTGGTGCCACTTGTCAAATCTGGCTGACATTATTTAAATTGGGAAGCAACAAAAATAAAGCTTCTTTTTCTGACTAAGAAAGATTACAGGTAAAGGAGAAATTTCTCTAAATTTACTTCACGCTTTTACTGAATGTTGGTCCTGACACACTAAATCATTACATTATGGGAAAACACAGTGAAGGCCGAAAACCTCCTTTAGAAGATATCTACCAGCAAGTTGGTGTTTACCAAGGAATTAATTTTCAATTAAAATACGTATTACATGAAATTCTAGAGATTAATTCAGATGATTCAGAACCCACCAGTAAAGAACACGGATTTGGTTTTGCTGAGTGTTTTACACTTCTCATGGGATGGGGTGCTGTAGCAATAGTCTTCCCTCTATAGATGCAGACACACCTAATTTAACACGATTGTGGGTTGGGCTGTTTTCCTCACGCAGACTTCACTGAGACATTTGTAATGTAAGGAAGTTAAGAAAAACCCTCTTACTACTGAATGTATTCAGGTAGTTCCTTATTATTTTTGAAAATTGTTCCATCCTCACTTTTCCCAAGCAGTATTTATTGCTAAGACACCATCCCCTTGCTTACGTTCCCCACAGCCAGACAGTATAGGTGCCTCACAGCAAACCCTGAGCATCAGCAGCAGGCTGACACCAGTGAGGTATAAATTGCAGCAACTTTTAGTCTGCTCCATCTGGCACCTGGAACAAAACCAGTCCTCTGATGGAAAGCTGTCATTGGTGTCAAGCTAAATCTGACCCATCCTTTCAGCTCAATACCAGCAAAAGCACAGAGCTGCTTTGGGATCAATAACTTAAAAAGCTGTTTGCTCTGATTTGTAATCCAAACAAGTATGTGGGAGACAAAGAATTGGAGGATTGAGCCCAAAGTCATTACTTCTGATTTTATACTTCCAGAAATATGTCTTAGCCATGCATTTTAACGATTAGCCTTTAAAATATCCACATTTTGAAGGTTAAACATATATAAATTGTAAACAGAGCACAGCATAGACTCAACACAGGGTTTTGAACATGAACCATTAATATTTATTCAAAGTGCAAGGCTTTTATGTGAAAAAAGTAATACCTTTTCTTAGCTGAAACATGTTTAAAGGTTCTCTTCTCTGAGGAAAGTATCAAAATGCAGTGTGACAGATAAAAATCCAGCACATACTATGTCCATATTCACATATAAAAAGATATTTTCAACCTTTCAATTCAAAGACCAGCAATAAAAAAAATCCCTCTCATATCCTTAGGATGCTAAATAATCATTTCATCCATGTCTCAGTTATTGACTTACAAAGACATGACTTGCCTTTGCTCTCTAGTTTTTATACACAAACAAACTGAGGACAACTCATTGTTACAGAAGCCAGTGGGATTTGTCAGCTTCTTTACAAAAAAAAAAAAAAAAAAAAAAAAAAAAAAGCAAGCTGGATGCAGCTGGCTCACAACTCTGGAAAAATATTGAAGATGACAGAAAGAATATGATGTTTTGGCTCCTCTGCAGCCATTATGATATTGAGCAATATGCTGCAAAGAGCTATTGCAGTAAAGTGCTGCAAGACCACCTCCATGCCTCCATGCTGAATAAAGGTCATGCAAGGACTCCGCTGAATAGTCTGAGTTGTATTGCTATGTCTGCATCTTCCAAATTATAATTTTTATGCATCTTTCCACCATGAATTTTGGACTCTTTACATACTGACATAAATTCTGTGTAGGTGAATAAGATCTTCCAATTCCAAACATCACCAAAAACCTAAATTTTTTGTTTCATTTTTACCATCGAAATCTTATTAGCTGTTTGGCTCATAATAGCTTGAAGAGCTTTTCATGATCCCTACCACACAGTGGAGACACAGAGGTGTCATTCTTGCCCTGAAACAAGAGCATACTGCTCTTTTTCAGGGAGTGTGCTGGTTATCAGAAGCATCTCTACCCCACCTGTCCCCACCACAGCAGTTGGGTGGCCAGACATACAGAAAGAGCCCTGTAAGGACAGATGTACAGAAAGAGCCTTGCCCATCTGACAGGTCCTGACAGCCACCCAGCACCTGCCTGGCCCATGTGCTGCTGCCCAGTATCCAACACCCATCACTAGCCTGGGACACAAGGAGGTTTCCCTCTAATCTGTTTTATTTCCATTATGTTATCTCATGGTGCTTTATATATAAATATAATGTATACATTATAGAGAACATGCATATTTGTGCCTCCATAATCTATACAATATATATACATACGCATTGCAGGGAACATACATCAGCAAAAGGCCTCTTTTATTGCAGGGATTGCTTTGGTCAAACTAATAGCTGACACGGTAAAACAATTTTACAATTTGTACTCTCTCCCATATTTTGTATTTTCAGAAAGGGAAAGGAAAGAAGAGACTGAAATTTCTCCCTCTAGTTACTCAGACCACAGAATCAATGTAATTCTGCTGTCTTCATTACATTATTTTTCCCCCAGAAACCATAATACTACAAAAAGATTAAATTAAATAATACTCTAAAAAAAAAAAATCAAGCAGTTCTTTAATTTCATTTCAATACCATCTTGTTCTTCCAACAGCCTCTCAGATGTGCAGGAAATGGTTTAATGATGTGCCTTTATTAAAGGGAAGTGCTGAGGTATCTCTGCAGGTTGCTCCCATCCCCCAAAAGTTTGCACAGCAACAACTCTGAGAATACATATCTGCCAGCAAAAAATGTCTTCATCAGAGCCTCCTTTTATCACAGAAGCTGCAACAAAAACAGCACTTAAAGGACATAATCATCTCTACTCACAGTACCTCCTGAACTGTAAACACAGTTTAAAAACTGCACGCCATGGAGCTCAGGCGTGTTATCTAATCCTTTAGAAACTCTATCCGACTGCAAACACAGGGAGCAGCAATGCCAGCCACACCATGTGCTTCCACTTACTGACCCACTCCCTTTCCACAGGCACACAGACACCATCCCTCACCAGCCAGCACAGAAATGCTAACATAGCTCTCATGGCCAAAACACTCGGGGCCTCACCTGGGAAGCAAATCCAGCCCTGCCTGTCACCCTCCTAAAGCCCCCAGATGTAACAAAAAGTGCAACTGTGCATTATATGTGCTGTTGTTTAGAGTTATGTTCCCTCACCCTTGCCTGCACCCCTCCAGCACTACAGCCGACACACAGAATGAAAGGAGTGGGGTTTTTTAGTGTAATATCTGGGGTTGGTGAGCTTACTCTGGCTGGGGGTGTGTTTGAAACACTGCTTACCTGAGCGAGTGTTGCAACACTCTGGCCACACTTATTTTGTTAGCAAAGCAGCCAAACAGCTCAGGTGACTTTGCAACTGCCTTGCAGGGCAGCACTGCAACAGTACAGGCTTTGACAGCCAGACCTGTCATAACAAGGAGGAAACAGATTTTTTTTTTCTTTTTTTTTAATCTTCATTTAGTCTGAACAAGGTAATTTGATCTAACTAGAAAGCCATTCTTTTATTTTCTTGTTAATAGTGCTGAAGACTATTGGCAGCACATGTGAGCACAAGCCATACTCAAAGTGGCCTTTGGAACAGCAAGAAATGCTTGGTACCTGTTTCAGAGCTTTGTATGGCTGAGCAGGAGCTGCCTTCCACACATCATCCTTCCAGTGACCATGATGGAGCCAGAGCCTCAGTCATAGGACCAACAGTACCTAACTTGTAACAGAATACAGCTTCTCCACAACAAAAACAAACAGCAACTGGTACGTGAATAATTCTGGGCAAGACAAGAATTGAAGGGCGTGGGCTTTACCCCATGCCCCAAATCATACCAGATCAAACTGTGCCTGAATAAGCTCTTGCTTTTGTAAATCCTAGTGCTATGAAAAGCTGATGGTTTTTCAGAAGGGTAAGCAGAGCTGGGTTTTTCCTGTCCCCATACTTTCAATACAACTTAGATGCAGTAGTTTCACTAAGGACCATATGACATTTTTTAAAAGCTGTTACCCATTTCTGTCTCTGCTAATCTCTGTCCCAACACTCTACATTGCATTTGAAGTGCTGAACCAGAGAGCTTTAAGTTCTAGCTTGCATTGATTTTTAAAATCTGCCCACAAAGAGGAATCCTCCTCTACAGATCAACCTACATGACCATCATGGCACTAAGGTCACAGACACAGGAACAATCTTCTGCCATGCAGCTACCCTGTAGGACCTGAAGGAGCTCTCCCAGTGAAATCAGCTTTGCCATTGGAAACACACGAGACCTTGCTTGGGATGATCTGAGACTCAAAAATTAGATTTCAAAATCACACATGGAACAGATGAACATTCAAAGGTTTATCATTTACCTCTTCTATTTCTTAGGCAACACTTGTTTAAAAAAAATTAAATGTATCTTTGTTAAGGGTCAGCCATACTGTAGATGACAATTTAGGTCAAACAGCTTCATCCAGCTGCTCTCTAGCATCACAGATAGTGTACTCACCAAGCACAGCTTCAATACCAAATCATTCTCCACACAACTACTCCAACCATGCCTATAAAGTTTACAAGATCTCAGAGACAAAAATGAACATCTATACAGGTATGAAAACTAGAGCAGAAGGTAATGTATCCCTGTGCTTAAAATTATACATTGTAAGAGAATTCCTATATTGTGCCTGGATTAATTACTTGCTCCAGTACAAGACAATTTTTACAGGATTAGCATACATTGGTCTAACAAAGGGCTATGAAAATTTTTGCTTGCTTCAAGCCAAACATGATTTCTAAACACCCCTGAAAGCCACACACAAAGCTAGACCTCAGCAGCACCCACACAGAGACGTAAGTCATGTTGCATTAGACCCTAGGAAGTGAAATCACAGCCCACATCCAACACACAGATTGTGTCCTAGCAGGCCAGATGTTGCATGCATGATTAACTAGCAGCCTTCTAGGGGAATGCGACAAGCATACTTGTACATGTCCTCTACTCAGACTGTCCCTGAAAATCCTTTTTTCTACCTTGTGAAACAGAGTTCAGCTGCATTTCACACAGATTTTAGGTGCTGTTTGATTCCCATTGTCATCACTGGTGGGTAGACTGATCCACAGAAAGGAAAGACAGTCCCAGCTCACAGGAAGCAGTAGCTGCCCTGCAAGTACCCCCTCTGGAGCTTTGCTGGGAACTACTCACTGCTGTGCACCCAACATGCACCCTTAGCATCAGTCAAAACTACACCATGACCTTAATTAAGCACAACAACAGGGAAAAGATACCTGTCCAAAGGCACTGCTGCATTCACTACCTACAGAAAGACATCATAATTTATTCTCATGTAAGAGATGAGGATGGAAAGCCAAGGGAACAAAAAAGGGGAAGATTTTCCACCAAAAAAACTGTGTTGGGGCTCTGGACTATGAAACACACTGAGCAAGGAAGAAAGAGTGAATCTTCACTGGCCTTCACTCTTGAGGCACTTAAAAAATGCAAAGATGCTAATTTGACATTTCAAGTGGGGTTTTTTTATTATTTCTTCTCTTTTTTTCTTTTTGTGTAGAAAAAAAGAAGTTTAGACAGCACACGTTTAAAAATGAAGCACAGAGCTCTTAAAAGGTTTCGATGACATAGGATATTAGCAAAGACCTTACAAATGACACCTGGCTGAAAAGACTAACAAAGACCTTAGAGAAAACAAATTCACATTTTGTAAGATAGTCTGAAGACATTCTATCTGTATTTATCTTATTAGCATGAAGCAGCTGATGCTACCAAGAACACTGCAATGCAAAGGTATCGTGAATCTGCCATTCATAAGTGTTTCTATTGTACAGCTGAGGACTCAGCAGAGCATCAGGGGGAGGAGGAAATTTTTCTGCTTCCTAATTAGCTGTCAAGTGACACAGTTCTTTTTATTGTCTGCAACAGCATTTTGGAAAATGGTTCCTCAGTACATTAGGTCACACGACCCATGCAAAGCTAAATGCAGAGTTACCAAGGGATGTGAAGACACTTTAATTTTCATCCAGGCTACTTCTGCTCTTGTTTGCCAGCTACCCTTAATCTCCTCCATATCTCACTCTTTGTTGGTCTCTTCCCCACTTTACCCCAGTACAAATAACATTGATTTTTTTTAAACTCTTAATCTAGATTGGCAAAAGCATTTGTTCAACTGTTTGTCCAACAGTTCTCCACTGTCATTTTGCAGATGCTCTACTGAATTTATTGGAATTTTAAAGCTTGCCACTAACAGAGGAAAAAAAAATTATCAGCATATACTTCAAATGTTAGGCAGGAAATCTAAGAAGCTACTGGATTAACATCAATTTTTTTTTCCTTGAGGGGGGAAAAAATTTTAAAACTGTGTTTCTGCTTCCCTCCAGACATCAGGGTAATACCGATGTTTTTTTGGTTACTTAGTTCTAAAGCTATTGTTTGAAACTGATGCTTCAACTTCTTCAAAAAGCATTAAACCCATTCTGCACACATTTGTGCCTATTTCTTGGACTAAATTTATCAAAACTTAGCTGCACTAGTAGGTCGCTGAAAAGTAAGCCTCTGTCTAGGAGCTTTCTGCACTACCCAGTAAAGGAATACCTCAAACAAGACTGCAACTCAGAAACTCACCACTAGCTGAGCAGCATCATGAACCCTTTCAGCTCCTCCCTTGCATTTTGTGATCATTTATACTTCTGGATCAGTTTTCATTATAGCTCAGCCAATGTTAGACAAAAAAGTAATTATCCATAAGTGTATTCATTACAGGCACACACCCATAAGCTGCAATATGAACATCAACTGTGATTCCCTAAGTGAGGGAGTCCCTCAAGGCTCAATTATTTGCCACTTTTTGCTCCATTTCAGATGTTAGCAGCCCTACTCTTCTAAATGGGTAATAACTACTGATAACCATTTACAAGCAGCAATTAAGAGTTTTAAACCAATACCAATGACTTCTCTCAAAACTGGGACCAAGCTTTACTTATTTTTTCCAATTTCCTAATTATCTCAGTATTATCTATTTCCCACATACTTTACTGAATCACTATTTTTCACAACATACTCCTAGATGTTCATTGAAAATCCCTGGCCTGTAACAATCAGTATCATCAATAACTGATACTGACAGTATTGATACAGATGAATTTTTCTATCTAGCATAGATCCAAGAAGGTGATTGACTTTGGATGCGACCATGTTAGTTCAGAATATCTGCTTAAATCCAAGTACAGCAGACAAGCCAGGCTGAATAAGCTCTCAGAGCCCCACCTTTTCTGAAACGAACTTCTACGCCTTCTCTATAATTGAGCTTAGCATGCCAACATAATTCTAGGAGATACAGGAAGAAATCAGTATCACATAATGATTTATCATGTGTTAATTAACTGTCTCTTTCACATTCCTGTGACCACTCTCGTGCAGCTTCCTTGCTCCTACACTCATCTATTAGCTGCAGACACACCCATGTGAGACAGGAAACAACACAAAACACCCCAAAGGAAACAGGACCTGTCCCAGCACACTCAGAAACTGATTAGCCAAACCAGAGTCTGATAACACGCTCTGGATGTTGACAAAACACCCAAATGTCTGACAGCCTGCAAAAAGGAAAACTCAGAAAACTTCCAGCAGAGGTGTCTGAGCTGATCGCGGCAGCAAGACTCATTTCACATCGCAGCAAGAGCGAGCAGAAGCTACAGAGCTCTCAGCACCAGAGACCAGCTGAATAACCCTGAGTGATAAAATACCATGTCAGGAGTTTCAAAGTCTTTATCAACACTCTTTAAAAATATTTCCTTTGTTATCTAGATTTTTTTCCTCTATCCTTTTACCCTGAAGAGCATGGCACTTTGCATTCTACTTTATTCATTAATTAATGATGGCTTGACTCTCATAATTTCTGTTAACCAATTTTATATACCAAGTAGATATTTCCACAAATCCATGGAAAGATGGTAAAAAAAGTAGTGGATAGGTACTCCAAGGAGTAATTTAAAGACAGTGCAAACATTCCACGTGTTAAGAGTGAATAATGGACTCTGTTTACATTCCTTTTATTTAGGATTCATTCTAGAAGGAAAATCCTACTCTTCAAACTTTTTAAACTGACTTTTTTTTAAACCCTTTTGTACCACCTGCATCTCTCCTTCCCAAGGTTACACAGCTTGTGGCAAAGCATACACATGGAAGCAGAGTAACAGAAGTCCTTTCACAGTTATTATCCTGAAATCTAGTCAAGTGCCAGACCCAAGAAAAAATAAAATTAAATAATCTATACTTTTAATTGCACGTTCAACTCCTTTTATTTTGGGGGGTTTTTTAATTGTTTTTGCTTTCTTTTTAAAACAAGTCCTCTTTTTGAAAAGAACAAAAAAAAGAAAAAAGCCCAAACAAAACAAAAGAACCCACAATATAAAACAATACAGAGCTTAAACACAGTGCCTGGTGGGTTCTTTGTTGTTGTTGGTTTTTTTTTCCTGTGGTACTTATATACACTAGTCAGAGCAGGAGATAGAAAAATAGTAGAGTATAATATATTCATCTTTCTTCAGAGTCACATGAAGATGTACTTGGATAAGGCTAAGGGAAAAAAGGAATAGAAGTGATGTCTTTTTTACAGTGCAAACTTTCAAATGCATACTACATTAAAATCAAATATCTAAATGTAGCATCTGTAGCAGTAAACAAAAAACCACAGATCCAGCTAACAAGGTTGTTGTTATTGCTGTAATCTCCGATGCTGAGCTTGTGCTGCCTAAAAACAATGAAAATTAAGACTCATAAGCAGCAGCAGTCAGACCTCCCAAGAATGTTGATACCTCTCTCTCAGAGTGTCATCAGCTCCTGACAGCCAGATGCAGACAAGCAAGGTAAAACGTTTCAATCTGTGCATCCCTCTGGTCTGGCTGCAGTGCAATGGACAACTTCAAACAGCCCTCAGTAAACAGTCTTCTCATCACTCCAGCCTGGGCTGAATTTTAATCAGGGTCCTTTAAATGCCATTGAGCAAATCCATATACTATGGATTGCTTCTTGCATGCCTCCGGCCAACCACTATTTGGAGGGTCATTTATTATTTTTAGAAAACCAAAACAATCCAAAGTTTCAGTACATATCACACAGCACATCTCAAAGCAGAGTGCAGTTATTTCTGGACATTTCATATTGCATGTAAATGAAGCTTTTAATTATTCCTTTAACGTGACATGGTGGATGCATCCATCTGTTAGCCACAAGAGAAGAGGAGCTAGGTTTATCTCACGATACAGCAGTTAACTTTTCAGGCCACTCAGATGTAAAACTTGGATTCAAAAATTCACATATTGTGCACTAAAGGCAAGCAAAAGACAGAAATATGGGAAGAGCTCCCAACTGTAATAGTAGCAATAACGAGTCTACAATTCAGAAGGGATGCTACATATGATGAAAACACTAAGGCCTGCTCATAAACTACTTTTTTTTTTTTTTGCAAACCTGTCCCAAGGAAGGTTAGGCTCTAGGCTCTGTGCATCAATTATCAAATCAGGAGTATGTCCCTAGTAGAACTACAAGCTCAGCAAAAACTCATTAGAAAGTGTGTGTGTGTGCAGGGGGGGAAATGTGGTCATTATTTGACTGCTCTGTTCTGCAAAGAACTGTATTAGGGACGTGTAAGCCAGCAGAGTGCTGACTGCTACAGTTCTTTCTATCTCCCATAGATAAGTCAATTAATCAAACTTTGCTTACTACCTGTCAAAAGCCTGTGCCTGTCCTCTTGTTGAAATACAGAAGGAATGCAGGGGCACTTCCTCTGCCTGCAGGTTCTCTCTTGCTTAAGGAGTTGTTCCAGTCATTTTGAGAAACATTATTTCATCCTGTTAAACAGCTTTAGGAAAATCTCTTCTCTGTCTTTCCTGCAAACTGAGCACCTGACAAGCAGGGAGGGAAGACTTTTACCCAAAGAGAGGAATGGCACTTAGCACAGCATCTGAGTGCAGCCTTTAAAACCATTGCAGTGCTGCTGACACCTTCCTCCTGTCCAGGGCTTGGTTTGGGCCAGGCACCAACATGGGCATCATCCCTTGGCTTCACAACTGTCCATTTGAGTTTGAATTTCAGACTGAATGGGCAGTCTTAGGACCAGCAATCCATGTAGCTCTGCTGGCTCAGAGGAGCATAGCGAAGCAGGTCTTTCAAGAAATCCATGTCTGGGAAAAATACTTTGCCTTTATGTCAGGCCACCATGATACAATCAGGGCAGCAATGTGAGATGAGATTATGTTTCTCTTCTGCCATAACAATTATCAGCATTACTTCCATTATGGGAAATGTTTGAGAATATTCTTAATTGGAGACTCAATAAACATTCTTTAAGAAATGATGTCATGTCCTCTTGACAGGAACAGGGAAAGAAAAGGAGGAAGAATTTTCTCTTACACCTTGAAAGCCTGAGGAGCTGGATTTGTACACATCTGGAATTCAGACAATATATAAGTGGTCTCTATAGTTCTTGGAAGGTATCTTAAAAAAGGGATGTTTTCTTAGGAGTTTGTAGAAGAAAAATAGAATGCCACAGAGGCTGGTTTTCATCTTTGAGGAAGATGTGAAAAAAGGCTACATATATAAATCCTAAAAGACTTATGTCAGGGAAAACGAATGCAGGATAAGGGCATTATTGCTATTGCTCACCCAGGCCAAAATGAGCCCAGGAATCTTGGCAAACAGTCACCATATGATGAATTGAGAGTCCACCAAAGTAGATGGAAACACTACCACTTGTTACCATTTGTTCTGTCCAATTCTGGCCTGTGATTGACTAGGATTTTCAGTACTTTTAAAGTAGGTATTTCTTTCACACTATTGCCTGATGAAATGCTAAAAATGACCAGTTGTTGAATAGAGCCAATTCCCAGAATACAATCATTTTGGATTAGTTTCTGAACTAGGTTCAGACTAAGCATTTTTAGGTCTATTTTTATTTGTATTGAAATACATGCTTCAGTGTTTTTAGCTGTTTGAGCAGCAGTTGTTGCCACAGACTACTTTGTGGCAGCATGAGCAAGAGTTGGATTCAATGTTATTATTTGGAAAGTATTTGAAGTTTTTTTTTTTCCCCTCTTAAAACTGCCCTGCATATACATTTGTTTCTAGTGGTTTCTGCAGATTCTAGAAGAGGAAAAAAAAATGCTCTTGATTAAGTTCCCCAACCCAAGCATAGTGAGAGACCACACTTATAACGTGAAAACATAATTCTGGCTATGGTTGAAGCCAATAAGACAAATTTAATTCCTGTTAAAAATGTATCCCTTCCTAATTTTTGTTTTTTAGACTTTCTGACTAAACTACTTTATTAGGCAATCACAGCCTAAGGTATCAACTAAGAACTAAAGTTCTAATTAGAGGATCCAGCATCCTCCACAATCATAACCTCCAGATATTTAAAAAAAGCTCCACACAATCAAGCAAGACTCTGGTGTTTCCACTCCCTAGCTTTTAGGCAGCAGCTTTCAACTCACAACAATCTATTTCATTAATTGAATTCTCCTACTCTGAAAAAATTCAGAATTTTGGAAATAGAAGAAATTGCAACTTTTGCCTAAAGACAAGTATCTTTTCTCCTCTCTAGTGAAACTTATGAAGGAACATTCCATATCAATTAATCAAGATAGACACCAAATTCTCAATTGGAAGATAAAGATTACAGCCCCCTTGCCAATCTGTCTTCAACTCTACTACTATTTTGCTAATGTATTTGTCTTCCTTGACACATACTGTGCTCCTCCCCTTACTCCCATGCATGGCAGGGGTGAGTACTCTGTCATGCGTTTAAGTAGTGCAAAACAGCTAAAGGTAAAATGTTCCAGGTCAAGTAGGCAATTCTAGTGGTTCAAGAGACAGTTTTTGACAGAACATGAAGTACACTCCTTGGTTCTGGCCCACTTCACTAACTGGCTGATAAGTACCTTGAAACATCCAAGCAAACACACTCATCAAATGAAGCAATTTAATGCAAGCAAGATGGCTTTGGAAACACAAAATTGATTCCTACAGAGTTGACTCTGCAGATTTGTACAGACACTATTCTTACAGACTGTTCCGTGGAAGAATGTTTCCATTGGCCCCTTGACTTTTGGATTCTTAGAGTTATTCTTCTAAGCTATGTTGTTCCAGTTGCAAAACCTGATGAAGTTAATTTGTCATCCTGATTACAAAATGTATTCAATGAGTCCATTTTACAATATAATATTGACTAAAATATTAATAGGAAGTGTTGACAGGAACCAATCCAAAATAGCAACATGCACTCTGTTATTAGCAGTGTAGTTTCCAGCATTAAATAGTCTTTAAAAGCTTAATTAGATTTTAGCAGCCCTAGAAGTCAAGAAAGGAAAAGAACCTTTCAAAGCAATAACATCTCAAGCTCTGCAGCATGTTTCAGGAGCTAGCACAGCCCAGTGACTTGTTATGCTTGTGAAATATTGCAGAAGATCACCAATCCTTTCCAAAGTCCTGTTTCTTTAGCCCTTGAGTTGAAAATTAGAACATGGCATATAAGGAATTTTCACCTGAAGTTTAAAATGCCTGTATACATAGAAGTTTAATTTATTATTCTAATGACTTTCACAGCTTGAGATTCTCACTGGGAGACATGCCTGTATGCATTTAATAAGGCTGCAGAGATTGGGACTATTCCTGAAGGACTTTCCGAATCATTTCCAAAGCATCTTTTTATAGCTGGCAAAGTATAAATTATGTAAAAAGGCAATTAGATAGATACCATCAAATCTATTTGACTGTTAACCCCTCTTTGTTAGATTAATCTATAAACCTGAAAAGAATCCACTTTTAGCATTCCAAGACCATGCTCACATATTTAGATGTGAAGATGTAATCATTCAAATAACTGCAGCAGGGGGGCAAGGAAGGGAGGGAGGCAGGGAGGGAGGGAGAGGCAGGAAGTCTTCATGTTCTTCTCCTTTTCTCTTGAGACCTAAACAACACGTTCATGACAAATATGCTGTCCTATTACTATGATGTTGGTAGCTCACAAACATAACTAATGATCCCAGCATTAGATTTTTGGAAATCTGGCAGAGATTTAAATGCACTTAAAAAAAGATTGTTATATCTCCTTTCCTTACTGATGAAATCCTAGTTCTTTGGAGATGGGAGAATTGAGAAGAAACATTCCCACACTTCCCATAAATCTTCCAGTAGCAGAGAATGAAGAGAGCCAATGGCACAAAACAGAGTTCCAATTAAGCCACATAATTTTTTTCCCACAAGAACATCCCACAGGTAACAAAACATCAGGGTTGGTGCCACAGCTCTCTACTCCTTTTCATAAAGGGCACTTCATTGCCTTCCTGGAATTCACATATCATGGCACTGAATATTAAATACAAGTTTCACAAGGAGGGCAAGAGCATGAAATTTAGCATTTCTACCAGGGTCAAACTCTAAGTCAAAAATTTCTCTTCTCCTCATAAGGAAGTTATAAAAAAGACACGGTGTGTTTCTGCTATTCGAGGGAAAGATGCAAGGCCTGAAAATTGCCCATCTCCAGTGTCAGTGCCCTTGAAGCCGGACAAGATCATTCAGCCTCAAACACGAACTGCAGCCTGCCTGTAATCCAGACTCAGATCTGAACACCCTCTTCTTCAACCATCTCTAATTATGGGTAACCTTGATTTGCTTTTTAGCTGGATAAACAGACAGGCTGGCTCAAGCCTTTCTCACCCCATGGCAGAAGAGTAGATAATACATACATCAAAAGTGCTCTCTTCCCCTTCACCGCATGACTTCTGTTTTACGAGGCATGCCCAGAGGTAGAGATCATGTTAAACCATTTGACAAGAACATTCACTATTTCCTCCCCCCTCTCAGAAACCGACTGTGAGATTCTAGTTACAAAGACATTTTGTCAGTTCACTGCTGTAAGTGGCCACTTTTCATATGCGCCAGCTAAGCAGAAACTACCTGAGAGTTATGAATACTTATCAGATTGTGTGAAAGTCACAGGCATCACACTGCTGTCTGACTCTCAATAGCAGGGGACTTCTGGGTGTCATTTGGGAATGAAAAGATGCTGTCATTACTCCAAGAGGAGAAAGAGAGCCAAATGAGACTACTTGTGAAAGCAGCCCAATGATAGAACATTTTGATTAGAATAAACGACACCAAGAAATTGTCTGCTGGCAACCACACTTTTTCCTATTACAAGAAGATGATATAATAAAAGGGAATTTCTTTGCCAACTCTCATTCTACTGGGAGGTTTCTGAAACCTCAGATTCATGAGACAACAGCCTCTAGAGATGAAGAAACAAAGGAAAGTATTTTCAGCTAGTGCTTTTCTGGGGAACAAAAAGAAAAATTTCCTTACTTATATACACATGCACTTCCCTTCCTACAATTGATCTTGTTTCTTTACAGGGTGAAAATCTTGCATTTCAAAAAAACTCAGACTATTAGGAACACTTTTCAGTAAAACTATGTTGCATGGCCTGAAAGTCCATCTATAATAGTACCAATAGGGTGCTGCTCAGTCACAGCTGTCAGAATTGGTCTTCACAAGGAGCAGATATCACTGGATGGAGAGCATTTGAGAGCTGTTTGTACCCAACAGCATTAAAAACTGAAGCCCAGCCCAGTTCAGAGCTCTCTGCATGCAGTGCCAGCTCTGCACCTCAGTCACTGACCCATCACGGGGTGAGTGGTTGGGAGGCATCTGTGCTCAGCTCTCAGCCTCTCTGTCTCCAGCTCTTCTCTCTTCCCTCACCAGATATTTCTTCTATTCACATTTAAAGAAAAGAGGCATTGCTAGTACACAGCTGTACTTTGGGGGGTTTAATATGAAAATATAATTCATGCCTTTCCTCCACCACATCCTTTCCCTCTCAGTCACCAACTTGACATTCCACCCTGGAATAAAGCTCTTTTCCAGACACCTCAAACAGATGGAAGGATTCAAAAGAAGTTGTTCTGATGTGTGAGCCATAGTAAGTGCCTGATCCATGCAGCTAGAGAGCCAGCCCTTCTTGAATGAATTTATATTTAATTCTACAAAACTGAACCAATCTAGGAGAAGAGAAACGTTGTTTTGGGTGTGGGAGACCCAGAAACCAGGGCTCACATACAACTCAGAAAGCAGCTGGAAACTGCACTGTGATCATGTTCTTTGCTTGGGACTATCCCAAAAAAAACACCTTAGTGATGGCACTGGACACTCTTTCTCTCTCTCAACTGAAAACTCACCATACACCTCAGAAATATTTACCTAGAGTCTTGTTGAAGTTGGTAGGCACTTGAGCAATGAATAAGTCTGGAAGAAGTGATATTCTGTAACTTCCTGTCCAGCTTTGCCTGCAAATCTCTCCAAGTGGTCAGTAACAGTGAAAATTGGTTTAAATGTTTACTGAGAGCCCCAGCAAGCCTGAAACTGAACTGACCTTGGACTGAGCTACAGTTTGTAGAAAGCTAATCAGGTACCTGCAAGTCCAAATAAAAATAAGCACATAACACTTTCAGCTAGATCAGGGGAAAGGGAAGAAATCAATACTAAATACACTGCAAATTTTATTTTGTGTTTTGAAATACAAACAGAACCTCTCCATGGTTAAAACTCAGATAATAGTTTCAGTGAAAGGAAAGTCTCCCCTCCTATATTAACTGAGAAATTTGATCTATAAAAATAGTAAGTTTTTTCTCCACATTTTTTCACTAAATCACTTGAAGCTGACATTGTTTAAATATTAAAACTCCAAACAAACCCAGAAGTGAGCAACAAACGGGATGTTCCAAGCACAAAGAGATGAGCTGTTTTGATCTAAACACTCTTACCTTAAAGGACAAAGTATCATTAACTAAGATGGAAATTTTAGATTCATTTGGTTCAATGGAAATCAACATTTCAGCCAACTTTCCAATTAATTGTCAGACTTGAAAGCCCTTTATACATCCAGCTCCACAAGTAATGTATCTCCCACCTTGTTCTGGTCCTCCTGCTCTCTTTTGGTCACTTCCTACATGGCTTGAGATTGATGTCCCCAAATAGTGGTAGCACTCAAGTACAAATGAGCTGCTGAAAAGCCAGTGGGTAATTATGGCAATCCCACATCTCTCTTACTTCTTGGAATTCAACTGCTCAAGTTTCTGGAAGGTAACTTGCAATGGGTGAGTGCCCAGGACAGAGTGCCCCAACCAGGAGGAACCTAAGTACCACATCTAAAAATAAAAGTCAACACTTCAGTGCTTGGGAAGTCATCCAGATGGAAATTGCAGTCTTCCCCCAAGAGCCACATCCAAACAGTCTGAAATCAAGGTGCTGTGAGATCAAGTTGCAGCTGAGATGTTTTTCACATTTGCCACATCCCTGAGCTGTGGCAGCATGAAAGCCTTGCAGCTGTGACCTGCAGAAGATGCACCAAAGATGCCTGAACTCAGAACAGTTTTAAGGCTACTGTAAGTACCATACTTATCCCCAGCATTTACCCCATGGAAAGCTGCAATACTATCTCAACACTGCTCATGCAGTGACCACAGCCACCCTACACTCCATGGAATAGGAACTCCATCTCACTGCTTTACAAAGCACCACACACATCCCTGGGACTAAGGAATGCACACTAACAGCAAGAAGGACTTGAAGAAATAGTATTCATCCTACAGGTTTCTGATCACAGTGAGGGGCTCTCCTAGGCACAGGGGTCTTTTCTGAGCAGAGTTTACCTCTGGCAAGCACAGTCATTTGCAAGCTAATACTCATACTAGAAAATACTGATTTACACATTTGAGGATACGTGAACAATGAAGTTCTGTGACCAATTCAGACCTCACAAAAGCTCATCTTAAAAAATCACCTGCTTGTAATTTAAAGGTTTGAGTTTGGGTTGTTTTATTTTTAATTAATTCCCCCAAAGTTGTGCTAAATTCCAGATAGATACAACACTTTTCAGTATCATTCTTTCATGCTCCTTTTAATGCATTTTATTAATGCACACTACAAATAAATTCTATTGTAGAGTGAATGAAAGAGGGATTGTAGAGAGAATGAAAACATTTAGAGGCACAATGCAGATTTTAGGCATTCAAGTGAAATACAAGGTCTCAGACCTCCTCATGTAAATGTGAAGACAGCAAACTGAAAAAAAAGATCGGAAAGAAATTGGAAGGGAAATTTTCCTTTTGCATTGAAAAGTTACTTTTGTTATGAAAAAGACTAAATCAAATAGTAAAAATTCTTGTGATTCAAACTATATTATATTAATGTGGCTCCACAACGTAGTATGTTGCTACACTGTATAAATTAACTTTAGTTTTCTGGAGACAGTAAGTAGGAAGTGTTTTGTCTAGCTATATGGGCTCATGAACAATGTAACAATTTCAAAGCATTCCCTTCACGCATAAAAACCCCTGCATACTGTTAATATATCCTGACTAGATTAAAAGTCTTGCAAATGATTTTGCCTGAAAAGCCCTAGTATGAGATCTCCTTTAGGGAAATATCTTCAGCACCAATTATTTTAATTGACAAGGAAGCCAAGAGAATAGCAGCGAAGAGAGAGAGACAGAGTAGACCAGGAAAGGCTCTGTTTCCCCATTTGCTCTCACATCCTGGAGTCTATTTGCTATTAGTACTTGCAGCCTTCCCCACCCTAACTATTTATATTACTACCACTTCATGGATATGTTGAAACTTTAAATCATGGGAGACCATGTAAGAGTAAAACTTAATAGGTTATCAGCACCACAGCCATGCCTCACACACCTTTTTTTTTTTTTTTTCCTTTAAAAGCCCCACTTTCATCACTTAATAGCTGGTATGCTTTTGAACAGTTTTAGCACACCACAATTATTTCCCTCCATCCTCCAGGGAGGAAACAAAGGAGAGCAAATGTAATCTACTCGTTGTGATAACAACTGTGAAATCTTCTGCTTTCCGCTCCTCACTCCCCCCACAGTGCCCTCCAGAAGTAACCCGAGCCTACCATCCCATCAAATCAGTGACATTTTAAGGCCCCTGTGCAAGGGGAGAAGAAAAAAAAAAAAAGTCGTCTCAACCTTGGGAATCATGTGGAATCCACATAATTTACTATTTCCTGTGATTCATCAAACTTCCTTCTTCCCAAGAGTAATTGGTCACCACTTATTTATACACCACAGAGCAGCTTAACTCCAAAGGTCAGTCCAAGATTAAAAAAAAAGCAGACCATTTATTCAAGAAATCTGGGTGGTTTGGCGTTGTTGGTTGTTTCTCAACTTTTTAAATTTTGGTTGGGGTTTGGGTTTTGGAAGTGGGGGGAGGTATTAAATGTGTAAAGAAAAAAACCTTACATGTCTTAAGCAGGCACTCAGCCTTCCAGAAAACTCGTGTTACCATCACCAAAGCAGTATCACAGCGTAGATTTAGGATCTACAGAATCTTTAGCAGAGAACTGCTTGTATGCGTGGTAAATCAGGCCTCAATTTCAGGAAGAAGAAGTAGGAAAAGTGGGAGCATGCCCCACAGCACTGCACACCCACTTTGGCAACTCTTTTGCCCACTGTAAAAGAAAAGGATGTCACATATTTGATGCAGACCTGCCTTGACGGCCAGGCAGATGGGGTGAGCGCCTGTAACAAAAATACTTCTGCAGGAAGAGTGTGTGTGTGGCTTTGTGTTTACAAAGCAAACCATTCGGTTCCCCTACAATAAAAATGTTTAATCTTTCTTATAATAAGAAGTAAGGAAAAGCAATTATGAATCTAGAAGCCCAGAGGAGAGAAATAAAGTAGCCCTTAAGCTCCACATTTCAGATAAAACTGTCATTCTAACATTAAACATCTACAACATACATGCACTATTAATAAACAAACACTAAGACACTATGTAATTGAATACTTTCTCTAGCTAAACCTTCTGCCCAGTTTTCATGTTCTCTCTGCACCTCACAGCCCTATAGCCTCATCTATACAAATGAGTCAAGCAGTATGAAAAGAGATGCTTGAACAAGTTAATATCACATAAACTGCAAACCCCAGACTGGGGGAGCAATTCATATTACCCATGTTAAAGATCTGAGTTATTAAATGCTGAGATATAAGATGTTCAATCAAAAGGAAAGCTTACATATATAAGCTTAAATGCACATATATTACAATATCCATGAAAATACAGCACGTGACACAGCTGACATTAAGAAAGGGACATTCTAATTCAGCCTGTTTAAAAAACTAGAAAACACACCCCAGCTCTTCTTTTAGGGTATAACTGAAGCATATCAAGCATATTTATTTATTTATTATGTCAAGAAAACAAGAGAAACCTGCAGAAGTTAAGCCAATTGTTACAGAACAACCATGTATTTTCTAACCCTCTTACAGATTCCAAAGATCTCCTTTATGGGGAGCAAAGGAATTCCAAACATCCTTGCAGGGCACTTTGCCCCAGGCATTAACTGAAATTCCCACCGTGATCAAGACAGAGAAAGAGGAAAAGAAACCATGTATTTTTTAAAGTATATATGTATATATACACGAATACATATATATATATGTAAAAGTAAAATTACATATATATGCAAACAATATGTAACAATATGTAGTCAGTTGTATTTCAGATGAGGAAATAGATGGAATTAGTCATTAGGAATATTTATACTCCTAATTATGATGTTAAATATGATTCTCTGTGACAAAGTGGCACATGCAGAAATCCCAAGACATTTAGGAAAAAAATTACATGTTACTGCTTTTATTCACGTGTTTAGGTCAGGTTTTGTTTCATTTTTTACCTTCATTTTTTCATTAGGAAACATCTGATGTCTGAAAAAACAGGGATCTGAGACAAAGCCTTCTCTCCTTCAGCTAAAACACTTCAAGATTTTTTTTCCCCCTTTAAGCATTTCTATGTACCTGCCTAACACTGGTCAGATGTATGGTCAAGATCATAACCATTTTTTCAAATTAGTTCAAAGTACTTCTTCTACTCCAAATTAATCATTTTAATTATGCTGTCAACAGCTGCATCAGGGCTTCAAATCAAATCTGTTTTGTTAATGAGATCCTGTTGCCCTATGCTTTTTACCCAATACTCTTTTAAATTGCTGAACTACATGTTAGGATATTCCATTATAGGCAGGTCGTCATATAGACAATCAGTTTAAATAATTTAAAGAACACACTCCTCTGAATTTTGATAGGCACATAGAAAAAAACCCAACCTCCTGAAAGTCTTGTCTCAGGAATTCAGGAATTTTTGTCCTTCATTCGAATTATCATAAAGTAATAGGGGGAAAATCCGTTTAAATGGAAGTGTAGCAGAGAAGGAAGATAATAATCCTTTCCTTTTTGCTTTGTGATGAGCTGTGATCCTTCCTGTTTCTGCATTTGCTTCAGTGAAGCCTTCCTAAATTGGCAGAATTTTAATGCAACAAAAATATGTACTGGCAAGGTCGAGATTTTGCTTAGCTTTTTTCCTCCCCTCCCTGGTGTTCCTTTAAACCTTACAAAAGAGCCTTTAGACAGGACTGTCAGGTAAAATTCACAGAACAAAAGAATGCAAATTGCCACCTATTACCTCTCAGGCACATTTCAAATAACCAAAAGAAGTCTAGATAAATGATAAGATTCCAGTCAATAGCTCATTTCTGCTTTAACCACACAGTTCTGAAAGGAAATGCACTGCAGTTAAACCAGTAGTGATTACTGGACAAGAAAAATATAGTTACCTTTTAACCATGGCAAAGTAGCATTTACAGATCAAAAACATGTTATTAAACTCACAGACTGGCCACTCTCCACGTCTTCTCAGAATATTTCTCAAAAGCTAACATTTCTAACAGCACAGCACCTGAAAGTATGCATACCTCGCATTTTCTTCCTGGCTACAGCTTCCATAAATCCCATCTGCCCCTCTCGGAGGCGGAATAACTATCCTTTTAAGAAAAGTATTAGCTTTTGTAAAGTCACACGCTTCAAGCTGCCACTGAAGCAAGGTGCTTAGAAGCACTTTGTGTTGGCTAACCCAGACTCTTTTGAAAATACCACCCTCGGGCAACTAAATCCTTGGCCTAATTTTCAAAATTGCTGAAGATTCAGCAGTTTCTAATCATTGCACGGGAACTAATGGGGTGTTAGCAGTTTGAAAAACAGGCCACTTATTTGAGTCCCTTAGGACCGGAGCTTGGGATGCCTAATTTTACACAGCCATTTTTAAACAAAGCAGCCTTAAGCCAAAGTTTTTTGCCTAAACTTTGGTCAAGCAGCCTGCCCCTTACATTGAGAGGCTAAAAAAGGCTGACAAATTTGAATATGGAGAGGGGGATGGGCACTAATAAGAGCAAAGTTTACAAAAACTGCATGGGCAGTGGAAGAGGTGAATGCAGAGCTGCTACTCCACAGAACTGCTGCTGCATGGCAGGTGCTAGGGAAAAAAGAAAAGGAAACCAAGTAGAACCATCATGAATTAGCTCTGTGGAAATGAAAAATATGTATCCACCTTACAGGAAGACATAAATTAGGGCTAGAGCACTATTGTCTGGACTGTAAGAAAGTTGTGTTATAAAAATGTTGCTTCCCAAAGGTCTTAACTAAAATCCTAGCCTCAGTATACAATAAAGCATTCCTCAATGTAATTCCTGCTGTTAGGCCATCAGTAACAACTGGAACCCTGTGCTAGTACTCCTGACAGATCACGGTGCTGCCTGCACTGCCAGGGAACAGGCGAGCTCAGAGGGTCTCAAGGCACTGGAAAAGTCCCCCATACCGAGCATGGCATCTGCAGTCACACGAGAAGCCCCACCTGGAGCTTCAAAACCAGCTTCCAGTTGCCCTTGTACATTGTGTTGCTCTGTGTGTATTACAGCTGCTTCAGGATTGAAATAACACACACAGGAAAGGACAGCCTGACACTAAGAAAGCAGCTCTCTGCTGAAAATACCAAGAATTTGGCGTTTGGTAAGCAAGAGGTAGCTCATATTTGTCACCAAATTTCTGATGACTTATATAAATAGCTATACCTGATGTTTGACAATGCTGATATATAAAATAAGACAGTGCCTGAATGGCATTGGGCAACTAAAAGGGGGAAACAATTATACATAAGGTCAAATTCTAGGGATTTCTACAACTTTTACACACATTTGCAATAACTATTTTCATTCATGGAACAAACAATGAAAATAATTATTAAGGCTGCATCTAAGATATTTTTTAAATATCCCACAGGAAAGCATTTTATAATGCACTGAATCTATTTAGCAGTTTGAGAACACCAGTATCATCAGCCAGCTAATAATGAAGTCAAAACATTACCCAGGCAAAGTATAACACACAGACAGATCCTATCTCCTAAAAGTCTGAGCTGTATTGGAACATATTTTCTACATAAACATTACTGGTGTAATCCAACAGATTTATAAGGTGTATTCTTAAAAGCTTATTATCAAACAAAACGTTTTATGAAGGATGGTATGTTGTGCTTTATGGCAAGGTTCTGAGGTAAACTGTCATTTAAATGCAAACTGTAAAATGGTCTAAGCATTATTTTGGCAACTTGATGTGTATGGAATTCATCCCTACTCCAATTTCATCATATCTTTAATAAATTCTTGTAGACTGAAATTGTGCCTAGCAATTATTTAAGAAATATGACTCCAGAATCTAAATATAGTTTACAAACATTGCTAAAATATTTGCCAGCAAAATATTGAAGTCTTTTCTGTTTTCCCATAATGTAGTTAGATTGCTCTTTTGGGTTTTTTTCAGTGATGGAAAATAATTTTTCTCTCAATATCAGAGATACAAGCTCAAAGGACAGGTCCCGTCCTGGTTTAAATCAGGCAGCTCTGAGTAAATCTGTTTTATTCAACTGATAATCCCCCTCAAAGAAAACAACTCTTGCTTTTTATGTCATCAAACCACTTTTCCCACCATAATTTCCATTGCAACTCTCTTTAATGGAAGATGAATTACAGCAACAGCTTACATACCTCTTCTATTTCAATTTTGACATATCAAGGTTTCACTAGCCTCTATTTCCTCCTTCTTTTCCCCTACAGTAATTGCCAGGATTGCATTCTGCTTTGAAATATCCTTCCCATGCAAATGCTGGAGTTAGCCAAGCTGGGCAGCTCTCCCCTCTCAACAACGGGGAAAAAAGCTACCTGCTATGATGAATCAGAAGACTTTCATGCTGTTTCTAATTTTACCATTTCATGTTCAAGTAATGCTGATCACAGACTTTTCTTTCCTAATTACTGTTTTGGATGAACTATATGATTTTTCAAGCTGGTGGAAGAACATCAAAAAAGTACAATAAGCAAGCAGGGCTGCTGAGAACATAACACAGGCTAGCAAAGGAAAGCCAATAAATAAGAGATTGAAAGAGGGACCTAAATGTATGTATCAATGAACAGTTTGTTCAGTGCAAGGTAGTTTAAATAAATTAGGATTTGAACAAAAAAAGTTTGTCTTCGATGATGATGTAAGTCATGTTAATCTCATTTCATTCCCCCATATATTACCTCTTCATGTCTTAGGAAGAATTAAGTATTTGCCCACTGAAAAAAAACTGAAATATTTGGCTATTTTACAAGGCTGTAATAACAGGAAAAAAAAATTTCTAGTTAAAATTTGGGTCTCAGCAAGGCAATGTAGATAACAAAGATCTAGATACTTAAATGAAGGTGTTTCCCTTCCAGCTCTAGCAGTACCAGATTCAGAGGATTAATGTAAAAATTCATATTTCCAAGCAAAGAAATTAACATAGAGCAAATTTTATTAGTAATGAATTTTCACCTCAAAAACCTTTCTCCAAGTCTCTCTGCATGCCACAATCTTTATGCAAATATTAAAAAAAAACAAACAAAAAAAACCCCACAAAACAACAACAACAACAAAAAAAACCCCAGAAACAAAATCAATATGTGCAAAACCCAAGCAGCCTCATACTACCACCTGGAAGTAGCTTTTAGCTAAAAATTGGACCTGAGAAATCAGATCCTAAAAAACAATTCAGTTCACTCAAAAAAAAAAAAAGTTTCTGAAATTGGTTTCTGCCCAGTTATGCCTGTCCCATCCTGAGCCTGCACATGTGCAGTTCACACTGTAGACTCCTGCACTTCATGCTCCCCATCACATCCACACCTCTGTGTACAGGTAAGAGTTTAATTGAATGAGTTTCAGTTACTGGCTTTTAACAAGGCAACTCTATTTCCATGGTGAAAACTTTTACTGAGACACATTACTTCCCAATTATCAAGCACACTTTGCTTGCTGCTTTATCTCCACTGTTTGGGGCTCCCCTCGCCTCCCAGTTTCCAGATACTTTGTCCTTAATGATTTTTTTTTCCCTCAGATAATTTAGCATTATGAAACTTTTGGATTTATGCCATGCAAGTCACAAATTAAAGATTATATATATATATATATATATATATACACACACACACACATAAATGCAGCAATCTGTGCAGCACATACCTAGGTTATTCAATTTATTTATGGTATACGCTGTTAGGAGCAAGTCTTGTTACAACTATTAAATTACCAACAAGGAGGGGAAGTATGAACCCTGTGGTCATATCTATCTTAATTTTCAGCAATCTTAAGCAAACTGTTCCTTATGTATTTAATACAGAAATTCCTATACAGACACTCACTATTGTTATCTCTAGTCTATGTCCACTGTTATCTTGAGAATATTTTGATGTGTGTGTACTGTTGGTTGACCTGTTTTGTTATAAGGAAAACTACTGTTACCTAGAGTAACTTCCTCCAAAAACTGAAGAGCAGTAAAACACTTCTTACATTTCAGCAGGTCTAATTAAAACAAGGATATGGCACTCAACTCCTCTTTAAGCATCAAGAACTGAAGACTTGCCTGAAAATTGTGCAAAATACTTTATATTTGCCTCATTCATTCACTAACATTTTAGGCTGACTCAAAAGCCAGACTACATAACCAAGCACTGCATAAAATCACAAAATTTAGGTGGTCTTTTTTGCCCTATTTCAATAAACCAAGTTTAAGGTAGAGAGCTGAATGGTGATCCAGATCAGAAAAACTTTTTTTCTCTGCAATGCTGGGTTTACGTTATTTCTAAGAGGCACTTAGTTATCATGAACCCCCATACACTGTACTCCTAGTGTTTTACCTTGACCCTGACTAAAGGGTTTTTTTCTCCCCCACCTACTATCACTAGAAAGGATTTTCAAGAATTGCATCTCATCATGTCAGCTTCTCCTTGCAGAGCTGACCTCTTTGCAAGTCAGAGCCTGGATGCATCAGGAGAAAAAATGCAGAGCAGCTTCAGCAGAAGTCATACATCACTTACAGAGACCAGACAGACTCAAAATCACATTCACATCAGTGATGCTGCAGTTACAATAAAAAATCAAGTCCAGGAGTTCTATCCCTCCTTCCTGGCACTTTTTCCCCCAGTCATTCCTACTCAACTATAAAAGTTGCACATTCCTGAAAGTGAAGCACACTTCTTATGGGGGCTTTCCCAACATGTTGGTGTGTTTCCCAGAAGAATTTTTTGAGAGACCCTTTTTTAATGAGAATAGATCAAGATACAGATAAATCATAAGGAAGCACTAAGCTACTGCAAAAACACTCAGAGAAAGGAAGACAGGACCACTGGATGAGCCCCTGAGCTCCTGTGCCCCAGAGCCATGATCTGAAGAGCTGAAGCAGCTACTGCTGCCCCTTTTCCTGACAGCACTGGGGCTGGAAATGTAAGTCTGGATAATTGTCCTGCTGTGCTATACAGAAAGGGATCTTTAAACTCTTTAAACTCTACCCACATCTGTAGTATCATCACAACTCAGATGCATTCCAACATGCATTGCATCTGCTGGAAGCACATTTCTCAAAACCTGTAATCCTGGATTATTCTCTTATCTTGTCTTTTCTTTATGAAAGCCCTAAATTTTGGGTGTCTCCATTTTCAACACAATGTAGCAGTACTTCAGGATCCAGGGAGCATTCAGGAGTCAGGCCACAGATTACACACCAGGAATTGGTATTCCCTGAGAGCACCTGACCCCTAGTTAGACCAAATGGTCTGAAATGTGCTATATAAGAGATAGGTATTATTACTATAATTTGTCTCTTCTGTGCCAGACAAAGCATTCTGAATTGCAGCTTTCCTTGTTTACATGAAAACAAGGAAATTAGCTTTCTATTTCCCTAGTGCTATCCAGGGAGTGCAAAAAGGATGCCCTAAAAGAGAGGCTTTCAGAGTTTGCCACAATAAAGATACTTTTAGGGCAGGAACCTATAAAAACATGTTTGAAGTTGGAACTGCCACTCAAGGACATCCTGAAAATGAAACATATTATTGTACCAACCCAATTATTAGTCTATTTACTAAATGCTATCTATATACTAATACTCAAGCACACATGATTACATATTATTATAGTTGTTATAAATATAGATTATGTTTAATTAAATATTTATATTTGTATAAGTTACATATACAATTATATTTTATACAAAACCACATTTCCAATTCAATACCCACATATGCATAATGTGATGATAATTATTTCCTTTAAGAATTGAGGTGCTGGTTTATCAATATAATTCCTGTGCTTGTGTACTCTTTTCTGACTGCCTACCTCTCTTTTTAAAGGATGCTATGCCAGATACATCATAGAAGAAGGAAACAGAGAAGATCTCAACTGGCTCTTTTTTGGTTGGTTTTATGGGGTTTTTTTGGTATTTTTTAACGCAGAGCAAGTACACAGTAAGATAAAGGAAACACTGTATTTTAATTGTATTCAGTGATACTTTGTAGTTAATTGCACTTGTGTTTCCTCAAGCAGCTCAAACACTGCAAAGTCACAATCCTAATGAAGTCAGAAAATATTACCTTTTCAAATGTGAAGACAGAAATCAAGATGAAGTGACTTTTCCAAGGCCACTGACAGACAGGAGAACAGAAAGAAGCAGAATCAGCCTTTCAAAACATTTGATCTTTTACTAGAGAGAGGTCTCCTCCTCAGCTGAAACAGGTCTATTTTGGGGACAGTTACAAAAAAATAGCTTCAGTTGAAAATCAGGGGCTTTTTCTATTTGGCTTTCTGAATTAGTTGGAATGGATAAGTAATGGAGCGACTCATTAACTCCTGTGCTTTTCACCACTGCTTTCAAAGCAATCACGGAATTAGCTGAAAATTGTTCTCTGGCCTGTCCGTGTTTTCTATTGAACGATTCTCATGATAGAAGAGCCAAGATCTGTGACCTAAACTTGGCTCCAATAATGCAGAGAGCAGCCTCTCCTCTGTGGTGAACTGAGCCTTGAACAATTTCATTAAAAGGAATCATTGGAAAAGATGAAATCGATGTTCTCATAACACAATAGCCTAAATCGTTAATACAGATCCTAATTTAAAGCAGGCAAAAATGTAAATTTTCCCTATCTTCTTTCACAGAAAGACATGTGCCAGACTTTCATGGGAGGCATAAACTCACCTGCAGTACTGATGGCCAAGTCCAACATTTATTAATTCCAACGACATAAAAAATAACGAAGGTGACAGCTCCATTTTGTAACGTGGAGCTGGTCAGATCTAAGCACACAGCAGCAGTAGGTGATCTACCATGTGAATGAGATAAATGGATGTAATGAAATCAGCATTTTTGTCACCAAATGATCCTACTGCTGTCAAACAATTCCAGTCCATGCACAAAGATCCCAAGCACAGGTCACGGTAAAGCATTCAATTCAATACCAGGAACCTTATATTATTTCACATGAAGAAAGATTGTATAGTCAAGCAGTCTGACAACTTTGCCTATGAAGGACAATTTCTCCAAAACAAATGCCAACAGCTTATTAAGTTACCAATATACTGCTAAGCTATAGTGACTTAATGCCACCACAGGCCGAAATACTTTCTGATGATTTTTAAAAGGGCAGTGCTGGGAAGCTTGCAAATCACACATTCACATTTTAATGAAAGGTGCAATTACTGAACATTTGCCTTGTATTTTATTAGAATGAAACATCAATAAGGCTCATTTAGCATCCCTCTAATATGTCAGCAACTTTTTTTAAAGGTGGTAGCAAACATGTGATTTTGATTTATACTTTTGCAGCTTTGCATTTGCTGGGTTGCTATTAAATGACTGAATGACAAACGGTGCAGTTTTGTCAATTCCAAAGCAAAGATAACTCTGCTGTGGATCTTGCACAGAACTCGAATCAAAGACTAATTTAAAATCAGTATAATTTCCTCTAAAATAACAACAATGGTTAGGGTTATCATATGCAATTATGACAAAGGAATGCATCTGTTTTTCTGATCTAGCTCTCACTGTTTTGACTGCTTCCTAATGCATTCAAAATTACAAACAGCTGATGTATCTTTTCTGAAATTAAAAAAAAAACCATAAAGATAACAAGGCAATAACATGAGAAAACCTTTGCTGAAGACATCACATGCAACAAAACTGATTCCACTTTGCCAGTCTGGTTTCAGCATAAGCTGTTCCTCATGCTACATACCTCAAACTCCCTTTCAGCTGGAGGCACAGTGACAAACCAGACACAAGGTGTAATAATACATTTCCTTCTAGCTCCATAGCATTTTGCTGTTTCAAGCATACTTGGAGTCACAAACCCCAGATCTAGATCTAAGTTTCTATGAAGATCTGCTGATCAAGAAGCAATGCAATGACTCCAGCTTCCCTGGACCAACTTCTTCAGGACTAAACTATAACAACCACTTGCAGCTTCTTTCCCAGAGGCTAGAAAATTATGAAGGGAATAACTAAACATAAACAGAGGAAAAAACAACAGATTGGGACCTTAGAAGGCTTACCAAGCAAAATTTGCTTCCAGACTGGAGCTTGAACCTGCACCTGACACCCAAGTACTCACGTACCTATGGATTACATAAGCCTGCCATGTAATGCTGTGGCAGCTGGGATGCACAAATCCTCATGGAAAAGACATGGCAGGTTTGGCCAAAGAGAGTTCATAGCATGCTTCATTAACATCCTGCTTCAAAAAAAAACCCAAAAAACCAGCAACAAAAAAAAACCAAACAAAAAAACCAACCAACAAAACAAAACAAAGCAAAAAAAAAAAAAACAAAAAAAAAAAAAAAAAAACCACAAAAAACAAAACAACCAATCACCCACAAAAACACCACCACCACGAACAAAAAAAAGAAGATAAATAGAGAAATTCCAGTATGGGAGAAGTCCCATGAAAGCCAACTGAACAATTTCCATGCCTTTACCCAACAGTACCAGCTGCAGGTGCTGGTTGCCACTGACAGGACTCTTCTGGACCAGGCTGCAATGACATTCTTTGGAAATAAAAGCCTTAATGCCTGGAGTAGGCATTTAAGCACAAAATCACTACAGAAAAATCTTACTTTCAATTGACTTACAGTTCAATGCTTGTGCACCCAAACAAGAAAACAACTTAAGAGAAACTTGTCCTTCTAATTCAATATTGAGCAGCAGCCTACCACGTAGGAACATATAGCTGTTACAGGAAAATTTAAATATTTAACATCTTATGTGATAAATATCTAATATTTACTCAAGCTTATAATGAATGCTTGTCTAGGAGGAGGACATGAAACCGCACTACAACTATGTCATTAGAATTTTTTGAAAAGGAAAATTTAATTAAATAATTTGCCAGCCAGCTTGCTAATGATTTCATGACCATGCTACGTAAACATTGTTTCCCTGATTTGCTTTAGATGTTTTCAAGCAGATATTGCAAGGGCATTACATTTGCCAATGGCCTCTCTGCTCTAACTCATGGGAACTCATGACAAATATCTGCCATAGAGGCTTTAGAAATCAGAGGAAAGTGTCAGACACATTCAGAAGGTATCCTGCACAGGGCAGGGCTCTGAAATAAAGCATAACTGAGCATCTCAAGGCTTTCTGGTTATTGACTGCTCCTTACAGGTCATCTGTACACGGTCAAGACATTTAAACAGGAACATCTTTGAAAAAAAATGACTGCAAGAGACAAAAAGGGCCATTCTCTGATAGGAGCTCCAGACTGATTCTCACGAGTTTTGAGTTCAAATTCAGGATTCTGCCAGGCTGAGTGTGGGATTTGAGACATTTCACCCTCCTTGCCTGTCATTTCCAAAGGGGATTATTTGTATGACTTACACTTCCATGAGGCTTTCACCTACAAAAGGAGTGGAGTTTAGGAACACATACATCCCTGAGCACATTCCACAATTAAAACCAGAAATCAGTAAGTTTTGAACAGATTGCAAATATTCTTGTGCTGCAAGGAAAGGAACAATCTGTGAGAGCATGTGTGTGGTAACACTGACCCCAGCTGCCCTCAGAAGTGGGTGCCAGGTCTCCATACACTTACAGAGGAATTAAAAGCTTTTCTGTCAAGTCACTCTCAGGCAAGTTCTAGACACCCTTCTGCCTAAGCACATGTCAAAACTTCTTTGCACTCACACTGGCAGGTCAAATTTGTGTTTTACAATCAAGGCACACACACATACAAAAAATAAAAAATAAAGAAAAAGCTGGAATTTTCTGATGGAACTGATGTAACAGAATGAAAAGGGAATGAAGCCTCAGAAGGAAACTCCAGCAAAACCATACTTAAATGTGTTTTTAATTTATAACAATGGTAGAATCCAGGACAGTTATGAACTTGGTTTGTTCTCAGTTCATGCAGACTCTTTTCTCCCCAGAGTAACTGCACAGTATTTCTTGCCCTCCCAATTAGCATGGTCTCCCAGCCCTCACTGCAGATGAAGTTAATGTGAGGCATGGAAGTGCAGCTCTGCCTATCTTTCTGCAGATTGCAATTTTGTTACATCAACATAATACACACCTGTCTCTGGGCAAACTGCTCTGTGTCACAGGCCATCTTGTAACCATCAGATGACAACTTTTCAGCACTGCTGATCTGAACTGCATTTGGGTAACGACAACATTGACAGTTCTTCTGATTTTCTCATATTTGATGTTTTATTTAAAACCCCAGCTGCTCCAAACAAATGATCCTCTAGGAATGTCAGCTTTCATTTCCCAAAGCATACTTTCAGCCCTCATGTTGTGCATAAAAGCCTGGGAACAGGAACCAAATGTACCTTGATGTCTCAAAAATTCAAAGCAAAATGAAAAAACACAATGTGCACTTACATATCATTTTAGGGTATCAGATTCCTTTCCACTAAGATTAGGATTTTTTTTTCCCTAAAATTCAATGTGACTAGCTAGAAAATGTACCTTGAATTTCAATGAAAAATTTGCTTACAGTAAGAACTGTTTAAAAGGCATAGGTGTGCTAAACAAGTTTGAACAAAGAGTAGTTTGGGCTTTTTTCTTCTCTTTCTCTTCCAACCCTTTCCCCTGGTCTTGACGGCTGCTCATTAATCCCAAGAGATGGAAGACTTCATATTGACTCTGGCTTAGCATTTATGAGGTGTCTGAATGCTTCAGTGTAAAATGAATTTGTTTGGAGTTTTTACTTGAACCTGTACAGGGTCTCAGGGATGGACTGATTGGTTGGAAGGGATGTCATGAGGATTTTAACAGAAATCTTTAAGGCAAGAAAATACTTTAAGTTATCAGAGAAAGAATGGAGGGCACCCCATTGCTTAGCCAAAACAAGTCCCACAAGGAGTTAATTTCTGACTGACTTGCACTCTTTTCTCATATTTCACTCAAATGCAGAAGAATGAATTTATAATGCCAAGTTTCAACTTTGCAAAACGCCACTCTCCCAGCATTATGCATTTTAAAAAATGGTTAATAATATACATTCATGCCTAAACCAATGCTATAATTGAAGATTCCTTAGAACAATGAAAGACTAAACAAATCCTAAATTCACAAGGCTCCGTGGTACTATTTAAGGACATCCCTGAGTTAATGTAGAATTCCAAGCCCAACTCTCACACTCACTTGCAGGGAGGACCCAGCTAATCCTACACAGCAGGGGGGTTTAGTAACTCTTCTGCAATTAGCCTGAGGCTCAAGATGAAGAAATGCAAAGCTACCTCCACCTACCTCCATCCCATTTACTGTGGGCTGTAACATGCTCAGACTCCCTAAGGGTTAGAAAGCCCTCATCCTCCCAGAAGAGACCCCAGAGAAATGAGGAGAACTTCTAGCTGGGCTGGATGTGGGGGAAGGTCAGTCGCCAGTTATTTGTGTGGCACTGGCTGAACACATCATCACCCTTGTGCCGACAGCTCCCATCCAGCTGCCATTGATGCTGCAAGACCAGCAACCCGCACACAGATAGACTCTGCTTAAATCTTTGGTAACAGACCAGCCAGGAAGGAAAACATCCCCAAGGGACACTGGAGCTTCAGTTCAGCATTCAGTATATTCACCATCATGGGATTTTAAGAAGAGTAGCAGCTGAAAGAATAGAAGAGTTTGCCAGGAAAGAGAGAAATCACCACACGCAAAGCGACTTCAACTCAGAAATACCAGTCTGGGTTAATTTTGGCTTTGTTCTCTGCCCTGGTACAGTCCTAGTAACACACCTAAATTCAAAGGCATTTTACAAGTGAGGATACAGTATGTAAAAGAAAAATCAAATCTGATGGGACATACATGATAAATGTGTAAAAGGAGCAATTATAGGAAAGTAACAGATTTGTGGCACTTCACATTTCCAATCAAAAGGTGTCAAAGAAAAAAAAATAAAAAGAAAAAGGCTTTCAGTCTCTCTACCTTTTTTATTACCCACAACTGCAAAACAAATTTAAATTTGGAAGACTAAGGCTCCTACCCCTTCCAGTGGGTCACTACATGTACATTTTCCATGTCTATTTCACTGCAAATCTAAAGAGTTTCAGAATTAGTTTGAGTGCTGATTTTGTGCTGTCTGACTTTTCAAGACTCACAAATGAAAAAGCAACATGCCATACTGAATTAGTTTCTCATTCAAGTTCTATAATCCTGCAAACAGGATTTTCACACTCACCATCCATACGCTATCTTGAAACTTTTCCCCAAAGTGATTACAGTGGCAAATTTAAGGCTCCTGTCCAATAAAACTGCTTTTATGTTAAGGCTGAGAACAGAGTTCCCTGCATTTGTACAGTCTCATGTTTTAAAAAAATCCTAAAATTTTTAAACTAAAATTTTTTCTTAAACTAAAATTTTTTTAGTTTGTTTAAAAAAACCAAATTAAAAATATATCCTAATCAGAAGACATACAAATTGATTGGTATTTGGAAGAAGAAATTATTTTCTTTTCTCGATTGATTAATATTTCAATCAACTGTGCTGTAGACCCATCACCAGTAAGATGTTTGCAACACCAATTAGACAAATTCAGCAATTAGAAGAGACCACAGAAGCCTTCATTAATCCATGGTAAAATCTCATTATAACTTCAGTTATGTGATGTATAACCCCAAACACATGTGTCCACAGCATTTCTGAACAGCACCAACCTGTGTTTTAAGGCAGCCCTCCCAAAATGCTCTCAAAGCATCAATGCTTTGAAACATCATCACTGATGGTTAGAAATAAAAGTATCAGTGATGAAGTATCAGTGGAAGTGAAGAGTTAAAGAAGGAGCCCTATTGTAATGTAAGGAAAATCTTTCCCACTTTTGTATAGATACAAAAAGAATAATTTAAAGTAGTAAGAGGAGAAGCATTACAGGAGACAAAAGTACCCACTCCACTCCACCAATTCTCATTGAGTATTCACTCCAAACAAAATCTCTCCAAACTACTGTTTGATAGGGCTAGAGAGGTGGAAGATGAGCAGTCATCTTTAAAATCTTTGATAATATTTCCCTTAAATTTTATTAAAAACACATGGCTATTTCTTTCATTTAGCAGCCAACTTTGAGTTAGCTTTTAAATACTAGCTCCATTCTCTCTTTAGCTCCCCTTTAGGACAGCAGAACACTTCCTACAGGAGAATTAAAGCCAGATGCTGACAACTGGACCATGAACCAATATATTTCTTAAATTCTATATTTATACACCTCCAACCTCCTTGGTATCTCTGGCCAACTGTACCAAAACACCTGCTGCTCAGGGTATCACTTGTGATCAGGTACTGGCCAGTGTGAGGAGCAGCAGTCAGGCACCTTCAATTTTGACAACCTAGCTCTTCATTAAAGACAGTATATTACATGGAGTCAGCAATATACTTTTAAAATTGAGAAATTTTTTTATTGAGCCATTCCAAACCTAAGCATAAGATGGCAAAGTCATCCTTCTCGCTCACTTGCCTTGAAAAAGGATGTATCAGCAAAAAGATAGAACAAAGTACCTGGCATGAATAGTCAGATTCCTTTGTTTTCAGACCACAACTTCCCTTTTACCAAGGAAACAGATGAAGGAAAAATAAGGTACCATTAAGGAAAGAACTTCCAAAATATGTTAAAAGAACCTCTACTAACACGCTTGGTAATCCTGCCCCTTGACCAGATGAGCTTAGTCATGCCTAATATGGAGCTGGGAGCTTTTGCAGAAGCAAAGCTTCAAGGATGCAGCAGTGATGGAGAGAAACATTCCTGCCTTTTACAGGCCTGAAGGATCCTACTTCAGGACAGGGTGTCTGGAACTGACACCACCCCCCACAGCCACAGCAAAGGTGTGAACAGATTTGCACTGGGTACCACCATTGACACTCACAACTTCTCCTCCCCTGTTCTCTCTAATTATGAGAAGTAGAGCCCAACCCCCTGATGAGTGATTTTGCCAGAAGGTATCCCTGAACATTCTCCTCAGTCAAATACCGTGAATCATGTGAATAGAGCAGGAAAGGAAAAAACCTGACTCTGTAGAAATGCCTTCAAATAGCCTACGGACTTGAGCTGAGATTTATGGGTCTGATCTAAATCCCTTTGAGGGCAGCAACAGGGTAAGGCAGGAATTCTGTTCCTGCTGTGAGAAAGCACAGAAGACATGCCATCCTCTGTTAATTATTTTATTTCTACAAGGAATTCTCAGGAAAGGAAAACCTGGCCCTAAAATATGAGAAACAATATACATTACTGAACATCAAAGCTTACTTCAGCAAATCAATAGGATTTTATCTCTTTTTTCCCAATAAAAATAACGACTCTCTGTCTGAATTACAAGCACTTTGATATTATATACAAATTTATTAATCAAATGAGCACATTTACTAAGAAACTCTTGATCAAATCACATTGATAGGCAGTTAAAAATTATACTAACAATTGTCTAATAAGAGCCATGGAGTAATCCCATTTGATATTTTCTTACAAACATATGTGAAATCATGTTGTCTTATTTTTCTGTATTCAATGTATTTGTGCATTTATAATGCACTTAGGAAAAGTACATAAAAGTTCTTCTTGGCTGTTATTCACTAGAGTTTCCACCTACCATTTGATATGTATACAACAAAGCCCAAATGGAACTGAAACGTGGTATGTGCAAGTTTACATTTCTACATTGCATTGCTTCTCACACTTTTAGGTATTTCCCCTCCCTCCAGGAACATATTTTTAAGGTTTTTTTTCCTAGCAGCACTGAAAATCCAAGCCAAAACCCTGCTCCCTGCACAACCTAAAGTCAGATGTTTCTGCTCCAAAAGGTTTACAAACTAAAACACTATGAATGTAAAACAAATGGATAGAACAACATTTACGTGGATAAATTAACAGACTGACAGTGGAATGATTTTTCTTGCACATATACCTATTTGTAGAGTTGCATCATTCATATGCCCTGAATTTAGAACCACTAATTTATCAAGTCCTTGGGGCCAAGAAGGATAAAGATAACAGAGATGTCTTAAAAAAAAATCTAATGCAATACTAGAAGTTATTTTTTTAATGAAGGCTGGATTCTACTGGCAGCTGTCTACATTGCAGTATTGAGGTTTTAGGGCCACTATAATTTTATTTCTTTTACTCCTATAAATGCAGAATATGTAATACTGCATTAAGACTGATGCAACTAAACTGAGTTCTTACAGTGAACTGTAATTCTTCTTTATTATCTTTATTCAAATACTGCTTGCAAATTGTACTCTGGCTGCACAACTATTTATTTCAGGTTTGCTTTCAGAAAGCTAAATAGGAAAAACATTGTTTGCATCATAAAACCACTTTTTTTTTTTAGTTTTTCTCTACATTCTGAGGAAATGGTTATAAAAGCAGAGATTTCACATGGAAGACATACAGATTTCCATGACTACATTTGTGTTTACTAATAGAAGATGATGCATGTAGAAAACTAAAAATTGAACATTTGTTCCTGGTTCCGTTCTTTGCAACGAAGACCAGAACTTGCTGAGGCTACTTGTGTGGCATCCCACTCCACAGGCAGCTCTGCAGAAACTGCTGGCCTTCTATGTTTGGCTCAAATGCCATTTACCACCCAAACCGAGCACACAGGCCCTTAGCAAATGCCTGGATATTTGTAACCACTCTGCCTTTGCTCAAAAAGGAATCAAGACTCTCCTAACTGTTGCACCCAGTTCTGCAGAGCAGTATGAAATTCCTGCCCAAACATCTCCTCTTGTGCAAGTCTGAATGATGCTCCCAGTGCCAGCACCACAACCCAGTACCAGCATCACCATCAGCAATATCAAGCTGCTGAAGCCTTGTCCCCACCTGTTTCTGATACCTGCACTGTGAAACATCTCCTAAGGAAGAAAGCATTTTGTTTAGAGCTCAGCAAATTACTGATTTTCTTTTGCAAGGGTTGTAGTACTTGCAGAAATGCACACACGGCTGCATATTTTAGCAGTTTTAATATTCATGATATACTATGCTGGAATGAAAATCAGACCACCAATCTATGTTGAGGCTCCAATATTAGTTGGACACCATACTCCTTTAGGATCCCATAGGGAAAAGAAGAAAACAAAAACCCCACAGTCCAGCCTTGTATCATTTCATAAGGATCACAGCCAGTGGGTAAGGGGAAGGAAGAGAAACTGTTCAGGAGATGGCTAATGATATGAAGGCTTTCCTCACCAGCACAATGAGATATTTGTAAACAAGATGCCAGGTCAGTGATGTCTCATCATTTCTAGCAAGCCTACAAACATTGCCTTCTGAGCCTCAAGCTTTTACTCTCGTGACAATTCTTACCCATCATGAGATTCAGCCATGCTGGGGACAGCAACACAAGCTTCCTCACACTGCTCAGCTGTGCCTACTGATACAGATCTTTGCACCAAAGACAGGATAAAGATTTCAGATCAGTTCAGGCCAAGCTAAAATTGGAATACGACTCTAGCATAGCAAGAGGCAGTTGTGCTTGTGTGCTACTCTGCTTACACAACAGCATCACGCACTTGAGAGGAAAACTGAGGTTCACACCAGGCACTTCTTCAGTATCAAGTATCTCAAATGCAACTAAACCTTGAAATAGTGCATTGAGCCCACTCTTCTCAGGCAAACACAATGCACCAAATACCTACCACTTTCTGAGCAGCAAAAGCAGACATTGAAAATAAACACTTCTGAATAAAGCAAAGCAGTCTATTATTATATTGGACCCCTTCAGAGAAACACTCATGCCAAAAATCACTTCTACACATAAGAAAACCTGCAAATCAGAATTAGTGCATAGTCTTGCCCAAATATTGAGAAACAACATGGATATGAGGAAATCTGATACTTTATTTATAACTACATCTTGGTAATAAAGAGGTTGAAGGCACATCATAGACTGCAAACCCAGCTTTCATCTCTACAAATGGATAACCTGACAAGCAATGCATATGTGTGTGCCTGTCTGTGTCTGTGCCTGTGCAAATGAGTGAAATATTCAGCATCCTGTATGAAACCAGAATTAAAAGATGTTAATTATTTGCTTACTAAAAATTTAGACATGCTACTTTATCTCTTGGTCTTTTCCTATACACAGAAATACACACTGGTTCCCAAGTACAAGCTAGAGAAAAAGCTAATAAGGAACTTCTGAAATTATTACAATATATATTCTAAAGATATGAACTGCAGAGCATGCTCTCAGTAACAGCAACCAAGTGACTTTCTGACTCTTTCCTCCCTGATCTGTTTATTTCTAGCAAAGTTGTGCTTGTGGATCATCTTGTTCAAAGAAAGGATTTTAAAGTAAATACAGACACATCTCTTCCTATCAATCATGATCCTAGGGATCAAAGATCCTTTGTAAAAAGAATTTCCACCTCTTCCTCCCAGATGCATTCCTTAGAATATAAATATAGAGAATGAGACAAGTTGTATAATATTTTTTTCTCAATACACACTAATGCATAGAACAGACCTGGGGACACACACTTCAAGGACTAGTGACAAAGAGGCACAATGGGTGAATTTCTATATCACTAACCCTGAGGCCATTTGGCCGGTTTCACTCCAGGCAAAGTAATTTCCCTGCCTTGAAATCCTAAAAGTTTCTCAGGACTACATTTTGAAGTTCAACAGAAGAAAGAAAATCTCCTACATTTACTTTGGAAAAAACATGTGAATCAGTGGAGAAGACTACTGCTCTGATTTCAGAGTATAATACTAGGCTTCAAAAATTGTCTGATTAGAAACAGGGCCTCTAAACATGTCTATCTTGATGGAAAAAGAGTAGAATGTTTATTTTTGCAGGTATTTGGCCTGAAGAGAAATATATGAAGCAGACTGAAGTTTCCAAATGATTTTCAATTACTCTGCTGGGCTAAGGAAGAACAGATCCTTCTTGCTTGGACAGCATTCTCCATAAAAACACAAGCCCTCCTGAAGGAATCCATTTAACATGGTCTTTAAACAATACATTTTGTCTAAGCCATTACTGTATGTCTACTTTTCTGCATCTGTGAGAGTAATAATGATTTCATTCAAGTATCCATTTCCTCATCTGGTCCCAGACTGCATTGCAGACCAGCTCTGCAAGCTCAGTATGCCACATCCAGGGATACATTGTCCAGATAGGAACTTCAGCTCAAAACCAGTACCAACAGCACAATGCTGTTCTCCAGAGTCTGAAAAAAAAATAGATTAAGAGACACAGCCCAGTTTCATGAATCATGCTGTGCCAAATGGAGATAGCTCAAGGTACAGTGCTTGTCTTTCAAGATGCAAAGTGATCAACTACCACATTGTCTTAGAGTGAAAATAAGGGAAAAGAGAAAGAAAGAGGGGGCGGGGAAAGGTTGTATAGGAGTAAATTCTTAATTCTGTTGAATTTTTCCACTATTAGGCAATGCTGGGAGATACAATAAGCTCTGTGTCATCCATGAGAGTTTTACTCAGTAAATCAGCATCAGTTTGAGTAAGTTAGCTGCTCACAGAAAAAGCATTGCTCCAAGATCTTAGTGTATCACCAAGTTCAGCTGGATGGCTGTTTTTGCTTTTTCATTTTGGACATAAATAAGCACCTCTCAGCATCTGAAATGAGGATTAAACTGACCACAGAGTCATATTCTGCATTCAGTCAAGACAGAAGAGAAAGAATAAAAGATGATGATCGTCATAGCCAAGGTATCTGTGAAACAGGGAAGAGATAACAGGAATTAATCGATATCCTTTTGATTCACAGAAGATCTTTTGTGGAAGAAGGGCATTCCCAGAGGGTTCAAAAAGGATGTACTGTTTTGATTTAGCAGCAACAGCTCTATTTTTTCATAGTGATTTTCATCTTCAGTTAACATTCATCTGAGCTGAAACTCATTCTTGACAGCATTTATCCCCTTGTGTTTGTGGTTACAGCAAATCCAGGGTAATCCAGGAACTAAATTATCATGTATGTTTCCCTCTGCTCTGTCTCTGGACAGAACTCAGATCAGGTAGAAGAAAAATTCTGAGAAGTAAAAATTAATACGCTTCTTCTACTTCACAGATAGGTCGGCCTTATCTGGGAAAGCATTCAAACAGTAGCAACCAAAGGCTGAAAACAAAGGCTGCCATTCATGTTCAAACTAAAGAGAGAATATGAACATGCACCTATTTTTGGAATCTTCCTATATACCAGGTGTCAGATACACCAGACAGAGCTTTACTCAATTTGTTCCCCAATCACTTGAAGTTAGAGGAGGATGTCAAATGTTCCAACTTCAGGAAGCTGAAAAAGACAGCTTCATTCATGTCTGTGCAAGTCCATTGATAACAACAAGAAAGCACATTTGCACTTCTGATTCTTGCTTATTTCCAGAGCACAGCCTTGCTGGACAAAAATATCATTATGATAAATGTAGCTGGTACCCCCAAAATTAAGAGCTAGGCAGCAAAGGCAGGAAAAAAAAAAAAAAAGCTCAACTCCATAGAAGAGTTCTCACTTCTCACACACCTTCATACCTACATTTACTTCCATGGAAAAGAGAATTTGTAGGCTCTTTCTCCCTAAGAATAATTTATGTTTTGCTCCAAAGCTCTCACTTTTCAGAACAGAAAACCTCATACTACATGCAGAACCTACCATGCTCCATAGCAAAGAGATTAGGAAAGAGAGTGAAGAGGAGGGCAAGGACACTTGCTTTCATCTTTGACATAACTCAGGTCTCCTTCCTAGAGATCTCTAAGAGCAAAAGGGGCCACAAACTCCAAGAAGCAGCAGAATTAAGATAAGTCTCCTTATGAGACAAAAGCTGTCCTGTGATATAACTGAAAATGAGACACAGACAGAGTAGTGCTAGTCCAAAACTTAAGTGTCTCTCATAATAATTCAGAAGCACGAAGGCTGTTTTGAGCCAGACAGAAGCTAAGTACAGAGCATTCATGATTACTGCTGTCTAAAGTTCCCCCTTACCTAAACTGATCAGGCTGAAGCATCATTTTAGGCAGAGGACGTTGACAGGATTTAGAAAGAAACTCATGGCTCACAGAATGCTAATTATTCATTATAAGTGAGCTTATGAATAGGATATTAGATAATATATTTCAACCAATATTCTGTGGGTTTTATTCCCAAATATGTGCTAGTACTACAGCACTAGCCATGTCAAGACAAATGCACACTAGCACTATCTAGAAACAGCATCACTAATGAAGTAGATATCTTTGGGAAAAAAAGTCACTGATGGTAGGAAAGTTACTGAGCATTAAAAGAATAGCCTATATAAAACTAAATTGGTTCCCTATCTTATTTCTGTTGGGGGAAAAAAGTCAAAAGCTGGATTCATTTTTCACTGGATCATTATTATGCTCTTCTGGATATTGTCTGCAGTGACTTTCATTCCAGGAAATAATATAAATCTAGTATTACAGCTGAACTCAGGAGTCACATGCACTTTAAAACTACAAGTTTAATTGGGTTCTGGGATCAAAAAGTTATATCCAGGTTGCATTTGCCATTCTTTCAGCCTCCAATTGTCCTTTCCAAATCAGAATTGCGAATAGAAACTTTTACAAGTTTGAAATAGTGAAAACTCTCACATAGAGATAATGGCCTGGATTGTGCCTGGCTCTGTGAAGGTGTGCAAAGGGGAAAAGATCACAAAGAGCCTACAATACACAATATATTTTCTGCAGGGCAAGCCAGGATTCACAACCTTCCAATTTATGGAGCAGAGGCCAGTGCTAGACTCTCAAAAGCACTCAAGGAGGGTTCTGCCTGCAGCAATTGACTTGTCTTGCACAAGAAAAAAAGGACAGACATGGAGCACCTTCTCAAAAGGGGCAATAACAGCTAGGCTTTTAAAGAACAGCTGCAAGTTTTCCTTCTGCTCAAGCCATAATGGTCTTCAGGTCTTTCAAGTTGTACTAATCTCACCCCTACTTTAAAGAACCCTGAAAATTCTTTGAGTTCTGGCCAAGCCAGAGATGCTCATGTAGGTTTTGAAGAGAAAGCAGATTAAAACTCAGTACTTATCATGTGCTGCTCCTGGAGAACAGCACTTCTCAGCTCTGAATGCACCCCACAGAGCTCAAAACCACATCCCTTTCTGCACCAGGAGGATGATAAGCTAAGCCTTGCTTCAGAGAGGCTAAGCCTAGTTCTCAGAGAGGATGCTGGAATGTGGCATTGGACTTGCAAGAGCTGACTGACAGTAACAGTTTTAGAAGAAACACATGTTACAGTGACAGTAGCAAGTTTAAGCTCTGGGTCATATTAGTGACACTGTGGAGTGCTGATAAAATCATAATGCCAAACTGCAGCTAGAAGACCAATATTTTGGGTAATAAACGTTCTTTCTCTACTCTAGAATAGGCACTTAACTTTTATTCCCTCAGGAAAAAAAAAATTGAGAAAAATATCTATCTTTGCTATCAGAAAGAGTCACCAGTATTTCAAAAAGACCAGAAAGTCAAATCACCAAGGGAGTTTGCTGGTGTTTGCTTTGAGAGTTTTATATTTGCAATTCAAATTATCTAACACAGTAAAATTTCACTTTATATGTTACATATTATTTGCAAACATCATTCTAAAATAATTGCTGACATTAAATACAATCACTTGAGAAGGAAAGGAATGAACATAAAGTAACAAAAATTAAAAACAAAAAACAAACAGAAAGAAAGAAAGAAATCCTGCCACTAAGGTGTCCTAACATCAAGAAGTTACTCAGATGGAGCTTAAGTTTTTGCATCAATCTCAGCAAAAATGTGGGAAAAAATATAATTTACCTTGTTCATGGAACAATACCTCAATATTTTTCTTTTGTGTTAACATATACTGATAAATACAAGCCCAGAACAAATCCATCAGCTGCAGGGAGTGCCTGTACTTTCAACCTCCTTTACTACCAAAGAATGTTTTCCATTCTGCTGAGGAAGTGCACCCCCTTATAAACATGGGAATCAAAGGCCCTCTATTCTTTAACAAAACATGTCTCAAATTAAAGCATTACATCTTTCCTTAATCAAAGGAGCAGCAGAGGTTGAATAGCAAAATGATTCTGCTCAGATGTTCAGATTTATCATTATTATTATTATTATTATTATTATTATTATTATTACTACTAGAGTAGTGAGTAGCAACAAAAAAACAGACTGAGAGCTCCTTTGGGCAAAGCACCAAGCAGAACATGGGGACCCCACTGGCACAAGGGGAAGCTGGTGACATAGGACACCTTGGGACACTACCCCATCTCACTTGACACATGTGTGCTCCTCAACTATTACAGTTTCAAAGTTAGTGTAATCTATTTTAATGGCAATGATTCAGGATAGTTTAACCTGCTTTAATGTGCCGCCACATTGAAATTCTGCTGAGAGGCAGAACTTCCAGCAGTGCAGAGCCAAGTCTTGGAAATGCTTTACCTCACTTATGACTCTGCAAGCATGGCCTAAGAAAGTCCTCAGCTGACAGAGATGACAACTGAAGTGGCAACACAGAAAAAGGGTGTGTGTCAGGAGAACAGGAGAGTTGAGCCAAACAGATGAAATGATTGGTCCTGAGCTGAACAGCACACTAATGGCACAGCTGAGAAGACAATGAGCTCCCTTCCAGACTAGCCACCCTATCAGGGAAGCTTTCAAACCTGCTCACCATGACCTTGGGAGCTTCTGTGACCAGTTCACAAACACTCCTCTGAGGGCAGCATCCCCAGACTGGGTTACCAGAACAGCAGTCTGAACTAAACTCTTGTGCCTATGGTTACAGTATTCTACTTACTATCTCAGTCCTTTTCCATCTAGCCCCAAATCTTGTCTAATCTACAATAACCAGAAGTACATGGCAAAAGGAGAGGACAGGAGCACAGGAAACATACAAATAACTAACTTTGACCATACTCCCAGCCTTTAACAATTTGAATGTTTGGCATTGCATGCACAGTCTTTTGGAAGCAATTCCTCAGTGATTTCTATGCAATGAAATTATCAATTCTCATTTGGAACCCAGGTGAACTTTTAGCATGCCATTACTCTACGGCAAAATATGTTCTTTTTCTTGTAAACTGTGACCAAATCCCCTGTTCTGAGATTCAAAGTCTGGTGCTCAAGCAACTACCCATGGTGACTCCTCACAATGGCTCCAAACAATTTCAAACATTTTACCCCCCATTTACCCAGTCAAAAGTTGTCCTTGTCTGCAATCACCACATTAGCCTATTTTTCAATTATCCCTGTCCTTCTTTTCCACAAAATATCCAGCCAGTACCATCAACAATGATGCCACAAGAGCAAAACCAGCAGGGAAGAAAATCCTCTTTGAAAATAGGATATTGCTCAGGGTGGGAAGCAGGCTGTCCACCTCTACACCTGTTGTCACCCTGTACCAAGTCTCTGTTGGATAAGCAAATAGGCATCATCCCCACAACACAGGAGATGAGTGCTGGCATTGCACCTATATAATTTCAGGCAAGGAGATAAATTCATTCTACTTCTAAAGTTGAATCATTAATCTCATTTTTGATACCCATGTAGTATTGCCATCACAACACCAACAAAAACATGCAACTGTTATCCAGGCTACCAGTTTGTCTTACCACAACTTTGAAACAACTTCTGTGACCAGTACACATCAAACATTCCTATGAGGGCAGGATTCCCAGATTGGTTCATCAGAACAGCTGTCTACACTAAACTGTCGTGCCTATGGTTACAAGAATGTGCCATGGCTAATCTGGATCTGGGTGGGATTAACTCCCTACAGCTGCTGGTGCTGAGATTTCTGGCTCTGTTTAATTTGGCAAAGAACTGCACAGGGAGCTGAAAGACTCAGTCACTACAGTGAAGCTTCTGACATTTTTGTGCCTGGACCCTGGAGAACCCAAACACAACTCGAGCCAGAAGTCAGTAAACTATTCAATTTACACAAACAGGCATGTAAACTCAGGTTGCAGTTTTGTTACCAATTAAGTTGCCCAAAATGCAAGTTGCCTCTGCCCTGTCTACCTCCCTTGTCTGGGTATTTGTACTTCCACTTGTTCTAGTGCTTGTTTGGCCATGTGCTCAGCTGGCTCTGAGAGCCCAAGGACAAAGGAGAGGAAAAAAAAAAAAGAAAAAAAAGAAAGAAAAAAAGTGACAGAAACCAGAATGCCTTAGCTTTCAGACATATCTGCTCCCTAGCCTTATTCACCTGGTAGCCACACAAATGCAAATGTCTGCACCAGGGAAGGAGCAGCTTCCAGCAAGGACAGAATTACCTCCTACCACTAGAACTGAATTTAATAACCATGAAACAGCAGTGTGGCAGGGCTGTGCTTGTCCTCTACAGAGCTCAGTGGTGTTGCAGCAAAGGGAGGGAACAGGTCTGCTTGTCTGCAGCACTGCATAGATCACAATCCTGCCATGGCTCTGGACAGCCACTTCTTAAGATGATTTAAGTATCCATAAACACTGCCTGTTCAAAATTAAACAAATTAGTTGGTCTGACAGTGCACATTTGCTAATTACTTCACCAACTCTTGGATAGTTTATCTAAGCCAATAAGCCTGGCTCAGCTTTTGTAATAGAGAACACCCTTTAGCAACAAAGTGCTGTACAGAGCCCAGCCTACTTTCACAAGAACTTCACAACCTGCCATCTTCATATGTGCTGAGCAAAAAAAGAACTACCCCTTGTTCTCAGCCCTTGGAGAAACACAAAGGTCTATGTAAACCTAGGGCAGAGTACTTAATACTCCACAAGATGTGATGTTTCCCTGTTAACATTAAATAGGATTATCAGGGAGAGATAGGAGACTTTCACTGACCCTGGCTGTTCTGTGTTTGGGAAGCTTAGGTTGCTGGAAATGCCTACATAGTGTGTATCCACAGCTAATTAGTGGCCAAGACCCCTCCTGTGGAGTCCATCAAAGCCACCCCACTCCTAACAGGGTTGCTGCACAGAGATCTGAAGCTCTGCTTCCCTTCTAGAGGGAGGCAGGGATTTCCCTCACCATACAAGAGTGAAAAATCAAATCCAGGAATCAAACTCAGGTACCTCACTCATGAGATCACTAAGGCTGGCAGAAACATCAATTTTAATCAAAATCAAATAAAAAGTGAGCCACTGAACCTTCAGAGAGATGCCACAAGCAAAGTACACACAGCTTCACTTTAAAAGACAATAACAACAAAAATATAATAGCCTCATCTGTGCTAAAATACCTTTGACATTGGTCACATGAGCCATCCCAGTAGACTTATTCCCACTGCCATGTGGCTTCAAATTGCAGAAATGCCTAAGAGGATTTGCCCCAAGAGAGAGCTGTCATGACTGCATAAGCCTTCACCCAAGGGTTCTTCCCTATGAAAAAAAAAACTTTAATTTGCAGCTAATGCTTTACAGTACTTTCTCCACCTGAGGCTGCAGAGAAAGAATCTGCTGGATCTCTGCATCTCTGTGCAACTAGGACCAACTACACCTGCTCAGTCCTTCAAAGAGAAGGAATCTTGTCCTTTTTCTACTGATAAGAGTCATTCCTATCACCAGGACCTTGGATCCAATGTCCTCACCAAGAGGCCAAGTCTATAGACTTGTGCATTCTCAAACATTTAGTACTTCTAGTATGCCTCCATTTACACCTTTGATTTCTCAGTGATTTCCTCCCCAGGAAGCTTAAGAAAGGACTGTTTTGAGATACAGCCAGAAATAGGTTTCCCCACACATCCCCTTCAAAACTTGCATGATAAAAGTCATATATAATGCCTCCTATTAACAAAGGACTTTTGGGAACTAAAATCAGAAACAATCTGTATGATACTGCAAGTGAAGCCATTAAAGTTTTAGGAATAAAACAGAGGTTTAAGAGTCTTTAGATAACAAAGAAAGAGCCATGATGTTCACAGTTAAATATTGCACAATACTTTTTTATGACTGTCAAGCAGCATTTCTTTTTCCCCCTTACCCCCTCCTTTTCATCTAAAGAATCCTTCTGTACATTAATTTTTTTTTTAAATTCTGCTTCCCATGTAGCCAATGGATTCCACTAAGCAAAAATAACAGAAAAAGTAGAAGAATAAAAGAGCCCCAAGAAGACATAGTAGGCAACACAAACTCACCTTCCAAACTGGCCTTTTCATTTTAGTTAGGGAGTTTCATCCTTGTTATAGAAACAGGGACAATTATGTTCTCCAATCATTAAGGAGGGTGGCTGAAAATCATTAGCAACACCTGCATCTGCAAATCATTTTGTAATGCTCTGAATGAAAGATGATAATAAATTGCACTGACATTCATGGAACATTTGCAATTTCATCATTCAAGAGAACACAGGGATTCTGGAGGAGAAGCGCGATTGAAAATCTTATATGATAGGAAATAATATGGGTAGTTTGCATTTATATAGCTCCCACCACCTGAGAATATTAAAAAAAAAAAAAAGATACCAACTGTATCTCTGAACATCTTTCATAAGATCCTATAGGCCTTCTTGCCAACCTCATATCAGAAAAGGAAGACAAAACAGTGAGTTTTTCTTCAGTTCATACAGTAGGGTAAAAGGCCAAAGAAGAAATCAGTCAGGAATTCCTTGCTCTACCTACCCCACGGCTTCCTAAATGCTTAAGTGCTGACATCAGAAAAAGAAAAAATTCTCTAAAACATAATGAAGTGGCACAGAAACATTTATCAATGCTGCAATCTGGAATAGAGTTTAGCCTTTTAGCAATATACTCTGAACTGAGAGATGAAATAAGTTGCATAGCATGTAACTTATTCCTAAAGCAAATTCTACTGTAACTTAATTAACATACAAATACAATTTTTCTTCTATTCAATAATAGAAGGAAAAACCCATTCTATTCTCTAATGAAGTACAGTTAACATTTCCTTCATTTCAGCTCTCCAAGGATGAAAATGTTACTAAGTTGATTTCTTCGCTTTTTCTTTTAACCTTGTTTGTTGCAGGAATTTTGGGGCGTACAAACAACCATAAATTGAGAAAACTTCCTAAAACCACTTGGACTTAATTGTTTTCAATACAGCAGTTTATATTTCAGCATTATCGTGCTGCCTAGTCCCCTTCTAATTTTCCCCTAGCCTGAGAACATGGTTAGCTGGGGAGCAAAGAGGAAACCAGGTGGCTTATGAATAATTAGCACTTTTTATAGTATTTCTTCACATGCATTTCTACTAACACACTGTTCCAAATTTAATGGGATGCTGAATACCCTGAACATAAAGAGAAGTATTTACACGGAGCAGCATCGTCTGTCTTGGTTGATTTATTGTTGGTAGAAAGAACTCATTAGCTGTCAGGCCAGTTGCTGAAAAGACTATAATGCCAATGTACAAAGTTGACATAATGAAAATAAAGGAAAGAACCTGGGCCAAATTCAGAGGCAGTCTGTAAGGTAATGTAATTTATACCCACTTATGCTCACTAAGATTCCCTTAGAACTTGTTCTACCCACTCTATTGGTGCATGAGGGAATCTAAATTGATGCAATTTATATATCAAAGAGTCAGAAATGCTGTAAGGCCCCTAAGTCTGGGGCACTTAAAGTCATGCTTTCCTACATATTGTTCTCTTCATTAATCTGCCCTGAACCCTCCCTCTCTCCACTATTTCACCCTATGATTTATGCCATCAACAATCCCTGAAATGCAATGGGCCAAGTGAGAGGCAGAGTGTAGGTAAATGATCATGACTCAAAGGAAATCTAAATAGATGTAACACAGAAGTTAGGGAAGCCAGGTGTCTCTCACATGCACATCCACTCTTCCCAGTGCTTGGATTCAGTTTGAGATTTAGCTCTGCATATCCTCCATTACCACTGGCAATTGAATTTGTTACTCAAATGATACAAGCAGTCACAGCTCATAGACCCTCAATTTAGGGTCAGGAGAAACATTACAAGGGTCTAGTTTGACCTTCTGCCCAACAGAAGCTAGTAAATATAACCCAGAAACCCCTGGACTGAACACAGCAAGGATGAATGAGAAAGACCCAATGTCAGTTTAAAGACTTTAAGTGATAGGGGAATCTGCTGCATCCCTCAGCAACATGTTCCAGTGGTAAACTACCATTGACTTTCAAAACATGCACTGGGTCATCTGCTGAATTTTATGGCTCCAGCTTTCAACCATTGGCTCTTTGTTCTACTAAACTTCTCTCTATATTTCTTACAGAGTATATATTCAATTGCCTATCACCCTTCAGTTCACTGTCTCACATTTTCTACATCCAGACTCAAGAGAACATAAACTTTGTACACAAAATAGTTTTACAATGAGTTGAGCTTGCAGTGAAAAGTATTTATATATGTTATCCTGATAAAAGCTTTTTCATTTGGGAGAGGAAACAGGACAGCTGGAATCTGGTCACCACAGTCTCTTCCTTCGGTATCTGAGCACTCCAGGATATTATCAACTGAAGTATTTACTCTCTCTACTCTATCTGAACATACTGGGAAGAATAGAATGAGAGCCAGGGTTGCAAGAGGCTTGATTGTTAAACCGCTGCTCTTCAGTTCCTTCCACAGCTCTCTGACTGACAATTATTCTACTATCCCACTCTAAGTGAACACTCCATCCCACAAAAAAATTCTGATTTTATCACCATCTGATAATTTACAGACATATGTGGCCAGCAGTAGCTCTAGTGGCAATGATACATGGTCATATTTTCTGGTTTCCTGTTGAACTACAAAATAGTGTGTAACAAAAAATCCTCACATCTTAAGGGAAACCTCATTACAAATTACATAACAACATAAGGAGTTGCAGGTACACACGAGAAACGCATAAAGGGGTGCTCTGGAGGAGCATTCTGGTTTTCTATCAACCCACAAACGGGATTGGCCAGAACAGGATGTTTTCACATTGTTTGCATTTTTGTTTCCAAGCCCCTCAAGAAGATTTGTCAGACAGTTCAATATATGCCACTGTTGTTTCTGATTTCAGAGGTTGGCAGACTAGTCTGCTCTGCACAGGCATGGTTGATGCTACCTGTCACAGTCAGAGAGATGTTAAAGGTCTATGCTCTGACTAGCTCTTGGAACTAGCTCATGACATTCATGGAACATTTGCAATTTCATCATAGAGAACACAGGGATTCTGGAGGAGAAGCACGATTGAAAATCTTATATGATAGGAAATAATATGGGTAGTTTGCATTTATATAGTTCCCACCACCTGAGAATACTAAAAAAAAATATAAGATACCAACAGTATCTCTGAACATCTTTCATAAGATTCATAGGCCTTCTTGCCAACCTCAGATGACTGAAAGGGATGAAGCAGAGAGTAGGTCAGTTTCTCTTCTGGTCAATAATCTAACTCTTGGATGGAAACTAACTGGCTCTCGGCAAAGTTAACATTGCTTTATTATCTGTCAGGATTCTCTGCTGTTCATTTGGAACATCTGCTCCCCAAGAGGGGGACAGACTTTGCACAGGAGCATCAAACAGAGCCAGGAGGAAGCACATGGCTGCAGTGAACCGCAGAGAGCAGCCAGCATCAAACGCCGGTTCAGTGCTTCCTATCAGCTAATGCCTTTCATCCTGTGGCCTCCTTCACCTCCAGGCTTGGCCTCTGTCTTCATTTACACCTTCCCAGAATAAAATTCTTGCTTCCCCCACCCACTTGGTAACCATCATTCAGCTAGTTTGTCTATGACTCATCCACTTCAAAACCCTGCTGACTCACAGGCCTCAAAAAGGAAACTTGCTCAAAGAACGTACTGAGACGTGGGTACGCCGTCCATGCCAGCGAGGAGCTCATCCAAGCTGACCCAGGGTTTTTACTAAGGAAAGGGAAGGAAGATGTGTCTCATTTGTGAATCTTTATAGTTTTAAAGTCTAATTAGCTTATAGATATTTATAACCAAAGTATACCTCAATGACCTGATTTCCAAAAATATTATGCACCCAGTAGCTCCCACCAAACCTAATGGGCACTCGACAGTGAAAAATACGATAACGCTACACAGCTTTTCAAACAAGAATATACAGGCTGACTTCTTGAACCCATGGGTAAAAACTGACTTAACTCATGTGATAAGGCACGTTTGACACCTTTGAAGAGCATGTTAAGCTAAAATAGCAGCTGTAGAAAAAGGTAATAAAAAATATTTTAAAAAGACATTTCAGATGGACCTGTCACACCTGAGTTGACTGTGCTCCTTCACCTTCATATGTTTAAAATTTGGTGTCTTATGGGGGAGGGACATCAGGCTCTCCTTGAAGGAAAAAATTAAAGAACCAGACAAAATAGCCTCTATTTTTTTCCACTTCACCATATAATTACTAACACACCTATACCTCTCTCACTAGGAACCCTCTCTAACCAAGGGTGAGGGATTCAGCAGCTTCCTCAGCCACATCTCTCACCATGAGGTAGGAATTCCTTATAATACAAGCCACTGAGGAATGTCTGGTAGAGGTACTGTAAATCCATTTGATTTCACTTCTGAGGAAGGGAGAATGGTCTGGATGAGGTCTCTTCTAATACTACACACCTTCTAACAAAATGCTATCAGCATATTGAGGAAATGAAATTTCACACTGCAAGATTATCCTCCCTGCTCTCCCCATTTCTCCTGAACTCTATCAGAATTTCTCCTTCTCCAATAAATGCACAGCCTAGTTCAAATCCATGCCTTAATGATGAGGGGTTTACCTTACATTTTCTCTAGCTATGAAATGACCACCAGTAATTTTTCAGTCATAAGTTACCACAAACTTCCATTTTCACAAGGACACCTCTGGAAGCACTCTTAAATGTTGGCAGTAGGGCAAGTCTATATTGCTCTAGAAGAACAAGTAACCAATGATGACAGGATCACTCATCTTCTGAATTAACCACAGGACTCATTACTACAATTTGAGTTTCTTCAAAAATTTCTTACTGTTCACATCCAAGGAAGACACCCACGCATATAAACTAAATATAAACTAATCAAGGTGTTTCTCTGACAGACTAGAAAGAAAGAGAGAAAACAATGTTATTTTTATTTCTCTTTGAAATTGTTTGGGAAGCGCCAAGTACCTTGTTTAAACAGACTACATAGCTAGATAGATGGAGTAGCCACATAAGACTAATATTGAAATGGTTCAGAACTGAATATCTAAACCAGTTAGTAAATCCTCTCACTGTAATTTTTGTAGCTTTAAGAACTTAGTCCTGTGTACTAATTTAAATATTTACTCTTACTAGAATAATTTTAAAAGGTAGAAGATTGCATCTAACAATTTACATTAACTGATATAGATCTGGTATGCATGGCCTGTAAAAGTGCAAATAAAATATTATTTGAATGTTTTTCAAACAATTTAAATAACATTGAACAACAAAGAAAACCTCTGTAACACTGGATATTTGATAACTTATCCCTTATCTGCTTGATGTGACATTTAGGAAAACACATTTTTAAAAGTCAGTAATGTATTCTGAATGTAACACTGACACTTATTGTACCCATAACCTCAGTCAAATCATGAAAAGGAGAAAAAAAACCCACTTAACATCTTCCAAAACAATAATCTAAAAAACACTATTAGAATGTAAAATTACATAATACAAATATTTTTTTTAAAAAAAGATCCCACCTGGTGTATTTTCTCACCCCATAAAGAAAGATGTGTCAAAGATTGCACAGTTCACTGGGGACTTCAAAGTTGCTATCAATCTCTACATAGAAAGCATTCAGATACCGCCGTGATGGGCAGGCAGTATAAAACCCAAAGAGAGAGAGAAAAATAGATAAAATGCCCTCAGGAACAAGTTTCTTTCCAAGAAAGCTTACTAAACCAAGGCTTAAATTGAAACAGTATTATTTTTCTATGTAGAAGCAGTTTTTCATCTTTTAACTCTCTCTTGTTTGTAATACACTCACAAAATGAAATTTCTATCCTAAAGGCCAAATTCTGACAGTCTTTTTCCCACTGAATAATTCCTTATCCAGTGCTGCAGTTTCAGCAGAGTTGCTGACAAGGCAAGTGTTCAGCTGGGAGCACACCTGGACCACAGGATGGGGCCCAAAGGGAAAACACCTCACAGGTTACCAGGCTCCCAAACCAGCACTCCATCTGTCCCAATAAATCACTTCTACCAACTTCAGTGAGAAGAAAATTAATACAATTAAATCAGGCATGGGGTTTTTTTTTCCCCTCTAGTTGTCTGCTTTGGATATTCCCACTGCAAATGCTGAGTAAGCAACAGATACAGCAGCACTTGGCATCAACATGAAACAAAAACCCGGAATTTCAAAATGCATGTCTAATTAAAAAAAGGTCAATCATCAGCTGAGTGTTAAAACTACTACTTAAAACTACTTGAGTCTATAAACCCAAGAAATACCCAGCACTGCAACCTACACCTGAACACAGGGAGCCTTGGTGAGGCTGGATGTTACATCCCAAGCTTTTTAGAAGACTTCCTTCTGCTTTTCATTGTGTGACTCTTGAGCCTTTTAGGTATAGCTGGATTGGGCATTCAAGCTTTTCCCTTCAATCTAGAGGGAGATTAGAACTGGTACAAAAACAAACACACATTTTGACAATTTAGATCCTTTTGAACTAAAGTACCTTAGGAAAAATAAATTCCTGCCACCTAGTATAACTGAAAGAGCTGGTAACAGACCAAAGCAGTGAGAATTTCTCAAAATGCACGTTTAATAAAAATAAACTTCATAACTGCTAGAGAAGCTTCTGTTGCATTTTTTCTATCTAAGCAAATAATCATTTTGTGGCAGTCCATGCATCTCAAATGGTACAACATTTTTAAAAATTAAAATGAAATAAGGGAAGAAATCACATCCCTCTTCATTATCTAATCAAAGTTGTGGAAGCTAAATAAACAGTAAAGTTATTTAAATCATTAACATCACACCACTAACAAAATGAAGAGTTACCTGTTAAGAGAGATACCTGCTTTTGGAAATATGTTCTATTCATGGCTGTAAAAAAAGAATACAAACAAACAAAACTACCCCAAAAGACCCAAACTTCTTCCTTTTGTCTCTGAACTCTCTTTTCTTCCCCTAGAAAAAATACAGTAAAAGCAAGAGGTTTCCCTGTCAGCTTGCAAGCACTATTTAAAAAAAAAAAAAAAAAAAAGGTAACATTTAAGCCCTAAGGAGCTCTTGGTCTTCAAAAGTGCAAAGTACATACGGTTCTAGTTGAAATTAAAAGGAGCTGCAGGTGACCAGCACTTCTGGCTCTGAGGCCCCAAGCTACTGTACAGAGCACTGTCCCTTTGAAATTTCAGCATTTACCAGCAGCCAACTTGCTGAAGTGCAAGACACGTGCACCCCTTTTCCCACAGTATTTACTTTTCAAAAGCACAGAACAGTTGTGGGCAGCATGGCTCTCCTGCAGCATTACAGCCCTGGTGGAACAGGAAGCAAGCATGAAAAAATACCAGCTCAAATCCTGACCAAGCATGAGCCCCCAGCCACTGCACACCAGGATATTTCCAGAGCTCTCATCTGCTGGGAATAGACTTCTTGTCTCACACTGACCTCACCTGCTTTGCTCTTTTGTCCAGTTCCATTACGTTCCCCATGAAGTCAGCCAGCAACATCAGCTCAAACCATGTTTGTTCAGTGCCAGTTTACCAGCACAGGCAACTCCAGAAATCCAAACCGTGGCTTCCTTCACTTTGCAACACCAAAATCTGACAGACAATTCATGGGAGACTGGCCACCCAACAGCAAAGATGGAGAAACTAAAGCCCAGGTAAGCACAAAGGTAGCGCACAAAGGTAGAAGAGGAATGATTCTGTGCAACTAAAACCCTAAGTATTAGGGAAGAAAATGAAAAAAAAAAAAAATCAGCAATGCAAGAACTGGGAAGGCAGAGTGACTCACTCCCAAGGTGAAGGAGTAGCATACTGTATATGGGTAAACAGTAAACACTGCTTGCCATCTACCATCCAGGTCCTGGCACTGCTTTGCAGTGAAATCTACCAGGCATTTAACTTCTCTCCTTTGCTGCTCCTGGCCACCTTTGTGAGGCTGCCTTATTTACATTGCTCATAAACTCGTGCAGGCAGGGACTGTCTCTTACCCTGCCTTTGTATGCAATTCAGCACAACCTAACTGCACAGTCAGAAGCAGACTGCAAATAGTAAAATACCATTAAAAAAAAAAGGGAAGAATATTACTGGCTTAGGAAATACAACAGCAATATCTATATATAACAAAAAAGTTTTGATGGTCAAATGGTAGAACAAACACCACGGCATACATATTAGAATTAGGTGAAAGAAAAATGAGAACCAGGAGAGTTCTTAAGTTCTTATAAGGCTAAGAAGAAAACGAAAACAGGGGGAGGGCGGGAATCAAAACAAAGACATTGGTAAAGAAGTAGATTTGCTAAATCACAAATGATGGACAAATTGTTGAATAGAAATAAGGCTTCTGGCTTTCCTTACATTCATGTCATGGTAATGACACCCTTGTGCCTCAGCTTTTTCAAGGTCTGTCCTTGTCACCTAAGCTTCAGATCACCTCTTTGACCCTCAGGCTGGTAAAAAAGAAGGCATGAACTTACCTGACAATCTATCCTGAGAGCAAATGAGAATGTGGGAAAGAGGAGGAGGGAAATAAAATCCACCTATCTCTACCTCAAAAAAGCTGACTAGTGCAGAAAGGAAGTCACCCACTGAAGGTTAAGAAATAATAAACAACTAATAATTTACTCCTGTGCTAAAAGACCAGGAGAGATGAAGCATAAACGCCTACTTCATCGGCTGTTGCTGGAGCATGGCAGTCCTACTTCATTCCTCAACACACATTGTAAAATCACAATCTACATCTGTGTGGCCATTGGCACAGTTCCTTGTTCAGTTTTAAAACACCAATAATCAACACTTGTTTGTAGTGTTTTCACATATTTAAAACAAAACCCTTGGGACACAAGAAGTTATCAACACCAAGAATATCATCATTTCTCTCCCATCCATGAAGTACCTTTGAGCTAAACAAGCTGTGATTTTTAAAAATGCAACTATTTCCAACAAAACAGAGAGGGAAGCAAATATGATACTGTTACAAACCAAGGTGAGAGGAATAAAAAGAGTAATGACAACAGAAAATCTAAAATAAGCCCTGGCAAGGCACACAACGTCAGGCATGAGAAAACCAAAGCCAGTTGGCTGTGAGAATTCTGCATCTATCAACTACTACTTAGCTAACACCCACCCATAAAAAACTTCTTTGCTATTGCCTTGGTGACTAACAGGGTACTGTAGATTTGAAATATTAACCTGAAGGACTCAAACACAGACCAGTTTCCTTACACAATGTTGATGGAATTGTGACAGTTGTTCTTCTATAACCTTCCCATCAGTGCCTGACAAAGCTGGCAAAGGCCAGCAGGACTGGGGGCTGTGCACATGCTTTGTTTGAAAGCGTTTTTCTCTTCTCCTTGGAAGAATGAGGAAGTCCTTTGCATCCTTTTCCAGGTGTCTGCTAAGTTTTTGTCTCCTGGAAACTTTTGGGCCAAGCACTGTTCAAATTTCTAAAACACTGCAAGCTGAGCCCTGATCTGCCCCTCACAGCACTGCCCAACCACCACAAAGATCTTTTTCAGCCACCTTAGCAGGACTGCAGTCAACCTCCTTCCCCAACACAGGGGACACAACAGGGATCTCCTCTCCTCCAGAAAGTCCATCCTCTCACCCTGCTCCATTTGTCCTCTTCACTGGCAGAAGAAAGGCTCAAGAGGAAGGTGTAATGTTGAACCAGCAGGCAGGTTCAGCCACTTGCCTCATGTAAGTGGTCTTGCAAAGTGCCCTGTAATGCCATGAGTCACATGGAGTTTAGTGTCAAATGTCTTTGAGAACTCCATCAGCTAAAGCTGCGGGCACTCAGCACTTCTGGATAACTATAGATGAGAATGTCCCCTCCTAACAATGCTTTCCCATTATTTTTCCAGCTTTTTCTTCAGTCTTAGACCACTCACGCACCATTATTTTCTCATAAAGCAGAAACAGCATTCCTCACTTCCAGATTCTGCCCAAAGAGAGAAGGTGTGGATGCTACACAGGTCTATTCCCCAACTCTTGATAATCCAGTACAGGCTTCTGAGGTCATTATTTGCATGCAGCCATTGCACGAACAAATAAGGTGTTTAAGGCACCTCTCAGAATGGGCTATGAAGATTAGTTAATGTTTATACAGCCCACTGAAAATTGAAATCACTGCTACATGCTAAGTATTACCATCACCAGGGATCCATTTAAGTCAAAGCAAGGCAGACAGTGAAGGAAACAAAACTTATTTTTTCTGTCCAGCACAATTACTGCCAGGCTTATGCATGCTAAAAACACCCAATAACCCATCTAACACAGTAAATTAATGTTTATGCTATTAAGTTTAGACAATCTTAAGCTGAAAGCTTTTCAAACTAGAGGAAATTGCATGTTGCACAGGGACAACTGTATACAATTACAGTGATTTCATAAAATGGCAGAGATATAAAGCAGAAACTGAGTGGCCGGCAAGGCTTCTAAATCACACAGATAACAAGTATTTCCTGGTGGGCCAGGAGTCTACATCTTTCTCACAGCTGTTCCTAGAGACAGGGATTATATCCATAATCTCAAAATTCAAGACAACTCAATGCATTGCACACCTGTATCTGTGAGGCAATGGCAGACACATCATTGATCAGCGTGTACTATTATTGTCATCGTGGAGTCACCATACATCAGCCAGTTTTACTATTGTCCCATCTTGCACCACCAGCTGACACTCACAGTAAAAGCAACATTAAGAAGGACATGGAAATATTTGGACCAACCCATGAGTTTCTTTAGGAGGCAAAAGCTCCAAAGAGACACAAAGAGCACAAACATGAAATGCAATGAGTGCGATGCTCCCCCAGGCAGAAAGTTCCCAGCTGCTTTGCTAAAGGCCACAGCAATATGCCTGCTTTATGCTTGTTTTCATGAAGAATTGTTTAACAGTACACTTAGTGCAGCTCCACATTGACACAGTAAACGTCATCTTAATACAGCCTAGGTAAAGCTTTCAACTTACCAAGTCCTGCTGCACGCTTTGTCAAACATCTGAAGGACTGCAGTGCCTCTGACTTTTTTCTGATGTCTTGCAGGTATAGAGTGGTATTAAAGGTAGTTTTCATGAATGCAAAACCAGGCAGAGGCTTTTCTAAGAGCTATCAGTCCTATTTTTACCTTATCCATTGTACTGTTCACAGCACATTTTTATCACCAGTCTCCCTTCCACTAAACAATTCCAGAAGTGTCATTTGCACACCAAACGAGTGTATATTGCACCATTCAGTTACATGTGGCAGATTATCGGGTTGTGTATAGCAGCTAAGCAGAACATTGACAGCTGTGTAGACACATCTCAGCTGATACTAAAAGAAATCTTGTCGGCAGTTCTGATCTTAAAGTAAATACACAGAAAAACTTAGTTCCAATTAGGCTGAGGCTGATACAATTTTCTGGAATGAACACTAAATGAATGTGGCCGATAACACCATCTTTGCAAAATATCTTGTTTGGTTTGTCTTTACAGGATTACATTTTCAAGATAAAAATGGCCTGACTTAAAAGCGATACGTCCCTGCTGTCTGTATTCACAAAAATTTGAATTTTGTATTTTAAGCTGTGTGTTACGCTTCGTTAATATGAAATCGCCACCCTGCATCACTGACATGCTAGCCAAGCTCCAAGTGACCTAATTCATTTTTAATATTTCATAGTTTGTTAAAAGCTGTAACAAGAGATCACTAACACGGCTCTGACACTCCCTGTCGTGAATCAAAAGATGTAGGGAAAAGGTCATGTACTTACTAACTGGCACCAAACCAAATTCATCACTACAAAATGAGAGAACAGAAATGAAGACTGCATTTCCCATTATGCTTCTCTCTTTGTAAGAGTATCCATCAACTTGCACGACTCCAAAAGCAGAATTTATTTATATGCATGTCCCCCAATAAAAGGTCAGAGAGAAGTGAGAAAGAGAAGAAATAAGGATTGTGCCTTTGTCTAAGCAAGTAGTTCCTTCTCTTTAAAGCATACTCAGCAGCAACAGCCTTTGAAGACCAAAAGAAGAAACAATTCCCAACCACATAAAGAAACTAACAAGTCCCTTATATGGCTAAGAATTGCAATGCCATTTTTTTCCACAGAAAAATCAGAGCAAGAGGGGAAAATAGAGCAAGCTTTAAACAGGCAGCTCCCTGAGCATCGGGGAATTCACACAAGCACATCATTCCAGCTTTAAGAACTGCCAAACACTTTCTTCTTTAAAGGGAAGGAGGACATTACACCAGGTGAGTCCCTGAAATCCAGATTTTAACTCTCCTGTTGTAACTATGGATACCTAGCTTTAAAAACCTTTTGTGATGTAGCGGTACACCAGGCTCCCTTATTTCATCCTCTGGTGAAACGCCTCCATCTGAAGTTCCCTAATGTCCCCTTCATCTCACAAGTCACCAATGCAGCACTGCAAGGTTTTGCCAGCTCTGGGACTGCACATCCAAACCAGCTCTCTGCCCTATCCACTGCATCTTCAGTCTGCCTTTCACCCTCCCATAACCCTGGCACAAATGTGGCCAGATGCTCAACAGGGAAGGCAACCAGACTGCATCAGATGTTGTTCCAAATAACCAGAGTCTCTCACAGGCAAGACACACGAATGAGACTTGATGGCTGATCCAGCCCTGCTGTCTCCCACCGGCAGGAGGAAAGGTCAGGCTCCTGCACAGCATCCAGGCTGAACTCTGAATGGCTCAGCCTGGCTGGTCTCTAAATATAGCTGGGCAGAGGAAGGGCTGTGAAAGTGGGTAGGGAAGGGAGTGGAACAGAAGCCAAATGAGCAATCAGTTAAATACAACAATACCATGTTGGTCCACCAGTAAGACTTTCCCTCTCTACTATGCCACATTCTGCAGCAGAGTATTTAAGCACAGCTTCAGGATTAAGTCTATGAATGCAAACTCACAGAATAAAAAAAAACCTGCTGGTTGATTTATACTTGGGGAGGGGAGAACACAAATCTGTTCAACAACTTATCTTCTTGAATGAATTTGAACCACACAGGAGTGACATCACTTCCACAACATGACAGCACATAAATCATCATCAACCACATGGTACTAACCATAAAACATGTGTCAGGAAGACACCAACAAGGAACAAAATATCAGAGTGCTTTACATTGTAAACATGCAGTCTTATGCGTCTCTGGCTTCCTACTATGATCTACATACGTCAGGTGGTTTATTTCATTCATTTGCATCTGAATGAAGTCAATACAATTAACAGAGGAACCCTCATAGAAAATCTGTCCAAACAATTTCATCTGCATAAATATACCACAAATGAAGCACTTAAAAATGTAAATATTTACTTTTTAATAAACTATCACATTTGATACTGAAGTTAACTTTACAACAAGTAAGCAATTTATTTCCACCATGGTTGCAAGCAAGCCCAAAAACAAACAAGATAAATAAGAAAGAAAGAAGGAAGGAAGAGGGAAGAAAAGAAGACTTTCCATCCAAAAAAGCAGGAAAAATAATCTCTTTCTCTTATTTGACAATGTCAGTCCTGAAGTCTTTCAGCTAATAAAAAACTTCTAGATTAGACTTTGCTATAAACCAACAAAATATAAAAAACCAGTATGCCTGAGGAATTCAACAGGAACTTTCAATCTGCAGCTACAGATAGGACAAGCAACCTCTGCTTAAATTCTCTATTTAGAAACACTGTATCTTCAGAAAACACCAACACAGTAAACTGATTTGTTTCAAATTTCAAAGAGGCTACACAGTATTTTTATCTTAAGAATTACATAACTAAAAGCAAATACAGTTCTCTGATACTTTTTTGTGGATTAAGCGCATTTAGCCTCTTACTGAAATTGTTAATCTTCATTATAGGCACTGGGCTCCATGTGAGACATCTCCTATGGCAATTAGACTTCCCCTCTGTATAAATCGTATCTGAACTGGCAGAGAGAGAAACAGACAGAAAGACAAAGCATCTGGTTTATGCTGCTCATTCTCTAAAATTATAAATCACAAGAAATAATGTTAAATAATAGAAATTATAAAATAGAAATTACAAAATAGAAATAATAGAAATTATAGCCACAGCAAACACAAAATGCTGTTAAGTATTAGATGAGCTATGTCCTCAGCTCCTTGCACAAAGTAGGATCATTTTGATTTACTGTTTTTATTTCTTTTCTGACTGTTGTTTGGTTGTTTGTTTTGTTTTTTTAAACCTGCATATTGTTCAGCTGTCCTGGTTTTGCCATGGTGATAGGTATGTGCTTTGTGGGCCTGATTCTGTCTTGCTGAAGACAACTGAATCTTTTTAATTGATTTTTCAAAGGTAGCAGAACAGATCCCACTCACTATAACTTCTATTCAATAATATTATTGTTAAATCTCTACTTAAAATATTGGTACATCATTCTGCATCAGTAGACACCATCCTTGGGCTGATACCTGCTTGTTTAGAATAGCTCTCTTTGTAAAACTCTTTACTTCTAACCTTCCCTTTGTTACTCGATCTTGCCCATATGAGTGGGAAAGCAATTGCAAAACAGGAATACTCGGAGTATAGGCTCTGACAATATCTGAGTAAATCACTGTTCTCTGTCTCCCTTCTCGGCCCATCTGCAGTCTTTGGTATGGAACAACTATATCATAAAAGCTCTTATTCACACATGCTTTTGATATTACACTATTTAATCACATACAGCTGTAGCTGATGAGACTGTTACAAAACACAATTTTAATGCAGCACTGGAAGCAAATTCTTGAGCCATATAAACTATTTTCCTCTACATAAAATTTCTAGCACTAAAATTCTTTACTTCAAGGAAAAAAATACAATTAGACTATTTGCGTTTTTAAAAAGTCTGGTCCTCTTCCTGGACAGTCCAGAATGTCATTGTTTGCGAGCAAACTCAGTCCCTGCCTCGAGTATAGATAGTGGAAAATTTACTTCCCACCCCTAAATAAATAAATAAATAAATATTAAATTTAATTTGAAAACACTGCTTACAATTACATGCAAAGGGAATACTATACAGACTACTCACAGCAAGACCTGAAATGAACTCAGACATCCTACTTGAAATGCAGCCTTTCTTATCTGTTTTTTAATTCATGGAAATTTAAGAACTAACAGTCTGATGATTTTTACCAAGATACTTGAATTAAAGTGCAAGCATACCATCATGCTTTCTTTGAAAGGACTTCATGCATTAAAAACCAAACCAGTTCATTTCTGAACCACTGCACTTTATTTTGAAAGGGCACCTTGTAAAAGGCATTCTAAATTATAACTATTAACACACTCGCCACAGCAAGATCTTTGTAGCCTCATCTGGCAAATACTTGCAGCTTCCCTCTTTTATTACAGAAATAACATATCTGCTTGCAAAATAAATAGTCATAGAATATCATAATATGTAAGTGAAGTAGTAAAAATTTGAATGTTCTTTTTCCACAGGTTTGGTCTGGGGTTTTTTGTTTGTTGGTTTGTTTTTTGTTTTCTTTTTAATTTGGTGCTTTCATTTGTGTGTATTTGTGGATTGGCTAGTTTTTAATTTAAACAGACTTCCATTGAGGCAACATGGAAGGAAGATCAATCAAGAAATTTAACACCATTTTAACAATACATATCATCATGTCCCTTAAAACAACAAAAGTATTTTTATCCAGGAACGCAAGGACAAACAGAAAGCAAATGAGTTCATATATTCCTTCATTTTTCAGAGGAACACTTTTATCTTCCTTATTGTTTAAGCCAATTGGCAAATACTAGAGCTAGATATTAATATTACCATCAAAATCATAGCCAGGCTGAAATACTTTTAAATGGCATTTAAATGAATTTGTGTTCCTTTTGGGCAGCTCTCTGAGGCATTTAAAAGATGCTGTGACATACTGAATCAAACAGGGCTAAGTGCGAACAAACTTCATTCCTAGAAATGCATTTCTCTATTTGCAAGTGTTTGCCTTTACTTTGGCATGATCACATGGGCTCCAGCTAGACTTTTGAGCTCTGGCAGCGATCCAAGCTGCAGATGGTTGGAAATGCAGCCTGAAATCAGTGTGTGGTTGATGAATTACTCCTTACACCTGACCCCTGCTTCACACCAGGCACCAAACACAATCTGAACACTACCAGCCAGAGAAGCCCTGTCAGGCATCTCCGTATCTGGAACGCTTTCCTCAAGGCCTTCTGTACGGCCAGATGGCCAAAAGTGGGGAATGCCGTAAACCCGCTAAACAGAAACGTGAGTGGCTAAAGAGCACGGGATTGGTAGGTAAGAGGTGAAGAGAGGCAAGAGCTTTGCACCAATTCCAAATGCACACTTTCTGAAAGAGCCTGATGGAGCAAGGAGGAAGGTATGCTCATGGCACACAACTGAAGGAAGTCCTCAATTCCCTAATGCCAAAAGATGTCCTAAAAATGTAAAAAAAGGAGATAAAACACACACCTAAGTGTATGCCCATAAAATCACTACATCAAACTTAAACTCTTCTGAGTACACCTGTTTGAACTCCTGAATTTGTTTTTCACTCAGGTGGGGCATGTATCTGTCATTTCAGAAACAGGCTCATTAGGCCATCTTGCTTGCAGGTCAGTCTGCATCCCTTTCACAGCCACAGAGATGAGGTTTTATTCAGGCAGGTGTTGGGAAACCACACTTCTTCCTTTTGCACGTGTACACGCATGCATCAGGCATACAGAGATGAAGAGGTACAGAGGGTACTGTAAACACTGCCTCTCGTTTTGGGGTGTTTCTGCCATCTGACTGGGTTACAGAGTCAACACCATGAGAGTTAAACTACCAGACCCAAACCATGACTAATAAGTAGGAAATATCTGGAGAATGCATGAAAGCAAACCGCACGGAAATAGCTGCTTAACTGGCATATTTCTACCCGAGTGCAGGTAGAGAGATCGTAAACCAAACAATTCCTGCCGACAGGTAACTGTGGCACCTCCTCCTTTCTAAAGCTGACCCCAGCAAGAGGTCTACTCATAAGCTGCAGAGGACAAAGATAAAATACATCACCTACTAAATCAAGGAGTCTCTTTCAAATATATTCAGAGTTAACATTTTTCTCCCCTTTTTCTCATTACATGATATTTCATAGTGCTTATTTTTGTTTTCTTCTGTGCTAAATGGCAAAGAGAAAAGAATTTGCTTTGGCAAGCAAGAAACAAAAGAAAGAAATTCAGACCATAATGCAAGATTTGGCATCATTAACATTCTACGTGACAATTTGCAACATACTCCTCTAAACCAGTTATTACACCATCAGCAAGGATGCAGCTAAGGAAATTCTCTTAACATCTCAAAATAAAATGAAAAAGTACCACAGATTCTCATCAGATATACATGAGCTGAACCACTTCCCTGCAATATTTTTTGCAACAAGAACACAAGACTATGCTTCGCTTACAGCAGTAACCAGAAACACTTACTCTGAAATAAACTCCACTCCTAGGACAATTGGACTCTCGCCATACTCTCAGCATCTGCCTAAAAAAGTTCCAAAACTGTACGTTCAAACCGAAGTTGTCAGACAGCCTCACACGAAAACAGAAATAAGGTTATGTCTTGCCTCAAACTCAGCGCTTGTCCTTAAGAGACATATTAAATTCCTTGCAATTGTCTCATAAGGACTGGCACCCTCCCCTTCTTCTCTTTTTTGGATGACAATGGCTTTTCCTAAACCTGAAATTAAAGTTTTAGCTTCAGTGGTGGCATTTGATAATGAAGGAGCACAAATAAATGGAACGAGTGCATGCTTTGTGTTCCACAAATGGCCACAAAACTCTTAAAAAGTTAAAGCAATCAGACAAACATATGGAATCCATTTTTTCTATTTATAATCCCATTACCCATATAGCTATTCATTTACACCCTTTCTGCACAACAACGTGCTAGCCACGTTAGAAGACACACACACACAGAGTCTGTAGGCTGGAATCCTGCACAGCTCCGAGCTCCCCCATGAGAGGGACGTGATGTACAGTAATGCGGTACTTCTCGAAGGAGAGCCAAGGCAACTTCACCAAACAAGCAAAGCAAAAGCAGCACTTCACCCAAACACACTGGGGAACATGAATTCCCAAACTTTGCCTGTTGAACACGCTGCCGCTCTGAATTCCAGAAGCTGTACCATGCCATAAGAAAGCCTAGAATTTCTTTCTTAATTACAAATGAATGTGCACCCCCCACCCCCAGCATGCATGACTATGAGCATAAAAACACATTCTTTCTGTAGAGCTGAATCCTACCATGCTTGGTACAAAGAGCAGTTTTTGGAAAATAAGAAGGTGAAGTTCTCAGGCCGACTGGAATCGTACAAAGGTTTATTTATATGTGTTGCTCCAATAGGGATGATAAAAGATACAGCTCTCCACCACAAGATTATTTGATTACCCAACTATTAGCTTTAGACATACAATGGATCTAACTGCTTTAAAACGTCCCAGCAGCTGATGGCTAGCTTTAAGGTAACAAAATCCAGATGCTGCCTGTCTGCACTACTTTAAAGTCCTATAGTCTATAGAAGAGAAATACTTGCATCTGTGTATACACACAAATATACATACATATATATATACACGCGCACGTGTATGTGTGTTTATTATTTAGAGCTTATGTACGCCCTTAACTGTGGACGAAAGAAAAGGAGAAAAAATAAAGGCATATAAAATGTATCACCAATTTGAAATTTTACCTGTCCTTACTGTAATAGTGCAAGTGTGCCAAGACTGATGCACATGACTTTTCACAGGGTTGATAATTTTATACACCAGCTATAAAAATGCATTTGTTTTTTAAAGCAAGGGGTTAAAAAAAAAGTCATGGTACAGAAAAGCTATTTTTCTACTTTAAGCCCAAATATAAGGCTAATTTTCTCAAAAAGCTTATTTTACAAAGTTTAAAAAAATAAGAAAAAAAGAAAGAAAAAGGACAACTGGCAAAATGTAAGCTACGTGAGTAAAAGGGATGGAATGTCCAATATTTCTCCTCTAATACTCGAGGCTATTGTTCTTTGAAAAAAACACTATCAATTGTTTCATGTCCTTGGCTTGCCAGGTTTTGAGGAATAGCATCAGCCTGCATCCCCCAATCCCCCAAACAGTTAAAGCTATAGGCAATATTGCAGTCAAGCTAGTGACGGGCTGCTGCTGCAACAGCAACATTACACACTAAATGGTCACAAAGGTAAAATGCTATTTGGATTGACCTTGAAAGGAAGGGGTGGAGAAATGATCAATTTCACGCCAAAATACAAAATTTAAAAAAGGATGAATTTTATACTGAAAAAGTATCTGCATGATGCAGTGAAAGAAACAGCAGAGCAAAAAAGTGAGAAGTAACCCTGCCATGAATTACAAGGCTGTAATCATACTGAGTGCTTCTGGTGTCATCACAACTCCAACCAGCCTGAATCACAGTTTTTACAATTAGTTAATTTATATAATGCAGTAGTCGGGCTATAAACGTTAACGGGAAAGTAATTCTTATTAACAAGGAATATAACTTATCCTTTCCCAACTGCAGCCAGATCAACATGCTTCAAACCAAAAGTCTGGAGAAGTCAGCCTCCCTTGTGGCACTTCACCACACACAGTTGCGCACATCAAATGTCCCATGTGTTAAATTTGCCACAGGAGCACAATGTGTATATTTGCACGCAGTACCATAAGCACGTGTGCGTGCCCTGCCTTGGCTTTTCCCTTCTAAAGGATGTTCGGTTATTTAGTGAAACTGTTAATCTGTGGCTGTGAGGTCACACTTCACCTCGTGAAGTGTGCATTTTTTCCTTTTTCTTCCCTCCAAATACAGTGTCCTAACAGGGTTTGCAAACTTTCGGTTTAGGGCTTTCTTTTGTTACTGTCCTTTGGTCACAGGAAATCTTTTCAGAGAGCAGACTATTATACAATGGCATTATAAAAATAAGGCTTTAATTAACTAACTCATGGCCAGGTAGCATAGACTTCACCCAGCCTCTCTAGGAGAGGCCGGCCTGCTTTCCAGTCTGCTGGCATTTTAAAAATTATTAAGAAAAGAAGAAAGAAAACGGAAGTGTCGCGCTTGGATATACTCTCCAAAAGTAGTTAGCCTCTTTTCCTAGACCTTTTTAAATGCAATAGAGTACAGCCATATCATCCTCAATATTTAATGAAATATTAAAACCAGTGCAATGCACTGAAACAAACTCCACCAGGTTTACAGACGGTTAGCTCCGAGCTCTCCTCCGAGCTCCACAGCATCTCCTCCTCAGCTGATTAAAAGTTTGAGTTGCCACAGACGGCTTTTCTAACAGCAAAATGCTTTTAAGCTGTGAATAAACCGTAGAGATCACTGTAAAATCCACCAAAAGTGTTTTATGTCCGATGCTGTCCAGAGCAATCTTTATCGCATGCTATAACAAACACACTACCTGCCCGCTGTTACGATAGCGTTAACCGCACTGTTCTCCCCAAACAATAAAAGGAATTAGCCGACGCCAGCAGCCCTTGGGAAAAAAAAAATAAATTAAAAGAAATAAAGAAATAAATGGGAGGGCAGACAGAACCTTCCTGCCTCTCTCACGTCTGCTTTCTGCCTACCAGCTCGGCTCTGTGTGATACCAAACCCGAGAAAGAGACAGAAAAATCGCCAAAGAGAAGAGGCGAGCCCGCAATTCGCGCGGCTCCGCTCTCCATCCCCCGCCAGGCGCCCGGCCCCGCCAGCCCTTACCTTGGTTTGGAGATAGTGGGGGTAGTAGTAGGTGTACTGAGGGTACATTGGCTGCTGGTCCAGGCGTTTGCCCATGTAGCTGGAGTCCTTCTGGCTGGTGCGGGGAACTCGTTGGCAGGGTGTAGTGCCCCAGGGCCTTTCTTCCTCTCACGCCGCTATTCCTGACAGCGCGGGCGACAGAGGAGACTGCCGAGACTTCCTCGCCGTCTACCGCGCGCTACTTCCAGCGCAGCCAAAAACGCGCCCGCACGAACATATACGTGTGTGTCTGTGTGTGTGTGCGCGGAGGGGTGTGCGCGGCTGTGGGTGCGTGCGTGGGTGGAAGCCCCGTGCCCGGGTGCCCGCGGCGAGCAGCCCGCCTCCCCCGCTGGCAGCAGCGTGCCTCCGGCGGTGCCCGCTGCCCGGCTCGGGAGGGAAGCGTCCTGCGAGAGGAGCCGGGAAGACAGTGCAACTCCAAATCTCCGCAGAGCCGCTCGCTCTCTTGCTTGCTTGCTTGCTCGCTCGCTCGCTCTCCTCGTCCTCTCCTCGGCTCGCCCCGCTCTCGAGCCCTCCCCTCTCGCTTCCCCACCCACCCCCCTTCCAACCAAATAAAAAAAAAAAAAGAAAAAAAAAAGAAAAAATAAAAAGAAAAGAAAAAAAAAGAAAAAAAAAAGAAAATAAAAAAAAGGGGGGGGGAGGGAAGAGCCTTCCCCAGCCTAGTTGCCGCTGCCTCCTTCACGGAGTGACATGGTGTTCAGGGCTCGTCCTGTCTTTCATTCAAACCCCCTCCGCGCCGCGCCGCCGGTGGGAGGGACCTCGGCGCGCCGCTCCCCCGGGAGGTCGGCGCAGGCCGCGCGGCCGCCTCCGCGCCCCCGCCCGCTCCGCGCCCGCGCCGGACCGGGCAGCTCTGGAAAGCGGCCTTGGGACTCGGGAAACGCTAACGCCGCGGGGCGGGGAGAGCAGCCCCAAAACGCGGCTTTATATATATTATTTTAATTAAATATATATATATATATGTATTTTAACAAATGGGAGGGGGAAGGTGACGGAGCCTGGTCGCCGTCCTCCCCCTTCAGAAAACTACTCCGCACCGTCATCCGGCACTTCGCGGAGAGGCGACCCCGGGCCAGACATATTAAATACATACTTTGTTAAACCGCTTATATAAGACTTGGTTTATTTAAAGTTGGAACAAAATGGAGGAAGAGGGTAAAGAGGAAATTCGGCCGGCCTGACGTGCGGGTGCCTTCCCCCAGACGTGTGAAAATACCACGGTGCCACAAAAGTTACCCGCGGCTGCGTTTCCCCCGGCCGGGCTCCCCCGCACGCAGCTGCCGCAGCCCGTGCCCAGGTGAGGGCCAGGTGTGGCCCCCGCGTCCGGCCGAGAGCCCCACACCTGCCACAGATCCCAGGCGTGCAGGACCTGTGTCAGCACTGCCATCCCAAATATTTATCCTCCGAAAGACTCGAAGGAAGAGTCTGTTTTACAACAGGGCTATAAATCATCAGGAAAAAAAAGTGCGTGAATAACAAAATGTTTCCTCTTGTACACAAATCCTAGCGTTTCTCTTTTTTTATAATAACTTATTTCTTTAACATGTCATCAGATTGCTGGGCCTTTCTACAGTGGTTTTGCCTATTTATAAATTTTTTGGGGAAAAAATATGGGGCAGCAGTTTCTTTTTGTTTTTATTTAAATCATCCATAGTATGGCAGTGGGATTGTCAGCTGCTGCATTATCAACCAAATTGCTTAAAAAAAAAAAAAAGGAATTATAAAAAGAATGTCTTTAAAGGGACATTTCTCAAGGCTGGTAGAGCTAAAATTAGACTTGCCAGCTGTGTTTTGGTTTGTGGGCACGTGCTTGCACATGACAGGAACATGGAAATATCACGCTTTACTCTGGCAGTTTGCTGTTCTCATAAGCAGAGGGTTTTGTTATGGATTCCCATAACTGCCCCATAGCCAGTCCAAAAGGGCAGTGCGGGAAGCCATACACAGATTTATGATACCACCTATGCACTGTGCTTTCATCACCAGGCACTCATAATCGTGGGTACTTAGGTACCAGCCCTCTGCCATGCAGTGAGAACACCATACCCTGCTCACACACCTATTTGCCTCCTGTGGCAAGAGATAAACTTTTGGAAAATGAATGCTCTGTTCCCAGAGCACTGTGCAGGCATTCAGCAGGTCCTTGCACACCTGGATGAGCCCTGTGGAGCACTACCATTGCCCCAGTTTCCAACAGACTCAGAAGAAGAGCCTGGTTGGGTAAACTATTGAGTATTTTCATTCCCTATCTTTAGTATTATCATTCCAACCTGGCCTGGACCATGTGGTCCCTCTTCCGAGACTCCCTCTTTTTCATTCATCTTCTCTTCTGAGAAGTGAATTTAGAAAAAAGATAAGAATGGGAGGAGAAGCCTGCAATGCCCGCCTCCCAACCCCACGGTTTATATCACTGCTCAGCTTTAAATACGCTGCCTCTCATTGTAGTGCATGATACTCTTGCTTACACTTTCTTCTTCCCCCCGCCCGGCTTTCCCTGAGGGTGAAATAGACTTTTTGAGGGTTGGGATCTGCAGAAGTGAACAGTGATTACTTGACTGTATGTGATACTTTGAGCCGAGACAACTTTCAGATTGTTCTTTCAACTGCCAGAATTAAGTTGTTGTGTTTCTCTCCTCACCTTCTCAATTTTCCCTCAGGATATTAACGCAGTTTTTCTTGCTAAGCGGTTCGCTTGTAGACGTGGATGTAACCAGATTTGGGAGAAGAAAGAACCTATGTGCACAGGGTGAAATAAAAGATAAATACTAAGGGAAGTAGAAAACTCTGCATTAGGACCAAGAAAGATACATGAACATGCAAGGTTTTCCATGGTCATTAATTAAAATCTGGGAAGGGCTGTTTTGTCTACATCATCTGATTACTGTGGGTATTTTAAATCATGCCATAAAATTCCAACCGAAGATTTCCACACACTTCCCCATCAAATGCACTGGCTAGTAGCTCCAGCAGTTCTAGCAACTGAGAAAAGGTGGGAAGCTACAGGAAAACTGGGACTATTATCTGAGTGGGGAACAGCTCCACCTTTCATCTGCTCTCTCTCAGCAAAAATCTTCAATATGCAGATGCTTTGGATTTCCCTTTTCACCTGTAATCCTGACCAGGTGCTGAGCAGCCTCTGCTGTTTGCTCTGAGTGCTCAGCATCTTGCATGATTGAGCCTTCAGAGATGCAAGACAGAGTGGAGGCAGCAGAAATAGGAATTCAATATAAAAGAGTGGGGGGCCAAGGGGAGAAGACAGGAGGCAATATACCATAGCAAAAATGCAAATGAACAGCCACAAAAGCAGATTTAGATAGCATACAGCCTCTGAACAAATGCTAGTGCTGGAAAATGGAAAATTTCCATTTGCAAAATACAGACATCAAAAAGATCATCTGTGACTTGGGAGCACACTGTTTAAATAGAATCCCCTTCATTTTCTGGCCTGTGCATTTGAATAACTGAATCCACTTGCAAACTGAAATAGCAGTTTGCCTACCGAGTGTTAAGTATAAATGTTCCTCAAAAGAAAAGACAAGCTGTTCGATCCCAGTGAGCAACAGTGAGCAACTTCACAACTTTTTTTTTTCTCCTATGGGAGGGCTCATTATGAAGCCCCAGCCAGTCCCAGCCTCGGGAACCCAGGGAGTGAGCCAGATCCCAGTGCATCTGCAAAGGCACTGCTGCCACTGCTGTCACTGACCTGAGGGCAGATTCAAGAGCCAGGTGAGCAGTAAGGATCCCTTCAATGAAAAGTTTAGAAATGAAATGAGATAAATGGGAACACATCATCTGTAAACTTGACAGCCAAGTGCATTCAAAGACAGGCACCAAAGGATATTAACCCTGCAACAACCAAAGCTGTGGATAAGAAGTTTGAAGTTAACCAACAGAAGGGAAAAAAAAAAAAAAAAAGAAGAGACTCATTTTCCTGGCAGCCTGAAGTACAGAAAAATTACATATGTTTGGATGCATTTTTACCTGTCATAGAATGCAGATTTCTTCATTCACAAAAACTGATTTAAAAGAAAGAAGAAGATATCTAGTAGAAAATTCAGAGGTTTTTATTTGATAAAATACAATTCTACATACACTATTTTTTTTTTTTAATAAGCTTACCCATCCAATTAAAACCTTCTAAAGTCAGATATCAGTCAAGGAGCAATTCAAACATTTTCTAGCTCCTTGTTCTTGAAAAGCAGCCATGTGTATTCTAGAAGTTTTAACTCTGGCAAAATTATGTCCTAATGTTCTAAGTCAGGACTAGAGAAATAGAGATACCACCACCTAAGACAATATAATAGGTTAAAAAAAAAAAAAGAAGAACAATTATATTTGGCTTACATTTTTTACCCTGTCTCTCGACTTTTATTCTCTTTATTTACTCATTAAAGCTATTACAAAGGAGACCATAGTGATACTTGACAGCTTGTTTACAATGGATTCCAAGAAGAGCACTGACTTTATTTTTAGATCTGTCAGCTCCTTCAGTCCAGCTACCTTAAAACTTTATTGATGAACACAGAACTTTACTATTTAATGGATCATTCATGGAGCTGATTTACCTAAGGAAAGCTAACCAAGTTTCTAGGAAAGGACACACCCTGGCGCACCCATCAGTAAAGCATGTGATAGCCACGGAGAAGGTGAAAAAGACGCAGAAGATCAAAACACTTAGTTTAACAATGACAGCATTAAGTGCCTAGGATTGACAGAACCTCTCTGAGTTGGGGGATGCCAGTGTTTTCAGGTGCTTTTCTTTCATAAGAGACCAAACACCACTGGAGGTGGCTTTACCCACACCCCCCCCTTCCCTGCCTGCAAGAAAAAAACCCAGCAAGTTTGCTCTCCAACCTTCAGCACTAACCATCACAACAGCACAAAGTCTAGAAGTAGGCAGAGCTACAGATGGCCTTAAAGTAAATCTGAAAGAGTTAATGGATAAGATTTTGGACGATAGCAAAGAGTTGCTATCTATCATTATACTTCATTATTTTTCACTTTATCATCTTCTGTCTTTACATTATGGCTTAGGGGTTTCCATTAGTATACTTTTACCTGAACACCCAGTCCTAAAGGACATCTTTGTATAGCAGCAGAGTGAAAAAATTTAGATTAAAAGTGAACAACAATGAACATTCACTAAATTGTTTGTGCTTTCCACCTGATATAATCCCTTACAAGCACAAGCCAGTGAAACTAGCAGTCAGTCGTACAGACAGACTGAAATTATGCACTAGTGTCTTCTTTCTGCAGATGTTAATGGATACAACCAAAGTAAATAATACTTAGTCTTTGTCTACAGTCTGTTTCCTACACATCTCTGAACACTTTGCAAGAGTTAATTCACCCTGCAATGTGGAAGTGGATTAAGTAACACGACCAGTCAATGGCAATGCCCCAGTTGGGACAAAAAATGGGGGATTCCTGTCACCCCCCAAACCCTCATTGCATGGTAAAAGCCTCAGCAAGTAAGACCAATGGGGCAAAAGATTGGTACTTTCAGTTCTGGAAGGGATTCATGTGGACAGAAAGCAGTGCAACTTCAGTGAGGGCAATGTGAAGAAATGGGAGAGAGATATTGGCTGTAGCATATCATAGGATCACACAGCAGTAGTTTAGAGCTTTCAGAAAATGCCAGGATTGTGCACAGGTTAGAAGACATGCCATTCAAAGGTGGCATATTCCATAGCAACTCCACATCACAAGTTAGTAAGTACTGCATCTGGTCTTGAGTCTAAACTCTTAGGATAAAAAGGCAAACAAACCCCCGCAAACATTAACAGGACTAGCCAAGGCCATTTCTCTCTTGCAGCATATTAACTTAATACTACCAGCATTAGATGTGGTATGGTTCCAGAGGGAGAAAATTCTTCACCTCCCACCTTCCTCCCTCCAAAGTCCTGCTTACTAGTCATTTTCCCCACCCCTTGTTTACTTAAAATTAGATTGTAATCAGGGAACATGAGTTTTTTTCTCTTCAGGAAGTTTATTTCTGAAGGTAATGGGGAGATGTAAATATGCTGCCTGTTTACTGAGGCTCATAAACATATACGAACACAGGCAATTAATTGTCACTGAAGGAGTTCCAGCAAACATTGAAAATCCTAGCTTTTTAGGGCATGTTTGACTAAATGTTCACCCATCATGTACTGAATTACTTAGTGAGATATTAATTTTGTGCTCCAGCTGAGGGTAATCACAGAACAAACTGGCATTATTCAAGTTACTCTGTGAAATTACAGCAAGGGTAAGCTTAAGAACAAAGGCCAGCAGGAGCTGAGCCTCTCGACTTGAAAGGAATTATCTTTTCCTCTAATTGAAGTGAGGACTGTTTTGTTTTGTTTTTTCTTTCCTTCCTCTTGCTAGATTTCCAACAACACTCTTTGGCAGAAGGTCTCCTTGCAACGGGATTTTTGCTTAAAGCCCATGAGCAGGGGCTCATCTGCCTGGGAAAGTTTACTGATGTAATTGCACCAGCATCCTCAACAGCAGAGTTATACCCACGTAATGCCTCATATGGGCATTTTTCCCTGGGAATAATTATGCTGGTAAATGCCCCTATTTACACAAACACAGACTTCTGGGTCCTGTTTTTCTGCTGGTGCTGATGAAACTGACCTATACCATGACCTTGGCCAAACCACTTCTCATGGTCCCTGCTCTCTGTCTGTGTCTCACGAGTGTCAACTGGAACTCTTTCTGGTGAGAACAATCTCTATGTTTTTACAGTGCCACAGGGGAACCTCAATTTTGGTTGGGCACCAAAACAAGACAGCAGAAATCTGTAATAATGTATGCAAAGAGTTTGTTGTTCTACCATCCAGACGGCTGCTATTAGAGAATTCACTGGCTGTGGCTATTTTTTTTTTTTGCCTTTTTTTTTTTTCCATGAGAAAAAGTTAACAATAGGAAAGAATGGAGGGTCATTTCAGGCGACATTCCATTGCTATCAAATATAATAGATTCTGCTTTCTTCATACTTATATCCTCCCCAGCACGCCAAGATACATTTCTTTTTGTCTCTTTCATATCTGGCAGGCTAATTTGCCCACTAAGTAACACTTTATCTAATGCTGGCTGTAAATAAGGTCAGAAAGAGCCTTTGCTAACAATTTCTGTTTCATCTCCTAATAGACCCCCTTGTAAAACATGGTACAATTATGGCACTACTCTTGCAATTTTGTCCAAAACTTCATTCAAAAGTATTTCAAAATAATATTTCATTACAACTTCTGGAAATTTTATGGTTTTGATGAAATCTCAAAATATTACCTAATTTTCTTTTAGTTTAGTTAAAATTTGAATTTTTTAAATTTTTCCATAAAAATTCTTCCTTGACTCAACTGCAATAAATCTTTTCCTACTTAGTCCCCCTGAAAAAGGAAAAATCAAAGTCTAAAAAAAAGTCTCTAACATATTTTCAAAACTATCCTAAGCAAAAACTCTTTTATCTCTACACATGCAGGAAAACATTATTTAGGAACTATACAAATGAAATACCCCTATTTAAATCAGTCTCTAGGGAAATGTGTTCATCAGTTGTTTGTTTCTAACTGAAATTCATGACTGGGAAAAGCAATCTGCACTTTACTTGTGCCAGTAAGCCCTACAGTAATTCTGAGTCTGTTCAATCCAAAGCATTTTATAAATAAAGAAAAATCACAGGTTGGGAGGAACTGTAGTCTTCAGCCACAACTAAATGCTATTCTTTTCCTTCTCACCTAAACACAACCGGGAACTGAAGTGGAAAGCACATAAAAACATGTACTAGGACTGCTAGTGCCTTTTTATCAACATGCAAAGCTTCCCCGAAAGCATTACAAGAAAAATTGTAAGCGTCCACTAAATATGGAATCAAAAGATTGTGTGCAACAATTCCCAACAGAGGGGGAATTTCTGGCTCTCAAATTCTGTCTCACCAAGATAGGGAGAGAATGCATAGCAAATGGAGAAGTACAGTACTGGGAGTTGGGTAGAAAGCTCCATGTGCAGGTAAGCTGCAGACTTGAACCAATTCTCCGTTTTTCAAATCAGTTCACTCTTTTATAGGAATAATGGCATTTTTTTGTAATGGACAGCTTCCATTTACCACAGAACCAATGCAGCCGGCCGTGCAAAATGAAACCTTATGTCACACTAGATTACTGTCCATCATAACCAAAGAAAATGCATTGAACTGAATATATTTGGTTCAGGAAACCTGTATTTTGTCAGCTGCAGTATAGCTCATTGTCCACTAAACAGTACCAATCCCATTCTGAACAGAGCACACTGTAGAAATGTTTCACCTCCTAATCCTGCACTTGTACACTTGCCAGAACAAAAAGGAGAGTAATACCTGACATCTAACAAAAACAGGGTTAGGACTGACACTTTGCTGTACCAGAAAAATTCTTTGGGTAAGAGATCATTTATTTCCTGCAAACAGACAAATGCTAATTATAGCTCAAATCTTCCCTCTTTTTCCTCTACAATTTCTTTTTTCTTTTGCTTCCTCCCCTCCTTTGTGCATCTTTTCTTCAGTCTTGTTCATCAAATATCTTTTGCCTTCAAAAAATCTCATCAAATCTCTTCATTCTCATTCATCTGAAAGTTATCTGGCTTGAGAATAATTTTCCTGCCTTTTTTATGTATTCCAGCTGGAATTTTTAATAAAAGCACAAGGACTCAAGGCTACTGTATTTTTATTAGGAGATGGTAGAAACTTTATAGTGATTTCTATTCACATTCAGTAAATGTTCATCCCTATTGTTCTAGCCTATTTACCGCTCCCAACATCCTATTCCCAAATAGTTTTCACTCTGTAATCCTTCATCTGTTTTGTTTCCTCTTTATTTCTGTCCCTGCCTGTCTGTCTTGCCAACACAAGCACTTTCTCTTTCTTGAATTCTCTCTCCATTATATTTTTCTCTTGCCCCCATTCCTCAGCCACAGATGCTTTAGGCTCCACTTTCTTACTTATGTTGCAGTTCTTTGAATATAGAACAAAAATATTCACGGGGGGAAAAAGATACCACTGTGCTATTCTTTTTAGCTTGGAAATCCATCCTACTAGATGGAAAGAGAGAGCAATGTGCCATAAACATCTAAATTAATGTCAGCTGAGGTGCCTTGGCAGGGTTGTGGACAGAGTATAAATAGAGTTAAAATAAAGCAGAAGGTGAGAATATTAAGTTCATTAACAGAGGAAGAATTGGGTCTCACAAACTGAGGATCCAATCAATCTCACCTCTTACTGTCTTCTTTTCAATAAAGGGCTTTAAAGACATTTCTGGTAAATACGGATGTACACAGGTTCCCTTCTGCTCACAACTGCAAGTTGTACACCCCTGACATCACTGTGCTTGTCTTTTCAGGATCCTATGGCAGCAAGACATATATCAGCTTAAAACCTTAACAGCAATCTTTGTCAAAGAATTCTCACCTCATACAGCAGGGTAAGAATTACAAGCAGAAACCCCTGAAAGTGAGTAGGAGTTAAATATTAATCTTTTTATATAGTTTTTCAGATGAAATACTGACACAAATTCAGCTTGCAGATAATTTGCATTTTGGCCATTTGGTACATTCCCACCAAGCAAAAGTAGATGTTTCTGTACTGTGAAGAGCTTGTATGAGAAAAAAACCCCAACAATAACTTTATTTAATTTAATTGTGTTTTAGCAATAAGTATTTCTTTGTGCTAGTCAATTATTTGAATGTTTTATGAGAAGGGCCAGGAGTGTTGTCACTATGGGGCCTTGACATTTCCCATGGTCTCAGACATTCATTGGAGTGAAACACTGGTTTGTCAGAACTCTAGCACTGCAGCCAAGTATTTCCATCCTGCAGATCACATCCTTCCTTCGAGCTCATGGTGAATAATTTCAGTCAAACCATTTGTCCTTTTCCTGTTTCTCAAGAAAGATACCATTTTTTTACCTGTGTTGAAATAAGGTGGTGCCAAATGAAGGCAAAAATAGCCAAGCTTATCAAGCTTCTTCTCTTTGGTTAGTGGATGGAAGGAACCAGAAGGAAGGCAAGGTTCCTTAAAACATGTGGAAGAGGGACCAGAAACTGCCCAAATAGGCAACTCATTCTGCTAGGTATGTACCTGCTACCTTTTTTATGAAAACTTTCCAGGTTTGGCCACATGAGAAACACTTGAAAAGGCACAGTCCCTGCATCCTCAGCATACATTTCCCTGAAGCCCCTGGGAATGGCACCTTTTTCCCAGGAGCAGGAGCAGTACAGAGCAGGAGGCAGGGATGATGGGCATAGCAGGAGATGCTGGCACATAACTCCAGCAGTACTGTGAGGTATTGCACTGTCTCTGCTGGGCTGTTGGGCTGCTGCCCGTCACTCACTGAGATGAGGAGGTACGGAGGAGGAAGCACAAAAGGAGACCGAGGAGTAAAAGAGGGATGTGCCTTGGTTACAGGGGGAGTGAAGACAGTACATCAAGGCACTGGTGTTATAAAAGGACCCTGGGGTGAGTAAGTATTATAGTCTGAGGAGGAAAAGAATGAAATAGGGATCTCAAAATACCTGTAGAAAATGGGACCTGAGGTTAAGAATCAACTAAAATTGAGAATGAAAAAGCAGTAGTGATGGCAACCAGGTAGACAAGATGATCCAAATTGATTAGGAGGGCTAGGCAGGACATGAGAGGAGCCCAAATGGGTGAGAACAGAAGGGCACAGAGACACACAACACAAAAACAAGGACAGCCCTTTTCCCTCTGCATCCTGACGGTAACTCCCAAATTCCTGACATTGACTACTCCTCCATTGTCAACAAAAATCATCCACACCCAGCTGCAAAGTGATCCAGCCCCTTCTAGCACTGGTCCACACAGACTATTAAAATCTAATGCTGCCAGACTCTCCATGTCTCTGTGATAAATAGAAAGATTTCAACCTTGCTGGCAATCCATTTGTCAATATGCCATGGGATGGCATTTTCGGGTTCCTTTATTTTTTAAAGCTAAAACCTTTTTCACACATAAATTAAATTAAAAGAACAAGTGGGAAAATTCCATATGATCCCACATTTAAGGTTAATGAGTAATGGCATAATTATAATGAATAATAAAATGATAACGAGTGTTCACAGAGAAGCCCATTATAACTGCATAGACAACCATTATTCTGTAATTTTATACCTTTTGAACACTTGACTTTGCAACCTTAATGTTTTTTTAACATTGTTCTTTGCCTGTGTAATGATATATAACAATCTCCAGACACCATCTGCAGTCTTCCTATTTGCTTGATACCTTTCAAACAAATTTTTATACTGAATATGAGAAGAGGCTAGTGATTATCTTACTGAGCAACAGCCAGGAGACAGTGGGGGATGCATTTGGTTGCTGCCTCTTTGCACATTCATAATTCCTATCTCAACAGCTGGGACCATGTTACAAACTCTGGGCTTGGGACCATGGGACCATGTTACAAACTCTCATCTTTTTAAAGCCTCTGTTTTTACAACAGTTTTGTAAAAATTTTCTGATTCTACAGTTCACTTCTCCCATTGTTTTAACAGTGGAAGCCAAGTTAACAAGGTTTTGGGACACAATTAAATACTTTATTCAGTTAGGGTTGTGGCTGAGAGCAAGGCATCAACCATTTCCTTCACTCCTTTCCATCTGACACTGTGCTGATTTACCTTAGTTTTATGTGCTGTCCTTCACGCTGGACTCCTGCTTAGATACGGTACTAGGCACATTTTTTAATTGGAAAGAGGCATTGCATGCTTATAGACTATCATCATATTTTAAGTTTACTGCTAGGAAAAGAAGCCAATACTAATAAGGGCTGGTTTGCATTTCTTCAGGCATTACATATTTCAGCTGCAAATGTCAGCTTTTAGCAAGCTCTTAGCTCTTCTTTCCAAACTACTATAATAATAATAATAAATGCCCCATAGGACTGTCCCAAATCCTTGTCACTCAAGCAACTCTGGGTCACCTTAAAGCCACTGCAAGTCCCTGAACATCTGCATTATTCAGACTAGAATCCTAATGTGTACTGTATAGCAACCACTGCTACACTACCTGCATGCTTATATGCAGGTGGTTCTCTTGGCAGCTGAGATTTCTGTTTGCAACAAAAGAAAGAAAACCTGTTTGTAGTAAAGAGCAGACACTTTGGGGGGGCAGCTCAGTGAGCTGACTACCTGTGGAGCACACATTCTCATTTCCAGCCACATGACCCCGAAGTAGTTCATTGCAGTCTGAGTGGAGAAGGGGAGTTAACGCTAAATTATATTAGATAAGAGTCAATCTCTAGTCAGCACTCTTCAAACAGCAAGAGAAACATGTCTTAGGTGTAAAGTGAGAGATCAAGTAGGAGGTAACAGTAGCGAAGAATGATAGGGCAAATGAAAGACCCTCTCTGCATGCTTCTCTGAATTGGTCTTTTCTATTATTAAGTTCTTGGCTATAAGAGAAAGGTGATGGATCCTATGCTCTCACTGTCACAGCAAGTCATTCACTTGTTCTTCAGCATCACAAAGAGCAGTATATGAACTTCACCAGATTTATGTATCTGTTTTATGCAGTAATTTAGTTGCTGCCTCCTTGCATATAGGAAACACAGTAACACCGAATTCAAGAACTAGTCTTGTAACAGCACTAACCAGCAAGACAAAAAAATTAAAAAACAATCAGGTGATATATGGATACTTAGTTGTATAACTCCTACAAAGATGAATGAAAACAGATCCTCTAATTTCCAACATGCTGCATTAGACCATCAGGACCATCTCTGAACTGAAATGGTGGATGGCTCCCTATGTATAAACACTTACACACACATGTAACCCATGATCCAAGCAGGCTGGTAAATGACAGGGTGCCATGGCACACTTGGTCCCACAGGATTGTCTGGAAGCAGTTGGACCTGATTCAGCAGAATTCCCTCGTAAGCATCACAATCATTTCCTGAACCAGCTACTAAAACCCACTTGCAGCAGCAGACTTTGCAAGCTGCACACCCTGCCACTCACTGCAGCTCCCCTAGGAGCCCTGCAGTGCCTGTGGCTCTGCTTGCATGTGGCTCTGGAATACCTTCAGTGCTCAGTCCCCAACTCCGGCCTCCTCCTTAGAGCTGGTGGTTGTTGCGCGTCTGCCAGCACGAATACCAGCAGCTTTTGGCCGGGAAAGAGGTGTCATACCAAGCCTGGGATTTCTGGAATATGATACCAGGATTTCTACATTAGCCTGATGGAGCATCTGAATTTCCACCTTAGCCACTTTATATAACACAACAGAAAGTATATTAAAAGACAAGTTGCAAAGTGAACAGCTAAAATTCCTGGAGCACTGGAATTACGACTGCTTATTCCACCTTAACTACCTTGAGTCTCTTCATTAGAAAAAAATCTGCAGAATTGCATCTAACTCTAATGGGAGGCCCCCTGCCTTGTTCTCAGTGTTGAATGGGCACTGCTAGCTGTACGACAAAATATTTCATATTTTATTTTCTCATCACTTTTTAATGCCATACCATATTTCCTGTACAGCACTCAAATTCTGCTCTGAAGACAGAATTATTAATGTTTGCATAGACTCTCAAGCAGGTTTTTTTTCACTGTAGTGACAGTGTGCTTTGTAACACATGTAAATTTATCTTCCTAATGCCTCAGGAGATGGAGAACTATGTTCATCTCCAGTTAACAGGTAGGCAACAGAGGCACATACAAAATTCACCGAAAAGTCAGTGCTGGATTTTAGTGCACATTTTAAGGAAGGGCCTACATTTTCAGAATACTGTGTATCATATGGCACAGTTCTGCTCAAAGCTCAAGCTTCTGCCAGTCATCAGCCACAAACAGAGTGACCAGCAGTGACAAAACCTTCCTGTCCTCCCCTATGGGATCAGCCCACCAAACTGCAGCAGTAAGCCTCATGTATATGCTGGCAGCAGAGAGACCTTGGCAGGCAGGTGCTGCTCCAAGCCTCAAACCTGCATGCTAATCTCAATCTTCTTGCTCAGTAAACTTAATCCTACTCTTACAGCAACTGAAAAGAAAGATTCCTAATGGGAAAGGATGGAAATCTTAACAATAAGTAGTTCCATCAATCCTTTTCTATATATAAAATTAATGATACTGAATTGTAAAATTATCAGAGAATGAAGCAATAATTTTATGAAATAGAGAGTTAAAATAGACTCCAAAGGATTAACATCCACAGTAGATTATCCCCTCCATACTAAATTGGGTAATGGATTTCTCTGAATAGGATATTTCTTTATAGCAGAAGCATGAGATATTCTTTAAAAAAAGATCTGTAATATCTTACTTTACATATGCTTTGTGTTTTCTTTTGCTACTTCCTTCAGTCATTTATCAGTAGTGTTCTTGACTGATGACACAAGTGCATATTCTTGTTGAGATATCTTAATAGAATGGGAAGCCAATATGATCTTTGGAAAGAAAGAGCAGAGGTCTCCACATGAAGATTTCTGGTCACTAATGGAGTACGGTAGGACACAAGTAGGCAAAAATAGCAGTGTGGTTAAGATACTGGACTAAACTTGGAAGCTATCTTCTGGTTCCTGGCTCTGCTGCAGACATCCTGTGTGTCCTTGGATAAATGCCTCTTGTGAGGCTAATTTCATTTATGTGCTCATGTACATAGTAATGAGCCTCATAAACACCCTATAAATATAATCACTTGAAATAATTTTTAAGGTACAATCTCTCGTACTCAGTGAGGGATTTCATATTCTTCTGGGAAATGAAAAAGTGTTTTCTAGGCTAAAGGCATGAGACTGGTTTGGAGCCATCTCTATTTCAGTGGCAGCTGTGTGCACATTTAGATTTGGCACATGCAGACGTTTTATGATAAAAAAAAGTCTGTATTATTTGCACTATTTCTCATTTTCCTTCTCAGACTGGGATTGTTCCTATTTATAGGAACGCAGACTGTAGGAAGCAAGGAGAGACACATGTATAGATGATGATATCTTTGAAATATGTACTGGCTCCATGTCATTTTTATACAAAATTCTTGGAAACATCCTGTAAAAATCTGTGTGCATGCACAACAGTTGTGATTATTCACATAAACTGCACTGTAAATCACAGATTCATTCGTACATCTGGAAGCTACACATCTCCCCACACACAATATGCATAGCTACACAATTCACAAGTAAATTTCTACAGGAAAGGAGGTCCTAGAGCAAAGGCAGACCTGCCAAATCTGCTAACCAGTGTGATATTTCACCATTTGTCATGCAAAGTACTCCTTTACTGTTTCAGGGGGGGTTTTGGTGCTTTGGCAGCCTCTGTTACAGATATCCAGAAATGCCAGCAGGTAAAAAAACTGCTGCTCACAGCAGGTTTGCTTCAGGTGGGCAGCAAATGCAATACACCATGGACCCTGTGACCAGCCAGCAAACACAAACTGTGTCAAGGTTAGACCACCAGTGCTCCCAGTTTTGTTTGTGAATCCTTATTTAACCACTTCCTTTTCAACAACAATTATCTCCTCCAACATGTAGCTTTGCAGTTGTTGACCCTCTGTGGCTTAGATGAAACATAAGGTACCAGGAAAAAGTAAATTATGAAAGTAAAGATTTTAAGTCTATATCTATCATCTGCACCTACTGCCTATGACTTTGTAAAAATACAACTATCTGCTTTCCAAAGTAGACATTCCTTACTTGGGATGGTCATCATAGAAACCTCTTTTTTCTTTTTATAAAAATTTAATATATCCAGTTAAAAAGCTATGCATATGCAGTCATTTCTCTATGGATCATTTATGGGCAAATCAGAGTCCAAGTCTGAAAATTCACCCCATCAGGAATATGTCTGCCATAAACCAAAGAGTTTAATATTATGGAAATATAACAGAAGATACTCTTGATGATAAGCCAGGAACTAGTGTTCATTATTAATCTGTAAAGTAACTACTGTTGCCCTTAAATCTCTATAGCATTCCTTGCACCATGTTACTGTTTTCAAATAACTAGAAATGCCAATACCTTAATGAATCAGATTACTACAAAATAGTCTAAGATTGTTGGAATACAAAAAAAAAATTGCAATTCCTAATATAAACAGGAGAAGGCAATAAGACAAAATCAAGGACACAAGCAAAAGAGACCTGCTGTCTCCAAATAAAAAGCATCAAGGTGCAATGCAGCTAAAAAACCTGTGACTGCAGGTTTTATAAGAGTTGATAATTCAAATGTGATCACTTATATATAATCTATACAAGCAAGTGCATAACTACTGGGATAGTTTGAGAGTTACAGGGGATATTAATTTTTTTTTTTTCCTGGATGGGAAATTGTGAATTCAAGTGAATTCAAGTTCATTTAAGGGCAAAGGTATGTTTCTGGAGCTACTCCTGCTGTCTGATCTGTCAAAGAATTAACAGCCTTAGCAGTTAGGAACAGAAGCCTTACCAAGCAGGATGCTTTTCTAAGGGAAAGGAAAGAAGACATGGAATTAAGAATCAGGGCCTCTCAGGAATGGCCTGAGCTATTTGTTAAATGCCTCAGCACTGAGATGTCCCAGTAACAATAAGGCTGCGGCAAATCAAGAATCTTGACACTCCCAAGAACTTGTGAATTCTGGCAAATAAATTCTGTCTGGGGAGATGAAGTGAAGAAAGTGAGGATGTACTAATTGTCACATTGCAGTATCATAACATTATGAATAACATTCATAATGCCATCAGATACTTTCCAAAAGAAGATTCCTGATACAGCAAAAAAAATGCCCCTAATATTGGCTCATATTTTATTAAAGCTGAGGATACAGTGACAGCTCAACAGTAAACTGTATGTAATAATTACTCAATAACACGTTGTATAGAAGACTTCAATAGTTTCTTGCTTGTACCCTTTGGGCCTTTTTTTTTTCTTTTTTTCTTTTTTGTCATGTAATGACAAGGACATTGCTCATGTTCATCGAAATACCTCCAACTATACAAGCTGTGATCAGTAACACATCTACCAGCATCTCACACTGCCCTTATATTGCTATTTTCTATTTTTCAGGGAAATACATTCAAGACACATGCACACAGTAAATCCAAAATGAGCCTTAAATAATCTTGTTCAGGGCAACAGAGAATAATGAATGTGCCTTCAATGAGGGGCATAATTACAACAAGCTGTCAAAGGAAACTTTAAGAAGGTTTGGGGGCAGGGGGAATTAAAAGCTATTTACCTCTATCAAAGCAGAATGAATAAGGGTAATGAGTAATAACCCTGAGAAAATGACAACAAAGGGGAACAGTCTCAGCACCATGAGTAGGAAATTAATCAAGTTCCTCTTTTGTTAACAGGTGTTACACAATAAATTCCCTGTGTTCCACCCTGAAAAAGCATCCTTAATACCAGAAAATAAAAAGTTCTAAGAAGTAAACAAAAAAAATTGCTACCTTGTCCTTAAAATACATCACTGGCAAATGTCTCAAAGCACCCTTTAGTTCAATACAGTAAAAGAAATACCAAAGCTTGGTGTTTAATGGCATTTGGCTTTAAAATTACAGGGAAAACCCAGTGTCCTAAATTAACAAATAGGTAATGGATGCATGACTAGGAGATCCATTTGGACAACACAAAATGATCTGCAGGAAGCACAAGGTAACAGCTAACAAAGCCCCAGTGTGCCTACTGGAGATAGGCAAGCTTGGATATCTTGATTACATCTACCACACCTCAGTCCCTTAAGCCAGGGAATACTTAGTTCAAGTCAGTGCAGCACAATGCAGTTGTGTAAACAGAAGACTGAAAATCAGGAAATCCTTAGTTCTAAAATGGGATCCAACTGTGCCCCTTTTTCCTGTCCACAAAAAAGTTAATGAAGCAGCCTAAGCAACCCGCCCTAACCTCCCCCCTGGACAGAAACAGGAGTGTGTAACTGCCAGTCTCAGTGAAGTGCTGGGAAAATTAACAGGGATGGATTGAATAAGTTCACATCTTTAACATATTTTGAGGAAGCAAAAGGCTCCAAAAGAACTAAATATTATTGAAATACTGAGTAGAAGTTCTTTTCAAGGGGAAATTACTACACTTCCTTTCCTTATGTATCGATTACTCATTAATGCAGCAAAACTGAGAAAGATCAGATTTGACAGTTCTCAAGGAATGGTTTTCACTCTTACATATGCTCTTGATTTGACACTACAAATAAAAATGTTATTCAGTAGACCCCAATCATCTTCTAAAACTACTCCTGAGGGCCACAATTTTAAGACTTTCTGTGCAAATTTTCTTCTCTAATGCCCATTCCAGCTTATTCTTACATACTTATTCGTACTTGAGAAATAGCATGCACAAAAATTGCTACTGCTACTTCTTGTAAAAATATTTGAAGACAATTTTTTAGATACTTAATAATTTTAGAGATTTTGAAATATGCTTTGCACCTTCAGATTTATCTAAACTTCTAAAAAATCTATTTATATTTATTGAAATAAATATAAAAACCCTGAAAAACAAAGGCTATTTCTAAGCAAAAGGAAAAAACAAAAACAAAAAAAAACCCAATCCCAACAGTATTAAGTGTTCTGTATGTAAAAGCTAATGTGAATGACCAAGAGCTCTGTGAATTGAATGCAAAGCTATGGAAAACGCAGATGAAGGTATTAAATCAGATCATGGAACTGTGAGCTTAAAAAAAGTTCAGAAAGCAGAAACACAAGAGGGACATTGGCGAGGTCATTTTGCCCTTTAAATCAAATGACATATTTACAAATTGCAGTACATAAAACTTTTAAGAAACTCAACCAACACCGCCCCCTCCAAAAAAAAAAAAGAAAAGAAAAAAAAAACCTCAGATAAACAAAAAACCCCAACCAGCCAATCAACCCAAAAATAAACTAATACCAAAACCAAACAATACAGCACCACCTTTTCTTCACTTTTTGCACTTTGGAAATTGATGTAGTTGTGTTGAGGGATGTAGGTGGATGAATGGCAGTAGGTAATATAAATGAGACTGAATAGGAGGGGAGCATTTGGAAAAGACCCTCTAGAAAGAAATGAGCCATGTAGAGGAAACATGACAACCCTTCTGCAGAATACAAGGCACTAAATTGCATTTGAGTTTTGCTCTTCTTTCAGAAGCTATTTGAAAATAAAAAATGTTCTTCAAGTAGCCATAAATAATTTCTTTAAAAGGACAACGATCCTGTACAAGAAATCTCAGTGTCAAGGTCTAAAGAGAAAGAAAGGGTTCTAGAAAGCACAAAGTCCAATTCTCTTGCCAGCCAGGCACTTTTTAGCTCCATCTGTTTTGGAGAATCTCCCCCTAAAAACTTTCACAGCTTTTTTACTATGCACTTTTGCTTCACAGTGCACAAATACAATTAAAAGCAATGGTATATGAATGTGAGAGTCATGAGCCTTGCAAAAGTCAGTGAACCTTGCAGCATATTTAGCCCTGAAGTGAGATTTCACATGAACATATACAAGCTTTAGATCATGTATTAAATATGTCTTGCTCAGAATAAGACAGAAAAGTTGATCCAATCACACTAAATCCTGAAGAACCAATTTATGTCTGGAAGCACACAAAAAGAAATCTCCTTTACCCAAATGACATGCTTCGAATGCATTCCAAACTTCCTGTGTATCATTGGCCATGCTGAGCAGACAGGCCTATGATTTCTAATCTAATCAGCCTCAGAGTGACTGTGAAACCAGCAGCTGTGTCTGAGCAATCGAAAAAATAGATACAGAACAAAGGGGAAGACCATCTCATCAGGGCTTCTCCCTCAAGTGCATAAACTCAGCTTCAGTGGAAAGTATAAATATTTCATTCACTATTTTGTTCTGTATTTCTCCTGGGATTTGTGCTCCAACTAGTTTCTTTTAAAGGTGCATTAATGTCTCCTTTTAACAGCATCCCTTCTAAACTTTTCCCCTTGCTTAATGGGCCTGAAGGGATTAAACCCTTAGCAGAAAAAATGCATCTGTTGTACATAACATCACAGTATTAGACGATCATAATACCAACTCATTTATTCTCATCTTGTGAAAGTATACCTTCCCTTGAGAATGATGCTACAGGGTATATTTCCTTCCTGATGCTTCCTTTCATGTATTGTATGATGTTAAGAAGAAACACTTGTATTCAGACATCAGAAGCCCAAGGCCCACTTTTTGCCTCCCATTTTGAGGCCACATTGTGCCAGAAAGGTGTCTAGGCTGGCCAGAAAAGAGCTCCAGAAATTCTGCCTGTCTCAGTGAATATGCACTGTATGTTCTTTGTGCTTGTCACAGCTCTGGACACTCACCAGACAGAACAGACTTAAATTTGCTTTTGATTTAGGTGACCTCCTTCCTGTGCATCAATTGGAGAAAGCTGAGCTTAACACATCAGCGAGGTCAGCTGTGGTCTAACTGCTCAAACACACACCACAATAGTCAACACCAGCCCAAATAGTGGCGCCATTTGTCTTGCACTGGGCAAGGCTTTGTCTATGCAGTTACAGCTTCCATAGTTCTTTGGCTTCACATTAGACAGGATTCCCTGCAAGTGCATCATAGTCTCCATCAAGACCAGGTCTCCAAAAGATCCTTGAAATCAAGAAATTAGAGGGACTACAGGTAAGACCTGGTAACGACTCTCAGTTACTTTGGTAACTAAGCTTTGGTAAACTTGGCAAAATTTATAGTTCACCTGAATGGAAAGATGTTACTTCATCTGTCAACTAACTTCACTTTAATCCAGATAAAAGAACTTGTGTATATTTTGTGCCAGGATGAAATGTAAAATGAACATTTTCCTACTAGGGCAAGAGAGAAACGATGGTCTTAGGCAATATTTTCCAGGGGCAGTTTTGAATAAACCATTTTTTGAACTGAACAGAGAAGAATGTTTAGTTCTCCTAGCTAACATGATAGTGATCAGGAAGAAATATAGAGCCAATGTTTAATGGTTCAAATGGAGATGCTGGCAAGGATCTGGCTTGGAAAGAGACAGATCTGCAGAGGTTTTGACTCAATATTAATCTATGTTGAACTGAAAACCCTAAGTGCTGGAAAGGGAAAAGGTACCAAATTTTCCTGTTTCTTCCTGCCAGCTTTTCTGCAGGATCCTATGCTCTTCCAGGTTTAAAGGCAGTCATCAGTCTTACCTTAACAGAAAATTAAGATGTCTGGTAAATAACAAAGGCAGAGGATGAAGGGGTCACTCAGTCAGAAAGTAGATTATGCAGCCTGCAGTATGCTTGCAATGTGACAGACTTCCTCGAGTACACAAGTGTGTTAATCAATAGTTAGGATCTGTCTAAATGTGTAACAAGCTTCACCTTTTGAGAACTCATATTATCCAAGAGGGGGGTTAATGAACATTAGCACAAAACAGAACCATGGTTGCAAAATCCTGAAATGACAGGGAGAGGAAAATAACACCAACTTGGAATCATTGCAGGCTTAGCTGCTGAATGATGCTGAGAAGGGCACAGTCCCTGTTGACTGAAACTAGACATGAATTCAAGCCACACAAATTCCAGCTCAGTTTCAGACTTGCCATTATTTTTGCAACCCTGCACAAATCAGTAATCTTCTTGACTGGACTGCCCTTGCTGTCCTTCTTCTCAGTGCAAACAGCGGAATGTTCTGCTCTGCCTAATGCACAGAATTACCAAGGAAGAAAAGAATGCTTCTTATCCCTTTCCACGACTTTCCTGTTTACTGTAAAGCTTCCCCTATTAGCCGGAAAATGTAAATGCATTTGACTTCCATATTGCAGCAATGAATGGTTGCATAATCTTTCAGTCTGGTCAGCCTTCCCAGTTGTCTTTCATCTTCCCTGCATAGCATCTGTTTTTCAAAGACAACAGATTCTCTGCTGTTGTCCTGGGACAACGCTGGGACATCTTCCCTGAGGAAGACATTTTGTTGCTGTTTTGCTTTGTGTAAATTAGCAGCGACATCTTCTGAGATTTTTGCTAAACCTTTGGGGCTGTTTTTCCTTTGCAAGGTGTCTGACTAAAGTGTCAGCTTTCTTTTCACACTGGACAGCCAACACATACTGTTTTGTTGGTGCTTTCATTATGCTGAACTATGTAAAAACCAATGCACAGTGTTAAAGGCAGAGCATAATAGAACTGTATTATTAGCCTCAGTCTCTGAAGCATTTTCATGTTTGTTTATCTCAGAATATGGAGAGAATATCTTAGTCAGGGTGGAAACTGTTACTAGATTATCTTTTCCATATCACTGTTACACGTGCTGCAAAAATACAGAGCCCTATTGTGAGAATTTGTGAGATTTTGTGGTCTGTTTTACTTTACCCTCAGCTGATAGTTCTCATTTATTTCTTGACATCACAGTATATCTAATGTGGAGGCTCCTGAGACTAAGAACTTTACTAGGACATAAAAATTGACTGGTTTTGGTTCTTCCTCCATTATGGAGAAATGTTCAATTAGAAATCTCCCAAAGACAGCAAATCTTTAACCTCTGGCATCTTGGCACTTTTAGAAAATTAACCCATTTTGAATTGTTTCTTGTTAAGCATTGAGGATCAAATTTGCTTATCAGTTTTAAAACTATGGATACACTTCTCTCTCTCTCTCAAATTCCTTTTACATCTATAGAGCTATCCACACTTCTAATAAATCTGAGCTGGATCCAAGACTATATTGATCTTCAGACACTGGCTCTGTATATTAATCTCCACTATTTTTCTCAGAGTGTATTTCACTCATTGACGAGGTCATTGGACCAGTGGGCAGGTATAATGCTACAACCACAACTATTTCCACAAAAAGCCCCTTTCTGATTGCATTTTAAGTTACTTTTCCCCAAGTCTCTCTCATCAATAAATGTAGACATTTTTTGCAGCAATGGAGGATTACTTCAATCATGTAGAAAAGAAATATATAAAATTACCAGGCCCTTGTAAAGACTGTCTGGGAAGGTTATAAAAGCAATAAGCACCTGAGTCAGGTAAAAGGTTTGAATATGTGTGTAATGAAGGAATATTCACATAAGTATTCTGTTCTATTCAAATCTGAAATAAGCACCACTATTCAGTTTACATTTTAACTTGTCAGACTGATCAAAACAGAAGATGTGCATGTGAACTGAAAATTAAGGAAAAATAAAAAACCTTCAATCAGGCAGTAATATGTAGTTCATCTTTCAAGTGAGGAAATAATGACTCTGCATGTGTGCCTTTCTGTGGAATGAAGGCCACAGCTTTTGTGAAACACAGGTAAAGGTAAGACTGGAAGTTAGATTTGTTTTCTTATCCCTTAAGATGGAACATAATAGCTATCCCAAGGATTTCTAACTGGAAACAAGGGCTGAAAACTCTCCAAAGATTTCAAGGTAACAGAAGCTAAACTTGAAAAGACTACATCAATATTGGGTCAGTCTGACTAGCATCCCTCTCACTGCAGGCACAGTGTTGGCCCAATTTCCTTCTCACCAAAAGCCAGAAATCACCAGGTGGTGATATATGCCAAGCTTCAACAGGAAGATCTTTTCATTATACTGCTAGGGTCAAATTCTGAACTCACATGTATTAGCACAGAGCTACTCTATCAAAACCAGAAGAGCTGTTCCAAATTATTGAGTGAAAGGGAAATTCCAAACTCCACCCAGAGTTATAAGGAGACCATTATTTTATTTTTTGCATGTGTACACAACTATTTTAAGAGGTCAAGTATGACCTTAAATTTAAGGAGACCTCAGCATGCTTAGATCCCATAAAAGAGAGACTTGGCCTTCCTACATCCTCCTCTGTTCTCCTATCAGATCCTTGCCTGATGTCCCAACTCATGATCATGGCTCTTCAAACGTTTTCCCTCCCAACCCATTTATAAGCAGTGAGCTAGCAGGAGCAGGAGTCTGAAATGAAATCCTCCAAGCCTGCCTCATGCAAGGCAAGGTCAGATGCTGAGCAGCCAGATCTTGCTAAATTCCTGCTGGCTGCCTTGCACAGCAGAAGCAATGTGCAAACCATCTGATTGACAGTGACTGGCTCCTGCCTCATGCATAGATTGCTCAAATTTAAGGGCAATATGTCTCTATTGTAGAAAGGTTTCCTTGGAAAAAGGATTCTCTTTAACTCTCAGTAATATGGCAGAATTGAGAACTTGTGTGTCCTTTTGATCTGTATTTCAAACCTTTAGCTTCCATTTTGGAGAAGCTGCATGATGTAAATCCCCATCTCGCCCTTCCACAGTTTAAGCCAATAAATTCACAGCAACCTGATCACCTATGAACCATAGTTTCCATCTTTCCTCCTGGGTAGCTGCTAAAGTAACCAATTCTTCTCAGAGGGAGTGTTTCATGTTCCTCAACTAGTCCCATTGCTCTTGTCCCTAAGAAATTTCAAAAAGAAGGCATTGCTCAGAAATGGTCATTTAAATGGACCACCAACAGTAATGCAGTTTTCATCTTTCCTGAAGACAGTTTTATTTTATTTAATCACAAATTTCATGCAAGCTATATTTCTGTATAGTCAACCTTCTAACCACTCTCCAAACAATCTCTTTTCAAAAATAAATCCCATATCTGCCATACCTAAGGATCATACCAAACTTTGAAGTGATTTAACAGCAGACAGCCCCTAGCAAAAAAAAATCATTTGAAACGTCAGAGGCTATAGAAATTCATTGTTTCTTTTAGCTGATTATAAGCTTATAGCTAAGATTATACAAAACAAACTTTAATAATTGCTAAAGAGCAATGAGTATAAATTCAAGCTGTGTCTCACAGAAAAAAAATTAAACAGTCTATAAATTGTATCTCATAATAAAATGCAGTAGCTACACTGTGCTAAAAATAAATGATCCTGCTACTATTCTATTGAAATATTTTATTAAATCTCCTAAAGTGTGAGCTAAGGCTCTGGGATTCACCCCACCCAGTAAAGCTGGTTAGAGAGAGAGCAGAGACAGCTCACAATTACATAGTTACTAGAAGAAATCCTACATTTTACTTGCAAAAAAAGAGCAAAACAGTTCTCTCTGGTGTGTGAAAACACATCCTCTGCCCATTTTAACAGCAGTCAGACAACTGCAAGACATCAAAAATATCTAACTTTCAATTCAGGTTTAAACCCACCAAAATATTTAATTGTTTTTTCTCAGCCAGCATAAATAAGCATTGCTAGAAGACAGTTTAATAGACCAGAAGCATGGGAAATGAGAAAAATCTTCAGCCTGTTAACAGTTACGAAATACTCTGATTTGCATGTAATTGGGATAAGGAAGTCAGACACTGCCAAAGGCTGAAAACTATTTCAGTGGAAATGTCACTCCACAGGTCCTATTAACAGCCTGGCCTGAGCCTCTGGCCTGGCCTGAACCTGTCCAGGTGCTCCTGCACATCCACAGGCAGGGCCAAGAACTTCTCTGCAGAGCACCTGGATTGGGTCACTATGGTTGAATTGACCTTGCTTGCTCCTGAGGCCTCAGGATGTCCAGATTGTGAAAAGAGCTAATGGAGCACTAGCAGTCTACATTTTGGAACTGATGGAAATACAGAACATGCCAGTGTCCAAGAAGGAAAGATTATCTGCCAAGGAGCAAAATTATGACAAGAATTTAAGGCCTGCTTTGCCAAAGTGATTTAACCAAAATTTGTCTCATGTAAAGTAACTATATTCTATAATTAATAGGAAAAGTTGAATATTATCTATTTTATATATAATTCTAATTTTGAAATTTATGAAATATTTTCCCTACAATTTAAATTTTAAAAATAGCTTTCTCTTCCATGTCCACCAGCATGGATGGTTGTCCATCTCACAACATATTACATTGCCCCAGAAAGAAAGAGAAGGAAGATAACAGATATACTGGGAAATGTTTACCTAATGGGACAGAGCTCTTCATACTTTGACAACTCAGTCAGGGGTTCTGATGACATAATCAAAATTACACCTAACTCTTTGTTCAAAAACAAGGACTTTGCTGTATTTCAATTTTATTCAGAAAATAACAAGGGTATAAGCAGTTGTTCTGTTTTTTTTAAATCAAATTCTACTTTCTTTTTTTTTAAATCATGTCTTCTCAGATTTCAAGCTATTTGTTAACACCTGTGAAGGTGGTTGTACATAACCCCAAGAGTTATTGATGACTAATGAAATACTTCTCTGGGAAAATACAGAAATATTTTCAGTTCAAGTGTTTGTTCAGATGAGAGGTTTCAAGTCAGTTGGCAGCACTTCAGTAAAACCTCAGAAAGCACTTGAGCCCTTCTACCATCTTAGCTACTCAATTCTTAAGCCTTCAGCCCACATGTATCTTGACTTCAGTTTCAGTGCAACGAATGGGTATTACAGCCTTTAGTCCTTGGAGCAGTGTCTCTTCCACTTCAAACCCTACAGGGAAAAAAAGGCATCTGAACACAGGCAAGGGAATACTGACATTTCCACCAGAAACATCAATAATCTCTCTTTTTAAGGATATCCTCATTCTCACATGAAACAAATATTCTTTCTCATTTTGCATCAGTAAGTCAACTCCTACTTGGAATTCTAATCTTGGTCCCCACTAATTGTATATTAAATTATCAAAAATAAATGTTCCTCAGACTGTCCCTCCCAGGAACTGCCTGAGGGAGGAGTTAAAAACCACTGAGAAAAATAGTTTTTCCTATTTTTCCTTAGAAATGCTGTCATTCCTCCAGAAACATCGATGGTTTAAAAAGAAACAATACTTCTGTCTCAGAGAGCACATCAACTGCAAGCTCTTGGAGGCTGGGAGAGCAGCAGTGTCTGCTGGCCCTTCAAGTTTGCCTTGCTCCCTACCATGTCCTAAGACAACTGTATTGCCACTAGTGAGAAGAGATAACTGGGTAGGACAGATCTTAGTTTTGCTCATTTTACATTCCTGTGTCACAAGTTGCCTATAACCTCAACAAACACCTCACATGGCTTCTTTGCATGGCTCCTCTCATCCTGCCTGCATGCTGCCTTTCCTGCCAGCCCATCATCTCCTTGTGGCCTGCATCACCTCTTCTGCTCTTTTCTCCTTCAGCCTGGCAAGGGCACTGGCACCCCTGGCTCTGAATTTATGAAAACAAACCACAACAGCAGCCTCAGGGTGATATCTCACCAGAAAAGCAGGCTATCTTTGAGGTAATATTTTGAGATACAGGCACAATCTTCTTTACAAACCTCAAACTTTGGAGAGAACTGGGGAGTCCAAGCACAGTGAATGACAGACAAAGTCGCCACATCAGCAAACAAATTGTTCCTGTCCCTTCAGTGGCACAAACTTCCAATCCTGTCCAGATTATTCAAGTCAAATCCACTCCTTGAACTCTGCACTTTGAAGAAAATTGTGGGAAAAAGCCTCAAAATGGAAAGAAAAGTCAGAAGCATAAACTGGCAGACCCATACTACTTGCATGAAAGTGAAGGGTAGGTACAATGTTAATGTACATATTTGGAGAGTTATATTAGAGACCATTATTTTAAAAGATGGTTAAAATTGTTACTCTGTCATGGCATCATTAATGAACAGCAGGCAAAACTAAGGACCAATTTTTGAACTCCCCTTCACAAAACAAAAATTCTTCACTTTTTTTTCCTATGTCTATTAGAAATTCAGGAAGATAATTTGCTGGTTTTAGGATGGTAAACCACTATCAGAAATATTTAGAAATACCTTAAATTTCCCATGGCATCAAATTCTCAGGGCTATTCCCTTTACCTGCTAACTTAGATTTGAAACTACAATTGTGCTTGTGGGTGGCTTATGTAGCTCTCTCAGTTTGCTGTTTATTTACAGCAAATAGAGCTCAAATAGAAAGGGCTTCTCCTTCTCTACCTTGAAATTAATCCTGATAGATGCTCATTATAAGTAGTCTAAAAACTAAAAAACAAAATAAAACAAAAAGCCCCACCACCCTCCCAAGTGCAGCATCTCCTTGTATGGCAGGATGTCCAAATATGCAGGGAAAGGTGTCTCTTCAACTGGAATGAACTGGCATATTAATGGAAAATGGAAATTTGCTATTTAAATCTGCAGCTGATTTCTGTATCATCTGAAATACTATAAATTGCATTTCTCATTATGAGGAAAAACAAAGTCACTTGGGAAATTAGTTTTATTTCTCACCTTCTTTGTGTTAAAAAATGCAAAACGTCTGAATTGAAAAACAGGAATAATTGACAGACTATTTCCCCAGCAAAGGGTTATTATGGGAACACATAAAACTGGACAAGTATTCTAAATTCATCCTAGACAAAAAAAAAAAACAACAAAAAAAACCAAAAACAAAACAAAAAAAAAAACAAACAACTTTTTTGTTTGTATTATGCAGGTATAAAATAAAAATCTTTTTCTCCTACAGACTACAGACTTGAAAAGACACTCTAAAATGTTCTGTTAAGATCTCACTTATCATCAGAGCTGAATTCAAATGAGTTTCAAACATACTGAACTATCACTTTGCAACATATTACTTACCCAGGATTACTTTAATTTTCATCCAGTGCTACTAAAAATTCAGCTCTCCTCCTCTGCCACATCATTGTGTACATAATGAACTTTATGATTTCTTACAGGCACAATCTATTGCTTTTGCTTTGACTTTCAGGAAGTTTTCCCCAAGTAATTTTTCAGCAAGTGAAGAAAGTCTAAATAAAAGAACTTTCCTGATGAGATTTGGCATCTTATTTTATTACAAGACAGGATACTTAGGTTTTTAAAAGATTAATGTTTTGAATAGATCTTTGCAGAGCATATGCTTAAGAAGCACTCACCCTCGTGTCACCTCTAATATGTCCAACATCAGTCTTTTGGAATTAAAAACCAAACAAACAAAGAAATAAAAGAAAAACCCTGTGTAACTCCTTTTAGTCATAGATCAAACTTGTGGAGGCTTCTACAGATCTACAGAAAAAATACTTCACTGACTAGGTCAGATTTAATTTGATTTTGGACTTTGACTTTCAAAGTGAGAGAACCAAGACGTTGGGAGAAAAACATCCCAAATGCCACAAGGTGATCCACATGGCAAGTCACCCTCATCTCTACCTCAGGCAATTGTCTCTGTGCACATGGACTTAATGCTGTCTTGGAACTGACAATACTTTCAAAACATCAGGAAGGGCAATGGCAAGTATTACTGCATCATTCTGATTAGAGTGTAAAATACTACAGAAAAAAAATAGATGCTATCCTCTGCTCCATTTAGTGAGGTGGTAGGTAAGAATAAACATGAGTGCCAATGCCAGTAAAGCTCCCCATCTAGTTTCATTCCACCCTAGTTCTCCTAAACTGTAAAGGAAATGTTCTCCCATTGAAACCCTGAGGTTAACTTCTAATACTCGTGTCATGCTACAGAATCCTTTTTTGAACTAATCTGAAAAATATCATCAACAGAAGTGCAGGGGAACATTATATTTCCTGGGTCTAGAGCCTTGGCTTCTTTCAGCAGCCCATGTTGCCTCAAAGAGGAAAAAAGCAATTTTCAAACAAAAGCAGTGGTGAACATGTATTTTCAGTAGCTATCAAAATAATTTCCAAAAATTACCAAAAATACCCACCAACAAACCCCAAAAACTGAAAAAGTAAGCAAAAGAAAACAGCAAAGCTATTTCCATGAGACAGAGCTAAGTGCTGAGAGAAGAGTTGAGGGATGAATTCCAGCTTTGTACAGCTCTGTAAGTGGGTGGTTGTATTAAATATACTTTATTCCAGCATTTTTAAGCATTCTGAATACTTCTAACAAAATAGTTCGAAATATGAACTATACACAATTGACAGAACAAATGTAAGCAACAGCAACCATACAAGCAATTATGTAAAATGTGTCTAGGGAATTTCCCTCCATCAACTAAGAAAACAACACTGAAGAAAACCATATGGGGATGGAGTATAGCATGAAAATATTTTAACTGTTACATCAATAGGAAAGCGTGAGGACTTTTCTTAGATGTCATTTCTTAGAGACTGCATTTTTCTTCTTTACCAGTTGCAGCAATACTGTGATTTTTACATTCATGGAATTTAAGAGCAGATACAGATGTGAAAGGTGAATTTTCTAATCATATTGAGAATTATTCCAAACATTACTACTTGTCCAGTCTGGAAGTGATGTTGCAGAGTACTATCAGGGCAGCTTCTTAAAATGAATAGTGTGACTACCTCAATCCCATCCTGGAAAGTTAGTTTACTTCCACCCATCCTGGAAAGTTAGTTCACTATCATGCAGTACTGCAGGAAAATTACTGTTATGTTACAATTTTATATAGGCTTTATTTAATAAAACACTACCAAGCTGAAGAATTTTTTTCTACAAACTTTTAGATTTAGATTAACCTATAATAAAAGCAAATCATTTCTAGGATTTCATTTAGGGAGATTTGGAGTCCTTTTAGGATTTACCAAAATATTCAGTGATTTTAATGTCTACAGTAATTAATCTCATGAAGGCTCTTTGTTGTTCTTGGGGTTTGGGGATTTCTTTGTCTCCTTGGGTTCATTTGTTTTTACTACTGCACATCACTCCCCTCTTTGATACACAAAATCCAATGCAAGCAAAGTGAGTAGCCAAAAATAAGTTCATTTGCAGGGGTACACTCCCATTTACAGGTTCTGGTCTTTGGATTTTTCATGCTTTGCTGAGCACTTCATTTGGGTTGGCAGATTCAGTGAGTCATATGGTGACAATTCTCATTTTCTGCAGCATCTGAAATGTCCACTCATGGCATCACTGACAGCTAAAATTAGATATTTGGCAAAGCAGACCTAGGAACCAAGGGCTTGATCAAGTTGCCTAATTATAGCTGCCTGGTGCCATTTGAGATGCCCTGGAGTACCCCCAGCAACCACAGAGACCTGGCAGGTAACACACAAAACCTACAGGAGACCTGTGGTCCTCCAGAGCAGGAGCTGTAGGCAAGGAAGAATAATCCCACATTTCAAAGGGCACAGGACCTTTTGTTTAGACTCAATTAGGAACTGAACACTATGTGCTTGCCACTGGGATATTGAAGAGATCAATTCTCCTGTCTTAGCTTGTTCCTGCATCACATTCCATGTCTTTGCAGGCGGGTGCATGAACTCTCGTTGTTGCTCTGTGCCTGCTCTCTGGCACAGAGCACAAGGAATAAAAAATATGAAAATAGGTCGGAGCAAGCGTTAATTTTGGAAGGGTGAAAGGGTTGGTAGAGAACCTCTCCCAGGGAATCAAAGGGAGGACTTGCATACTTTCTCCATATTCATCTCATCATTGTTTACTGAGAAGAAAAAAGAGATCTGCTTAAGGAATTGTTCATGTTGGTTCCTATTGTGTCATGGGTTTTCCTTGGAGGTGTCAAAGGCAGAATCCAGTCTTGCTTAATTAGTGAAATTTGACATGATTTCAGACTGGGGTTGAAAAGGTTTGTGTTTAGGGAGTCCTGATGGCATCTCTAAAGATTGTAATTCTTCATTCACCTCTCTTTTCTGGCAAGATTGTATAAAAGTAGAATAAAAAATTGCTTTATTCTTCTTTTTCACATTAAGCAGAAAATGGCTTTCTTGAGATTATGCATTTGCACTGGACTCAAGAAAACAGACCCCTGCAGAGCATGAAATGACACTGGGGAATATATTTTCCTTGACATACTGGGCATTTTTCATCTGAGGCAGCTCTCCACCATTCCCTCCCCCTTTTATTTTTAACATAGTTATGCAGCACCTCATATAGCACTCATTCTTATATTCTCCTTAAAAAGAAAATGAGCACCAACTGTACAGAGGGACAAATAATGCTTATCATAATAAAAACATTACGGTCTCAAGGAAGTAAGCACTATTTGGAAAATGGTATGAAAAATACAATGCTCATATAGTTTCCCAGTGGCCAAAATTTCAAATTTACTCATGAAGGTGTAAAATATTTCCTAGAGACCTGCTAAAATTACATGAAATCTAATAGTTTGATGCCCAAGGCAGGGCTAATAAACCTTCCCTACTTCAGCCCAACAATTCAACTGCCTGAATAAACAACACTCAACAACTACCACAGCTCAAGTGTCTCCCGAATATTAGATCCTTTTCTCCAACAAAATAAATCTCATCGAGGCCAATATTGATTCTGACTGGCATATATTTCTGTTCAGATCAGCAATTTGCTTTTTTTTTTATAAAATCTGAATCAATATACATTGGTCTTACACGTTTCTGATAGGGAAACTGCTTCTAAACCCCTCTGCTTTCTGCATTAGCTCGATCTGTTCAGCTGCACAATGGATTGGTTAAGATGATTATTAGTGATATGGCTGAAGTTATTTGCTCACCATCATTATCAAATAACATTTGATTTGCATTCAGAGCATGAGCTAGAAATAGCATGCTTAAAGAGTGGCTAAATGGAACAAATGTTTAAAACTAGTGTGTAGTTAATGAACAAGGATATTCATTGACGTACTTCCCAGTCAGAAATGGAGATAAAAAGCTTGCTGTTGAGCAAAGATCATTTAAGATATTTCAGGACCCAATGTAGATTGATGGTGGAATGAGAGCCATGCCAGCTCCTGGCAGTTTGTGACTTCTGTGGGGCAAATTGTCACCACATGGCACAGCCTCACAGGCCTAAATGCCACCTTGCTCTTGCTTCCATAGAGAAGCTCAGAGGGCATGGAGTCTCCCTCACTGGCGATGTTCAAGAACTGCCTGGACACAATCCTGTGCCATGTGCTCTGGGATGGCCCTGCTTGAGCAGGGAGGTTGGACCAGGTGACCCCACTGTGGTCCCTTCCAACCTGACCCATTCTGTGATTCTGTGAAGCCTGGAAAGCACTGTTACCAAGGCATGGGCTGAATGGATACACCCAGAGGTGTTTTGTTAGAGTTGGTTTGGTCTCATTTTAGTGTCTAAAAGTTTTGATGACTAAATGTTTGAACCATTATATTTCCTTTATAACTGTTAGACATGTTTTTATGAAAACAAGGTCCAAGAAAATATCTTCAGCTTGACTAAAAAGCACATCACAAATTTATGTCATCTTAATGTTAAACCAAGGAAACCTTGTATTTGTTTCAATATTAGAAAATTATAAAGTATAGAAATATATTAATACTCTATTTAATAAATATCAAACATTTAGCAGTCCCAAATAGTTTGAAGTAATTCTAGATAGAAGGGATAAGATCTGAAGAATTTCAAAATATAGGTTAGTCTGTTAGACAATATTTTGAACAAATTTTAACAAATTACATTTGGATTAAGTAGATCATATATTAATTTATTTATGTCTTATGCTCCAGCTGGGGTCTTAAATCTGTCATAATGCTACAGAGAAGTAAAATATTTTAGGATGGATAGAGATGGGACAGTTTGGAGAGAAAATTAAAAGTTTATGAACTGATCTCATATTCCTATGAGAAAAAAAATACACACTTCTCATTAAAACCCTGTGGCACCTTGATGCAACTGTCACTTGAGTAGCATCTGGCAGCATCAGGTAGAGTTTCTTGAAGACTCAGATCTTTTGGCTTCTAAAATAGTAACAAATAACCCAAACCAGTCTTTTTTTCTGAATCACCATAGCAGGATTAAACAATCTGTACAGGGAAGCAGATTTTTCAAGAAATTTTTTATGGATGACTCTAAAGAAATGATGTGGCATCTAAATCACTAATATAAATCTAGTGTAAATGTCGCTTTATTTGCTATGTGAGTTGTTTAAAAGTAAGCACACAAAGAATTTGACAATCTGAATCTTCTGTTTATCTGAGAAACTGTACACCTATTCCTTATACTTGGAGAGAGATTTCCTGTCAGCATTCATGAATTTCTCTCTTGACCCTGAGCAGCAAGAGATATATTGCAAAGGCAAATGTTTAAAGTTTATATCAATATACACGTGGGACAAAGGTAATTTACTCAGTGAAGGAAGAACCCCCTGCTACATTTAATCATGCTCAAGTACATGGGAAAGTGCCCTTTACAGCTGTTGTTTCTCTCTGCCTTTTTAACCCAACTGTTGAGAAGCCCTTTTCTTCTCATGAAACACCTTAAACCCAAAGCCTAATTAAACTAGCAAAACAGTACTAAACCTGGTGGGCAGACTTATCTCCAGTCACTACAGTTTGCAATTAGATTTTGAGTGAGGGTACAGGAAATCAATGTTATGTTCACCCCTTAATGAGAACATAAACACTTCCATATTAAAGGATTATTTTCTTAAAATCCCCACAGGTAGGCAGGGGATTCTTGCACCTGCGAAAGAACAGAAACATAGCCAAGAAAATAGTGGGAAGCAAAACAAAAAAATCTCTTTGTCTCATGTGGAAAAAGGTATTTTCCTTTCTCCCATGATCTCAAGAAAAGCCAGATGAGGACAGAAAATAACAGTATGTATATATGTGGTCAAAATAACAAGGTCAGGGCAAAATTCAGAGCCATTTTGCCTCTTTAGAACCACCTGAACCAGGCTTGTTTCAGTGTACTGATACAATAGATAATAAAGACACAAGACAGAGAAGTCCATGTTGGCATCAAACACCTTCTACTTTTGATCATCAGTGAATACAAACTGGAGTGTCTTGGTGGAGGCCAGTGGGACTTCATGACCTCTGATCATATGACAGCTTGGCTGATTGTATTCTCCAGACAGAAACTGCAAGTGTATATTTTGGGGCTTTTAGAGAAGGAAAAGCAAAAGTGAAATACCTGTGGGAGACATTCTGCACAACAATAAAGACTGGAATCTGCTGGAAGACTGAAATTATGAATGTCCAATAGCAAGGAGTCTCACACTCAGCTGCAGATCTGCCGGTACCAACACCATCACTGAACATTCCTCTAGTTAGAGACTTCATGGAAGAAACCTTCCCTTCCTCATGAAATTTGGGAATTGTATAAAGCAAGAAAAAAGCTTCTCCTTACAGTATGTAATTTGCACAGACTGACTCTCAAGTTTCTCCTCCACTCCCCTGTTTGGACCAGCAACTAATACTTTGTGATCACTAGCCTTGTTTACTTCTGCTTTTCAATTCCATTTTATTCACTGTCATTTAAAACAGAATGAACTATTTTTATTTTGGATGTAGTAAAATTAGATGGTTTTATTCTTCCAGACATATGACTCCTAAAAATGTATAGGGTTGGTTTAAAAAGCATTCATTGAGTGGGAATGACATTTCTGTTGGGTCTTAGGTTTTCAGCGCGCAAGGGAGACAGGGTACTGAGTTTTTTAGAACAAATTTAAATATAGAAATGAAAAGTCCTTAAGAATGTTATAGCTAACAATGTAAGCTCACTTTTGCTCTTTTGCTGAAAGGGATTATATTTAGGTTTTTTCCCTCCTTCTTTATATTTGACATGTTGTTTACAGACAGTTTAGCTGTTTTCCCCAAAACATAATCTGACTGGCATTCTTCTTTCTGTGTGGGTTTCTTCCTTTTACAGAGGAAAAAAAATCTTTACACTTCCCCCCTCCCCCAGCCCTTGCTTTTTTTGATCTTAAATAAGGAAAAATGTTTTCAACCATGCCAGTTACTCTATCTAGAGGGACCATGACCAACACAGACACCCCTTATGAGGTTAACAAGACTAGAAAAAGGTGTTTATTCACATGGAACATCTTACAATTAAATATCAAAATTGGATGTAGTCATTCAAATAATTTAATTTTGTTTTAGTCAGTTAACAAGATTTCAATGCTGGTTGCCCTTTAAAAAGCAGTTACTCATGAAGCCATACAACTCAGCCATCACAAAAGCACTAACATGCTTAGTTTCTTTTATTAATGTTATGTGATTTTTTTTGGTTTTCTGCTTCACTAACATTTCAAGAAAAACAAAGTGATTGCCATGTGGTACAGTCAGTTCTGCAATGGCAGCACAGCCTTTTATTCCCAAATTCTGAGATTTTTTTGGATTTACACAGTAGCCTGTATTTTCTCTGAAGGGAATTATACATCTAACCATAAGCAGACACAGTTTCCATAGTCAGTTTGCCTATTGTATGATACTTGGCTGTAAGAACAACAAATTGAAGGCTTGTCCTCCTTCTATTGCTCCTTTTACCTTGAGTTAACCCCTCTGGTAGAAAAAAAAAAGGTGTGGGGGGGAAAGGTATAGAGGGGGATGTGGAGGGGGACCAAAAAAAGCCATGGTAGAGAATCACAAAATTACTCCATTTTACGTTTCAGAAAAGCCAAGAAGACCAAACTTCTGCTTCAGACACCCTCTATTGGAAAGCATCAAGTTTATGTCTCTGTTCCTGATGTAACTGAGCATGCAGGAGGAAGTGGGGAAGCATGAACATTTAACTGCCAGAAGAGACTGGTATCTATTCCATAGACCATTGTCTTGCATTTCATGGGAGAAAAAGATCTGATGAATAAGTGCATCTGAATTTTTTGACTATGAGGAGCAAAAGGGACTCTGTTCAAAATTACACAACATCCCTCTAGCATCACACCAGACCTCACAGATTTTTCTGGGAAGGTACAAGTGTCATAAACTTATCAGCAAGTAAAAATAGGGACTGAAATTAAAAGACTTTACTATGTACGAGCAGTAACCTGACTTATTTGCCCCACAAGTGGGATTTTTTTTTTTAATTTGAATTAAATAGCTTTAAAATAAATCTGTTCCTTTTGTGTAATTGTCATGTAACAAGTATAATGGGACAAGGCTGCTCTGCAGTTCTATGTGACCACAGCTAGAAACTGTTTACCCAATGCAGAATTTTGTTCTGTAAGCAGATCTCTTCTAGTTATTAAGTTATTAATTATATATTGAATATATTCACTGTGGGCTGAAACCTCTATGTAGCCTGAATATCTTAACTCAGAGGTGGACAGGTTTGCTCTTTTAGGAAAGGGTGAGAACTTTCACTCTTCAGAAATAGATTCTGAGCTACACTTCTGAAATCTTGGTCCCCCCATTTTCATCACAATGAAAGAAAAAAATATTAAATTATCTAAGTAACAATGGATCCACAATCACTGCTTTAAAATCTACATCCCAATGAACTAGTTGGAAAATGCTAACGCATCCTTTTCCTCACATAGCAGTGCCAAGAGATTTTTAAAAGACTGAAAAGGCAATTCTATCAAGCTTCAATTTATAATTAATTCTTTTACTTTTCAACTCCCAAACAAAATATTAAGATAAACAGCTTGACTTGGTATCAGGCATTGTTTATAATATGCTCTCCTTTACAATGCTACAGCTTTCACAGTTCTGTTTGTCTTGCATAATGTACCGTATGTGGGGCAGTGAATTACATTCCTTTCTAAGAGACCATGCTGAATTACTATTTCTTTCCCAGGACTCAGAGGTGAATAATTGCACCTGTCCTCCTTAAGCAGACAAAAGACATTAAGTAGCAGCCAAATGGAAAGAAAGATTTAAAAGAAAATCACTTTATAGTTTGGCAGGAAAACAACTCAATCCAACCTTTCACCCAGCTGTATACAATATGAGGATTTCTACAAGCGCAGCTTCTGAAGAAAATGAAGTCTTCAAAGAGAGACTGCCCTAATAACAAAGCAAAAAATTGAGGTGCTTTCTAAAAGTTTAAAAGATCCTACTTTTGAAATAAATCATTGACAATACAAAAAGAAAAAAAAAAAGAAAGAAAAAAGCTCAATGACACATCTAAGTGTTTATGGGCAAATGTTCTCATTTACAGGATACAAACAAAGAAATAAAGTAGGATGGGGGAGCAAACAAAACTACATGGCTTTTCCAAGACCACACAGAGATGCAGGAGGAGAACCTAGCACAGAGCAGAAGTGAAGATGCTGGAACTTCCTGACAACCTTGATACTGTGTCACAGGTTCATGGTATCATTTAGGCTGGGAAAGACCTTTAAGACAGAGTCCAACTGTAAAGATTCTGTGACCATGCTGAACATAAGGGCTGAGTTTTGCTCTCCCTGACTTGCAAGCAGCTGGCAGAGAGATCTGCAGCAGCTCTGGTTTCAGCAGAGCAAGCCATGCTGGCAGGCATCCAGGGACAGGTCACCAGGGCAGAAGGACAGAGCCTCAACAGAGTATTTGCCTTTGGTGCCAGGAAATTCCTAGCACCTGACCATGCCAGAGGGATAATGCTCAAAAAGATGAGAAAAAAGCATGAAAAGTGAAAATACTGAAGAGAATCTCTGCAAAGACCTTTGTAATATTTCCAGACCCTTACGATCTTTTTCCTCTTGCATGGAAGCTGACTGTATACCCAAGGAAGAAATGTATTCGTACATAAATGGAAAAATATTCTGCTCCTTGTGAAACCTAAAGGTTGTCAGTCTCTTCAGCAAAAATCCAGGCAGTCCATCTTACAGCTAAAAAGTTAAATGCCATGGAAAACTACATTAAAACATTCACAGCCCCCAAATAAAATAAAAGCAGAAAAAAGGAAACAAAGGAGTGATGCCTTGAGGGGAGATGCCCTTGCAGAAAGTAAGTCTCTTTTCCCAAAAGCACAAATGCCTGTATTTGACATCCTTAATGAGAACCTGATACAGCTTAGAAGAGAGACACTGGTAGACAGCAGAGAACATAACTGACCATACCTCCTTTCAACTAGAACCTTTGGGTTTCACTAAAACACCTCCATCACCTTATAGTTACAGATTTTAGAACAAAAGCAAACACTGTCTAGTTATATACTTGGAAAAAATACAGAAAAGAGCCAGGTTTGACAGATAAGGTACCAACCTGGAACGAATGAAAACCAAAGCTTACTGCCATTCTTTTCCTCAAACAGCTTAGGGTAGGATCTCTTTCAGTGCCATTGCTTCTCTTCCTATTTTCTGTCCCATCTAGTTACACGCCTTGTGATAGGGACTTTCTTTTACAGCATTTTTGATACAAATCTGAGGTCAATAGAGTCCTTATCAAGGTAAAAGTCAACACAGCACTGTGATGAATTGTTTCCTGGATTTCAGAAATAGAGCCTGTTATTTTGTGGATCTCTGTTTTTCCTCTCAAAAACTCCAACTCCCACCTTCAAGAGTGATGCAGAAATACCTTCTACACAAAACCTTCAGTCTCCTCAAAATGAAGTTCTCCCACAGAAACCTTAAAACTGCACAAAAGTAGATCAATTAATGAAAAACTTGCCCAAGACTGAAATGCAGATCACAATGTCTCTCAGGTGTTTCTTTTAGAGGAAACCCAGCTAATAAAAGCAAAAGCAAACATTTCAACAAAGGTGACAAAGATGAAAAAGGTGACAAAGATGAAAATTTAGATTGCTTAAAAAATTAGGCATGCAAAGAACTCTAGGATTTTGAACATTTTTAGATCATGTGCTCTAACAGAGTGTTTAAATCACTGCTAGAACACATGTCAGAAATCAGCAAGGGACAGATGATCTTTGGTCAGCATTTGGGTTTACAGTAAAGCAACATTTGAAATTTATCAAGGGTAAAAAAACTGAAATGTCATCAAAAGAACATTTCAATTTTGACAAGTCAATATTTCCCACAGACATGCATTTCTTCCATCTCCCTTTGTAAACAGAACTCCCTGTCAACAGTGCTGCTGAATAGCATCCCTGGTGTAAATAAATCCTCAAGGCAAGGATTTATTTACAAAAGGAAATTTTCATCCCTTATGCCTTCACTGAATTTGGTGGGTTTATATTAAATCAATAACCCCAATTAAAATTAACAGAGAAGAGTCCATCGGCAAAATGATTTGAAGCAGTATTTGCTCAGACTAGTCCAAAACTCTTCACCCTTGGAGGCTGCAATACAAGGAAGTTGCCTAAGCGTGTTAATTATTTAAAATGAAAGCAACACAGTTGCTGGCCTTTTGCGATAATCAATCTTTCAAAAAGTGTCAGGTGTCTCCAAAACATGTGACAGGTTGGCAGCTTGTAGCATCAACTGTCAAGCCCTAATACCAGGATTTTCTCTGGAGCCTGAAGGAACTCATCACCTTAACTAACAAATCCTAAAGACAACCTGTCTGGCTTACTGAAAATGAGATGGAGAAGCTAAATTAGAACCATACATCTCCTATTTGCTAAATTAAAGCAGAAAACCAAAACAAACACGGGAAGCGTGTATATACATATATATAGACACACATTCATGAACACAGACAGAAATGCATATAGAGATATGTATATGTAGATATATATCTGTAGCTGTAAATTACAGACATTTACTAAGATCTGTATTTACTGCCTCCTACAAGCCTATTTTACAGTCTAAATTTAGGGAATTTTCTTAAAAAAAAGAAAAGAAGAAATGAAGAAAAAAAAAAGCAGCATCTGGTTTGGGTTTTTAAGTCTATTAAAAATACCATCTTTCTGTCTTCTTCTTCTTGAGTATGCAAGAATAAAAAATGTAGAATCAGCAAGAAAATTCTTGCTTCCCATAGAGTCTGTTTAAAAACAAAAACTTCCCCATCTCTTAAATGGTTGACTTTATTAGTGTTTGGAGGTGATGAGAAACTTTCCAGCAGTAGTAATTTTATCAATAAGTAAGTGCTGTGGATATATCTGTGTAAGTACTTTCGGTAATTTCAAAGATCTCAATTATATTTCCCATGAAGAAATCTTTCTTCTTGAAAATAAGGCGCTAGTTATTTACAGGGGATTTTTTTCCTAATCCTGCTAGCATTAATTGTTGAAAAAAAAATTGTCCTGTAGTTTTTGCATAAAATTTGACTTTTTTTCTGTTAAATAACACACAGGAAACAAATCAATAAAAAGCATCAACAAACATCAATCTACAAAATTCTTAATCCTTTAAGATTAGGAGAAACAATGGCAAAACACAATATGTGTGATGTGTAAATGAGTAGAGGATGCCAGAAAAAATAACATTAAAACACCACTTACAAATAAAAAAACCCCAGAATTTTGTAACCAAACATTTCTAAACTCACTTACGAGGAAATTCTCCATTTCCCCAGACTTTCTGAAAAATATTTGTTGCAAGTCAGTTGAAGGGTTTTGTGTTATCAGTGCTCTCCCTCCCCTCTGAGAGGCACTGCCCTTTTGGAGCAGGGCATTCAGCTTCAAATTGTAATTACCATCCATCAAAAGTACTCCAGAACAGAAAAACTCACTTGGCCAACCTGAGCCACCCATGGGCAGTGGCCTTTCACACACTCCACAGATCTGGCGGGCAGCATCCACAACATTGTCCCTTCGCAGGAGCCAAGCAGAGGCACAGGCAGCATTTAACACAATTATTACAGCATCATGTACACGTTTTTAAATAAAACTACTCTTTGAGGTAAAATGCAATTTATCTACTTTGGCTAGAGTTCTATATTGCTGGTGACTTTTCCCTACAACCCTTCACTAAAGTTCCATTTCAAAGCTTAATACACAAAACAAATATGCTGGGTAACTCAAAGGCAGAATGTAAAACCCATTGGTGGATTTTGTCTTTTTTTTTTTTTAAGGCCTGGCCAAGTTTTAATGGGCTGTCACACACGAATTATTATGAAAGCACTACAATGAACTGAGCTGATAAGCTGATCTGATCAGAATTAACTGCATGTGATTGCTGCTTTGAAAAGCTGGCCTAAAGAGGCAGCATTGAAAGCAATCTCACAAGTCACTGGTACCGCTTGCCTCAGCTATAAGTAAGCACAGATGGTGAGAAAAGTTAATTAAGAGACATATTTGTTTGGGGGTTTGAAATTTCCACCCTCTCTTCTCCAAAGAAGCCAAGCCACAGTGAAAATGTGTTTTACGTTAGCGGCCTAATAAGTTCATGTTTTTGAGGCTCTGTTCCTGTAGATGGAGGTAATAGATAAACAGAATAAATAATTTATGTCAGCAGTTAGCATATGGATTTGCAGCTGATCACTAAGCTACTCATTGCACCTGATAGCTACAACATCTTGTCAATTAAAAATATTCCTTTCTCCACAATCCTTCATTACTTTTCTCCTAACTGGCACAGCTTCTCTCTTACAGCACAACTGTACCTAGCAATGGAGATGTCATCCTTTTGATTCCCACTTTAATGACTGCCTCTTTACTTTATACTCTCACTTGTTCTTGCAGGATTTCATGAGGAACATGTCAACAACTACATAAAATAGTTTCTGGTGATACACTTCTCTTTTAATTCTGGTTGGAGCACTCTTTCCTACTTCTTTCCAGCCAGTGCTTGATCTTTCCCAAGATTTATCAATGGGGGAAAGCTGGGGCTGTCACCAACTTTAGAAGATCAAAACACATTCTTTACACTTTATTTACTGTAAGATTGTGACCAAAGTGACATCTGGCAGATATTTTGCTCAATGGTCCTTCAACAGTGTATAATTTCTGGAATCCATTTCCACTTTTTTTCATGTGTGGCCATTATAATGACAAGGGCCAACAGCACCAAAGAAATACTGGCTAGAGAATGGTAGGGAGCAATCTCACATGAAAGGCTTATGAAGGTAAGAAAGGGTTAACACCAAGGACAGAGAAAGCCAAGACTTCAGAACTGCAAGTGTAATTGAGAGGTTCTTAGAAGAGACACTTCCAATTCATGCCTACTGTACTATTTATTTCCTTTCCCATCGCTGCTGATTATAAGGATGTGCATGTGTAAAAAGAAGTTTCTTCCTCTCTAATCAGACCAGCTCTACTCCACGAATCCACAATCCACTGTTCGTGACATTACAAAATGAATCAGGCAGGAGGCTCAAGTCAGATCAGAAAGTGACAGCTTTTGTTTAAACAGATATCTCGGAAATTAGTGATGACAGGATTATACTGCATAAGCATTTCACTCTTTGCACTTTCTCTCTAAGGAGAGGTGCAACAGAATTACTCACTGGAAAGATCTTAGTATTAAAAAAACCACAAACCAAACTTCATTGCTGATCTTTTCTACTTATATTTCTAGAGAAAAAAAGGTCTGTTTGGAATAGGACACTGATGCTATATATTGCATGCTTCCTGAATTTAAAGAAAGGTGCTTCTTAAAACATTATCTTTGCATTATAATGTATGGTCATATCATATTTGGTATGATGCGTGAATTTGGTATGCACCAGTAAATTGCTTCTGTCAGTCTTATTTTGCTGTTATAGAACCAACTTTGAGTAGAATATTTCACTTACAAAAATGTGTTCCCTAATTAGATTTACATTTCAGAGAACAGGATCATATCAGAAAACTAAAGATTGATAACCAACTCCAGCCCTGCACTGAGAACCTTCCTACATCATTCTGCAAAGATTTTAGCCAAAAGCCTGGTCTGTGGGGTTTTTAAATATATATATACATTTAAAACTAATAACTTAGCTATTATATACATGTATACATACAAATTGATAATTGTATCTCACAACCCCAGGTGTTTCCTAAACATTGTATTATCTAATCCCATAAAAATGGCAGGTTTTCTAATTTTATAAATGTATACAAAATAAATTGTTTAAGAAGTCAATCACTGAGAGCTCACTACAGATGTTAATCCAATTTGTGTGGTAATGATCAGAACAGTCAGTTTACATAAAGCATTACAGCTGTGCAATGCTGCAGTCCAGCAGTTCTGTCATCAGCAATGAGGCTTACCTACCTGGAACTGGAAATTTTTCCGATGGACTCTGCATAGTCATGCTGACAGTGAGTAAGCCCTTCCATTAGACTTGTCCACAGTGACAGCCTTGCTCCCTTTCTGCTTTCCTATCCAAGGATTGTCAGCGGAAACGTGTAAAAGGAGCTACAGCTCCTTCTACTGGGTCTTAAGGTTTCTAAGATTAAAGATTTGAGATCCTACTTCGAGGGCTTGCAGAATTGAGTGGAAGAATGCCAGCAGTGTCTCATAGCACTCCACATCACATTTTTTTAATTCTGCTTTTCACATTCCAACTAACAGCATAATTTCAGAAGCAATCACGCATTTAAAGAAGCCGTAGAAAGAAGTCTGGGGACAGACTGTTGGAATGGGGACTGCTAAGCAAACTGATTGTCTGATCCATATATGACATCTCAGATGTAACAGCTTGTAAACATTATGTGTAGAGCTCCAAATAATAACTCTACAGATTTAACCAATCATGCTTTGAAGGCTGTCACTGATCTAGTGGAGCATGACCAAATCCTGTTAGAGTGCAGAATGGATTCTAGCTGAAAGTCTTACACACGCTGGGTTGGGTATCTAGATAAGATTTCAAAGACATTGTGCATGCTACAGAGATGTATGCACATGGAGAAATTAATACACACAGCTAAATTCACCACTCCATGGGCATACAACAAAGGTTTCAAACCCTGCAGGGTAAAACACTCTGCAGCAGTTCTGCTTCATCAGAGAGTATCACATGGCCAAATTCCTTCATAAGTAAGGACTGACTTTTACAAAGGTGAGCATGGCAGGTATCTGAGACTGCTACATGAATATCCAAGAAAGGCATAAAAGACTCCCTTACAATTTCAGCTGGAATACTCCAAAGCTGATGAGATCTGTGTTTGTTTTCTCACTTTACAGATTAATTCCTTTAAAACAACAGTACAGTCTAAGAAGTTGATTTGTTAGAGTTAATTCAATGAACAAGATTTCTGAAGATCTGTGAAATTCTATCATCCTTCCAGCAAAATGTGGAGAAAAGGAAATGAAGTGAGTCTTTGAGACTTTGGAAAAGGGTAGGAAGCCTGTGTACATGTGAAAGTGCTCAAAGGACACTATCATTCAAAGGTTCCTATCTTGCCCAGCAGGGATAATCAGAATTACTTTGTCTATTTTTTATCTTCCTGTGTGAAGAAAGTTCAAGAGAAAAACATGATTAGGTGTCTTCTCCTATTCTGAGCAATACATGCTGTATTTTTCTGCCTGTAAGCCTCTGAGTGTGAATGCCAGAAGAATTTCAAGCCTCTAATATCAAAAATAATTTACTATGTAAGGACCATCTACCACATTATCATTTATATTAGTATACACAGATCCTGCGGGGTATCCTGCTTCCCAGTATAGCTAGAAATTAGCACCTTCTTGTTTGTTCAAAAACTGCATTGCACTGTTGACTGGGTTGATATGCAGTCTGTTGTTCCCTTAGATAATTCAAGAGCTGAAAAATTACCCTGTTTAAACAAACTTCCTATTCCTTTCTCTCCTAGGGTGGAAAGACTGTTTTTAATCAATTGTTGCAGCACTATGGAAGAGAGATGCCAAGGGTGCTCTCTTTTAAAACAAAATAAAAACCCCACCTTTGGCTCTGACATACTCAGGACCAGCCAGAGTCATAAGGGTCTCTTAACACTGCACTGTGTAAGATATTTTTTCTTTCATTTAGATTAAAAAAAAAAAGAATTAGAGAATTGATTTTTTCCTTATTCAGTTACATTTGGCCCAATTAAAATTAATCTTTTTTTGTCTCCTTCAGCTTTTCTCCAAACAGTAGAGAAATCCAAAGCTTTTCTCTTGGCACTGTCTTCAGGGACTAATATCTTTAAGTACTCCAAGGGTAGATCCAACTCGCTGACATTTGTCTGCCTTGAACTTGCACAGTGCTTGTAAGTTTGTTAGCCTCCAAAGTGTCAAGGAACTGCAATGATCTTTAGACATGTTCCATGTGGGAGGTTTTGCAGAAACAGCTTCATACAGCTCTACAACCTACAACTTGTTCTGCTGAACCTGTGTCAGATGAGGGCAAATAAAATCCTCTGAAGTAAAGCAGGTATCCAGTTGAGCACGTAATATTGGGAAGATTCCCAAATAAAGGAGCTCCCCCACATCCAGCTTTTATTATTCTCATTTACCATAAAAAGGTTGGTTTGAGCCCAGATTCAACAAATCCAAGTGAGAAACAGGAACCAGACTAACTCTAACTTTATAATATACAATGAATCAGATATCCAACGAAATATTAAGGCTTTTTTTTTTTCCTCTTGGAAACTTGAAATTCATTTGATGCTGCAGAAGGGAGGAGCTGAATTTCCTGGAGTGCCTTGCCCAGGCCCTGCTTATGGACTCCCTTAGAGAATACAGAAGTAGGGAAAAAGCATGTGATCACAGTGGTAGACACTGCAATAGCAGCTAACCTGCTACAGCTTCTTACCACCAGCTTAAGAAATCTGTCCAATCTCTGCTGGGTAGCACTGAAACAGCTCCTCAGATGAGCCAGAGCCAAGAAATGTGCCAGGTTTTGCAAATGTTTGAACCCACGGACACTGAGGGCAGGGCTAATCAACCAATCTGCACAAAGGTTTATGCAATTCTGCACATTCTAAAATCTCTGCTTTCCAGCAATCAGATAAATCAGCTTCCAGACTGATGTATCACTTCCAGTGACTACATATTAAGATGCTCAATGAAAACAAATATCGTACCGATTGTATGTGTATAACCTACAGATATTGTACTACAATTCTAGTGGAGCTACCCTCAACTTTAGTCTAAACAAAGGAAAGAGGAACTGTGGAAGTAGCTTGAAAAGACTGAAATTTCAATTCAAATTTTAAGCTCTCTTCCAGGCAGTAGAGGATTCTTCTTGTATGCTCTTTTGCTAAGCAGAGTCAAAGCTTGAGTCACAGAGGGGATAGTGTTTATTCTAGCTGATCAAAGTTAAGGAGCAGTTAATGATTTGAATACCCACAGTTTAAGATAAATTAAGCTGTCATGCGATTCTTTTGAGCCATCATTCTAAACAAGGAAAATATCTGTGCCCTTGTGATGTCAAATACTTTTTATTTCTTCACAACAGTTTTTATCATTTTCAATGACACCATAATGGAAGTGAGCAAACAGAAGAATCCATAGAGATGTTTAATTTATTCTGAGAACTCATCATCCCAGAAAAAATAGTGAGATTTTACAAATTTATTCCTCTCCTTTATTTCAATTACCATGTTAATGTTCGAGGCAATTTCTAACCCAAACTTCTGGCCAGAAGTCTGCTGGCAGGTAAGATAGCAAATCTAAATCAAATCACAAAGATCTTGCAATAAGACTACACAGCACAATTTCCATTCTGTACCAAAAGCTGCACTTTCCCATTTCCCTACTGGAATTCACTATAGGATGGCAAAACTTCATTACGTACACACGGCAGGAGGTTAAGATGCTATGTCTTTTAAGAAGTTCTATAACCAAATGTCCAAAGCTAAGTTCAAATCCAAACATTAAAACAACAAAGTGTGGAGTGGGGAAGAAAGGAAGATTGCTTACACTAATGAGATTTTCCCCCATTAACTCTCTTGGGGTCTTTCAAAACCAGAAACTACATCAATGAAAGGGCTCTGCTATAAGCAGTCAACAGTACCAATATGACAAAATTCACCATTAGCCTATAGTTGTGACCCTTTCATGACTGTCAAATTAAAACACACAACAACACTGAGCCACCCTTCCACATTCTTTTTGGCCACCAGTTCACGCAATTATAGAAGACCAGTAGTCTTTGCTTAGCAACAAGATTGCATGTTCACCACTGATCACATTAATGATAAAGTAGTGAGTCAAAACAAATCTAATGATGAGAAGAGATGCTCTTCTTCTCTGACTAATCCACACAATTTAAAATGTCTGAAATAGAAAGAATAATTGATTCATCTTACAGGCTCACCAGAAACAGAAATGAGGCCATCTGTAATACTGCTTTTCAGACTATGTTTCTGACACCAAAACCCAGGCAAACAACAATAATTTCATGCAAGGAGAAAGAATGCTAAATGCACAAGAAAGTATATATTTTTACTGAGGCATAAAACTTTCACATTTGCTTATGTCTAAGACTCATTCTAATATTTTTTTTAGAGTTTGGGTTAGTATATGTGAGCTGTTCTGTCTGGCATGGGACATAAAGACTGCTGGAGAAGGGTGCTGAATCAGCCCCTGAGTGCCTCCATCTCCCAGGGAATCACAGAGTTCATTCAGGTAACTGCAGAAAAGGTTTTCATTACTTACAGCAGGATGTCCAGCACAGTAGGTGTAGCTAGCATGAGACTGGTAGTGCAAGCTTGCTCTTGGAAAGGTGTATGTATTCCAAGCAGGTTGGCTGCTATTCCACTGGGAGCTAAAGCCAGGGCTCATGGTCACTCTCGATTTACTGTTTTGGTACGTTCTCACTGTGGAGCTGGACTATCAAAAAAGAAAGAAATGCAACGTAAAAATAGCTTTTAGGGTAGAATTCAAATAATGCAGCTATAAATCATCATTGTGCATACAGATAATGCCACATGGTCTGGAACTAAGTTGAATGTTTCCTGTAAGGAGCTAGGAAAAGCAAAAAATGTATTCCATCAAAGATATCAGTGAAAGAGCTATGTCACTGTAATGCCCAAAAGGAAGACTGATGACTGTTAGACTTCAGGCTGGGATATAAATCAAATGGACAATCAATAAGTGACAGAAGTAAGGGGATGTTCTGAAAATGTGTAGAAGGTACAATCCCAAGATTAATTGTAGGAACTTCCATATATTTTTATTATATTGACATTTACTGAACAACTGATCAGTTATGGCCATTTTACATAAAATGCCAGTTTGGGGCCAATGTTTAGATCTATTTCTTGAAGACTTGGAATCCCATCTAGGGGCTAGCCAAAGTTGAGCCATCACAAAACTACATATCAAATGTGCAACCTTCTAAGCACACTATAAAATTTCATGACATTCTAATTACTTAGGGAAAAAAAATCAAAAACCTTGAATTTTTTTTTAATTCAATTATTTAATCTGAAAGTAACCTGGACTACAGATATGTAAGTCAAATGCATTCTTTCTGTCCTTCTCTCATTTTATTTTAATTGTAGCTTTCTGCTTCTAGTCCTTGTTTTATGAAAAATATTCTTAATAAACATCTGCACTGTTAGGGGTGGTTTATTAGGGCAGCAAAAAAGAATCAATTTTCAAAAGAGTAGAAGATGCATAGGAGTGGATGCATTTTTAGCAGGTATTTAGGTTGGTCTTCAAAGACATGCAAATATAGTTTTTATTCCATGTTCTGCTCTTCATTTGGGTTTTGCTTGCTTTCTTTCTATTGGCAAAGGTGTTCTAAATTTCCCATGCAAATTTACCCCAGCTAATTGTGGTTATTATAAAACTAAACCTATTCCTTTTAGAGCATTAAATTTACGGTGACCTTGTTTATGCAGTAAAAGTTCGAGAAATACGAACACAAATAATATTTCTTAGAAATGCTTATAAACGTCCCTGTTAGCAAATTGATGCTATCAATTTCAAAAGCTATCCTCAAGAATGACACTTCATTTATTTTTACCCTCCTTTCAAAGACAACTTTTATACATCATATGTGTAGCATTAAACAAATATCAATATGGGCCACCATCAAACAAGGTGTTTCACATGATCCAAGACCATTCTTACCCTGAAGTGCTTACAAGATAAATGAGAAGGTCAGGGAAAGGATGAAAGAGCAGAGTCTGGGGTAGAAGCAGAGAAAACAGCTTATAAACATGACTTTCAGTTTGATTTCAATGCTTCAGCTCAGTTTCATTGAGAGAGAATTAGAGAAATGGAAGGAAAAGAGGACAGAGAGAAGACATGCAAAAAGGTTTCAAGGACACATTCTAGCTGCAAAAATATGTGGGCTGTAGTCTTTCCAGTTTTTAGTACTCTATTTAGACCAGCTGCTTGCAGAAACTAGAGGCCATGCTGGCATGGGTTGAACATGCCCTCTTCATTTAATTTAATTTTCAAAAGTTTAAGTACACAAAGTTTGCCTCAGTTATCAATTGCTGTATAAACTTTAAGTTCAAGAAAAGGCCAAACGACTTCCTGCATGTGTTTATTTCCTGTGCCGCCGATTAGGAAGCCTGAAAAGAGCAGTTTCCGCTCACCAGCTCTCAATATCTCGACAGATTCGCCTCCCGCCCCCACTCCTAAGAGAAGGATTCCTGCGGTGTGATTTCTAAAGATTTAACTTACGACTAGCTGAACACAAAGCGTATGAATGAACACTAAAACCCACACTAAACTCTCATTAGTCACCGTGTGTGACAAGTGGTTACTTTGTTCTTACAAAAGGCTTTAGGAGAAAAAAAATATCTGCCCCTACAGTTAAAGGGGCTTATTTGAAATAAATCTTTTTGTATGAATTTAAATCATGACAAATCAAAGGAAAGAGGCTATAGCTACAGCTAGGAAAAAAAAAAACAAAAAACAAAAAGAAACAAAAAAAAAAACAACAACTGAGGAGTTTTAATGTGGGGTTTTTCTTTTTTTTCTTTCCCCTTTTACCCTCTTTCCCCAAAGAGCAGAAACTGCATTTTCTTTCTTTTGACATATTACTTATCTTTCAGATCACTCCTCAAAGACAAGTCTTTCTTTCTGGGCCCTGGTAGACTTGCTTCTACATAAGAGATGAAGGCTAGGTTTTGTTTTGGCCAGATCAAGTAGGTTTATAGCCATAATGTACTTTTGCGTGTACATTTCTCCCCTTCATAAACATCAGATATTCAAGTGTGGCTGCTTATTAACTCCTCTTGAGAAGTTGATCCCTGACTGAATATTCTGTGAACGCTGAGCTATTTTATCCCAATAATAGCTTTGCTCCTTCCTATTTTTTCTGATGGGTTTTCATTGTATGAACCAGTGGAAGGTATCTGTGGCTGATGGGATGTAAAGGTGCATTGTCAGCTGTGATATTTGTTAACTGATTATTTTCACAACAGCAGCGAACTCCACTACAGTAAGGAGAGATCTGCCCCTGGCACTACACAGATATGCACAATCCCTGTTCACTTCTGAAAGAACAGGTCCAAAAATGAGCCTGTTTTTCACACAGACTGCCTGAGCTGCTGGACAGCCTTCTGCCTGCTGCCTGGCTTTTGTTTGTGTGCTACACAAAATGCCCTCCCTGTTCTGTCCCCATGCAGGAGGCACAGTTCAGCCCCAGCACTAAATCCAGGCACAGAGCTGAGCCCCTCTGCCCTGTTTCTATTCCTCCACACAGGGTGCATTAGGAACAGTGAGGCTTTCACAGCACCAAGGATGCAGAGGGTGTCCTACCCGTGCAGATCTCTCAGGATGCAGAGGCAAGAAATGAGACCCCACAGACCCCTCAGGGTGGCCGGGAGCCATGGGTGAAAGGTCCCTGAGAGGAGACCCCTCTGCTGTGAATAGCTCTGGTCAGGGACCACCATGTCTGAAGCCATAAAAGCTGCTCTCTTGCTGCTGGATCTCCTCCAGAAAAAACCCAAAACACATAGCAAAACAAAGTCAAAGTCAGTGGAGACACTCACAGGATAATTGGCTTTGAAATCTTGAAGAAATACAGCTTGTCTGCCAGAAAATAGGGATCTCTGCACCACCAGCCACAAAGTCCCAGGACAGCCTGGACCCCTCAGGTGGTCAGGGAGCAGGGATATGAGACCAGGGACTCCAAGAGTTGATGGTTTGATTTTCTCAGCTCAAAACAAAACACTGCACACCTCTGCAGCCTTCTCAGCATGGTGAAGAGGCAGCTCTGGGAGAGACACTAGACCAACTGGGAGAGCTGGAAGGGGACAATGGTGCCTGGGGGCAGGTGCCCAGGTGCTGGCAGTGCAGGGCAGCCCCTGCCAGGTGAGGCTGGGGCCGTACCCTGCCATACACAGCCATACTCAGCCATTCCCAGCTGGCTCCCAGCCACCCACACACTTCAGGGCCCAGCTGGGGCCTGCAGCCAAGGCGGCGCTGCCTCTGGGAAAATGGATCTTGGAAAGAGCAAAACACTGCCTGGGAGTGAGGGGGAAAAGTGAGAAACTGTCCGTGAGCACTGGGGGAGAGCAGGAGGAGGGTGAGGAGGCTCCTCTCAGCCCCTGGAGAGCCCAGCTGGAGGAAGTGTGGGACAGGATCTGTGAAGAAACCCACGCTGGAGGAGGTGGAGATGTCCTGAAGGAACTGTGGCCTACACCAGAGCAGAGGATGAGCATGAGGAGCTGGAGAGGGAGAACACCCGACCTCCCTGTGCCAGCAGGGATGGGAAGCAGGCTCAGGAACAGAAGAGTGAAACTGAGCCTGGGAAAAAGGCAGAGGGAAGAAGGCGTGAGTATTGTCATAATTTTCCCTTCTTTCTCACTATGCCAACTTATTTTAACTGGTAGTTATTTTTCCCACGTGGAGTCTAGTTTTGCCTGTGAAGGTAATTGCTAAGTGATCACCCTGTCTTTATCTTGACCCATGAGCTTTTCCACCTTATTTTCCACTCCGTTTGTAGTAGTAAAAGAGGAGTAGGAGTAAAAGAGCCTGTGGATGAGCATATGGTGGCCAGCAAAGGTAAGCTCACCACAAACTGGCAGGTCTTGTGGCACGTGAGCTTTTACTCAGGATTTAAAGTGTCTCTCTTTCCCCTTAACTACTGATTCCATCAAGAAAAGGAATCACCTCTCCCCATAATCCTAATGTCTTATCTATAGCTCTTAGGTTGTCAATGGCAGACCACAACTGCCACTTCTGGGACAAACCAGTCACCTTCTCTCAGAAAACTTCTGCAGAAAATTATCAGATTAAAACAAACAAAACCCACCATCAAACCCAAAACCAACCCACAAAAGCTTTTGCCCTCCTTGTTAGGTCTTGCCAGAAACAAGAAATATTATAAAGCAAGAGGAGATTTTTTTTTTTTTCCTTGAGCAAGCCAGCCCAGTGCCTTTATACCCCAAAGGCCTAATGCAATGTAAAAGTGAGATCAGTAAAATTTAAATGTCTAAGCATATTTTAAAGTATAACCTTTTTTCTTTTTCCTGTGCCTTAATTTCTCTGGTTTATGAGGATGGATAATCTTACTTTAAAACTTTTAGAGTAACCTTTTCCTTGTGTTTGTAAAAGATTTGAATAGTTTTGGACATAAGCATGAGTGAAGTAGAAAGTATTATTAGTATTATTAGTACTTTTTGAGCTTAACTGCTTTCAGTTCTTAGTTCTTGTAATAGCTGATGTGTGAAGTCTAACAGTGGAAAAAATAGAACATAGTATTTATGGAACACTTTTTATCATCAAAGCACTGTGCACATTTTAAATGGTGGTAATATTTTTGACTGGTGCAACATTTCCAAGTTTTAAAGAAGTTTATAGTGGATGTAAGAACTAGCAGCCTCTCCTTTCTATTCAAATGTGAATAAAGCTCACCCTTTGACTAGGACATTAAACAAAACTGATATTTCTGATACAGCCTTAGTTTTTGTGTCATCCCTTGCCCTCCACTCTTTTGCATTTCAGGGTCATCATGCAGTAAAGTAACAGGAAAACTATGTGCTAACTTCTGAATTTCTACACCATGTCAAATGCAGGATTTACTACATCTATAGACACCTTTCTGCCAAACATTACAAGATGCCATGATTATTATTGGCTTTGGCACTCCAAAGAAGAGAGAGTCTCAAATGTTCTCCTCCACACTACCTCCTGACTAACATTGACTTGAAAAATAACAAAACCAAAACCAACAAACATATGGGATTAAAGAGGTGTAAACATCTGAATTCAGCCTCCCATTTCCTCATTTTTTAAAAGCAACTTTACAGAGCTATGATGTCATTTTCTTAGCCCACACAATTTGAGCTGTTTTCAGTCCCCTGGATTTTCATTATTAAATGGTTCTGCCTTCAGCTGCATCTTCTGGGTTTTTTGGTTTGTTTTTTTTTTTTTTTTTCTGAAAGGAATTGTGATTGAAAGGGTATCCATCCTCTTCCCATATCCCTTCAAGGGATTTGACATCCCCTATTTTGGATGCTAAAATGATTACAGAAGATGGGAAAAGCCAAGGAGAGAAACTGCTGTTCTGGAGGTACTGCTTCCAGAAACTCTATATGCCTGTATTTGGATCAGGCCATGATGCAAAGCACAGTCCTGGGCTCTTAAAAGTTTGGATGCTTTACAAAATACTACTGTTCCCATACTAGAAATCAAAGGTTTCCTATAACCTGTAAAAGTAAGAAATGAAAATAGCTTCCTTGGAACATTATTGCATGAGCTAAAATGTTGAGGGGTTTTTTTTATGCTCAGAGAAAATATAAAACTGGCAAACCAAATCTGAAGTTAGTTCATCACAAAATCCCCTGAGAGACCTTAAAGGTTTAGGAAACTGAAGAGTGAAGGCTTTTTTTCCTTTGGGGTTGTTATGAAAACTAAACATGGAAGATATTGCAAATTGGTTTTGGGTTTTTTTAATGGCAAAAAAGAGGAATTTTGTGCTGCTACTTTTCCCAACATAATCATTCACCATAGCTTGCAAATCTTTTACTGTCTAGGACCAGATTCCATCTGTTTCAGTAAGAAATGAGTTTTTAATATTTGGCCATTGAAGATTTCAAGTTTATCAAGTTTGTCTCATAACCTTTAAAAACAAAACTTTAGAGACATGACCAAATTTGAGAGAAACTTTGTTTTTCCAGACATGGGATTGAAACTCAATATGCTCTACCTGGAAAAACAGGATCAACTGAGAGAAATAGCATTCCACTGAAACCACAGAGAAATGATGAGGCTGTATTTCATACCTCGGCATACGTGTAAGATTGCAGCTCATCCAGTGGATCCAAAAGCACTGAGCACTTGCCCCACATCATGCCAAAAGCCAGGATGTGCAGCCCATCTGCCCCCTCCCAGGAAGTGAGAGAGGAATGCTCTCCATGGGATTGCCTTGCTTGGCAGGCAGGATCCCTGCCAGCCAGGTGAAAGGGACCCAGGTCTGCACAGCTGGAATACTTTCAGCTGGGGCCCTGTACAAATGCTAACGTGGGAGACTTTTTAGGATAGGTCTCAAATAACTCAAGGAATGTAGCCCAGAAAGAGATTTTGCCTTTCATTATTTTCCCCCAGAGTTATTATGCCTTGAAAACAAAATATATATGGCTTTCACACTTTCTGGTTAGAATTGCTGTCATTTCCAGTGACAACACTGTAATTCATGTTGTACTTTTAACTGTTGCTTGAATCCCAAGAGCATTTTTTTCCTGGGCAAAATATGAAACATTGCTCTTGTAGTTACAAGAGAGTGAGCAGAGGAGCTGAAAAAATGAAGGCCTTCACAGCCTGAGGAAGAGGCCATGAAGAGGCTGGTTTTCTGCCATCTTAGCATCCACACCAGGGGCAAAGAATTATTAATAGGAGATAGGCCAGTGGTAATCCAGATTAAAGCCTTAAAACCTCTCGGCAACCTGTATGGGACACACCAAAAATGTGTGTGTTAAAGCAGTGAAGCATTCTGTTAACCCAAGATGAGCATGAACTGAGTGTTTTTGGAAAACTCTGGTAAGACAGAACTGGCTAAGACTCTTTCACAGATGACCTGAATAATTTTGATTTCTAAATGTTACCTGATGATTCTCTAAGCAAGAGACCACTGGATTTCAGTCAACTTCTGCATACACACCCCTCTCCAAAAGCACTACCACCACCAGTTCTCAGCAGGCACAGTCAGTGCAAAGGCAAAGAGTCTCAAGAAATGCCCCCTACTTCAAACTAATTTCTCTGGAGTAAGAAAAGGAATTTTGCATGCATAAGAGATGCCTTTAATGGTTTTGATACCCATGTAGTACAAAGCCATAGGGAATGGGGACATTCATGCTTCTGGACCATGCATTTGTATGTCTTCCTTTCATAGAAAGGAAAATGAAAGGTGACTTTCCAAAATGTATGTATTTTATTTGTTTAACTTTGTTACCCTCTTTGTAAAAAGTAAACTGGGATTAAAATGTATTTCTGCTAGATTCTTTTTGGTCTAGTTTAAACCTTTGATTTACTTTTAAACACAGTGAATATCTTGACTCCAAGTAAGGCCATGTCAAAGTTTCTTCTGTTCCGAATATTATTTAGTCAATGTATTGTGATAAATTTAAATCATAACAACCTCAGAAGGACACTGACTATGACCTTGTAATGGTAGGTCATTAAGTAATTATTTTCTGAAAATAAATCACACTGGTATTTGTTAAATTTATTCCAGCCTTTTTTAAAACATCACAGTTGCAATTTAAAGCAGTGAAGCATTCTGTTAACCCAAGATGAGCATGAACTGAGTGTTTTTAGGAAACTCTGGTAAGACAGAACTGGCTAAGACTCTTTCACAGATGACCTAAATACTTTTGATTTCTAAAGAAGTCACCCATATAAACCACTCAGTGTAATACTCCTACAGATGCATATACAGCCCATCTGTACAGAGTGAGTGGAGAAAACGATGTTCCACCAGCAGCTGTTAAGCACATAAGTCACAGAGGCAAAAAAATTTGCTCTAGATCAGAAAGTGTATTGGTGAACACTATTATTAAGGGTATTTGTTGATAACGTACAAAACATACTACTGACAGATCTCCAGAGTAATATTTTTACAAGATCTAAGAATCCCTGACTCATAAGAGTGCCTGTTGCCACTCTTAAATGAATTTTCTGTGAAATACACAGCTGTATTTGGGACTTATATAGCATTCCCCTGGTAAACCACAGAACAAAACAGGGTGCTGTAAAAATGGAAAAAAAAATTATTGTTATAAATGTATTTCCTTAGAATCACATTTCCAAGTACACAGGGCTCTTCTATCAATTCTTCTGTAAGTCAACAAAGCACTTATACCTGCATCTTATTTTTCTGTGTAACACTAACTGCAACACAAGTTCAGGAGCTCTACGGATTAATGACTGATTTTAGCATTTACCTGTGTGCCAAGTTGGGACTTTTTAAAGACAGCTACTATCTTTTGTGAAACTCATTATTTTTTGATAGTTTGGGGAGAAAAATAATTATTTTATTAACACTTGGATTGCTTCCCCTTTTACAGTACCCAAAGGTATTTTTCATTATGTTCTACAAGACCTTAACATTTTTTCTGATGTATCTGTTTACTTCATGTGTATTGAATTAGTCCATGAACAATAAATCAACCACTGTCTTGGATACAAAATGCATTTTCATCACACAAGATCTGCAATACACAGCTTTTTTTAGACAACCCCAAGAGTAACAACTGGCTGACAATTTAAGCAAATCTGAAACATTAACCAGTGAATGTAATCTGGACTGAGATACCAGGGAAGAGGGATGCTTATGAGCAACTGAAAAATGTCCGTGGCACAACATCACTTCTACAATTCTAGCAAATATAGTCAAATTTCTTTCCTTGGCCACAGTAGGGCAAGTGTTGATTCCAGCATCACATGCACATTACAAGCCTTCATGTACAGAAAATGCTTACTTTACTGAATGAGTGCTGCTATGAAACACATTTGGCCACTGGGAAGAATTCTATAAATCCTACAAAACTAACCAATGTACCATTCTCCTGCTAACTCCTGAGGATGGGCTTGCATGCTTTTGTAAACCTCACTGTGGGATTAGGACATTTATCAAAGCTATGATTTCCTTCCCATAATATTATATCTATTGTATACCAGGAGTTCTGCAGGTGCATGATTTATCCATCCTGTCATTAGCTACAATACCCTGCAAACAGTTTTTATTTTCTGCTGGAGAAACAAATACTCCTCCCATAAATTGTTTTACTGCTGATTGGTGAACAGCCTCCTGCTCCCTTGACAATAAAACAGCTTGGTTTCTCTGACCATGGAGTTGTAATTTTCAGCACAACAATCCGAAGCTCAGCACCATTTCTTATGGAATTAAGGAATACAGGGAAAATTATAGCTCACTTTTCAATATCACACCTGAACTCTCATTATCTGTATATCTAAGCACCAACACGTTTGATCACTTGAGGGACATTACAGACAACATAGCCCTAAAGATGCAACCAAGGGAACACAGGAGGATGAAGCAAAAGGCAGATAAATAGACAAAATCATCTTTTTAAATTGAAATGAAAACCTATTATGAATTTTGCTACTTGAATCAGAACTTGCCAAAGGTTTCTGTTGGGCTGAAAATGCTCCGTGAACATTTTAAAAACAAGGAGCAAACTGGATAGCCAGGAAATCCAGGAATGAAAAGCTATTTCTTACTCAGTGAAATCATACTCAGACAGGCCTTTCACTCAAATTAATTATTCATAGAACCACATATATTTTATATGACACATTTGAATGGGAAAAGGCTAATATCCTCTGTATTTTCCAGTACTCAACTGATCCATTAGAAATGTAATAGACAGTCTAACAATTCCATGACTTCAGTAGGACAGACAAAAAACAAAAGAGAAAGCAGAATGAACTACAAAGAGAAAAAGAAAATAAGAAGACATTTTCAAGACCATCTCTCAAGGTATTCCAAATCAATTTCAACTGCCTCAGATATCTGTTGAGTATCAAATACAGAACAGAGGAACATGCACACAGGGCTACTGAGTTGTCAAGAAAAGCTGCTATTTCTTCCCTTAAGCTTCAGGCACTCATACTGGAGAAGAGAGAAATTATTAACTTATAAAAAAGGATGAGCAAATTATAACCAAGAAGTTGACTATAAACTGTACGATTTCAGTGTAGTGAGGACTTCCAGGATACATCAATATACAGTTACAGATTTCATTAAAAAATAAGCAAATCTCAATGCAAAATGACATTAAAATTCCCAAAATAAAAGACAATAGAAATATCTAAGAGATAGTATGCTACGGGATCAGAGCTTATAAGATGTGCTTAGTTTTGCTTTAATTCCCCTGGGGAAAAAAAAGGCAATGAAAAGCTATTAAAATCCAAACAATTCTGCAGATTATTGACAATCCTGTGGTCTAAACTAGTATGAAGGAGACACAGGCATCAACAAACAAACAAAAATACATTAAGTTAATGGAACACTTAGTGAATCTGAAGGAACAGAGCGGCATGAGGTACACATGAGGCACTCATGCTGAACATCTGACCATGCAAAGCTTCTCTGGCTTTGGTCTGCACAGCATTCGGAAAAATGGGACTACTCACAACCTCAAAGTAAACCATGAGTTTAAGCAAACAGATCCCTGACAAAGCTTTGTCAAAACTACTTCTTGAGTTAAACACAGTTCTCTTGTGCATCACTGTCTACTGCATGTAAAGATAATATCAGTAAAATGCTTCTAAATATTAAATCACTTTTCCTATAAAGTACCAATCTGAATGCAAAGAAGCAACCTCCCCATAACAGTCCTTTTCCTTCAAACTATAAGCCACTCCTTTTATTTTACCAGCTAAAGATACAGGGCTGACTTGCTTTTAGCCAAGCCGCAAGTGTTTCAGATTGGCATTTCATATTTTATTAATTGATAAACCAAAATAACAACAACAAAATGCCAATTATTTACATTTTAGAAAGGTTACTGCAGTAAGAAAAACCCAGACAGGTCTGAAAATAGCTTCAGTTGTCATGAAATTACACTGCTGAGAAAAAATAAGCCCAACACACTACACATTGAGGGGCTCTAAGTGGAAAGCAGAGATCTTTTGAATCCTTTTGGAGGGTGCTCAAATAAGAGAAGACATTGAGCCTCAAGAGAGGAAATCCAGCTGAAGCTCCTCAGAGCCTGGCATGTGGAGCTGTACTTCTTCACTTAGGAAACACTGACAGCTAGGGGAATAACTCAGTGCAACTCAGCCTAAGGGATTTTTTTTCCCCTAGTGCCCAATGGGATGAATAAGATTCAGATCCTTCCTATTGAACTTCAACATCATAAACTTGACAGGTAAATGGGGAGATGGAAACCTCTACTTTTGTGTTTCTCCCTGATGTAACCAGAGCCCCCTTTCATATTCCCAAATGTTTTTTTAAGTGTTAAAATCCAGATTTTAAAATATAAGTACAGCAATCATGTCCAGGTTGCAAAAATCAGAAGAGAAATTAACAGAGATTGAGCAGAAGAGAGAAGATGACCAGAAACCACAGGAGAAGGCTCTGAGGATAAACAGACACTGTCCTGTCACATTGTTCCCAGTTGTTCTAAAACCTCTGCTTCTCAAGTCAAAGCCTTTCTAGAGTTGATAACTATATTTCCAAAGCCTGAAAATGAGTAGAATTTCTTACCCCTCTGTAAGGACACTGGTCTTAAAATGCTAAAGAATTAACAGAAAAATAATACCCTAGAAATTCTTTTAGAAGTCATATTTTGGATCTCATGTTTCTGTGTCAGTAGATGACCTCTGCAGCTCTGTGCTTAGAAAATACATTTCAGGAAAATTACCCTTACAGTATATTTAGTCATATCTTTTGTATTCCAATATGTACTAGCTGCCATAACCTTATAGGAGAAACAGGAAAAAACAATAATAATAAAAGATTTGTACAGAAGCTTACAACACTAGTTACCCTATTCTACCTGTACAGTTCAGAACTTTTGAAGATTGTCAAGAGATATTTTTAGAGGCACAGTATTTGTTCAGTTTAAAATAAATTTTAAAAGTTCCAATCACCTATAAGTAGCTTCATGATTATTTAAGTGCAACTTTCAGTATCTAGTGAACTGTTACATAGATACTGAAGGGTAAGTTAATGAGTATAGATAGAAAAGAAAGGAATCTCATCTACCATATCTGGAATAAAAAGATGGTTTTTCACCTAAGGAGGAAAAATATTATTTGGAAGATCAAAATCAGACTTCTTATGTGACTTAAACATTGCACAGCTCTTTCACAGCCTCTGTAGAAGTATTTACTGCTTCCTCTTTTTCACCCTTTGGGAGAATGTGTGACATCTTTCGTCCATTCAAATTTTAACAGCAAAGTCCCAAATCAGTCACCAATCATCTAATCACTGAATCAGGTTTTTGGTCAATGTTCAGGTATATAATGAGTATGAAAGCTTGCATGATTGGGAACAGCCACAACAAAACACACAGAAAGGCCTCTAGTAATTCACATACATAATGTAAGTACAATTAAGTGGAATAAATAACAACACAGGCAGAACAACACAGAGGATGTTTCCAATTTTGTTTAAATATGATGGCAGACTAATTTTTTAATGAAGCAAAAAGCAGGACCATGAGTTAGGTGGATTTAAGAAAGCTAACAGCATAAAAGAGCAAAGATGAGGGAATTAAATTTGAGGAGCTGAATCATTATAATAGAGCCTTACTCCATCTCATTCAGCTATGTATATTTAGATGTATTCATCTATGTCTATATTACATAAGGGGAAAACGTTGAAATTAAAAACACCTTGTTACAACATTTTGAACATCCTTTTAAACTTATATATTTCAAGAGAAATATCTAGAAACATTTATTTAGGAGGAAAGGGTTAATATATATTTTTTTTAACTGTGTGCTGCTAAGATTTTATGTAATATTAATGCAGAAAGACACAGGAAAAAAAATTACACTCTACAGCTTAAATATGGAAGAAAATCCAAATATATTTATGTCCCTATCTCCCATAATTTTAGAAATACCTGCTGTAGACTGTCATTATTCCCAAATTGTTTGCAGACACTGCTGCGCAATGAAATAGCCAAACTGTTCAAATATTTGATGGTATTGTCAACCTTTTAACAAAGTAAAAAAAAATCAAGTGAATGCTGAATAGATGCAAGTCACACCATGATTTGAGGTTACCCAACATTTTTACAGGTCTCTTTTACTTAGGCCATGATACAGAAAAATGCATATTTTCCACATTGACTTTCCTAATAAGAATTGCTAACGTAGATGGATAGGTCAAATTGATAGAACATACATAAGGAGTTTTTTTGCTGCTGCCCAAAATTCTGATTTGAGTCAGAAACATTGAAATTCTTAAAAAACTCTCTAGAGAAAATATCAATTAATGTAAAACAATTTAATTAGTTGATGAAAAACCATTTTTAGTTAAAAAATATTTCAAAGAAGCAGAAAATTTTACTCTAAATAAAGTAAATATTTTCTTCTATCTTCAAATTCCAGAAAAAATATGCAGGAATATAGATGCTATAAAAACAATAGAATTCAGATTTAGTAAGACAAATTTTAAGAAGTTCTTTGATTTCATGGATCATATCCAGCTGATCAAAGAAAGGCAAATTTGTTAGATGAAGCAGAAGATATAGTGTTTATCTGTCTCTTTAACATCAGAGTCATGCATTTTGACAAGATTCTGATAACCATTCACTCTGCAAAAATTTGATAACTTTAGCAAGTGTCATTTAGGCCCTGGCTGTCAGCTTTGTTCTGGATGCCAAGGTCCCCGTGCAGCAAGATCCCTTAAGAATATGCACAGCTGCAAACACAGGAAGGAGTCTACAGGAGCTCAGAGGATTTGTTACAATACTAGAATCATAGGAAAGATTTTCATTTGAAAGACTTAAATATCTAACAGAATTGATCCTGTGCTGAAGATAAAAACTTTATTTCTCCGCAAGAACAAAAGGATGGAAGATTAGATAGGAAAGGGGGGACATCGTTGTTTACTTTAAAAGGATATAAATCTTCATGATGCAGGGTATACAAGAAAGCTAGAAAGATTAATACTCTCTGGGCAGGATATTCTACTCTTATTATGCACAGTATATCCTGTACCTTGTTCTGAAGCATTTAGCAATGGCTTATGGAACAAGAGATGTTTAATGGTCTGATACGGCCTTGCTGCATCGATCACTGTGATAAAGCAATCAAAACCAGAGAGTGCATATGGCCCCATTTGATCTTTACATGAGAATTCCACTATGCTAATCTCTAAAACATAGCATCAGATTATGCATTTCCCTCCCTTGTGCTTTTCCTTGCTTGAAAATAAATAAATCAATCAATACTTCTATGATGCAAAATTTCTCAACTTAAGGGAAGTCAATAGTGTTTGTAGGTTCTTGGCAGAATGCTACCTCTGTGGTAACAGGGTTGCAAATTGCAAGGAGCCCTATTGACCTTCTTCTTTTAATAAACTCGTTTTTGGAAAAAACACACACATTCATTATGTCTCTTACTTCCTGGAGGAAATATTGGTGCAACTAAGGTCTGGAAACAGAAGACTCAATAACAGGAACAAACAACTGAAATATTTCACTCTCTTGCTTTTTCCCTCAGTTTTCTTCCTTCTTCTATTTACTTTCTATTAAAGGGCTAATTTTTTCAAAAGCTGAGTCATCCGCTGTACCTTTTTTTAAAAAACCCACCTTTTTGCATGAAGAAAAGATGACAGAATAGAAAGAATTGGTTGTGTAATCTGTATTTAAATACTTACATTTGACTAGAGAAGCACAAGAATTTGCAGACAAACTAAGCAAGCAACTAGCATCTAGATTTTCAATTATCACCAGCTTCAGAGTATTCCTGGGTATCCATTTCATTGTCCTCATGACTCTTCCATTGCTCTCGTATTTCAGCGCATTCTTGTGAAACTGTTTTCACTTCTTTCCCTTTAGATATTGCTAGCAGTTTATAGTTAGGTAAATATATGTAGAATCCTCTCCTGATAATTTGTATTCTCATCTGACTCTCAGGAACCAAGCAACAACTTAAAGCACAAGACTAAATGGGCAATTAAAGAATTTGAGGTTTATAATGGCCAACAAAGCCTCAGTAACTAAATGTCTGACATGAAAAAAATCTATTATTAATTACTTCTGATAAGAAGCATGGCATCTCCACTGATTTTAAGAGTTTATATAAACTTTACTGGTTTTTACTTATCTTTTTCCCCTCTTCTGGGTTCACTGAGTTATGCTGAGATTGATATCCATGAATTTATAACATTTTTAAGAGAGATAGTGAACTTTTTTTTTAACTACTAAAACTTGAATGTAGAGGTTGAAGAGTAGTTTCTCTAAGGTAGACTTTGCATTTTAATAAATGATTTTTATTGATAATAAATATAAAGCAAAACAGTCGTAAGCATGTCCCAGTTAGACTGACCACAGATGTTAGCTGGGAAATGAGAATTTATGCTAAAGTCCCAAACTGAGCAGCAGCAACATAAAAAGAGTTTAAAAGAGAAATTTTCAAAGAGAAAGATACTGGCATGTTCTTGTAAGTACACTCTATTAGCATCTTATATGAGTTTAGTATTTTCTAAGCAAAAGATCTCTTATGGCAATTTGGCAAATGGAAACCCCCAGGGGTAGCCCTCTTTCTACTTGATAATTGATAACTTTCCCAATGAATGCGCAATTCAGGTTTTTCCCTCTTACCAGTACCTGTTTAAAGTCTATGAAGAGCAATGTGTTTGTTTTCAAGTATCCACAAAGAAAAAGGTGATAATCTGAAAATAAATCTACAGAGGACCAAACATGGGAGAAATTTTGAAAATGGCAGAGTACCAGCTGGGAGCACTTCCACACAGACTTGGTTATGCAAAAAGAGAAACACTAAATTTGCTTAATGATATCTACAAATAACATTAGGTAATTATCAGAGCTGCACAGTCACGGGACACTCTACCTAATATTAACTATTCAATAGATAAAAAACACTATAAGTCACTGTGAAAAACAGTAAGTTTCTTCTATTGAATATTCCCTAAAGGTTAGACAAAGGTCAGACAGTATTTTCAACAAAACATGAGTTTCTTCCTTTTAATTAATGTTACCCCAAACTAGGGAGAAACAGGAGAAGGTGATTAGAAGACCTACTTTTTACTTTTTCTTCCAAAGGGGCACAATGAAGCATCAGTATGACATCAGCAGATGCTAAATCAATTTTTTTTCCTACTGTATGTAAGAGAGAAGGTTGTTTCTGAGAATACAGTTCAGTTGCTAAATTAATATTCACACTGTATTTCCACATTTCTACCCCAGAATGAGAAAGGTCAGATCATGTGGAGACAGATCTGGGAGGTGGGGAGAGCCAACCCCTGAAAGAACAGTTAGGAGAGCTATAGGCATGTTGTGTAGTGCAGAAAGTGGAAAGATCACACAATGAAGCACTTTGACTTCTTGCCAGGTATACCCTGTGAAATGAATTTCAAAACGGAGTTTTAGATTACAGACGGCTTTTCCAAGCCATTGCTGGCAGGAGCACAAGTGTGGAAAAGCTGTGACACCAGCAATTAGGGATAGAAGAACCTGAGATATTAAGAGAAACTTGTCAAGCAGAACTTAAAATATCTAAATATTTCTCCTAAATATTTGCCAAAAGAAGAAATAGAAATTGCTTTGGCTCTGCTTGCCTATAAATTTGCACCTTCTGGATTTATTTTTTTTAAATATTCACAGATACTAGTTCAGAACTTCTATAAACATAATACTAATTCACGTCTAAAAGCATCAGGAACAGGGAGGCTAAAGATAGAATTCTTCTAAAACATAGCATGTGGTGTGCCAGCCACACAGTCCTATGAATTTCATGTTTGTCCTATCTGTCCAAGTAAAACACACTGTGAGCATCTAAGCAAAGCTCCTTGAATTCCTCGCTTAATGTTTGCAAGGAATCCAGTTGAAGGAGTATTTGCTGAAACAATTAAGTTCAAGAAAAGAAAGCATACACATTTATGGAGTGACAAAAAAGGCAAAGTACTGACGTCCTGTCTTAAATGACCCTTATTATTAACCATTCAGGGGGAAAAAAATCCAAACTAGTAATTAACATTTTAAAACCTCATGTAATGTCTGCACAAATGCTAGCAGTGCCATCAGAAATGACCACTGCAATGAAGAGCCATATGACCTTTTTAGAAAACCCTGAAAATTGTAAAGAAAAGAGGCACTGAATAAATTATTTCCCAGAACTTAATAGAAAATTATTATTTTTTCATAAATTTGGATAATCCAATCTGAATTTACGAAAAATTTACGAAAAGCTAATGAGCTTTTTTTTTAAAGTAGGGTGGAAACAGTTCTATAGTCTCCAACACATAACACCAGGGACAAAACTTATTTGGTACCTTTTAACTCCCAACAGAAGATGCAGAAGGTGTTAAATGGAAATGCAAACAATTGGGCTGGCTCCTGCTTCCACAGGGTAAATGAAAAAGTGCCATTGGCATTGTTTCAGGCAGGTTGTATTTCTAAAAATATCATCCTAATGTACAGTACCCCTCTAATGTCCCCACCAAGCTGCTTGTCACTGTCCCCAACTCCTTAGTCAGGTCTTCTAGGATAAAAAAGTGGAAGAAAAGATGTCCAAATAATGCTCCAGACAACATGAGGTTAAAATCACATAGTTCCAGTTTGCTGCAGGAACTATTTCAGCTCTCAGCAAATCTCACAGCACAAAGACTTTGCCTTTTACTTCTCCTGCTGGGTCTAGCTAAGGATTGAGCCCCATAGCTGAATTTTGAGTATCCTTAAAGTTTGTGGATCACAAATTGTAACAGATGTCCCTGCTGTGCAGGGAGTTTTGTTTAAAGGTCCATCTGCCTGCAGACTGAAATCTGGAATTCTTTGTTTGCATCCTGCAAAACCAGATCTTTCAGGCCACTCACCATAAAAACACAGAGATTTTTCTGAGGGGTATGAAAGATCAATACGTTGCATACGTTTGTTCCTCTAAAAAGAGGAGTAGCTTGAGACCATCTCAGGGTTTGGAGGACACAGTCTGACCCACAGTAATGTTGCCTCCAGAAAATTGGCTGCCTGCTGCAAGAAGGAAATGGATACAGGCACCTACGGCTTTTTTCTTTAAACCCCACCCAAGATTGAGTGCTCTACACGTCTGGGGATGTGGCAAGGGAAGGAGTCACCTCAGCATGGCTAGATGGAGAATTTGGGCCAGGGAGTGGAACACAGGGTCCAGAATACGGTCATTTAGAGGAGAAAGGCAAAGAGACTATAGTACTGGTATATTTAGCTAAAATATTCAAACGTTCCCCAAATCTGAGCAAAAGAAGATAGTAATGATGAAATTACATGAAATCAGAATAGAAGAGAAGTGAGAGACTATGAAGGAATGAAAATCAGGACATGGGAAGAGAAAATAGCAGAAAGGATACAAGTGAAAAGAGAAAGAAAAAGTATTTACTATGCAATTAGATTTCATGTGGAGATGCACTCAATTCCTTCCTCTGTCCAGCTTACAATACCACTTTTCAGAAGAAATTCTCCACACTCCCCTCAGCACATGAAGGGGGAGGCTTGGTGGGGGGGAAGGGCTTCTTCATACTCCTCAGAATCCACTGCTCTTTACCAGGTTCTCCCATTAGATCAGTACATTTTGGGGTTTGGATGAGAAACTTGCAGGAATGAATGAGATACTTGCATTTGAGCAGATACAACCCCAATCTAGGGTTTTCTGAGCAGGTATTCACCGTACTCTTGGGAAAAGAGGCTCCAGTTTCCTTCCTTGCCTTCCTCAGCTCACTTTCAGCCCAGCAGTTCTAAGTTTCTTTACACAAGTAGCACCTCATTTGTCTGTACATTCTCCAATCACCGCCAGGTTCTAGTGGGCTATTTTCCTCCTGTTCATCCACTAAGAGCATGAGGTTATCTCCTACTCATAATTTTTTTTTTTTTCTCAGTTCAGCTCTTTGGCGGCCAACCAGCAGGCCCACAAGCTTGAGAAACAACTGTACTGAAAGCCAAGAAATTGTTCCAGTTTTCCAAACAGTCTTAAGTGTTGTCTTTGCTTAGGTCAGACCTTCCTAAAGAAGTTTTTATTGGCCTTCCTTTGACTTCTCTACCTTGTGCATTACTTCTTTGCAACCAGCTTCCTGCCTCCTGGACCAAGTCCTCCATATACAGTTGTGCCCAACACAGGCATGCCACTCTGTTTGTCTCCCCTGTCCAAGCTCAGAAATGACATACCTACAGCTATGAAGCCTTGAACTGAATACAGCAATTTCACATAATTGACCAGAATTCACGGGTTATGACAATGTTCACTTACTTGAAACTGGTTGCAGGTCTTCTTGTATCTTCAATTCTTAGCTATTTTAAAACAATGTGTTTTGCCTCTACTTAACAGCCAAAGGAAGTCAAAGAGTGCATCTTCCAGCTATTTCAGAAAATATTTAGCAACAGGAAATACATTTTTTCAGACACTTACAGTAAATCTTTGCCATTGTTTTAGAATCTGGCATCCTGTTCACCAGTTTAGAGGTAATCTACTAGAGAACTCAGAAAACAGACACTATCATACACCTGTAAAGCTGAATAATGCTATTCATCAACACAGGATTTTTAAAAGATACATTTATATATTGAAACATAAGAATGAATTATTTTTGTATATACTTAAAAAGGCAGTAGGTACTGGTCATAATAAACACAGCTTTTTCTCCTGTAAAAATATCACAGGTCCAATATTTTCTCCAAAAAAGTATTAATTTATTTTTATTAAATGCCTTTATATTTTGTCAGAAATCAGATTTCCATGTTCTTTTATTACTAGCAGAATTAGAGAGATGGGTCAAGTCTTCAGTGTGACATTCCCTGTTTTTCATGTATCAGTGAAATGTTCTGTATCTCCTTTTCAGGTTTATTCTGTCATTTTGTCAGTTTTCTGCACTATCCTCTTGTTCACATTTGAAAGATCTGGAAGTTTTCTAAATTCTATTAAATTTATCCTTTTTTCATATTGCACAATTCAATTCTTACGCTTCACATTAGATTCCTGTGTATAGTGGTCACAATTTGTTACTTCTTACATGGCCCCATCAGTGTCAGACATTTATTTTTCTGCTTCAAGCATCTATTTAAACTATTTGCTTTTAGCTCCTGTTGTTTGACCAACAAGATCTTTCACTGCCTATCTGTGACTGCACCTCCTGAACTGACAGTCAAATTGGGCTTGGAGAATTTTTAATGGATATTCTGTCCTACTGATAGCTACAGAGAAGTTCATCCCTCCTTTCAAGGAAAGACTTCTCAGGCAGTGCAACCTTTAATTGTTTCCACAGTCATTCCAGTGTGTTCAAGATCCAAAAGTTGTCATACAGCTCCATTTCCTATTTACAAGCATGCTGAAATAGGGTGAGATTTTCAAGTAAAGGATTTTTTTCGCCCTAAAAATAGAATATGCACACAAAAGCAGACAAAGAGAATGCATGCTGAAGATGAAAAAAGAATTCACTCCACTCCACTAAAAGAAACCAATAAATGCTTTTACAACAACAGTGAAAACCTAACTGGGGTCTGAACTTGCTCTCACTAATGTCAGTAACAGTTTGATTCAATGGGAGAAAAGTAAATCCCATTAGAGCCTTTTACAAAAAAATCCTAATAAAAGCAGACACTACAAAGTAAAGGCCCTGTTCAGGCCTCGCTTACACCACAGCCATTGTAAAGCCACACCATCATATCTGGGGCTGGCATTCAGAGCTGGAGCTTTTCAGTCCTACACTTGGCACGTCACAGAAAGCCAAAAGGAGATGCTGCTCTGAAGTGAGAATTGCAAGTCTCCCCTGGCTGTGGATTTAATACATTATTGTTAGGTTTACATAAAATCTGGCTGGGTCCCAGTTGTGCATTCCTTGACACCCACACTGCCTGATTTATGCTGTCTTATTTGGCTGGTAACAGAATCAAATTGGTGACTGCTTTTGAATGAAGGCAATTAGGGTGCTTGATTGGTTTTGTAATTTGGAGAACACTACTCCAGAGCAGTCAATTGTGTAGAACTATACAGGTCTTTAATCACTGGTTTCCCTGTGCAAAGAGCTGATACTTTACATCACCTGAAATTTATACCACCTATAATTAATTCCATTCTCCCCATTACCCCCCTTAGTGCTCCCTCCTCTACACCCTGCACCTGTCAAAACCATTGCATTTTACTGGAGAAAAAGTTAACTCTAGTGTGGCCAATTACTTCAAAGGCATAATCAAATTGTATTTACAAGGTCAACCAAGTGAATGGGGGTAACTATCTTTACAGAGCATCTGTCAGTTGTTGCAACACAGTAGTCCAACACTTCCTGTTAGAAATCTATTGGGAAGAACTTGTTCAAATTTGAGTTAGGATAAACAAGACACTTCTCTCTGCAAATCCTAGAAAGCAACATCATCAGCAAAGATAACAGTTTTACATAAGTCTCTTGAGTTCCCCCGAAAGACTGGAAATTCTCTATTCAAAGAGTTTTCTTTCTGAATGGATAATAAAATAAGAAGATTCTCAGGTTTAACACACAAAAATTAAGCCAAGCACAAGACAGGAAATCAATTTGCTAATTTTCCTAATTTGCTGATCTATAGTAACGATATACCTTTATGAAATACAGTTTCTTATTTAAATATACAGGCTTCACGTATTCCAATGCTGAGAAATAAAATTGCACTCAAGAGTTTCCTCAAGCAATTTTTTATTCTCAACAGTGGACGGCAATTGAAGTATGCATTTACAAGATAAATAAGCAAAGAAAAACTCTGAAGAGTTACATGATATTCTAGGCTACATCTTCTGTTCCCTCACCACAATCTGCATTCCTAACATTTATTCTGCACAGTAGCTTTCAGATCACAAAGTCCCAAACCTTTGGGCCAATGCTCTGCTGAAAGTCTCTGCCATTGATCACTGACCACCACAGAATTATTCCAAACAGCTACTTGAAATAGCAGTTCATCTTACGTAATGCTGTAAGCAGAATTTCACTGAATTTCACTTCTCAGCAAGGCTGCATAAGAAATAATATGTGCTTCACTGAAGGGTGCCACAAAACCCCTGGTCAGCTCAGAAGATGTGAGGCAACTTCAGGGCTTTCCATAATGTGCCCTAATTTTATACTCCTCATTCAAAGTCCTCACTGTAGCTGAACCCTGAAGCCCCATGCAAAATGACCACCAATAACAAATCACAGTTTAGAGAGCCAAAAGTTTTATAATTAAGTAATTAAGTAACTAATTAAGTTTTATTAGTAGTTAATAACATGTAGGGTTATATATCTTTGTACAAATTCCCTGCATACACCCTTAATTTATTGTGTTCCTGAAACTTCTGATTTTAATAAAATCTGCCAAATAGAAGTAAACTCTGGTTCCCACTCTCAAGTAAATAGCAAATCTTACTGATTATGAGACAGTAATGAAACTGTGTCAAAAGGTTTGTATAGCATGGAGTAGATGATGTTAGTTAGCTGCATTTAGTATTAGTCAGAGTAAGCAAATTCTGTTGTAATTGAAATGATCCTATTCCTTGAAATAAAATATACAGGAAAGAAGAAAAGCCTCCGATTACTGTTTTGTTTCATCACTTACAAGCAACAAGGAATAACTGAAAATTCATTATCATCCTTTGGTACTGTAAGCAGCTATGCTGTTGCTGTGCAATTTAAATACCCAATCATTCCATTACACCTCACCAGAACACTACTCATGGTAGGTTCAAGAAGAGTGATAAATTTGAACTTGACTGACTTTAGTGTAGCTGCTCACCTAATAACATTCACATGCAACACTACACACAGAAGCATTTATTTAGACAAAAATTTGCTTTATTACTGCAACCATTGTGAAATTACTAGCACATATTTGTAAAAACCCCAAGGAGCGTTCTAGGTAAACCCCCCAAAACTGGACAGGTGCTTTGATGGAGTTTCTCCTCCTAGGTGACCACGTTCATTGGAGAAAGAGTGAGGAACCACATCTCTGCCAGCTCCCCAGATCCCCATTCATGTCTGTATGATGTTACTGGTAGTGGCTGGAGTCAGCATTTCAGATTAATTTGTATCTTAAAAAAACTCCCAAAACTGATTTGAGCACTTTGTTGTGCTCATCATATTGACCCAAAAAAAGTGGTTACAGTCCCAACCTAGGCTTCCTGGGACCAGCAGCTATGGGCAGAAGGTGACACTTTTTTCAAGGACAAAGGCACACAAACAGGTAAAAGTCAGGGACCTGGTTGCAGCGTATCAGCCCTCTATGAGAAACTCTGAGTTATTTCTCCTCTTGAGTTCATGATGCAAACCTGAAGGGACACACAGCATATTTGTGACTGAAGGTGCATGTCTATAACAGCCTTGCTGCCATCCTATAGATAGTAAACTTGAGAACTCAGATTCTCAGCTAGAAAAGGAAGTTAAAACATATACAACAAATACCGTCACAGGGTCAGGAATCCACATTTTCAGCCACCTACATCAGCAGTGAAGCAAAGGAAGGTACAGACCACGTTCCAGTGACCCACCCCATTTTGCAATGTGTTTCAGGTGATTTTAGAAACCAGGAAAGAACCAGGAGCTCTGGATGAAGGCAAACTAGTGACAGACTACAGGCCATGCCAGCAGCTTTACCAAGATAATGGAAGCAAGGCAGAACAGGATTATTTCCAAAACTGTCTCCAGACACAAGGAAATGAAGGAACAGCTCCAATTTGAAGGCCTCAATGATACCAGTCAGAAGCACAACCCAGGGCAAGCCAAAGAGCATTGGGCAACAGCCAGCAGGAAGGGGAAATTCTTCCTCGTGATTAGTGGCACATTCCAGCAGTGTATCTGAAAGGGATGATGGCAGAAAAGCTTCACATCCCTCCCTCAGCAGCAGGGAGGCTGGCTCCAAATCAATCAGGAGATTAAGGGATCCCATCCTTTGGGAGGTACAAAGGAAGAAATAATATGCCAGCAGTCTCTTGTGCCAAAATCCTTTCTTATGAGCCTCTGTTTGGGGGTAATAGCAATTCAAATATTAGGAGTACAAAAGAATGCTGGAGAAGAGAACAGGAGGGTAAGAGAGGGTGCAAGTCCCCCTCCTAAAGCACTGGCCTGCCCTGAGACCACAGGCTGAGCTGCAGAACTCCAGGCTACTTAAGCTAAAATGTCTGAATAACATCTGGATATAGGTGTAATTATAGGAATAGTTCTTTTAAAGCACAAGACATTCACAAAAGGGTAGGAGTTTCATCCTAGCACTGCCCACTTCTCATTGAAAAATCAGACCCCCAGGAGATGGGAGATTTCGAAAAGAGCAATGCAGCACACTTGAAGCTGACTTTTGACCTCCCCTCTGGCCCTCCAGAACAAGGTGTAGAAGGAAGACAAAAGTGTTTCAGCCTGCAGTTATGCTTACAAACACTCTCCATGCCCCCTACTGCTCAAACCGAGTTTTACCTTCGGGCAAAAGAGCCATCATCCCACTTTTTAAAAATACAAAGAATTTCCTTGACTGTGCTGTTCCCTACAATCCCTAAGAGCCACATTTTTCTTCACAGAGCAGTGGGAGGAGGAGAAATACTGCTGCCAATTGATTCTAATAAGAGAACTGAAGATGAAGAAAAAAATGTAGAAAAAGCAGCAATTAAAAGTGCTGTAGCTGGGCAAAGCACCAGATTTTTTAGCTATTTTCCCTAAATCTTAGCTCTCAGGCTCTGGGATTCTGCCTGAATATATAACAGTGATGGTGGATTCATGTTTTCAACTCTGACACCTTCACGAGAGACATTTCCCACTTCATCCCCAAAACACCTCCTAACAAACTTTGTGCAGTGCTGCAAGGTGCCAAAATGACACAATGCTTCACAGGAGATGGCTAAACATTTCTTCTTGAAATGGGAGCATGAGGACCCTCCTGAGAGACGCTGGGGACAGCTGACTTGCAAATGTTTAAGAATCTCGTCAATGAACAACTGACTGATTCTGATTGATTTAATGAAAGTGCTCTGTACTGCTGAGAGGGTATTTACAAAAGCAGAGTTTAATCTAGTGAGACTGTGTTCCCACCAGAGCCAATGAACAGACATAGGCTTGCCCTGGGCAATGTAGAGAAGGAAGTCATGCTAAAGACTGTCTTTGTTAAACTTTCCGCTGTTTCCCACCATGCACAGAACATCCATTTGCTGACATGGACCATTTCATGTATCATGTACCCTTTTGGGAAGCATTTATATGATAACCTCAAGAACAATTAACATAGAATTGTTTCAACTAATTAGAATAATGAATACACTAAAGAGCTTAACTGTAAAAGATTCTGATTTCTCCACCAGATAATGTAGAGCAAAGAGCAAACATGGAGGAAGTAACAGAAAACATGGTTAAAGGTGAGTTTTCTGAGCAGAAAACACCTGTAACCCTCACAACTCAAACAGATTAATGGAGTTTACTGGAGTTGCAAAGGAAAAAAAAATTCTGAAGACTGAGCTTGGAAACTCTGGAATAAACTGATCAAGAGCATTCACAAGTAGGTCCAGATTTGGTTTGGATGTATCTTGCATTATGTAAGATGTGTTACTTTACACATAAGCACATAAATGTTAAGCTCATGTAAAAAAAATAGTAATCCTAGGGGCTCCTACCACAATAAACCCTCTTGTTTCAGATTTTTTTATATTCTGTAGATTACTGAAACAGTTGCAATTCAAAATGAATGCATCAATATGCTGTTAGTAACATGCAAAGGGCACACACCCTGTATCAGACAGTTTTAGTAAAGTCTTCTGAAGGCTGCCAGAATATTGAACAACTCATACACTCCATTAGAACTTGAAATAGGAGAAATTGCCTAATTTCTTTTGAAAAACAATACAAATATACTTCAGAGAAAAAAAAAATCACAAGTCAGTCAATCATACAGGCTAATATTATTCTAGATAATCAAATATTGGCAGAAGTCTTGCAAACTCACTCCACTCTTACCACTACCGACCAGATCATTTGGGCTTACCTGACTACATTCCACAGGCACACACAATTACAAATATTTGTTGAGCACTACATATTATTCAGCATTTTAAAAATTACTAATATAGTCTTTATTTGATATTATATATAGATAAAATGGCCCATAAGCATTCCACTTTTTTTTTTTTTAACATAGGAAAAATTCAATTTTTGTCAAGGAAGTCCACAATTTTCCCTGAAAATTCCTGTGCCTGTGCCTTCCTCAATTGAAACAGTTCTTAATTAGAGTGCCTACCCCACAAAAAAGCATTGTAAAGCAAGCATATCTCTGGTCACTTCAACTGTTCATTCTACAAATTTGACCTTTTTCAATATGTGCCTTTGACTCTTATGTATTTCAGAGCATCCCTATCCATGCTTATATAAAGAAAAATCCTTTCATATTAACTTCTTTCTTTCTTGTAATTAAATGCAGCCTTCATTCACCACTTTAAAAAGCTCCACCGCCCCTTGGACCTGATTTTCAGGTAAATGTGGCCAGTGGGAGTTCTTGTCCATAAACAGACAGATTTTCCATGCTGCATTTCCTATCCAATAGCCTAAACAACATAACTAGTCTATCCCTGCTGCTTAAGCTTTTCTATTAAGACAGTCTGAATAAAAGTGTAAGGGCTTTCTCTGTAGGACTCCTCTCTAGCTTGTAATCACAGGTCTTCCTACCTGTGTGATCCAAAGCAGAATTCTTGTAGAGCCATAACTGGAACAGATCTTTTTTATCTGCTCAAGTCCCAAGACCAAGAAAGAGCCATAACAAGAAACTAGTAGCCAAGGCAGCAAGAAAATGCATGTACTTTGATTATTCATGACAGCTGCCTGATATCCCACCTATCTCTGCTGAAAGGGGGTGTCCCTGAATCATGGTTTACCAGGGGGGCTAAAACCTCTGGCCTCAGTATCCTTCTGCCAACTCTGCTCTGGCTGCATTATTTGGATGTTAGCACTTCCAGTCTTCAACAGCTGCCATCAGGTTTGTCAGAAACAACTTGCCATGGAGAACAAAGCTCCACGATTCAGGAAGAAATGGGTAATGGAAACATTTAATGGAGTAGAGGAAATTTAATGGGCTAAAGCAATCTAATGGAGAAAGCTCACATCTCGGTGCCTGTCTCTTTCACAGATGCTTGCAAAGGCTTGCTACAAGTTAAACATTGCTTGAAATTCAAATCTGAACATTTTCTGAAGGAAACTTTAGGCGGCAAGATGGGCGCCTCTTTTGACTCTGAAGGGAAATATTTCTGAGAGCTCATCCACTTCATTAAATTCACCTTAACAGTGGAGATGCTCAAAAAAGTGCTAATTAGTCAACTCATTAGGTAGTGCTTGGATTACAGAACCAACCCATATATAAAGCTCAGTTCTGGCTATTAATTCTACATTTCATTAGATCCCAAGCAGTTATTGAAAGGAAACACTTGAGGGAAGCTCCTTGTAGGAGCTCCCTGCCATAGGGTCACGTCTGGGTATGGGAGACATCTGTGTGCACAGTGAGCTCACCTCAAACTCACAGACACTACCAAAGGCAACACAGAGCTCTGCAGCCAGCGAGGCAGCTGAAATCCAGACTCATTGATCAGCACTGAAATAAAATCTGTGTCAACTAAGGGACTCATACAGAACTATCACAATAAATAAACCAGCAGATAGCTTCACTGATTTCCAAACTACCAGATCAACACCTACGCTAACCATCTGGGCAAAATATATTTGGATCAGAGGGACAATGAGGAAAAGGTCATTGTTTTAACAAGTACTATCAGTATGCAAGAAGACAGACAAAACTAAGCATTCATTAACAGCAAGAGATGCCTCAGAGCACACTTTCTTCTTGGCAAACATTAAAATGCAGAATTCCTTGTTTCTTCTCTTTCCTTTATTGTGAATGCAACACAAATAATAATGAATATTTATTAGCCTAATTGCTTGAAGGCCTTTCCTCCTACAGCTCTCTTACACACACTTATTTTTTTATTCCTTGTCCAGTTGAAGTAATGCCATCAGTAATCAAATAAAGAAAACACAATGAGTATAAAAAAGGGAGAGAATTTTAAAAATAAAGAAGTCAAATAAAAAAATTAGTTGGAAGAAACAGCAAGAGGCACAGAATGAAAAATAAGTTTGGACTGCAGGAAACATGAAAAATGTTTTCACTTCTGATTTTCTCCCCTTTCTCCCCTTTCTTGTTATTTCCTTGAGTCAAGCATTTTCACTAGATAATCCAGTTCACCTTGAAGTGTTTTTCAGGGCAACAGACCTCAAAAGCTTCTTTCACTGCAGAAAATTGAGCTAAAATGGACTTGTATTACTAGCATTACTAGTCCAGTTTCATTTATTACTTTTCATTTATTGTTTCATTTATTTACACCCAGACAAATTCTAAGGTCATATTTTAGAGATCATCACATAAGACCAGAGAGAAGAACAAGACTCAGTGACTTTTCCTGATGCTTGCACCGACTCCTCCTGTGATTTCCAGACAGAGAGAGGGTGGAGCACTGTGTGATAATATGTAAGGATCTCATCGTGCAGAGAGAAAACAAGTTGGTTTTAAAGCCCATTGATATCATTAAGGATTTTACTAGGGATTATGTTACTGCAGCAAATATTGCTCAGCTGTCTTTCCCTTCCTTATCAGCTCCCCTATCCTATGAACTCTAGCTGTGCAAGGAACATCTGTAATCCTAAAGGGAAGGAATAAACACACACTGCATTGGCTCTGATCCTTCCTAAATTCAGATTTAGTGACCTTGCTAATGTTCTTGGGTTAGTTGCACTTCCTTCAAGGCCTGAGAAGCAAGAAAAGGAGAGATTGCCAAGGCTTGTTTTAGGCAAATGCAATCTTTGAAAAAGCCTAACTGTTTTAATAGCTAATGTACACCATTAACTACATCAGTAATAGCTCAGGGGACAAATTCTCATGGAAAAACTATTTACAAACCAGCTGAACCAAGTTCCTGAAAATGCATTTTTTCAGGAACATGTTAACAAAGAAGAAAAAATACCTTCCTTATTGAAGCATTTATAATAAAATTAATTGTTTCAATACTTCTAATAAAAGGAACAATAATGTTATCATGAGAGTCCTTGAAGTAAAAAACATGAACAATTCTGCAGATGGGGGGAGGGAATAAAGCATGTTGCAACCTATAAATCACAAACTATTGCAACACTTTGCAATATGGTATTTTTACATGAATTTGCATTAAATAATGTGAATGAAGATGTAGACACTGATCATGTGGATTTATAATTTCTGTCACAAAAACTGTATAGTAATTAGCAATCTTGGTCAAAACTCTTGGTCACAGATGCCGAATTCAAAAGGTTACTCCAATACACCTCTTCCTGCTGGACGCAACAACTGTCCTTTAAGTGCAGTGGCTTGCAGTTCACTTTGTATGATGAACACAGCGATGAACTCAACACAACAACACAACTCAACACAACTCAACAAGAGATATCAATACCTGACAATGTGACCTACATTACCTTCCAATTATTACCACAGTAATTCATAATAAATACACTAATTACCTGAAAAAGTCCCTTGAAACTCATGAGTGCAATATATTCTTACAAGTTTGACTTACAAAGATTTAAAAGTGCTTGGACACTCCTTGTGTAAAGATAGCCCCATTCAATAGTAGAAGGATTTGGGGTTTGTTGTTTGGTTTTTTTAAGCCAGTTACTAGACGTAAGTGATGGGACCTTGTTATTGCTAGTTCATTTATGTGCACAACATACACCATCCTTTCAGGGAATTTAATGAACCATGCAGAAGGAGGAAAAGAAAATATCAAAGGAGTTAGTGACCCTTGCTCCAAAAGTAAATTGTAAAGCCTTCCTAGTATTTTTTCTGTAGCATCTTTCTATATTTGCAATGTACCTATGCTAGAAGTCGAGATGTTATCACCAAAGAAAATTGATGCACAACTTGGGAAAGCTGATTGAGGTGTCAAATGTCCCCAGGTTTAGAGAATGATTTAATCAATACAAGAGGTATAGGGCATGCAGTTTGTATTGCTGTAACTTGTCTCCTTTGAAGCTTTGTTGTTTATTTACAGCAGATTGGAATGCTCCTCTGCATTTGAACTGGCAACCAATCCACTGAAGTTCCCACGTTAAGGTCAGATGCCACTTGCAGAAGAACTTCAGAGGATTCCATCATCCTTCTCCTCCTTTTGCAGGAAATAGCTTCAACATGCTTTAAACAAAAAGAAAACTACTAATCATTCCAACCCAGAGGTCTGGATCCAAAATAGCTGAATTTAGAAGTCTGGATTCAGATTTTGCCAGTGTTCTTGGATATGTCATTCTTCATAGCAAGGAGGAATAAATTGGGCAATGATAACATCAACTATTTGCCTAATTTTAGTTTTCAAGTATTTAAGCCCCATTGTTGAATCAAAAAGGCAGCTGTTTTTCTTAGGATAATCTTTGTAATACCTCAGTAGCCAGCTTGTGCAAATAGCATATTTCCACTGCCTCAGATAAATAGTTTTAAGTGAAAATAGATCATATCACTTTGCACAGCAGTTTTGATTTACTCAAGCTGAGAATTTGAATGTAAAGAGTAATTTGGAGGTTAGGTTACTTCATTTTTTAAACCTCTACTTATTTCCCTGCCATTATTTGTGGAACAACCTACCAATATTAAACGTTTGTATTTTCAACTTAATTTCTAGAGTTTCCTTCACTAGAATTGCCTATACTTACTGAAAATTTTGGGGAGATGTAAATGTTTCACTTTTAGTAATCATTTTATGAAAAGAAAACCGTTCTTCAGCATTGTACCTTACCAGGAGACCAAATGTAACAACAGAACCAGACTGAAGGAGAAACTTTCATTAAAAGGAGAAAGCCACTTTGACATTATAATTAGACAAATCTAAACCTCATAGAACAATGACAGGACTCTTCAGGTAACAAAAACGTTGCTTTAATTTATGTTAACATGCTGTAAAATGCAGAGACATGCTGGAGAATCCAACAAATTTGACTCTAATTTTCACTCTGACTAATACAAGAATTTGGATAAGTGGGGCTGTTATCTCCCGACAGGAAAATCAGGCACTTTGTAACTAGAGGAAGAGTGTAGAAGTGGTTGCAAGACACAACTGTGCTCCTCACACCTTAGTAGTCAGGATGATCCATGTTTAAAGAAAACAAAATGAAAAAAAAAACACAAACTCCAACCCAAAACCTATTTTTCCATCCAAAATCTGACATTTTATGTGAAATTGTTTCCCTTTTTATATGTCATTAAAAACCAGGTAATGCTGAGAAGTGTCTGGTTTTGGGGAAGAAATAAAGGAATTGGTATCAGCAAAACTTCATTCTTCAGAAGGGCTCAGATTATCAGAGTTAATAGAGTAAGAAATACATAAGAAGTATTAGAGTAAGAAATACATAAAAAGTGTAAAATTACAATTTTTAATGAGCTCCACCATGGGAAAGTGGGTGGCTATTTCATGCCAAATCAGAATTCTGTCACAAGCAAACAGCAGCGCCTTGGGACCATCCTTTCCAAGCCCAGTGGCACATGGGCCCCAGGGTGCAGGGGCTGAGCAGTAGAAAGAGAGATGACATCCAGAGTGACAGGTCTTCACAAATGTCAGTTATTTAAGAATGCAAGCAGAAGGGGCCCTGTTATGCTCTGCAGCAACTGTATCTGAAATAGTGCTTGACTCTCTGGGCACCTCATCTCACAATAACCACATACAGGAAATTGAGAAGCTACAGGAGGAGGTAACAAAAGAGATCAGAAGTGTGACATTGCTTCCACTTTGGGAAAGAGACAAAACCTGGAGAACAGGGCAATAAAAGTGTATTAAAGAAATCATAATTAATTTGTACAAGTGGCAAGGAATACAAGATGGGTTGCCCAGAGAAGCTACTTGTCAGTCTTAAAGCCAGCAGAAGAAAGAGCTTTCTCAGCAAAAGCCCAGCTAAGCTGTGCAGTTCACACCACCCAACAATTTGGTAGCCAGAAGTATGAACAGCTGCAAAACAGATCACAGAGGAAGGATCCAGTGATCGCTGTGAAGGTTAATAGCCTAGATGCAACCTTGATCTCAGAGCCACTAAGCCATTTATTGCCAGGAACTGGGCAAATAAGCAGCACAGCAGGACCGCTCTAGACTGGTGCTTTTCATATTCAGTATGTATTCAAGTTTATACATGTAACAGCACTTTTCTTTTAAGGGAATTTTCACAAGAAATTCTACCTTGTTCTTTCCCAGGAAAAGTTCATCAAAAAAGGTTATGTTCCTATAAACACTTTAGTTTTGACAAAACTGGCTCTTTCCACTAGGGGAAAAAAAACAAAAAACCAAAGAACAGCCAACCAGTTCTTACAGTCCATGTAACTGAGCCCAGTGGCAATTTTCTCCTGAGCTACTACAAACCAGGAAGCATTCCAGTTAAACCAAAGAAGATTCTGCAGAGTTCATAAAAGAAGCTTCCCACTGAGTCACTGCGTGCATGGGAGCTATGTATAAGGTGAGCACTCAGTTCTGTCTCCTGCTGACCAAAACACATTGCATCTTGGGTTGGTAATTTTAAATAATGAGGTGAATGTGCAGCTTGTATTGAAATAGATTTTTAGAAGAAATTTAATCTAAATTACTTTAAAAACAAAGGTCATCCTCTTTCCCTGGCTTAGTTTTCCCCACTGACACAGCGGCAAAACAAACACAAGAGAAAGAAAAGATACTGTGTAAGAATTTTCATTGTTTTACACAAAGTAGCTTAAGAACTATTTTTCAGCCCTGCTGTCATCAGCAACAGCACTTGACCTGCTTTATTAGAAACAGAGGGAAATTGCCAATTTAAGGCAGAGGTTTCAAGAAATACGTATATATATATGTGTATATATATATATATATATATATATATATAATGTCCTTAAACAGCTGGTGATATTCCAAACAGCTCTATGTATGTTTAAATCTCTAGGCATAAAATTGAATATATATTTTCTTGGGCCACTAAGGAATAATAACAATAAATAAATTAATAACAGCTGCAATAAAAAGAAAGTAAAGTTTTGGAAAAAAAATCTTTATGACCAGAAAAGAAAGCAGCAAAAAGTGTCCTTTAAAAATTGCAGATGCCACAGGGTTAAAAAGCCTTTCTTTCTCAACTTGGAACAATTCTAAAATCAGAAAAGAAGGAATGAAGGAGGTAGAATGAGGAAAGTTCACCAGAGAGGACAAATCAAGCAATCATTCCTTTGGAGCACAGTTATGTTTGAAGTTACCTTATAGTTTTTCTTAATATTAAAGGATTCTTAAGATCAACATCTAAGATTTTAAAAGGTTTTAGATCTTATTTTTAACAGTGACTCATCACATCAATGAACTGAAATACAGATCTATGTCTAAGATCAAAGAAGACACATCACAACCCAAATACAATTTAAACTTACAGTTTGTCAGTGTACCACCTCCAAGATATGAGCACATTTTTTTGCAAAACTATTAGGAGTTCCAGTGTGAGCCATAGTGAGATCAGCAAGAATGTGTCAAAGATAAGGGAATATGCTCAACAGCATACCAAGTCCTCCTCATATTTTTTCTTTCCTTGCACATAATTCTCCTATTTTAATGTACTAAAAACAAGACCAGAAATTAATACTGATGGCAAAATAGCTTACCTTGATCTTGAAAATATCCCTGCTTTTATACAAGAGAAATGCCACAAAAATTAGACAAACTGCAGGAAGAGAAATATCCCATCTTTTTCAGAGAAAAATGCTAATTTCCATTCCCAGTTGCGCTGAGGCAGTGCCAGCGATTGGCTCCATATGTTTCAGCAATTGGAGTCATATTAACATTCTTTTGCTTTCACATGCTTTGTCTTGGTTGCATTATGCAAACCCGGGAAATCCAGCATTTCTTAACACCCTCCCCTCCAAATAAAGACCAATTCAGTTTCTGACTACAGTGGTTTCTCTATCCAAATCCCAACAATGGCGATTTCTCCAGACAATGCAAAGAGGGAGAATGAAACCCATACCTGGCTTCCAAAATATATTCATTTTTTAGGAAACTATAATCGAGTGCATAGCAACGTGCAAAGATCACTTTTAAAGGAAGAGCATCCTGGCTTCTTGTTAAAGCAAAATGTCAATAGATTCTACTTGTAGTTTGCCTTGGGGGAAAAAAAAAGGCAAGCAGAAGTTTTCATCCCAAGCTGGTGACAAACAAGCAGTAAAATGCTTGTTGGGCTGAGACAAAGCAGACTAACTTAATAACTGTAATTTTCATCAGCACTGGAATATGAGTGGTAGGATGGAAAACCCACATTCCAGTGCATAACACTGGCAAATGTATTTTTCCAAGACAACCTGTTTTTCTAATGCTGCTGACCACAAAGTCATCCAAGTGCACCGTTGTCTTCAGACTAAGGTAGATCTGCTTAAGATGAGTAAAACTACCACAGCAGGAATTTTACATAAGGGTTCACCAAAGTTTATGCTTCACCATAAAAAGTACAGGAGGATACTAACTGGGAGTGAGTGCAATAGTTCTCTTTCAAACGATATTACTAAAAGTCAGTGAGTCAAATCACAAATCTTTTGTCACAATAAAACTCCTACTGAAGTTAGTGCTGGGAGCAGGGAGGTAAGTAAGAGCAGAACATCAAAGAGAGGAAATACTGCTTTCTTGGATTTTACTGTGTAGCTACTTATGGGGTGGTAGATCATATCCCCACTCCTAAGTAAAAGATGAAATACCATCATAAAACAGGCTGGCATGAAACAAGTGCTTGTGGTCTTGCTGGTATGGGGTTTTTCAATTTTAAAATCTGACAAAACCCAAATCTGATTCACATTCCTATTAATTTAAAACAAAAATTCTTGTGTGACTTCCAACCAGCAATTTCTCAAACCAAAGCTTTGAAGTGCCACCTAACCGGCAATAAAGGGGGCGTCTATGCTATGGAAACACAGGGGAATTCAGAAAATTCCTTTCAAGGACAGTGGAATTTTTAGGACTGTGCTCCATTTAGAAATACCAAGCATTCTCAAAGCAGTAAAGAGAAGAAAAGAAAATTTAAAAAAATCCCTTTACACTGAAAGAAGAAACCTTCTCCTAGCCAAACCACAGATTACGGATAGTCTTTCTGACATGCATTTTATGGTATTTACAGAACTTAACTAATGAATTTTGCAAGACACTGGTGACTGAGATCTTGCTGCGGCAAAGACTTTAAAACATCTACTTAAATATAAGTCAAGTGGAGGGAATGAGTTTTGAGCATGCATCAAAGATTACTCTGATTATAAAGTCATGAGGATATGTCAAAGGGACAAAGTAAAACAAAAGACACTAAAACTAATCAGATGATATTTATGAAACACACACTTTCAGGACTAAAGTAATTTCTTTATGAAACAAACGAGGGAATAGTCAGAAAAAGGAAGAAAATCACACTGAAATTGTGAAAAAAAAAACTGACAACTAAATGCAGCTGTATCACTGAGGAAGAAAACATAACAATTACTCTTACATTCAACGGATCTTCTTTCCCCCCCCCCCCCCCCCCGCCTCCAAAATGGGCTGACAGAAACTCTGCAGACGTAAATTATAGTGCCACATTTGTCAAATGCCATTGTGAAGTCTTAAAAAACTATCCAAGTTCTGTTGGTTGTGAGCAGTGACATTATAGACTCTTCCCAACAAAACACATTGGGGTTAAAATCATAATCAAGATTATGCAGAAGCATTAAAGAATTTTGGCAAACTGACTGACTACAGTAGAGGAAAAACATAAAGTTCTGTTCAAACTGGACAATAAGTATTTCTCATTGTCATGTGCTTGTACTGAATCAGGAATGAAATCTCCACTACCTTTAATTTCTAAAATCTCAAATTCTGTCATTTACAACAGAGATTTGAGACTTGTATGTAAATCCTTTTTCATTGAGAGTTTCTATCTATTTGAAACTTTTAAAAAATATTAAGTACCAAATTTGCATTAAGAAAATCAATAATTTGACTATGAAAGGAAATACTTCAACCAAGTCACTTTGTAGTTTTAGAACATCTGAGGAACATGAGCCATATTTTGCCCAACCATCCTCATCCTCAGTGGGGAAACAAAGTTGGAGAAAGTTTGAACAAATTGTTATGGAGCTGTGTGACCTTGAGTTAGAACAGAATATAATCTTCAATCCCCCAAGGCCCTAAATCTAAGACTATGGGGCTTCCCAGTGGTTTACTCTTCAACTTACACATTTGGCATGAAGACAAACACAGAACCCACACAACCCTTGGCCACTTAAATACAGGATGCAGTGGCATTACCATTTGTCTCAGGTCTTTGAAGACCTTTGTTGAACCTCCTCATCTCTCACTTTCAGTGGGAAGGTAATGGAGGTCCTGCTCTACATCATTATCTTCTCACCAGATCCCTCGATGACTTTGGAGATTGTGGAGAAGAATGGTGTCACATGGTGCTATTTTAACCAAACACTTCTACATCACTGAAAAAGGGAATCTTTTTTCTTCCTTTTATTTACTTGTTTGCCTGCAGGGTGGCTGCTGAGGACCCTTGATGGTACCAAGACAGTAAGGAAGGCCCTGAAATATAAAGAAGCAGAAAGCAGCAACATCTCCCATAGTGACAGAAGCATCAGCAGCAGGAAAGCAGGAATGGAAGCTGGATTAGCAGGGTTTAGCAGAAAATTTCAGCAGCAGTCACCAACTGGCTCCTGAAAGGAGTTTGAAGCAAGGGGTCAACCTCTTCTACCAGGCTACTAGTGACAAGGACAAGAGAACAATCGCAATCTGTTCCAGGGAAGGTTCAGGTTGGGCATCAGGAAGAATTTCTTCATGAAAAGGTTGTCAAGCATTGTAACAGGCTGCCCAGGGAGATGGTAGAGCTACCATCCCTAGAGGTGTTCAAGAAATTACTGGACACATAGTACCATGGTCAGTCAAATGTTTGACTTCATGATTTTGGAGGTCTTTTCCAGCTTAAATGATTCTGTGATTTTCTCAGGGATAACATCCCAACAGGGTTTATCCACTTTTCTGCTGTGTCCGGTAAATACTTACAAGCTGAAGGACAAGGACAAGTGACCATTGTGCACAGGGATTCCCACACCAACCATAAAAAGGTGGCAAGTAGGTTTTTCCACTTGATCACACCCACAGACATTACTTGGCAAAATAGATAATGAAGTAAAGCAACTGGGTGACAGTAAATAACTGCTAAGGTGAACTCAGAGTCCTTTTGTTTTGCAAACACAGTACTGTGTGCCATAAATTATGGGCAAGGAGAAACAAGAGCACCTCCAAGGCAGATACCTGGAGAAGCAGAACATGACAGCACCAGAACACTTCTCACTAGCAAAAGGATCATGCACAAGAGGGAGATACAAAATGCTCAGACATAATACTGCCTCAAACACTTGGCTCATCAATAAATTTGTCTCCCTAACATGAAAAATTGATCAAATGCAAATATATTGAGAAACAGAAGGCTTTACTACTTTCAGAACAGATTTAAAAAATGTTGATATATTTCTGAAACAAGCAAAGGAACAATAAACCCCCTTCTCTGTGTTTTTAAGAGGCCAACTGTCCTGATTATGAAGGACAATAACATGAGGCTTAACTTTTGCAGGCTTTTTAATTTAATTTCTTATCACCCTTGTTGATAGCAGTATCCCTTTTGTTTATATTTTTAAATTAACAGATAATCACGCTGTTTCAGAAATCTGCAAGAAAGGGACTCCCATCCGGGGGTGGGAGACAGCTGTGTTTACAACAATGTTATTAGGACTTTTCTGTCAGTAACTAACAGATCTCTTCAAGACTCAGTGCTCTGACAGTCTGGACACGCTACAGCGAAAACAGAGCCATGAAAGGCCAAGCCCAGAGACTTCATTAATCTGTGTGGGCACCATAGAGACCTGCCAGAATAGAGTCACACTGCATTTCCATGGTACAGCTCCAAGGAAATGGCTCTTTTAGAAGAAAAATTATCACAGCAGGGGACTAGAGTGACAGCAGAAGACTCCCTTCTGTGTGAGCAACAGCTTTGAGAGTGGATCCAGGTTTTTGCTGTTGAATGAACCTGATTTCTCTAATGGGCAATATGGTGAATGGAGAGATTCCCCCTGCCACAACTCCCTTCTGTATAGCTAACCCCAAGCAGGTAATCTGGTCAGAGTTACCATGAAGAAGTCAATTCAAAAAACAAATGTTACATTTTGGTCTGCACACATAAATATTAATGATCTCTGACCTCTTAAGGCCAATGTAAGAGGAGAATGCGATGTGGTTGTCAAGCTGATACAACACGCAGCTTCAATTTTCAGACTGGGGATGTTGAGTAAATGGTCAATTTCATACACTCCCACAGGAAGCCAAATTACTCATTCAGAACACCTTATTTTTATACATATTTGCATTCAAAATCTGCTGTCACCTGTGTTCATGAGCTGCAAAATGAAAGCTTCCACTTTCTCTGTTTTCTATTTATACATTAATTTTTTCCACACAGCAGAATGTATCTCTTCACTGCTTCCACAAAAATCTTGTCAACAACCCACAATTAATGATACCATGAATTATTTCTCTGAGATGCAATAATACCAAACGCCTCAAAAACATTTTAAATAAATGCCCTCCACTCAGCACAAGAGGGAAGAGTGAGTAAAGCCAGCATCTGCTAAACCACCTGAATTTTTACACTATCCCTATTGGAAATATTTACCCATTCTAATGAGATGTAGCAGAAAGCATCCCATGCAAAAAGAGGACAGCAGCTGGCAGAAAGGCTGCTTAAGTTCCCTACAGGAGTTTGTGTATGCTCTCATTTGTCAGGGTCACTTCAAAGGCTTAGCTTCCTACCTTGTGGAAAAGAAGGCATACAAAAGGGACTGTGAAGGACCACTTCACTGCCTCTTTTCCTCATTTCACTAATAGCTACTATGAAGAGCACTGGGGATGAGGAGTGGAATTATGATAACCTGTTACATGCCCTCTCATCCAATGCCAGAGGCAGCACTTTCCAAGGCTCCACACCCAGGCTGTGCAAAGGGTTACAGTTCAGGAACACACGCAATTCAAGCTCTGCCTTCTTTCCCACTTGACACTGCAAGAACGTAGGACAAAAGGTGCCTTGAACAAAATGTTCTCAAAATCAACATTTTCAAACCAGCTACCTAATTTTATTGACTTTTCTGAACTGAACCTAAAGTTCAGTTCATGTTGGGGAGGAGGTAGGTGTAGCTGAGAATTCCAGCCCTAAATGCAAACAGGGAAACTGGTATTTTAAAGACATAGATTTCATATGAAACGAAATGAAATTACTAATTTTCCTGTCCCCAGAGTTCCCTCATCTCCCACAAGCCCAAAAGAGGACGTTATTTTTCAGCTGAAATATCTCAGGAAGGACCCTAAAACTCACCCTCCGGGTCTATCACATTTCATACAGGCCATTTCAGAATGGGTTAACATTTCCAACATGCCTCTGTCTTGTCTAATTGAACTGAGTGGTTCATGGAAGTCTCTCTTGAGGTTTGCATAGGGAGCTTGGAACAACAGAGTTGTGATTCCAGTTGACACTTTTTGTGAAGAAAGGGTAATGCAAAGCAATACACTTGTAAGAAGTCTACAAGGCTTTATTTAAAAATAAATAAAAGTATTTTAAACATCTAAAGTATCTACTTCTAGAGTATCTGGGGACTAAGTCACAGGTCACTTCCTAAAGCCACACCAAAAAAATGAACATCTGTTTTTGAGGACCCCAAGTGGCTGCCAAGCTCACTGTGGCTCCCACTTAAGTAACATTCATATGTAATCTTCAAAATCCTTGAAGAACATGTATAACCATTTGTTTTTTTCATATTTAGAGAAGGAAAAGCACAGGACTCAACAGCGACTTTGCACAAGGACAAACTGGAACAGCCAAGGGAAGGACAGAACTCAGGTGCTTTTTTCCTAATAAACTGCCTGACTCTCTGAATCATTTTTTATATTGCCATTTCCTAAGTACACTGTGGCACAGCAAACTCATTAATTTACTAACAACTGTTAGTAAACATTTTCCTGTAACATTTCCCCAGTTACCAGCTAATGTTTCATTTGAAAACTGAAGCTTTTATTGACAAAGCCATTTAAAACGTAAAATGAATCATGCAAACCTGCAAACAGGAGGGGGAAAGTAATCCACTGGATAATTACACAGGGACATTTCCAAACGTGAGAGGGAAGGGCTGAGGAGACCTGGCCTGGCAAGGCAAGCAGGAAAGGAGAGCTTTCACCTTTATCGGGAAGCAGCTGCTGTAACCCACCTAACCCCAACTGGAATGCATGTGCTGGGGCCGTGTTTCACCAGGGCTCTGGCATCGAGACCATGGCAGCTTTCCTGTGGGCAGGGAGCTAACTCACATTTCTGTTATGTTATCCTGAAAGAAGTTTCCATGGAGACTGGCATGGAAATGGCAATAGACCAGTGAGATAGACATGGAAAGCACCAGGGACAGAGAGTCCAAGGTCTCAAACTCCTCAGGCCAGGGGCTGGGCTTTCCATGCCCACAAAGCTCAGCTCCATCCTCCCGTAGCAGCAGCCTATCAAAGAAGGTTTGATGGAGGAGGTAAATGCCAGCCATTAATAGTAATCTATCACAGCTCATGAACACCTGGTTAACATACATTAGATTGCTTCAGATGTATTTGTGTGTGCAAAGGTTGTTAAAAGCAGTGTTAAAATGGCACAGTAAAGGCAGATGTTTATTTCCCAGGACAAAGCACAGGATGCCAATGGCCTTCCAGGAGAGTGTCTTGTCTTGGGGTTTTACTGAAGCAAAATAACACTGATCAAATACTGTTTTCTGATTCCCTACCTGCAGGAATGATATAATTTTAGAGGGAATTAAGAAAAAAAACCCCTACTTTTTTATAGAACAGTAACAACTCAATTGTTTCACATTTCTGGTTACTATAGTGCACTTGGAGAAGTGCCACTGGGAGCATCAAGATCTGCCCTTTCTCAGAGAAGGACCCAGGAATACTTTAACCAACCCATAACATGCACAGGGTGGGGAGAAGAGGGAAGGCAGGAGATTCCATTCCTGCCTGGAGATACTGGGAGCCTGCAGAGGGATGGATGAGGGCCCTGGCATCCAGAACACATTGAACCTGAGGCCTGAAATGTGTACCCCATCCTGTTCTAGCTGGGCACTGCTCTTTAGAAAACATTTACATAAAATTCAAAGCTTAAGACTGTGCCCAGGCCAACAATAAAACCTGTGCAAAAATAGAATAAAAGAAGGCTCAGGATGAGAGGAACTTCCCCATGCATGGCTTCTGGGTTTTTTTTCTTTGTGCTTTTTCTTTTCTTTTTTTTTTTTTTCTAGATGAAGGCAGAGCTGATGAAGCACAGGCTCCCCACCACTGAGTTTAGCCAACGAGCGCAACAGGATTCCAACACACATTTCTGCTTTTCAGAACCATTGTGAACTTTATGGACCATGTTCTTCCTCCATCCACAGGGCAAATGCTCCAGGAGTGATTCACAAGCCCTGCCACTTGGTACCAAAACATGCTCCCCTGAGCTGGTTAATTTAAGACTGGAATTAGTCTCTTTGTGCTGAGAACCTTTTTATGAAGGCAGCATAATCCCACAGAGCACTTACTGCAAGCATTTCAAATCCTGATGTTTTATAGTGTTACTTTTTACAACATGTGTGTATATTTGAAAGGTTTCTTTGATACATTCCTTTACCGCAGTACAAAGCATAAAATACAACCCACAGAGCCTCCAATTTATTGACATTGCTCCTTGCATTTGCATACATAATGGCAATGTCATCTAAATTGTTTTGAAGTACAATTTACAGCCTTAAATAAAATGTTGATGTTTTAAAATATATTTCTGATTTTACTTTTTGTACCACAGTGCAAAAAGGGCAGTTTAGTCTAGACAAAAAAGGTCGTTTAATCCAATAATCTCTCTATAAACCACTGAAACAATGCCATCTATTTCTGCATATGTGTCTCTGGAAAAACTAACGAAATTTCTGACATTTTTGGAGATACTAAAAAAGCCATAAGTGACATGCAAGTATTCTCCATAGAAAGTTCTGAGGTCAGACGAGGAAACCCAAGTATTTTAACAGACTGAATAGCTTAAGTTTGCATTTTATGACACTGAGTAACGATACATACCCAGCAGTTTTACATGTCTACCTTAATTCCTCTTAGAAGTCTCCTTAGGAGCATAATAAATGCTGTATGTCTGCTATGGCAGGGCTGGTCCTGAGAGTGCTGACAGAAACCCATCAGTCATGGCTCCTGAGAATGCACCTCTTCCATTTTAGAAACTAACTTCACTTATGACTTCCTTAGACAGCAAAGCAGGAAGCAAGTCATGGGGTGGGAGATGCTGAAGGACACAGAAGCTGATTCTACTCCTTTTGCCTCAAAATAAATTATGCTGAGACTGTAACAAATGTTAAAACAATAAATAAAAAAAAAAGTCTCACTTTTTGTTCTCATCCTGTACCTTAAATTTTCAACTCAATGTATCACAAAGCTGCAATTTCAACTGCTTGTCCAGTAAAGAGGACAAGATGGACAAGTCTTTCTTATGTAGCAAAGGGCATCATACAATCTGCAAGCAAGTCAAAGACCTGATAATTCACTATATCCAGCTTCCAAGGAGGAAAAAAAAAAATCCCAAGGAAAGTGGGGAGAGGGAAGGCAAATATCTCATGTTTCAAGATACCAGAGTCCTTTCTATTCTGAGCAGTCCAAACCAAGACAAACCTTTCCAAACCACAGAAAACCAAAAAGTGCAATTAAAAGTGTATTTATGAACCTATGGAAAAAAATATATATATATATATATATATATATATATATATATAACTAGGCCACTTATTTATTGTAAGATCATTTTATACCTGATTTTCTGGAAAGGCCAAAATAAAATTTAAAACAATTAAAATAGGGAGAGAGGCACACCCAGCCATGCTGTGAGTTCACCATGTGTTCCTTGAACACCCATCCAACAGTGTTGCCTCCTTTAAAGCCACACTTAGTTGCAGCTTTCTCCTGTGAAAAGATCAATGGCAATATTTTGGATATTCCTCCTTCCTGCCTTTCCAACAGAATTTTTCTGATTAATAACTTTTTGTTACGAAAAAAGAGAAGAAAGAAGAAAAAAATCTCTTGAAATCACAGATCCTTACGATCTTAGAATTAACAGCAAGTGCGATAATTGATCACAAATTACCCTGAGAAATGACTGCTGACCTTTAGCTAGGCTCTTCACTACTGCCACTCTCCTTGTGGTATTTTATAACCCCACTAAGCACCTGTCATACATATTAGCAGGGCCTTAGTTCACTACTTTCAAGAGGGTCACAAATTTTGAAAGCTAGGGGTTATAATTGCTCACTTTTTCTGTGTATACACACACCAGTGCACATTTTAATACTATCCTGTCTGGCACTCCTGTAGATGTTATTTGGGACCATTCAAGACTTCACTAGTGCAGCTCACACGTTGTGTCTCTGATCTCAGTAAAGGCGTTTGGATGAGGAACATATTGCAACTGCAACAGAATAATTATTATGCCCAAAGAATTCCTTCTACCCTCTTTTATTCACCCCCCAAATCTATTTCAGGAACTAGTCCTATCCATCTGACTCTCAAGCATCAATGCATGGGCCACTGTAGGCAGAATACAATGGCAATTAAAAAAAGTATCAGCATAGCAGACATGCCTCTCCATGAGAAAAAATCTAAAACAGGAAGACATAGTTTTCTTCACAAGAATTTACATATTAAAAGCTGTATTTATCAATATTTGATTTAAACGTCTGTGCCTGCACATTTATTGAACAAAGCCAGATGGGTGCAGGCAGCTGCACATCTGTATTCATTAATAGAAAGGAAGAGAGACATTCACAGTCAGCCACAACAACAAATAACAGAATGAAAAATGTTTGGCTGAATTGTAAGCATTTTACCTCTGTTCATCAACAAAAACTGGAGTCTTCCACAGGCCTACGTTCATCCTTAACTTTAAGGACCAAAGTACTTAGGTTAGGAGAGTACCTGATGCAATCAGTGGAGAGAGATGCTTGCAAAGGTGCTACACCCCACTTAAGAAGTGATTAGGTTGACCTCTCCTCCTTGGCCACACAGGGAAGCTACAGTTCCTCAGTCAGATGATAAACTTCAGCCTCAATATTTAACCGCCAAGAACAAATTTGAGTTTATGGTGAACTAAAATGATGAAATGCCTTTTATGAAGTGGGCTTACATTACCACAAATATAATTAAGTTTTCAAGAATATTCTTAGCATAAAGGATTGAAGTAAAAACATCTATTTGTCTTTAAAATTGAAAACTAAAGTTCACTTTCTGACTCCTGTGACTGCATCACTATTTGAGCATCACATGTGATGGAAAAATGTATACAACCCAACTTCTCTTGCAATCTGTACTGATGGAACCGAGATAAAGTATCTTCTGCAGGAATTCATCAGTTCATAGGATGAGGCCAACTATTTGGGGCAGCCTATTTTTAGTTACCAGACAAATAACCTTCAGGCATGCAAAACAACCATCAGTCTGACAGCCACCATAAACAGGAAAGGGCAACTGCTCACAGCTGCAGCACCCAAAGACTCAGATCTAAAGCCCCACAGTTTCCAAGAAACATAGTTCTGAAATTGAGACTATCCATGAAACTCCTCCTAATTGCTAAGCATGCTGGGTATGCAAATTTTCAAATTAAAGATGTTTTCTGCTTAAGTGGGAGCTGAGTCCTTCACAAAAATTAATGGTTTAATGGGTGCTGATCACCCATAAGCTTATGGCATTCTCTTAGGACTGTGGGCTGAGGAAGTCAAGTTCACTAAATGCAAAAATGAAGAAATTAAATATTAGGAGAGAGGACTGACACAGGCAGTGCATGTTAGCTCTGATGATCTCCCTCACAGATAAGACAAGGGAATGGAGGGGGAGCAGCTAATCTGTTCTGCAGGCATAATGCAATTAAAAATGAGCCTTGCATAAAACTGAAGGCATTTTGAGGAAAGGTCTTCTACATTTGGATCCCTCTTACAGTATTTGCAGATTAAGATGAAAGGGGATAATGGAACCTCGGTGTGGGATGTAGAGACAACATAGGACCAGTGAGAGATATGTCATCTGCCTTTGCACCCAAAAATACATCTTCTAGATAAATTACTGAGATTATAGAACCCAAACTATTCATGGTTTACTCTGAGTGAGAAGAAAACTCTATGCATTTCAGTCTAGGTCACTACCAGTGATAGCTCTGCTTCCAGAAGGAGACTCATACACAAAAAACGTAACTGGATACTATGCTGTGTGCAGCAGAACTTAAAATTAAACACTGACATAATCATGGAGTTTAGATCATAACAGCCTCCTGCCAGTCTGCAATATTATGCTTAAATCTGCCAGTGGAACATGGAACAACATAAATATTGCATCAGTGCTTTGGAGTTTACAGTGTGTGTTTACAACTTCGCTTCACAAAGAATATACTTCATGTACTCTCCATTGGGAGCTAATATTAATTCAGCAACTCACTGAAGTGCTTTATGCAGAATAAAGGCAAATACCTTAATGCCAGAAGGAAGAAGTTACTTCTTATAACAGATTATAGAATAAAACCATCCAGGTCCCTACTTCTGTTGTTCTAGGAAGGATGCAGTGAAAATGGTGCTGCAGATCCAGCACTGGGCAGCAGGGACTGAGCATGCAGCACAGACGTGGGAATTGCTGTGCTTTGCATCCAAGAACACTATCTCTGCAGAAAAGCCTTAGCTACTTATCACAGTTGCTAATCACCACTTCTGGGAAAACAACAATGTGACAGGAAAAGCTTCAGTTTTGTTCCAAAATCCTCAATGCAAAAAAAATATATTTGCAAAACACCCTCTTTTTAATTATTTTTCTGTGTGTCAGAGATGAAACAAAGACAGAAGCTCTGCTGATACCCCACCCTGCATGAGAGCATGCATCTATTTTGCAGGGAAGGTCACTTCCACTTGTGCCATAAGTTATGCACAGAGTCATGACCTGCATCAGCTTCCCAGAGCCACCTAGGCAGGCTGCACACTGCAGCACTGAGCTGGGCAGCTCCTGCCTCCAGAAGCTCTGCTGGTCCCTCAGGGCTGCTCTGCCCACCAAGGGTTTGTGTGCCCTTGTGCATGCTCCACACTACGCCTTCCCTACACCCGCTCTGCAGCAGCCTGCTGAAAGCTTCACCCAGCCCTCGATTCTGAGCAAGCTTTAACCAGGCTGTCCTGACACCTCCCCTCACACACACGCACACCTTGTCTCCCAAGGAGGAAATTAAGAGCCAGATGAGAGGTGCCTGGGGCGGCATTTCTCAAGCAAGCGTACAGGAGCTGCATGTGAGGCTCTCCAGTGAACTGTCAAAGCTGCAGCTACAGTGAAAGTATTATGCTTGCAGCTCTTTGAAAGGATATGTTTTCATGTGGTGACCACACATGAAGTCCCTCATGGTCACACATGGCCACCAAGGCAGTACTCGGGGATGCCTTGTTTACCAGCACGATTTTATGGACTTTTACTGCCAGAAAACCAGGATGAGGAGTACTGGAAGGGAACAGAATGTTTACACCAAGGAAAAAAGATCTCTCAGCCTGCCAGGAGCACAAGCCTTTCATGCCTTGGCCCTTCAATGTTTTTTGTTCATTTCCTCATGATTCCATTGGAACCCAACACCCACACTCTCAGCAAGAGAGCATTTGCTTAGTAAGAAGAACCTGCTGAAAACCCTAAGAAATACAGCTTCATGACTGACCAGCTTCCTCAAGTCTTTTCCTGAGGGAGGAGGTCTGGTCTTGATTTAGCTGAAGTCTCAGCTCTGGTTCTACACAATGGTAAAACCTGACAGGTACCAAAAAGGTACCTTCAACTCTGTGCTACCAATCACAGCAGCTTCACTGATCATCTTGTGCATTATTTGTCCTTCACTAGTAGTCAGCACAGTCTGGGGAAGAGCAGACATTTCAGTCTGTTTTCCTGTGCCTAAGACCTGCAATGAAAATCACCCAAGCTCACTTTTCAACCACTTTTCCAGGACAAGTGGCCACTGGGCACTGCTCCTGCTGAGCCAGAGTTGTCTCAGGCTGCAGAGTGCATGACCACAGCACTTAGAGGCAGCCACAAAGAGGAGGCACCTGGCAAATCTTCATCTCAGAAAACCAAGGCAAAGTAGGTGCAGCAACATCTTGTACTTACTGTACACTGAAAGCAAAAATCTGACCGACTGCCAGGCCTCAGATCAGAGAAGAGCCACAGCTCCTGATTTGGCTCAAAAGAGAAACTCTCATGCATTTTAATAATTCAACCCTCTACAGCATGCCATGGTAGATGAAATCATATATGTTTCCTTTCCAGAGTGCTTTCAGTTGCTTATAAATTTGCCAGTGTTGCTTAGCCCAACGCCAAGAGCTTGGTTCCTGCACGAGAGGCAGACCTCAGCCTGGCTGCAGCACAAGGCTGTCCCTGTTCTGACACCTTCTCTCCTGCCCAGCCCAGGGCAGCAAGAAGGGACAGGAGGCTGCAAGGGATCATTGCTCAGCCAAGGCACATCCCCCCTCAACAAGTGACCTGAAGGGCAACCCCTTCTCTCCCCTAGCTGTCAGAAGAGATGGGATTCCTCAAAAGGTGCTCCAGTGGTTCTTTTCAGATCTGACACCAGAAGACTGGCTGCTTTGACTGAAAGATTAAGACCTAAATACTGGGCTTGGCCAGAATTAATTTCCATTTTTAATTTCCTCAGTAGACCTTCCCCAGCTTTTCCTGCCGCAGCCAAACAGAATTCTGTCTCTACTTCTTCAGTGGCTCCAGCTGCTGCAAAAGCTCTCTTCCTCTTTGTCTCACCATTCAAAACTGCCTTGTGCTACACAGCCTATGAGTACATAGGTAATTAAAGAGATCAAAAAATGTAAAAATTTTAAATGGGAAATTCCAAAGAAGTCTTTGCTACCTTTGACTGCTGAAAAATTAGTCAAGTTTTCTTCTTGAGAGTAAATCACTTCAGAGCAATTAAAAGTTATATTTGGTTTTCAGACGACCATACAGATCTGCTTTGTGCAACACGTAAGAGTTCACCTGTGACATTGATTTCAACTCTTTTCTCCCACCTCTCCTGCACTGGAGACAGTCAAATACCCCAACTTGAAGTTTGTATCTCACAAATGATTTTGCCTGTAAGGGACAAAGAAACCACCATCCCATGAAAGACTCATTCCCTCAAATATCTACAAATTTGAGTGGCACAACAAATCAGCCATCCTTAGACAAACAGAAGTTACTTTATGTGATGCTAGTTAGGGAAGCTGCCCTCGTGGAACACTGCTGCTTTCCTGCTCTCCAGCAGCTTCACACATGCCAGCTCAGCTCACCGCAGCACAAATCACTGCTGAGCTACTGAGAGACTCTGCTTCTGGGTTTTAAAAGCTCACAAACTGCTCATCTCCAAGGAAAAAAAAAATAATCCTAAGCTAAAATTCTCCCCTTAGGTGGGGAGGAAGGGCATGAAAAGCAGACACCATGACAAAGCCCTTTGCATTATTAAAGGACTGAGCCCACCACTCTCCTGCAAGCACAACTCCCACACTGAGCTCAGAATTCACAGATTCCAGGGTCAAGTTTTGTTCCAATTTTTGTTACAGAAATTGCTTGGGGTGAGGCTCCCTTATCTGCGCTTTTGACAAATGTGATTTACCATTAAACTAAACCTAGACCCATGTGCTTCTCTCTGCTTCAACAACTTTTTAAGTCATTGTCCCCCTGAAATAAGAAATGTGCACAGTGTGTGTTGTAATCAATATCACAGGAGAATTCTGCTCCACTTTACACAAAACTTATCCAGTGTCATTTTAAAAAGAGACATTCGGCATACACAGGTAAATGGAGAGATAACAGTAGATACAGATCTATAATCTCTATTTATGAACACAGGGAGCCCTGGATCCAGTTCCCTCCTTCATCTCAGGAAGAAACAGCTTGGCAAATGGTTGGCAGTAGGGCATTTTACAGTTTAAACAACACATACAAACCACAAATGCAATTCCTACCTGAGAAAATCCCATACTGTGTGCTGACTGACATGTCTCCTGAGGCCATTTTAAAAGCTACTTGTGTCCTGTGGGTTTATTTTGCTGTAGAGTTGTTCTTTAATCTCCCAGTACCTATACATCAGGACCATGTCCCATCTGTCAGTTAGCTGATGGGCTGAGGCAGGGTGATGGAGGGCAGAAAGCAATGAGATTTCACTGCCGCTTTTCAGTCACTGGGAGGGGATGTGTGATTTTTCCCTGGTGGAACATATAATGAAAGGTTGCCCACCACCACATACTTAAGGCAGACAGCAGGATGATGAGCTTCTCTGAATCTCAAACAATTTCAGCTCACATTCAGGACTGTGGACCTCAGTGCACAAATATATCCTGACTGCTAGAAATGTCACAGTCATCAACAAGACACACTTAGGAATGAGGGGAAAAGCCATAAGTGAAGAAACAAGAATTTTGGAGTAATGGCCTGGTCTCTTCTAAAGCTATGTGAGACCACGTTTTCCTTTTTATTGTCCTTTCTCAGTGTAAACAAATAGGAGAGGCATTTATTTAAAAATAGTTCATTGCTGGTTAAACACACAGGATAATCTTTCGTTCCAAACTCCCGAAGCTTCAGACTGCAGATGTTCTCCCCTGCTACAATGAATCCTAAAGAGCCTGACGGTGCCAGGACCCTTAGAGCTTGCTTGGCTTATCATTACCTCTACAGATTACATTTATGGAAACAAAGCAGGGCAGTTTAAATGAACTGCTTTTCAAGGAGCAAGCACAAGCAGTGATGCTGCATGCCATGAAAAGAAGCATTTTCAGTATCTTTTTTGCACATGGTGTGGCTTTGCCTCCCAGACCTAAGCAACCTGGTGTTTCCTACACCGCAGAAGTCCTGCATTCCCAGAGTCCACCAGTCAACATGTAGGATTTTGTGGTTATAAAGAAAGCTTGAGTAAAGCACATTTGGAAATGCAGTTCCCTAGCAGGAGCTCTGGGAAACATTCGAGCCCAATACCTCAGAGCTACAGAGGCAGACAGAAGTGAACAGATGTAGCATTAAGTTGAACGCAAAGTTCTCAGTGCTGCAGTTACCAAAGTGAAAGGGAGGAATGTAAAAAGGTAAGGGATTTATTATAGCCACGATCTCATTCCCTCTATGCTCCTGCTAATGCACATAAGAATTTTCCAGTTTTCTTTTTAATGGATGCTGTTTCCATGGGCACAGAAGTAGTACTGGTCTGCACAAAGGCAGCTCCTCTGGCTGTCCACAAAAAGCAATGGATATTTTTATCAATTAGTATTATTTCACTAGTGTCTCCATATACAGCCACAGATCTTCCCCCAAAAACACAACTGAAATGGCAGCATACTTGTTCTGTCAGTAGTGCTAAATTCATAGAGACACACGGTCAGAAAACACCAATTTGTGCTTTATTTTTGCATGGCTGTGGGTGATTCCTTTCTAAATGCACCCACATAGACCACAACATATGGCACACAACTTTTGCAAATATCACCCTGGGGGGGGACACCGAGGGAGTTTAGTGGTGATGTGGCTGCTGTAACATCTCCAGAAACCAAGACCAGTTGGGACAATGATATGCACTGCTTTTTCAGAAGAAACATCTGTGTTGCTTTTATTTGCTGAGTGTATACAAGCAGCTTCATGTCATCATACGGGTGCACAGGCAATTAATCCTGGCATTTCCATTAGCTTGTGCAACACGAGTGAAACCAGGCTGCTTCTGAGCTGGTACACCTACAGGTCAAGACAAACTTAACCTATCAGTTCTTAAGCATATTTGCACTTGATTTTGACTCATCCTTTACCAGTGATGAAAGCATCCCAGCTTCACAGCTAATTCAAGTTTAAATTTATCCTCATTCACTTGCACATTTCCATGTAGACCAAGCCACTTCAATACCTTTCCTTTGACAGGACTTCTTTCATAACTAAAGATCTCCAAACATTTAAATGCCCCATGAGAAAACATGCTTTCTTTCAGTTGATGCCCGCTTGAGATAGTGATCACTTCTGCCTACTTTTTTTAAATTTCAAGGTCTTTTCTTAAAAACCATCATACTCCAGCAGCATGCAATTCCATGGGAAAAAAAACCCACTCTTTTATTTTATGAAGTAAAAGCTAAAATTTTATCTATTATAACTAGAAAATTGAATTACTCAAATTCACAAGTAAATAAAAATTATGTCTATCTTAAAATGATAAAGCACTGTAGGACTTAGAGGGGAAGGGGACAACCATGTTGTGCCTGATTGCTATGGCTGGCTTTTCCTGTGTTTTCACTGCCTGGGACAAGTTGCACACAGCTGCAGGATCACTGCTACTGTGCCTAGGCTAGCACAAAGTGAGGTAAATGGGAATTCCTGCTGCTCTGCAGGGCAGACCTGATCTAAGACTATGTTTAGAAAACAAATCAGAGTATTCAAAACCAGGTAGAGTTTTCTGTCAACATCAGTGTGAAAGGAGTTGATGTCATGGTCTCTTAATGTACATAAAGATAGCAAACTCTCCCATTTGGGATTCTGTAAACTATGCACTGTCTAAAATAACCTTTAAAGACACCAAGAGATATTTACTCTAAAGCAGGCTTATTGTCAGAGACATTCTTCAAATTTCTTATTGACTTCATTGCTTATAAATGATGTTAAATTTACTCTTTAAAGTGGGAAAACAAAATACCCACTACCATTTCTCTACACGCATGAACAGCAGACTTGCTGTAGTGCTTGCATAATAGATGGTGGGAGCTCTCTGCCTTTGATGTCATCTTAATGAACTCAGCATAATTGCCTTTTTGAAACAATGGCAAAGAGCACAGCAGTACTTAAATACAGCTCCACTAAAGCAAGGATGCTCTTGGTAGTGTGCCAACTCCCCATCTCCAGGTTCTTCATTACTTTGTCTCTCTCTTTTCAAAACACTCTTTTCTCCAAAATACAAGGCCAGGATCTCAGCTGATATAGAATGATGCAGCCTTGTGTGATCTTTACGAATTCATCAGTTCAGAAAAGAAGAGACATAAGTGTATCCCAGCCTTCTCCATGCTCAATTGTGGCAGCTCCAGTTCCCTGTGACACCCACCAGTCCTCTCTCTGTACCATTGGCTCGTGGGTTTGGTATCAATCTCCTGGGATAGGAAAGGAAATTCTGCAGCTCTCTCAGCAACTTTCCAAAGCAAAACACTTTAATTAAATATAAAAAAATTGATTAGCACAGCATTTGAGTAATCTTTGGGTTTATCTGATTCTGCCGTTCAAGTTTTCAGTATTTTGCACTGTTACAGGTTACCAACTCATAGCTGTGCTGCACACACCAATAAACTGAATGCAAAAAATATTTTGGGGTAGCCACTTATTTTTGAATGCTCAGTAATCACTGTATTACAAAGTGAATGTGACAGGAAAGCTACAAAGAAATCATGCCCTTCTTGAAAGCCAAATTCATATCTGAAAACATCTCTCAACACAGCAGGGTATACTTGTTATCCCTAATTTGGTTGTGATGGGCTTGGCTGATTGTGATTTAGCATTTGAATTTTCACTTTTTAAGGAAAAAAAAAAGAAGGCCATATCTTTTAAACCTGGAAGCTGAAGTTAGATATTTAAATTTGAGACTAATTTAAATATAAGTGCCCTAGAATATGCTGCTTGTTTAATCTTTTTTGAAGAGATTTTGATAGTCTTGTAGTGAGAAAACAATGTACAACAGATCACCCAGTGAAACCAGTAACTGGTTATGTATGGATCTGAGCAGTACTGAAGAACAGGGCTGGGAATAGCGAGTATCATCACACTGTGACTTTTAATCCAGCTCTGACACTTGCACCAACTGAAAGTCTTCTGAGGAAGCTAAAATAATCTGAGAATATGCCATTACATGATCAGAATGATTGTTTGTCTTTAGACTTCTCTCTAAATCACCTAAGACCTTTGCATGCTATATAAATAAATTACAACCAGTACTTTAGCTTCTTTCAGACACAGCCATTATAAGAATGTCACTGACATTTTAGTCAGGATATTCTATTTAGTTTGAAATATGATAGGAGCCTAATGAGGTTTTAACCACAGAAAGGCAAATGCTAAGAAGCCTGAATCCAAATATATCTAGGAAAATTAAAGGAAAAATCCTATAAAAACTATATGGAGAGCAAGCTGATGGTACCTAATGCTGAGCATGCCCTCCCTATCTGGAGCTCCAAACAAAAAAAGCCATAGAAGGAGGACTGTAGCAGTGGAGATTTGGCTCTGGCTGCAGTACATTTAGAGAAGCTCCAGGAAGGACACACTGACCTCAGCTGCCCAGTCCTTGGCTGCAGAGACAGGATCTCACGTGGCAGCCTAAGACAATGCATCCTGCAGGACATTGCCCCGCAGGCACCAGCCGATACAAAGCAGAGGCTGAGCTGGACAGCTGGCAGGACAGAGCCTCAGCTGGGGCTTCCCCAGCACAGAGCCCCTGCCCCACCAGGCAGCTGTGGAAGAAAGCACTCTCCTGCCTTCTCACTTGTCTTCACCTAGCACATGTCAGGATGTAAAACCTCCACGACTTTCCACCATGGTGCTCTTTCATTTATTTATGGGTTGCATAGTTCACCTAACAACCAGCCACTTTTTATTTCTGCTTGCGAAAGCCGAACGCAGAGGTCCTTCAAACCATTAAATATCCATCAGTAAAATAACAGTGTAGTTAGTGAAGGATTAACATATTCAAAATATGTATATGTTCTAAAGTTAATTAATTTCCAAGTACAAGCACTCATATGACCACTGGTTAGAACAACCTAAAAGCAATGCTTGAGCAGTATAAATCAAATTAAATTACAAACCAGTTCTGAAGCTCTATGTTTAAGTGCCCCCATCAACTTGTACAAAATTATAAAAACTAGGAATTAGGAACGAAACTCTGACTTGACATTCTTTTTCTTAATTTGAATTTAACTGGATTACACATGAATTACTAATTGCTGTTTCTAGTGACCCATGGTGATAATATGAGCTCTGTATTACAATGACCTGACATTTAATTAGTTTGTATGAGCAGATTATGCAAAGTTTTATCATGAAGTGATTTAAACTGATATTGCCCTTGGTAATGCAACACAGCAATAGTGAAGTCTGTGCGTTGGTACAAACATAAAATTTCAAAGAGAATCCATTAAAGGAAAAACCAATTGATTAAATGCAAAATGAAAACAAGCTCTGTAGAGTATTAGGTACTAAATTCTATTCAACCAAGCTTCAAACTTTGTAATCATCAACTTGAACTATGTAAAACAAGCATTAGTCACACTTCAACTACCGAATAACTCAGTTTGTATATTACTTGCAATTCAAAAAAATCCTGAGCACTCCACTAGACATTTATATATGAGCTACAAAACCAGTCAATCTAGATATCATTTTGTGTGGGAAGGAAGCATTTGCCTGCCTGGTCCCATATGGAGTAACACCCTAAAATGGGTAGCAGAATAAGACAACATGGACACCACTCTGCAGTAGAAAAAAACAGAAATTACTCTATGACAAAATATCTTCCCAACAAGCTGAGAATGTTTCTAAAGAGCTACTAGCAAGTTCAAACAACATAATCCAATTTTAAAAAGGCACAGATGCCACTGAAGACCAGACTCCACTTAATTTACTTCTGCCCATCACTGGAACATCTGATATAAATCAATAACAAAAACATTGGCCCTTTCTAGCTTCATTTACTCCTTCAGGGCATGTTCTGATAGGAGCTGATTTTTTTTTTTTTTTTAATTTCGGAACTATTTTTTTTTTTTTTTTAATTCTTAAAGATACTATTAAAGATTTATTAAGGGAAAAGGAAGTATTGATTTGAAGAAATCCTACTCCCATATTGAAAGAATTTTCCCCCAACTGAAGAAGAATTTACATAGATTACAGAGTTCCTACAGGCTTCATATTTATTTGATAACCTCTAAAATGTGTTTCTTCGCTGAACCATTAGATTGACACCATCTAAGTGCTGCTTGGTGAAATTTTGGACATCTCTACAGAGAAATGAGTCCAGGCTCTGGAGGAAATGCTTGCCTGTCTAGAACAGTATGAAGTAAGAAAGGGAGATCAAGTTTCAGGTTTACAGCCAGCCATTAGTGATACCTAACAATGTTGCCAAATAATCAAGAGAGCCATTGATCAATAACCCAAGCCCTGTCACTGGAAAACAGATGCTGATATTTGTTATGGGAAAGTGTGTGATCAGATGACAGCTGTACATTTCATTTGCTGTTCATTTTTGTTGCTTCTGTGCCAGGAAGGACCATTTGATCCTGCAAGGCTCACACAGGAAACATGAAACTGTGTCAGGGAAGGTCTAGGCTGGGTATGTAAAAGGTTTTTATCACAAAGGGTGGATAAGCACTGGAACAGCCTCCCCAGGGAAGTGGTCACAGCACTAAGCCTGACAGAGTTCAGAAGCATTCAGACAACACTCCCAGGCACATGATGTGATTCTTGGAGTGTCCTGTCCAGGACCAGGACTGAATGGTCCTGATGGATCTATTCCACCTCAGCCTATTCTGTGTTTCTATGATAACCCTCTTGCATGGGTCAGCCTGACATAGCCTGAAACATTTGCAAAGTCTCTGAGGGATTATTTTTACTTTGCATTTCTATTTCTTGAGTACATGTGTGTGTATACTTTTCTAGTTTCAGATTCCCACTAGCATTCATAAATCAACATTCATCTCCAAAAATTATGATTCCTGATGACCTTATTGACTTTGTATCTTTCAGGGTCCATCAAGATATTCAGAAGACAGGAGAAGCTAGATGGATTTGAAAAGGATCTGAATAGTAGCTAGCTCCTCTAAACCACAGGCACCAACTGTTTGTAAATCCAGCACACAGCTTGCAGTTAGGAAGCATTTTCCAGAACAAAGCGTGGCACGCCCTGTTCTTGTCCCCTGTAAGTTATAACCCAGCTGCTCCCAGAACGCTGTGCTGCAGGTCACCTTTGCCTTTGGTGCTGGCTCAGTGCAGAGCTGCTTGGTGGGAGCACACCTGTGCAGCCTGGGCTGCAGGAGCACAGCTGCTGCCCCACAGGATGGCCCATCTCCTCAGCAGCCCCCCAGAGACCAGCTTGCATCCAGCAGGGCTTACAGTGCATGGCTTGAAGGACATGGCAGTCCCCTTTAAATACTTTCTCACTTTTCAGCACGACAGCCACCCAGCCCCTTACTGGCACTGTTAAAGGAGAGCCAATCTTACAGGAATTGGTACTATTTTTCAGTTAGTCTGCCCTACATCCCCCTGGAGAAGAGAAAACAAATAACCAAGAACCTGTGGATCACAGATCACTGCAGCCATACAGTTTGCCATGCCCATCTGCCTGGTGACAGAGGACCTGAACTTCTACCAAGAAAAATGCAAAAACCAAAAAACTTATGAGAACTTGCACACTTGCTTACCTTTACAAGTACAAGGGTACTTCACTCACATGTCCTCACTCTTCCAAAGATGTCTCCACTGAGTCAAGGCTGATAATTTCCAAAATCATCTCTTGGCAATGAGGTACCAGTTTCATCCATTTCTCATTAGATATAAGCCCTTAAAATATATTGCTGGCTTTGAAAACTACACACAAAGTGTATGTCTCTAAATTGCTGGTAATATTTGAAATCTACCCCACAGCCTGAGCTTGAAAATTGCACACAGCTGAAGTCTACCTCTATTATTCATTGGCTTCAATAAGACTATTCATGCAAAAGGTCCAAGGCAGTTTGAGAGCTTTTGGTAATATGTGTGTAGTATATCTTTTTACTTTTAAAAATGAACAGGGATTTTGGAACAAGCATGAAGATCATAAAGTGGGTAAAGATTTTTTTAAACCACCACCAAAATGCAATCATGCTGGAAGAAGCTGACAAATTTCAGCAGCTCTTTTTCATTAAAGTGCATTACTTTAAACAAAACCCCCAAGGCAAGCTCTGTGAGAAGTTTGCCATGATGGGAATATACTCATGTGAAAGAAATATAGCACAATCTAGCACATTCATAGAAACATCACTTTTAAATATAAAGTCCATTATTCATTATTAAAAGAAATGGATACATATGTGGGAAAAACACCCATCTTGTGGCTACATGCCTGACAGCAACTTATATTCTTTGCAGAGCATTTTACATCCACAATAAACGTGAAAGAGGTGTATCTATCTAGCTTTTAGGATGTTTCTTCAGGTTTATCGCCACTGGGAAATAGCTGTGTCTGACTCAAGGAGAAAAGAAAGCTACACTTATCGAGTGAGTTAAAGTGCCAGGAAATTCAAAGACATGGGAATGCTGGACAAGTGGAGACACAAATGGCAATGTCTGCTTTACACTGTAGGGCACATGGTAGCCCCTGATAACAGGGGGATGTTGTCAAGAGCTTGACAAAATACACTTTATGAAATAAAGCGGTGTAAATCTTATTTCATTACAGTCACAGCAGTTTATGATGCAAGGTATTGCCTCAGCATTTTGTGGGGTATTCTTTTGGTCTCCTGTTTGAAACTAGCCAAAAAGATAGATGGATATTAATAGCACTGATGCACAAGCAAGTTATCAGAGTGCATCTACTTTAATTGCTGCTGTATTCCTTAACCCTAGCAGGGCACACAAATACTAAAAACCAGTCACTTCTGCCAGAGAATCCATATTTAACCAATACATCAGGTTAAGATTCTAATTTTGATTCTGCAGGATATTCCCACTGTTAAAATTTACAAATGACAGATGCTCTGAAGTTTTCCATAGTAAAGACATTTTAAGGAATGTCATTAACACTTTCTAAGACCTTTGTGGCCCTGAAATTGCACAGATGGCATCTCCTCAAGCCCTGATGGTCCTCTCCAGCTGTGCAGTGAGACAGTGCTTGGAGACTGGTGGTAGCTTTTTGCTTTGGAAGTTTCTCAAAACATGCTGCCTTGAAGTGTGGCAATTTCAATATGCTGTGGCTTTTTTCCTTCCCTGCAACAATAACAAGAAACACATACCTGGGGAATAGACAGAGAGTGGAAGGAGACAAAATTCACCATGGATTGTATGTTCCTGTCTCACTGGAATAAAAAGTTAAATAGGAACACTCTTTTGCTGCACCTGTCACAGTGGTTGATTCTGCAGTCTTCAGAGTTGAACTAGTTGGTTGGATTTGGGGTTGACATTTGGTTGAACTACTCAGAGACTCACTTGCACAAGGTTTACATATCTGAACACGTACTGGAAGTGAAGGGCATATTGCCTTGCGCACAGGACAGTACCAAAGTGCAAGAGTAATCACCAGAACCCCCTGCCTCTGCAATTACCATGCAGCACTAGGTTTTAGACAGGGAATCTCTTAAAATTAGCAGCAGCTTTTGCTCATCTAGGAGCACCAGACTAGATTTGGCCGGTGATGCACAACAGGAGCAAGCTGGGGGCACACGAGGCCCCAGCTGACTCAAAAGGTAATTTTGAGCCATTGCAGAGAGCCAGAACATATTGGAGAGGGCAACAAGGGTATTTTTGCTTTGGTAACATGGATCAGGTTGAAAACATCCATCTACCCTGCCACCTTGCTCTGCTGCATTCAGGAAATGCTTACTCAGCTTGTAAAGGTGGCCTGCACTGCATGGCTCTACAGTGGCCAGGTGCAATCAGCACCTCTGTGATATATAGACCATTGCCTTCTACACCACAGGACCTTCTCTTTCAGAATGCATGGGCTGAATGTGGGATGAGTTTTGGACATTCTTGTTTGGCATGCTTTTTCCCTGAGATGTGGACCAGTTGGAGGAGCAAGGCCCTGTCACTAATGTCTAAAGAAGTTCTAGCCCTCAAAGGTACAATGGAGAAGGATGAGCAACAGGCTGCTTGAAACCTGCATTGGGAGAGGGAGTTTCTCTCTTCTCCCTAGAAAGCAAAAAGTAATTTTGAACCACTTAACTATAACCCCTACATCACCTTTCTAGCACTCATAGTCCTTTCTCCACCTTTGCAGTTGTAGCACAAGTGAGAGCCTGGCTTTAGACTTTATAGTGATTTTGGTGGGCTGCCAGCACTTCTTGGAGCACACAAGGCAACAGAGTGAGGTGGCATTTTTTAATCTTTGATATTGCAGGACAAGGTGGATGTCATTCTATGGAATAGGATTTAAAAAAAATAATAAAAAGAGGCATTTCCTTAACCAAAGGGCATCCTTAATGCTGCATATGATCACTCACTGCAAACAGGAAAAAGACAGGACCTTCTCAAAGGAAAGGCTGCAACCATTTTTTGTAATGGAAAGTTTTAAGCAATTTACAAGTAGGAACTGCTAGTGATTAACTGCTGGTTAATCAGTTAACCTGGAAAAAGTATACAAACCCAACAGGAAAGGGAAAAGTTTCCAAACTGATCCATTTAAACTAAGAGCCATTGATTTCACACAGGCACTGCTCCTGATTAGAACTGGAAAGCCAAGTTTGCTACTGTGATGTTGTTTTGCTCTTGTGATTTTGAAGCAGTGTGAAGGGCAGAGAGACAGAGGCTGGGTTTTAATAGGAATTACATCTAAACTCTGCTCATCACTGAAGAGAGAATGTAATCACTTAGTACAACTAAGGACACTGGTGAAAAAATTCTAGATGTCAAAATGTTGCTGAAGCGACAGCTCTATCACCATGAGAACAAAAGTGCAGGAACAAAACTCTGCCATAGCAAGATCCTGACACATTAGTAACCTTGAAAAAACCTGTGACAAATGTGCTCAACCCCCTAAACCAAACCAGCAGTAGTTTGATAAGTGCTCCAAAAGCGAGGTAGATTTTGAAGTTTCAGTTGCTTCTGTATATTTACAAATTGCAAAATCAAAGCAGAACATGTGTCCTAGATTCACAAACCTAAGCATAAACCTGCCTGCTGTAACTACATTCCATTTCTCATCCTAGTGAGGCTGAACAGAAGTTCTCTTGCCTAATTCGGGAGGAGAAGTATATTATCCCAAAGCACTGAAAAACAAATACATTCCCTGTGGCCTGAATAAACTAGGGTCAAGAGGCTGCCAAACAGGGAGGCCAGCCACTTTGCACAAAATTTTTTGTTATCTAACAACTACATTGAAATTTGGGACATAGTACAAGTTAAGCCAAGGTCCTGCTGCCCACAAGCATCTCCACAACAAAATCCAAGTGGATGGGTAGACAAATACACATTTGCATCCATATTCAGGAAATCTTGATAAATGTGTTTCATTTTTCCAAATACCTTCAGTACACTTTCAGATTAATCAAAGTAACTTCAAATCCCAGAAAGATATTGAATGAAATTAAAATATTTGCAAGTAGCAATTAAGCAGACAATGAAAGTTATAAACAAACATACAAATGGATCACATACATAACATATCTTAAAAACAACTTATTCCACGGCATCATGGCTCTTATGAAGAACGAAAAAGCAGAGGCTGTGGTAGGTCTTGACTTTAGTAACTATTCCAACACTTGTTCACCAATTTATCATAAACAAGACAATCAACCAAGGTATAGGTGAAACTCTACAGTTTGGTACATGACTATTTGAAAAATCATACAGGCATTGCTTCACTGACAAACAGGAAAGCTGAATTAAGTGCAGGAACCTGTTTTCATTCTGTGAGTTTTCAGTATTTTCTTTGAAAATTTAGTATGATGAAGGAGAAAACACCAGGCCTGAAGAGAGTATCAAGGTGAAAAAGTACAACAGATCCTTTAGAGGAAGAGATTTAGTGTCCAAGTAATCCTGAGACAGAGGGAAAAGTGTCTGAGCAAATGAGGATTCACTTCAGCAAGTGTGGAGCTGCAGACTAGAAACGTGATGACTGCATGTACATTTATATATATATATATTTACATAGATGAACACACACATCTCCATACCTGTGCAGCTAACAAAAGCCATAAGAGAGGAAACCACTGGTGAGGCAGTGGCTCTTCAGAACAGGATTTGTGAATCTTAATGGACCGTAAACTGCATGCGAGTCGAGAATATTTTGCTTTTGAGAGAAAGCAAATATCAAAGTGGGATGTATAAAGGGGACCACTGCTCCTAAGACAGCTGAAGCAAACCTTCTGCTTTGCTCAGAAGCAGTGAGGCTCCCACAGCTGGAGCACTGCAGCCGGATTTGGGCACAGTATCTAATACCAGAACAACGCAGGCCGACTTGAAGGATTTCAGATGAAAAGAATTATCACCAGAGGTCTCAAAACCTATCCTTGGAGGGAAGTCTGGGAAAAGCAGGGTTGTTTAGTCTAAAAATAAAGATGTCTGAAGGGAGATGCGATAACGATCTTCAAACATAGAAAAGGACTACTAGAAAGAGAAAGGAAATAAGCCCTTTTCCATGTGGACCAAGGTTTGTATGTCTAGAAATAGGCTGAAAAGGCAGCAAGGGAGATTTAGGTTAGACTTCAGGAAGTGCTTTCTTCTAGTGGTAAGAATAGCTAAGTCCTGGAAGAGTTGGCCTACAGAGACCTTGTGATCACCATTATTTAGGCCTTTTAAGAACAGCTATATGGACACTTGTCAGAAACATATTGGTTTTATCTGCAGTGTCTTGGGGCAAGTGGATGGACTGACTGACCTCTACAACATTTTTTTGCTTTCACCTCCCATTGTAACTATGAAAAATAAGTGATTGGCGTATAAACACGTTTGTTTCTAGCAGAGCATCTCTCTCTTTGAAAATGTATGAGCAGTAGACTGGTGCTTGGTGTCATCACAGCACCTCCTCTGAGTTTTGTACACAGATAAAGGCAGTAAAGGGGAGTGCCTCAGAACTCACAGGCAGACCCAAGTATGCTTCCAACAATGTTTGGCTTCTATTCTGGAATAAAGAGGACACAAGCTCAATCTCTCTTCCTCCCCAGGGAACAGGTGTTTAGTGTTTGCTCTCCACCATCCAGACCAGAAACAGAGACACAGCAACCACAGAAGGAGTGGGAGCTGGTCTCTATGCCTGCCACACTGCCCAAGAAACATTTTCATCCTCTAATTTTACTGCAGGAGATTTGAAAACAAGACTTTCTCTGTCAGTAAAGGTGCAGGCAGGAAGATTTGGTCCATTTAACACTAGATATTTACCCAGATGATTTTAAAAGCTCTGCATGGATTTTGGACCGCCATTTTTTTTCTCTTGTGGGAGTGCAGTAAAACACCAGCTGCTGTTAATGTACCTTGGTGAATAATCACACTCAGCTAATCTTCAGCTATGAATGATTAAGCACTTCATACAGTATGTGAACATAAAGAGCCATTTTCTCACACTTAAAATATATTTGATTTGAGAACCCAGTGAGGCGAACCCGCCCCACACCAGCATAAGGACAAGCTGCAGAATTAGACAATTACTCTTTTGCATCCATGATCTTGTGTGACATACAAAGTCTACAGGAAAGCCATGACACCCCTGAACAAACTGATACTCCTGCAACATTGTTCAAGAGCTGACTGCACTGCCTGCTTTACCCCTGGGTTGCCATGCACAGATTACACTCTGCATCTTTCAGAAGAACATCTCTAGAAAATCTGAGGTTTTTTAAAAGAGGAAACTGTCAAAATTTGGCAGGTCACAATTTTGTAAGCCTTACTCGTTACTAGTATTTACTCCTGCAAACCATTTGCTGGAAGTCAGTTTGACAGAAAAAATTACTGTTCACTGATCTCACACAAAAATTGCCAAGTCACGCTATCATTCCACATGAAGACAATTGCTGTTGCTTTAGCACAGACTTGGGTTTGGGTTTTCAGCCTCAAGTCAACAAAAAGCATGCTCTTACAAAGCTTTATTATGGAAAAGATTTTAAAATTCTCCTGAAGCTAGAAAATTCAAATGTCCTCTAGAGAGCTCAGCTCTCTACTCCTTTATTTGCTCATTTCCTACATGAATATTTGTTGCTAAACAGGAGCGGGAACTGTGGGCTTGGCCACTAAAAATGTGCTTCCACCAAGAGTGGCTATGTATTTTCTCCACTACTAAAAGGTGAGAAAGATGCTGTATTGTTTTAGTGCTGACAGGAACTTTGGAGGTCATATCCCCTGGAAAAGCCCTTGTAGTTTTGCACAGTAGGTGGTCGTCCTTTCATGAGTGATTTTTGCTACCCTCCATCCCCAAGAAACTCCTTTGCATGACACACACAACACAGCTCTGAGAAGCATGGGCTGTCAGGAAAAAGCTGTTCTGCTTCTGCACCAGCAAATGGAGGTCTGTACGTATGGTAATAACAATTCACTTTTTATAGAATAATAATAGGCTCGGGTAATTCCTGTGCCAACAGATCAGCGGCTACTGTTTCCACTCAGAGGTTATGAAAGATTCTGCCCTCACCCCTTTCCAATGGCCTCTTGTTCCAGAACAGCTGAGCGTTATTTTTAAGCCATAAAATTGTAGGAGAATGGCTGGGCAGCTATTATTAACAATCATACAGAATTCTGCATAATGTGTGTCTCAGTCCACTTTATATTCTACCACTTAGCACAGAAAGCACAGGCTGAAATAATTTACAGTCAAGTGACATTTTGCATGTATAAAAGACACATCTATTTGAACAAGGTGAGTTCAAATCTGTAGTCTCTGTTCAAAGAAAACTTAAATATAAGTCAATGGGAACAATGTCTGTGAAAACAGGGCCTGCCTGGCTGCTTTCAGAGCGTAAGATCAAGTTTATTCTTTCCAAAATTCCTTAGTGTGCTCTTTTATCTTCAGGTTCTCCATTCCCCTGATGATCCACCTGCAGTTATTACTCCAGCTGTCCTTTTCCTGAATATAATGAGATTTTTCTGCCTTTTTCTAGTTGATTCTCACCTGCTTTCTGTTCACTTCTACCTTTCCCTGACAATGATATCCTCCTCCCCCGACCATCCTTTTTTTGTGACACAGGAATTGAGAGCGAGTAAGGAGAGGAAATTGCCATGGTGGCTAAAGGGATAAACTGGCAAAGAGAAGAATTTAGATCCTTTTGGGAGGAGATACAGCAACTCTATTCAGATTTCCTGTAGATTTTTTTCTTCCTTTTCAGATTTGTGAGAAGGAAGCCAGAATTGAATCTTTTCCTTCCTCCTTTCAGGTTCAACAGGAAATTAGCCGAACAGCTGAAGTGCCCACTCTGCAGCCCTTCCCCAGCAGGCCCTATGAATGTCTCCAATTGTTACAGGTTGTTAATTGCCACACAGAAGTTATCACATTAATGCAACTTTGTTGCCAAGAATAGTTTAAACGAAGTTAAGTGAGTAAAGCATGCCTAGTAGTTCCCATTGTTCAGCCCCATAGACAGGCAGTGAGTTGGATAATTGGGCATTCTGACACTTCCAACTCATTTGTTTCATTACACTGTGTTGCTTGCACTCAAACATCTGCAAAAATTGTGAACAAACAGATCTAGGAATTCTTCATGAGGAAAAAGCTGCTGTATTCAGATTGATTATGCCCTAAGAACTTGTAGGATTGGAGGGTTATTTTGTTTTAAGGATGAGGGCTTTTTCCTCCCAAAAGCATGTCACGCTAGAGCAACACAAGCCATTGAAGTCAAAGCCCTGAATATCAAACAATGGACATCATATTGAAAGCAGATTCCTCTAAGATCCTGAATTTATCCTAACATCACATCCCATTGCTATTTTGTAGGTGCCTTTCACACTAACAGGGACACACAGCACTTTGCAGAGTCAGATTCCCACAGCCAGATTACTACAGTTCCTGGACTTCCACCACTCCCATGGGTGCCAGGAGATATCCTGCACTTAGAGACAGGCATTCAGCCCCTGCCAAATAAAATACTCTTCAATGGATATAACTTACTGCGAGCTTTTCCTAGCTTTTTACTGGCATAGCTCCCCTGACTTCCACAAATTTTCCCCAGCAGAGAACCACTCTGACAGCAAGAGTTACAGAATTGTCAGGCTGGGCAGCACTCATTTTTGCGGCCTAACGTGACGCTGGAACCCAGCGCGGGCTCTCTCGTTGCCTTCATGCTGGAGCTATAGGACGTGCCAAAACACATCAAGTCCACTTGTACATCTAGTTCAGTAACCTGCCTCCAGCAGAACCTCCGTGCTTCAGGGCGAGACAAACCTTTTGTAGTGTGCATAATGAGAGGAGAATTTCCCCTCTCTAGCTATTCATACAGCAATTTGTGGATAGCCTGATGGATGAGAATTGATTAGCAAGACTTGAAAGGTCAGAGGTACGCACAGACCTCATATCTGCAGTACAAAGGACAGTTTATCCTCCACTTCACAGGAAGCATATAGTGAAACTTTCAGTGTTGCTGATATAATATGGGATATATTGCAACAGCAGGTTGAATGCTAATGCAGCCTTTATCATTAAAAATCTCAACACAGCTATGTTATTCTTCTGAGCCCACATTTTCAGCCTTCCACAGTTAGACAGCTGGTTTTATGAAGACTACGGAATATTTATTTATTTACTAAAATAAATTCACAAAGCTTCACCTTCCTGGGATGTGTCAATTAGCTGTTGACCAAGCCCCCTCAAAGTCCTAGCACTAGAGCAAGGTAATTTTATTTCTATGTAATCTAACTGAACTTTTCTCTGTTTGAGAAGTGCTATTTTCTAGAAGTAAAAAGATTATCTGCATAAATGTTCTCAGCCTCTGAAATTCTGTTGAGAAGATCAAGCAGGCACCATATTAAATTCTGAAATAAAACTGCAGTGCAGCAGCTGACAAGACAAAAGCCCAAGACATCTCCAGTTTGGAAAGAAATAGTTCAGATGTTAACATTTCCACAGAAAGGATTTTCTGTGCTTGAACCAGTTCTTTTTTAACCTTATGAGCTTGTGAATCTATAGTGGGTTGTGTGTTTTCTTTGGTTAGTTGGTTTGGGGTTTTAACTCCAGCAACTTTCACAGCATTTGATATAAACACCATATAAGCAGATTTAAGGTTCTAGCCCTGAGGGTTGTAAAGAATCATGTAAAATCGTGAACCTAAAGGTCTGAAATCCATTTGGTAAAAAAAGATCAGAAAAGTTTATGCTTTACAGTTTCTGGAGTTTTAAATCCATCTCATCTCTTGGGATCTGGAAGTGTTTTCCTGAATGTGAACATGAGCAAAATACTGAGCAAGGCAACAAACAGACTAACAAGTTTTGTACGATATAAGTATTTTTATACAACTGCAGATGCATGGCACAAGATTTTGGGATGACTGCAAAGAGCAGTGGAGGGAGCTGGTGGACAAAGTACTTGCTCACCTAGGACTGAAAATAATTCTTGCTTCCTGTGTCTCTTATTTCATATACATGCATATATATATAGGCATATGCACATGAACACATTCTAAATAGCACGTACAGGCATTTTTTAGTATTACTCTAACATTTCAGAATTGGGATATTAAGCACCAGGTGTTGGAAAGAGTTCCACAAAGTTATGCCAGTGCAATCAGTAGGATTATGCCAGCAATATTACATTTACAGAACCAGGCCCTAAGGTCATAAAAGTTGCTCTCTCATAGCAAATGATGAGCAGAATCCCTAGGAATACTGTAAAAGTGGCAGATAATTACATATTTTTACACTTTTATTTAATAATTCTTGTTACCATTTCATTCTTGCACCAACCCTGCCATACTTCATAACTCTTACAAATATGTCATTAACACACTGAAAATGATTTAGTTTCTCATCCTGCAGTGCCTGCATGAATCATCATTCCCACAAGAAGGGAAGAAACAGCTACACTAACCCAGGACAGTGCAGAACTCTTAGAAACCTCAATACATAATTCACACATGTTCCTATCTTTTTTCTATAGCTGCATGCTCTATATTTGCCCCCTGGCCAGGAAAAGTCCATAACTGTAGACAATGAAGCCTCACAGCCTGGTAACAGGACACATTATTTATTCATATGTAGAAAGAAGATGCATATCATGTGACTTTTTACTGTTTAATTCAAGTCTGTATTACAGAATTTTCTGATATCCCCTATGGTTTAGGTTTAGTTAAATACACCAAATATTACCCTTGGTATGTCATAAGGGTAACTGAATTAGAAAATGGATTTTCCTTTGGAGCCAGGATCTTTGGAATACAGGCATCCCTTCATTTAAAGAGAAATCCATGGTTAATAACATAACCTTGAAGAAGTCTAGAACACAGTATGCTATTTGAATATAAACATAATTTGAAAAAAGGACAGGAAACCAGCCCCACTATGCTGTAACCATTTTTTCAAGCCAGGACTCATTTTGTATTTTTTGAAGAGCCACTGTTCAAAGAGAGGAAACCAATTTAAGTTTTGTATGTGTACATAACACAGACCAAGGTTAAAAAAAGAAAATCCGCACTCTACTCAATTGTTATTCTAAAGCATTTCAGAAATATCTAGTAAATTTGCATTCTCCTCTGCTGCCCCCATCAGATTTTCATACATTCTTGAACTTCAGCATTCTCATTGGTGGGAAGTTTTTCCCCATCTGAATCTCACAGTGTGGTTGTAAATACAGAAAGTATTAGTGCTAATTCCATCAATATTTTGAACTCAACACAAGTAAAAAGCACTTGAAATTATTTTGTTCCTGGTATCTGAATGAACTAAATTCAAAACTGACTAAATTGAAAAAGAGTTGTTAAATTGATGTCAAGCTTGGGCTACCTTTTTTACCATGTCCTTACAAACCTCTTTTCCAAAGACCAAGATAACTTTCTCAAAACTGAAACATCTTAAAGCATCTTGCATCTGACACTTAAATAAAGCTCCTCAGTTAGATTTCTGAACTTCTAAATCGGCCAATATGTGCAAGCACACTGGAAAGAAAATAAACAAACTGAGGAGGGAAAAAAAAAAAGACCTGAAGAGAAGAAACATATGTGGGAAGGGTAGAAGAGCAGAGGGAAAAAGTGGGTGGGGTAGGAAGAATTCATAATAAATCACAGCCCTGCTCTACCAGCAAAGATCAGTAGATTTCAGCTGAAGAAACAGTCAAGCTAAAAGCTGCCTATGACTGCAATGAGATTCTGAGCACCAGAAAGTTTAATAAAATTACAGAATTTGGCCAAAATCAGAATTTATTTCATTTTTAAACACATGATACAGTTCCCATCAATGACAATAAAAGCTTTGCCAGTAAACCCAAACATGGGCTCAGATACTGCTATTATTAATTCTCAGTTCTTAGTACAGGGGCATGAAGTGTCTGTAGTGAGTAATCGAGCTTGGAGCCTGGCATAGCCACCCAGTAAGGCACTGAGCCTTTGGCCTGGGTTCTGGACTGCATTTCAACCCCAGCACATGGGTTGGAAGGCAAGAACATGGAGAGGAAGAGACACTCGCTGTCACCAAGCAGTATTATATTGTCACAAGAATTTTACACCACACACAGGCATGTACATAGTGTTATAGACACGCATATATAAATATACACACATTATTCAACTAGAAACAGATTAGCATCAGCTAAATAAGAGTGAACATACAGATTTCAAAGAAAAAAATCACACAAGGTAAAAAAGTGCTTGCTTGCCTGTGGCATCAGTTGAAGAATAAATATGATAACAAAAAATCATCACGAAATGGCATATGGTACATTTTTGTACACATATTATTCACTCATTTTTTATTGTATTTGACTTGACACTGACAATATATCTTACTCATTAGGGGAGCTTATATTTCAGTCTCAGCTGTATGTTAAAAATTCCCCACTGTTATGTGGCAAGAATACATAAAAAACAAATAGGCAAAAGCATGCTCGCCTGGAAAGACTTAATATTTCTCAAAATGTTCAAAAATTATTCTTCCCATTAAAAATCCAAAGTCAAAGGGAGAAAATACAATTGTTACCCTTGATTTTTCCCTGGTGTTTCATTTATTACATCAAGAGTTCCTTGATTGGATTCAAATGCAAAGCTGCTCCCATGGCTTCAAAGTCAGAGTAAATTGAAAAATGCGCTTCAACAACATTGATACTCAAATAATATCCCAGAATACTGTCTTAATGGCTTTACCCTTGTTAAAAAAAACCATAACAAAACTTTGGGGGTCCTTTTAAATGAAATAACAGAATGATAATAAAAAGCAACAAAATGAACCATGTACTAAAGAAAATCTTGTCCCCTCTTTAAACCCCCTCTGGAAACAGTTGTGAGTTTTAAGTTTTCCTGTGACTCTGAAGAAGTCTCTCTGATCCACAGGCACTGACATCCTCACACAGACAGACTCCAAACAGGCCTGCCACATACTAAGGGGAAGGCTCTCATTGTGGGCAGTGCTTTGAGCAAACAGTTGGTTGTAAAACCAGACCAGAGCTGGGAAATCCCAGGAAGAACCATTTCTCAGAGGGAGCATTTCAACACCAGATTCTCTCTCACAATTCTCAGCAATTCTCACCAGATTTCTCTCCAGCTATATCCATCTGTCTGAAGAAAAGCAGGCCGGAAAAGAGGTCCAGAAATTGCTGAGAAAAAGCTCTCAAAAAAGTTCTCAAAAATCATTTAAATAATCTAAAAATACTGTCAGTCTGTTATAGTATCTAATAGTACCAACTCCTTATTTTAAGTTTGGCTCCAGAGTTTTAGACAGCTGCCATTTCATGTAATTTCAATAAACCAGAAGATGCTAAATAATTTAGGGGATATGAAGAAATAGCCCAAAAACTGCTGCCCTTTGTAAAAAATATCAGATCATACCACTACTCTGATTCCAGTCTTTTGGGACTGCATATAAGTTGAAACCACATTAATTTCAATCCTTCCTTCCTCCTGGGAGAAAAACAATGCAAGGATGGAGCAATGACACCTGTATTTGCAAAGCCAGTATTCCTTTCCCATGAGGTCACCTCTTGCCCTGCTCCCAAGGTGAGCTTCCATCTGGAATGGTTTTCTTCAGAGAGAAGCCAAGGTTTGACATTTTTTCTCTGACCGGTGCAACTCAGGCAAAAGCAGTGTGCTTGTGAAAAGTAAATGGGGAAAAATGCTATACTGTCCTTCACCTGGAGCAGTGACATCCACCCAGTCAGCTGCAATGAGTATGTCATCCCCTTAATGACAGGGGATAAAACAGCCGCAGACATACCAAACTGGGATTGTGTCACTGAAGGGAATCAGCTGGACAAACCCCTTTCAGGCCACATGAGCACATCAGGACAGTGAAGAGGCTCGTGGCTCATCCGTGTTGCTAACTCAGGAGCTGTCAGGTTGTCAGTCACACCGTGCCACATAGGGACAGATGCACAGGGTGGTGTAACAGGGTGTCCTGAACTATACCAGGAGTCCAGACAGGAGATTTTCTATGAAAGGCATGTGCTGCTCAGAAGAGAATCAGCCATAATGGCCTATTTTACCAATATTTCTTGCTCAATAGGAAATTAGTACTCTCTGACTCTTTACCTTTGTTTTAGAAAATATTTCTAATGTAAGGGCAAAGACATGAAGTGGGTAGAGTTAATCTACACCTAAGCACTGAACTGAAACTGTGGTATTTCCATATCATACACAACCCTTGGAATGATGGCATTTTACAGAAGGTTTATCACAGCCTCACCTAAATCACAGTCTCATTAAATGGGCTTTTCAGTTTTTATTCTTGCCCCTCCAGGATAACAGGCCCAGACTATTAAAACTGAGGTATTTCAACTTAACAATACTGTGAGACAGCGCTGCTCTTCAGTTTCCATCCAAAGAAATAATACTTTTGAAAGCAATACAGAATATTCTCCAGAGGGAGAATGCCAGGGTTAACAGACATCAGCCTTAGGAGTGCATCCATTGTCACCCAGGTGGCCCAGCATAAAAGGATGCTGCAATCTCTGGCCACTGAGATGCATGAGGGGACTGCATCTCCAAGCCAGATATGACTTTCATTACACTTATGAATTATGCCTGACATTTATATTTGAATGTAATATTTTTCGTTTTAATAAAGAATCACTGGATCATCAGAATAATGGATAGCACTGGTGCAAATATAATGAAAATGCCAAGCTTTAAATAGCTTGTTTAATTATTAAAAATGTTACCGGAAAAAACTAACTTTGCATTGCTGTCAAGATCAAATGAACATGAATTTCAATCAAAAGAGAGGCTATTGTACAATATATTAAAACATGAGGTTCTGCCTACAGTAATTATTGTGCACAGCTCACAAAGGGGAAAAAAAGGCAACACTATCAATCACAGTCTGTCCACATTCAGTCAATATGAGCCCCTCCCCTGCTTTGTTGCACAGTTTTTTCTTTGTTAGCCATATTATACAATACATGGGGCTTTCAAGAGCTTGGCATTGAATGTGCATTAAGGAAGGCTCTCGAGATCCTTCTTGAAAGTAATTCGATATCTTTTCTTGCTTGAGAAAATTGCAATAAACTATACAGCATCTTCTTTTTCTTTTTTGTTGTTTTTTATTGTTAAATCATCAGTCATCTGCTACTTACCACATTTTCCTTTCTATGTGATCATGCTACACAGAACACAACCTTCTCATATGTTCATCTGCATTACAGTGACAGTACAAGCACCACTCATTCAGGCTGCTAAAGGACTTGATTCTGCATCCAAGAGAAACATCAGGACCAAGATTTTCATTTTGCAGCACTGTGAAAGGTTTGCTGAATAAGTAGATGCTTTTAATTTTCATGCTAAGCAACTGCTGGGGATAATATGGAACACACTGTCTTGCAAGAATCCCACCACAGCATCTGTGCATGCTAAAAGACTTCAACTGCATAAGCACATCAAGGCTGGTGGCTCCAGGATTTTTATGGGGTTTTTTAGAGAAGTGGGAAGTAACACTACACATGTAGTTCAATGTCCTTCTTGTCCGTCTTTCTGCTTCTACTTCCCAAAATATTGCTGGTAGGCAACTTCTATATCAATCAGAAAGTGTAGTATGTATCCTTGGCAGGATTCCATTGACACTTTAAAAATATTTCCACCACTGCTTTTGAAATTCAAGTTCTTTCCCTCCCTCACACCCATTTTTTAACATTTTCATCTTCATTGTTTTAAAATTGTTCTTGACTTCTGACTTTTTCTATTTTTGCTCAAAGTTTTATTGCAGTATGTCAAAAGCTCTATTGCTCATTTGGATATTTGAATAAAGTACATTTTAAAAGGTAAGAGTCAACCTTCACAAATTCATAGCTTTATGGTTACCCAAGTATAATTTCTGAGTTATCTATAATGCATACACTAAAAACATTAAAATGCTGATATATATAATTTCCTCCAACTGGCTATAATACATCCTGTTTCTGTACACCTCACCACATCTGTGGATATAGTAGTAAATGACCCCCTTCCAGGGTGAGCTTTCTCTTAGGGAAAGCACCTATGGAACCAGTTTATGCTAAAGCTGATGGGAATTTTGTCCTCAGGCTTCCTACCAAAATTAGAGCAGACATGAAAGCTCTAACACATGTGTGTTGAAAGGGTAGGGCTTGCTGCCCATTTTACTGAACATAGAGGTGTTTGTTTATTTACCCATGTCAGTGAAAATCTTTACATTCTCTAAGCTGAAGATTCACAGGGATGCTTGAAATTAAACAACAGAAGCAAAATGTCCTCCTGCACACGCTTGAGGGTACGATCACAAATCCTGTAACCAGGGCTTTATCTCAAGAGGGTTATAAAGCTGCAATAAAAACCATTTTGTTGCTACGCTGTCCCATGATGGGGCTGCTGTTCTCTCATGAATATTGGAGATGTCCTGCACTTAGCCATAAATGCCCCCAGCATTACAAACCACTAAGCACTTGACTCATTCCAGCAAAACACTTTCAACCCACACAACCTGAAGTGTGTATCCAACCCTATGCAGACTATTTCCAAGTTCATTTACACAGCAGAAGAACCCTGTATGGTTGTGTCCTATACACAATGTTCTAGACAAAGGGTACCAAGGTAGGGTAAGGACATGGTCTTTATATCAGTCCAGTGGATAAAGCCTGTAAGCTGAAACCACAGCTGCTGATTTGCTGAAGTTTTTCACCTAACTTATGGGACTGAGTTCATCTCCTCTGACTTCAAATTATTTTCCTGTGAAAGAAGGAACTATTAGTTCCTTCCATACTGTCAGCATGATACCTCATCAAGGTAGCCATGAAAGTTACAGCCAAAATACGTAAGATGGACTAAAGAACACATGAGATGGATTTCATGAGAAGCTTGGCATTAAAAGACTTGCATAAAAGCTGTAGTTTCTTTCCTGTTATCCATACCCCATGGCCACCACCCAAAGCTGGAGCAAGCAGCACCTGGCAGAACTCTCACAGAAGCAAGAGGCAGATTTTATAGCACAGCATCACATTTGAGCAGTAAAACCACTTCCACACTACAACTGGCTTATCTGTGACTAGTGAGTGACTTAACAAGATCAGCCTTGTCAACTTTTTAAATACCAGCACTGTCCCTATACCTACTCAGTGCTGAGCACGGCTTTTCATCATTAATTAGTCACGTTAGGACGAACAGCAGAGGAGATACAGGGAAGTAACTGCAATGATGCTTCAGTTCTGTGCAAGTCAAGGGGAAAAAGCATGTGCAAGACAAGTTGGGAAAGTGCCAGGCAATAAATTAAAAATTACTGAAATAAATCCACCCCATCCCTTCACCCCACAGCTTTTGTGGACACAACTTCAAAGGATCAAACAAGTGTAAGTTCAACACAAACCCAGACAAGGAAACTACTGAAGCAATCAGGCTCTCTCTGCTCTAGTTACAACCTCCATTAAAACTACTCTGTGAATTTTTTAAACATTAGTTTTAAAAAAATTAGTTTTTAAACATTTCAAGTTTCACAGATCTTAATGCAAACATTTTAACTGATAATAGCATGGAGAAATTGAGGAAAGTCACATCTTGTAGCTACTTTAAGACTGCCTGGGTTGTCCCAAGGGAATTAGCTGAGAGGAGAGGGACAAAACACTGAATCTATTAAGCATGTTGGGCTAAAAGCAGTAATTGGCTTCACTTGATATTCTGCAGACCTAGTTGCATTATGCTGTATTAACTTTTCATGGCTTCATGCAGTGTACATTTTTTGACATTGCTTTCCCCTTGTCCCCATGAGAGCAGTCTGTCTATTCGTTCATCTCTGTTTACATTCTTTCAATAAATTACACGGATAACTCTCTATTTTGCCAATTCTTCACTACTGGCATTTTTAGCTTTGCATTTACATGAGACATTCTAAGTTTATGAATTGAATTGGAGGCCATAAAGTTAAAACTAACAAGGCTATAAAAATGAATTTGCTTTAATACTGCAAACATGCTCACAGCAAAACATTAGTTGCAGCACGTTTTTCCTCATTTTCTCCTTCTTCCCCTTCTCATACAGCACTTGCCTCAAGCCATGCAGGAGAAGGCACCTCACCCAAGCCCTTCATTAGCAGAATCTATCATAGTATAGCATATAGAGGAGAATCTCCATTTATAAATTTAGTTCTAGGGCAATCCAACAAGCCTATCCACAGCAGTATCACTGCAGTATCACAGTTGGCGAGTAAAGAAGTTCTCATTATGTGGAACACAACTGGAAATAAACTGAGCTGATGCTCAGGAATTTCCCAGTAACATCTCTACAGCTGGTCAGAAGAGAAAGAAACTTATATAAATATACTCCAGTGAACAAAAAATTCAAGGTTCTGCAATCAGAAAAAGAAAGAGAAATATTTCCACAAGAAGAGCTGCTAACATCCATACCAAAACAAAGGAAATGAGAAATAGATGGGGCTTGCCAGTCTGCGCCATAATTTAATCTTTACAGCATCTCTCTGGAAGGTTGGGTACCAGTCAGTAGCTGTATTTTCACATAAATGATGCAGACATCAGTTCAGCCTTTCAGAAACAAAGAGACTTCTGCTCAAGAGCAAGTACTGCACCAAACCACCCCACAAAACCAGAAAGGTGAGGTGCTGCTGAGCTCCATTTGACTCACGTTATCTACTGACACAGCCTGCACCACCACTGCATGACATGGCCCAGGGAGGAGCAGGAGGCAAGGCAGTGGCTTTGCTTGCTCTTAAACCAGAAAACTTGTAGGCAAAGATATCATTCTATGGTAGCTGAGAAAATTCAGGTGTTTGCAAACCCAGGGTTTTCAGGATTCTGGGCCAGTCATGGATATTTTTAACTACAATTTGTGTATTTAAGTCTATACCATAGAAAGTATTTTGAAATAATGGGTTAAAAACTACTTCAAAACATCTTAGCTAGACATCAAAACCTTGATAAAATTCTAACATCATGCAAGAAAATAAATTCAAGATGACATGAAATTTAGTGGGATTTAATTTTACGTGCAGGGAGGAAATTTTGTGCAAACAGTCTGAGCAAAGAAATGAGAATCTAATGGCAGATCTGATGATCCGATCCTCAGAAAGACTGCCTAACAATTTCAGGTCATTGATATGAAACCAGTTCCTACCTTAAACAACCAAAGCTAATTTGAGTGTTTAATGTATGAGTTATTAATTACAATTAGAAACACTTGTCATAGTCCAGACAGAAGATTAAGATTATTTCCTTGACTTACATGGTACATTATCCTGATATTATCTAAACCCACAGCTTAAAACAAACAACGGCAAGGATAAAGATCACTCCCAAGAGCACAACAACAACAAACCTGTTAGATTGAGTTGAAAGGAGTTTTTTAGTGAAAATAAAGATAATAGATTAGCTTTCTCCTGTGATTTGCATTTAATTTTTGGCTTGCTAATGAGTAAAACTTCCAGATTATACAAGACTTTCATAATACAACTTGGGAGAAAAGTCCAACTATTTAAGGCAGGGAGCAAGAGCTATTAGAGCTGTTGATAAGCATTTTCCAAAATAACATTTCCATGGCAAACAGCACTTCATCAAACAAGATTTGATTAATGAAAAATAAACCAAAACATTCCTATAAAGCTGAACAAGTTTGACCTTTCTAAAATGCAATTTGTAGTTTTCATGTTGTCTTATATGAAGTTAAAAAATAGACAATAGATGTGAAATGTTTTTTCCTAAAGGGAAAGAAAAACATATAGACCTTTCATGGAAGATTTTGATGCTTTGTTGTTAGTCTGCTTAAAAAAGAATTTTTCATTTGTCCCAGAACTTTGTATCAACTGGAAGAACCCATCTCCTACAAGATTCCATGATTTTATAACCTCTCCTCCTTCTAGAAGGTACAGGTGGGTGTACCTTCCCATGAAGATGCATGATCTTCAGAGTCAGCATCAGAAACCACAGCTGGGCACTTGCCATTCATTTTTGAAAAGAAGCAAAGATTTTTTCCAAGCTAAACTGAAGAATGTATCTGCCTGCTCCTTGCCACACATGTGCATTTTGTTAATTTGTGAACATCAGCTCTGAAGCAGATTGAGAAAGACAATAAAACACTGCTGGAGCTTGCAACCTTTGTGATATGTGTCCCTGAAAGTGGATTTGAAACAGAAAAATTCCTGGCACTTCAGGCAAATAAGAGTCTCATTATTTGACTCACAGGGAAGACAGTTATGTTGTGTTATTCCTAAAGTTAGGCATGACAAGCTGTGTCCTAGGCCCGAAGGGTCCATCCAGAAAAGCAGCTCTCCCTTGTAGGTCCCAGGCTGCTGCAGGAGACAGAAGCAGAGATGTACAATCCTACAATGTAGCTCAGGCAGTGTCTGAAGGCACCAGGCTGACATTTGCCCTAAGCCACCCTGTGGAATCACAGCTAAACTGGATGAACACAAGTCTTACAAAACCCAAATTTCATACACCTTTTTTTTTTTTTTTCAATTTCTTTAAGTGGTCATATTACCTAAAGAGAATCCACAATTCTCACCCCCATCAGAAGGAACATTCCTTTTTCCCCACAAAATGACAGAACCTATTTGTAGAATGGGATACGATTACCCATTCAATGCCTTCTGCAATTTCAGGGCAGTGAAGAAATGTCATCAGAGATTTCCTCTGCATGTACTTCAAGGAAAAGGAAAAGGGGAAGAAGAACAGAATAGAACAATTCCTCTGGAAGGGAGCTACAATGATCCAGTCTGACTGCCTGACAGCTTTGGGGCCTACCACAACTTAAAGCATTGTTTTAATGGCATTGTCCAAATGCCTCTTAACTGACTGGCGTGGGGCATCAACCACATCTCCGAGAACCCTGTTCCAGGAGTTGACCACCCTCTTGGTGAAGAAGTGTTTCCTCATGTTAAGTCCAAACCTCACCTGACAGATGAAGCTTTGAACCATTCCTATGCATCCTGGTATAGGATCCTAGGAAGAAGAGACCAGTCAACATTCCCCTCTTCATTTATTCTCAGGAAGCTGGAGAGAGCAGTAAGGTGGCTTCTTAACCCTCTTCTCTCAAAGCTACACAAAACCAGTGTCCTAAACTACTCCTCAGAGGACACTCCTTCCTGCTCCTTTACCAGCATTGCTGCCCTTCTTGTTCAAATATCTTAACATCCTTTTTAAATTGTGGGGCACAATTTATGGGATTAAATTCCTTTACTGTGTTCCCTTGCAGTATAAGAACACGATTAGCACAGTTACTAAGCAAATTGTTTCAGGATGTGCTATGTCAGCATTGCACAGCCCTTTGCAGAGAAGAAAGCACAGTCCTTGAACACAGTAGCTATCAGTTTGTTTTCAAGCACAAGTCAACACATGGGCTTTAGCTCATAAATCCCATGCAATTTTAAATTCTTGCTACTTTTGCTACTTACAGACTGTCTTTCCTGAAGGTCTCTGGACAGGGGGCACTCATGGTAAACAAATTCATCTTTAGACTTATTCTGGCTGCTGGTCTATCAGATCTCTGTTTGGACACACTGAGCTTGCATCAAAATATTAAGGTTCTTTAACGGAACAGACAGTCTGGCAGCTTTCTTCACTCACTACAACAGTTTTGCAAACCAATTATTATTATGTGTGCCAAAAGATTGCTTTTCATCTATTTTCTATTTCTTCTATTAATTTTATGAATTCTATTAATTTTCTATTTCTTATTTTAATTAAAAAGTTCTATCCAAATAACATCATACTGATAATACAATTATATTGATATAAGATGATCTCAGGTTTCAGGTGGGCATATAGAAAACCTTCAGTCCTGCTTTGCAGTTATCTTACAGGTGTGTAGAAGGTCTTAGAGAGAGGCAGTTGTCTTTTTTTGTCAGGTGGACAGCTGGCCAGTCAAATCCTTATCCACACCAACGTTATCAGCAACAAGCTTTTTAACCAGATGCTTGCAGAATTCCTTTAAAAACTCAGCAAACCTTTATTCACACTGCTACAGAGTAAAGCATATCCCTATAGACAGGAGCATCACACTGATCCAGCAGCATTTCATCTCTTGTGACTTTTCCAGTACCTGGGATGATTTGGCACTTTCTCCATAGAAATTTCCAAAAGGGAACCTCAGTTAATGCCAGCTGTGGTTATTTTCTTTCCTAGGAGGCAGTTATCCATTTTGAAAGGGCTTAGACTGACAGCACAGCTTTCTTGTTCAGAGCCCATCACCACAGAGCATCCATTGTTCAGCTGGCGGGTGGAAGGCTGGATGTGCTGCATGGAACTGTGGTCCCACCCATATGGAGATGGGTGAAAGCCTCACTAGGGCAACTTCCAGGCTCTGCCATTCTTTCCTGGATGTGATCAAACATATGAAACAGGGAACTGCATGGCTAGGTCTTTAAATGTAGATTGCAGGCAAGCATCGTTCAGGAAATTTAGATTTCCTGGTCCATATCAAAGTCTTGATTTCATGGCATCTCAACAAGGTAGTGCATATCTGTTGCTGCTCCGGATCAAACTGAGAAAAGCAATAGGCATAGAAGATCAAAACCTCAAACAAAAGATCTCCATCATGAACAAGGAAGGCCAAACCCAAAACCTCAAAATGTGGTTTATGTTCAAAAAAAAAAAGTTACTGTAAGTATTTTATTTGCCGGCACATAAGAAGTTAGGACTGAGATCACAGCCACACACTCCCTACAAGACCACACACTGCATTCAAGCTCTTGTACAAGCTGCCTCTGTTTAAAGGTAGAAGCTGTGCAAATGTAACTGAAAAATATCTTTATAGCCTCATTTTCCCATTACAGAAAGAGTCACTAATTTCTTCATTGTCATTACTTTTAGCTCACATGTATAATATCCTGCAGAACATTAGTCTCCATAGAAATTTGTCAGGCACTAATATTTGGGACTAAAAGAAATATAATCTTGTTTACAGCTCTAACTACAACACTTCTTACTTATCTTGGCATGTTTCACTCACACAGAATGATGTTTCAATTTTTTTTTTAAGGTTTTCCTAACTCAGCCACATTATTATAAGCTAAATTCAGCATGTTCTGAAGATCCAGAAAGACACAAAGAAAGAGCCACATCAAAACACAACTCTGATGATTCTTGCTCTCCATAACAGGTTAGCCACAGATTAGCCACAGCTTAGGGTTAAGTACTTCCTTTTGTGGAACTAGTTTGTACCTCCAGTTCTTGATGGCTGAACTGTGGCACCACATGAACCCGAACACTCTCCCAGAAGTAAGTCAGTTTCTTCAGACAGTGAAAAGCACAAGTTACTAAACCCCCTCAGCAACACTAAACACAGTCAAGCCAGAGTGGGATTTTTCGAGCATCCACCAAAGTAGATGGCCAAAAACCTGCCGGGACCAGGAGGAGGAGGGTCATTCCAAATCTTTGTGCCATTTCTATCCACAGCCCATTGCACATCTCTGCAAGGCTCTTCTGAGCTTTTCACAGCAGTTGAGAGCTCTCCCTCATCCTTCTAATCCTTCAACAGCCTTAGGGATTCTTGGTAAAGGACTACATCAGCTGTAAAATAACCTAAATACACAGATACTGAACAGGAAAACAAACAGTGTCCTTCATGCATCTGTTCTATGATGAACATTTTGCATACACATATTTACATAGCAGCTACCAGTTTCACCACCCAAGTGCATTAAAGCTACAGTGGAATCCTCTTCCCTGTGTGGCACAGGCAGGCAGCTCTTGAGTTATACTTTGGTATTCACACAGAAAATAATTGGTGCTGGGGTCTTGCTTTGTCCTATCCTCTGTGTGGCAACATCAGTTTTGTAACATAATTTGCTTGGCCTCCAAGTCTGCTGTCCATCAGAGATGTAATCCGTGTGCTCCAGAGTCACACTGTGAATCAAGCCAGTGCCTTGCAAGAAGGCAGGCTGAGCAGACTTGCTTCAGAGCAGCACTGGAGGTTGGAACAAATCTTTTTTGCCAAGTATTTCTGACCTAAGACTAATATCAGAAGGAAATGCAGCTTCCACTAGAAATGCTTCTAGGTCCAGTCTTACGAGCTTCCCAATTTACAGAGGGTAAAACCTGCCCTGGAACAAGTAACCTATGTATCAAGCACTAAATTAGCATGCACTTGATGTCTGCTCAGCAGAAAAAAAAAAGTGCTTTTGGCTGCAGGAATGCAACTGAGCAGCATCCTACCCTCTTTCAGCAGTGTAGCCTACCAAGGGGCACCTGTGTGCCAGGATCTCTGCTCCCTTCCTCCAGATGGCATAAGGACCAGCAGGACTCATTACTTGTTTTCCACATTTTGTTGTGTTCTCTTTGGAGCACTTCTAGTTTAGACTCTAAAGAAATCATCATAAAAAGATATTACATTTGCACATAATGCAATGCCTAGAATGAAATGCCAATTCTTAAGTTTTGTTAAATTACTATATGGTTGTTGACTAACTATTACTGTAAAAAATTATGTTAATTATGTAAGCATAAAATCTCTCGGGTCTCTTTTCCTATTTTCATTACTTGGAATTAAAAAAGCAGACATAATTCCAATATCTTAAAAAAAGGGTGAGTCTAGTTCAGAAAATAAATATTAATCAGATATTTTTCCTTCCTCCCAGAATAATATCCTTCTCTTTAAAAACAAATAACAATTCAATGTCCTAATAGTGAGAACTGAGCTCTTTTACTATACTTCTCATTAAACAGTTCTACTTCTTGATTTTGGCTTTATTATAGCACAGAAAACCCAACTGAACGAAGAGAGCACTGGTCCCTTTTCTTCCAGAGACTGCCAAAGAAGACACACAGCAACCCGATGTGCCAATTTCCATAGCACACATTCACTCCTAGTGTGATTTCTCATTAACAAGGCAGCCTAAATCCAACAGGATGGGCATTCTTTTACCAGAGGCTGCAGAGCACAAGGTAGGTGAAAGAGCAATTTGAGTATTTTCTTTCATACCCAACTGTACCGAGAGCATAGATTTGATCAGCTGCCTGCTGACAGATGTATCGCTGTTTACTCCTTGTCCTTGCTTGTGGGTTTCTCCTCTGATCTCTAACAGGATCCACTGGGGCTTGCCAAGCTTCAGCTGCTCAAGTCTCTTCTCACAGGAGCCCGTAATGCTCATCACAGGAAGCTGTGTAAAATTCAGCTACCAGAGCATCATATACTCACTAAAACCCAGAAGGGACCATAGCGGTCCTCAGATGACAGCGGGCAGATCTCAGTTTCAAGAAAAACAGCAGTCACACATTTAAAGGTGAAATACAACCCAGAAATAAAGCCCCAGTGTTGGGAATAACTGGGAACAATTTACAGAGTCAAATACCTGCTTTTATCATTTTGTGTTTTCATAGGTTTCATACTGAATTTCTCTCCTTTTATTTAGCAGCAGAAAATTTATAACAATAGACCATCATTATTTGTTATATTTCCTTAAAGGCTTTGTTTGATTTACGAGGTGAGCAAATCAAAACAAAAAAAATATAGCTGCTTCTAAATTTATGAGTTGGTGCTACAGACTGTCAATATTTTGAAGAAATGGTATTGCAGTGGCTAAGAAAGATAGTCAACTCTTTCAATACTAAGATATTTTAGTGCTATTTCCACTAACTACTCAATGTCTTGCTGTAGTAAGACGTTGCCATTTCTATACAGTACAGCACCTTCTGGGGTGCATGGGCAGCCAAAAAGACAGAGCCAAAATAACACAGTTATTGGGTAAGAAGCAAGCATCTTCCCATAAGAGAGGCAGAATTTCTAACCCAGAACAGACATGCTGAAATGCTGGAGACAGAACACACTTGTATATATATTCAGAAGAGGATTAAGGCTTATAGGAAATTTCCTAGATAATGTTGCCACATAAAACTAGTGTTATCACCCATAGAGACAGAAAGCAGCTATGAGCAGCTGAATTATGCCTTCCTGATGAATATCATCTTTATTGCTCTCATGCCCTTAAGATCAAATTAGCTCATACTGGATAATTACCCATGTCCCAAAAATGTGCTCATCATCAAGAGTAAGCTCAGATTTAGCCATCAGAACCTTAGCCAGGCTAATAGACCAGGCCATTTCAGGCAGGGATAGTTAGCAGCAAGTCTACTGCTAAGATAGCAAATGTTGCTTCCAAAGGAAGCTGCAAAAGGATGCTGGGGTTAAAGCTTTTATCATTGTACTGTCGCTAAATTTGCAATTTTTAAAGCAACTTGGCCATCTGGAAAAGGGAAGGCTTGGGGTAACATGAAGGGTAACCTCATGTAACTGAAGGGGGCCCACAGATAAGAGACTTTTTGCAAGGATGTGTAGTGATTGGGCAATGCAGAGCAGCTTCAAACTGAAAGAGGGGACATTTAGATAGCAGGAAGAAATTCTTTACTGTAAGAAAGAACCTGTTCCAGTGGTGAGGCACTGGAACAGGTTTAAGTTCTTCCCTGTGTGGAACTAGTTTGTACCTCCAGTTCTTGATGGCTGAACTGTGGCACACATGAACCCAACCACTGTCGCAGAAGAAAGTAAGGTTCTTCAGACAGTGAAAAGCACAAGTTACTAAACACAGTCAACAGGTTAGCCAGAGAAGTTCTGGATGCCCCATCCCTGGCAGTGTTCAAGGTCAGGTTGGATGGGGCTCTGATTAACCAGGTTGACGAAAAGTATCCCTGCCCACTGCAGGTTGGAACAAGAGGATTTTTAAGGTTCCTTCCAACCCAGGCGATTTTATGATTCTTCAACATACATTTTTCAAGAACAAGATTGCCATCACCTAACAAGGCATATTAGGAGCTTTCTATGAAAAATGGCAGCCTTCTGAATTATTTCACATCCAGTTCTCTGATATGCCTTTGATTTTCTCTACTGTAATATGCAAGAGGATTGATGTAAAGCATGACAGCCTAGATCTGTGGCAGGGTAACTGCATTAACCAAGACAGTGCATGCTCTGGGTTAACAGCTGAGACACTCCATCAGCAATTTAACCCTAACAGCAAGGAATATTTTGCAAAATGGATAGATGTATAAAAATTCACAAAAGCAGTTGTCAACTTCTAAACTCATAAGAAATTGGGTAAACTTGGAAATTCTTTTTGAGCTCATGTCTTTAAGTACAGTTTGCAGTGTGATGATGACTATTGTGGAAGAACCTGGCTGAATTATAATGCACATCTTACTGTGTTACTGGCAAGATTACTATCAGGTTATTAAATTCACTCTTCTGTTGTTTGTACTTATTAATATACTAAACTTCAGTCTTCCTGAATTTGAAACGTGTATTTATTAACTTCTTTGGAGCAATGAAATAACTCTTCCTGAATCTTAAAACAAAATAAGTCAAGCTCTTAAATAAACAAAAGCATTTTCTAAAATATTTTACAGGAAAGACATATTTCATGTAGACCTTGATTTCATCACAAAAAGTCATAGGAATCACAGGAGAATTCAGGAGTACCACTCCACTCAGAATCAGCTTAGGCAGAGTACAGCCCTACCTACATATTGCTCCTAGGCCTGATCATCCAATCAGATTTTATTTATGCATCTATTTAAACACCTGCCCCTAACATGGGCACACAAAGATTGCAGGAGACCACATCAGAAGTGTTTCTAAAGACAAGGAAAATTATACCCTCCACTCCCCCACTGTCCACAGGCTTAGTCCTTTTACCACAAAAGATTGGTCAGATGCTTTACTCCTGGTAAATCCATGCTGTTTCCCCACTACCCTTTTTTCTTTTAATCTATTCAGAAATGTGTCATTCAGCTGTAAAATAGATCTAAAAACATACAGCTTTTTTTTCCCTTTTATTCAACACTCACAATAGTAGGCCAATGGAGGAGGCCAGCAGGTGCTAAGAACAGAAGTCAGGCACTATTTAAGATATTCATACTGCTCTGTTCTTTGCATAATAGTCCAAATTCAAAATACTTGTGCCAATTCATATTAAAACCTATCTTCAATAAAGAAAAAAAGGTAAAGCATTATATCTGTCTGTTGTGTGCACACATAAGGTATGGGTGGAGCCTGGCAAGTAGTTCACACTCAAGACCCCTAGAAATGCATAACTACGGAAAAATTCCACCTCTGACTGAGCTATCAAGGGAAGCATCAGTTCTAGCATATGTTTAAGTGTGGTGTTCCAAATTACTACCAGTGATTTCAAGAATAAATCAAAGTCTTTCTGCTTGAAGTAATAAACATTCATAGCCTTTAAACCAACATATAATCATCATTTTGTTAATGCTCCTTGAAGCCAATAATACCCAAAAAGTAAATACTTAAGAGCAACTGAGAGGCTTGGGAATAAATACTATTTTCTAAGTATCAGCATTTATGACTAATGCAGTTTATCATCATCCCAAAAGAACAGCGTAGGGTACTGTGACTGCTTGCTCCTTGATGCTACAGCTACCAACACAACCCCACGAACTTCAAGGTTACCATATGACAAATAACAAATTATGTGGCAAATATTGTCTTCCAAGTAAGCAAACTCTTAATTAGATCATATGGAAGAGTCATGATTTCAGTCCTCAAGTGAAATTGGTCTACTTTAAAAAGCTAGACTGTTTAACTAGTGAGTAGTCTGCATATTCTTAGAAAGAGCAGTAGTCAGTACAGGGAGAAAAAAACCCCAACAACAACGAGGTTTTGTTCAACAGGAACATATGTTGGGAAGAGCACTGATTTTAATGTTTGCCAGTAATATCCATCAAGCCTGTATGTTTGCTCAGGACCTTAAGGCTAAGTATATAAATAATTTCAAGATCAGTATTTGATAGCTCAGCTACAGAGAGGTCAATATAACACATATGCACATATTGTTGGGATGTCATGCTGACATCTCACTATAAAAAACAAAAAACTAACCAAGTCGTGCAACAGACATCAGAAAAAAAAAACAAACCCCAGAACAGACACATCCACTCTTTCATGTATGCAGCATGAAACCTGGGAAAAAAAGGAATAAAACTAAGACCTATGTTTACAATCACCAGAATCACATGCATTAAAATAATACAGATTCTGAACAGAGAAAACTGCAGTTTTCCAGGAACTGTACTGTCAGAGGGTATTTTAAAAGGGACCACAAAACATGGATAAAAATGAGCATTTCTCTCTCTTGCCTCTAATGCATGTTAAACATAAAATGGAAGGGGAAGCCAAGGCAGCTCCTATAGACATGCTCAAAATCAGAAATTTAGATTTCTGCAAAAGCTGCAAACCTTCAACAAAAGACAAAAACTGATGCCACACAAACTCTGTCTTAGAGCAGACTGATGTATGCAGATATTTTCATCAGACTATTTTTGATCAGAAGAAAAAAAAACCCTTCAAATATCTTATATTGTTAGAGAGATTAATAGAAAGAACAATGAGAGTAGCCCTATGCTTAGTCATAGTAGGAGCTTGTCAGAACTTGCCAAAACCATCTGCACATTTCACCAGTACAGAAAGGTACCGGTAATTCCTAGAAACCCTATGCAAGTACATCACTCACCATACATCCCTTCTCAGATATTCAGGTGAATCATTCTTCTAAAGTGACAGAATCATATGCAACTATTAGCTAATTAAAAAAAAAAAAATCCCTGCAAATCCAACTGAAAGCAGTATTTATCTGGAGAGAAATAAGACCAAGAGCTGCTTTTACTCTCTAGGTAGATCTTCACTTGCAACTAGAACAAGTTCTGCCCAGGTATTCCCCACAAGTACTTTGTCAGTACCCATCCTGAATATATTTTTTCTTAAAAGAATCTCTTTCATTTTGTACTAGAACTTCTTGGGAAAGGTAAAGGACTACAACAGTATTTTTTACAAACATCATCCATTATCACACAAGAAAGCCTGAAACTCAAGTGTCAGCTGGTATCTGCTTACAATGCTTATTGCAGTGGAACTTCTCTCCCTCCTCAAATGAGAGGTGTGTTTGTGAGGCCTCCTATTTGAGTTCACGCAATTTCTCAAGTTGCACAAGCAGAAAAGAGTTGAATATTTCTCAACCGAAGGTATCCGCTCAGAGTTTCCTGGCAAAGGCACTTTTTTGTCTGATTCCTCCATGCTGCAGCTCAAACTACCATCAGATCATGAAGGCCCAAGAGATCAAAGGAAAAACAGTGTCACCTCAAAGAATCTCATGTTTCTTGATTGCTCCCCAGAGATGAGCTGCTGCATCCAGATGCCACCCAATGGCAGGAACAAAGCTAAGCAGCAGTGCCCTGATGAAGCTGAGGCACTACAAAGTTTATCTGAGCTCAGGTATCAGCTCTTGTTTTCTCTACCGAAGTCTCAGCCTCTGTTCAGGTCACAAAGGACTTTGCACAGTTTGTTCCTGGCATGCTTCAGGCTCAGCTTATACCATGAGCATGACTTGCCAGAAGTGAGAAATGATGAAAGAGGAAGAGGGGAAGAGTCCTCAGGCCCTTTTGCAAGGTCACCAGTAGCAGGTGCCGAACAGGGAACCGAGACACAAGGAAAAAACACAAAACACAAGCTTTATAGGGATAAGAATTTGGGCATGCTGAAAAATTATTAATGGGTACAGTTAATTAATGTCCCAATGAGGACAGCAAGCCAGGCAGGAGTTTTCATGCCTACTGCTGGGGGAGTGTGGGAGAAGAAGGGAAAAATAAAGAAAGAATAAATTAGACTGTTAAGACAAATTCTTACATAATTCTACTTGGATATAATAGACCTGATAAAAAACAAAAACTCTCTCCAGAAAGACACAACTGCTGTCCCTTTTGCTCATCCTGTCTCATGGTTTAGATGGAGTAAGTGGGTTGCTGAGTGTCAGAATCTGAGGTTTCATTTCAGCTTGTCTAAAGAGGAAACAAGGGACAGGCAGAGAAGAGAAAAAATGGTATCAAAACAATTTCTAATTTCTTGGCCTCCATTTTAAACCTCTAGGTTTTCCTCTAGTGACTAAAAGGAGAAGGTCCGAAAAAATTACACAGTGCCTCATTAGAGAATTCATCTCCTCCCATGAAGAGTGCAAGAAACACGAATTTTCACAAAGCTTTAAAATATTATTTTCCACAACGAGCACTAAAACTGGCACCACACTGCTTTAATCTCTTGCTCGAAGTCATGGTGGGACAGGTTACCTCCAAATGGTGAGTAGGAAATAGGAGGTGGCTGTGAACCTTGGGATAATGATGCTTTAGCAGATGTTTTTAGAGGTTTGCCTGAAATAATCCTGGAAGTAATGTTGCCAACCTTATTCAGTGCAAGATTTAAATGCCTGCTAGGAATTGCATTCTTCCCACAAGCATTGGAGGCAACCGGAGCATACATGTGAATTTGAGAAGGAACTCAACAGGAACACTAGGTTAGAGATCCACCTGGAGTTCCAATGCCATACAATGATGGCCTCAAAGACTTTGAGCTTTGCTTCCAGGAGTGGTAAGAGGGGGCTCTGAAGTGGGAATCTCTCAGACAAGCAAAAAGAGAGTTACTAGAAGACACAGGGCTGTACCCCGAGTCAAACAAAGGAAGAACAGCTGAATGATTTACACCACAGGCTGAGAGGAACTGATAAGAGAAAGGCACAGCCTACAATATCTGTAGCAGGGGGTTCTCTACACAGTGGCTAATAGCAGCATCTTCTGGGTTTCAGAGCTCCTGCAAAGCCATAGCACAATAAAAACATATCATGACAAACCCTTCAGGAAAGGGACAAGAGATACACATCTGCAAAGACAGAAGAAAATACAGTAACTCTACCAACGCACGGGAAGCGTCAGCTATCAAGTTCAGACTGAACCCCAAAAAGCTGGGGAAGCAGACATACAAATAATTCACTCAGTAGAACTGGAAAAGTGTATAACAGAGGGAAAAATATGATTTTGCACAAGACACAAGGTAAAAAAGTTAAACAGAAAAGCAACATATAGGTGCAGTAGAGAAAAGCCACAACAAAGTTTATAAAAAAGACTTTGTGTACCGAATCAGAGCTAATAACTATGACAAGAAGATTATGCCTATCCTTGCAAATAAAGCAAAAGCACACAGCAGTGAGATAGCAGGCAGTCTCAGAAGATGAAATATTGTATGCATATGACAAAACTAAAAAGAATGAGAGCAGTTTTAAATCACAGACTAGTAGCAACACCAAGGACATATTTGTGTGTAGCAGGCACAAAATAGATAACACAACTAAATGGCTCCAGAGACAGCAACCAATATCAGAATTATATTTTCACACCTTTACTAGAAACAGACAGGGAGGTAAAACACAAGATAAAAGAAAATCAACATGAATCTCTAAGAGTAAAGCTTCATCCAGACCATGTACTCATTCTCCATCCAGAGATCATGCTGTTACCTGAAGAGGTGTGAGCATTACAACACAAATCTTTCCTAAAGACATTAAGTAAACTCAAAGGTTATTTAGATTTACAAGTTGTAAAAGTGTCTTTTGAAGTTTTCAACTCATAAGTTGTGCTGTAGTTATCAAGTAGTCAGAAAGAGTTAGGTCCCACTGAAATTGTACTTAAAAAAAAAAAAAAGAAATTAAAAAAATCTGAGTCCTGAAATTGTTCAGTGAGGCAAAAGGGACCTTTCAACAAACAATTCCGAGGTTCCCAGTGTTCAGAGCTTTTGTTCCATGTTCACTTCTGCTGAGGGAACAAACTATCACCTCAATGGGGAAAAAAAAATATTTTTAAAGTCTGACAAGCAATTAAACTTACACCATACCATTGCAATGATATCCAAATGTAGGATACCAACAGACAGAGAAGACTTTATAGTAAGGTCACTGCAGTACAACTACAAGTTAAAAAAATGATCAAGGGATATATCAGTGACTTCTGTAAGACAGTCTTGCAGCAGAAAAGCATAGCATCTCAATAAGAACATAAACTGTTAAACTAAACTTGTTTCAGACCACTTCAAGGTAACAGCTGGGGGTGGAGGAGAGGGAATTAAAAAGGAAAAATTTATATCAACTGCACCTGCATAATCAGACACTGCAGGAAAAAAAACTTCATACTCAAGCACATTTTAACTGTCAAGGTGTTTTGAAAAATACTTCAGTGTTACACACAGTGAGAGAAAACACTTTGGCTGTGTAATATAAAATTCTTTTTAGACGTTTCTGAGAAGTATGTGGGAGTTACTCTGAAATAGAACCATTTCTCTGGAGGATCAAAGGATACAGTGCATTCCCCACCAGAGCCACGACTGTTCCCAGCACAGAGCTGTGATGTGCATTAGGATATCCAGCTTCAGCAATAGGCTGCAGTTGTGCTGAAATGCACAGCAGATTTTCAAGAATAGTAGAAATCACCAATTTCACCAGGAAAAAAAAAAAAAAGAGCCCACAATAACATCATTATCACAGACTATTATCTAGACAACTGGGAACTTAAAAACCTGTCAGACATTACCTCAGTGACCACTGTAATTAAAGCAATGAACCATTTGCTCAGTCATGATACCTGAAAATGTGAAGTATCATTACAGTAAACTGGGCTCCCTTCTCTTTGTGTGATTTACCTGGAAACAGAAAGTCAGGCATGTCACACACCATTTCCATAACAGAGAAGTCAATCAAATAGCAAAACTCAATAGCATTTAAAATTGTTATGTCTAGCCAAGAGGGAAAAAAAAAAAAAGAAAGGAAAAAGTGTGGCAGGCCATTCTGAACTGAAGAAACTGATAAAATATTCAAGCAGCAGAAGTGAGTTAAAGGCAGTCCTGTGTGACATTAAGACATGCATTCTGCTACGTGACAATCACACACAGCAGTTTGTGCAGTCTTGAAATGCACAAACAACCCTGCTAAACACAGCAGAAGAAAGGTCAGTTACCAGAAAGGTTAAGTGATTACTTGCATTAGCAGGACAACATAGATCTGACTGGTTGTAACAGGACATTAAATAGCTTACTTATATAAAACATTTATTTTATGCTCCTCACAGTGGTTCTGACACATCTTTTGCAGGAGAAGTGTTTACCAGTGTGTCAGGCCTGTGGCAGAACAACACATACCACTGGTTATTTTCTTCCAGCAAGCGCATTATAAAATCACAAGAAAGTGCAGCACAAAGGAAAGAACCTGGATGCTAAACTGCTTTCACTACCTCCCTTTTAACTTTTATTAATGAATAAAACAAAAATAACATTTATGAAAGCTACATTTAACTCCAAAATGTAAGAGGAAAATAATTTTAGGTCAAAAACTAGATCTAACTAAGTCTATTTTACTAGAACAACATCATTAATTACAATCCAAAGCTTCCATAAGTTTAGAAATAAAATCAAAATTCCCCCTATTTAAAAGTAGGCATAGCTACTCCTTGATATTCACAGTACCCAAGAAAGAATGTACATCTATTGATGCATTATTTACTCATCACCTTGTATACCATCTCACTGGGTATTAATTAACACATGAAAATGTCCAGTGTATTTAATAACTAATTGGAGTGGAAGCTAGATGATGTGATCCCAAATTCAAGCCCTGGGCTGTGGAAAGACGTGTGCTCAATAGGCTATTGAAATATAAAGGCAGTGCTTGGAGCAGAGGAAGGTTACAAGCACCACATTAGCAGAGCTCCCTGCAGCAGAAGTAGGGGAGCACATGCCTGCCCTCAGCAATGAGCATTTGTGGTTGCATACAGGATGAGAGTGAAACAATAGGCTGCTCTTCAGAAATGCATCTCTGGTATCAAATGCCTTTTTCCTTCCTTTTCAGTTGTGAGCCACTAAGCCACAGGAGCATCGTGACTGCATGTCTGATTGCTGCATGAGTATCAGAGAGCACCTTTGAAGTGTCATAATCTGTAATTTAAACCTGTAATACATCTTAACACAATGGACTGCAATATCCCTTCATAGGCAGAAGAGGTGTTCTTACACAAATGCTTTTTAAGTCAGGAAGAAATTTCTTTTTTAAGTGGATTTCAACACACAAACCAACCTACATTAACCAAGACAGTAGTCTAAGACACACAGGAGAGGCACTGTATTTACAGTCAGTCAGATGAAGTCTGACACAGATGGTAACAGGTAGGACATCTGACATTACAGATGATACCATGTCCTTAAACAAATTCCATTATGCCCAGGTACGTATTGAGCTGCAGTAGTTTCAGATAACAGAGTGACCTTTCTTCCATATGTGCTTTGATACTTAAGTAAAGGAGGACAAATTAAGGACAAAATACAAGCTTTCACTTTGAATATTGCCTTCCCTTCTCCATTTCTTTCATGTGCATTACTAGGTACAAAAAGCATCCACAGCAAACCACCACCAAGCTTTCAATAGTCTGTTCACCAGGATACAAGTGGGATTTCATTCGCATTCAGCAGTGCTGTGAAGGGATCAGACTCAATTAAACCACTCATGCTTTTTAGAATTCTCTCTAGCTATCCAGTAAGAGAATTATCACAGTGCAATCTGACCAAAAAGGTAGTCCAGAAACACGAATGTGCCATGCTGTGTTTCTGAATTACTGCAAGCAGCTGAGCAAGCAACTTATTAGCTGTACAGGAAACCAGGCATGCTTGAAAATACAATTACTGCAATGTTAATGTGTCACTGTCACTGATCTGGACTTTAGAGTTGCCTTCACAAAGGGAAAGTGACCAAGAGTGATAAATATGAAATGCAATGGGTGGGAAACTGTCATGTAACTGTTGCCAGGGGGGAAGGGGGGGGGGGGGGGGAGGGTTGTCTTTGCTTTAATTGCTGATTATATGTTTTTATAACAGTTTTTTCCACCTTATCAAAGCACCAAGTAAAACCCTACTATGCACGAAATTCTTTGATGTTTTGGATTCTCCCCTGCAAAATTTCCCTCTCCCCAAGCTTCTGTATACATCAGAGGCAGCTATAGATACTCCAAAGCATGGTTTTAATAAACTGAGATACATATCAAGGACGTGGTTTACAAATATTTTAAGATTTAATGCTTCTGCCTCCTTGTGGCAGATGCTGGCATGAGCCTCCCTCCAGAGCTAGTTCAGCTGCAAACACATTTGTCAGCTCTGAAACGCACAGAAACGTTGGCTCTCCTATAAAATCATTAAAAAGCAGAGTACAGTTCACATTTTAACTGAGTGAGAAGCCACAAGAAGTTTCAGGACGAAAACAGGGAAAACAACGGGAAAAAAAAAAACCAAAAAAACAGGGAAAAAAACCGCTGGAAAATTTGTGGTGTCCCCTCCTCTTCCCGAGTTAATGGCGATTCAGTGCATCCCTGCAGGCATCAGCTCAGGGGAAAGCAAGGCTGGGCTGGGTCCTGATACTCATCTAGAGGCCTTAGCAAGCTGAGGCAACAGGAGTCTCTGGCTTTGATGTGGAAAGCATTAAGTTGCTTGAGACTTGGTCTGCGCAATGCTTACTTGTCTTTTTGGTGATACAATATGCCATGGTGATGGATTACTGTCCCACTGCAGCAGAAGCTGGAAAAGCTGACCTGCCCTACATGTGAAAAATATTCTCTATAACCAAGAATTGCGTTCACCTCTAGATGACAATAATACACGTTTAAGTAAAAACAGAACAGCTGTAACAATTCAGAGTAAATGTCCAAGTGGGTCCTGTACTCCTCCAGGCCTGAGATGAGCAACTGCTCCAGAAAAAGGTACAAAACAAGATTCAAGTATGGAGAGTGAGAAATTCTGTCTTCTGAGCCCTACTGAAGTGATGGCATTCAGAGCAGAGGGTTAGATATGCATCGTTATGTTGAACACACCTTAGTAGACTTCTTTTCCTGAGGAGTTAATGAGCTTTTTTCCATTTGTTTTAGGCACCTTCAGTGAAGAACTTCAGTCAGACTTTTAATGTTGGAACCCAAGCACGTTGCAGGATCCATGCCTCTTTTACCTAAGACTTCGCCAATTCCTTGGTAGAGTTCAGGCAGATCTCCTTCCTCGTGGCACTTCCAAATTACAGATGAGGTTTTAATCAGCACCCGTGCTGGTTTCAAGTTCAAGATATATATTATATATCAGCAAATATATATATTTATATAATATATAAAAATAAGACCCAAGCATCTCTTTGGGAAACTGGCACCATATTCGACAACTCTGAGTGACAAGGTATGAGCCAGAGCTGAAAGTTCGGTGCTTTCAGTTTGCAGCTCTTCAACAAGGCCTTTCAATAGTGATAGTTTTGTTGTATTCAGGGACCCAAATGCAGTAGTTCTTGAGAAAGATCATATCAAGGGCAATATGAGAGAAAGATTTAAATACTCAAAATTGATCCTGCAGATGCTTCTCTAATTCTGTAATGGGGCAAAGTACACAAGGAGTTAAAAAACACTACAGACTGTGTCCCTAAATGAAAGCTTTCTCACTGAAAACAAAAAATAATCACTGCAACCTTAATCATGAAGAATTCATGAACATGAAGCTGTTCTGGAAGAAGAATACCACTCAATTGTGACATGAAAACACTCTAGTTCATGGACACTTCCCATATCAGTCAAAGCACATGGCCTTTTATGGTTTTTTTTCCTCATATTTAAAGCAGATATATCAACAGTTTTACAACAACTGTTATAGGGAAGATTTCATATTAATATTTGTACTGCAAAGACTAGTACAACCACTATTGCTTAGTAACTATAAAACTTTCATATACTACATTTGGGAAATAACATCCTAGAAGAAACAAGATTAAGGAGAAGTTAGAAAACTGGACTTAAAAAAAAAGAAGCTTAAGAAGTTTCTACTTCACAATACAATTTAGTTAGTTAAATAACAGACTGAAATGAAAGCATACCATACTACTGCCCTGAGATAAAAGGCTTAGACCAAATGACTAGAACTGAAAACAAGTAGCCAAAGGGCAGAGAAATCAGAACTTAATCCTACTTTCACTTAGTTTCCCTTAGTTACTTTTCAAAATAAGTGTAAACACAACATTCCTTGACAAAAATCAACACACAGAAAATTATGTGAACCTACAGATGCCAGTAGCTCAGATAATGCTTCACAAACTGAAGTTTGTCAATATCTAGTCATTTGATATGTGCACTGTGCTATTGCCCCAGAGAACAAAGAACACAAGTGATGGAAGGCCAAGTGTAATATATTTATTTTACTTTACTGTGTATTGACTGTAGAATTCACACTTCCCCTTGGAGAAGTGGAACCTCATGAACACCTCCTGCAATGTCCTCTTCTGGACAACTCATGCTTTTCATTTTTGTTATCAGTTACCTGGAGTATGCATCACTCAGTAAGACAGAGAAACTCCTCCTTCAGAAGTTCACAGTGGAGTATGGAGAGATGTACTAAATTCTTTGAGGGAGATATTTTATTGTAGTTTTATTTTCCAAAGGAATCCAAACAGAGCTTGCTGGCCTACTGCATAGTGTCCTACTACAAGGACTACAATTCTACAATTTTCTCCTTGTATGGTCTATTTTCAGTTCAATACAGCTAGATTTCCACTGAGACCATAACATCATCTGTTTATATATTCTCTCAAGTGTTCCCAAGACCTACTTCAATTGTTTTTCTAAGTGTAGGGCCTCTGCTGTAGGTCCTCAAATAAAATGTGTGCAATATTGATCAAAGTCCTGCTTGCACTCCATGCAAGATTCAATATATTCCTATTAGATGGGTACAAGCAGAGCTTGATCTTTAGCAGGATAAGCAAGCTCTGTACTGCAGGACACAATAGAGCTCAGTTGTTCTAAGTGGCTTAGAATTTTGTCTAGTCTTTGGAGGTCCATCTAAAAGTCACTGGAAGGATTTACAGCAATTTTCCCCCCTGCTTCTTATAGTCCAGCAATGGTTATGAAGGCACACAGCATGATTTTGCTCACCACTTCCACTGCCCATAAATGGAAATCACGGAAAGTTAGTTCATGTGCATTAAATCTAAGACACATTAGCATACTCTGCCAGCTTATCATCTCCCACCACAAGTTTTTGATGGTTACATTTGCAATCCTGAACAGTATTCTAGTTTTCCCTTCTGAATTTTGCAGCAATCCAGTTGACAGTCTCATTTTAACCTGTGCATGAAGAGGGATTCAAATCAATCTCATCCATAGAGGCACTGTCATTCATTTTTGGGAGTTCAGATGCTTTCTCCATTTGAGCACCATTCACACTTAATGAAAAAGAAACCAACAAAACATCTCATTTTGCCAGAGTCACATTTTCCTTATATTGTCAGTCACAAATTTATGTTTTCATTAAAGCCTGTAGGATTTCTGCTTGGGCTACTTCAGCGTTTTCAATAACTTCTTAGTTGATTTTGGCTTTGAAGTTTCAATTCAAGTTTCTACATCTATGCAAATTTTGCCCTGATATATTAATTGTCTTGAACATCCACTACAGCTGAAGCAAGAAACACAGTGGTTTTATGACAAGAAGTCACATTTATATAGAATCATTCTTTCTAGTTCTTTGCCTACATTATCCCTATTTCAATTCCCTTCTTAGAAAACTCCATTCTAAATTAAATACCCAGGTTAAGGACCTGGCCTCCCACGTCAGTGGACTTTGAGGTATTACTGTAAGTTACTTGTAGGCCCTTGGTGTTTTTAATAATGTCATCCCCCAAAATGTGTGAAATATTGGTGTTTTTTAAAATAATCTCAGTCAAAGCTGAAAGCCCACATCACAGTCAGGGTAATGGTCACTCTACAGAAGGCTCTCAAACAGTGGCAGAACTACAGAGTAATAAAGATATTCATCATGGAGCTTGAAAACAGAATTTTTAGATAGGGTACCAAGCTATGGATAAGATTGAGTAATGCAAGCTTTGGTGACTTTGGGGAAGTTAACTAGCTTCTGCTAGGAAGACATCATGAGATTCTCAAAGAATTTCCTTCTAAGTCTAAAAGCTGATCATCAGAATGAAACAGGATCTCTAAACATGCTGGGAGAACCAGCACCCTGAACCTTACATTGATTTAAATCACCAATATAAAAGTCTCATTTTCTTTCTAACACCATATTTTCAGATAACTGCCACCCATGCTTAGCATTAACAACTAACTGAGTCACTGTTAATACAGAACAGGGGGGAAAAAAGTCTTTCATTTCCTGATTACAGTTTGATTTCAAATATCAACACAGCTTGATGGAACAAAAATGGAGCACTCACACAATTAAGATCTTAACTCAGTAGGCAACTAATCTGTGCCTTGAAACATGACTAACAAGCATCTTGATAAAAGTGAATTTTATCAGTGTTCAATGACTATTTAAGCTCATGTAGAGACATGTAGTAGACAGCAGAGCTCACAAGCTGTTGAAGCAAAACAAATACCGAGATCTCTAGTTAACAAAAGTTTCTTAGCCAAGACCAGCTCCAAGATTAGACAAAGAGAGCCCTTTCTAGAGTCCACACTCAGAAAACCTGGGACAAAAAAACTGACTTTGAAGACAGAGAATATCTGATTCTCTCACTTCGAGTTAAAATGAATTGTATCCTTTGAGGAACTGGTCCATATGTTCAAGAGGTATTTTCCATCCCCAGCTTTCATGATTCATACATAGATTGCAATTTCATTGCTACGGGGTAAATACATTTTAAATTAGACTATATAAAGGAGCTCTAAAGTTGCCATGACAGTTGCAGCAAAACGCCTTGTCGTTTCTCATTACAAAGCATAACCTATCTTTATAACCAAATTAGCTTTTTCAGCTCTTCCCCCAAATGTAGCCTGCAGATTTATTTTTGTTGATCCACCAATTGTTTCTTTCAGATTTGCAGGGCTAATTATCAAACAGAATGATCATCACTTAGATTATTAAAACAATCCATCAGCCAGCTTTGTTTTCCTTCGTGCAAAAGACAGGAAAGGGGAAGGGCTCTTAAAGAAGTTTTCGTCTGGACCTATTTAGAAAGGCAGAGAAAGAGTTCTATGCCACCAGCCCTGATTTGACCATCTTCCCTAGACATGCTCCCAGCCCCAGATCAGCCCCTGGACACAGCTCAATGCCAGCTGTTAATCCTCCAAAGGTAAACCCTCCTCCTCAGCTAATGTTTGCTCTGGAAAACCATCAATCCCTTTGTTAGTGCAGCTGATGGTGGACCCAGCCATGTCTCTTCATTGCATTTCCTTTCCAGGTGTAAGGCTTCAGGAGCATGAAAGATGACAGGCACAAAGAGCAAAGTCCATCTGTTACTTTTAAATACTAGAACAAGGGGGCAAAAGGCCCCTAAAAATAACTTAAACTCTTCTGCTCCTACCTATCTTGCAATCTTTAAAAACATTGGAACACTGAAAAAATCAGGGGGGTTACAGTAGCATGCATGTAGGCTGCAATTATCATACTAATTATCATCTGCATCAAATCGATTGCATTAACCAGAAAGTAGAATTAAAAAAAAAAAATCCCTCTGAACTGTTCATTCCAAGAACAATTAAATTTAAAGTAAGAAGAAACATGACGAATTGCTGACAAGTGTTAAAACATCATCTGTTGGTATCTTCCCTTTCTTTTAAGATGTCATAGCAAAGTCAAAACGAAGACAGAAGATATCAAATGACACATTTAATAGAACATGAGGCAAGATGTTCGCGTGTAACACGCTTTGTCAATCTTTGCTATTAGTCAACACATCAGGGATACTACAGATAACATAATGAAAAGACCCTATTGTAAGATTATGTGCAGCTTCAAACAATATTATCTGAAGTTTATATGACAAGATCTGAACCTTGGGAAGAGTCAAGAATAATGTTGCTAGACACAGCAAGGAGACAGTTTCCTTAAAAGATTCACAGATTTAAAGAGTTCTGAATTCAATCAATCCACTATAGAATTTTGTTAGAATTCAGCTGTGTAGCTGAGTGAACAACAAAACTAATTAAGCCTGATAGTGAATGTACACACATCTTGCAGCTGATTGACTTTAACTGAATTATTCCTTGAGCTCTGGGGTAAGCTCATCCCTTAACCAGAAAATCTGCACAGGAGCAAAAGTTTAGCCTCATTCTTGAAAAAACACAGATGCCAACAACTGAGTTTTTTGCCCCATGTTAAGAAATTCATAACATGGCCAACGTAAGAGAGCTAATTGTGGACGTCAAGATTGGAGGCAGACTGGGCTGCAGTGATCTCACATTGCTGGAGTTTGCAATCCCAAGAGATACGGGTCAGGTTAAGAATAAAGTTAGGCCCCTGAACTTCAGGAAGGCAAACTTCCAGTTTTTAAAAAAGATATCCGTAGGAATCCCTAGAAGACTATCCTCAGAACAAGGGAGTAAAACAGACTTCTAAGGAAGTCTTCCATAGAGTCCTGGGGCTAACAATCATCACGAGCAAAAATTGGTCAAGGAAGACAAGAGACCCACGTGGCTGGGTAGGGAACTGCTGGTCAAACTAAAGGGGAGGAAGCAAAAGCACAGAGGAAACAAGGACAGGTAATCTGGGAGGAATACAGAGATGACATTCAATTGTATAGGAATGGGGTGAGGAAGGCCAAGGTGAAGCTGGAACTGAACCTGGTAAGGGATGCAAAGAATAACAAGTGCTTCTACAAGGATGTTAAACAGAATAGGAAGGTCAAAGAAGGTGTATTCTCCCCAGTGAACAATACTGGAAAACTGGCAATAACAGATGAAAAGAAGCCTGAAGTACTAAACAAATTTTTTGCCTCTGTCTTCAATGGCAACTTCTCTTCCTATACCTCTCAAGTGGATGGAGAGCACGTTGGGGACCATATTCCGTGCTGCAAGTAAAGAACAGGTTCACCACCACCTGAGGAACCTGAAAGTAAATATGTCAATGGGGACCAATGAAATGCATCCCAGAGTCCTGAGGGAACTGGCTGATTGTAAAAGCACTCTCCATGATATTTGAAAAGTCATGGCAGTCAGGTAAAGTCCCAGGTGACTAGTAAAAGGGTAACATCGCACCCATCTATAAAAAGGTAGAAAAGAGAACGTGGGACCCATGCCAACCTCACCTCTGTGCCTGGCAAGATCACGAAACAGATCCTCCTAGAAGCTGTGCTTAGACAACAGGGAGGACAAAGAGGTGATTGAGGACAGTCAGCACAGCTTCACCAAGGGCAAGTCCTTCCTGACTAACCTAGTGGCTTTCCATGACAGAGCGACTACATCAGTGGACAAAGGAAAGGGACATAGATGTCATCTATGGTCCCCCATAACATCAGTCTCTCAAAATTGGACCGAGGTGGATTCAATGGCTGGACTGATAAGTGGATAAGGAATTGGTTGGACTCTTGCATGCAGAAGGTAGTGGTCAGTGGCTCAGAGTCCTAAAGGACATCAGTGACAAGTAGCGTCCTTTGGAAGTCCATACTGAGATCAGTGTTATTTAATGTCTCCATTAATGACATAGACAAAGGGTTCGCCCTGGACAAATTTGCAAATGTCACATCAAAAGAGGGGATGTCATCCAGAGGGACCTGGACAAGCTCAAGAAATGGGCCCATGGGAATCTCACAGTTTAACAAGACCAATAACAAGGTGCTGCACCTGGGTCAGTATCAGCACAGACTGGAAACAAACAGATCGAGAGCAGCCCAGCTCAGGACTCAGGGATGCTGGTGGATGAGAGGCTAGACATTATTTGGCAATGTGCACTTGCAGCCAACATGCAGTTGATCCAATCCAACCCTGGGATGTGTACAAAGCAGCATGGCCAGCAGGGCAAGCGAGAGGATTCTGTCCCTCTTCTCCCACGTGGTGAAACCCTGCCTGGAACACTGCATGCAGCCATGGGTTCCCCAGCACAGAAAGGACAGCAATCTGTTGGAGCAGGTCCAGAGGAGGACTGCCATCATGATTAGAGAGATGGAGTACCTCTCCTATGAGGAAAGACAAAAAAATGGGATTCATCAGCCTGGAGAAGAGAAGGTTTTGGGGTGACCAAATTGTGACCTTCCAGTATCTGAACAGAGCCTACAAAAAGATGACACTTTTTGCAAGGGCATGTACTGAGAGGACAAAGGAATTGGGTTTAGAGAGAATAGGTTTAGATTAGCTATCAGGAAGAAATTCTTAATTTTGAGGGTGGTGGGGCACTGGAAGAAGTTGTCCAAGGAAGTGGTGGAAGCCCTATCCCTGGAAGTGTTCAAGGCCAGGTTGGATGGGACTCTGAGACACCTGGTCCAGTGAAAGGTATTCTTGAGCATAGCAGGGATTTGGAACTAGATAATCTTTAAGATTCCTTCCAACCTAGGCCATTCTATGATTCTCCCCCATGAACTGCCCAATGGCTCCTGAAGGGTGATCTCATGCTTTTTCTTTGGTATGGCATTACCAACACCTCTCCCTCTGTTGTACTCTTGCAATTCCCATAAAAACCTCACATTTCAGAAAGGTTCAACAAACTTGCATCCTTCCTTTTTCTCATCAAATTCAGTCAAAGAGGGAGCAGTCAGCATTCACAGATAAAATACCAATAAGCTTAACTTGCTAAGCCAAACAGACAAAAAAGACTTATGGGAGGAACATTCCTGAGATTTCTCAAACTGAGTCTGCAGTTTTGAAGTGAGGCTTCCAAAAGAGGTTGGGAATCTTCCAATGATGACACGGAGAATTTTGTCTTTATGGTTAAAAAATTTGTAGAATGATATAGTTTGCAGTCTTTTTAAATCTTTCTAAATTCTTCCTCTAGAAGAAAATCGTTTTGAGAGGCAACAAAAGTGCAGCTGACAAATAGCTTTTGAAAACATTTTACATCTACAGAAGTCATTGCAAATGCTGGTAGTTTTTTCCCCCATGCCCAGCACACACATTTCTCTAGACAAACCTGAGCCCACTGAGCAGACACTTAGCAAAATACATTTGGTGTTTGTCATCAAAAGTAATTACACAACAATTGAAGGGACTAAAAAGTTTGCTGGCCTAGCAAACAAAAAAACTCAACCAAACAAAAAAACATCAGCTGTTTAGAAACATCATTTTGAAAAAAAGGGTTTTTCTCCCCTGCATACTGATTTTTAAGATCAGCCAAGCTATAGGGGGAATCTTCTGAACCCTTACTTGAAAGTGCAACATGATACCCAATGGTATCTAACAGAGTAATGATAACTTTCCCTTCCTGAGAAAGGAAACCTGCTATTTCTTCCTCACACCTGTAGAAGAGAAATACACTGTATTGAGTCTTGGAAGAGTCCTATGTTTTCATAACTATTGCACCTAAAGTTTAACATTTATACAGTATAATTGGGAGAAATTTAACATAATTGGTTTACCAAGACTTTGGTAACTAATGCCCAAATCCCATGCTTGGTGAGGAATATTTATATCCAACCCACAGAGTAGACTAGAGGTACCAGATGCACAGATTGCAGAATAGAGCCTGCATTTTGTCATTTATAGTGACTATAAAACATAAGCCCTTCTTTTAAATATAAGTTTAGGGTTCTTTCTAAAGGTACTGTTAGTCTTCATCCAGCTATGTTAGTAGCTGTGTCAGACACAAAGTGTTTCTCCACAAGTTGTTAAATGAAAGCATGGGGTTGGATCTTATGAACACCATTGCTTCCCTCCAGGCTCAGGCTCTTACTCTGTTGGAGCTTAGGAAACAGCTTTATGTTCAGTTCAGTCAGCTGCCTGGTGATTATGCCCAGACAACAGGTAGCATACTTGGAAGAGCAACCTTTGAATAACAGTGCACACGTTTACATTTACTCATATTCTACCACTGACCATTAAAAAAAAAAAATCAGTTTCCTTTTATAGTTCCCCTCACATTTCATTTACAAAAGCCTTAACTTTTCAAAGCTAAGTTTATATTGTACTTTGGTTGGCAACAGACACAATTGCTCCTGAGTCTCATTTGGCTGAGTTATCTTCACACAATAAAAATAGCTTACACATCCTGGTGTACTGATGCATTTAGCTGAGCAGCCAACTCAGTGTGCCCTGCTCTCCTGTTACTTGCAAAGCAGTCACTGAGATTAACTCTGCCTTTGCCCATGACCTTGGTGAAGTTGGGGCTGCCAGTGCAGATTCCTGTGGCTTTATGAAACATATGCCAGGTTCAATCTTCCCTTACATGCTCCTACAAAAAGCATCATGCCAGAAGCAGCAGCTCCCAGATTTCACTGAGGAATCATCAAACTTTGGAAAGCAGAAAGAACTTTTAACATCAGGTTTCCAGTTGAACCTAACAAGCAGCAGCAGTAAAGATGGACAAGTGTATGAGAGGTGAGACAAGAAAAAAAAAAAAAAAGAGAATGGCTAATATATTGTCTGCTGCTAATAAAGACTGACCTAACACACGGGTCTATCTTTATCAATGGTTGACAAAATCCCACAGGGCTCTCATGTGCATAATATGGCTTATACATGGAATAAGAGCAGACCTGTAGTGCTGATCACAGATATTCACATTTTCCAAACTTTCAGTGAACTTAGGGCAACACATGATGCATAAAAGAATAACTATCCTTTTAAGTGTTTAACTACTTAAATTTGCTCTTGCAAGGGACTGTCTCCACCTCAAACTCAAATTTAATGAGTGATCCAAGGTAAACCTAACAGAGGCTTGTTGAAATTCAGTGAGTACCTTTGACATGTCAAAAAATTCAGTTTCTATCAGTACATACTTGATTTTTCCATGTGCTTATCCAAATGTAACAAAGATCAAAATGCAATGCTGCAAAACTGATGACCTATGGTAAAGAGGAATGCCTAGCTCTGAAAAGATATATTATGGAAAGGAGGTATTTAGGGATTTCCACTCCATTTATTGCAAAACTGGCAAATTTCCCTTATTAAGTCTAATTGAGCCCATTGATTTTTGCTACTTTTTTGGGGTAAACACCAAGTGCCAGGAAGAAGGAAGATATTTCTGTGGCTTGAGTTGTCTGGTTTGCCTTTGGAAAGTTGCCAGACCTCATCTGACCCTTAAAAATAAGGTTTAACCCTAATAGCTGGACTAAGTCACTGTCATTTAGATGAGCACACTGCAGCTCAAACCTAGGGCAAGAGTGAAGGAATTCTGTTGCCACTTGACAGCTGTTCAGTGGCTTCAGTGGCTTCGTCAGTTGGTGTTCACCGTAAGTTTTCTAGCAGACAGGCACATAACCTAAAGTTTACTGCCACAGTGTGCAGTGCTCAGCAGAAAAGCAAAGAGCTGAGTCATCAGGGAGACAGTGACTTTCTCAATACTGACTTTTTCCAAGTCAGACTCGAGGCACTGAAGGAAAACAAATAAGACTCAAAGCAATTGAGTACATTACTATTTATTACCCTTTATTTAGTATTTAGAACTAGCTATCTTCCACCAGTTTAAAAGAAAACTCTCTTTACAGGAATGGATCTTCTGAGCCATTGCTCCCATTATCTTTGTGTTCAGGCAGCCTACCAGAACCCATCAAGGAAACTCACTATAACCCATCTTCCTGCTCCAAGAAGCCATGAAATTCCACGTGGAGGTGTCTTAGGCTACAACAGTCCCAACCGCTACCAGAAGCCATACCTAGTCTGGCTTCCTAAAACTCAATAAATTCTCTACTCTCACGCTGCACAATTAATCACAAGGTTCATTTTGACCTTGTGCGCTGTGAAAAAGCCTACTGAACGGACACCTGTCTAATTATCTTCCTACCAACACATTACTGCTCCAACACACACACAGGAAGAATACAAGGGCAAAAACAAGGCAAGGGGAAAGCAGGGACACACACAACAGGGACAAAGAAAGAGAGAAATTATGTATACTGAAATCTCTGACCCGAAATTCAACAAAACAGTTGCCACAGTATAGCTGGAAAATCACCTTTCCTAGCTTCTGCCTTCCTGACTGGTATACTGGTATTTCCATCATCGCCATCACAAACAAGCTGTATTATAAACTATCACATGGAAAGATAAAATATTTTGGCTGTTTGAAATATAGACACTACACTGAATGTTTATCAACATCCATTGTCTGTCCAGATTCCTCTGAGAAACTGCTAACCACTTTGTGCTAAAATATAGTACTTATCCTATGTTTAAAGAGCTTTAAGTTTTAAAGAGTCTTTCTTTATTGGAGGAAAAAAAACTACATATTCTGGCCTTAAGGCACTGGTGCCAAGTTCAGCAATGAACAAGGCTCTGACTACCAGCAAGAAAGCAATGAGTTTGTTTTGCCTCTACCAGAAAGTCAGAGCAATAACTCTGTAACAAAGCAGCAGTGGAACCAGACAGAGGAACATTATGGAATCACAGCTGAGAGCCCTCCTGTCCTGTGGCCCATTGGACACAGTTTCACTTCCTGCATTTTTTACTTCATTAGCTCATAAACTAATGCCCTGCTAATAGATATGAGGAGGAGAAAGATGCTGAAATGTTCTATATTATTTTTAATGGCATTTAATACACACCAATTATTCTGCAGGATCATTTAGCACCTAATATTGAAGAGGCATTTGAATATTTCTAGAAAGTAATATAATCTAGGCATTTCTAAAGATAGTCTTGCTAACAACCTTTGTGCAAGAGACCTGGAATATTGCCACTAAGATGCCAGCCAACAGTGGAGACCAAATGAATTGTCAGATTTCACCAGCTCCCTAGTGTGCTCATGAGCAAGAAAAGTCAGCCTATCACTTCACTATCTTCTACCTGCATACAAGGTGCATGTGTTTCTGAGATCTGACTAGGTGCTACTGACTTTTTGCCTCTCATTAACAGTTAGGACATAGCAAATTAGGAGGATCGTTGTCCCATTACTCTCTTTTAGGACACTTTATCTAGATTTTTTCAATGCCTCAACCTTAAGCCGGCATCTGAAATATATGGTTTCTTCTCTTTTTCCTAAGGAAAAAAGAGGTATTTTCTCTTAATTGTCTTCATTTTTACTAGCACACAGTTCTCAAGTCATTACCAGTAATGAGTCAATTGTTAATGTTAAAGCTTTCAGAGACAACCAAGCTGCAAAGCCGAGTGCCTTGTGTCCCAGCCTGCCTGTGTACCTTTGATTCCTCATGTCAGACAGACTGTCCCACACAAGGATGTGCCATCACTACAAGAAGCTCTGCCTTGGATGTCATCCCACTCAGCAAAAGCAGCATCATGTTAGAAATAGCTATACCATCATCCCTGATAAAGTGCCACTTCCTCATTCATTTTCATCAGTTCTAAGAGCCACTTGCACTTCAGGCAGCAGCCTTCACAGCACCACAGAAGTACTAAGTTCAGAGCTTCTCACAAAATTGCTGCAGACTTCTTCACACATCAAGCAATGCCAGTAGCCAAGAACATAGTGTAGGCAATTTTGGTTCATTAGCATCTGTATCTCCTCCTTGATTCCATCCCTCAAGCCAGTTTAATACATCTGAAGGCAATAGGATCCCAGAGCTCCATGGATGCCAGTTCAGAAGCTGAGATTTTGTTTGGCTTTCTTGCCCACTCCTCAAATTCCTTAATTCAATTGATAAATTCCTCAAATCAAAAAAAAAAAAAACAAAACAAACAAACAAACAAACAACCTTTTAGACTAATGGCTCCTTATTCTGACATTGAGAAAGAGGAATGCATGCTTGAAGAAACTTAGCTTGAACCAGGTACTAATGCCTCTTTCCCAGGGCAGTCAGAAGGAACCTCTAAATCAAGTTTCAAAGATGCCTCCCTTGCAACAAGACATTTTCTCAGGCTCAAGGGGCAGTGGGAAAAAAAAAACCCAAACAACACTATTCTCTGAGCAGCTTTATATAAAAAAAAAAACCTGAGCATACAAATTCCATGTGTCCAAGAGAGCGATAAGTTGATAGAAACTTATTAAAAACCTTCCTCAGATGGCATATTTGAGATAGACAAACATGCTCCAGTTTATCCAACACAAAATATAAGCATGTCTGGGTAGCACAAAGCAAAACAAGTCAGGGAAAAATGTGTTATTTTCTGTGACTCATTGACCTCACCCTTTCAAATCTCTCACCTAGTGGACCTTCCAACTTCACATAGATAGAGGAAATGAAAAAAGAAAAACTTAGGGGAAAGAAGGAAGAAATCAATTTAACTTTTAACATTTCTTAGATGCATCAAAGGTCTCAGCTATGTAGTTCTATTAGGTTTGTGTGTGGATTCTTGTAAGATGCATGTGGAAAAGCCTTCACTGGGTTCACTGCATGAGACTAAAGAAAATGCACACTGTGAATTTTGAACTTTAATCTTTTTCTTTCCTGGAAAGCTATCTTAAAAAAATATATTAAAAAAAAAACTTTAAATAAACTATATATAGATGCTGGCAAGTTGCAAGGCTGAATACAAATCTCTTATCCAAAACAAATATTTTGCCACTCAGCTCATGAGAGCGCACAGCAGTATTCCAGCCTCCCAAACGGAACCGCAGCAAGCCTATACATCCTCACAGTTGGTACTGGCATTTATAATATCCATGAGGCAAGTTTATAAGCTTATTAAACCCAAAACACTGAAGACAAAAGCTGACAATAAACAAGGAAGAAAAAGAAAAGATTAGAGTAGAAATGACAAAGGAAAACCAGAGTCAAATGTAAGGGGTACAATATACGTGGAGAGAAACTACCGCAAGCATCCTTTAATACATTAGAACAATTTTTTTACCTGCAGATATTGGAGAGTGTTTCAAGCAACATTCCTGGTATTAATCCCTCAGCTCTGCTAGTGGTTTGACAGGGTTGTAACACTACAAACAATCTTTATTATGCACTTATGTTTCCCTCCCTCCTCAAAAAGGAAATCAAGTGTGCGGAGCATAAGGTGCATTTCATATGATTTGTTAGGGTGGTCTCCTCCTGACTTAGGAATCCATCTCCTATTAACAGACAACTGCAGACACACACAGGAAGAGGGGAACAGTGCCTGTATGTATCAGTTATGAACTTTTTCTTGCTCACTGTCTAATGCCCTAGCATGGAGTAAGCAATAACCACTGAAGAGTCAAACTTTTGTCTATGCATTCTTCACTTTTACCCTAAAAGTTCAGTGTTGAAAAAGTGAAAGACTGAACACTTGGAAAACTTTACAAGCAAAAGAACCCTATTTTTATATGAAGGGAAGGCACAAAACTCACAATACTTTGTGAAAACATGACTATTAAAACTGGGAGGATAGTGAAAAAGATAGCTAACAGCCCATGAAGCACTTAGCCACGTTTTTTCCCATCCTAATCTGAGTACAAAATAAGTTCATAGTTTCTTTTGCTTTAGTTTTTGAGGCCAAATCACAACTTAGTAGAAGTTTCCTCTCTTTGTCTACAAATGTCCTTCAAAAAGAAAATCTAGCATGTCAGATCAAGGGTTTGTTCACCATAATAACTTAAACTTTTCATCATGTCAAGGGGGAGTGGTGGTTTTGGTTTTTGTGGGTTACTGGGGTTTTTAGTGCTTTGTTTTTTTTTTTTAATGTGTATGTAGAAAGAGGTAGGAAAAACAAAAGTAGAGGCTGGAAGAAAGCAAAGCCAATGCAATCATTACTGAAGAGACACCTGAAGAGTTTTTAAAGATATGCAATCATTACTGAAGAGACACCTGAAGAGTTTTTAAAGATAAAGTTGCTTTAGTTTAAATACATTGTTCTTTAAAAACAAAAGCAAGCCATATCTTTGTCTATAGTCAAAAAAGACTTTTGATTTTGATAAAATAACAGAAACCCTGAATACCATTCAAATTCTTATAAAGAATCATCAACTATAATATTGTTTCCTGGCTATCATTCAAGAGTTCCTGGCTTCAGTTTCAATTAACAAGTTTTCCTCAAGTTTTGACCATTGCAACCACAGAAAACCCCTGGGGGTGGTGGGGGAAAGGCTAGCATAGGAGAACAGACTTCATGTGTTGCCAAAGGGCATCAAACACCCACACTTGTAGCTTAAGTAACAAGATGCAAAGGACAGGGGGATCCAGGCACAATAACCATGCCTGACAAACCAGAGAGGCACCACTGCATTAGAGGAGGCACAGTTGTACAAGCTCCTCCATGAGCAGCAACTGCATCCAAGAGTTTGCCACAGGATATCCTGCAACAACCTCAGAGAGCAGCGTGACCCAGCTGGGCTAGTGCAGGTAGGTAACGCTCTCAGATCCCCTCACAAATTCATTTTAAAAGGATGCACGTGTCAACCTGAGCTTCATATCCTTTTTGACAAGGGCATATTACCTGATGGGGCTGTGAACTGGACCATCTGCTGTAGGAAGGAGCACCAGAAGTCTTGTTGGCTGTAGGTCTCTGCAAAAGAAAAGAAGGACACGTCAAATATTCTCCGTCATACACACAGGCAACTTCGCCAATCTCAACCATGTAAATACCTATAGTAAAAAACAAAACACCAAAACCCTAAACAAGAGACCCAGAAACCACAAATATGAGACAGTTGCACAAAAATCACATAGATGGAAGCTTGATGAATTTGCAACCAATGCCCTTTTCAGCCTCGAAGCTCAGGACCTCAATATTCACTTCAATCTGTACTTTGTCCCCTAGACTGCATATTTAAATGCTAAACCCATACCTAAACTGAGGCTACGAACCCATCAGGCAGAGAATTTACTCAGATTAAGCAAACGTGCTGTAAAGGAAGAGCAACTGACATCACCTCTCTGGACTTGTGAAAAGCCTCTGACACTGTCCCACACCAGAGCCTTGGCTCTAAACTGGAGACACACAGATTTGACAGACAGATCAGCCAGCAGATAAAGAACTGGCAACAAGGTCACACTCAGCTGGGGTCAATGGCTCACTGTTCAAGTGGAAAACAGTGACACATGGTGTTTCTTATGGACTGGAAGATTGAAAGGAGGGTGTCAAAAAATACTTATTCTTTCAGAATCACTTCACCTTACCTAAGTTTCATTTTTTAATATTTTTGGAATACGTAATGGATTATTTATATACCAACATTCTTTTTAAGAAAAACAGCCCTTAGGATTTATCACTACATTTCTTTCACCCATTTCTCTATTTTTTTCCTCCAAAGCCCTAAGAAAAAAACCCATACTTTCACATCCATATCATGTGTGTCACATAGAGACTTTACAATCAAACTGCCTTTGATACTGAAGAAGAATCAATGCATTATGGCATCTAATACAACTCCATCAATTATTTTGTTACACATTATCTCGGGTTTCAAAATTATTTTATATCATCAACTTCAACACCATCTACACCCAGTTTAAGCTAGATTCTGGTGTAATAGAAGAGCTTCAAATCCACTCCTTACTTATGTGAATGTGGTGCTTAAAAAAAGAAAGAAAAACAACCAAATAAACACACTGGATACCACAGCAAATAACCAAGTATCTTGCAAGCATATCACTACTATACTGAGTAAGCTCATGTATTACAAAATCTGCATGACAACACGGCTACTTATATCAGGAAGACCAGGTGGGTTTAAGTTTCTTTTGCATGAGATCTGAATTCAAACAGGCTTTCCAGACATACGATACTAATTTATCAGTACATTTTGTCACCAGCAGGATGCTAATAAGGGGGACAGATTCATATTTGAACCATATGGACATAAATTACTAAAAAAAAATGCATTTGTGACAACCATGTGAGATTTATACCACAATGTAGTACAGTCTTTGTAAGTATGAAAATAAATAGCTTATGGCTTTTAACACCCAAGGATATAGTACATTTCTATGCCAATTATAACCACCAGGGCTTATACATCATTACATATTCTAAAGCTGGCATGTCATTCTAACTAATGAGAAACAGCCACTGCTGGAATTGTATTTGTGTGTTAGTCTATCAAAAAGCAGTAATTTTACAAATTTAATTATTAGCATTACTGTATAGTGTATTTATCTTCTCCTAGACACCCTTAAAAGGATGGGTATTTTTAATGAACAGATACACCATGTAACAGAACAACACTTTTTTTTGATGGAAACTTCAGAAAAGACAAAGTGCACACAATGCCGGTCTCAGCTTTGTGAAAAACTATCTCCATCTGCTTCAGAAGAATGACCAGCCAATCTCTGAACAACAAGTTGAATAATGGGATAGCTGGAGTTTTTTCTAGAAGCACCTGGAAATCGTTTTCCAGCAAGATCCCTTTCCACAAGCACCACACACCTTTCTTAATTAATATATATGTAATGATGTCTGCCTTCAGTATCATCCAATAAAGCTGCATCTTCCTCCTGTCTAAACTCATAAATACCAGTCTGGGGTTTCATTACTCACTGCAATACCTTTAGTAGGTACATTTCCTCCACAGCAATCACTCTTTTGAACTTTTCTGTCTCAGTTTCAAGGACATCCGAAAGATAAATATTCCACAGAGAAACAGTACTGCAATATTACAGAGAAACAGGCAAATCCTTTCCAGGACAAACATCCAGCAAACAAATACTTCCCAAGACAAGGACAAAAGATGATTTTTCTTTTTTTTAATATTACAAAAAAGAAAATACTAGCACTTCAGAAGTACTTATTAGATGACTTTCATCTTCCAATATGATTAAGATGGCATTTTTAAAAAACTGCAAATAGTAGTATAAAAGACTTTTACTTTCCCTATCCTTCCAAGATTTTTTTCCCCCCCTTCTCCATTCACAGACCAAGAAGCAGGCTCACTTGCATGTTCCAAGGCAACCAGACTACCAGGTTATAGAGCAAAGGTTTGCACTGCTCACACACAGAAGCTTTTGTATTAGACTATTCCGAGTAGATTCTGAAATACCTAGAAGAAATTTTCATCCAAGCTTCTGTCCCGGTTCTAAAGGGCAACAGGAAAAAATCCGAAGGTCAGATCACAAACCCTGCTCATGTCAATGGTTAAAATATTTAAAGCAAGTGAAAAAACTATGCACAAGCAAACTCCCAATGCACACACCTCCACCCCTATTTTGCTGCAACCAGTAGAAATTAGACACCCACCTACCTCTAAGAATATGTCTCTTGATATCTAGCAGCTTAGGCCATAAGCCAGACCATATTATCTGCTGGATGAACAGCTTTTGCATGCAGCTTACACCTCAAAGACCTCAAGGTGTTGCATTTTCACAAGCTATTTTACCAGGGAGAACACAGGCTGCATTCAGCCCTTTAAACCATATCCCTTTCTTCAGTTAAAATCACCTCCCACATCACTCCTCCTTTTGAGAAAGAAGGAGCACAAACACAGGATATTTAAGAATGCTCCCTCTGGCACAATTAGCACTTTAGCACAAGCCCTGGACATAAACTTCCTCCCTGGTCCTGCAGAGCTCCCTAACAGCATCACTGAAACAACCTAAAGCAAACAGCCATCAACACCTCCAGAGCCTCTAGCAAGTCCCACTCTTAGCTACCTTTACTTCTATTCTGCTTCCCCAGCTCATTCCTACTCCCTAAGCTGCCTCTCAGCCATATGCAGATACAAAAGCTCCTCCCCAACTATTAAAAACTAATTAAGACTGACTGCCCTAATTACCTGCTGTCCAAGCTGTTCCTTATGTCCTGGCCCTTCCCTCATTCCCTCCACCTGTGAACAGAGGTCAAACTCACTGAGCTGCAGGTGAGCACCTGTTGTTTTAAAAGACCACAAAGTTTTGCTGAAAATTTTAGAAAAGTTTAAGACTCAGAGTAGACTGTACTTCCAAAGGCAGTAAGACTGGAAACTGGATGTGTGAGCTTTGTAAGTGAGATGGAAGTTGTGTGAAAAATGGAGAGGGAAACTGGTGGTCTGCACACTGCTGCCCGGGCAGCAGTCAGTGTGAGGGGAGAAAAATCTGATGTATATTCAGGTGCAATGCTTCAAGCACTTAGCCAAACCTGAGCCTGAATGTGAGGAATGCTGATGAAACATCAGACTGCCTCCAAATCCTAGTGAGACCAAGAAAAAAAAGTACTTCTCACTCTCCTGAAGTGGCACAGATAAAAGAAGAGCAAATGATGCAGTATATGTGCAAAGATGCTTTTTTTTATATGCAGTTCACAAGAAAACTGTTTTCTCAGAAGATTCCTACTACTGAACACAGTAAATAACATAGCAAGAAGCCAGGAAAAAGAACTTTTAAAAGAATACATGGAAATCAATACAATGGAGTATGGCTCAACAGAAGAGTTCAGGGAAACACATATTACTATTTCATTCTTGGGATAAGGCTGCACAAGCTCCTCCATGAGCTTATTGCATGCAGCGACTGCATGCAATACAAGCCAAGAACATATACAGTCCCTAAATAATTCTTCAGTCAGTCAAGGAGAGCTCCAACATAAAGCCACATTTCAAATTTATGAAAAAAAGGCAGAGCCCAGAATTACAAGTGTCATTACTCTGACATTATTTCTAAAAGCAAAAAAAGGAGTATATATTCTGATAACCAAGACAACGTTTATAACTTGTTCTACACCCAAATAAACTTACAAAGTCTTGTGATGAGCATGGCAATTCATCTCATTAGTCTGTAAAAGTATCCTGAGATGGGATGATTTACTGTCTGGAAGTACCTGTCTCTTTCTATCCACTCACTGGAGAGAAAGGCTAAGCAGGCAGTTTAATTGAGACATCTAACTGGGGATGGCTAATGTTAGGTGAAATTAAATCTACCCACAGTCCCTGTTCTCCTTGCTACCAAGGGACCTAAGCAATTTGTCCTCTTCCACCTTTCAAAGGGTTATTATGGTAGCGAATTTGTTATGCAATCAGGGTACTTGTGAACTGCCTTGTGAACTCCCACAAACTGGGCTACTCTCCAAAATGCAGCTCATTGGTAAAGACATGAAACACTGTCTTGACTTGCAGGACTTAAAAATTTTTGGCTGGGCAAGAAGGGGAGAAAATTATTTTCTTTATAAAAAGAGAAAATAAAATATGAAAAGAAATTGAACGTATACTAAATACTTAATCATACAAAAACCATTTTTCTTCGAAGAAAATCTACTTACACTTATACCTGTAGTACTCTGAGAATACAATTGCAGTTACATGAACCACCAATTCCTGGGCTCTTTGGCTTTCTGGCCTAAAACCTTGATGGCATTCAGCTGGTCTCTCGTTCATCTGGTTTACAAAAGATGCCGCTTCTTTAAAGAATATAGAGTCCAGTTGCTTATGTATAGATGGATATGAAATTGAGAATATATTATGCACTGTCCAATATCTAGAATTCTTTTTTTCTTGAATTTGCTATGGAATTTTCCTGATTTTCTCTTAAATTAAAAAAAAGTCATTTCCTGAACAAAGCTATAGAGATAGCTGACAACTCTGTAAGATGTTAAGGCACTGAAGTTCTTTCTCTGAAGTTTGTTTTCTTTTTTTAATGGAGTTTTATATATCTGTGATTTTTGCAAAGAGGAACCAGCAATGTTATGTTAAAAAGAAACAATATTCAGGGGGTGCTTCTTGTGAGACACAGGCCTTTGGGTTAACTTGTTTATTTTTTTTTTCACAGCAGGAATTTATGAAGAAAACACGAGTGAAAAATAAAGTTTTAACTTCTCATACTATAAAGGACTATAATATCCTTTATGACTGTCCAGGAAGGAATAATGAGCAAAGTCCTTTTGACATTAACCGCAGCAGAGTGCAGCAGTGGGAGCTGGTTTCTGAAGTATTGAGTTTTATTTCTTTTCACTTGTTGAGCGTATCCCACAACAATTCAGTACAGAAAATGACAAGTTATTAATTCCTATGTACAAGGTAAATAGAAATGGTGACAATTTATATGATACTATCTGATCAAAAATGGTGCTTAGAGGAATTATAGAGTCTGAAATTTGAACCAGTAATATCTCATGAAACAACACAGACTTCATGTCTACATATCAATCCATACCTGCCTCTGGTCTGGCTCCAGACCCCCTTAAGCCATGCTGATTCTCTGTGTGAGGTAAGACCTCACACACTTGATAATACTAAATCCTTTACAGCCTCTTCCTCACAAACATCATCTCAAGGGATCAGAGAAGTCAGCTCAGTGGAAAGGGTAGCTCTGTGCTTCCAATCTGGTATCACACCTGGTTCCACAGGGAGACAAACCCCAGTAAAGCCTGTTCATTACAAATGTGCTGCTCACCCATGAAACCATTTTCACTTCTGTGCAATAAATACACACAATTCCTTGCTCCCTTCAAAACCTCATCCCATTTTTCAACAATACCAATACCATGCTGGAAATTCATGCTCTGAATATAAGACTAAAAAAAATTCCAAGCACTTTAAATATCCATGGTTTCTTCAAAACCCTAAAAGTTAAAAATCCTCCAGAACTTCCGGGAAAACTGCCTGCTTCCTAGTGATGCTAGCTCTACAAAATTGCAGAGTGATGAATTACAGATTTTTTTTTGTTAGAAAAAAAGAAGACAGGAAAAGATTATATAATCAGGTTAATAACAGGAATGTAATTTCATTACAGCCATGCAGCATTTTTTACCCCTCGACAGCGAACATTGCTGATCACAGGGTTAGGACGCGAAGCGAAGTGCAGTGATGTTGACAGCAGTGGAAGTATGGTAGGTGACATGACAACATGGTCTTCTCCTCCATGCAAAGGGTGCATGATGCATCCTTCAGCTTGCTTGGCAGCTGAGAGAATAGCATATGTCAGAGTGACATCATTGTTTTGCAGTGAGGAAGAGATGATGCAGGGGAATCACCAAGTATGTTGCTCCATAAAAGGGCAAAATCAGAAAGAAAACATTAAGAAATCAGCCAATCTGGATAGAACGGCAGAACATAAAATGTAACAGAGTTGCAAGAGGTAAAGTTTGTAAGTAATGAAATGTATTTATAAGTTGTGTATGAAAAAGTGTGTAGTGGGAAAACAATCTTTCCTTAACACTGTTACACAATGTCATTAGGGATTACTTCCTCTAGTTTACAGAAATCAATGTTATGACAGGAAGAGACAGAGCAGGAGAGATATTGACTGAGCTGTCAACCATAGAAGTACATCTCTCTGAACCTGTGGGTTTGGGCTTTGATGAAGCAAATGCATTCAATAGACACTTTTATAGGAACTCAGGCACTCACTCAAAGTACTCCCATTTCATATCCACTGTCTGGTCACGACCATCAACATAGTGACTCATAATTTTTGAGATGAAATTGCCAAAAGTAGTATATGTCTATCACGCAGCCCCATCCATGGATTCTTGACACCTAACAATTTGACATGGGCTCTGGACCATGGTGCATGGGTTGTCATTGTGATTCCCTCTCATTTTTATCTTTGTCCACTCCTCTTTACTTATTTAATAAAGACATTAAAGAAGGAAAAGAGGAAACCTTCTAGATAAAGCCAGAGATAAAAATATCACATCTTCACAAACTCTCTTTATACTTACCAACCAGGAGCTTTATGCTAAAAAAACCCCAGACCTTCCCTACATGACCTCCCATATCCTACTTGATTGTTAAAAGTAATAATTAATGTATTTTAAGTTTCAAATTATGTATTTCAATGGTAATGAAGTCCACAGGCTTTTTATATCTCACAAATCAAATAAGAACTGATATTAGAAATTGTGTATTCGAAATCCATCTCAAACCACATCTACCTTAGCAGAACTGACAGGTCAAGCTCGAGCCAACAATACTGTAACCCCTAATTCCTTCTCCTTTCCGATTTTTAGTAACCAAATGAAGTGCAGCATCCTTGAAATCACAAACAAGCTGAACAACTGTTACTGTTGGTGAGAAGCAATAACATATTTCTTAGGAATTTTATCTGGTGAAAGAAATTATCTGTGCAGATGCTATAGACACCATGGTTTCTTATGCAGCCAGCACTTTCTTCCAAAGCCAGAAAGAGTTTGAAGATAAGCTGCAAAGAGATTGAGGAACAACCTTCAGGTCTTCCAGACAGAGTTGACATAAAGTTGGCATTCTTACCCCATTAAATGTGCAATTAAGAAATCGTAAGAAAGTCACAAGACATAGAAACATGTAATTAGATAAAAGGAGAAATCAGCTGGGGAAAAAAAAAAAAAAGAAAAACATAGAGACATTCAATAGTTTGAGGTCAAGAATTCCCCCAAACACTATGGAGAAAGTAGGGGTGCACAACACAGCCATATGAGAGAAAATTCAGTCGCAAAGTGGTTTCTAAAGCAGCTGCTTTTGTGGAAAAAAAGATTGTGAGATAAGAACTAAGTGTAGTATCATGTTAAGCAATGTTCTATTATCAACAATCAGTGAGCTAAATGATGAGCCAGGGAAGACCACAGTACCAGAACACCCACTCCTGTTGAAAGAATGCTCAAGGAAGTATAAGATGCGTTCTCAGAAGAACTTGGAACATTTGACATCTTTTATGTCCTTTAGACTCTCACCATTTTCCTGAGTAAATGAAAAGCTGGGGCACGAGGAGATATAGGGGAAGTGGTCACAGCACCAAGCCTGACAGGGTTCAAGAAGTGTTTGGACAATTCTCTCAGGCACCTGGTGGCACTCTTGGGGATGGTTCTGTGCAGAGCCAGGAGTTGGACTTGATGATCCTTGTGGGTCCTTCCAACTCAGGATATTCTGTGGTTCTATGATTCTATGACACAGAGAGTCTTGGCTATGGCAGAGAGCAAAAGGGGATTAGTTTTTGTGGGACCAAAAGACTGAGGTTTCTTCAGAAGCTTGCACAGGCCTGTAAAAATGGAATTAACAGGTCTATGTTGATTTGAGATAAAGGAATAACACCAAGAAGATAAAATAAATTGATTGTAATGAGAACTGTTCTATTTGAGCAGCTAATCTGAGAAAGATTATCTGTTCCATTTTAATAGCAGACAAGAAATATGAAAAGTGACCCAGAATCTTTGATTAATACTGGATCTGAGGTATTAAAAGATAACAAAGTGACCACACTGAAAACTGGTACTGAGTAGGAAACTATCAGACATGCACTATAGAGAGTATCAAAAAACATTAGAACAAATGCAAATATAAAGACAATGGATGCTCTCATAAAGGCATGGGGGAACCTTTCCTTTTTTGATTAATGTTCACCAAAGAAAATAAGAATTCATATTTATCCTTATATTGAAGGTTATAATAAAGCCAGAACAGAGAATAGCCTTGATAAGACAATGCAAAAGACAACAATGCAGAAATTAAAGTAAAATATGGCATACAGTAGATGTAATAATCAGAATATTTTACATGTGTTTCAGTACTGGGAGGCAAGGACATGAATCATGAAGGTTCAGTAAAATACAAAAATAAAAATCTTTATTTGCAAACAATGCAATCATAGAAAGGTGGAGGAGGTACTATAACGATCTCTTTAATGGTGAGAGATGAAAGTGAACAACAAATGGTTATTTTCTAGATAAAGAAGTCATTCCCAGAAGAATCAGATTTTTAAAGGTAATTAGACAGTCAGGAAAAATGCTGGCAATTCCTGCTAAATTATTAGGACTTGGATGCAATAAGCTTAGTCAAATTTTTTACAAGCTAATTTTGATAATATTTCCTAAGAGCAGAAAGAGAAAGTCACATTTCCAATTTCAAAACCAGGATGTATTGGAAATGTAGGAGTTGTTTTCATGTTTCTTCCCATTTCAACCTCAAAAATCTAGCTTTCATACCTTTTACAGACACATACTCTTTAAACACAGGAAAAAGTGAGTGATGGCAGACATTGGTATCTGGCAAAGAGTTCCATTTCAAGATTAGTCACAAAAAATGAAAACAAGCAATCACTTCTAGTTAGGCATTGTCTCCAGGAAAAATGCTGATATAAAGACAATTAAAGTGCAATTTCTTAGAGGATTTAGCAATAGTGGGTCCTTGGCCTGTAAGGAGAGTATCTGACGTCTTGGAACATCACAGCACAAGTATGAGACTGTTATGTAGGAAATTGGATGCTTTTCAAGTAGAGATACAATGAAATTTCTGCTCTGTTTCATAGCAATCCAATGCTAAAGTGGGAAGATGAAGAAGCCCCACACTTTTCAGATCAGTCCAGTCATTGGTTGGAAGGCACTGAAGCAATCTGCCTCGACTTCTGAGTAAGTGACTGCTGCAGGAAAGACAAGGTCAGAAAAAGTGGTGGGTTTAGATCAGTGAACATGAATGATATTCAAGGATTGTAAAACCAGGTAAATAGCCTTGTAATGATAAGATCTTGAGCAAGCTTTCTGTCAGGCAATGAGGTTGCAATGAGCTTGGTAGCCTAGACAGCTGATGGCTTTAAATAATAGTAGAAGTTCATGGGAGGAATAAATTCAATTATTTGCTGCTTTGAACCTAATGACAGAAGGAGAAATTTCTTTGTACAAAAGACTCTAAAAAGTCACCAAATTAAAAAAAGAGATCTCTTGACTAGATTGGCACAGGTATTGCCTAATCACCAGGTGAGAAAAGCTGAGGAATGGAAGAGGTGACATTGTAGTGCAGTTTGACTGTAGTCAGTGCAAGCACAATATAACTGGCATGGGTGACGGCTGCTGTGGCTGGGATGTGGCACAGAGTTTGCTAGCTGCCAACCACCACAGCAAACTTACTGAGCTCCTGGGTACATGAAGTGATCTCATTTTGTTGTAGGTATTTCTAGAGAGAACTACTTAGCTGACTGTTCTGCACAGGATTCACACCACCACTCTTACTGCACAAGTGATGTGTTGAACACGGTTTTTATAGGGATTCTAGTCAAGCACGGTTTTATAGGATTCTAGTCATGCTTTTTAATGTAAATGCTGTGAAATCCTACACCTATTGTCTCCACCTACCTTCCTCTTCTACCAGCAGCAGCTGTCAGGTGCTCCCTGTTCCAAGCCCCTGTGCTCACTCCCTGTGTCCAGGAGCATTCCTTCTCCTGTCGTGCAATCTAAACCCCAACACCACAGAAGGTGAGACAGGATTTCAGACCTGGCTGCCACTGCAAGAGGGGAGATGCAACATAGTGGATAGAGCAGCAGTAACTGCAAAAATTTATCACCCCAGCTTCCTCAAATGCCCCTCCCTGCTCTGTGATCGAGGCACACCAGAGCAATAAATTCTTCTAAGAGCCCTTAAATCTATCACACTAATTGCTAAATGCAGAGTAGCCATTCATCTTTTCCTGCTAACATGGTAACGCATGAATTTGCTGTAAGATTTTTTTTTCTAATGTTTCCTTATCATTAAACTATAAAATAAAAGAAAATGTAACATCACTGTCTACTTTGAGGCTAATGCTTTTTTTGAAGCCTGGAGAGGAGTTCAGCATGAAAATCATGAAAGATTAGGAGGACTGTCAGCACAAAGGGACAGATATTTTCCTGCTCTAGTCACATGCAGTCTTAGCATTTAAAAATGCATGTGAATAACACTTATTTTTAGACTTCAGAAAGAATAAACAACACCCATATTTCCGGAAACTTCCTAATAACATTCTCCTAAAATTTCTCTCCAGAAATATCACAGAAAGTCTTCCTTCATTTAGCATTGAGAGCAAGTGAAATTGGACTGTATTTTACCAGAGGGGTCAAATATTTAAAATAATAATATCCTTTGCAGTTGGTTGATAAATATACATGGAGAGAAACTTCAATGAAAACACAGGCAATAATGAGGCAAACTTCAGATTGCAAGCTTGTCCTTTGTCAATTTGTTCAGCATACAGTAACCTTGTCAAATTAAGAAAATTCCACGTGTATTAGGAAAGGCTGCCCTCTTCAGACAAACTTAATAAAAGGTACACAGAAGTTCTGGTCTTGAAGTTAAAATAAGAATGTGGTGAAATTAACTGTGCACTGCAATATTAGCATATTAACTTTCTTCTGCTTAATAACAATTTGCTATCACATAAAGAAAAGCATTTTTTGTCATTAGCTAAATATTAATGTGTGGTGTTTTAGACTCACAACAGACCCATTTATTCCATTTCTGTAGGCCTGCTATAACTTCAAATCATATGCTGAAATATAGACACACAATTAATTAAGAAATCTATTGAGTCTGAACTTTCCCTATGTCATGTTTTGTGCTGTCATATGGAAGAATAACACATTTTGCAGCACTGAATTTCTGTCACAGGGGACTTTTCATTAAACATGATAAAATTGCCTTTTTTCCTCTAAAAAAACTTGGGGTTTAGATAGGTTTTGATGTCCCTAATGATCTAAACTAGTGAGTGGAAAAAAGTCTTTGTCATCATGATTGGTGCTTTATACTTGATGGCTATTTTTAATTTCATTCATGAACAACTAGAAAACAGCTTACTTAGACAGAAAGTAATTTTTTCTTTTCCTTGCTATTTGTCATCTGAGTGTCTTCACGGGTGAAATTGTGGATTTTTATCTTGCATCACACCAGGTGGCAAAACACAAGACTACCAGGTATTTTCCTGGTGAATATCTTAGAATTTTCATAAGGAAGACCACCTGTATGAAGTAACTGTATTTGGGCTAATGACTGTAAATAACAGTTTCCAATTTACTGGGGAGGTGAGGTAGACATAAATATTTTTTATTGGTGTTTTACTTTGAAAACTGAAAGTTGTATCATAGAATCTTCTGAGGAGACCTAGAAATACATATGATGCTCCACAAGACCAAATCTAATACTTATCTATCCACATTTTTCAAGACTTTTACCAGGACCTGGAACTGTACCAGACAGAACAGACATTAACTCTCAATATAGCCCACTAAAGTTCTCCAGAACAGGAAGCAGTGAGCAGAGACAATTCTACTAAAAGATGGTCCTAAGATAGAAAGATACAAGGCATTTTGCTGCCAGTTTGATAGAAGTCTCTCCATTCATTAGAAAAGCTCTTTTTTCTAGCTTTTCAGCAAAGCCTTCAATGTCAGGATGTCTCAGGAGAACACACCTAAATGCTCAATAAGTTTGTGACTGCAAGATTGCTCTTTTCCTTGCAAAACACCTTTGGGTTTTTTTTATCTTGCCTCAAAGCATGATAAGTCCCATTCATTCTATATTCTTATCAAAAATTTGAATCGTGTTTCCTTCCTCCTTCACCACATAATAAAGGCTTTGTGGACAACAGGTAATTTCATGTATCACGTCCCTTTCCACAGGCCTCTTCAGTCTCTGAAACAGTATTTCTAAGTTCACTTTAAGAAACATCCCATGCTCTTAACTTTAACCATGTGAAGAAGTCTCTCTGAAGGCTTGTGGGCCTTTTTTTCCCCTTTGTTAAATAGGATTTGGTTTAAGATGTACTTTAAGTTAAGAATTACTTAAATGCTTTGCTGAACTGAGGCCTGAAATGGGACTTTAATTTCCTTAACAACTCTCAGTATACCATTACTAGAATAAATGCAGAAAAATCAGACTTTCTGAAAAAATGTGTCTCGAGGGTGCTAGTACAAGCAAATTACGGAGCAGTTAAATAATGCCAAACTATAAATCTCATATCTACCAACACTTATCCATCTGTCTTACCACTATGCTAAGGAGTAGGTCTTTTTTAAAGACTGAGACATTAGAGCTGGAAATGAATACTTGCCTTTTAGTCCCCTCCTATGCTATGGTATTCAGTTTCATGTATAATTGATGGGCTGAAATTTTAAGACAGACTGAGTAAATAAATTATGAGTATTCAAAATATCACTCTTTTGCCAATAAACCCCTGTTATTCTTCACACTGACTCAGCCACCTCTCATGCTGCTATCTTTATTTATAGGAATAGTATTTTCTGTGATTTGGTAGTATACACTTACTAAAATTATTTCAATGGAAATTATTTCAATGTCAAACATAACCATGATTTTTTAATAATCAAAACACAGCTTTGTTTGGGTATTTTTCCTTCATTCAATTGAGACACAGTGTAAAAGAAAGGCATATTAGTTGAATACCAGCATTTTTTATGCTATTGCTAGTTCTTGCACAATAGAATTCCAAAGAACTGTGCTGTAATTCTTTCCTGCGGTGAAACACAGGGGTGTCCACATTGGCATTCTTGAATTTTCTTAGGCCATTAAATCATAAGGCTGCCTGTACTATGCAGAGAGATTGGGTTATGAATTTTCTGAAGTGACAGATCCCGTTATATAAGCCACTGGTGAGTCTGGGAATGCCATTCAACATTTTCAGCTTTGGAATTAATTTTATTCTACTTTTTCCCATGAGAAAAATTAAAATGTTCACAATTTTACTGGTAAGGAGTGCAGTTTCCATGACAAAATCACATCCCTGGGAAAACCCCAAGTATTCCTTCCAGCTGTGGGTGTACAGAGGTGACAGCTGTGCACCTGATGTGACTTATTGGAAAACTCAAAAAAAGATGCTAAAATTAAAAGGCTGCTGGACAAGATAGCTGCAGCATATTTCTTGTAACAGGCAAGGCTAATGGACTTGAAAAAAATCTAAGAAATCGTTTTTGCAGAACGCAGTATAAGCCTCCTTTATATAAAAATAATGGTCTTTTCACACATGCAAGTCTTTCCATTGCCTTCAGGTCCAGGCTAGTGAGAGGGCTTGTCAGGTAAGCACACTGCCCTTCAGTATTACTGGAGTGGCATCAAAAGTGAACTGTAACCTAACTGTCTGATACTGCTTACAAAAGTTAATATCATATTCTTACACAATTTAGTTCATTCAGTGACAAGCTGTAATAACAGCTTACTGAGTCCTTCCAGGACTCAGAAAGTAAATAACTGGAGCAGTAAGAACTCTTCTATGGACAGCAACTTTCAGTATAAAGAATTTGAACTGGTAAATGAACACATGCAAGTTTATTAACAGATAAAGAACACAAGAAGTGAACATTTGCAATGAGATAGACATTCATTTTGAAAAATTAGAGGAAGCCAGTGTAAGTTCAGAGACAAGGCAAAGATTACTGATTTTCCTTAAATAAAAACAAGGAAGCAACCTAACTCTGTCCCAAATAATGGCTGACAAATTCACTCCATTTGGCTTGTGCCCCTTGTGCCTTGGAGCTGGGATTTTCAAATTTCACTGGTAGGTGAATGTGAAATACCCCTTCATTCCTTTGAAGAAGCCAGTGTGAAGCTGCAATGAGCCTGCAAATAGTGATTAGCATTTAAAGTGGCACCCTGAATAATAAAATGTCTTTGAGCTGGATTGTAATTTTCTGGAAGGGAAAGATATTCTTTACATTTACCTCACAGGAGACTAATTTTGGTCTTGTCCCGCTAAATGAGAGGTCACAAGGTATCAGCTCCAATGAATCTCTCCTAGGCTCTTCAGGTAATATTTAATTCTTGACATTTCATTTGCAAGTTTTCTGGAGGCTGTAGTTTGTGGCTCCCTGCCCTGTTCCCTTCCAGCCTGAAGAGCAGTACACGTGGTGAGCCAGGCTGCAGGAGGCTGCAGTGCCACCTTCCTGCTCCAAAGAGCTGCACCTCTTCCCAGGCAAGCCTGAATAACCAGCTCTGAAGTCTTTTTCCCAACACTCCAAAATCCTGCTCCCCACATCTGATGGGGATATGGGGCTATGAGGGTTTTTGTGGTATCATCTGCACCTCTCCTAGCTGCTGAGACAAAGTTCATGGCAACCACTTACAGTCTTCAGCTCAGTCTTCAGCAAAGTATTTATTTGGTAAATGTTGTACCAGGCTAGTTAAAAGCACACAGGAAGGATTTATCGTGACATCAAACTGAAGCCTAGTAAAACCGAAATAACAAATGAAGAAACCCACAGCTAGGTAAAAACATCTGAATCCACAAGTGGGAAAGCATTCAAACAGCAGTAAACTCTCATTCCTATCTGCTTCTGTGCAAGTAGTGTTAAGCAGAAATGCCTAATGGAAACAAACCTAACCTGGGCAGGTTCTTTCAGGAGAGCAAATAGACAGAGAAGTCTCTTGATGCCCATGTAAACGTCATTACCTCTCTCTCTACCTCCTGCAGCAGCCCACACAAGGACTGGTCAAACAGTTCACAGAAAAGGGCAAGCGCAGGCTTCAGAGCTGTACGCTCCCCAGAGGAGAAGAACTCCTTTGCTCTGCTTTTTAAAAGGCACAGTCTCCTGCTTTTCTACAGCAATCTTGAAATCCATTCCATTTTCCATGCTTGACTATAGCAATCCTCTCTGGATTCCCTGAAAGAAAAATATTAAGCAGAACACCCAAAGATTTTTAAAATACTGTAGCACTTGAGTCTCTGCCTGCCACTCAGTGAAACACAGCAATTTAAAATTACTGAAGCTCTTAAATTAAGTGCTTAAATTTGAAGGTGATCACCACTCTGAACATGAGAATTGTACAGCTATCTGAACTATCAAAGCTCTTCAATTTACTCCAAGCAAGTCATTTTTGGAAGTGATAAGGGAGTCTGTGATTGCCCAGACTGTACTGATTTAAAGCTTCTGCTCAGTTTTCTACTCCTTTTTAAGAATATTTGAGTAATTCTGCTAGCTTATAGAAAGACTGTGCTGAACACATTTGAGCAGTTTGGGGGAATGTGTGTGACTTTTGTTTTGTTTGTAAGTAATCATTTTTGATCAGTATTTTCCTTCCGGAGTCATGTCAAACTAAGTCGTTTTACCTAACTCTTCAACAGTTGTGTGGAGATAAAAATTGAACACCCATATCCATTTTCAGTCTTCAATTCAATAGACAATGTACAATTTTCTGAGTGCACTGAAAGTGTCACTGCTTTGTAGCTACAAATTGAAACCTAGAATGCTCATCTCCAGGAAGCAATTATTAATATCTTTTTTTACAATTCAATATATTTATTCTTGCAATTTTGGCACACAGTGCCTTTTGAAAATATTTTCTTAAATGAACAATAACAGCTAGTTACCCTCTGTAATATATTATTCAGTGATGAAATACTTCCATTCCATACACAAACCTCTTACAGCTGCGAGGACTGTAGAAACACAAGAGATTCTAAAACTCCTGCATGATTCTTTCCTGTACCATCCAAAGTAGCTTCAGGCCAGAATGAGGCCTTGACAGGTTTTTTGTTTTTTTTTTTTTTTTTAATTTGGACAGCTTTCTACATATTCCCAGAATTGTTAAATATTGCACTATTTCCCACACTGCATAAAGTTCAATTAGAAACATTCTTTCTGTAGGCCTTTTTCTTGTGCTCCTCCAACTGCCCCATGGCAGAGCTGTCACAGCTGATGCTCTGCTTTGATTCACAACTCCCAGCAAATATTTCCCATTTTCCTTGCTGAATAGCATTAATGATAAAGCACAATTATCTGAAAACTCTGATGAATTCCTGTATTTGTTATAAATTAATTCCACTTAATGCCTCATATTTTTAAGGCACTCTATCTATCCGAAGTAACTTCTGAGCTGAAGATTTGTCAGTTAGCCTTCCACTTGTAGACCCTTGAAAATCAATTGCCTTTCAAGTGGAGGCACATTCTGGCTATTTGACAGCAGATCCTTTTATACATCTGTACTGACCCATAATCTATTGCAAAGGATGTGCATTAGCATTTGTATGCTCTGCCTCCTAAGATAACATGTGAGCTGGGATCTGGGGGGTTCTTGCTGCAATATCTGTTGGCTACTCACACCTGATGGATAACCAGCTCATATTTACAATGCTGTCTTGAATGTGTGGGGGGATTTTGGGGCTTTTTTTGCCATTTCAAGGACTTCTGTAACCAGCAAAATCTGAATCCAGTGAGTTTCTGAGTCATATGGTACTTGTGCTGTATCCACCTACTTTTTCTTTTAATGGCCAGTCAAATGCCAGAGGTGAGATAATGCCACAATGCTTGACATTTATCTATTATCCAATCATTTGCTCAAGATTACACTGATTTAGCACCTCAATATTTTTACAGGTACACTGTGATACATCAAGATGTTTCAGAGTTATTTGTAAAGAAATCTGTCACGTGATTTCAGAAAAAGTATGAAGGTTTTTTTGAAGCTGTTTGATGTTCTCTTGATGATTAAACCTTGTGTGAAAAATGAGTTGCTGGGTTAATTTTCCATGTCAAAGTCCAGGCTGCAGCACTGCCATTTCTTTCATTTTGGTTTATATATCAATGTGGAAGAGTTTGCCCGTCATCAGAAGTGTAACAGTCATAGTTGCTTACTTTGTTAATTGCTATCACTTTTTGCATCTCTATTCTTTGACATTTTGGTTTTAATGCTGCATTTCACATTATACTGTGGGATTTTTTTCCTATTTCCCTACTTTACAGAAGAGTTCCATAATTTATCAGCCATCTTGTTCTCACAACCATTTCCCCAGTGATATGAGCTTCATCTGAAGTTTTCTCAAGTTTCTGAATGTTTATCATATCTTTCTACTGTACATGTAAAGCAAGTGAAGTAATAGTAATTCCTGAACAGTCAAAGTCTTAAAGCATTAATAGTTGAGCTGGTAGAATCCTTTACTGCAGCTTAACCAACTGTTTGACCTTCTTGATTAAATGATCCATGTTGTTCTCTTCATTTCTACTCATGTTGCGTTGTACTACACTGTCCTTAAAACTTTTTGTTGTCCCTTACTTCAAAGGTATTTCTGAGCAGTTAATATTTTTCTTGTCTTGTTTCTTTACTGTCCCTCATTTATGCAGACTTCAGAGACACTTTTCTGAAAGTCAGTAACAGCTGTTGCAGCATCTATGATATGGTCATTCAAAAAATACAATGGCACATCAGGGCTGACTTGTGCAGGGCCTGAGACTCAACACACGTGGACTCCTTTCATTGGTACAGCCTGAAATGTGGAGTTTGTGTCTTGAATAGCCTTTTCCTTATGCTTTCTAAGGTTGTAAAAAAAAAAAAAATTGGAAAATAACTCCAAAGCATTTTTGGCCCTATTCTTTGCATTATAAGCTGGGATCAAGCCCTTCTAGACTACCCTGGCAGAGCTTCCTTTAACCACTTTTTTTAAAACCTCTAATGCGGAGGCCTGAATGAGTGTCCCAGTGCCACAATTGCTCACTGTTCCTTCCCATCATTCATATATGTTTTGGAAGATGAAGTTTCCCCTCAGGCCTCTTTTTGCTAAATTAGACAAATCAGTTCCTTTACCTGATTTCCATAAGCAGGTTTTCTAATCCTCTTTTCCTGTTACTCTCCTCTGGGGTCTATCCAGGCTGTCTACTCTTAAGCCCATTTACCAAAAACCATATTTCAGCTGCAGTTACACCAGTTTCAGGAGGAGCAGAGCATATTTCCTGCCACTGAGAAAAAAAAAGTTTAAACATACCACAGCTTCATTCTCATGTTTTTGCATCATCATAATAAAAGGGTGTGCTTTTTTTATGAATTTGTCCTTACCAAACAAAAAACTTCTAGCATCAACTCATCTACACCAGCTCACATTTTCAACAGTTGACCCAAATTTCCTTTCAGTAGAAGTTAAAACAATCAAAGCAATCCTTGGTGACTCTATATGGATGACTCCTATGACTTGTAGACAGCCAGATTTAACAATGATTTCCACCCACTCTGAACTCTGACATTGGGCACTGATTATTATTTTTTTCCTCATGCTGATCTAAAACACAGGGATGGTGTTTGCTGATTGCATTTCTCAATATATTTTGACTGCCTCAACTTTTGTTATTGCCATTATTGCAGAGATCCTGGCCTAGCAATGTTGTCAGTCGGAGCACGCTGGTGAGTAGCTCCACAGTCATAACTGGCTCTTAGCCTACGAGTGATGATGCTGTTTCTGCATTAATGTGATGCTCACTGAATAGTAACTATCTTGCACCCTTGGATATATTACAGATTTCCTCATTTTTAAAATGCTTTTTGTCAGCAGTGATGTTTCCACGCTACAAGGATTTAGGGCTTGCATTTGTCCATTTCTTTCATTGCCGCTATCAACCTTCATTATTGCAACTATAGCTCAAAATGCTCTAGAAATTCTCACACATACTTACCTTCAGTAAAGTCTGTTGTAGAGACCTGGCTTTCATAACAACTCATGGAAAGACTTGCAAAAATCGCCGAGTGCATTACCTTGCTTGTGTGACTACCTTAGTGTGCTTTTGATGCTTGACTTTATTTTGCTAATGAGTATAAGTTATAGAACTATCAATCACCTGCCAGTCTAGCAAAACAGTGAAATTCATTTCATCTGGCCTTTTTGACCTGTTAGACTTTAGTGGCCGTACCAGGAGTTAAAACTCCAGCCAGCAGAGATGATAGGATTATTGAAACACAGGCTCTTTCATTACCACAAGGGGTAGCCCTGAAAGACTGAAACCTCAGTGGTGGCATTTCAAAGATTAGCATTCCTGCCAGAAACCACTGCCCAGCATATCAAAACACTTCTACCTAAAGCAAATGCCTAAATGCAAACTTAGGCGATGAAACTGAAGTAGCCCACTTTGGGAAGGTGTTGAGTACTCACAGCTTTCAGCAATTTTATAGAATTAAATGAAAACAGTACAGGAAATAATAGACCTAAGAGAGACAAACACAATGGCACATGGTTGTAGTCTTTTCAAAACAGAAATAGATCTTTGTGTGAACTTCAATAAAAATTCTTAAAAGGTAAAGTGACTAATTGCTTCTTTTTATATAGTTTAATAGATAGTCTTAAGCCAGGAACAGATTTAAAATTTATCAAAGTTTCCTAAATAATTGTGACTTCATGGTCACATGAATAATGGACTGAATAATAGGTTAATCAATTGACTGATTCTTTCACTGAACAGAATATCAAATGAAAATATTCACCTATTATTTGTATCCATTTGTATTTAGAGGTAAGCACATACAGATTTGACTTCCTGCCATACTGAAAAAGGATGGAGTATTGCAGCATGAAGTGTTCAGAGAGAATTTGTCATCCACGCAACTGAACTGCGGGCAAGGGTGACTGTAATACTGCCTCATAGAACTCACAGCCCAGCACATGCTGTGTTTGATGTGCCAAGGAAAAGGTACTGACAGTTGTCCAGCCCATCCATCAACAGCAGTTCTTGGGGAAACTCCCTCTCTGTTCTCTGCAGAAGATGCAGGGCCATGCAAGCAGGACACTGAATCTGGATGATACAGGTCATCGACCCAGGATGAACATGGCACACACTGTCTGACACCAGACTGCAGATTTGGGGTGCAGAACAGACAACAAATGCAGTAAAAAACCTCTGCCAAACAGAAGAGTCTTTACCTCTAAAAGACTGACACCACTGCCTCCCAGATAAACTCATACAATTAGGTTTTGAGTGCACTTTTTGTGAAAGATTCAAGCCAGCTTATAGTATGCAAGAGTACAGCTAGGAGTTGTCCACAAAAGGAATAAAATCTGAAGGAAGACATGGAGATAGTCATGTTATAAATAAAGCCATGAGTCTGCATTTTAAAAAAATAAATGTTTTAAATGTAGGGCATCTTTGAGTCAGGTGCTAAGCTAAGAGGTTGGCAGGCCAACGTGTTTTCCTTTACTCCTTTTGCTAGTTCTAGGTTATATTTTCAAGTATCAAGTTACTTTTCAGATCAGTACTGCATATTTTTTTTTACCAAAGCAAAGCAATACAGATCTTCTGAAATAAAGGTGCATATTTATTTGACAGCACCCTGCATTACAGTAACCAAATTAAAACACATTTCATATTTCCTCTGCTGGCTTTCTATTATTTATAAAACGTTTCCACATATATATATACATACACATATGCAAGTATATATATATATGTATATGTATGTATGTGTGTGTACATATTTATATAAATGTACATATATATATTTATATTTATATAAATGTACATATATATATATATATATATAACACTAAATATGAGCATCTTTGAAAATTCATTATCGTTTCTCAGAACCCCCCAACAAGGGCTTTATTGTGGCTTTATTGTTCAAAGCTGCTGTAAAGAGAGCTGCACCAAAGGGAGCCATTTGAACTGCACAACAATGAACTTTATTGATCCTGCATAAGTCATAAGCACAGTTACATTTTTCTGAGTGCCTTCTATGGGCACATTTTCCTAATGACAGTGTATGTGTGCCTATATATTAATGTTAAAGACAACACCACTGTGCATCACAGCACTCATCCAGCACGTGATCCAAAATTTCCAGTTTTGGAGAGGGATCTCTGCAACCTTTCTGCATTCTCACTGCCATTATATAAGTTTATTTGGAGGCAACCCTGGACCCACACTAAAATACAAGACTGCAAAGATTTCCTGGCTTTTTATTTACACTTGATTAAATTGTTCCAGTTTTGGCTTTGACAACTATACCTGTGTGCTGGCCTGTTCACTCACACTAAGAAAAATAAAAGTGGCATGTGCATGGAAATGAAATAACTGCCCCCAAGTAAGTGCTCTCACCAATAATCTGGCAGGTTACTCAGTGAGTTAAGTAAGTTCCCATATTTGGACAAATTCTTTGTGTGTCCAGACTGTGAAGCACAGAAAGGAGAGCTCTTGCAGACTGGTACCATAAACATAGCCAATGTCAACAGGTTTTATTTTATAGTAAACATTAAAGAGGAGATTTTCAAAGAAACATAAGAAAGTTATGGGCAACCAGGGATCAAACACCTTTAGGCTCCTCTGAACAGCAAAAGGTCAAACAAAACAACCAGTACACCAGCCCATACCAATTGCCACATTGTAATGTTCCCTGAGGCTTCAGTCCAAGAAATCAGGACCTTGTTTATGGAAATATAATTAAAGCACTTTTTTTGCTTTCATGTAACGGACACTTTAGCACCTGCTAATTAAAGGGAAATACCTGAAAAATCTGTTATTGAATTTCACTAAGACCATGCATTAGATGCCTATTTGCTTTCCTGTGGCAAATTTGGTCACAAATTCACACACCAGGGCTTCTTTGACTCATTCTGGTACAAACCAGAGTGCACATCCCTAAATCCTCTGCTGCTTGGTGAGCATACCTGCAGAAGCTTCTTTCCCCTTCTCACTTAGAGGAATTTAGTTATCCAGCATGCATTTTTAATAAGCTCAAGTCACTTCCACTGTTTAAATGTTTGGACCCTAATACCTGCTGCAATGATGAGAACATTGAATGGGAATCCTGCCCTTAACATCCACAAGTGACTCACATATATGCTTCCCTTGGCTCAGACTGTGCTCAGGCCCATCTGTTTGAAGGCACCAATCCTGCTTTGCTGGTCCAATGCTCAGGCAGCGATGCCAAGGGACAGGAACAGGGAGCAGGACATTGCTTGCTCACATAAGGCTACAAGAGCCCTTTGCATTGCTCCCACCCCTGCAGTCCCACCAGGTCACTTCTGCTGCCAGTCTCTCTGGAAAAGGCCTCATATCTGCCCACTCAGAGTACAGGGCCATGGAAGTGGGATACAGTCCAAGGGAGCTTCGGCTACACATGGTGGTGGCTGCTGTGGGTGAAGCCTGTCCTCATGGGCTTGCCCAAAAGCCCATGCCCATAGCAGAAATCTGTAGCTCAGGAAACAAAAAGTGATTCTGCTATGGACAAATCTCCTTCTTGTTTGAGGGATCAATACAGCAAAGGTGCCACAGGGACCCAGAGCTCTCCACACACATACTCAAGTCTGAAAAAACTAATGAAAGACACAAGTCAGAAACAAAGACTCTGAGTAATGAAATTATTAAAGAGAAAATACAGTTGAAAACTCCTGGAACACATTATAATTTAATATCTCATTATTTACTAGGCACATTGAACATAACATGAATTTCCCTCTGCTCCACGAAGCCCACTTCATATTCCACAGAGCCTACACTTCTGTATCTCATCCAAGCTGAGATGAAATTGTCTTGTATATCAGACAAATGTACTAGAGAGTAGCCTACACTTTGGTAATGTACAAGCTGAATGTTCCCAACAGTCCAACTTCCACATCGTTTAGAGAATTTGCACTCACACATTTTCAATGCGTAATGAGGGGTTTTAGCAGTTCATAATTATTAAGTAGTTATTTTACATGCCCTTGTGTGTGGTAAATAATACCATAGAGAAAAAAAGTAACCAAGGGTTTGTATAAATGATTCTGCATAAACCTACAAGCTCAGGTTTTAAATCTGCATTATCATGTTGGTTCAGATCTTTAGGCTTAGGTCTGAACAAACATGAACTTCAGGGACATTTGAAATTCAACTCTGTATCCTGACCTGGATTTTCTAAATGACCTTTGAAATTTGGAACTAAATCCAAGTGTTGCAGAGTCTCTATCTGGAAGCTTTTTGCTGATGGATTTTCATTCAGTCTAATGTAGGTGGCAAATTATGCTGAGAATAAGTCATTTTCAAGAGATCCAAGGTCTGGCATACAGACTACTGCTTCCAGCTGTTTTAAATGGAAAACAAAGGTTCTTCATTTACCTCTGAGGCTTCTGTCTGATTTATTTTGCTTCTCTGGTTTGCATTTATTTGATTGTTTGTGCCAGGTATAATGGAGAAAATGCAGGCACTGCTAGAAAATCTGCAATCTGCAGTCCCTCAGCCACATTGACCTCTTGCAGACACGTCTGAATCACAGCAGAAATGAGAGATGGCAACTCCCAGCTGGACAGGCCTTTGCAGCTTGCCCAGATGTCAGAAAATTAGTCTTCACTGGCCAAGACTGAGACAGCCATAGCTTTTTACAAAGCAGTGAAGCACATACTTAACTTTACTCACATATTTTAATTTAAGAATGCACTTAACTGCTTTGCTGAACATGGGCAGGTGCAAACACTTGCCATGCCTCACTGGCAATGTAGGGTCAGTCACTCTTATAGCACTGAAATATTCTCCAAAAATCCTGAAAATGGGAAATACAAGAAGTCCTGTTTATCAGGTAACCACTCCAGTGTCGTAAACTCATAGCTTCGTAGCGTGGTTTGAGTTTGAAGGGACCTTAAATATCACCTGATTCCCACCCTCCTGTCATGGTCAGGGACACCTTCCACTAGCCCAGGTTGCTCAAAGCCCTGTCCAACCTGACCTTGAACACTTCCATGGATGGGACATCCACAGATTCTCTGGGCAGCCTGTTTCAAGCCTCACCACAGTAAAGAATTTCTTCCTAATATCTAATCTAAACCTACCCTCTTTCAGCCATTTCCCCTCAACCTATCAACACATGCCCTTGTAAAAAGTCTCTCTCCAGGCCCCTTAAGGTACCAAAAGGTTCTCTAAGGTCTCCAAAGCTTCCTCTTCTCCAGGCTGGACAACCCCAGCTCCATCTTAGGAGAGATGCTCCAGCCCTCTGATCACCTTGGTGGGCCTCCTCTGGACTTGCCCCAGCAGGTCCACATTCTTCTCATGCTGGGAGCCCCAGAGCTGGATGCAGTGCTCCAGGGAGGCTCTCAGGAAAGTGGAGAGGCAGAATCCTCTCCCTTGCCCTGCTGGCCACACTGCTTTGACCATTCTCTTGTGTCAATAGATGGGAATTAGAAAAATGTCCCTTCATCTGAGAACATCTGATACTGCAATCCAACAACCTCAACAATCTTCTGGCCCTTTCTGGGAAGGCAAGCATTCAACTTATATTGGTAAGCCAGCAGATCTAACACAAACAGGAACCGAAGAGAAACATCATCCCAGCAGTCCTCTTCTGAACTGTATTATAACTAAAATGAATATATAAAAACAATTCTGAAAAACTGACTTGTATTTCTTCTTACTGTCATATGTCTTGGTAATATAGAACGACACAAAACTAAAATTAATAGAAAAAGAAAATATTTTTGAAATGCACAGAAATTCAGAGGCAGAAGTCAGTCATATTTTCAGGCATCTATTAGTTCCTTTCTTGATGTGTTGAAGAAATTAAAGGAATATTAAAGTTATTACCTGCAGGAACTGATTGTCCTTTAAAACAATTTCAGTTTCATGAAAATGTAAAACCCAAAAGGTTCAATCCAGTTTGAGAAAAAAAATCCAAGTTCCAGGGACAGTAAGAAAGCTACTGAAGCAAGTCTTTTGTTTGCCTTTTGACCATTTCTGCATGCAGAACTCCCTGCAGTGCTGTCCAGCTCTGCTTCCCAAGTGCTTAGAAATAAGCAATCTACCATTGACCATGCCTTAATCTACGTTTTTCAGGACAAAAAATTCTTGGCTGCTATGCTGATCACCCAACTAGAATTTTTAAGTACCTTCTAAAATCTCACATCAAAATAGTGCTTTGTCCTCTGCCCATTTTGCTGTATCACTTTTCATTCTCTTCTCTTAAAGGGAATTATGGACACATTTTATTTCTCCTGCAGTGGCAGAAGATTTATGTCTCTACAGATTCTTCAGCATAATTGTCTCTGCATTTTGTGTGAACAGTTGTAATTTTTTTTAATTGCATTGTTTTAGTTCAAATTTTAAATAGGAATTACAAGTAGATAAAGAGAATTAAGTTCCTGCTGAGATGAAGACCACTGGAGTTAGGATTATCATATTCTTTTTTGACTAGTATTATGTGTGGTTGAAAGATGACCTGACCTTTCTTCCCTCATCATAAAAAGAAGAAACATAAATCAAAAGTCAGCCATTTTAATCAAATTGCCCTGATTATCTGGTATGGATCTAAAGAAAGGAGGTTTAAATACCTCCTACGATGCAAATATTTCTGACTTGATCTGACAGTACAAGCAAAAAGAAGTAACTGATAGAAGCAGATGAACTTACATTATAGTGATCAGGGAACAACTGGGGAAAGGGCATAAAAATTGCAAGAACAAAATGATTACTGTGGATTGTTTCTACATTAAAAAAATGAATTAATCTATACTCTTAAGGTTACTTAAAAGGAAGTAAGAAAAAGAAGGACATAAATTTGTCTGTCTATAGAAGTGCATTACTGGATTACAGTTTTTGCTGAACTTTACAAAATGAGAGTAGTTTCATATTAATGAAAAAAACTGATCTGATGATAGAGTTTTCTTTCTGGAGAATCAAGGATAGTTTTCTGAATGGGGTTAACATAGGTGCTAACTAAGAGGCAAATCCAGAGTCAGACCTCCTGCTGAATGCTTAGGAAGGAAAACCAAAATCCTTCACTGAGAACACAGCACTGCTATTTCTTGCTTTTCCTATCAGAGCTCTTGGGGATAATAAAGTTTGATATTGCCCAAAGAGCCTCTTACCTGGAGACATTGCTGGTAACTGTGTCATCTTCTCACCTGGCCATAAGACAGGAAAGATACTGGGGGAAAGGCATTGGGCTGTGCAGACAAACCCCAACTGCTGTGAAAGAGTTGAGGTTCACCTTTTATCAAAACAGAGGTTTGCCGTTGATCTCTGGCCAACACAAAATTTGAAAAACCACTTTGACCCTATGAACATTTTTGAATCTTACTTTATCCAGTAAGAAGTAAAATATCTCAGGTATGCTGCCTAGAAAAATTTAAGAAATTGTGATCCTTACCATAGAGTGCCAATGAAAAGAAATTTGCATATCCAAAATTACAATTTGTCAAAGGTCAGACAAAATCTACCACATACTGACAGATTAGTACCCTGACACACTTCAGAAACATTTTTCAACAGGAGAACTAGCAAACTACAAAATAAACTGTCATTTTATGTGTTCCAAGGACATGACTGTGATTGCCTTTAACAAATGGTTCTTCCTGTACCATTCATGCCTTAGTTTGTCAAATGTTTGTTAAAGGCAGAAACTAAAACGAAGCTGGATGTAGCTGTAACACTCTGGAAAACCCTTTCCTGTAAGAGGATCAAGTTAGGAGACTGTGGAAATTAAAGAGCTGTAATGTGAAACCTAATGTATAGTAACTGTCAAGTAAAGTAATGTAGAAACTGGAAAGCCTTGTCTTAGAGTTAATGCCTTAATCCCAACATACCACTTACACTGTGAGGGAAAAAATGAAAGAAACTGAAAATCCATGAAACAAGGTTATGGAACAAAGACAATAAAATAAACATAGTCAGTGACAATGTGTTGAAATTGATTTGTTTTCATTCCTGTAACAGGTACTTACTTTCTGATTTGCCAAAATCTCATAGCATCCTTTTATGTTCAAGTTATTCTGAGATCTCTTCTAGACACTAAATATTAATTACGAGTATCTATGGCAACCATTGACACTTAAAATGGAATATTTATCCCATCCAATGCCTGAGCTCTGAGGTATTAACTCTCAAAGTTTGGGATAGCCAGAAAATAAAACTGTGACGCTAAAGACGTGGTTATGTGGTGAATAGTGAAAAAATTTCCTTTTAACTAAACACAATAAGTAGAAGAGTTTCCTGATTATTAATGATAAGATTGTGCTCAGGGCCTAGCTAAATCAAAGGCAAGTGTTCTCAACCACAGAAACAACAAAAAATGATTGCATGATAATCACATGTGTTTTGATTATAAGCATCCTACAGGCTCCCACAGAACCTCCCAGTCCTTTGCCCAGGCTGAGCTCAATCTGCTGTCCCATTGCAAACCATGCCAGACCCAAACCCACCAACTTTCACAGTTTTGACATTAAAAATGTGATGAGGGGTGGGCAAACTTAGCCTGAGGACCACCATCTTGCCAGGGCCCTGCCTGTATCCATCCCCCTGAGCAGACAAAGCAGCAGAGAGCATCTACAAGCTCCATCACATGTGTAGTACATGGAACAGGGCTCAACACCTCTGTGCAGGACTCTCCAGCATGTCCCATCAGATCCTTTCACCATTTCTCAAGAGAATACAGAGGATTTGGATGCCTTCCCCTGGGAGACAGCTTTGGTGGGGAAAAGGAGGAGAGGAATGGAAAACTCACTCTTGGATTTTCTACTTGTGTACACAGGTTTTAGAGGACTTTGTGGACCTCGTGAAAAGCAGTGAACCAAAAGACACAACACCACAGACAAGAAATGGGGAACACATGTCAGACAGACATCATTAAGACTCAGTGGAGGAACACAATAAAGACTACTGGCATCAGCCATGTTGGCCCTTAAGTTTTCTGTTTAATGTTCAGAGCAAGGGCAGTGTTGATATATACCGGACACAAGTCAACATATGAGAGCATATTATTTTGCCTCAAGGACCACATCTGTGCTGCTAAAATAGTGAAGTCCCAAAATAGTTAGTGGGACTAGCCCCATGTTTCCCAAGGATGCTTGAATTCCGTCCTCAGGTTTTGAGGGGCAAGAGAGTTTAGCAGCGTACACACACATTGTGCCACAGCCCTTTGCTTCAGGGATATCAAAGGATCTCTGATGTAACTAAGTGTAGAGTCTTGGCTGCATAAAGGAAGTCCTAAAACTCAAAAGGAGAGGCAGCCACACTGTCACCCATGGAAATAGAGACAAGAACAGTAGTCATCCTCAGTATGAATATCAGCAGCAGAAAAGTTCTGCACTGCCCTGGTTATTCCTTCCTCCATAGCAAGGAAGCATCCTGGCATGAGTGCTTGTAATGCAGGTGTCCCTACACCCTGAAAAACGTGTCAGTACTGATGTTTTCACCATTACAAAACTGCAAGGAGTCAGGAAATGTTGCTGCCAGTGACAGTGGTGCCTGCTGCCACTGTAACTACATTACCCTTCAGAACAAGCCCTTCCCTAAGAGATGGTAGGAATGACAAATTAAAGTGTTAATTTGTTAAACTGAAATAGCACTGTCAAATTAGCCTGGCTGGAAGTTAAAAATAAATCCATTCTCTACTACACAGCCAAAAGAAGTATCAACTACAGAGCCAAAACAAGCATCGTACCCTTTCATAGTAAAATTCTGCATGCACAGCAGTCTTACAAGTCCAAGAAAAAAAAAAACTAAACAGGAAAACAGGTAGGCAGCTCAGAATATTTGGTTCATACAAATGCAGCAAGTCCGACAAGGACGCTGCCTCTGAAGAGGCTTCAGAGAGTGAGCATATGCATCTGCTGAACACCCCTGAGGTTCACCGAAGTGACTTGAGCCCTCTCTTCTCTGACTGCTGCTCTTGTAGTATCAAAGACTGATCACTTGTGACAAATCCAACAAGTACCAAGTAGTGAATTGCCTCCTTACAGATAAAGAAGAAAACACACTGTTACAAATTTTTTTTGTGGATGGAGGCCAAGCTGCATCTGTTCCAAGCACCAGGGCCAAAATATCATCTACAATTAAAGCATTGCTGACAATGTTGTTGAGGCTACATGAGACAGAGCAGATTACAGGTCATCCTGCAGCTTGGAGGTATATTGGCAATGTGATTGTAGTGGTAATAAACAATGTGTTTGTGTCAGTAAAGTAAGCAAATATGACTCAAAGCACACAGGCAACAGACAGGCTGAATAAGAATTCACTTTTCTAAACATAGCCACAATTTAAAGCGCCAAGGCATGGTGGCCTACAGAGCCTCACTGCTGGACAGCTGTTGTGGAAATCTAACAGAATATAATTGAAATTAATGAGAGAAGAAAGCAACATTCACAAGCCTACCACAATAACTGTTTTGCAAAAGCTGAAGTTCTTTTCTGTCACTGATATATTCAGGAAGACACTAGATAGAGTGAATTATGAGATTTGATTAAATACCACATCATAGGGGTCATTAAAAAGAGGGGTAGGTAAATGCAGGCACTGCAGAGGCCCTGCCATATTGTCACAACTGGAGAGTTGTGGAGATAGGAAAAAAAAGCCAAACAAACAAGTACAACTGAAGCACAGACTTCACCATCTGGGAACTTACTACACCCCTTTGTCTGGGAATGATCACTAAGCCCATGCTAAAAGATCAATGAACTGCAAAAGATGTCTCAGTCTGCCTGGGAATCTGAAGAATGAGTGGAATCTGGTTTTGCTTTGATTTCAATTTACCCAGCCCACATTACAATTCTGCAACATACTGTCAACCCAAAAATATTTGTTCTATTGCCAGTGTCCTATCACTACTGAAAGGGAAACAGTGATATTTTGATCATGATGGGTAAATGGCAAAAACAGATGAAATAAAGTGGGGGTGCAGTGGCAGTGGGAGAGAGGAATAGCTGGGGGGAGACTCATTCCCTAAATAACTCAGTAAGCCAATACTTTAATACTCATTGTGAAGCGCGATCATGCTGCTAATGAAGCAATAAATCCTCCCTTGCATTGGTGCTGGAGGGAGGGGGGTCAGAAGGTGGAGAGAGCTCCCTTTCCTTTCTCATTATAAGCAGCAATGCAAAATGCTTTAATAAAGCTCAGCAATGTCCTAGAAGGAATAATCAACTAATGCTTCTCCTCACGAAGCCATGCTGCAAAATGGCACGTCTCCTTGGCTCTTGTGGCTCCCCTCCTGGGACTCCTGTGCTGAAGTCAGCACCAAGCCTGGCCCTGCCCTCCCCATCCTCCCCACCAGCCTTCATCCACTTTGGGACTTTGACAGTTGACTCCCAGACCTGGACCAGCCAATTTAAGCATAAGCATCACTGAGTAATGCCTAATCTCCCTCCCCCTCCACATATACTCTAAAATGCCTTTATTTTAAATTGCAAAGGAGAGAAACATTTTCTTTCCCAAAAAACTGAAACTGGCAAGGAAAAATGAGCAAAGCCTATCTCTAATTAACGCTAATCTGTCTGCCTTGTGTACGCACCAGTGAGGGAGCCACAGTGCGCTGCAGATCAGAAGATAAAAACACACTCTGGAGTTCAACTGCTTTAGAAGCACAACATCTGTTAGCCATGTTATTCTGCAGCTATCCAACAAGCAGAGCACTCTTCACAACACTTAATAGCTTATGCATTATGGATGCTGCCGTGGGTACAGAGGTACTTGGGCTCAGGCTTTCCTTCTGCGCAAGTCTCAAATTAAAAAAAACTACGGGCAAATCTGGGGAGTGTCTCTCCCCTCTCCTTCCTCGCATGGGAATTGAGAGTTCAGGGCCAAATTCTGCTACCAATTACACTAATATGGCTCCACTCAAAATCAGTTTGGTGTAACACAGAACAATATCTAACTGACTCCATCCTTAAGTCACTCAGTATGGGGAATTAGAATAAAATTGCAAAAAATCTCTTTAGAAGAGAACATTTTAAGTCAGCTATTGTAATATCTTTGATTGATTTAGCCACTACATTATTATTACAAATTAATAAAGGAAGGGCACACATTAATGGAGTTTATAGGTTTTTCAATTACTGTTTTCCTATTATTCTTCCTATTATTCAATTCACCAGCTTCTTCATATAGTTTATCTATAACTCTAATGCATTGTGGTGCTTCAGAATTTATGAAGGATATACAAAGCATATAAATCCTATTAACTAGCCCACCATACTTATAATTGATTCCATTAAAATGTTGTGTGTGTCTACAGTACATAAAGGGGAAGGAAAATAAAACTGAGACCAAGGGGTTAATAAATTCTTGATTATTTATATTTTTTTAAACTTCTCTGCCACAGTGGAGATAAGACACAGCATGAATATGTTGCATTCTGTTCCTTAAACCCTATAGCCCAGCATGTAACATAAGGAGTATAAGAGACCTGAGAGCAACTTAAAATTATTTTCGTATTCATTTTAAGGCCAAAGGGACCATTTTGTCCTTCTAATATGATTCTAACATGCACAAGACATGAGCCATAGTATTTCACTCAAGGATTCTTTCATAAAGCTAATGGTTTCTGGAAGAGTTGGTTTTTTTTCAAGTATCCAACCTTCATTTAGGGATTTCCATCTTTTTCTTTCAATTTTGTAACATAGCCTTGCGGGTAAAAATATACATTCTGGCAGGTTTTCACATCATATATGCATGCCCATGTTAGGTATCTAGCTTAGGAATGATTCAACAGATCAAAGTGAAGGACTGGAGTTCCCTGCCTAGTCAATGAAAGAAAGGAGGCAGTCAGTCAGCTTCAGCACACTGAGTCAGAGACAGCTGAAGGAGCTAAAAGCAGACTAGGAGAATAAATACCTACACTGACTTCTGTTCTGAATTGCTCAAGATCCTCCTCCTACTGATAGCTGCTCCTTCCAACTATTGTCTTTGGCAATACACTTCATTTCCCAGACTGAATAGGCAGCTACTTTATAGCCATACATGCAATTCTGTAATAACTAAACCATATGGAATTTGCAATGTGACAGTGAGACAGATTTTCCAGAATACAGATCATTCAGAGAGGTCTTTCTCTCTTCCTTTTTTTTTTTTTTTCTGCTATCTTTATTTCAGTGCCAACTCAACACAGCATTTAGGCAACAGAATCCTAAGTGCCACTGGACTGAATTTGTGCTACAAAGTCATTTAAGTGCTTTTGTCAATCACACCCTTGAACTCTGGATAAGACTGCAGCATTACCCTTGCCACAGAATCTGAGTGCAACATCAATGTGTTAGTTCCTGTTTCTAAAGCACTTTGAAGATGCACATACTACTGTATTGCACCCTGCAGACTTTCACTGGTGCTAACATGATACAACTCTGTTTTCTCCCTCCCTCCAGCCTGAGAATAACAAGACCAAAAAATGTGTTTTTCCTGTGCATTTGAGAAGACAAATTTTGATGTCCCAGCATGAATTATTCTGCACCACACAAAAATGCTAATTAAGCCTTTATTCTATAACCTGACAGATGTTTTTGATGCACTGTTCATCTATTTCCTACTGTACAAAAGCTAAAGTTTTAAACTTTTTGTATTATGACGCAATTAGCATTATTCATGCAGACAGCCATCAAAAGTCTGCTTGAAGCACTGTCCCATTCCTCAGAGAGAAGAATTTTGAAAGACAGGGCTGGAGATTGCCCTCCCTGTGCACTGGGTAGACACAATGCATACACACACATATGCAGGGACGCCACAGGCCCCCATTCCTTCTCCCCACACACCCTCACTTGTCTTCCGTGCTAGGACCATCTCCTGTTGCACATAAATTCCAGCCCTGGTGGCTTACACTCACTGCTCATGGCCAGCCCATGCAGCCTAGTGCTGTGCATACAGAGAAGCAGTTCAAGCAAAAGAAATGTGCAACATCATAGAGAACAAAAGTTGAATCAAAAATCTTGGTAGCTGACCACCCTATTCCTCTATGGCATGGAATTTGTCTCAGTGCCCTTCTGCCCCAGCAGTGGCCAATCACTACTGGCTCCCACTGTCAACTTCCCTGAAGTGTCACAGCAAATTTCATCCCTGTTCCTTTTGTCTTATCTTCTACACATCTACACAATATCCTTCTGGTCTTTTGTTTTGGTTTTTTTTTTATTCCTCTTACCTCTCACTATTCCCTTTTCTCCTCTGTTCCCCTAAAAGAGCACATAAATAGTCCAACCTCCTCAGTGTCCTGCCCTTGTCACCAAATCAACATCTGAGAAAACACTTGTCCTTTTCTCTTCTTGTTCTTTTCTCTCCAGTTACTCTGGAGTAACTGTCAGGAAAAGAAAGATTTCTTTAAAAATACAGATTCAGCAACTACACTCTCTTAGTTGGAAGGAAGCTTGTCCCTGGGGTAGTGATTATACATATAAAGACAATAATAAGACTGGGGGCTGCAAAGCTGTGTAGCAAAGGTAGAAATCTTGAAGTCTGTCTTTACAATTCTCCAGAGATTTAATCTATAGCAAAAAAAGTCTTATTTTACACGTGTAAGTGCTGTGAAAACAATGCAATTGCCTGTTCATCACAAATTACACAGAAATGCATCAGTAAGAGGATAAACAGAAACAAATAGGCATATAAAATGTTTATGAAAGGGATGCACAGAAATGAACATCCCTAATAAAGAATCAACCCATTTTTTCTATTTTCATTTTTTAAAACTGTATTTTTTTAACAATATACACCAGAGCTATTATCTGCTACTGTAAAGCTGAAGATGTAAGCTATGTGATCTGTGACCTAAAAAGCAAAGCTAAATAGTCACTCTATCATTGTTTTACATACTTCACATAGTACATCAGCAAATAGGCAGGATAAAGATTTCTAAAAGCAGAATTTAATTGAGTTAAATTAGGTTATATCAAATTCCTTGCTGTACAGAAAAGACAGAGTTAGGTAAGTGAAGCCTGGAAGTGTGGCACAGATAATTTAGCTATAAATTTATCAAGAATCAGGATGGAGTATTAAACTGAGGATGAGGCCAAAAAAAACCTGAAGAAATTAAGACTTCCTATGATGGTCTTCCAATCCTAGACCTGATGTCCCTTCCTTTTGCCAGGTTGAATACAAACACCAGATTTATGTATGGAATCTTTGTTCATGTGAAGAAATACACACATGTAATGATTTAGGAATGGTGCTCTCCAGTTTAGTGCTCCCACTGAGAGTCTCCAAACCATTTGCTGCTTACACCCTCACCTCTCCCTCAGCAGGACAGACAGGAGAACTGGAGGCACAAAAGTCGAGGATCAGGTTGAGATAAGAACAATTTACTGGAAACAGCAGTGAGATAAGAGGACAAACAGTTGCAGCAAGAATACTAATGAAGAGGGTGAAAGAAAGAGGCCCCAACCCCTCCCTCTGCCATTCTACAGGGACTGCGGAAGAGGGCCCTTCCCCCATCCCCAGCTAAGACATGAGGTGATATAGAATAATCTCCAGGTCCCAGACATGCCCCCTCCTGGCTACTGCAAAAATCAACCCCGTCCTGGCTAGCACCAGGACAACCCTTCAAAGAGGCAGTCCTGAACAATCCATACCCTCATCACACATCTAGAGCAAGCAACTGGGCAGCACTGTGAAGAAGGATGTGATACCGACACTGTCCTTCCTGTGAACTCGTGAGAAAGGTGAGAACCAGAGAGAGGTTTCCCTGCTGAGCTGGAGGGATGGCAGGGGAAAGAGTAAGGATACCTTTCCTCTCTCACACAAACACAACTACTGTGTGCTTCAGGATTTGTAACAGTAGAGAATAAGAAAAGCAGGGATGAATTTTCAACTACAGCAGCCTCAAAGTTAAGTCTTTTTATATGCAGGGCACTGAGGTTTGAATGAACCCAGACTGGGACAGCAAGTGACTTTGTTTTTCCTACTGAAGAAAAAGTACTAAATTGTTCCTGATCATTATGTATTTGTATGGAAAATAGGTCCCTTTCTCCCTCCAGTGAGTTAAAAAGATAATGGCCATTTCTGCCTCTGGGTGAACTAGATATAGGGAAGAATTTTCCCAGAGGTATAGTGGATGCCTTATCCCTGGAAATATTCAAGGTCAGGTTGGGCAGGACTCTGAGCAACCTGAAGTAGTTGAAGATGTCCCTGGTCATTGCAGGTGATGTGGATGAGTTGATGACCTTGAAAGGTGCCTTCCAACCCAAACTATTCTACGATTCTGTGAAGGACCTGGCTGTACCAGCCTGTGTCAGGGGGAAGTCAGCAAACCTACAGGGTGGTAGCAAACAAGAGGTTTAGGAGCACATGGCTTAGGTATAAAGTAAAAGCCAAGGAGCTGCCTCTTACCTGAAGAAATGTGAGCCATATAATCCCAGATCCGGTTTACCCAAGCAGAGGAGCTACCAGCAAGCACTCCCACATCACCAAGTCACTCTGCTTCCCATCAAAGGACCTGCAGCAGCAGGCATGGCACCTGCACAGTCAGGGGGCTTTCCTTCACTGAAGGCTTTCCACTGTCTCAGTATGAAAATGTTTGGTCAGACAAAAGCAGCCCTGGCCACTTACACAAGAGAGAACAGCAGCGTGGGGAGCCTCAGGGACAAAATACTCTGAAAGTAACTTCAGACACCTTCAAGCTATGGCAGTAGCTGTTGAAGCACTCCTTATTTCACTATTTGTGAAATATATGACCCACAGTGTGATTAATCTATTCTATAGCTTGATATCCACCATATTGACCTAGTTATTCTCAATCCCCTCTTTAGTCTATGGCTCTTTTTAGTTTAGGTGCCTTTAGAAAACAGTCAATTTAAATTGGTTTGAATATCTTACTTAAGAGGTGAAAGTCACATCCTCCCTCTTGACAGAAGAATGGGTCTAGATGAGCAGGAAGCAGCAGATATCTGTTGCATGCACACTGATGTACCATCAGAGGCTGCATCTGGTTTCTTTAATGTCACTGTGTCCTGTGGAGCTAGCCCTAAAGATCACAATGACTCCTTTAGTCCTTAAAATCTATTAATCTTCTAATTAGAGCTAATTAAAATGAAATGCATTTTTACTTTCTTTTTTAGACAACTTTCTCTTTCATCATTAAAACACTGACATTTTTTAAATGAGCTCCCCTAATAACAGGAGAACATTAATATACTTGATTAGTATTCTTTTCTAATAGTTAAGACCTTGGCTTGTCCAATTACACATTTTTATACCATTAGAAAACAAAGCAAGAAGCTACATGTAACAGCACATGCTGGCTAGCACAAAGAACCCAGTGTAAACAGAAAACAACCAATTAAGTGATTCTTCTGGGTATCAGGGATGAGGGAAAATACTTCACTGTAGTTTGTGAATTGTGTTTGAAGTACACACAATAATTTTGTATTAAATATTTGGGATAAAGTTGAGTGATATAGAAGTGGGAGAACAACAGCAAGAAAGCAAGGGGGTGCATAAGTAGGACATGTCTCCTCTCAAGCTTCTATCTTTCTCTCTATAGCTCTTATGAAAAGCTTACAGCAGCAGAAGACAACAGGAGATGTGTCATTTAAACAGAGGTAGGCCATTAATATATTGTTTAGAGTAATTGAAATGCATTGCACAGGATTAGTTGCCTGACAATCATCCCAATTAAGCAGGCGTGTCATTGATCAGCCTAGCAATTAAGAGGATTCGAAGGTATCAGCAATTTATTCTTAGCAGTCTCAATACTAATTGCTTTCAAGCACAGAACCAGGTTCAACATTCTTTAAAAGAGAAATGAGAGAGTCATTGGAAAATTTCTTGTTCTTTTCCCATGAACAAACTATGGGCTAAACTAGATTAGGAGAATTCTCAATACTGCAGAGTTCGAACACAGTAACAAATTATTCCATCATTATCTACTGCTAGCAACAGGAAATTACAAGATCAAATGGAGCAACACTTGGTGTTTATTTTAATCTGGATTTTGCTATATCCCTGTAAGCCAACAAACAATTCAAAATCCAAAGGCAGCATACAGTAAGGCAAAGGCTCTGTGGCAGCAGAGCAGACAGACTGTACTTCCTTTAAGAATGAAGAAATGCAGCCCTGCAACCCACCAAACTTTTGGCATCCATTTAAGTCCAGTTTCAAACTGGTGTGATTCCCCACACTAGCACTCCCCAGCTGGTGTCCTTGTGCTCAACCAATTAACACCTAGGTTATCCCCTGAGCAAATTGATTAGTTTGACACCAGCCTGTGTTTTACAAGTGTGTTGGGGTGTCTGATGGTGTCTGCTGTGTCAGCCATGCTCAGGAGACCCCCTGTGCAAGGAGGTGAGACTGAAAGAACAAGGCATTGTACCCCAGGTAGATCAGAGGCTCCCAGGAGCCAGGTTGCCACGAGCATGAGTAGGATAGAAAAAAAATGGATAACTACACAGGCAGATTGAGGCACTGCTGGGCCACAGGAACAGCAAGGAGTCAGGCTTGGTCATAACCTGAGCTTTGGCACAAATCAGAAACCAATAAACCTCATTAAAGTTCCAATGGAAACCTTGTGTGTGCTGCAGAATATTGTTCTATGTTTTCAGGCTTTTTTTTTCCTTATTTTGTTCATATAGTTTTTATTCATGTGCATCTGTGAGGAAATAAATAACCGATATCTAAACTGGAATATTTACATTTTTGCTTTTCTTATTGTTTTCTTTCAACACCTAAACTACTGTGAAATGAGTGAAGAAATTAACATACATAACATCTCTAAAAGCACACTGATTATACTTGAATGCTTATGAACAGCAGCAGCTATGAATATTATTTTGATGTATTAAAATCTTAGCACAGGACTTCATCTTTCTGAAAACTCAAATGTTTGGTACTATAGAAATAGATACCTGATTTTAAAATATTTATTATGCAGAAAGTATAATGTTCACTGTTAATCATAGAATACAATGATTACATCTATATAAATACGCTATTTTACAAGCTACTCTTTACCTAAGGTTCATTTTACTTTAAGCAAATCATTTCCCTCACTAGGATCTGCAGTTCCTATGGGAGCAGACCAGCACACCGGAGACAGTGAGAGGAGGAGAGAACCTTCTTCTCAGTTTCTAGAAAATCACAGAATCATTAAGTTTGGAACAGACCTCTGAGACCATCTAGTCCAACATTTGATCAGTCACCACCATGCCAACCAGACCATGGCACACAACCAGACCAAGTGCCACATCCAGTCGTTTCTTGAACAGCTCCAGGGATGGTGGGTGTCTACCATGTCCCTGAGCACATCATGCCATTGTTTAACAACCCTTCCCATGAAGAAATTCCTTCTGATGTCTACCTGAATCTCCCCTGGTACAACTTGAGGCTATGTCCTCTCATCCTGAAAACTCCAGATCTCTGTCCAGTTCATTTTAAACTTCCAAAGCCTTATGCAGAAAGTAGACTGCATTTCAGCCTGGAGAAGAGAATGCTTCAAGGGAGACCTTAGACCACCTACCTTCCAGTACCTATAGAGAGCCTACAAGAGATCTGGAGAGGGACTTTTTACAAGGACATGTAGCAGTAAGACAAGCAGTGATGGCTTTAAATTGAGTATAAATTTAGACTAGAAAGCAATTGTTCACTTTGAGGGTGAGACAATGAAAGAGAAGGCCCAGCAGTGCACTGAAACGATGCCTAGAGAAGTTATGGATGCTCCATCCCTGGAAGTGTTCAAGATCAGGTTTGATGGGGTTTTGAGCAACCTGATTTAGCTGGAGATGTCCCTGCCCATAGCAAAGGGGTTGAAACAAGATGATTTTTAAAGTACCTTCTTACCCAAACAATTCTATGATTCTGTGGTTTTTCTAGTGCAAGCAGGCCACCAAACCCGTATTCTAGCTTCATGTCCATAACAAGATGTAGACATCTCCTCTCCTTTCCTACCTGAATTTAACCCACTCAGACCTCTAGACTAGGGCATGGCTAATATCCTCATTTTAGAGGTGTGAGACTCAGAATGACTTACTCACACAAATAGCCCAGACAGATCCCCAAATGGGATTTGGAATTTCACAGAGCCAAGAGTCTATTGCCCTAACACCTGAACATGCAAACCAGGAGTGTCTTTTAAGGAACATCTCTTCTTTTTTATGAGCCTGGGACTTGCCACTCACAACTCTTCTTCAGGCCTTGTTTTGCAGTTTTGAGCAAACAGTGATGTCTTTCCCTCCCTGTAAAACTAATGTTGGCATCATTTTAAAAGGCTTTGATATCCTGGCCTGACAGATGCAGTTCCTATTTATCCATTAAATACTATTTGGCATATTGGACCCTTGCACCAAAAGACAAGAAGAACACCCTATTCACATGCTCCTAGCCTAAAGAGTGATAACTGCAATTAAATTGTACATTTCTTTTTGCAGAGGTCAGTGAGGCTGCTATGGGTAATGGGACAGACAGTGCAAAACTAGCAATTAAAATAGCCTCAGTCTCTCCTAAGAAAAGATGCAAAAGCATGCAGTAGATAGACACACTATGCATGCAAACATCTGTTGTAAATGCATTTTTGGCAACTCAGCAGATAAACAAATGGGTCAGTGAGTTAAGAAAAATTGTTTCTTTTCAGGAGGGTAAAGCCTGCAACAGCCTGCATTTTAAGTAAATCACACTCTTTCTACTTGCAACAGTGGAACTCTTGATTTGCAGCTTCACGACTACATATTTACTTAGAAAAAGGGAGCGCAGCCCTTGTCCCCAAACCAGCTTTTTCCTATTAATTTCACTATGCTTGCTCTATGTGTAACGGAGCCATTTGAAATCCTTCCATCTTGTTTGCAACTTGAATCACGTCTCTATTTTTAGCAGACTTGGAGCTACACTATGACTTTACCAAATGGAAAATGTAATCATGTCTGTGTTATGTATAACAAAGTGTGTGTTTGCCCTGAGCCAAATGAACTGCATCATCAGGATTTTGGATGGAGTCAGAATTTGGGGACAGTAACAACCCTAGGAACTAGCCCTGACAGCAACTTTGCTTTCCTAACTGGCATTAGCTGGAGTTTTGTGACAGCTCCCCAGAGAAAGGCGCTGAGGCAGCACAGCAAGAAGACAGTGTCTCAAGAATGCAAGAAACCAAATTACTCCATTTGTCCATATAGTGGAATGGGATTTGGTCTATTCAGTGGGAAAGGACACAGTAATCTTGGGGTAAAAAAACCCAAAACATTTCTTTAGGAAGAGGATGTATGCAACATGCTTATAACTGACTCTCAGTTTAACTAGTGTTGGCAGAGATCCAAGGGTGTGAAACACTCTCCCAAACTCCACGGGGGCTGATTTATGCAACTGGGCAGCCTTTTCACATAATGAGTTTCCCTCCCAGAGGGTCACATTTACTACTTCTGTCCTGCTCCAGAGGCAAATCACATCTAGCTTCCAGGCTCTGCATTTAACAGGAACAAGAACAGCAAAGCTGACAGAGAAACTGAAGAAACATATGGCAGCTCTGTGCATATGGAAAGGAGAGGTGTGACTGGGAGCATACTGCATGTTGTTGCTATTGAGCCCCCCAGAAGACCTATATACATGCAGTAGGGAGCAGGAACCCTAAGCTGTTTGTTCATACACTGGTTTTCAGAGATTCTTAAACTAGCACCTGCTAGATGTGTTATGCAAAGCATTCCGGATGAAGAAAAACAGCCATCCTTTTTCAAATACTTAAAACTATTAAATATATTAAGTATTGTGCCTTTGCTGATGACAATAGAGAGGCATACTGTAAAAATAACTTCACGCATCTAATCTGGTTTTCCTCTTACAGCAGTTTTATACCAGTGTAATGCCATTGATCCCACAGAAATTGCTACAGATTGACTGCAAAAGAATCCTGAGAGAGAAGAACCATCCGGTGAATGTCACTGTCTTAAGACATGATATTTTAAAATGCTGTAATAAATGCCCACAGAAGCCACAAAATCTCTTGCAAAAGGAATTCTGAATCATCCTCATGTGGGACAATTGTTCCTCAGTAAAGTGGTCTTCCCTCAGTGGAGGAACTGTCAGCATACAATTATAGATCTCTGAAAATCATTAAATCTCCATGCTTACTGGAAATACATTAGTGAGAAAACAACATTCTATTTCTCCAAATGTCTTTTGAACATAATAGCTTTTTTTTTTTCTGAAAATGAAATTCCCAAATCTGCTAAGAAATTACCACAAAATGTCACAGTTCTGTAATTAATAATTCAAGTCTTTTCTCTATCCCAACCCATAAAGAAATCAAAAATACAATTGAAATGTTGTTTGCCTGGCAATATGTATTCTACTTCACAGCAGCAGTTGTCAGAAAAGTACTTTTCGTGTTAAGAAAGACACTTTGGGCTTGGTTTATAAACAAATTTTTGCTGGTACAAATTACATAAATCAAGCTAACTACATGATTTACATCAATTGCATTATTTCAAATTAACTGCTAAAATCGAGCAAAACCATTCTGTTCTCCTAAAAAAATTGCTAAATGAAGAAAAGCAATTCACATCAGGCAATTTGTAGGCATTTCCTAGTTGTTTGCAAAGTTATGCTCCCACTTTTAGAAAGGCTGCAAAAATATTTGGCATAACATCACTCCACCATACGGTAACTTTGTTCTGTATCAATTATAATCTTGCCTTAGCACTTTGCTCTTCAGCAATTCTCATGCGCTGCAATTTAATTTTGTCTCTGCTTCCACGTGGGGGAATAAAGGAACAGAAGGAGCGGGTTGAGCCACGGACCCTGCCATTTTCCCACTTTCTAAATAAAAACCAGTGCCAACAAGCACAGCTGTGGCAATGAAAGGACAGAATAAATTGTACAGGTAAAGGAGTATAACAAATGCTAGGAACCAGGGATCCATCAAAAACATGAGTGTCAAAACAACCTTCTATAGAAAAGCAGATCCACTTTTAAAAAAAAGTTATTCACATCTTCATGTGCTGTCTGGGTTTGGATGAGTATCTGATGCTATGATGTTGGCCCTCCATCTCTGAACACTAGTCCAGTCACAGACAGACACATTGTAAAAAGCTGCCTGCAACTGAAAACCTCCTCTCTTTGGAGACTACATCAATTCACTTCTGAAGTTCCCAGCATAATTTTGTCGGATCTCACAAAGCACCATCACTAGGCAACCACTTTTTGGTGGGCTCCAACTTATTGCTTAAGACAAGTTTCTTTCTGCTCTATCCATCGTCTACCACTCCTTCCCTAGGGGTGTTGAAATCTGTCAACATTTCTTAAGACAGAGGCAAACAGTTTTATTTCTACATGACCCCGTGGCAGCATGGTATTGCTTTCCTTCACTGCCTCTAAATGTCTCAGCATCCATTTGCTTCGTATTGAAACCGAATTGGTAATTGCCTGGAGTCTTGTCTATTGAAATGGATTTAAATTCTAATCCATGACCGTACCAGACTTTTTTCTACAGTATTTGAGTTGCATTTTAAAGGCATCTAAAGCCTTTGATACTCATTCTATGTACAACAGCAGCAATAAAAACCGTGTGGGAAAAGAACAAGTCCTTAAAAAGTTTGTAGGCAGCAGAGACGCCTGGAGCCCTGAGTCCCCCAGTGCCCTCCAGCTCCCTACCAGCACAAGCCCTGGGCCTGGAGCATGGGCCAGCTCTTCAAGGGAAGGTGTGCAAGCCAGAGAGGTGCAGAGATCACTCAGCCCCTTAGATCCTATAGGCTGCAGCCTGTGTGTAAGGGGGAAGCCACTGCTTCCTTTTTTAGGAAGTCTTCTCTGCTTCAGAGTCCAGACAGTGCAAACAGGATCAGAAAAAGGGATATGTGCACGCTCTGCAAAGTGAAATGTGGGATGCTTCAAAGACAATCTCTCCTCAGTCTCCTTCTTTCCTCCTCTCTTTTTCTGTCATTTTACTCTTAGCCACCTCTCCCCACTTTCTGACAATCTCTCACCATCAGAAAAATATGTTTTAGAAACATATTTCTCCAGTCCTACTTTCAGATTTGCTGAATCTGTCTTGACTTCTAGAGAGTCCCATGTGCTGTTGCTTCTTTTTAAGACTGCTTACATTTTACAGATGGAATAAGACAATGGGAAATATTCTTTTATCATATATGATTAACCTGTGCCAAATCAGGTCTTTGAATTAGGAAGTTTTCTGAAAGAGCTATGCCCCTATTTCACCCACTCAATAAAAAAAAAATTATACTTTGTACAACAGATTCTTATGAAAAAAGCTTTTCCTGCACGAAGAAATTTTCTCCATGTAGAAAGAAAGTTTATGCCAGGCAGGAATGTTGCTGAATCTTGCCTTATGCTGGATGAGCTGTATGCCTGTTTTGAAAAGAGTATGCTTTTGGCAACTCAGCATTTACCTTACTACAAGGACAATATAAACCCCTCAGAGGAAATCACTACCACTGGAATGCATCCAGAAAAAACAGAAATCCCACACCAGCTGAGTGGAAGGTTAAAGCCCTGACTGGTAAATGCTAAAGTATTCATCTTGCAGATTTTTGAGTTGTCTGTGAAAATTATTTAAAACAGCTATCAGAAGGTGTCTTTGTGAAAAACATTACATAATATTACATCAGTGCCAGCAAAGAGGTACTGCTGCCAGTTTTACACTATTCTAAAGAAATTCTGTCCATGCTTTGTGTGAGATATTTCTCATTTGCACAGAAATACCACACAGAAATTCTAATCAATGATGTGGACTCCATGGTACCTGCCATTAAATGGCAGGTACCATGGAGTCCACATCATTAAATGGATACAGGCAAAAAATTACTTCTTTCCTACAGAATGTGATGAAGGGATCCAAAGCAGATTGACCCAAGGGGGACAGAAGTGTTTTAGAAATCTGTCTAAACTCAATTGACATTATTTCATTCACTTTACTATGTTTGAAACGCTTAAGTTCCTAAAGTTCAGAAATCATCTGGTACACCTTTTTGTTTCACACAACTCATCTGGAGTTTGATACACCTAATTATGTTCATATGATACTCCTAATTATGGCAATATTAGTTAAACTCTGGGTCTAGGAAAGTCTGAAAGCTATTCAGAGCAACATCACTCAAATCAAGCCATTCAGTATGAAACAAGAGGTCATATGGACAGCCATAATTCTGAACAACATTTTGCAACTTTATCAAAACATTAGGAAACCAGAATCATATCAAACTAAGAGGACAGATTGTTTTACAATGCAAACTTCTGGGTAGAATGAATGAATAAAAAAAATTAGTTGTGGTTGTAAAGCAATCATGGTATTATATTATTAACCTTTGGGGCTAACATTTATGGTTACCATTACAGGAAATGGTTCCAAGTTCCAGTGCCAGAATACTTAAAATCAGCATTCAGATCTCCTCTGGTCAACTCATCTGTAAGTCTCAATCAAACAATCTCATTTGAATAAGGTGAGACTGAGCTGCCCACACATAATGTTTACAAAAGACTGATAAATATTGAACTAGCAAAATAAAGGTCAGTTTTAGTTTTCAGTTTTCAAACTAGTTAACAGAGTGATCTTCCCTTCCTTTTTGCCTTCTTTGAACAGTAGCTCAAAGAAGATTCCATTTAAGAAAACAGTGTTAGTAACCACAGATCAGAATCAGGCCCTAAATGGAAAAACCAGTAGCATAACTAGTAGCTGGGAAGCTGGACTGACTGAAGCAATTAAGAAATAAACCCCTATCACTTCTTGGCGCTCTAGGTCAATATGGAAGACCCTGTGTCAAAGCCACCAGAACTGCAAGTTTGTTTTTTTTAGAGAAGTGAGAAACCTCTTGTGCACAGTGACAGCTCTAAATGTCCCTTCTTACTTAACAAAAGAGATTACCTCAGGCAAGGTAAGAATCTTGCAATGAAAAATCCCAGTATCCATCAGAATTTGTGTGCAGGACCCAGAGGTGCTAAGCAGTCTGCAAGCACACAGGGTGGATCACTTCTGCCCAGAAGGGCTAATATGAAATGCATCACCAGCTTTTGGTTAGGAGCAATTTGAGCTGGTTTATTATTTTAGTCAGAAAAAAAGCCTGAGAAATCCTGTCTTGCTGTGTGTTTTATCTTCCATTGCGGAAAACTAAAACAGCAGCAGCAAATAAACCTTGTACCAATTCAATTTGGAAATCACAAGTTCAGCAAAAACACAGAGACACAACAAATTATTGAAGTTACCAGGTTTGAAAAGACCTCTATAGGAAGACAAGGTGAACTAGAGGTGTAAATAAGATTTTAAAATTGAATGAGTTTTCTAAGAAAGCTTTAAAACAGACAACTTACAAGGTGAAGATATAACAGAGATTTAGAATGTCATTTAACCATGGGAATTCAAACCAGGGAACAAGGCTGCTCACCTCTGGGACAAATCCTCCATCTCCCCAGGAAATCTGCTAGAGTGCAAGGAACTGATAACTATTGCAGCAGCAAGTGGACGAGGGCCCCACAGAAACCTTTCCCACAGCTGTGCTTACGATGATGCCAGAAGGCACTGAAGGCCTGTTCCATAAATCAACAGGGATGCAAAGGTACATGAGGAGCAGGACACACACAGGCTTCGCAAAACAGGCCCGAGGCAGGAAGGAGAAATGTGTAACAGAGACTGTGCATTATCTCTACAGCAAGGATGCTGGGATGATGAGGATGGCAAAGGCCTTGGCCATGTCCTCCTGATCCACAAACACGGCACGGGTAAAACAGGCCAACACAGACCCATCACTTCTTCCCTTCCTTCCCATCTAGAAATTGTCCCAAAACACATGATATTTTCATGGTAATATCAGGGAAAGTGACAGAGGTTATGAGCCATTTGGCTCAAAGTCAAATTATTGAAAAACTTCGCAGACTTTCAGAGCTCCTTCCATGACTGCCCTAATTTGCTTCTCCACTGCAAACAGTGAGTCAACAAAGAACTCAGATTTTGCAGTTTCTGAGCCTTCCCTTTTCTCTCTACTCATCTGTGCTGGCAGGTTGATTTTTTTTCCTCAATCTGGGCTTAAAAATAAAAAAATAAAAAAAAAAGACATCAATTTATTTTTTCGAATACTAACAAAACCCAATGGGAGAATCAGGCAAGAAGAAAATTGCAGGCTTTTCAATCTCCTATTGTAGGGAAGTATGCTGGAAAGACATTCATAAAATGAAATGAATGTAAAGAGCACATCCAAGAGTGCAGATTAGTGAGGAACGCATGTGCTAGGATTTGCATAATTCCAGCTGGTTGGTGGAACATTTCATATTAACAATAATGTTAAAAATAACGTATTTTGAATATACTTGAATAGACTACGCTTAAGCACTGCTGTTTTCTTCACAGTCCATGGGTGCTTTACCACAATCAAAGGCAATGGCAGGGCAGGAAAATTTACCCTCGAGTGAGGTGGTTATAGACAGCCCTGCAAACAGCTACAGCTATTGCAGTGAAAAACACCAACATATATAACCAAAATTCCTCCACCTACTCATCAGTGACTGCAAGAATCCAGACATTAAGTTCTTGGCCAAGTGAAGTTCAGACTTGTTCAATAGTGGGTCTGAATTAAGCACTGCAAGGAGGAGAGACTCCTAGAACTCCATTGTCTCAAAAACTCACATCTTTCAAGAGTCTTTACTTCAGTGCCTCTAAGCTTTGAACCAATAAAAAGATATTCTTTTATGTTTATAGGTTGCTCTCTCTAAGGCTTCTCTACCTCTGGCTCATAATTTTATTTTGTGTCTTTTGATTTGGTGGGTTTTTTAAAGCCCAGCTCCTTCAATGATATGTTTATGTAAGGATTTCATTTTTCCTTTAAAATAAAATTCCAGATGCTCTTAGCCTTCATTGTTGAAAAGAGGAGTTTTGAAAACATCTCCAAGCTGAAGATAAAAGATCAAAAACTAAAAGGCAAGTAAAAAGAGTGTGCATTTTTTTAAAGCCCCATTTTTTTTTCAGCCAACATCATGATGTTCTTGAAGTAAAACATGATTTATAAAGGTTGAACCTGGAGGGGAAAAAAAAAACAAATAAAGAAGATGCCTTCCCCTGCAAGCATGAAAATACCTGCCTAACCATATATACCAGTATGCCAAATAAATTAATGAAATTATACACATGCACAAGTGTGAACATGTATTAATATTCACAATATGTGATACAAAGTTTTATTTATTTTTGTTTCTATGTATTAAAAGTGAATATCAGCCTTGAGGATGTGATTGATCATGGCTCAGTCAACAGAGCATCCAAAACAAACCCTAAATCAAAAGTGTTGCATGCAGACATACAGTATGAAGATGAAAAAACAGCACATCAACCAAGCTCTGTAGTTACCAGATACCCAAACTAATAAATAAAATGTGGCAGTTAACTGTGTATAGAAAATACCACTTATGTAAGGCTGGGAGGTGAGGTGACAAAAGAGGGAATTCTTGAACTGACAATCTCCTGAAAGACAAAGGCAGCAGCCTCTATTTCACTCAGAAAGAGTCAGTTGCTAAGTCTGACTTAGGAATGAACAGTAGATATTTGATTGACTCATTCATACCTCAGCTTTAATTTTGCAGTATGTCAGTAGCTTGATTTTCAGTCCCGGAGCACCTACAGCTCCACTGAAGTAGTAGGAGATGTGAGAATTCAGCCTCTTTGAAAATTCAGCTAAAGGCACTTGGAGTTATGAACAAAACGCAGGCTCAGTTGCATGCCTATTACTGTACCATCATTATGACTGCTCACAAATTAGGCACAGAGTCTCACACATGGTCTTAGTCATATGGGGGACAGTTTCAAAGACTCATCATGAGATGATATGAAACTAACTCCCTATAAAAGCACATACCTTTGAAAAGCTCACCCTGGGCTTTGAACAGTTTTTCACAATGGTTCTCTTCGAGGATTTGGTGGTAATAGAAATAATTCCTTATATATCACTGGATAAAACCTCAAGATTATTGAAAAAAGGCTTAGGCTTTGTGCAAGGGGAGGGAAACTTCGCACATTGCTCCTGGGAAATCTGTGATGCAACAAGAGGAACAATGTAGGGCAAAGATCATGCAAGAGTGAAAAAAATATAGCTGCTACACTGCTACATGAGGGACATCTCATTTTAGTCCCCTAGTAAATCCCTTCTTTTTGTACAGTGAATTCATGCCACAAGGGCAAAAAAATAAGCTACCTTCCAGTTAAAGCCATTCACAAAATCAACACAGTTTTGAACCATCCCTTGTTTGCTTTCAACCCATTAAAGTTTAGAATTAACATAACAGAGTTTATTGGTTTTTCACACTCTTCAATATTTGTCTTTTTATACTAGACCCAAAACTAAACTTCAGAGGCCAAAACTGGGGCAGGAGGAAGGAGGAAGGCAGGCCCCTTTCATTAATCTCAGACAAGGGTTTCAATCTCAGACTCACATAGGATTCACAGTATAACCACACAGCTAGCTTTTAAAGTTACCCAAATGTATTCAAAATGTTTGCTTAGTTGAATGTGTTATGCTTTCATAGCATCGCTCCATGCCATGAGGGTATGGCAAGGAAATAAAATATGAATGATAGCACTAATAAATTATCATTGTAAACTACAACCACACCTTTACGTGATCTTCTGATCTTAACTGTGAAAAATGCATTTAGGCAACGGGTAAAAAAATGTTCCGTGGCATATATAATCTTCTGAATGTTATGAAGGAATGGAAAAAGAGTGATTCATCAGATAAAATATTGAAGTAATTTCATGTGCAGCTCTTATGAAGCCAACAGGAATTTTGTTGATATTTGGGAGATTTTACTCTATCCAGATACTGTTATGTACATTGTTATGATTTAGATTTTTTTCTCTGAAGACAATAAACTGCATGCAGCTAAGCACCTGGTTCTGAAAGAGGAGGATGAGCACAGGACAATAAGTCTTACAGCCCACACAGGATAACAAAGTGATGCCATCCAGAGTCTGGGCAATATATTGGCCTAAATAACATTTATGACCTGTAGCATAAATCTGCTTATCAGCCACATTTGCAGTTTCATGAGTCTCTCTTCCCCTATTCCTTGGCTAATGACAACTGTAGCCTCTTCCTTGGCTAATTATTGATAAGTATAGGTGAATTAGTCAAATCAGTTTCAACTTGATTTACAATACGCCTGATCTCTAAGACACAATTATGAAACAAGGAGTTGGATAGCTGAATATTTTGTCTCCAAATTAATTCCTTCCCATGGATGAATGCTTGATGCCATGGTAGATTTTGGTTACATAAAGAATGGAGGATTCCTGCCCTTAAGCCCTATAAAGCTTGATTTACCATCTAATCTCATACTTAAGAGAAACCAAGAAGGTTAGTAGAGCATAATAGTGATGGCCAACCTTTATCTAGGCAACTTAAAAAGGTAATTTGACATTCTGGAGACCAGAATGTCAAATTACCTTTTTCAATTTGAAAACAGAATATAACCTGAGCTAAAGGTATGTTGGAACATTATGAAAACATTATTTGTCCACAGAACATCTGCTAAGAGGAGGGAGGAAACATTTTGGAAGTCACCACTACTTGATCATCCATGATCTAAGGGAAAAAAGTGAAGACCCATTTGAAGAGTACATGGCATTTGGAATAGTTTCACAGGCAACTGATGATGTTATGCATTATCTAGTCTTCAGAATGTTAGCTTTTCCTTGCTCCTTTCATTTTGCCAGTGTATGGTTTAAGCCTAAGCTTTTCAGGTAAGTCTTTTTTTTTTTTTTTTTCAACTTAGTTACAGGAATATTCAGAAGTTTTATGTTTTCCGAGTGGAATGCAAAGGACAGATGCTTATACGTGCTAAGGGGCAGTTCATTTTCTCTTCGTGCTCATACCAAGACAGGAGTGAGGATAGCATTTTGCAGGCTTCGCACAAAGAAGAATACCAGGAGAAGAGTTGTAGTTATGCATTACAATTCAGTCACTGCAGCTGGATACAATCCATATGATTTGCTTACATCTTCACAAGATCTTCAAGGCATATCAGCTGCAATGCGTTATTCACAATGTCAAATATTCTAGACAGGCCAGAAATAAATCTGTCTATGAGCTATTACTAAGAAATGATCCATCAGCAACACAAAAGTAATCTCTGCTGTATTCTAGTCCAAAGACCAATTGAGAGGGTCTAGCACATTGGCTGAGATCAGTTGCTTCCTGAGCTTGGCTTTTTGCCAATTTTTCAGTCATCCCAGAAAGAAACAAGGAATTACGCAGTATGCTAGCTTGCCAAACCAATGACATCAAAAAATATATTAGTCCTGATTGGATTATTGTGTTTTCAAGGAAGGTGATAAATAAAACAAAAAAATATTTTACATTATGTACGTAGACACTCTTCATAATCTGAGGCATATCAACTATCTTTTCCTCATGTACATCCTCTCTCATAAATCCTCTACAAAGCGCGGATATGCATCAAATTCTGAACACTTGAAAGAGAGGGGCATAGAAAAATAATCGAATTTGATACATTGCCCTTGTGCCTGTATGGATGAAGAGCATAGGTATTGTCCTAAATGAGAATTTGTTTTCTGCAAGCCTGATGATAAGAGAAGGTTTTAAAACCCACAGGCATTCATCCCTCTATCTGAAGAACTCCTAAGTGTAGGTCACTGATAGAAAGAGCTAGGTTTGAAGGAGGGAAAGGGAAAGATATGCTAAGTACTGATAACATTTTGAGTTTCTTCCTCCGCCCCAAATCATGTCTTCCTGAACACTCCAGACAAACAGAACATCCATTACTTTTGTCCTATTTCTGTCAACAGTGAACTTCAATACAGGCCTAAATCTGCTGCAGCTGCAGTTGGTGAGAACACCTCTCCAACAGGACTAATGTCAGTCACCGCTGCCAACGCAGCCTTACAGCACAGATCAGCCTGCCCTTAAACCACTTTGAGTGGAACCCCAGGTCTGCCAAACACTTAGAGACAATCACAAAAGAGAAAGGAAAGCACAACTCTGGGTATTTTCTTCATCTTGGGATTTTTTTTCAACAAAAGCAAAACAGCCAGCTCATGAACTCCCTCTAGAACAGGGTGTACTCAACTCATATGCTTCAGTCTCGACAACAAACAGCCTGTGCTGCTGGGCTTAATTGCTGCCTGGCAGTTCCAACACACAAACTTCTCCAGCAGTTTTCAGATGCTTCAATAGCACAGCTCCCTGGAAAATCATCAGAATCCATTCCCTGTCCTGTATTTTTCCCACTTGTCCTGAAGACTTTTCTTCACAGTTCATTCTGGGTCACAATTGTCAATCATCAAAAATGCTGCCTTGACTACAATTCCACCCAGACCATACTGCAGGAAAGTAATATCTTTGGGATAAGATTCATCTCACCTAAGTCACTTTATTTCAGAGTTCAAGCATATATCCTTGGCTAGCCAGCTAATTCCCATCATAATCAGAATCTTCAGGCAGCTGAAGATTCATTTAATTCCAACACAGGCTTCTAAATTAAGTGCAATTATTTTACCTCTTTAACTCCTTGACTACAGAAGGAACCCAGAGAATTAGCTCTGGCTATTTGCTTCCTTTTTTAGATCTGGTTTAGCAGTGGTTACATGATCTAGCTCTATGCAACAGTGTCAGATCCTGGTGGGAATTTGATTGGCATATATATTCTAAAAGATTTCAAATATCTTTTTAGTCGCTCTCTGTTTACCCAAAACACCATATGTTCGATAACTTCAAGCCAATCTCTAAGAAGTCTAGCTGAGGTGCTCAAATGTCTTAATCTGTTCCTCTTACAAACTGGAAAAATGTATTTTATGTGATAATATAGCAGAGTCCATTTTTTATATGACAATCAACAATACTTTCTTTTATGTTCCTTTTCAGACTTGCACAGGAAACAAGGGGCCTGTGTTGTTCAATATATGATATTTTTCACATTGATTTTTCATTGGGCTTTCAAATCTGCATGCAATTTTTGCTTTTAAACCAGCTGAACATACAAACACAACGATAACTGATTTTGGCATTCAACAGAACAAACAGTCTCATGTATTTGGGGTTTCTATTATCAGAACTCATTTTAGCTACTTTTTTTCTTTTTAGCATAATAAAATGATTATGCAAGAAACTACAGTGTCATGTTAAATCTTCCAGACATGAGAACAAATTAATGACTTAGTGGGTGAAACTCTGGAATGCTGACAACTGCAAGCTAGGCTCCTCTAATGTACTGGTAGCATGGTTAACAGCCTGCAACCAAAATGTCTCATAATCCTTATGTGAACCATCACTTTATGCCTTTAAACTTACACTTCTATTATACCATTAAATTCCTATTTTTTTCCTTGCCAAAGCTTACTTTATTTTCTTGGGCAAATTCTACACTAATACAAAATGTCAGCCTGGGGTTGTTTGGAGAAATAGGTGTAAATAGAAATGAAATGTGTATCAAACTTTGTGGGTTTTCACACAGGGTAAAATAGATTTATCTTTCATGTTGAGATGCTGGAAGGGAGAAGTATCTGAAAGAGTAATTAAGAATAAAATACAGTAAAAAGCAATGCAACCCTTTTATCTTACACCCTATTTAACTTCCTGCCTTTCCTTCAGCTTCCTCCCAGTCAGATCTTCTTTCATATAACTCATATATTAAGTACTTTCATGCTCTGTGTAAAAATAGTATCAGGTTGTTCTAGTTTCTAGCAGGGCAATTACTGAGACGCAGGTGTTGTGAAAAAATAGATAAAGGAAGCCTTCTTCCAGAGCCTTGTCACAGAGAAAGAGATAAACCAGATGTTGCTTCCCCTGCTCAGCCCCCCTCTATTATTGTTTTTTGGCTTAGGAAATGCCCAGATCTAGGAAAGTATAACCAAGTGGTATCTCCATAAGCTCACTGAGACACCTGCTACTTGCTTGTGCTGGAGATACTACCTGGACTTTCACACTGAGCCTGTTTCTGGCACTTCTTACATTTACTAATTCCCACCTGATGAAACAGACCCCTCAGCCTACAAAGCCAGGCAGCTCTGGGGTCATCTCTGCACTGAGACATACTCTAAACAAGTCTAAAGTAATTTTTCCTCTCTGCAGAAACCTATGTCAAGACCCTGTCATTTTGAAATCTCTACTATAACATTTCATGGCCATTCCAGAAGACACCACTGCTTGCAGAATGCAGTTATAAAATACTACCCCATAAACTCTGAAAACTATTCAGGGGACCATGAAGTCATCACATAAACTCTCACCAAAAACAAGGGCAGGGGGACCCAAGTAATAGAAATGCAAACTTCTTGAAGGAAGGATAGTAAATATGTTTTTATTTTACAGTAATTAACACCACCTCCTTGTTACCTTCACATCTTTTAAGGCGTCACACTAAATGATGCTCTTCATAAAAAGGAACTTTTAGCCATTTCTAAAAGGCAGGAAAATTACTTCTGAGTAAGAAAGCTAAATTGCTTTTCTTAAAACAACATACTCAAAAAGCCTTACAGGTGTGTCCTGACAGAAATAACTACATCAAAAACCTAGAGATTTTACTTCAGATTTATTCTTATAGGGTGATATTCTATTATCACAAAAGCCAATGGAAATTTTGATATCCACTTCAATGGTGACAGAATTTCACTCACTGAGTTAAATGACATTTATTAGATTTTCATGTTAAATGCAGAGGAAAATCCTGTTCAGAATTCCTGCTAATCCAGACTCAGAGTTTCTACATGACTAAAGCAAGAAAGTTGGTAACCTCAGATCTCTTCTAAACTGTACAGAAATGACCCAATTTCCCACATTCTTTTGAATACTAAATCTTTGAAGCCTGAGATGAGGGAGGAACCGCTATGTTGCACTTTGAGTTTCACTCAGTATTCTGACTGCAGTTCTTTGTGAGTCTGCAAGGATTTACATTCATTGTCTCTCCAGAGTCACTTGCAAAATGATTTCTAAAAATTCTCTCTTTCAACTACTATTAGGCACTATCTAATACAGGAACAAGGAATTCCTGGCCCAAGGGCCAGATACAATCTGCAACTTAATTTCAGGCAGTCTGCAGCCAAATGACTCTGTGTGTGTGTGTGTATTTATTATTGGCTGAAAAACCAAAGTGCTTATTGACATATGACTTGCGAAAAGTCTCCAAGGGACCTAGAGGGTCCTTCTCAAGGAAAGGACCTCTACTCCAGGGCTAATAAACTGCAGCTCAACATTACAGCTACCAACCAAGCAACAGAGAAGCATAACATTGCAGATAATTCTAGAATATGTAAATGAAGAATGCCAGTGTGATTGTCATGTAGGTTTGCCACACTGGTGCACAGGGCACCATTAGTGAGCATTAGTGAGGTTACTCAGTGCTGGCAGCTTCAAATCAGTAAATGGCAAAGATGGAGAGGGAGGAGGAGAGAAGGAAGAAATTACTGTATTGAGCTTCAGACTTCAGAGAAGATTTGGGGACTGCCATGAAAACAAACAAACAAAAAAGCATCTTTTTGCTTTCAAACATTTTTTGAGCATTTGAAATAGAAAGTGAGGAAGAGATAGCATAATTTCTGCAAGGTTCCTTTTTAAGCAACGTATACTTTTATATAAAGCAAAATTAAAAGAGAATAGATTCAGAGGGAAAAAGAGTTCAGAACTGAGGAAGTTGCTCACATCCTCCTGTTACTTGATCTGAACCATCTCATATCCATCTAGGTTATTGCTGTTTCCTCTGTCTGTCACAGATAAATGACTGCTCATGCAGTAAGAGCCACTGCTATGCAACAGCTGTGCTCTAATGGACATTTTAAAGCTCCTTGGGTCAGCAGATGCAGGGAGGGAGGAGGGAAGGAGGGAGGGAGGGAGGGAAGGAGGGAGGGAGGGAGGGAAGGAAGGAAGGAAGGAAGGAAGGAAGGAAGGAAGGAAGGAAGGAAGGAAGGAAGGAAGGAAGGAAGGAAGGAAGGAAGGAAGGAAGGAAGGAAGGAAGGAAGGAAGGAAGGAAGGAAGGAAGGAAGGAAGGAAGGAAGGAAGGAAGGAAGGAAGGAAGGAAGGAAGGAAGGAAGGAAGGAAGGAAGGAAGGAAGGAAGGAAGGAAGGAAGGAAGGAAGGAAGGATGAGATGGAGAGGCAAATGAGAGAGAGCAAATGTAATGGGTTTACACTGTCACCCTTCATAAATCTTGATTGTGTCTTCAACAAGATCTAGAAAAATCACAATTTCACTCCAGGACTAGGATGTTCATTACCCAGGTTCAAACTGTATGAAAAATTCCTGTGAGAGAATAATTCACAATTGATTTATGGCTAAATTGAGAGAAGTGGAACTGCCATGGCCAACCCACTGCCTTGAAGATATCTTCCAATCTTGCACCAACACTAAAAGCTTTGGAGGAAGCTGCTTCTATCATTTGTGTACCCAAACACAAGGCATTAGCCCAGCACATCCCATTAATCATTCCAGCCACCTAGAAATGAAAGGTTGTAATAAAATGGAGAAAGGGAAAAAATTAATAATTTAGTACTTGATCTTGAAATATACCATTCTAAAATAAACACTTCTCTCTTTATAAGCCTGAGAGAGTCCATAGCAATATTTATATTACAAAATCTAACCAATTTATTCATGTTTCTTTAAGGGGAAAAAAAAATCTGTCAGAGGGAAGACTCAGCCTTCAGAATTTTTGTTCATCTTATTGTTAAAAAATACATAATTTCCTGAGAGTTGTTCAAGGCAAGCTAAACAAAGGCATGGATTCGTATAACAGATCGTTTTGGAGATCAGCTGTTAAATGTCTCCATATGCTTCAAATCAATACTAAGGGCACATGGATGTTTAGATTAATTTCTATGCTCCAAGTAGTGCAAAAATATCTAAGGCCATGCATTCTATGCTCACCAGCAAGTTCATCATCAACAGACACATTACTTGGGAGCAGCATCGTGCCTTCAGGAAAATTTAACCAGTACACTGCTGTGGCACAACAAACGTGGTGACCCCGAGCAGCAGGAGAGTGAAAGGAAAGTGAAAGGAAGTTAAAAAATGATGATTCTGCTTCAAGGAACAATCTCTCAGAGCAAAAGGCAACTTTCTGACACTGTGGAAGGAACTAGGACCTACTGTGAAAGAGCCATCTGTGTACAACCCTGAAAGAAGGAAGTTATGAAAGCCACTAGAAAAAACAAATCACACCGTGTGTTATTCTTGTTTACATCTATTGAGAGATCCCCTATCACGCTGCTCTATAAATTCATTTATGCCTGCACACACCCAGACACACACATTTGTTTCATGTACACCTGAGCAAGTGGCTTTAGGCCACTGTTTTTTTCCAAAGCATGCCAACTAGACTAATAAGATACTACTACATGTTATAAAAGAGATTTTTAAAGTTGCACAGTAGCTGAATTACACTGTATCAGCACAAGCACTAGACATCTCTATCAAAGGGTTTTTTTTTTAATGAGTAAAGTATACTGTATTATTAACTTCTCTTATAGAATGTAAACAGGATTTCAGAAGAGGAACTAATCACAAAAAATTCAAATAACAGTTTGAAAACTGGAGCATGAAGAAACTGAGTAACAAACCCTCTGACATGGCACATTTGTTGGGAGTTACGCTTTTATAGGACTACAGCTGTCACCCATCCTTTACCCCTCTTAAAATCTTAAAGTTGAGGTCATGACATTAAGACTGAACTGTTAATATCACCTCTCAAATTAGTCATAATTACTAGCTTTTTGAACCACTGTGGGGTTTCATCCTGAACCCCTGTGGTTCCTGACCTCTAACCTCCAACATAAGCATCCTCCATACTTGTATTATTTCTTCTCTTCTCTATCTCCTAAGGCTATATTTTTGGTCCTTCTTCTGGCAGGAGCATTCTCAGGCTCTTGAATGTTCTTGCCACCCTTTTTCCAATTGTCCTATTTCAGTCACATCCTTTCTGAGCTCAGGAGGCCAAAACTGTGCACTGTGTTCTAGCTGAGACCACAGGCACAGCTTTTTACAAAAGTCTGTACAATGTCCTCTCAGTTACTCAACTTCTTAGCAGTCTTCAGTGATGTGCAACCTAATATCACAGTTGGGTTTTGGCTGTTGTAATTTGACCAAGTGTCCCCACTGATCTCTCACACTCATTTCTTCTGGATCTCTCAGGACTGACTGTTCACACTCAGTCATTCTTTATTCACCACTGATTTTCATCCAGCACTGTTCTGCCCACTTGGTGGAAAACTTTAGAATTAATACTTCTTGCTCCTCCTGAATAGACTGTGTAAGTATTTCCACACAGATTTTGCAACATGGTGGCTCCAGCTCTCTCAATAAATACGTAAACAACAGAAATATTTCTTAATTTGCAGATGTCCAAAGCCCAACTTTGGTCTCTTTCTACCCCAACAGATTAGCCTAACCCTCTGCTTTTCCTCTCCTCTCTAGCTTTCAGTCTGATAATAGTATTTTGCCTGTTACTCCACAACATTGGATTTTTTGTAGGTTTATTTTGTCCAGAGCTCTGTCACTCAACAGCATTTTGTTTCCAATTACTCATTACTTTTCTAATACATTCTCCATGCTAGAAGATCACTGAAACATTGGCTCTTTATGGCAAAAAAAAAAAACAAAACAAAAAAAAAAAAACAAACACAAAACAAAACAAAACAAAAAAAAACACAAAAAAACCCAAAACAAAAAAAAAAAAACAACAAAAACAACCCCAACCCAAAAACAAAACCAAAAAAAAAAAGAAAAAAAAACCCCAAAAAAACCCCTGGTGGACTACATCATGCCTCTCTGGTACTTTACTATTGTTTTTTAAATTAGGATTTCAAGTTGGTTGCCAAGTCCAGATGTAAAGTGTTACTTAAATATATCACTGAATTAACTAACTACACCTGTAACTGATTCACAGCTTAAGTTCTGTTTCCAATAGAATTTATAGGAGACACAAGGTTCAAATCACTGTGAAACCCAGCCACAAATCAAAGTCCTCTTTGGCATATGGGACCAATTGGTCTAGCAGAGGTTTGCTGCTGGAGCACTCAGCAGTTTGTGCTTGAATCCCAGCCCTCAGCCACTCCATTTCTGCTCACAGCGTTTTGCTATCTTCAGTATTGCACTGCTCTCCTCTGCAGATTTGCCAGGCACCCATGCAGATTCATGGGTGTTTCTGCATGACTTCTGGAAACCAGAGCGTGCCCAGCTATTCTAGAAGCCTGTCAAGAGTTCTTCTTGCCTCAAGGTCCTCCAGAATTTGAATTCTGAGCTCCAAAGCCTCATCTGCCACGCAGGAATTCAAGACTTTGATATGGGACGCAAATAAGCAGTCCAGGAAGGACAGGAGGAATGAGTAGGACACAGCATCTTCCATGATCTCTGCTGCACCAAGGAAGCAGCTCTGTAAAGGATGTATTTTTAATCCTTCTTCTCCAAGAAAAGATCAACTGGATGCTGTGTACCTTTGAGAATGAACACTAGGAAAGAACAAGCCAGAAGGATTCCACAAAGTCAAGCAGCATTTTGGAGAAAGGAAACAAAGGAAGAAAGAAAACATGGTGTGTATGATGTGGCCCAACTTCACTTTCATCATCTTAGATGGAGAGACAGAGACTGCTGAAACCATAGCAGAGGCCAATATGACAGGAGGGTTATTGCAGATGATATCCGTAATAAAAAATGCAATAAAATTACAAGGATGCACTGGTGTTATTACACTTTAGAAACTAAATTCCAGCACTGAAAAACTCAAAGGCATAGACATATTCTGAAATCTTCCAGACACCCCTCACAATGACAGCATTGCTTCCTCAGGGCTCAGTCCTTCATTGCCCAAAATTAGAGTCTGCCTCCTTTTCAGCTGCAGCCCTGCAAGGCTAAACCTTGGCATCTTTGTTCCATGTAAGCATCCACAGGTCAGTGAAGAAACAGCAGCCACTCTCCCTTGGATCCCTGTCCCACCCTTGTTTGTTCAGGAGTCTGCAACATTATGACTGTCTCATTATTGAATCCATGACTTTTCAGTCATGCAATGAGACATTGCAGCCCAAAAGTGGGCACTTCTAGTCTATCTGCCCCCAAGTCAACAGCACACAGGGCAAAAAGACAACAACAAAACCCCATATGTGTGTGCTTCCCCTGCTCCATGGCAGCTGCATTTCATCATGTCACCCACCCCGGGATCACTGTCTCTGGGCTGGGAATATAGCTCTGTTCCCAGAATGCTCTTCATTTGCCTGTCAGTTTAGTGCAGTGGGTGCTGAGTAACCCTCCTTCTTCCTTACATCAGCATCTTTAAGGCTTTAATATTCTGTTTGATCTCTTTGAGGCTGTGGGAGGAGTACGCCATTTTCTGTCTGGCTTATTAGCTAGGTAGGAAATACTCCCCAATAAACACTTTCCGTAGCACTGCCTTTAGACCTCTTATCCATGACATTGTTCTGCCCTTTTTTTGGTTTCTTACAAGACATTTTTGTTTAACTTTACGCATTCAGGCAAGTAGATATAATGCAAATAACCTGAGAGCCAACGTTATTTATAACTCTACTGCACATAACACCCTCATTCTTCCCACCACCCTTTCACTCTATAAAAATATACAAGAGTAAACAGGCACTCCAGAAAAAGAAACCCAGGCATCCAGTGTTAAAACTGAACAGCAAAGAGCTTAGCAGCAGCAAAATATAACCTCACCTACATGTGAATAATGCCTTGCTATTTAGTTTGGTTACAGATGCCCTATGCTGCAAATACTATGCTGTGGTATCAGCTTTTCTCTACAATCTACAATTTCCACAAGTCTGGAGGATTATGTAAGTGGAGGCCAAAGAATCCATTTGGAGAATTGAAAACTAGCAAATATGTTTAAAAATTGGGACTTAAAAAAATTTGTACAAATCAGAATGAAAACGCTGAAGTATAGACAGTGTGGGAAGGGAAGGGAAGGGAAGGGAAGGGAAGGGAAGGGAAGGGAAGGGAAGGGAAGGGAAGGGAAGGGAAGGGAAGGGAAGGGAAGGGAAGGGAAGGGAAGGGAAGGGAAGGGAAGGGAAGGGAAGGGAAGGGAAGGGAAGGGAAGGGAAGGGAAGGGAAGGGAAGGAGTCTAGCTGAACAACTTTAGAGGAACAGCTTTGCCCAACTTTCTGCCCAGATATTATGAGCAGCATTTCACATCAGTTGTCTGCAGTTTCTTTCAAGGTACAGATAAAGGTAAGTGTCACTTAAAACAGAAACATCTATTACTCAAGCCTCCTGCTCATCACAGATGAGGCATATCCCTGGTTAACAACATGGGCTACATCTCTGTGGAGGCTTACAATAGCTTCAGAGCATTTGGCCAAAAGTCACAACAAGCCTGCCATCAAGCTGAGAAGTGAAAGGGCACTCAAATGCTTAGTTTGTGTTGTCTCATGAAGAAAATCTTAAGAAGAATGTTACAGGGAAGCTTTTAGAGAAAATAAAAATATTTATTTCTTTCCTCTTCTGAGGGTTTTTGAATTTACACTGGCATTTGACTGAGCAGTTACTTAGCATGCTGTACACCACATTTCACTTACAACAAGAGCGGACACAGTAAAGTTCCCCTTTTCCCCAGAAGATGACAATAGTGTATATTTTTCATAGAGTGTTACAATTTTTCAAGGTTTGGGGGTTTTTTTCTTCTTTTTTTAAAGGCTCAAACAAAGGAAAATATGTTTGAAAGGAAGGCTCTATGATGAGAGGGACACTGAAACCAGAGATACAAAACTTGTTTCTATGATACATTAAATATCCTACCATGGTCAAACAGACACACACAATAACATTTATATGTGCAAAGGATCCACAACTGTAGGTCTTCCACCACATCTATAAGTTGCTTCAGCAGCAGATTTTGTAATCAGTCACAGACACCTGTAAGACAAAAGAATAAGGAACAAGTGTTAACAGAGAGACACTTTTCCCATCCACAGCTTGTAGCTCATTAGAATTTGCAAGAATCTTTAAGATCAAGGCTGACTAATTCATCTCCTGGTCCTGTGCCATTCTGTGATCAGCACATGACTGATATCTGATTTATCTGTGATCTAGATACAGCAGGGGCAGCAAGGCTGTCCATGGAGACACCCAGCAGTTCCCAAACCTATAAAAGATGGAGGAAGTGAAGCAGCATCACACCTGTCAGCCTCCAATCTGTAAGACCACCCTCCATTTGGTGCACAAAGTGGGTGTTTTTACCCACCACGCAGCATTATGGTTTATGTCACTTGTGCTGCTAACAGCACGCTGGGGAAAGGTAAGACAGCAAACACACATTTGTAATACACCACCCAGCTCATCAACAGGAACAGTAAAACCTTTAAAACAGACATAACAGCAAAAGCAATTAAGGAAACTCCTTCAGTTCAGAGCTACCTGGGGCGAGCACATGAACTGGCATACAAGCTGCCTGGAGGCCCTGGAGAGCAGTTGCTGAATTAGTGAGGATTGGAACAACTAATTGGTGATTGTTTATCAAATAATACACTAGCAATTCCACTGTACTCTAAGAGGGAGGCAAGAATAAAGCCATTTCAGGTGCCACCACTGTGAACTTAGCATTTTTCTAAGATACCTAAGACATATTCTTCAACTCTTTTAAGTGTCCATATGCAGACTAGACAGAGGCTGGCAGGAGGCACATTTATAAGTGCATTTATTTCAAGTGTCTCTGCTAGTTCAAAGGACTCAAACAAAAAACTGTTGTCTAAAAAAACCACAGATGTGGTTTGGAGACGAGAAGGAGGACAACTTATCACTTTTGAGGTGGGAGGAAGGGATGGCAAATATGGTACTAATTAATATAAAGCCTTCTCCTTCCTTGCTGCCCTGCTGTCCCCAAACACACAAAACGAAGAATCTACTCTGCTTTGCTCTCTCAATACTCTTGGCACGTACCTCCTTCTCTCTCCCCCTCGCACTCCCTCTCTCTCCATAAAGGGGCATGAAATGAGAAATTTTAGCAAGGTTTCTTTACAGAAGAGAGGCTTGGCTTCAAGCCCAGTATACATATGTGGGAGGGAGTCTTCAAAGAGAGACTCCCTCAGCGCTGCCCAAGAAAGCCGAACTTCTCACGGCCCGCAAGCGAGGTTTGCTGGGACTCACTGGCTCAAGCCCCAACAGTCCCTCAGAGACAATAAATGCCCAAGGAGGTAAAAACATCTGCATGATGATGTCTTGAATTTTCCTTAGTTTGAACTTTAGGAAGAAATGACTGCATGTCGAGAGGAATGGCTTAAAAAAACCCAAACCCAATCAAAAAACAATCCAAAAAAACTTGGGGTGTCACTGGATTTCCCTTTTATATAGCATGTCCAGTTGTAAGAATTAGTCACTTTATACTAAGGGTTATTTGTTGTCTTTAGCTTTGTGCAGATGATTTCTTTTCAACAATTCCTTGTAGACTCTTGTAATGGTGTGTTGGTATAGTTACACAAGCATAGACAATTTACACTTACAGAAAGGCCATTTGCAGGTATAGTTTAACAACACTTCCATGAAAAAATTGAATTGACCAAGAAAAAAATCCTTTTTTTCCCCGGTCTAACTTCATACATTCTAGGGCTTTTGCTAGCATAGTAATGATGACAAAACTAGAATAAATCCCTACCTGACACAGCTATGGCAGCAAGACTAAAGCCTTCCTCTCAATTAGGTTGAAGTGCTTCATATTTAAGCAACATTTATGTTACAAGCTTTTCCCCTCACAGCACAGTGGATCCTCCCCAATCACCTGGCTTTGCATTGCTTCCTGCCCATACTCTGGTAACCATGGATCTCCTAGACAACATTTACAGCATCAAGTATGCAATTGCAAGCTCACCTAGGACCATTTAAAAGGAGTTTATTTTTGATTGTTTAAAAAAATTCCCTCCATCATGCAGACAGACATTCTGCAATTTCTGATGAACTCTCATCCCCAGCTTACAGCCAATTCTGACCCACTTCTTGGTATTGTGGTAGTAAATGCTGTACCACACAGTTGAAATGTATGTTTTCTTTAGTTGTGTCTCCATCCTGTTTTAAGATGCACAACATGAATCAAATGCATCTAGTTTCCTCAGCCATATTTTCACTTTGAACATATCAGGAGGTGAACAAAGCAGACAGCTCTTAACTGATTCTTTTTTCTGTAATTAAGTGGGAGTTTCTTACCATGCCCAATGAAATCCAGAATGCTTCTGTGTAGATGCCTGAAAAAGAGAGAAAAGTGTTTAAAAGACAGTCTTTTGCTCAATGAAAGTCTAACTCCACAAAAAAAAAAAAAAAAAAAAAAAAAAAAAAAAAAGAACTATTGCCAGCATAATTCTATAGGTTGAGTTAAATAAATAAATACTTATCTGATTAATTGTTGCCTGGAATCCATTTGTGCTTGTATCTCTTGAGTTAGAGGCCATATTAAAAAAGTGCACAGGAGATTTGAAATCTGAGGACAACCTACAGCTTGATTCTAAGAAGGCTCAATGCACCAGTACTTTCCCATGGTGTGGGTGAGACAGGTTTAGTCATCAGGTGTAACAGAGAGCAGTCTGTTGCAATCCAACATTACGTGGAGAGCCAACTAGAAAGCAACGTTTTTAGCACATACACTGCACACATTACAATACCCTCAAAGAAAAGAAAATCAGGTGTTACAGTACACAGGCTTTATTCAGGTCAGCTGCATTTCAGTCTCTCTGAAAAGCTACAGCAAGTGCCTAGATAGAAAGACGTTCACAATTTGGAGATTATTGCCAGACATCAACATCACTGTTATTCACATGTGGGTGACACACTAAGGTACTATGTATACAGCTATAAAGACAAAAAGATCCTTCAAAACATTAAAATATCTTTGCAAATTAGGACTTCACCCTGAACCTGGTTTTGTCCATCTCAGACTTCTCTTTTCAAAAATCCTTCTGCCGTTCTTTTCTGCAAGAACACTCACTGAAATCCTTCCACAAAAGCACAAATTGCTTTTTAAGGGCCAGGAGCTTGTTTGTCATGTATTTAAACAATACCCTGCACAGGGTGGGTGTAATTACATGGGAAGAGACAGATGTGATAGGCTCAGAGACTGAGGGAGTTGAGCATCCTATCACACTCACGACTTTCACTTTTTCCTCCTCAGGCAAATGCCAACAGCCTCAGCTCCTTCCCCAGTCCCACTGTCCCAACCTCTGGGACTCCCCAGCTCCCAGCAATCTCTGGTGAGGTGATTCCCTGAATCAGAACTACATTTTTGTGTACAATAGCCTTTGGGAGAGTTTTCTTTAAGGGGTATGTCCAAACACCCCCGTTAACATGGGAATTCTTAGCATATATAATATCCCAAGGCAATTTCACAGCTACAGGAAGTCCTTTTTGCAAGTTTCAAAACTGTCACCTAACCATTCTCTTGAGGCTGCTTGGCTCCCATGGCATGGGAGAGTGAATGGGCATTTTCTATTTGCTTTCTCCACGCCACTTGAGAGTTCATAGATCTTTGTTTCTTCCTGCTCAGATAGATGCCCAACAATACAAAAAAGTATTGTTTTCCACATGGGAGTCACTCCACATTTTTATCAATATTTTCTGTATCATCTCCCCTTCTTCTGCATCCTTTCTAAAATGATGGAGCAAGGATGCAATATTGAAGTGTGCCATGCATTTATGCTGTAGCATAAAAACTCTTGTTATTGTTCACAATTTTTTTACCAATCAGTCCCAGTATTCAGGTTGGGTTTTTTCTTTTTCTCATTCCTATTGCACATTCAGCAGGCATTTTTATACAATTATTATAAACCAAGCTTTCTTTCCAAACAATATTTTACATTCCTTCACTGTGTATTTCAATGTAGAACTATTTCTCTTCCTCTGCACTATTCCATGTTCTGCCAGGTGGTTCTTTGGTTACTCTGTACGGTGAGGCTGTTCTGCAGTCCCATAGCACATCCTCACCTCAGCTTTCCTGTTTGATCTGGTATCATCAGGAGCCTTTTTTGCCTCATTCTCCACCTCTTTCAGGACTATGCTGAGCAGGACCAGACTCAACAGCATGACCTCACTGGTCTTTCCACCCCTTCTGTAAAAGCTGGCCAGTTTCCCCTCACTTTTATTTCCTAAACTGAAATTATTATTAATCCACGTAAGGACTTTGCACCTTAGCCCATTGAAGGTTTTTGAAGATGTATAAATAACAAAAGAAACAAAACTTGGAAAATTTGTTCATGTGATTATAACAGAAGCACAAACATTCTGAAGCTCGAAAATCTTCTGTCCAAAATCTACTGTCCAACCCTTCTTTCAAGTAACCCTTACCCTTCACACACCAAGGTTTTAGCTTCTTCTTGAAATGACAGCATACATTACACCCTGGAACAACTGCCCAGCCACAGGAGTTGCCCCATCTGTGGGGAATGTGTCACTCGCCTCAAAGAGTGCTTTTCTCACTGTGCTTTCTTGAATCCCAGGGAGCTGCTAACAGGAGTTAGCACACCCAGTGTTATGAGCTGCAAGTGCCCCATTGCTTCCAGGACTATTAAGCCAAGGTATGTAGTAGAATACACCAGCTCTGGAGATTTTTTTCCCCATACAGTCCATCTGGAAAGACATTTTTCCTGTTCTTTTGTATTTTGGAAAAGCTGTAGCTCTTCTCTCCCACTCTCAACCTTCTTGTGCACATGCATAGGTTGAACAACGATGCATGTTCCATGCTCACACAAACCCTCTGGCTTTGAATGTCATTCAAACAACACAATGCCACATATGGTCTCCCAGTGTTCAAGAGCACTTCAGAAGTCCCAATTTAGACTCTGAGGCCCACCAAATAAAAAGGAATGTGATGCATATGTTCCCAGTTCTAGCTCAGCAAATATAGGCTAGAGGAAGAGAAAAATATCAAACCTGGTAACTTAATATTACACTAGATGAATAAGTATAACTTTCTAAATAAAAATAATTGGCTCAAATATAATGCCAATAACCCTTCAGGGACTTGAGCTGGTGAGTACCATTGAGAATAATAAAAGAGGCAATTCTTACTGCATGCATACACTTTAAGAACAAAAACACAAAAAACAGTGGGAGAATTTTAATTCCAATGATTTGGATAAAGCTGGCTGTCCTGAATCAGCAAGCAAAGCACAACAGCTACAGTGAAGTTAAAAAACAAAAGAACTGTAACTTTTAGACAGCAATCCAACCTCAGCTATGCACTGCTCCAGGATTCCTAGGTCAACACACCGAGTGAATGCTGTGCTACAACATGTAGCTTCTTTAGGAATAGGATCTCCACCACAGGAAGCACAGGCCCCTGGCAAACACCAGATCTGAAGTGGCTGGTGGTCCTCACAGAGCAGTGCTGTGGATGGAAAGGTGTCTGCTCAGGCCTGCATCTGCATGGCCCTTTCCTGCAGCAGAAGCAGTACATAATTGCTCCTAAGCAATGAAGAGTTGAAAAAAAACCAAAAAACTGAAGGAAATAGATACTGGTATAATTCTGATTCTGCCTTCTCCAGCAGAGTTCTGCTCATTGCAACCTTAAAGCACAGGAGCAGCTGGTACTTTCTTCTCAGAGGAGACTACTCCAGAGACTGGTCAACACTGCAATTAAAGGATGCACTTACTGATTATACAGACCCTCCAGATTTCCCCAAGGTAACCAGTGAAACCCCAGTCTACCTTTTTCGAGATATAAACACTGTGGGAAGAAAGCAGTCAGCCCCTGCCATCCTGGCCAGGATGCACCTCCTGCAGCACAAGTTGCTTCCTTTAGACCTAGTGCAGCAGGGAGCAGGAGTGGATTCAGCCCAGCTCATTCACCACTTAAAAATTAATGGCAAATGCAGCCTCTCTAGCTGCAGGTAAGGCACCCCAGAGACCTCTGAAAACTAATGTCAGCCCTCCAACTCCTGTTCCTATTACAGCACTAATCTTCAGGTCCATCCCCACACCAGCCAATGCTTAAAGCAGCCTGTTAACTCTACCAAAGGACTGATTTTAACTCGGCTCACATACACAGAAAGGTAAATGCAACATGCCAATAAACACATTCTGCTATCAAAGAATGACTTAGAAGTATCAAATTTTTAATATCACATACTTATTTACTGATGCCTGCCCTAGCAGGCCTATGTAACCTAATACTGTATTTTACTGATATTGCAGACAGTATAACCAATCTCCTAAACTCTCAACACTCTCAATGGATTAGTATGATGTGTGGAGCAGTTTTAGCTTACAAAGCACTACTTTAGTGTGTAGAGTTATTGATTTAACTTAGAAATTCTGCTATGTCGTGAATTTTTACTGATTTACCTTTACAGTAGTGTAAGAATATCTTTTCTCCCCCCAAAAAACTTTGACACACTTCCTTATCCAATACAAAATATTGCACCTAGTAGGATTTCAGGACAGGCGCTCAGTAATCAAAATTATGGATTTTTTGAAAAATTTTTTGTGTTGCAGGGCTCCTCCCACATTAGTCATGTCTTTTTTTTTTTTTTAATAAACCTGGCATAACCCCCAAACTTTCCAGAAATTTCTCAAGAAACACCTGCAGTTATATATCAGTGTACCCTCTCCCTTCTTCCAGCTTCAAGCTGGGCAGATGCTGATACAAAGGGAAAAATTCTCCCATCTGGAATACTTCCCAAAGGTACTGATACATTTTCCTTCTTCTCAGCTGCAGTAGTCACTCAATCATCCAGTCTCCTCTACTTTTGAATGCTGCAGGAATCTCCCATGTGCCAGCCTCAGCCCCAGCTCACAGTTCTAGCACGTATGGAAAGCTGCAGCTGAATAGTGCATACAAATGACAGCAATAAAATAATGCTGTGGCATTGCTAAAAGCTTATTTGGAAAGCACATTTTAAAAACAAGACCAAACCTGAGAACCACTCAGGAATGCCAATGGTATTCTCCTCCAGCTTTTCTTCATCAGCAGCTGTCTCTGCAGCCATGTAACTCCAACTCCTACCTTCTGCCCTGCACCACACCCCTTTCATCACCGTATCACAAGTATCTTTCTTTTCTTCTGTTAACTACTCTGTGTTTAAATCCTCCTTTACTCTGCCATGCTAATCAATAACAGCCCCCACCACCTCTATCTTTCATTCCCCTGCTAATCAATGTGATATTGAAAGTGCTTCCATTTTACTTTATGATGACTTCACATGGCATAAACCACCATCAAAAAAGAAGTCTAGAGTCTAGCTCTATGATATGCTTTCCCTTTCTTTTTTGCAAAGGTAGACTTACATCAATAACTAAATATGCCAAAAGGCTCACCTAGTCTGTATCCTGAAGTACCCCAACTCACCACATTTTTGCACATTCAATGAATTATAGTCTTTAACTGTATTCATCAAAACACTCCATATCAGCCCATGCCCAGTAGCCAGTGACATGTGACTTTAGTAAGGGCTTAGATTTACAAAGAGTTGCTGCACATCTGTTGATTCACATCAATCAGTTACATGTATGTTTTTCTCTGGCTTATGGCAAATGCAGGATAAATCACAATAGCTTCAAAAAAGTCTTGCCTCATAGAAAGAATGCCATATGGTTCTATGCCACTTCAACACCACAAGGAAATTGCCACAGAAAAGATTTACACATTAAAGCATCGCTTTAGTCTCAGATACTTTACCTTGATTTACAGTGTTTCCACACCTTCACACTTTAAGATAATGTTATCATAGTATCTAGATGCAACCAAATTCTCCCTATGTTAAAAAATATATTTAAGTTTATATCTAAATTTCTGTTATGGTAAATAAAGCCCTGTGATTTCAGAAGGCACATAGATCATAGACAAATGGGTCTAGCAACCAAAATCTTCTCTCTCACACAATGATAAATTGTGCCATTCCAGCAGCTATTTAGACCTCACTGCCTGAACTCATGCTGACCTGAAACATACCCATTCCTTCATTACCCCAAGCTTTGTGTCATGTGCAGCATCAAACAACTTATCTTCTTCCTCCTTACAACACCTCCAGCAACAGAACTCTTTTCAAAGTTAAAAAAAAAAGAAAAAAGGCAAAAAAAGCAGACTATTTAAAATGAACTGATGTTTATGAAGTTAAAACAAAACAGAAGAGCACACCCGACTCTGTTCGGTATTTTTCAGCAGCAGAATATCCTGCGGTGGCCTCAGCCAGCTGGGCTCCGTGACCCTCAGATTGATCCCTTGAGTGTGTTCCCATTTTATCAAGCAATGAACACTCCAGCCCCAAAGCCAGCAAGAAGTTTGTCACTGACTTCAGCTGAGAACAGGAACCGGCTCAATCATAGGAAACCTTGAGCTAAATAAAGCAGCAAGAAAAGGCACAGGAGGGAGGTGGGGGGTGTCAGCTCAGAGTGCTGTGGGGCACAGCTCTGCTTGTTACCAAGGTTACTTGGTACTTCCCCACATAAGATTTCATTTTCAATCACCAATAAATCTGCAAAAGTTTGACCCCCTTGAGTGGGAAACTGGGGTTGAAATGCATTAAATATGTGCTGCAGCCTGATTTGGGGGGGAGGAAAAGGTTTTCAGACATAATACTGTAGGCAGTTTTGAGAAAGAGGTTACAGGGAAATGTGTGGATGTGGAAAGCTCTTTTCCAGTAAAGATTCGCCACTATGGCCCTGCTTTGGGTCTGACAATAAGTATGTCACAGATCCAAAATTTCCTGATTGTGTCAGGCACGTGTCTAAACAAAAACCTGCCCGAATTTGAACAGGTTGTAAGTCCTCAAACAGAATGGAAAAGAAAAACACCAGTTAAAAAACAGTCAATAAAGATATATTCAATATTTAGCTGCTTTAGCCGATAAGCTGCTTAGGCAATTTCAGCCATTCCCTCAAGGCTCCCAAGCCAGTAGGTTTGCTCCAAGCTGGGACTCAGCAGGACTTTCCCTAAAACTGCAATTCCAGTGTGCTGAATGCTGTTCTGTATAAAAGCATGGATACCCTCTTCCTCCACCAGGGTCTCCCCAGCCAACACCTCATTTCCTCCAATGAACATGGAAGAGAAAGTTTTCAGAACCAAACATAGTCCCTACTACGTTTGTGTCAGGCTTGCAACATTTAGGGAGAAATAGAGGGAAAAAAGTATGTAGGTAGGGAAAATTCTCTCCCTAAACCCTTAATGACTGGCCTGGAGAGGCTGAAATTACCATAGATGAGAAATGGGATCTGAAAGTCATGGAAACTGAGATAATTCACGAGTCTGGCACTGAAATCTGTCAAAAAAAAAAAACCATAACAAAGAGGTGTGGCAATGTGGTGTGAGTCTCAGCTCTGATGATCTTGGATGCAGAAGAAATGCTGAGACTACGTCCAAGGGGTACCAGCTGGCTGAAGAATCTCTGGAAAGGAGTCCAGGCCTAAGGTTCAGTGGGAACAAACCAACATAGCAGAAAATGCCAAAGTCCAAGCAGAGGCAGACCAGAGGAAGATCCTTGACCAGGGTAATTTTTGTGGCTGAGCCAAAAGCTAAGATTTCTGTCAAATATCTGTGAAGTGAATCATAAATGGGATTGGTGCTGCTTCATGCCAGCCTGTGGGAAAGATGTTTGGTGGCCACCAGTTATTCCACTAGTGGCCCTGTTTGATGTGGTTGAGAGGAAGATCTCTGCTCTGACCAACAACTCACAGAAGCGCACATTTCACACCCTACAATTAATTTGGGGTTTGCAAAAAGTGAGTTGGCAGGGAGCAACTTCTTCCTCTGTGTCTCTCCTACTCCCTGTCTGTTCATGTAGTTTTATTGTAAAAGGCTTGATTTTGCAACCTATAGCTGAATCCATTCCTGTGGTGCCTCAGCCTGTACTTATCTACACACCTCTACTTCTTGAAGCTCAATGAGAGTTAGGAAATTGTGTTTTGAAATGTGCACCTTGTCATTGCATAAGGACCTTATACTGTGGAGGAGACGAGGAAAGGGATATTTTTCATTCTTGAGAAATAGTGATGGCCATATTGAAGAGTACAGCTTCCTTCCCCTCAAAGAGTGTTTTAATCCTAATATCATACAAGGGGATAACTTTGGTACTATGGTAAAATCTGATCTGAGCAGCCTCATTGACCTAGGACAGCATTCCTTCTCATGAACAAATACAGTATTCTTCTGGGATCTTTTCCTGAATTTACTTAAAACATGGTGAGTTCAAGTTTTACATGCCACTTTTTGTTGGTTACTCAGAGAAACTTTGCTAAATAAAATCTGAAAGCATCACTACAGATGGGAAAACAGAGCCCCATGAGAGAATAGTACTTGCTCCAACTCCCTATGCAACCCAGGAGGTGATTTGAAAAAGAAGACATAACTTCCTACCACACAAGCCTCCTCTGTGGCAACCCAAAAAAGAAAAAAACAGATCCAGGATTATTTAACTTGTGGTGACACTTGCCTTTCAGTAAAAAGGCTGAAAAATATCTTGATCAGTGCCATAGCTCATGAACTTGCACAAAACTTTCCAGTTCAAAGCACACAATAAATCTGGCATACGGCATATCTCACCTGCCATTCTGAGAACTACCAGGTCATTTGTTCCCTGGAAGGATCACCTCATTCAGATCCTGGTGCTATTTCTTTCCCAGTGCTACACTGGCTGTATGGCTGACAAAGGAAAGGACAGTTCTTGTTAAACTTGCAGCATCTCAGAAGTTTCGTCACCTCCAGGGAACCTTGCATTTCCATTACTACTCCTTCCCCCTTCAAATGCTGCTTTTTGATATTTGCTGTTCACCACAAATGCACTGTTTTCTGTGCAGGGGTTGGGCCAGCACAAGCCATTTAGCCTGGCAGTTTGAAGAAAAATGTTAGAATGCCTTTTACAGAAGAACAAACATTGACTCACGTTAGGAAATGTCACTTGTGTGATGCGCTGTTTTGCAAGACCACCATGGTTGCACTGCCTCACTCTGATCAGCCACATTAATATTTGAATACTGGATGACAACAGTTGAAGATTAATTCCAGAAAGTTATTCATGCCTGGAGGTTCAGATTTCCAAGCAGAAGCATGTGGGCTAGACTATGGCATTTCAGCACATCCCCAAGGAAAGTGCAGTGGGAAGTCACCCAGCCCCAAGAGGATCAGAGTAGCTTGTACCTTTGCAAAATAATCCCTCTTCCTGCTTCTCTGTATCCAGGACACCATCAAAGATGATATGCCAAGGGCCTTTACTTGCTGCCAGCCAGCATTGCCAGACAGTATGCTTACAAAAGGTGTGGACATACTCAGCCTTGTATTCCCATTGGAGGAAGACACATCATTTATTTAGCCTGGGAAGCAAAAAAGGCCATTCTCAGACAAGCAAGACAATGTGTTTGTGTACTGATCAAGTCAGGACCTGCTTGGCCCCCAGCATTTATTTCAGTTCCATACTCCTTACATAAGAATCTTCAAGTGAGAGAGACTTTGAGAACATGACAGTGTGAGAAGAGATCCTGTCAAAACATAAGTGTGAGGCCCTATGCGGTGAAGAGCCTCTCAAGAACGCTTTCTGCCACAAGAACAAATCCTTTCCCTGGATTGCTCCTGACACACACAGAGCATGAAGCTGATGTCCAGGAGCATTACTGGAAAGCCAGGGCAGAGGGGTTCAGCTAGCCAGCACCTAAACCTCTGTAGGAGGAGATCCAAGGAGTGCCTGCATTCCACTGCTAGTTTGTGCTTAGGGTTTGAGGAATATAAACAGCAGTGAGGTTATTTGAGATTTTACATATTTTTTCCAGAAGTCATCATAATACACACTTTTTCTTTTACCATGTCTTTTTTTAAATAAGGGAGGAGAAGCAGCCTACTTCTCAGGGGGGCTCAGCAATCCCAGCTCAACCCCAGCAACAGCTAAGGGAGTGCCTTCATCATGCAAAATTCCACTGAAGACAGGAGTAGAAGATATTACTTGCTGATTCCCACCTTTGCAATGCAAGTTCAGAGCCAGCAAAAGGAAAGTATCTAGTATAAAATTCAATAGTATCAAATCACTACACAGAAGCCACCAAGACATCAGGTGTTAAACACATGAATCCAGTTATTATTGCCTTCTTGAAACTCACTGCCTGACATCTCCACGTAGCAAGGAACAAAATATGAAAATTTTGGCTAAATATTAATTAAGAGATATGCAAAGGAGTATGAATTGAATTCTTCAATATACTGAACGCTATTTTAACAAATGAACCCATGTTTATGCTAGGTAGAAGTTCAGACAGAAATCATCTTGAAATATGACTTTCAGCTCCCACATAGGAACAAACTACAATAAACAATTATTAAAAATAGCTGCGATTTCTCTACTGATTGGTACTGAAAATCAGAAAGGTTTTTAAAATAACCAACAAGAGTGTGAGAAGGTTTTTTGGGCTAAATACAAACAGTAAAAAACATTGATCTTTTAGGCTTTTTGAGGGACAAAAAAATCCAAATTTAAAGTCCTCTCCTTCTCCCTCCTTCTATGACCTGGGCAGAGACAGGAGACATTTATAATGATGTGTAGTAAAGTCAATTTTTCCACTGCTTTGCAATCATGTACCTCCATAAAACAGACAGAACACTGCCAGTGGAAAGACAGAGAATTTCTGGTGTGTGCCTTTTATCCTGCTATTTTACAGCAGTATGGGCATAAAACAGGCTCACACAGCTCTCATGGATCATTACAAAAGTCCAGGTCAACAAAGATCGGGCTCCTTGTCTAAACTATCAGCTGTGACCCTCATGCAGATACCCTGCCTCTAAAACACACAGCACAGCAGGCAAAGGACTGCTCAAAGTGATTCTGTGCTGCTGTCTGCTGAGATTACACACACCACTCCAAAGGTTTCCACCCCTTCCACATCTATTTGCCAGCCTCTGAAGTTTAGTGCCACAAATTATCCATACTGTAATGCAGCATGTTTTATGCAGCTACAAGTTTCTCTAGATCACCAGCACCTCGAGGAACTGAGAAAACAAACAAACAAACAGGAAAAAAAAAAAACCTAGCCAAAAAAGAAAAAGGGAAAAAAACGCAAACAACAAACTGGGAAATCATCTTCACCTTAAGCAAACCATGTTAGAGGCTCTATTTTAAAAGCAGCAAGCTCAGGATTTCAGCCTGAGATACAGACAGTGTTGAGACAAGGGGGTCTACTCCAAATTCAGTATAACTAGTATTTACCAGAGGAGGGAAAATGTTCAGAATATAGAGCAGGTCAAGTAAAAGGGTTCAGGAAAATTGAAAACACCTTCAAGGTGGGGCACATATGGTAGATGTGCTGACTATATAGGAGTAGACAGGAAGAGAAAGGGGCTTGTATTCAGGATGAAAAAGAGCTGTCTACTGCCATGAGCCAGCATCTGAAACTGTTGAAAAGCATTACAGCCATGTTCCCAAGCAAACACTTGGGAACACTTGTGTTGGGCTTAATCCTCACAGCTTCACAGGGATCAGCATGGGAACTTACTAGACAGAGGACAGTGCTTTCCCATTTTATCTTAGTCCTTCCCAAAGAGCAAAGGGCATGTTCAGGTGTGAGCAGGCATTTGCAGAAGTGTTGCTGCCACCCTGCTCAGGTTTCCTTTAGCCCAAATTCTAGCAGTGCACAGACACAAGCACTCTGAGCAGATTGTGAGTAAAATACTGGGGTGGGGGGAAGGGAAGGAGGTAAAAAAAACACCTCCCATGTATCTAAAGTACAAGGGATAAGACAATGAATTAACTTAGCAGGGGTTATTTTCCCTTCAAGTTTTGCATAAGAATCAATAAGAACCAAAGAGATAGAAAAAAATCTGAAAGAACAGTTGAAAAGATATGGTTTTACAGCCTGTCATAGCATTTTTTTTCTTAAAATAAAATTGATTTTAGTAAAATATTAAATATTAGCTATAATAAGCTATTGAAAAAACAGTGTGTTAAACATTAGCAAAAAACTCTCCCACAGTGTTGCTCCAGAGTCACACCCAAGAGCCAGTTGGGAACTGGCTGTGACAACTCTGTTGCTTCCAAAGGGGCAGGAGCAGGAAGACAGCAGTAATTCACCAACAGCAGCTTTCAACATTACTCATTTTTTCCAAGCAACAATCTCAAGAAGAAAACTTAGCTCCATTCCTCCATACTCTTCCCCACTCCCCCAAATGCAGTCCCTCCAGCAAGTTTAGGTTCTGATACTAGCTGTCCATAAGTCTTGTAATAGTCAATAAAAGCATGAATTAATAAATAGATAATTAGATCTAAGTATTTTCATGATCCAGTCTGCCCCGGCTCTTGCTTCATTAATCCATGCACAATTGTCCCTCAAGCACAGGTGATTAACACTGCCAAAAGCCAGACATCCCACTTCTGTACTTCACAGCAGTTGAGTATCTAACCCTTCCACATTAACTGAAGCTCCTACTCATCAGCAGCCCAAAGGAGCAGTACTATTGGAAATGCCATTTGATTAGTCTGTGACTCAAGGAGAACAGCCTTATTTATTATTAAAGCAAAAATTCTCATTAAACTGTATTTTTCAGTAAACCTGGGACTAGCTCATCTCCACAACTTTTTAGCTTGTTCTGGTACAGTCTTAAGCAGAACACCAAATACAGTGTTTCACAAAGCTAGTTGGAAAGGGTCGCAGAGCCTTTTTACCTCATTCTCATTTTAGCTAGTATAATGAAGATGGACATAGGAACATTTAGCAGACAAGAAATCTAGGACTTTCCCCCTTCCTCAAATTCTTACAGAACTTCACTTTAGGGGCAATTCAGCCTCCTTTCTGAGCTGCTTTTAGAGACTGTCTTAAAACAGGTAACAACACTCAAGATTTGGAAAGTGAGAGGTCACATAATGCAATTACTTCAGATAATCAGATCTGCAGAGTTACTGAGACATCAGCAATGTTTGTCACTGCCTCACAGGAGCTTAAAGCACATAAACAAAATCAATTCCAAGTCCAGAATCCCAAACAAATAAATCAGTTACCCAAACAGATGAGAAAGAGGGAAGCAGTTTTCCCCGAAGCCACTCAGATTTATATTAACAGAACAGAGTAACCCACTGTTTCCCACCACTTTACAATGTTAAAGGCAAAACACAAATTGACATCATAATGTCAATAAACACAACCAACATCAGTATCACAGTCTAAGCCTACCAACCACTGGTCCTGTCCACTGGTCCCTTTGAATTTATTATTGAACAGGGAAACAAAATATGAAAATGTTTGTCTGTCTTTGAAATTAATTGGTGAGTCACTGTTCACCAAGTAAGTCAGGACAAGAACACTTCCACACATGATCCTTCTCCATGAGGTTCCAGTAAACTTTCTACAGAAATCAGTTAAGAATTGTGTCTGTACAAGAAAGAGTTCAGCCAGGTACTGGGAGAATTACAGTGCACAATACCTATTCTATTAGAAATAAATGATCTCATTTACATTTTAATTCTGTGGAACAAACCACTCTCAACAGGGCAGTTTGCTAGAGTTACTGAAGATGTACAGAAGTTGTAATTTTCATCATAAATGCACATTATGTTCTCATTAGAGAAATGAAAGGACCAATAGGCATATTGGAGAAACTGCCTGTCTGGGAGGTGCCTCCAAATCTTCATGAACAGTCTCTTCCTATCTTGCAGTGTATTGTTGCACAGCTAAATATCACAAGAAATCTCATTAGTTGAATGGAAATAGGTACAGAAAATACTGTACTTTTCATTGACCCTTTGGAATGAATAACACCATACAGATGGAAATCACATCCAACTATCTAAAGCTGTAAATCATTTAACTCTACAAGCTCTAAATACATTCCAATAACTACAGAATGTACTGGTTCCTCTCTTTTATTTAGAGTTTCATTTCTTTGAATTGTGTACTCCTTAAAATAAGAACCTGCCATCCCTGGTGGATCAGAGGACAGAAAGACAAACTCTTGTGTAGGTGCTGCAGTGCACCAAAATACCATTTCTAATTTTTTTGTCTTTTAGCAAAGACTGCAATCAGGGCTGGGTCACAGTCTGCTTAGAGGATGGGGACATTGGTTTTACTGCATGCCTTTTGTACTCACTGTGATCTTAATATTACTCATGAGAAATTCAAGTAGTGTTTGGCAAATAACTATGGTTCAGTGAAACAGCCAACACCCACTCAAATATTAAAAGACCTTGAAATACACTCTTCACAAGTTATTTCTACAGTGGCAATCACATGTTTATGGGGTGTTAGTACTTACAACAAACAGAGTCCTTATTTTAAGCTTTTAGGTAGGGAAGTAACATTAACCCAGCGCTTTCATTTCTGGGGAGAGAGACGCAATCATGAAGTTGAAAGCTATTCTGAGGAAGATTTTTCTTCAGTATTTCTAACTGGGCTTGCATTACTTTATACAGAACACTCATGGGAGCCAAAATGAGAACCCTTCCATGTCACTCTCACTGTCTTTCTGGCTTTAAGACTATGAGCATTATTGTTTTCATGACAGAAGAGCTTCAGGATAATAGAACATCCCAGGAGAGCCTACAGCTCCTTAGTGAGCATTCTCAAAGTAGGGTGAGAAAAGGTTTTGCACAACGTCAAGATCTGGGTCAATGCCAGACGTAACCCAGGCCAGGTCTCTGGGATATCCAGTGGTGGGATTTCAACAAGCACTGTTTCCTTCTTTCTTCTCTTCCCATCATCTGGGTTTTTTTGGAAAATCTCAAGATGAAGTGGGGTTACTTTGGGATGAGACCATCAGTTACCCACAAATGATATAAATGATATAAAATGCTTTCTTCCAAGTTCCCAGAAAAAAACCAAACAAACACACAAAAGAAACCCCTCTCCCAAACTCCCTTTCCTGCTACCCCAAAAGAGGCAGAGGGCTAAAACAGCATTATCCACTGATATTTTCATTATATACTGAAACATATTCAGATCATTTTCAAGATGCTATCAATGGTAAAAAATGGAATAGCTTGATGATGAACTTCCCATAGATTCCAAATTTTATGTGTAAACAGAGAGTATGAATTTAGCAGTTCTACCCACCTTATAAGCATATTACTGTCAAAGGAAATCCTCACCTCAAGTGAGCATTTTTTACATTTTTTTATAGACCCTGCCTGAGAACTGGAGCAGCTCAAGAAGGACACCTCACAAGAGCACACAGATACTTGAGTTCCACACTGTTATCGTCTCTAACCACTCACTGAAAGATGCCTTGCAGCAGAGAGAGAAGTCTGTAGCCTACAGAGCAAGGAAAGAGTCAAAATTATTTTGCTCATTCGCCACCCCCCCTCCCTTATCATCATGCAGGAGGAGGAGGGCGATCTATTGATACTGGGTGTAAAGACAGCTGCTCTTCTGATCCAGCGTGGCTTTTGTTAGCAGCAGCAGAGCTGGTGAAAGAGAACAAACGCTCTCCCATACATGCATTGTTAGGGCAGGAGACAAAAGAATACCTGTTTTGAATCACTGAGGACTATTACTGTAACAAAGTACAAGATAACATTTCGCCAGAGGATACAAGAGATTCTGAGAGGAGCAACAATGAAACCAGGCAACCTTTCTGTCATCTTATCAAAAACTGCTTGGGGTACTTACTGAACAGTGGGGGGGGCAATAATAGCAAATAGAGAGCAAACACAGTTAATCTTTGCACAAAGGCTTTTTGATAAGTAATAAAATAGAGTTAAGAGAGGCGTGCTGGCCTTTGCCAAATCACATTGCTTAGAAGAAAGGATGTAAGACAGGTCTAAACAATTTTAAAATAAACAAATCCATACACAACAGGGGAATGTTGCATGAATGAATTTTCTCATTCTCCTTTTTCAAGCAATTCAAGAAGCAATCAAAGCACTCCAAGGTTTGCTATGCTTTTACATACTCTTTTTGACACATTGCTTTACAGAGCCTTCACAACAGCCCACTATCAGTAGCTTTGGTGTCACTGTATGGTATGTAAATGGAATAGGCAGATCTTTGACATAAAAATAATAATCTCTGGTAAAATTACAGTACTACAGTGTATCATAGCATCAGAACTATGGAAATATTAATACATGGATCTTTGACAATGCAATGTAAGATGTCACTTAGAGCAGTTATTATGCTAATAACGGACACTTATTATAAAACAACATGAAAGAGGTAAGCTATGTGGGTGTAGAAAGAGATATTTAGTATTCAGAAAATGTATTTAAAAGGGAAAAAAAGCAAGTTCTTCATACAGCATCTAATCCCACATTAGGCAGATGAGGAGTTCCCTGGCAGATGGGTGTCAGGGTACCCTGGGACTTGGATGAAGCAGCACATTATCTCTCAAGGGAGCACACATGCCAATATAATTTACAGCATCCTTCGGGCTTGTTTTTGTTATGCAGTGGGCCAAACTGGGACCAAAATAATGAAGGCAGGGGGAAAAGTGGCAAAGCTTTGAGGATTAAGTAGAAAAACTGCTCATCAAGTCCAGCAGGGTTTCAAGAGAACATATTCTGCCCATGCTCACTGACTTCAAAATAAAATAAAATAAATTCCAAGACTAAAGAAATAAAGAAACCACAATGAGGAAAATGTTTCATACCGAATTCCCTATACAAAGCAAGCAACAAGCCAGCATCATGACTGGTTCCATTCAAGCTACAAGAAAGTGTCCATTTACATTAAAAAAAATATTAAGACTATTGAATGGTGCATTTAAAGCCAAAAGAAATATTTACAAAGAGTTTGTAATATAAGGAGGAATCCAAGGAAAGAGAGTCTCTGTTTGCCTGATGGCTAAAGAGTAAATTTGTCTAGTGTTTTTCTAGTTGGGAAAGGAGCAATGTATAGATATTCTACATTAATTCTCACTTGGGCTTTTTTACTCTGCACTAAGGCCCTGTTTTCCACCAAATCTGAACTACAGAGTCACTCTGGGGGCAGAATCACCCATTTGGCACAGGGCTACTGCACTCTAAATTCAAACCTTAGCTGTGCTTTACAAAAACTTCTATACCACCAAAGCCAGCTGAAGCCGTTCTCATCCTTACAAATACATCCCTCAGCCCTGAAACAAACAGAAATGCCGCGTTTGTGAAGACAGAGCAGAAGATGAAACACTTCAGACAACAGCCATAAATAAAATTCTTACATGCACAAACATAATCCATTTCAAACAGGAATGTTGGTGCTTATGCTGCAGAGGTTGGAAATACCTGTCTTTCACCATTAAGCCTCGTGAGGATAATGCTTAGCTGCAATCTAAACCTGGGTGATTGCAGCAGAACAACCAGAAGCTGTGTGATTACTTATTGCAGCTCCCAGTCAGGGAGAGGGAAATCTGCCACGTAGCTCACATGCAGGTACAAGGAACCCCTTGTCTCAAACAAAATAACACAGGGAATTATTTGGATTTTGCTTACAGTTGCAAGGATTTCCTCATGCACATTTCTGTGTACAGATGCATCTCCAGGACAATTGCTCTGACCATGGACTAGATCACAGATCCTTCTTTTAATTACTTGGCAATTTCCTGGGCCAAGTTTATTCAACTGCCCAGCCATGCACCATCTTTCCTTCCCCCCTTTCAGATTTCTACAACTTTTCCAGGTTATGTGCAGGCCCCCTGATAACTTTATGGCCTTTTACATAGTTTAGTTACCTTCTGTGGTGGAGAGAAGGCAATGGCCACCTGTAAAAGCTAGACAAGAACCTGGGAGTCTGCAAACTAAAAGTTACTGCTTTACTAGCATGACAGCAACAGACACCTGTGACCAGCCACTGCTGTGTTCAAATCCCTGATACCTCCCAATCTACAACTTGTCCTTCCCCTACTTTTCATTCTGAACTTAATTACTGCCCAACATACTATAAACAGGATCTGAACAGTGGTATTTCTCCAGTAGAAAGCACTACTGCTATCATCAATTAGACCTGGAGCGGGCTGGGAAGATGACAGGAACACAAGGCATATAGAAGAAGGCATAGAGGAGAAAGCAGTAAGTTTTCCACTGTACACACCCTTTAGAGATATGCAGATGGGGGTGGGGGGAGAAAAAGAAAAGCCTTAGGCACATTCCTGCTAGTTCTCATGATTAAATTCCTACTTTTACAGTATTTAGGTTTTTTTTCCTAAACCTTCAGTTCTAATAATCAAGGTATTTTGTCATACTTGCAAATTTCCCTTTACAGAAAGGTGGCGGGCAGAGCATAGGAAAAGTCTTGAAAAGAAGATTCCTCCAGAAGCTAAAAAGCAAAAGTCATTCATAAATCATTCATCAGTCCTAAGCCATACTCATCACTGGGATCCTGTTTCATGACTTGAACTGCAATGTCTACCATAACCACTGAATTTCCTTTCCCGACAGGTGAACATAACTCATTTTGCTCTGTGCGCTAGGAAGCTCTGGAATTTTTCTTGGCATTTTAAGATAAACTGTCCCTTCAGGCTCTTACAGTCTCCTCTTCCCTTCTAATACCAAAGCCTCTATTAGACCATGATTAAAGAGGATGTACTTACAGATACCAGCAGAAGGTAAAGATTGTCAGTTTTATTACAGGTCAGGAATGTGTTTCTCTCTGTATTCTAGACTTCAGAGTTTAATGGGGAAATAGAATGTACTAATAGGCAAGTCAGATTTCCTCAACAGAATTCAATCTTGATTATCAATTAAACAGGCATAAAAATATCTAACCAGATGGTTTCTGCCAGTCAACAGAAGTCTTATGGGAAAGAGAACTTACACTCATTGACAGAAATATCTAACAGAAAACTAAAACAAATCCAACAGGAGATGTGCTTCACATGGTGCTTTGAACTCCTCTTTGCTAAAAAACCAGGAGTGAATCTGTACTGCAGAATATTGTTTAACAGATTCATTTTCTTTGTGAATTTGTTTATCATGCTTCAGAGTGCTGATCAGTTTTTAGGAAAATGTGATGCAAAATTATTAAGTACTGTGGCATAGAAGCCCGGCATTGAACTCCTCACTCCATTTGCATTGAGGCAGGCCCAGCACCATTTATTCTCCTTTGCTTTTGACCTGTTTCCCTCTGCTTTCCTCACACTTCAGCTTCTGCACAGGTTCAAACAGCTACCTATTTTTTAATTGCCAAAGAAAACATTGCTTTCTCCTGCACAGTTCTTCGCATGGTTTCCTCACAAAGATGACATGATCCCATAGTGTTTCATGCGCGACATTCATTTTTGGATCAGTAACAAGCTGAAAGTCTGGTAATGTGCACTCTCCTAATTTAGAAATGGAGCTTTATAACACTGAAATATTGCAAGAAGCTCCACTGCTTGCCCTTCCATTAATTTGTTACTTACTGTGTTGGATTCTCATCAGCAATTCTTAATTGATGTACTCTGAGCCATGCCATCAAATATTCTCTATGGATCTAGCTGGCAATAATGGTTAATTTCTAAATTTTGGTAAGTTAGTGATTATTTAGGTTGTGATTACTTCAGAATAAATAAATTCCTACATTTTGGAAAACCCCAATAAAGAGTGGGCATTGCTACAAATAAATAATATACTGCAATAAGTATTCTTATAATGGTAATGTATGATGCACGGCCATTTTCCAGATGCTACAGAACTAGTTGTGCTGCCAACAGAAGCAGCCAAATCCAAAACAAATCCATATGAGGAATTACTGTTGAATCAACCTCATCAGTGAGAAAAGCTTCTGCCACACAAACCTTTTTCCACCTTAGCATAATCTTCATAAAGTTAATGAAATTCAGCCTACCCCTGTTACAGCTGTAAAAGCAAAGTAAGTCCCATACAGGTGAGTTAGAACTGATGTAAAGGAGAGCCAGGACTAAGGATATTTTCCATCAGGGCAAAGACTGATCTGCTAATGTTGTTAGTGATGTGACACCACTGCAAAGCAGCCTCTGTGTGGAGCAAACACTGCCTGGCACAGATTCCACTCTGACCCAGAAATACAATGTAGTGGCAGAGCTGCCATACGGGAGCTGCATCACCACCCAAAAGTTCTTTTCATCCTCAAGTCTTACAACACTACTGGCCCTGTTGGTTTGTCTGCAGGGTAAAATATTTCTCCACAAAAAGAAAAACCATATTTCTCCTCAGGTTTTAAAGAAGTAGGCAAGTAGGATGTATGGACTTTAAGACCAGAAAGGGTGACTAGAACATCTAGTTTGATTTTCTTGAAACAAAAGCCAAAAGCCTTCAGACAAATATATGAATACACAATACAAACAAAACCACCAAGAGGAAGACTTATATCTCAACCTTTCCTAGTCACCACTTAGCTAATCTTTAGATTTTTAGTATTTTTAATCCTTCTTCTGAAATCAGTACCTCTAGCTCCCAATTATTTTAGTAACAGGATCTCTGAGCTATATCATGTGTAGAAAATTATTGACCTTTAAAACAGAAGGTTTACTTACACAGACATTAATTGTTATTGTAGCACAGATGAATAGTTAAGCAGGCCTATGAAACGTTTCGCTCAAGAACCTAATTCAAGAGAAGGAAATACTTTATGCAAATCCTTGGATGACAAAAGGTCAAATGCAATGAAGTTCCTATCAGAGAAAAAACCTGCTTAGGTCTATTTGCCAAGTACTGCAAACAGGTTAACCATACACATAATTAAGTTCTGAATCCCTTTATGATCATATGGCATCAACCTGATTGCAATTACACTGCCTTGGGCAGAAGATGTAATTTTAAGTAGAGAATCACTACTCTGGACAGGTTTTATAAATGATTCTCATTGATTATCATTTCCAATTAAAGGAAATAAAAGCATTAAATGGCCACTTTGATATTGGAAGTGACCTTTCACCTGGACTATTTCCCTAATGGATGAGGGTTAAATTTACTGTGACAGCGTCTAACCACATTTGGTATAGCCTCAAATTTGATGATACCAGTATCACATCAGCAGCAGGCTGAGCTGGTAAGACCATGACATGCAGAGTTTGTACCAGAAGTATGATTATTAGTATCCTAGGGAGTCAGAAAACCTCGGCATTTTCCAATCACCTACTTTACATTTCAGTAGCTAAAAGAATTACACACAGCTATACTATGACCTACAACAGGATTTTCAAAGGAATACACATTTTTCTCTTTTACATTTTTTTTCTGCTTAATGTACCTCAACTTTATTAATTTCAGCTCCAAAATGTTGGCGTTCCCAGTAACAACCAATAACCACAAGTAAGTAAATCACAGGTAACATCCTCTCTCCAAACAAAGAAAATATTGTATTTCTAACATAGTGCTGCCTCTTCCAGTTAGCACAGCCATGTGAAATTAAATATAAAAGCTCCAGTGAGTGATTTTTTTACTAATCCTGTGTAACACATTTTGCAAAAGTGTCAAAAAGAAATATAGTTCAGTTGCTGAATACAGAATGGAAATTGTTTACTTTACAATCCAAACTTCTCTATTTACATAAAAATAACTTCACTACAGCAGAAATTTCAGGCTACAACACAATATTAATGGAGTTCGATTGCATATTATTCTAATGGGTTATTTTACAGTCATTGTAACATTAGATCTAAATGCAAGACATAGACTTATACTTGCAGTATATTTTAGTGTACAAACAATATTTCAAAAAAGAGCCAAAGGTAAGCATCAGAAAAGAGCTTTTTTAAAACTACCACCCTCCTAAACCCTGTATTTGTATACAGGCATAAAACTCTATTTTAGTATTAATGTTACTTATCTCAGAATTACAACCTGATATTCCCATGAGAAAGACTGACAAACACGTCCTGGTTGCACAACGAGCCATGTATCACCTTTGCTTTAGTTCTTCACTGACTTTTTTTTAGTGTTCCTTTTACTGGCACGGTTTTGTTTTACATTGGTTTTACTGTCATGCTAGCTGTAACTGTACACTACACATGCCTCTCTACAGTCCATCCACAAAGGAAATGAATCATTACAGCTTTTACTTACAGGGCCTGACTTCTCAGTGCTAGCTGTAAGATTTCCATCCTCAGTATTACTCAGCACAGGGGTGCTTCCATTAGATTGTTTTATTAGCCAGGAGTCCTCTGGAGAGCTCTGCTTCCACTGGAAAGTGCCATAAACATGAGCCGCAGTGAATGCCAGCTGGGAAGAGAAATGCATTGCTGTATCCCTTTAATGGGAGAAGTTGCTCCCCAGTGCAGCTGGCAAGCTGTTCTCAGGCTCCCCTTTGGAGCCAGCCAGAATACAGCAGTTCATGTTCACCAGGAATTACTTTCTATTTGCTTTCATCTTCCTTTAGATTGAAGCAATATTTTAACAAATGGAATAAATTTTTTAAAGCTGCCTCTGCCATATGGCTGGGACAGTCTGCAGGCTTCTGCTTTGGGAGAGAGGTGATCCCCACCACTTCTCTGAGCCTGAGGGAAACTGGTATTGATGTCAGCAGTAGCCATGAGCCTGAGGAACATGTCATTTACTCCAAGCAGCTGTCATCTCTCCCAGGGCCAGGGCTCCAGGAGGGCTGAGCCACACTGCCATGGACTGCGAAACCAGAGCTTTCACACCTTTGGTTCTGTTGCCTCTCCAGAGCTATCTGACCTTTTGAAATCTCTAGGCTTTTTCCTGAGGACCTAAGAGGTAAGCACCATTTACTGCTGGCACTTACACAGTTCTGAAAGTCTTGGCTCCACACCAAGTGCCAAAGTGCAAGGGCATCAGACTTTCCTGCAAGGAATATCTTCATGTGACAGGCTTGCCATTAATCCACATCTGGCTGTGAAAACCTGTCTCTGAGTTCCTGAAATAAGATCAAATCTGAATTTCTTCTAAGGAAATATTTTTGAAAAATTCTTTTAACCAGCTCAGCTCCCCCACTGACCCATCAACTCTCCGTCCAGTCTATTGGATCTGTTGAAGCTGTATCCTCAGAGATCCACAAAGAGGGACTGAAAGAAATGGAGAGGAGGAAAAGAAAGTAGTAGGCAAAAAGTTAATATCGACTCTTGTCCAGTGCCTAATGCCCACTTACACTAATGAAGAAAAACAGAATAATAACAAACAAAAAACTCAAATGAAACCAAGGAAAAAAAGAAGGGGGAGGAGACGAAAATAGAGAGAACTTCTCAGACTTTGAGTACAACTGGGTCATTGTCACTAGGCTGTGATTCTGTGGAGTACATAGTTTGAGAGACAGAAGACTTGGCACACAAAGCAGGCCACAGTAATGAGCAATGGCAGATTTGCATGTCAGGTCTTTCCACTATAGTACAATTAGTCTACTGATACTGTAGGCATGACTAAGGATGATGGGATATGAGGGTAAGTGATAGAGACTAAATGAATGATTAAATGGCCTCAGACCTAACTTCTGACCTCATTCTATCATAAACAGAAAAAAGTGAGAGAACTCTTGTGTGGATCAAAAACCTGGCAGGGTTAGCTGAGCACATGAGACAAAAGAAATAGCACAGCACACTCATTCTTGGGCTGCCACAATGCTCCATCTGCACCAGAGACACAGAAGACTCAGGTAGCATCTGGGTCCCAGAACAACCTCACTAACTACCAGGGGAGATGATTAGGCTGCTTCCAGAGATAAAAAGCAGCAGCTGCTGATTAAGGAGAGCCAAGAGACAGCAGAGACACTCTCAGAGTCTGCTGCAGAGCAGTAAGCAACAAAAAGACTGGAATCCATGTGAACAAGATGTCACTCTCCAGATCTCTTATCCATGTAGCACACAGCTCACCAGGCTGAATGGGGACCAATCCAGAAATGCTGGTTAACTCTGCACTGCAGTCTTTCCCATGGTCTCCACAAATCCAACTCAAAAGCCTGGTTCTAGGCTCTTCTATTTGCTCAGCAAAATACAGTCCCCTTTAGGCTCTACGAAGTGTGTTCAAGAGGTGCCAGGATATGTCCAAGAGACTCAAGTCACCAGGATGTGGCAGCAGGTGAGAACAGGTTATCTTAATTTTCCTGCTCTGTCTGCGTTGCTTCTCCATGGCAATTCTCAGGGGCCCTTCCATTAGACGGTGATATTAACCAGGAGTCCTCTGGAGAGTTCTGTCATCCCAGTCATTTGATTAGCAGCTACAGCCATGAACAAACCACCTTGTTCTATGATGCACTCCCATTCCAAGAACCAAGCATTATGCAACACTGCAAGTTTTCCAAACCTGTCCTATATCATACTCTGGAAACCAGACAAAGGTACTTGCTATTATCCACATGTGTGGGAGAGACAGTCACCTTTAGAGACAAATTTGTGGCATTTGCTCTTTAGAAACACTGAAATGCAGTGATTCAAATTCCTAGTGAGACCACAAAAGAGTCTGCTGTGGCTTTTAGGGAATAAGCAGACATGATGAGATTTTGGAAGGAAATGGGCACAATTGTGGTAATCTGTACAGTAACAAGAAATTGCTACTGGAGATCTACCCAGACACAATACTGCAATCGAGAGATTGAACAAGCAGCTAAATATGGGGGAAAATTGACCTCATCAATAACAGAGCTGCTTCAAACAAACAGGCATTTACCTTTTCCACCACTCTTTTTATTTTTTTAATCCCTACCATTGCAATTGGATAGACTCATAGAATCATTTAGGTTGGAAAAGACATTTAAGATCATGAGTCCAACAGTTAACACTGCCAAATCGACCCTCAAATCATGTCCCTAAGCCTACCCTGTTAAACTCTTGCCCTCAGAGTTATCCAGCGACTTCAACTTCCCTCAGCAATGAGTTCCCAGCATGGCAGAGCATTTCTTCTGACTTACTTTTGACTTTGTCACTTTTAACCTTCACAGAATGCTCCTTGTTCTTCCCTGATGGTAGAAATAGCATTTCTTGCTCTGTAAAGCCTACACCTTCATTGTCTGTAACCTTTTATCATCTCACTTCTGATTCATTTCCTCTCCAAGGTAAACAGCCCCAATCTCTTCAATCTTGTGCTATATGAAAGTTTTTCCTTGTCTATTTAAAAACTGATTTATGTAAACAGTTAAAAACTTACTCTGTTAGCTTAGCTTGTATCTATAAATTAACCATGCATATTAAATTTGTATTAGCTAGGTTTAACTGAATTAAGTGTATCCACACAGGATTTTTCATCAAATTCCTAAAGTCAGTTTAAAATGACACCTTTTGTTAAAGCAAAGCAAATGAAAGTGTAGTTAGGCCATAGCCAGTTTCTGATCCACAAATACTTCCAATAAGAATTCAGACAGTTCTTCAGAAAGGGTATATTTCAGCAGACCCCTTAGAGAGTGTTATCTCCATTATCCTGAAATTCATGAAGCCCCCATGCATAGCAGGGAGTAATTCTTCTGAAATATTTTCCATCAGCAACACAGGGATTTGTTACAGAATTAACTTAACATGTTTTACCTTGATAGCACCTCCATTTGTGGGAGATAGTTTATTGCCTAGGCAAGGCAAAGTGCTATTAAACCACAGATTTTAATTCAGCTGCAAGTAAGCTGCCCTATTGTACTCAGAACACAACAGCAACATAATGAAAACTGCTATAAAAATTAATTCTGAAAATATCAAGTACAATCATGGTTAAGTTTAAACAAAGGATATTTGCTAGTTCGTTCCAAGACTTAGTTGCCCTCAAAACCCAATGAAAACTGGCTTTTACACATACAGGCGCACAGAGACATTTGCCTATGGAATAGAAGTTTTAAATTATGGCTATTAAATGCATGGTATTTCTTAACGACAGCATTCATTGTTATCCTTGTAATAATACATTTGACAGAGGAAGAAAAGAGGAATTTATCGAAAAGCTGCCAATGGATTTTAATAAAAAATACTTCCCAATAGAAGGCAACAACATCCTTATCTACTAAGCCACAAGTGCTCGAGTATTTCTCAAGGAACTTAGAGGCACTATTTTGCAATAGAAACTTAGAGAAAGTTACAAAGAAGCAAATAATTCTAAAAATCAAACATACAGGACACTGAGTTGAAAGAAAGTAATTTCCCACATTAACATTCAGATCTATTATACATGCATACAAATTTCCATGCAAATCAGACTTCACTTATTGTGTATTTTGCCTTATTTAATGAAAAATGAAAAAGACAGAAGAACACCTAACCCCTTCCATTTTGCCTATTAAGTTGCTGCTGCCTGCAGGACCCCGGTGATGGCATTTCCACTGAGGCTAATCACAGAGAAGAAGTGTGCACATAAACAAGAGAAAACTCATGCTCAGGTTAGAGAGAGCAGCCACCCGGCCTGTCCGTCACGTTCACCTCTATTCACACAGTAATTGCTGCACTCTGGAAAGCTGACTAGACCCATCATGATCTCAGAACACTAGTTATCCCCTACAGAACCATTTTCAAAATTGGTAAATAACACAGCTAAGTATAAAAGGAGGGACTGTCAAACAATTCAGCTTTAGAGAACTCACTTTCACAGAATGCGGAAAATTGGCGAAAGCAGCTGAAATACACAGTCAGTCCTGGTCACTGCTACAGCTGCAGTCCTGGCAGAGACGCCCCTTTGTGTCCCTGCCATGTGTGTGTCCCCTTGACACTTCCTTATTAACCTTCATTCCTCTTTTCCCACAGGGAAATGTGCTGGCAGTCTCCTGCCCCCCATCAGCTCCACACTAGCGGGACGTGCAGGCTGGATGGGCAGAGCTGCTGTGGGAAAGGCTTACAAAGAGCCCCATTTTGCTTCAAAATGCCTTCCTGCCAGCTCACTTCTCCTGCCTAACTCCACTATCTATAGCTTTCAAATGCTTCCCCTTCATAATCACACCTCCTACTATTCTGAAGACTATTTTCTGGGAACGCTGAACATATTTGTTGGCTCACTGGCCCCTAGCACACTGACTGCTCATTCAATAGCATTCACACAAGACTGGAAAAGACTTGTCATCCTCTTACTATCTGGCACTCTGTTAGTAGCTTACTACTGTTTCCCTCTGCAGTACAGGTCCAAATTGAATGTCAGACGTAGGAAAATGCCAGCAAAAGCTCCGGTTCACAGTCAGGAACCAGCCACAGGATACAGTCCAAAGCTAGATACACACTGGCACATTACCATTATTAACACAAGGTTTGCCATGAGTAAAGCCCTTTGTCATTCTTCTTTTTGACAGTGAGGACAGGGAAAATTAGAGTTATTACAGTATTTCAAATATCTGTTGGGTGATAACATCCTATAGTGGTAGCATTAGTCAAAAACAGGCAGACACTAGGACAAACAGATTCTCCTGCTTCCATAGCCAGGACTTCTCAGAAGCAAATTCCCACAGAGATCACACAACCTACAGTGTAATTGTCTCCTGGTTGCCCAACTATTCAGAAAAGGAAGGAAGGGATTAGGCCTGTAAGTCTTCCTGCTCACCAGCCAGGCTGCCAAGTACATCCACCACCCAGCCTCATTCCTCCCACTGCCTGGCTCTGTGACTGGCTGACCTTCCCAGAAATCTGCACAGCCACAGCAAATACACCTGGGGCATTCCTGATGGTGGCTGAATTGTCAGCTAAAATAATCACCTGGCTGTCACTGGGAGCAACACAGGTAGGGCAAAGGGGAGCAGCTCAGTGTGCATGCTTTCAGTCCTGGTAACATGGTAAACAGTTAACATATGGTAATTCTGAGGGGGTTGACACACTGCAGCAAATTATTAAAAGGCTGACACTCAGCTGAAAGAGCTGACACTTTAAAGTTACTCCCTAGCACAAAAGAGAAAAAATGAAAGTGAAATGTGACTGAACTGTTGTCTCGCATGCTCATATTTTGTTGACAAATTTATTTGTAGGTACGAATTCAGCCCTTTCTTAAGAGTGTCACCATCAGCTGCTGATAAAAAAAAAGCAACCTGACTCTATTACAGATGTGTTACTCTTCAAACTGACGCTCCAGCAAGAGCAAGAGGACAAAAAATTCCACTCTTATAAATCTGTTGTGCAGGCTGAGGCTACACTATCAACTGCAATATTTGACATTGCTACACATCCCTTCTAAAAAAGACTACTTAGAATTTGAAATATTGTATTATAATGAAATACCTCTTTAAATATATCAGCCTTGGAAAATGCAAGTTAGCCAACAGTTTCCACTTCAAAATACATTTCCTTTTTAAGGTCCTTCAAAACACTGTTCAGTTATTACACTCACTTTATATCAACTGTCTATTACCAAAAATAGATTCAGATTAGGTATCACATCCCCAGCACACTGGTATTCCTTAGTTCTAAGACTGTTTTTCATAGAGTATGCAATTTTATATTGTTGAAATATTACACTTAGTGCTACATGAACATGTAAGTGTACAGGTTTCATTGTAGCAGCATTGTTTAATTACATAAAGGAAGATGGCACTTCTCACTCAAAACCTCAGAATTCCAAGATCTGATCATGCAAGTATGTAAGACTACAGTTTTATTTATAGTTGCATTCACTTAAGATAATTACCAGGTAATTCTTATTAACTTTTGGAGCTTAAATGCATCTGAAAACTCTCTGTAGATGCCATTTCATTTTTAAAAACCATCAAAGCATTTTCCAGCACAGAATCATACAGAAATGACGTGGAAGATTTACAGCATTCTCCTGCTCCAAGGAAGGATAATTCCTAATCCCAAACAAAATCTCATCAAGGGACTTTCTAGAGAGTTTTGTGTGGAACATAGTAAGATTTGAACAATGCATGCTCAGTAAAATTGTAATTTTAGTAAACTTTAAATCTTCAGATTTATTTCAAAAGGGATCTGTCCATGTTCCTTCCTTTTTCTTGTTTTCCAAATCTGGAAATTTCTCCCAAAATTATACTGCTCAAAACAATCCTCTTACAGCTATGAAGAACAGAAGTGAGTTTCAATTTCCCATTGATACTATAGAATATCATTCTCCTAAGTGTGCAAATGTAAGAATTCTGTAAGTTGTTAGAGCACTAACAATGCACAACTAACCCCATCTGAACCTGCTAATACACCTTCCTCTAGATTATTTTTTAACAATCTGTACTTCTCTACTCCCTCATGCATAATTTCTACTCGTAACAAGTTTTACTTGGTCATAAATCATTTTAAGTCAGTAAAATATAACATGCCTGTGAAAAATGTGGTGAAATTCCTTTGCTAGTAGGACACAAAATTTGTCCTTAGCCTACATGAAGTCAAATACTAGATCTCAGCTTTAAAGATGCTAAAGCATTTTTCCAAACCCTGTGTTTTTAAAATTTAATAATTTACTAGTCCTTTTGATCCTTACACTTCTGGGCTGATGCTGAAGTGCTGTCAGAGAGGTACAGTAACAGTCCTGGCAAGGGTGTGGTCTCTGTTTTCTGTTGCAGAGTCCGTAGGAGCACTGCCAGCACACCCTGGCACTGGTTTGGAAGGAGATCAGAAGAGAGGACAGTAACAGCCTACAGATGTGAGGTAAGACTTTGTCCCTCTCTGTGGCCAGCACTGCATTGGCATCCAGCACCAGCTGCACAAATGGAGTATGGGAATAGTATTTTACCTATGGTGAATGTGCCTCCAGATACTACAGACCAAGCAGTGGCCTGCCATACAAGCAGGTCACACTCCCTCATTCTTGCAAACTGAGGGAAAAGAATGAACTGCCTTGTTCTTCTTTTCTGTAACTTAGCCTTTAAAATAGATCCCATTTATGCATTTTACATTGGTTTGGCTTTTAAATATGAGTTTTATTGTTTTTGCCTCACTGCTGTATGTATGCTTCTCCCCCATTATTTTATGCACCATGATAACATAACAAGTGTTGGTTGGAAGAACTCAACATTTTCTGCCTTTACTCTGCACAACACATACACTTCTGTTTGTGCACAGAGTAGCTTGATGCACACAGTGCATTTCTGTACTTTTCATTTGGTAGCTCACCTTTTAAATTCTCTGCAGTGATCTCCACACCACCTTTCAGAGGTCCTGACCCTGGCTACTGAACTTCTGTACTTCTCACAGTGTTCTGGGTAGCTGTGGCAGTCTCTGCCACAGCTGTATGACAAAACAGGACCACACTGCATACTGAGATTATTGATACCACAGAACTGTGTGTCAACAGGTGTAACTGCTCTGACCTGAGTCTTAAAAATGGCAAAAGTTCTACCTATGACAGATTCATCTATAATTTTCCTTTGTGTAGGTGAGAAACAAGTCATCTCTATCAGCAAATAAAAGAGTAATGCTGTTAACTATTGCATCACTGTGTTTTCCTGCTCCTAGTTCTTATTATCACACAGTACATAGTACATAAGTACCTGTTATCTATGGTTTTCTGACTTTATTGTCTATAGTCTCTTCCAGTTACTACCATCAGATGTGGATGTATGACTAAGAGGTGTCACACTATGATCACAGGTAACATGCACAGTCACTTGTGAAATGCAGTCTGATGTTGCAGAATGACACCTTTCCATGGGCTTTGCTTGAATCTGCAGACAAACATGGGCAGTATGGAGAGCTCTGGATACCAGGAATAATGCCACAGTCAATAGGACAATGTGACCAAACTGATAACCTGCTGTGAGGAGCTAAGTCTGACTCCAAAACAGCAGCAATTGTGTGACTGCATCACCTGATTGGTTAGGAAGACCTCAGTGACTGTTTTGTGTGCAGCAGCATACAAAAGTATATGACTGCAAAACAACTGCCTGAAGAGAGAAAGTTGTTGAATCTTACCAACAGGCAGAACATGCAGAGCAGAGAGCAGACCAGAGAGCCCAGAGCTTTTTTCCTGCCCTGAGCAGTGTTTCCCAGCACACGATGATCCCAGTTTTGATGTTGATCTGGCTGATTATCTCATGCCAGTCCTGTCGTAAAGATTCCCTGAGACACATTGACCTTGATCACCTCTGATACTCTAACCTCCACATGGCCTCTCTCTGAATTGATCCATCAATTATTTGTCTTCTGCACAGGGTGTGTCCTCTTGACAAGTTCAAGAAGTGGCACCCTTGATCCCATTTTAAGGTCAAACCAGGCTGTGCTTTGCGTAAGACCACAACAGCACGTGACACCGCATTAGCCACCTCCCTACTGTGGGAGGCAAAGTAAGTCTGACACTGTTGCTGCCTTGCTCTCTTGAAAACCTGCATGGCTTTCATTCCCTCTAAGCTTGCTACTTCTCCCTTCTCCCTTTGGAAAGGTATTCATGACCTCCTCCAAACTTTAATGTTCTCTGTTTAAGCAAAAATTTCCCTGAGCGCACAACAGGCACCCTTTAACTACATGCGCTGAAGTGACTACAGAACATCTGTGGATGTCTGTCTTTGAGGCCATGCCAGCAACCTCACCATTTCCCTGCATCCATCTTAACAGCCATCTGATAATGGTGTGTCATTTCCTGTGCCACACCATGTGTGCAGGGATGTAGATGATAATGCGGATGCTGGCTGCTCTGCTTCAGGAAAAAGTCATTTTATCACTTGGAAATTTCAGCATGTCCCTGACATAGTAAAGTTGAAACATGCTTCCAGTTATAAATTAGTTCATATAGAAGCACTCTATAAATGGACTGATCTTCCCGAAACCACTTACTAGATCGGGGAAAATTTAGTTTAAGAGCATATCCTATGATAGTGGGAGAAATAAGACAGAACAAAAAATGGGGATTATTTAAGTTCCGAGATCTTTGGGGAGATCCTTTTTAGCCTGTCATATCTCAAAACAAACTAACCTAAATATAATTGTATCTATTTTCTTTGGCAATGGCTTGGTTTTGCCATTTATTAGATATTACACAATAGGTGGGAGAAAGTAAGCCAATTAATTATTAAAAGTGGTTTTCACATACTTTGAAAGTCTGCATGTCCTCGAAGCACACTCAACAAAGTTAACAAGGCTAACCAGGGCACTGTACAATGTCTGTGAAGCCTCAGTTGGCGTTTTGTCAATGCTGCGAAATTCTGCTGTGTGCTTCCTTAACTCCACATGGACCAGTGCACACTTCATAAAGCTCTTTTGCCTCAAAACATAAACATTACAAACCTCTCTCTGCTAGCCCTACTCAAAAGTTTCTGCTTTCAATTAGTTTTCCAGCTACTCCCTCTTTACCCCTCCACATCACTCCCTCTCATTCTTAATTCACCTGAAGAGCACAAGTTATTTACAACCTACCCCCACACATCATGCTCACCTGCCCATCTCTGAGGACTTGTAGTCACCCTTCCTATGTCATGTCTGATTCACACATCAAGGCAATAAACCACTCTTTTTGAATCCACAGAAAAGCACAATGCCCATTTATTTAAATTATGTTGAATACAAAATTGCTACTAAATATAATAGCCATAAAAGTTATCTTTGCTAGATACTAGCCCTTTAACTCCCTTTCCACAAAGACCTTGAGTAGTTTGGGTCCAAAACCAGATTTTCTGCTATGGTCTCCTAAAAATCAGTACAGACTCAGTAATAACCTCAGTGAGAAAACCATCACTGGGTAATAGCAAAAAAGAGATGTCAGTGGTGCTTGAGGCACTTGTTGAAATCAATTAACACACTCTGTGCTGATGGAACAGGCATGGGTTCCACAATATTTTCATTTTATTCTCCAATCAATTATAAGAATCTTTTGCAGAGGGTCTAGAACTAAAGGGGGAAATGTTACCTTTTATTTTCCTTGCACTTCCTGATCACATTATCACTTTGAATAACCTGCATCGAATAGCTTTTTGGAAACAATAAACCCTGTAACCATAGGACAAGGTGTTCAATGGAATGAACTCCAAAGCCCAGGAACACTAAGTGCATTAACCAAGCTTTGTGGATTGAGTCTGTAATTTTGATTCACTCAACACTTGCTTTTCAGTCAAAGAAACTATTCCTATTCTGCTTCTGTAACAAGATTTGTCTTCATATAATATATAACAAAAATAACAGCTGCATTTAAACACATGGCAGAAGCCATTAGGCATGGAAGAATTACTCTTTTTCTAGTAAATCATGGCTGTCTAACAAATTTTATACATGACCGTCCTTGTCATACTATGAGCCAAATGTTGTCTTGTTTTATCCCAGTTAAGATGCACTGGTTACTAGAGTTCCTGAAAAAATTTATATTGCCCCTGTATCTCAGAATGCAATGCGGGGAACTGAAATAAAACAAAAAATTTTGTTATAGGCAGAGGAGAATTTCAGAACCATGCAGAAAGGATGACAGTGAGGAAGCAAAGAAACTACTATAGAATACTAACATCTTCATTGCCTTTCAGATCCATTTTTTTCCTTCTACACATTTAGACATCACACTAAAACCTGATCTGACCCCTACTTTTATGGAAATTATTAGTGGTCCTGTTGTTTCTTTTCCCATTTGCAGCTGTAGTCCCATTTTCTTTACTATTTGGGTATTTTCAGAGACAAGATGTTAAAAAACAATAACTCTACCAAGACTCTGCAACTTTTTATACTGTTGCCGGACAATAACTACTGGCAGTGAGTCAGTAGAGAAATCCACCTAGCACAAGGTGCTGGGAAATAATCCCAGTCCCTGTATGAGCAGCATGTCTGCAGCCAGGCAGAGAACAACCAAATATGGAACCAAAGAAAAACTGAACCACTTCACACATCAGTAACTATATGTCTCTCTTAGCTTAGGCAATTAAGTAAACTGAAACCTCAGTCTAGTAAAAATTGCTGTGCTGTAAGGATTCAGCAGAACAGTAAGTTTTTATCACAGATAGAGATGGTCTAAAAACACTGCGAGCATCTAGGAAAACACTGGGAATAGCATGCAACAACATGGGCATTGTTCGTCTCTAGCTTCATTGATTATCCATTGTCTGAAGCCTCAGATTTGTTACAAGCTGGCACTCAGCTCTTGGCCAGGAACTCCTGTGAATACTAGGCTTTTGAGAACAAGCTCTACTTAAGTGGGAAGGATATGCCATGCACTGGCCAAGCTCTGAGCTGTCATATGCAGTCCTGAATAGGACTGCTTTCCAGTCTCAGCACATAGGCATGAGCACATACCACTACATCTGAGTCAAGGCAATGGCCCAACTGCTCAAGAGGAGATAACAAAGCCCTTTTCAGTGCTGCATCTTCATCCAAGTAGGAATCCTCACAACCCTTCTGCAGCCAAGACAAAATTGCCTTTAACCAGAGAGTCAGTTCTGTGTCTTCTGCATACAAAACTTGTGGTTGTGTTGCCGATGATTCAAGAGCATTGTTCAGCTCCCACCCATGATGTTCATTGTTTATGTCGTCTGGATTTGTTATTCAATCAACTACATATGCACTTAATTTCACTTTGTACTAACTCTAAGCAGTATTTACTTTTCATGAAATCTCTCTATTACAATGAATATGTTTACTACAGGAACCAGTCAGAGTATGATCACCTTTTCAAGCTTCATCCACTTATTCATCAGTGGCATGAAAAATTTATATAGTTGTAAGACTGATAAACTTCATCAAAAAATTTCTCATATGATTTATTTGAGAGGACAACTATTTTAAATAGCATATTCTTTTCTCGGAAATCTCTGTATTGGGTAAAATTTTACAGAATCATTCACATGCACTATCATGTGTGTTTTTTTAACACAGACACAGGCAAATCACAGATGTCAATTCCTTGTTCTCCAACTTTATGCTTTAACATAAAACACACATTCTCCACATTCCAGATTCTGGGATTCAGTTAATTATCTTCTCAGTAGCTGGGAAAGTGCTGCGTTTTTTTTATTTAGTGTAAGAATAATGTTGTCCTACTGTTGACATCTACTTAAGGTAAGATTTTTTCCCATATCGTAGAATCATGGAATCTTAAAGTGGTTTGTGTTGGAAGGGACCTTAAAAACCATCTAGCTCCAAACCCCTTGCCATGGGTAGGGACACTTTCCACTATACTGGGTTGCTTAAAACCCCATCCAACTAGGCATGGGGCATCCACAACTTCTCTGGACAACCTCTTCCCGGTGCCTCACCACTCACACAGTTTATTCCTAATGCCTAATTAAGAATTATCTCTTCCAGTTTAAAGCCTTTCCTCTTGCCCTGTCATTCCATGCCCTTGTAAAAAGTCCCTCTACAGTTCTCCTGTACACACATTCCCCTTTATACACTGAAAAGCTGCTTAGGGTCTTCAGAGCTTTCTCTTCTCCAGCCTCTTTCCACTGGAGAGGTGCTCCAGCCCTCTGATCATCTTTGTGGCCTCTTCTGGACTCACTCCAGCAGCTCCATGTCCTCCTTATGTTGGGGTACCAGAGGTGGATGCAGCCCACCCAGGTGGGGTGCACAAGAGTGGAGCAGAGGGGGAGAATCATTGCCCTTGACCCACATGCTGGTCATGCAGTAAAAGGAATTGCCAAACAAACACGAGACAAAAATTAATTTTGGTGATATGAAAATGATGAGGTCTTGTTCCCAATATCTTGTCTCCTTTTGGATTCTTTGATGTCTAATAGAACATGAGTTTGTTATTCTTGACTTCAGATACTAACAGTTTCTCTCTTTCTCTCTCTTCTTCGCATCTGCTTAATTTTGTAACAGAGGCACAATCCTAGGTTCATCTAAGGATTCATTCTCTCACTAGAAAAAAGAGTGAGGCAGATACATGAAATGCATCAAAATGCAGAAGTAGACCTGCCTGCAAAGCAAGGCTTTCAGTTCATAATGAATTTCCTCTTTTTTTTTTTTTTAATCTGAATTTTTTACTTAGTCTCCTCAAAGCAGATAGCTCTTGGGTCTTGCTCATCAAAACAGGTTAATGGCAGGGCTAATAGCTTTGCTGCCCACATCAGCAATACAAAGAACTAAAACCTCCCTTCCAGAGGCACCTGCCAGGCACTCTGGCTTTGGGCAGCCATTCCAGGAACATGTGTCCAGAGTCTCCCCATACAGTCATGAGTTAGCCTGGCCCAAAGCTGTGATCTGGGAAGGTGCAGGATAAATACCTGAATATGAGGGACTCAGAATGTCCTGGGTCTGCGGCTTTGGGTCAGGCTGAACACTCAGGCAGCCACCAGGCTCTGGGAACCCTGGAAGAACAGGGCGCTGACTTTTTTTCAGACCACTTCACCAGGAAGAAACTGAACTATGCAGATCAATAGCAATATCACAATGGTCCACAGCACAGATAGGAACAGCTTAAGAATAAAGAACAGATGCTTAAGAGTGGATCTGAAAAAGACAGAGTTGATGTTGCTGGACTGGGGAATGATTTCTGAAATCTTCTTACCAATGATTTAGACAAAGACGTTATTCTCTGGCTCTGTCCTCGCTTTAAGCATACACTTGAATTTTTGTCTGACATCAAAAGCTCAGAATAACAACAACCACAAGTATAGTTTTCTGCCATATCTGTGTGGTGAAGAATTTGTCCATCTGTCCATACAATGGCCTGACCTTGACTATTCATGCCTGCATTACATCTTGGCAGAACCATAGCCCATGATACACTTGGCACAAAGCCTTTAGTACTTAGAAACTCCAACTAATACAAGGTGGTGCATTTTACACTATTATCAGGAGAAGCTGCGACCACAAGCAACCAGTAGTGTTGTCTATTTCTGCTTTCTTCATCCTACACACCCCATCCTGGTTCCTCATAGCCATTACTGATTTCAGTTTCAGTTTTTGGTTCTTAACTTCTGATTGCTCAATGGGATGGGTCCAGATTATCTGGCAAAAGAAAACTCAGTCAAATTTCCAAGAAACATGACAGTGGTTGACAACTCCTCTTCTGTTCACAATGGAACTGCCTGAGGTAAGATAAGCACATCTGATCTGAGACTGGAATGATCTACCCCCTGAAAGAATCCCCACCATCTGCTTAAGCATCAACTGCATTTCTTGAGCCTTCTCTCTCTAAATGTAAACATGCCATAACATTTGGGTTTCCGAATCAAACATAACTAAATACATAAGAGAAACTATTAAAAAGGAATTCCCCTGAAGCATCTTCCACTATTCCTGACCTACTGCTTGTGGAGGATGAGTGAACAAGCACTGCATAGTTGATAGCAGTATTGTAAATACACTAGCAGAAGGCTTTCAGAGACTGATGATCAGATCATGTGTATAGTAGAACAGAATCCCCAAGTTAATACCAAGTGCCTTTCCCTAAAGCACTCAGCTTTTCCCCTCTAGAAGTTCATACTTGGCTGCCATTATCACACAGCACTATCACAGATGAGCATCCTGGGAAATAAAAAAAGCCCACAAAACACCTCAGAACTCTTGCATCAAACACTGGTGAATTCGTTGTCAACCAGAATACAATGTAGCCAGCCCACATAATGCTATAACCTCAGTGCGCTCATTTCCATGTAAATACACAGAAGTTCTTCACTTTGGGGCCATTTCACAGATGGTTTTATATCTGGAATGTAGGTATAAAGTGTAAGCTCTGGAGGTGCTTGTAGATCATTTGTGCTAAATGATTTGTGCATACCAGAGAGATGCAGAAGTCTTCCTCAGTATAAAACGTTACATTACCAAATCCATACCTCAGACCAACTTCTGGACAACTTGGGGGCTTTGGAAAATGAAAACACTGTAATAGATTGGCTGTAGCCAAGGGCTTGAAAGTCCTAATGCAAGGCTCAAGGTATCACCTCTGGGAAAACTCTACCCATCCTGAGCTGTGAGCTGTCACAAACCTCACCCACAGTCACCAGTTTGCAAAAGAACTGCAAAGCTGCCTTCTACTCCCAAAGTGCTCCAAAGTGATCCTTGTAAAGATGCAATCATTCCAAGATAAGCTGGAAAGAATCCTTGGTACAATTTAAGGGCCTGGATCTGTTGGCACCGAGTCATCATGGAGTGGCAAGATGGTGTGACAATACACCCACACAACCTGTCACAGGCATCAGCTGCACCTCCAGCCAGGAATGAACAGCCAGGATTGCAGGTTGTTCTCTCCCCCAGTCACTCACTTTGCCATACTGGAGAATGTCAACATGCTTCTGTATATAGGATTAGACCTATATGCTTTTAACTAAAATAACAGAAAACATTGTAGGAGTGTTGAAAAATATTTTCTGATGTGTTTTGCTTTAAGAGAAAAAAATAGTATCCATATAGTCAGCCTATTAGCTCTTTAAATCTTGCACTCTACTATTTGTGCTTCATTTTCTCCCACCCAAATGGCAACTAGGCTTTAAAGCACCAAGCACTGTATACTTAATAAATTATAAAGTCAAGCTTCATAATTTCTAATCTCATACATCAGTCAGAGATGGTCTCAACAGAAAGATATATGAGAAGTAACCTAGGTCTTCCTCCAACAAAGCACTTAAGCACACACTTCAGCACGTCAGCATCCCAGCTGAAGACAGGGGGATATATTTCAAGTTACACACGTTTCAAAATTTTATTGAAGCTCAATGACAAATAAACTAATATACAGCAGGGAAAAAACCTTCAGTATCAATATAAGGGAGACTACGGTAGTATCTTCTACTGAAATTCCATAGGCTTAGGAAAACACTTGCTTTGGTTAATTCAGTGTTCCTTTTGGAGGCAGTGACAAAAACTACTTTTATTAGAACATAACCTTGACCCAGCTCCTTTTAGATGGAACTTTTTTATGTCCACTGGAAATGGAGCTCAATGATTAAATATGAGATTTTTATAATTGAAGCATGATCCCAAAAAGCAAATCTGACAGTGAAATCATGAGACACTGCAAGATCATAATATTAAGGTAGTCATAATTATACATTGTCAGGAATCCAGGTTCTAGTGTCCTTTACTATTTCCATGTAGAGCGCTGACACTTCTAGCATGTACCAGTGTGCCTCAGACGTTTGTATAAGGGCCAAGAGAACAGTGGTACAGTTATTTCAATCAATTTAGAAAGTTCTTAGATAATATTTCCAGAAATGCTTGAGTTCAGTTTTGTAGTTGACTTGAGTTTTTTTCACAATAGTGTTGGATTTTACTATCCCTCTAATGGTTTTTCCCCTTCTCGTTATATTTCTGTTGCCAGTACTTTACCAGATATCTGAAATAGTTCTGCACTAATAAGAAGTACTGGTTGTCCTGGGACAGCATCCAGAAAAGACACATACATTTAGGGAGGTTTGAAATATCACAGCACATCCCAAAAATACAGGCTAGTCATTGCAACAACCTTGGCAATGGCAAACTTGGAAAAGCTAATAGTGGAATTAAAAAAGATGAATATATCACAGTACTTTAGCATGGCTATAGATAGAACAAAAAACCAAAAAAAGAGGTAGTACTTCTGTTTACACGTCCAGAAAATGCTGGCAGATACAGAATAAAAGAGTGCAATCCTGAGTCGTCTAAACACATTGATTAGCCATACCACAGAGAATCAGGCCTTCTTTGGTGTTCATTCACCTTGAGATACACCTTCTTTGCCTTCCTCATGTCCATGATTGGTAAAACATTAGACTGTGTGGTGCATCAGAAAGTAATTATTGAGCATGGATTTCTGCTGATGGCAGGGTTTTAAAATTCTCGAGGCAGTGGCAAAACAAAGTCAGGTAAATGGCAACCTTGGCTCTACATTTTAATTATTTTGAAATAAAATAATTTTAAGTTTAGTAAGTAGAACAGTGCAAGGAAAGGGATCCTAGAAACAAATCACACACACACACAAATCATTCAGCTAGGTACAGTAACATGCAGTCACGACAGAATTAAATATTCATAAACTCAAAGGAGATGGAATTCTGTGCTCATCTATCACAATATGTAAACCACCAGTTACCATTTTAAAAATAAAGTCCTTGGATCCACCCTCTTAAGCTGTACGGGCCCTGTTTAAATGATCCAGCGTCAATACCCTCTTTTAATTAAAACAATAGCACAGATTTTACCGAACAGTAACAAGCCCAAAAGTGTAGGAGGCAAATGCTGAAAACTCGGAGTCTATATTTAAAAATACAATTTTTTAAAAATGCAACATGAGAAATCTTTCTCATGACAACTGGAGCTCTAGTCATGCAAATATGTGGTGTGACATAGTTGTTGCATTGATTTATTGCATTGCACACTTACATTCCTTCATTGTGTTACTGTTCTCTTACACATTTGTAACAAAACCAAACTATAGTAAAACTAGTTGAAGAAACACGGCTCAAATCCAGTACATGTCAACATTTCTTTTTTATGTTACTCTAGGATTATAATCTGTATGGGAGTATCTGTGCATCCAGACAATTACTCGGATTTCAATAAAATATAAACGGATGTGTTTTACAGTCTAGCACACAGGGATCACACCTTGCAACCATCACGGAATTACGATGAAACTTAAACATTTACCAGTCTCTGCCTGTCACAGACCTACAGACACAGCAGAATTCATCGGCTTCAGTTTAGCAAACCCACGCCGAGAAAAATGAATGAAGACAGTGCCCACAGACAAAAGCACTGATCAATGCACTCCGCTGACATTATCTTAATGGCAACCTTTTTCCATCCCATCCTCCCTACTTTCCGATTCTCCCAGCAGCAGACACATCCGCACCAAAGGGTGCGATCTGACCCATTTCTCGCTCAACTTCGTCACCCGCAGGTTCTCACTCGGCAGCGAGCAGCCGTCCCCCGGTCCGCAATGACACAGCAGGGCTGGAGGGACACAGCGCCCGGGCTCCTTCCCCCCAAGTGACTCGCCCCTCGCCGCCGGCTGGGAGTCGAGGCGAGGCGCGGGGAGGGAAGGGGAGCGGCGGCCCCGCCGGCCGCGGCCCCTCGAAGTGAGGTTAAACTTTGGCGGCGGCACCTGGGCCGCTCCCGCCGGGCGGGCGGGCGGAACAATGCCCGGCGCCCCGGGCCCGGCGGCGGCGGCCCCGCGCTCCCCGCCCCGCCACCCCCGTGTCCTCAGACAACCTCGGCCGCCGGCCCCCCGCCTCCCGCCGCCGCCGCCGCCGCGCTGACAAAGGGCGGCGCGGGGCTGCCCGCGGCCGGGGCCGGCGGGGAGCGGAGCGGCAGCGGCAGCGGCCGCGGCCCCGCCCGCCCCGCCGAGCGCGGCCCCGGGCAGCCGGCCCCTCCGGCGGGCGCGGCGCCGGCCGGCCGGCGGCGGAGCGGACCTACCTTTTTGTCCTCTTTCTCAGTGCCGTGCCTCCGCTCCGGGTGGCCGCTGTCGGCGGCGGGGGCCGGCTCCGCGGGCTGCCCATCGCGGTGGTGCGGGCGCTGGTGCGGGCAGCCGCCAGACCCCGCCGCCGGGGGGATGGGCTCCGGGCACGGAGAAACTCCCTTAACATCCATCTCCATCTTCCAGTTCACTGTATTGCGAGACAAAAGCAGGCAAACACTTTCCACCACCCCGCGTCTTTCTTCTGCTTTCCTTTCTCCCTCTTTTCTTTTTTCCTTCTTTCTTTCTCTCTTTTGTTTTTTCCTCCTTCCTCCCTTCCTTCCTTTTCCCCCCTCAGGAGGCCGTGACACGCATGGCTCTGGCCGCGGCTGCTGCACCGATCCGGCGGCTGCAATTCTCCCCTAGATCCTCCAGACTTTTGTATCCAGCGTGCGTGTGTAAGAGTGACTGTGTGTGTCTGTGTGTGTGCGTGTGCGTGTCCTTGGTACGGCGGCCTTCAATCGCCCCGAAACAGCAAACGCTAACTAAGCAGATCTCTCGCCACGAAGATCAACTCCCGGCCCCAGCCTAATTGTGGTGGTTATTTACTTTACGCTATCTGTGTCCCAGGCCCGGACAAGCCCTCCCGGCTGCAGCCCTTTGAACAAAGTTAACTGGAGGGAGCCGAGCCTGGGGAGGGGGTGGGGGCGAGGGGAAACCGCCGGGGTTTAACACGGGGGAAGTGACAATAACCCGGTAATGTCAAGTAAAAGTTAAACCTCCCCCTTCCTCCCCTCCCCCTCCCCTCTCCACAGCCCAGGCAAGCGCAATACAGCAAAGCAAAACAAGCGATTTCAGACCTGTGCAAGGTGCTGGTGGCGAGAAGAGAGGAGCATTTACCCGATTGTTGCTTTTATTTTATTTTCCCCTCGCCTCTCCCCCCAGCACCACCCGCTATTGCAAATGTGGGCTCCTTGATGTTAATCTCCTCTCAGCGGTCTGAGTCTATGCGTGTGACTGGAGCTCCCTCTCTCTCAGGCTGCCAGCGCCACGCAGCACTGCACAAGGAGAACTGAAGTAAGGAGAAAAACAAGAACAAATCCAGGCTGGAAATCTAAATTAGTGCTAGCCACCGGCTCTCCGATTTTATCAACACAGATAAAAGAAAAAGAAAAAAAAATCGCGTGTAAGCTGCTAAATCAGTTGTGACCACAGTGCACTCTAGACTGTTTTATTCTTTGTGTTATCTTCCTTCTCAGACTGAAGTTAGACATGATAGGGAAAAAAATGCAATCTCATTAAGAGTGGTTTATACCAAAACAAGAATTTCTTAGTGGTGCCAGAGCCAAGCCAACTCTTCAGCTATTCCCCTTTTCATTTCAAAGAGATGAATGGTGAGCACAGACCTGATCGTTCTTAAATCAGGACACCATCAGGTGACCAGTGTGCACTTCTAAATATAACACCCTATTGTCCTGAGGAGCAGCTGCTCTGGAAGTTAACTGGAAACATCTCCTAAGAGCCTGCAGTGCAAAGATCTGATCTATACATCATCCAGCTGATGCATGTACTGACCTCTCCAACAGCGACTACCAGCTCTGCGCAGATACCGGGCCACATCCTCAGGAGCTGGTCTGTTTTACGCCAAGAGAGAGCCTGTCCCGGGATATTTTGGGAAGCAGGTGACTATCAAGTACTTCATGACACCCTTTTATTCCTGGCCTTGGGTTGTGTTATCCCCCAACAGCGTTGTTACTGTGGGAACCTGAACAGTTCTTATTGTTACAATATATTCAGACAAAGGGCAAGAGCTAACCTTGCAGTAGAGAAAAAAAAGGCTTTGTCACACCAAAACTGAATTTTTAAAATACACATCTCTAAAAATCCTTTTATATTGTTCTCAAAGCATGTCAAGTATTTACAATCCCTGCTATTTTCTCAGATTGGTGCAAATGAGGAGCCCTACTGCTGAAATTGCCAGCATAAATGTTTAAAATTGAGGTAAATAATTAGACAATCAAGCCATATATATTAACTTTTATAATCAAATACTTCAGACTACTTACAGTCATCCATTTGTAATAATTACAATAGACTTAATTGAAAGGCTGCATTTTGAGGTAGAAAGCCTTATACCTTCTGGACACTCTTGCAGTTCTGGTCTCATAAGCAGAAAGCAGTACAGACTGCAGACAGGCACTTTGGAGGGGAGGGCTGCACAGCCACAATGGCTGCACAACGTGTACCAAGGTGGACTTGACAGCAGAATTGTCCAGAACAAAGCAGTGAGCCCACACAGCTGATAAGCCATCCCACTGTCTGTCCACCTGCACAGTCACCCCTTCCTTCCACAGAGAAGAAGTCATGCAAGGAACAATCTTCTGTCCTCTAGAGCTTTTCAGTCAAAGTACTCCCAGTATCACAGGTTGGAAAATGGCAAAATAAAAGTGAAAATAAATACATTGTTCATTCAGGCACTACAGTGCTCATTTTTGAAAACAACTGATAAATTAGGTAGAAAACTTCCCATGGTGGGTATTACTAAATAATCCTGTTAGAAAATAACAATTCCCAATCTACCATCTAGAGGACTGTAAAGTAAAATTCAAAGCCAAACCAAGCCACCTAAAAATACAGAAAAACTTACCCAAATATAAATATTTGTCCATGTGCTCTGAAGATTACTGGAGCTGGACATTGGCAGAGAACCAACTAAAACTAATTCCAAAGGTGGGGGCCCTGGACTCAGAAAGCTCTGCTCCTAATCCTAGAGAATTTAACCCCCAAAACCAAAAGAAACTTCTGAGATAGTTTAAGTGAACATGATCATACATAAGAAGAAAAGGGCAGGCCCTAGACTATATAAAAGTCAGTACAAAGTTTTGCCTTTAGCTGATTTCAAACTTCCCTTTCTTCTTTTTTTACCCCATCTTTCCTTTCTGTGCTGCAAGAGATTTACAACTCTATTGCAAAAATAAAATTATTAAAATCAATTCATCATAACAGTGTGCTCTCAGTTTCTCTGCACAAACCAGATTGCTGTTATTCAAAGGATTTCTAGAGAACTCTAAGTAGAATATATTTTTTTAGGCTAAGGTAAAGTTCTGAATAATCATTGCAAATATCAGTGAGAGAAATAAAGATCTCGAGGCCAAGCACAATTTGAGCTAGAAACAGTAACTACAAATCTAGAAATGCTAACAGATTGGACAGGAAAACATGATCTGAACCAGCAGCCTGGGGAGATAGAAAGCATGACCTCCTTCCAGTGGTCCTTCTGAAGAATGGGACTACAGACCATGATGATGCAATGAGCCGCAAAACTGAGCAGTTCATCAGTATTGCCCAATGAAAAGGTTTTGGAACCTCCAGCTTACTTGGTACATACACTGAACTAAAACCACAGAATTGTATTTGCAGCTGAGGTGGAAGAATGGTGAACCAGAGCATTTTACCACACAGCAACAGTCTTGGAAGAGCACACGTTTGAGAAGCAGAAAGCAGGGAGTCTCACTAGAGGGCAAGCCAATCCACACCAAATAGGCTGAGCTCCTAAGGAAACAACATTGTGTTGAATGCTTCTCAGATGTCCTGACAGAATGAAAAAAATTAGCATGGATCTTTCACTTATGTGCACTGTGGTAAAACAGCATATATTTTAGCTTCTATATAGAATAATAAAGTGCATTACTGAATATGGACTGTCTATTACCATACACAACATATATTAAGGATTTCTGAGCCCAGATCTATTGTACATTTTTCAAGAGAAACAGCATTAAAATATTGCTGGTGAAATCAATACTATGACTCATGAACACACACTCCATGCTCTTGCATATTTTGCAGTTGTGAGTTGTACTGTAAAATGGGTGTGGGTGACTAAATAGACTACAAAGACACCAATGTTCTAAAATGCAAAAGGAAGACCTTTCATGACCAAGTACATTCTTCGTAGCTCAAAAAATTAAACTCAGGGAGTGATAACAATATGAATTTAATTACAGGCCAAGAATTGGAACAATTTAATGGAAAGGGTCAAAGACTTCTTCTAGAATCCAGTGTAATTTTTATCTTGTTATTCTTGGTTATGATCAGATGATAGTAAAGCATACTGTGCAGCCAACATGGCAGGGAGATTCTATGCAGTCTTAATTAATTAGGGTAGAAATGGTGGGAAAACATGCACAAATTAAATGAGTTGCCTAAGATCATAAAGTAGTCCAGCAGCAGATTAAAAAGAACATTTATGCCCCTTCCAGAATCTCTCCTTTTAGTCATTTGTTTCACCTAGCAATTTGTGAGTAGTTAGGATAACTGCTCAGAAACTAACTAAAACATTTTTTGATATTTACTTACATAATAAGAATTAATCTTCAAAGATATTTTCAGGTCTTTCTCAAGCACATTTACATTTACATTAATGTGGATGAACTGAAGATGTTGCATGTAAAATGTAAAAAAGTGGCTATTACAAGTTAGCAAGACTTACATAATCTTTATAAAAATGCAGCTATCGGAGCATTTTGCTTTCTGCTGCCTCTCAAATCTGTTGGTTCAGGCTTCATCTATCTGCTGCACTCAGCATTTGAATAATTTTGACCTTTTACCACCCTTAGACAATTCAAATAAAAGGTTCCTGTTGTCAACACAAGCTCCTTGGGGCCTCACTCAACAGTCTTATCTGTCAACTTGCATTCTAGGCAATTTCATTTCTCACTTAAGAGTTGCAAATAGAGTTACTTTCTCATGAAGGCTGTGACTTTATCAATAATTCCCTCCATACTGTGCCTTCAAAGTGGCTAATACAAATATCCAATGGGTCATCTTCCCACTCATCAATCTCTGCTTCTGCCCTCTTAGGCACTTTACTGCAGGTAAGTAAACATTTGGTAACCTGGGGACTTCTGTAATTTTTGAGATCTATCTATGCAGGTATTTTCTGTTTCAGAAAGTCTATAATTTTATGTGCCTAATAAATGCTATCCTAAAACAATTACATTGCACTGGGATATAAAAACATGCTCTGGATGTTCATAGAGAGTAAAAGCTGAATGTACTATTTGAATTTCACCACTCTCTACATAGTCCACATGAAAATTGATACATTACAAGCTACATTTTCAAAAGCATCTTGTCTTCTAGCTTTCCACCCCAATTTTAATTCAGTTCTCCCCTGCATTCTAACATTTTTGCTCACAGATCCCAAAACCACAAAGAATGGCTGCACAATTCAAGCCTTGAATGATATTTCTTGACACTTTTAAAGATTTATCTCTGTTCATTTTTTGGAATAAAGAGTCCTGTAATCTACTGAACTCCTGCATCTCCTTTTCTGGAAAACCATCAAAATAGAATTGATAGGCTCAATGAGTTTTAAACATGAACATAGGTCCTTGTAGTTTAAATTCTACATAACTGACAAACAAAACTGTTCTTTGGCCATAGCCAGAGTTTCATCCTTCCTTGCCCAAGACAATGAGAGAAATGGGCATGCACTCACTTTCTATAGCAGCATCATGATTTGAGCACACAAGTATCTGTTCTTTTTTGTGTGGAAGGTTTTATGCACCTCAAAATTGCTACATGAAGTTGAAAAAGAAGCAGCTATTTGTGCTGACTTTTCTGAGAGTTGGCCTGCACTCATAACTAGTCAGGACATCACTGGGTGGGATGAAAAGCCTAACCTGGGAGGCTCAAAGGGAAGAAATTAAGCTCTGAGGGAAGCGGGTGGGCAGCAAACCACATTTGTTTCACACACTGAAAACATCTATCTGTATATCACTGGGTGATGCTACAGTCTTCTTGGTTCCTGTGGTAGGCCTGGATCTGTGTCAAACTGAAAAGTTTGACATAGTTTTCAGTACCTGGGAAAGGAATATCTCCACTGAATTCACTTAAGTTAGAAATTGGGAGAAAAAGTAATTTGTCACTATAATAATTTTTAGAAAGAAACAAACAAAAGGGAAATGTTTTAAAACAACAGAAAAAGAATTTATCTAGATAATTTCTTAATGGATGCTACATCTTCATTGCTAGAGAAGAAACTTATGGAAGTAGACAAAGGCATGAGAATGTTCTACACGGGATGGAACATCTCCAGTGGCAGCCAAGGGTTGGTGTGCAAGAACTGAAGTCTGAAGTCACACTAACAGGGAGAGATGGAGACAAGATGATGTGTGGGCTAAACCCTTCAGCATTTCTGCTTCACCAGCTGGTCTGAAAACCACGCACAGTCCTGCTGTGTAAAATCCAAAGGAGATTTGTAGAGGAACAAGCGCAGGTGTTAGGAGCACCAATTCCTCTCTGATCTTCCATGACATGGAGTGTTCCTATGTGCCTTTATATCTCATATTCCTAGTGGAATTGTAGGGAAACATCATCAGAACAGGAGCATGCCATGGGAAAAGGAAGAAGCCCTGAACAATTATGTGTTTAGGTCCAGCAATCCCTTTTTTTCTTAGGTTTCTTTCCTTTTTTTTCCTTTCTCAATCTCTTTTCATAGCTTCTGTCTCTTGTAGTAGGGTGAAGCTTAAGGACTCAATGTGCTAATGGCATCTTATTTTTTTTTTTTCATAGCAGACTGCATATATACATATGCAAATACAGTTTTGAGCTGGGATGATGGGTTGTGTTTAAAACTATTAAAATGAAGTCTGGAAAATTTTCTTGATGATGAAAATAGGTGAGTAATCTGTTTGGTAGTATCTGTATAAACAATATGCACAAAACCACTTTCTTAAAACATTTCTGCTTTTAATTCTTAAATTAATGCATATTGCTCAATTTTACTACTTCTTTCAACTTCTGCTAGCTCTCTGGTCCTGCTGAGATATGCCCCATTCTCTCCTTGTTCTTTCTGCAGATTGGAAATACATTCAAACGCATCAACCTTTGGAATAAAAAACCCAAAGTGTTAAGCATAAATGAGACTGAACACAATTCATCACATCTTCTAAACTGATAACAAGTGTATATATTATCAATTACTCTTCTATTCAAGTGCAGGGACTTGAGTACAGGATTTTCCAGTTTTGTCCACTATAGTCAGGTCTTCACCTGCAACTGGTTGAATCCAGTGAGACAGAGAGTATGTATTTAAATAGTATAGTCTTCAGCACTTTAATATTTAGAAGAGTCTGAGTTTGCTCTCTCTGTCTATGATAAATCTGTTTTGATCCCAGTTTTACAGCTACAAGGTGAAATACAGGACATAGTTCTGAAGGGAAAACACAAAATCCAGAACTTTCCCTTTGCAAAATAATTTTAAATTCCATAAATAGTTTCAATATAGCTATACTTTGGAGCTGGCAATGTCTCCTCAATTGTAAAAGCCATGTTTTCATTATTTCTGCTTTTTTTTGGATACTACAGAGAAAAAAACCCCACAGAGTAAAAGTCTGAAAGAACCCTTTGCTGAGTGGGATATTATATATCTTCAAAAAGCAACATGAAAATTTTATTTTTAATTTTTCTACTGAGAATTGTAGAGTTTAAAATAGACATTAGAAGGAGTGAGTATTAATGAATACAATAGTGAAGCAAATTAATGAGGAAATGAGAAGACTAGAAGATGCAAAATACCTAGGAAATTGATGAAAATTAAAAACCCAGCAAACAGCTTCTGACTCTGAATGGCAAACTCAAGAGAGATGAAAGATGAATGCATCGAAAAGAACATCTTTTTGTTCCTTGAAAGAATAGGTTATTGTCTACTTGTATTTCTTGGACACCATCACTGGTAGTTCACTCACAAAATAACAATGGAAGACACATCCCTGCCCCAAGGAATGTACCATCAAAAGACCCAATGGAAAAATGTCCAGTCGTTGCAAAATGAATAGAATTAGATCCAAAATTAAGCAAATGTACTTAAACAGCAATGCCTCCCAGCATATTAGAAATAGCTCAGCAAGACACCAGTCAGCCTACCCATTCACAGATAGATGTTTTGATGACAGATTAAAAATAAATAGACATGGTAATGGATATAAAGAAAATAAACTGAAGTTGCAAGGAAATGTTTTGATTTAAAAGCTGAAGTTCTCAGGTCAAATGTGCTGTCAACAGGGTATGACACTTAAGGTCTCAAAAAGCACTCAAAGCTAAACTTCAGCTCTGTGTATGCAAATCACTGGTGTGTGTGGTTGTTTATCACTGTCACTTGTACAAGAAAATGATAGAATTTACATCTGTAAAAGCCTGTTTGTGCTTAGTTTGTATTCAGTTAGCGCATACAGCTGAGGTTTGTATGCATATCTGTATATTTTATCATTTGCTTGCAGAAAAAGCAGGGCTCAAATTGTACCTGAAAAATAGATGCCATATTTCGAAACTGTGGTTCTGAGTAGTGCTCAGAAAAAGCAAAAAGTCCCAATACAATGGTTCAGACAGAATCGAATCTATTTCCAGCAATGACACCAAAATAGGATAACACAGTTTACAATCAAACAAACAAGATGCCAGACATCATGAAGATGTTAAGACTGTGTTTGTCGGTTTCCTTTCTTGTGCCCTTTAATTACAATGAAGGAGTTCATAATTTTGACAGTTGTAGAGGTCACTTTACCTCAGAGAAAGTTCTAATGCTTTGCTACATGTAGACATAATTCATAACTCTGAGTACTCTTGTTTGATCCTGCCATGAAGACTCATGGCAGGTCTGTTCTTTACAATGGTGTCAGTCATGTAAACAGAGCCAAAATTCCTGGATCAGGAGAGGTGTGAGGCTGAATTAATCAACTTGCCTCTCTCTGTGCCATCTTTGGCACTGAGCTAGCCCCTTCACCAAATTCTGTATCAGCACAGTCCAAGCTCTCCCCAGTGCACAGGGATCCATTGGCCTTTGTGTATTTGCTGTTAATATACATTATTTTTATATTTATTCATGTTTCACAGGGTATTATAGTAAGATCTAGATAAAATTTATTTAGTGTAAGTGCTTAGATTCCAAAACACAAGGCCCAGCTGCCAAGGAGAGAAGTGGGACTATAAAGCTGTTCACTGTCCAGTTTAGTTCTTGAATTTGCCTCTAAGAGACAATGTTAGCCCTCAAACAATAAACCACATTCACTCATAGTCTGGGAGTCTATCTATACAGCTATTTATCTCATTTCATGGGAGCACCAGAAGAGCTCACAGCTCCAGAAAATAGTTGAAGTCAGAATCCAACAGCAACCCAAGAGATTACGTTCTTACTTCTTCATCAGCAATTAATTTATTCTTGACTTTCAAAAGGTAGTTTCCTTGGATCTACCTATATCTATTTCAATTGAAACTCATCCTCCAGATAAGATAAATGGTGTCCCTCCATAGCAGAATGTAGTATACTTAAAAATGGAATTCAAGTTTGAGAGCTAGAGGGTGTGTCTGTGAAGAGAAGGCCTATGTGAAATAGAGCTAGCAAATGTTTTCTGGTTTAATACTGGAAATCTGACTGGAAGACAGTCATAGTACTAAACAGCTTTTACTAGAAACAATAGAGCTGTTTAATAACCTGTTTGGTCCTGGGAAAATCCCTATTTTCTTAGAACTAAGCCAATGGCAAGATGCCTGTTGTTTCTTGGGGCATTACCACACTGGTGTCTCACAATAAGAAAACAATTTTACAGGAAAAAAACCCTATTTTGAGTGCCTTCTCTGAAATCAATTTGCATTTCTATTACTTTCTAATGAAAAACATTGCAGTTTACATACTTTGCTATATTCATACAGCTTTTATAAGCTTGTCAAGTTATCTATTTTGTTAGCCTTCTATTAAGTGCTCTGGAATAATTGTGTTTACTGTATTAGGCACTTCTGTCTTTTCTAAAGAAAATTAGATGAAAACTAGGAGTTGATATCTTATCTAAGACCAACAGGCCTCCTACTCCACCACCCTGACAGTGCCCAGTGTCAAATACACTGCAAAGGAAAATAAGTAGACAAAAGTGCCAAATAAATATGCAATAACTAGTGAGTACTAGGCTTTCCTCTTAATTACCACCACACTGTCATTAATTTATGCCAAAAATAACAAATTATATATACAGTGTTAAAATATTTTTTGCTGTAACTCCTGTAACTGTTTTTCTCTTTACCCATATAAAGGTCTAATACTCTAAGAATTTCAAAGCCATTTTAAAATTCCAAAATAAGGTACAGCAAAGCAAATGCAAATCAGCAGACATTACATTCTCAAACATGAGTAATGACTCAGCGTTGTTCAGATGTGCATTTTTATTTCTACAGCTGCATCTTGCAGTGCAGTGCTATCAGTCAGATTGAAGCTCTAAACAATCTGGTGATTTTACAGTTCTGTGACATCTAATAGGTCATTAACTTTTTTCTACCTGTCACAACAACATAACAATCTATTTAAAGAGCTCTTATTTAAGATTTGCCTCCCACTAAAAAAACCTATGTTCTGGCACATGATTCAGAGGGATGGGAGGATTAAATAGGTACAATCAGATAATATTGCCTTTGGGCCATTCTTTCTGAAGAAACTAACTTCACAAATGCCATTTAGAGTGAGAACTTTCTTATTCTCCATTTAGGAAACAATATGGTTCAAGTATAACTGCAATTTACAAAAATAAAGAGGACAAGAAAATATTAGAAATAGTCTCTACGTTTCATTAGAACATCCACTCAAACCATCTTGTGCATTTGTGCATTTAAACATACAGGTATGTATGTTTATATAAAGCACAAACATATATAAAGCATGTATTTCCATATCATATGGATGCACTTACCCCCCCATATATGACATGGAATAGTCGGTATAGGGTAAACTAAAACACTCCTGCTTGTCATTTGCCATGCTTCAGGATGAACTGGAAAAGCATTTACAAGCAAGAAATTCTAAGGTATTGAGAATAAAATAAAATAAAATAAAATAAAACAAAACTATGTTTATCAATGGATATTGAAAATTTCTCTTCAAACACAAAGGCCAATTGAAAGCAGGCTCCAGGGGAGGAAAACAAAACCCAAAACAATCCAGAATAAAATGTTGATTATGAAAAAATTCTAAAATGTTGGGAAAAGAAATTAATCTGAATAGAAATTAGCTAATTGATGTAGCTGATTATGGATAAGTGTTAAAAGAATAGCAAAAGACTAAGCAGAAAGCTAAAACTAAATTAAATGGATGCAGAAGACTGGATGGAGAACAAGTTTATAATTCAAGAGTAGCAGAAAGAAGAGATATAAATTGAAAAGATGTAGGACTATATTGGGTGTACATGCTCTCAAGTGGAAATTCAGAAAATCTGGAAAGTTAAAATTACAGGTATTGATTTCACTAAAAACATAAAAAGTTACTATTATATTAGAAGATCTCATTTGGCCCATTTTGGGTAACAAGTTTAGTATGCATTACTTGTCATAGTACAAAGGATTCTTAATTGCTTGAGATGCAATACAGCTCAAATCTTCAAGTGAATCCATAATTGCTTATTTGGTGCTGGTGTATATTTTAAGAGTTGTGGGAAAAAAAAATTCTCTGGAGTAATTTCTTTTTCAAAAATAAAAACTTAAGTTTTTGGCATAGCAACCAAGTTATCTGTACTGGTAAAAATACAGCTCCTTGTTATCTACTAATACTTGGCTAAATATGTTTTGTTTTCAGGAGGCAACTGAAAGAAATCTGATGTATGAACAGCCTTTATGACTGATGGTGATGGTTTGATGAATGAAATCCCTGTTCTTCTTCAGAAGGAATTTAACATCAATGAACTTTTTCTCTGCACTGAAAAATAGGGGTTTCAAAACAAAACAGTTCAAAGGTGAGAGAAGTTTTTAAAAGTTCTTGTGAAATACTTAGTTCAGAGAAAACAGCTTTGTCATAATATTCAGGTGCTCATTGGTAATCAAATTTTGGTTTTCCTTCTTATTGTTTAACATTTGTAATAACTGGGATGTACTCAACATTGTTTATTAATAGGCCTATAGGCCTAACTTTTTGGAAAAAAAATATCCATTGTAAATGCAAAAGATAATTAACCCATTAATTACTTCAAGGCTAAAGGAAATGCAGCTACAGTATATCACTTATAATGACTAACAATTAAACTATCTTAAAAAAATTCTCACTGTGATATTTCAAGATTTTTGCATGGGCTGAGAAAAGCTGTACTTAATACAATATTCAAAGAGATTAAGGGGGATTCAGTTTTTATAGACATAAGATCATCTAAAGGGAAACCTTTTAGAAACTTTAACGGAAGGCTTCAGAAAAAGGTAAATACGATCCAGCTTCACAGGCCTCAGCCACCAGAGGATGATACAGCCTATTTGTAAACAAATGGTTATTTATTAGCTGTGGTATTTGAGAGCTGATGATTGCTAGGGATTTATGAGTAAGTCATCTCATTTCCCTTAATCATGGCAATGACTCAATATTCCTAGCTAGAATGGAGTTTCAGTATGTTCCACCAATCTTGCAGTACACTTTATCACTTGGATATTTTGGGGTTTTTTTTTAACTCTAAGCAAGAGTGATCACAAGACATGATATCTTAGGGGAGCATTTACCATGACAAAGCACTGCATGCTTAGCAGAACTACAGTCAAAATACTCTTTTCTCTTTCATAACAAAGCTTCATGTGTAATTTAATGTAGAAGTAAATATCAGTGCTATTAAAAATGACAGCAGGGAAGAAATGGTAAATAGTAAGAAAAAAGAAAAATATAAAGGTTGCATAATAATCCAGTTAGTTCTACTGTACAAAGGCAAAGGAAACTCCTAAATGCTTAGTAACACCATCAGTTTTTAAATACAGAGCACCACATAGTGAGTGGGAATGGGTCAGTTCCTGTCTCCAGAGCTCTGGTAAATTGGGCAACATAGCTGAAATGATCAGAAAATAATTTACTGGATTTTTGGCCTTTGACCTTGCAAATTTCTCATCACTAAACTTTTCCAGGCAGATGCATTTTGAGCTTAAACATACACCCCTATAATTTAACTTCATAAGCTTAAATATGTCTCAGACACTTTCATTACTTGATATTCCAATTTAGACTTTTCCTCCTCAGAGGCACGTGGCAACAGAAAGTACAATGTAGACTCTTGAAGGTATTCTAAGAATGACTGATTCATGTCAGGTTTCAGTAAAAAAACTTGCAATTATCAATTTTTGAGGAAACAGGTATATGTTATTCAAAAAAGACCAAAGAACAACAGGACAATGTTTGGAAAACTCGTGCAGCTGCCTAGCTTCTAAAAGCAAAAATTCTAAACCGGTGTTACATCATATGTACACACACTCAACCAGTTTGTGTTGGTGGGTGCACTACAGACCTCTGACATGTAACCTAGAAAAGTACTTGAGTTGTGAAAAACTCTCCCTCTTCTGTGAATCAGCCACAAGAGGCAGGTGAGACATGCATTTCATCTGGCCTACAGAATTATTGCCTGGCTGGAGCAAAACACTAGTTCCAGGGGAAGACAAAGGTAATACCTATCTATCATTTTCTAAAGAGAAATCCTCCATGAGTGCTATTTCCTCTACATCCATATCATAGTTATAAATTCCTTGGTGGCCTTCCCAGTCAAGTAATTTCTTTCTGAGATCCAGACTGTTCCCACTTCTTTCTATTAACTTTGTCTTTTAATTCCACTTTTTTCTGCCTTCATTTCTTTTCCCTAATAATTTCAGTTACTCTCTCTTGCCCTGTGCTCCATCATTTTCCCCATCCTTGTAACACTCAGGCCCAGCTCCTAGTGCTCCACTTAGGCAGGTTTCCTTCTATTGCTGTGGCATCAGCAGGGATTCTTTGACACTAAAAGAGAGATAATCTCCTGCTACAAACTCCATTTTCCAAACCACAATACTTGTCAAAGAGAGGAGGAATTGCACAAAGCCTCACTTGGCCTCTTCAGTCCAAACAAGGATCCAGTGAAGATGAAGCTTTGGAGAAGGTAACTGCCAAACCCTAGTGGCTAAAACACATGGAGGTTTTTTTCTTTTTTTCTTTTTTTTTCATGAGATTTTAAATGCAAGCCAAATGTAGGCATATTTTCACAGCATAACTCATGCCAAGCTTTAGGCCACTGCTCCAGAACATAAAGATAATACAATTTCCTTGGTAATTGTAAACATTTCTCATAGGAGCAAAATATTTTCCTATTAAATCTATTGTGAGGCATGGACCTGCTTGCTTAAGCTTTCCAAAATAAGTAAAGTACTACATTCATTTCAGCCTGAGGCAGACACCTGCCATGGAAAGCTTCAAGTTGAGTATTTAAAATTTAGCAAAATTGTATTTTATCTGAAGCCACTTAATAATGGGAAAAGACAGTGTCTTAAATAAGGGGATTTCTTATGTGTTTATTTTAGATTTTAACTGTACCCGGCAGCGTGGGGATTGAGTTACTTCCTCTCAGGGGGATGAGAGTAATTTTGCAGACAATCTTAAAAACAAAATTTTAATACAGCTGTCTGCTTTGTTCTTCAAGGGCATGGGAGATGCTCAAAAAGGCTGAATTGTGAACTGAACAAAGCTTGTTTTCATAATTTCTGTGTATGCATTTGCAAGGCATCTGAAAAAATATCCATGTGATTTCATCAGATTCAGTGATACTGGGTGTGTTTCCCAGGATGAGATTAAGCAGATTGCCTTGGGTTTGCTCCACAGGGGACAGGTCAACTACCTTTATTGCATGCCATCAGCAATGTGCCACTGAGACATTTCCAAAAGATTAAATACTTCTCAGGATTAAGAGGCCTGGTTAAAACAGAAAATTTCCTTTTTTGTTTTTTCTACGTGTAATGCCTATTAGGGGGCTATAAAGGGGATTATGGAATCATAAATCACCAACAGTATTGTTTGCTGAGGTATTTTTGTTCTTATTGCTTATACTTATGAAAGTACATGCATTTTCAAATTGTATATGCATGTATATTTTTATTAAAATAAGGGCAGAATAATATGTTGTTTAGCCTCCCTAGACAACTGCTGCATTTCTCAACTCACTGTGCCATTTAAGCTTTGCTTTGTGGTTAGAAGTGGCAGTTGGTATAATTATTAAAGAGAAGAGATTTTCAAGGATTCAAAGGATTGCTTATCAGCAAGTACTCTTTATGTGCCTCCATAATACTTGCCTGTTCTGTAGTAGAGGTTTCTTGAAAATTCCCTCTACACTCAAGAAGAATGAAATTTAAGAACTATGCTAATAATGGTAAATTCTATTTCTTGTTAATTATTTCTCAGTCTTACATAGTCACTCTTTCAGTTTATATTATCTGACTGAATAGTACAAGATTCACATATTTTGGAATTTACCCTTTTTGATCAAAATATTATTGAGTATAAGATGCAGAATCTCAGTCAATCAAATAATTACTAAAACAATTACCAAAGCCTCACATGAAACTTTCATATTTTTAGTATTAATTTTTTTTATTTTCTTTTGGAAGCAGTTGTAACCTTCTGTCCTTGTGTTTGCTCAATACACAAATGAAGGCTGGCATGAGGTTCATAATTTCACAACATTACAGGTCAGTCTCAGAGGCTGCAGAACTATGGATGGAGGATCTTATTTTTGGCTAAAGTCTCTCAGAGCCCCCACTTTATCTTTCCTACTATTTTGCTCCTGAATCTGACCCTGTCTTTAAAATGGGCATCATGCAGTGAAGCACAGAAGTTCAGATGGCATAGATCTATTTTGAAACTTTTGCTTCCAATACATCTCCTCTAGAACTTTAAGAAAATCAGACTCAGATCAGGATACCATTGTGCTAGGAGCTGTAATAGGAAAAAAAAAAAAAAAGAGAAAAAGAGAAGAGAAAGAACAATGACTCCTACTCCAAAGAACAAAAATAAAAAGGAAGACTGGGGGGGGGGGGATTAATAATTCTGGTATATTTTAATAGGCACTTGGGTATTAGTATAAATATTAGTAGGCATTGATGCTATAGGAAAATGAATTCTGACATTAGAGACCATGTTATATAATTTAAGACTTTTAAACTGGGTAAGAAATACCAAAGCAAGTGCCAATAGAAATAATCTGAGATCAGTAAGACAGTACTTTCCACTTCTGCCGGACTTAATCTCAAAGTACATGAATTAGTTTTAGGTTTAACTTAGCCTATCTGGAGGAAGACTGACAAAAATAGATACATCCACTTGCCATATTTGTACTAACACTGGCTCAGGTTAAGGCTCAGAGACAAAACAGGACCTTGTCCTGAGAAAACATTTCACTGCCACTGATTCCACGTTCACACTCAGTGTCCCAGCTACATTAGGATCCCTGCTTCTTTGCAGCTTATTGCTTAGAACTAGGATAAGGTTTTTTCCCTAACAGCTGCCTAGCTGTCAACATTTTTCTGCTCTTTTAGAACTATTTTTCTTTATCATAGGCCTGCACTGTATATATGTATCTTCTGCAAAATATTCATATGGCACTATTTTTTAAATTATTTCTTTTGTCTCGTGTCTCCTTTCAGCACTTTTTAAAATCCTCAGTCCTTTGAAATATTTTCTCTCTTTAGGGCAGGAGCACTGAACTCTTCCTGATGCCTAATTCAAGAGTGGAAATCAACACGATGTATCACATATACTAAGTTTGGGATATTGAAATGTCAAGTGCAATTCTGAAGAAGGTATGAAGGACACCTAGTGCCTAAGGAGACAGACTGAACCACCATTTCCTGAAATACCTGCAGCCAGAAAGGATGAATGTGATCATGGCATAAAATAAAGCTATTCAAACCTGGCAGCACCCTTGGGAGACGATAGCTGTGCAAAATGTTGGTGTTTGGCTCAACAAAGTGACAAGCAGCTGCAGAATAGTTTAGTGACAATAGCAATGGAGATTTCCAGTACATTCAGCATGCTTTGGAATGCAGGATACATATGCAAGGTGTTTTAAGAGTTAGCACTGAGTAACATCCTAACATTGTCTTTTCATTTACTGTTGCTTATGTTAAACTGCACAGTACTGTACCCATTCCAGTTTCCATTTTATTGTACAGGATCTGTTTTATTAGGGAATGCTCATTAGGTTCTCTTCAGTTAGCTATTAGGCATGCTATACAGGCTTTGCCTCTGTTTTTGTGGAGTGTGTATTTAAAGCCCATTTCTTAAGGCCCGTGGTTGTCCCAGGCCCACTGTTTGGGTTATTTATTGTGTACTGGAAAACTGAACATAAAATAGATTTGGGGTGTGCTGCACACTGCAAACTTAGATCATGTCCAAGCAAGTTGGAGCATACTCCTGACTGAATCACACATGGACAAGCATCAGCTGCCTTGCCGTGCCATAACATGGCCAATGACAAGTCAGCCATGTGACTCTTCAGAGGAGGATCTCAGGTCTCAGTGTTGTGAAATACAAAGGCAGATGGATTTGTAGGCTGTGTGAGCTCCAGAAGTCTTTCTTAGCCTGTAGAGAATGCTACAAGACTCCTGTATTTGACCATGAAAAGCACTAAGACACATCAAGGGGCACAGTAGCCTTAGTGAGCTCCAGGTCCAGCCCCTAAGGTGCCATGCAGACATAATCATATTAATGATCATATGTCTAGTTCTTTTACCCTCTTCCACAAGCCAACCCTTCCAATATCAAAAAGTGTTTCAATTTGGACTCTTCCTTGCAGAGAAAAAAAGCTCTGAGATACTTAGAGCAAATAATTATAATAATTACTTGACAGTATTATTATTACAGTGTTCCACCTGCTCTCTCATTCTCCACCATTGCAACAGCAACTCATTTGTTCAGACTTGACTTGAGTGAAGCACTGCAGTTTCTTTCCAGCTCCTCCAGTGATGGAGAGAAACTGCAGTGCTGTGCAGGACCTGAAAATGTGAGTGGAAAAAATATGCTTTGCAGCTCTTTGGTTGGCAGAATGCCCCACCGTATGACCCAGCCTGCGGAGAACAACCTGAAACTATGGAAATGGGACACAGCCTTTCCCTCTGCCATGAACAGCGATACTGCACCTACCTCTGGCCTCAAAGATAGTGAGGGATTATAGTTCTTTTGCTGATAGCAATGTAGCTCACATCATCCATTAACTTTGTGCATGATAAAAATGTTTCATTGTGGTGATACATCGTCTCTTGCAACCAGCTCACAAAATTGGTGAGATAAACTTGAGAGAACAAGATGCACTGTTCTGAAAGATGATACAGTTTATTTACATGCTCTGCAGATCAGAGAGCTTGAGAAGGGAGTTTGACTCCAAAATAAAATTGTTTGGGTTTATTCCATGTTCCAATTCACAATCATATACTATTTGCTCTTCAATAATTGTCCTTGTAGCTTCTTTATTTTTACTACTTTCCATATTTCTAATGCTGAAGTTTTTTAATATTATTTTTCTCCATATAATTAACTTTGAATTTTCTAAGCAAACTTTCCTTGGTTTACTTATTTCCTTCCTGTATTTGCAATCTCCCTTTGCTCTTCTCTTTTATTTCTGTTTTCACTAATTTTTCAACACCTTCTAATTTGCTTGCTATCTTCTTAACACTCCTCTCTTTCAGATTACTAATAATACTGTTAAGTAAGACATTTTTAAGAGATTATGCTGCTTCATTTCTTGCATTATCAAAGACTCTTTGCAGCATGCAACCTGATGAAATCTGTTTCCCTAAAGATCAATGTGAATAAATGGTAGGACACATTGTTTAGGGAGCATATTGTGTTCTGAGGAACTGGCTCCTCTCTGGTCTTTCAACAAGAACCACTCCTACCTTACACTCAGAGAGTTCACAAACTCAGGTTTTGCTAAATTTAAGTAGAAGATTCATGGATTGTAGATGTAGCTAGAGATTTTTATAAATCCAGAGAATTTTTTATAAATCCACTGTGCTGAAGAAACTGTCCTATCCAGCCACATCAATCTATTAACTCTAACTTTGGCTCCTTCCATGCATGCTAAAATCCTGCTCTGCATGCCATTCTTGTCCACGTACAGCCAGCTGAAACAAGATGATGTGCTGTTTTTCTTCCTGCAAGGTAGCCAGAGATGGTACTGTGCCCATACTGCTCATAATATTTTGGCTGTCAATCATCTGCTACAAGTACCTGAACAGTGAAAAACTCAGAAATAACTCCTCTCCAATATCCATTACCAACAATCTTTGGTCAAAATGTTCAGATGTAATCAACATACCAAGGAACCAGGGAATTTTCTGTTATATCTTTCTCACCTCTACATTCATTTTGGTAAAACATAGAGCTCTTTATTCAGTCATTTGTTTAAGGGTGAGATTTTACTGCTTTTTTAAGGCTTCTGTATGTCAGGAAACTCTAAGCCTAGTGTTTAACCTAATTAATCAGCTTTTTCTGACTCTTTTCCTACTACACATTGGAAAAAACCACAAAAGATCAATTTGTTTAATATATGTGAAATGCTATATTAGTAAGCATATTTAATACAGTCATCATATATGCTTTTATTTTGATTTTTAAATCTTCAAGCTTCCTGTGAAATTCAGTTACATTTTTAAGTGTTTCTCATAATAATGCAGACATGACTCTCCCAACTTAAAAGAATTTTAATATTTTTTCTTAGTGACTACCAGTCACTAAGAAAAAATATTAAATATTAAATATTAAATATTTAAATAAATATTTAAAATTTTAAAAATATTAAAATATTAAATATTTATTTAAAATAATAAATATTTGACTGTTGGTTCAGTAAAGTGAAATGGATCCCAGCATAGTTGTTTGGTGAAAATCAATATATAGCCCAAAGTTGTATCATATTTTTATTGCAGACTTTTTAGGGTACGTCTCATCTTTGCATTTATCAGAAATGTCTCACCATTTGCATTTCTGTCTGAGCTAGCAACTACTAGAGTTCAAGCTTGAACTGAATATAATTGACTTCACTACCTGTTCTACTACCTGAAGCTGTTAGACACAGTTTCAAAAATAATGTGAAGGAAGAATAAACAGGTATTGCCATCAAAACAGGGAATCTCCTACAGTCACTATTCCTGCCCTTGCTCTATTCCCTCTCTTACATCACCAGATGTACTTATGTGACTACACAGTGAACAGGATAAACAAAGTAACCTGGACAATCTCTAACTCCTTGCTGGAGGGGATATGGGATTATTTTGATCCAGATTGGTTTTCTGATCTAATTTACTAAATAGACAAATACTTCACTGCATCAAGGGACGCTGAAAAAAACAAAGCACCAAAGTCAGAAGGACTGGACTGCAGCAATGTCAATTCAATGCTTTGAAGCTGTGATACTATAAAAGTGTGATTAAAATAAAATGGTACCTAAAATACATCAGTGGCCCTAGCTAACTGGGATGAAAAGGCAGTCATGAGAGATTTCCTGGAAAACACCAATTTAGGTAGCATAATTATTGAAACAAGGTAAATTAGTAGCTAGTTGGTTTTACACTAAAAGTATAAAACCTTTTTTCCTTAAGTGTTTTGTATTGGTAAGAATTCCTCCCTAGTCTGTGAAGAAATTATTTATTAAAACTTTGCTTATTTTGGCTTGCTTACTTACTTTTGAACCTTCTCAGAATTTCAGCCTTACCTCTTGGCTGCTTTATTTTTCTTCCTAATTTCTTCTGAGAGATTTTGTCAGAAATCCTTTGAAAAATCACAGTAAATTACTTCCTCAAGATGCCCTTTATACACTGTACTGTTGACTCAAAGAATTTAGCTGGTCAAGAATGTGTGATTTACCCTTGTGGCAGCTAGGCCAGTTTGGTCATATCAGCATATATTTATCCAAGCATTTCATTACTTTCTCCTTAATTATACTGCATCACTTCTTATAAAACTGAAAAGAAGTTTGCAAGCCTGTGATACCTGGAGTCATTCTTGAATCCTTTTAAAGATGGGAACAATGCTAGACATTTTTCAAACATTGCAATTTTTTTGCCTTAAGTGATGTACAGATTTTAGAGCTTCACTTTCATATTTTATGTTTCTCTTTTGCTCTGAGTTCTTTTGTCTTTTAGTCATAAGCAACATGTAGCAAAGAAGAAGTATTTTCAAAGATAAGTTATGTTTGCTTGAGGCCATAAAAATACTAAAAGATGACTGGCCTAAATGACATTATTTATTACTTAAAATATTTCTTAACATTAATATGTAATTATGTGACACTTTAAGAAACCTCAATAACAAGAGCTGTCAGAAATAAAATTGTTTTGAGAATAATTTCAGTAATATTTTCTTTATAAAAAGTCTCAAAAGGAATTAAATTATTACAAAAATTGCACAAAATAATTTTAAAGGTCTTTTCACTGAAAAATTAATGTGAGAGTGGTGACCATTTATACCATAAAATAGCGAAAGGAAGGCCTTTATATTTAAAATTAATATTTTATCTGTCTCTTTCTGTCTGTTTCCTAATTCCATTTTTATCCACTTTGTTCTGTTTCTCTTTTCCTTCCCTACTCCTTAGGGTGGGAGGAAAGAAGTTTGCTTTGATCTTTATTCTGTTTTGTAGGTTTTTCTTTTTTAAGTATAATTTTAGTTGTAGGACAGTGAAATGAGCATGCCTTGGATGTTCTCTACCATAACTAAAAGCTGTGTAGCAGCTAATAATCCTCTGGACAAACATACTATTTTTGAAGTGAAAAAACTCTTAGAGACTACTTAGAGTTAAATTTTCCGGTACTGAACTTAATGTTAACCAAAAGGGATTATATATGAGGATCAAAGGACAATTAAACCCCACTATTGTTTAATATTGGGAAAAAGGGGGGTCAAGCCTATACAGCTGAAATGCAGTTTCTAACCACTGAAAGATATGTGCAAATCAGTTCCAAACATATAAATATTCATCATTTTCCTATAATGCATTAAAAATTGATTTAGAATCAGAGAAACTTGACTGGTTTTATTTTAGCAGCTATCTAAACAGTCATATTTCAGTTATCTGCAGTTTTTTTAAATCTAAACAAAAATATATCTATGTGGTAAAAGAATACTACTTCAGTTTTCATCCTTAAACTAGAAAATACAGCAAGCTTTTTAGAAATTGTGTCACATCTCAGAATTACCACTTAAAATAATTATTCCTTTTCAAACTATTCTGCTTCATGAAGAACCAGTGAATTTGTGAGAAAATGGGCAATCTGTGTGTAGAGTTCAGCAGGGCAGTAGTGAGAGTGTGGTGACACAAGTCACTAAGTGATTCTCCATGGCTGAATCCCAAGGTATGTTAAAAATAAATGCAAAAGATCTCATTTTTAACATCCTGATCTAGGGAAAGATGTCTCTGCCCATGACTGCTCACTTAGATTCAGTGATATTTAGAGGTTAGTGTTAACCCAAAGCAATCTATGGTTTTCTGAAAAAATAAACTTAGTAAAGCAACATTTCTTAGATGCTGTCATTATTTCTGTACCATCTAAGCTTACAAAAAATTTTATGCAAAAAAAAAAACCATTTTGTGAAAAAATACCTGCTGTGAAAAGTATTTTGTGAAGAGCTACCATATTGTTCTGGACCGTGAAAAATTACTGTATTTTTAAGCCTGGCTCTGTCTCATATGACTGCGTGGCTCTACAGTATTTCTCCTGGTACCAGGTTCCAAAAAAGTCTTCAAAGGTGAGGTATCTTAGTTCTGAAGATGATAGTAAAAAAACAGAGTGAAAAACGTGGCTGCTTAGATAGCATATGCTTCTGAAGAGAACTGTGGTAGGAAACAGAATTCAGTTCAGCCTGAAGAAGAGAAGGTGCAGGGGGATCTTACCAATGTATACAAATAACTGAAGGGACAGTGCAAACAGGATAAAAGCTCTTCCCAGCAGTGACCAGTGACAGGACGAGAGCCAATGGGCACAAACTGAAATACTGGACTCTCCCCCTGAAAATCAGGAAACACCTTTTCACCATGGTGGTGACTGAGAACTGGCACAAGCTGCCCAGGAATGCTGTGGAGTCTCTCCTTGGAGATATTTAAAAGCCACTGGAGTGTGGTCCAGGGCAAACAACTCTGGATATCCCCAGCTAGAGCAGGATGGTTGGACCAGACTACCTCAGGATGTTAATTACAACCTCCACCATTTTGTGTTTCTGTGATAATCCTTTCATGATAGAGTAATTTTGCACCAGGAAAGACAAAACAATGCAATAGTAAAAAACCACAGAATTTTTGTCCAGATTTTCTGGCATTTCAAAGCATTTGTAGATCTGGTGCTACAGAAGTACAGCGAGAATATGTTTAAATAAAATATTAATAACTGGGAGATTGAAAAATACAATTTCTACTGCATAGAAATAGGAAAGGTAAGACCCTGTGATCGCAGTCACTAAACTACTGAATCATTACATGTTTCATTTTTCAAGAGGGTACCAGGAGAACAGTCCCTTCTGATACTGCTGCTACTCCTATTTTCTTTAAAAGCATTTGTGGGAAGAGGCCAATTTTCGAAACGAATTCTAGATAATTTATCCCTACTTTTTTGCACATACATGATCACTTTTAAGAAATATGATCAAAGTCTGATATATTAATCTTTCAATAAGAAATTACAGTACAAATAATCTTGCCAGAATAATTTTTAAAAATAGAGAGCAAATAATCAGGAGATAATGTTTTAAGGAATGTAACACCACAGCAAAGTCATTCAAAAGACAAAGGTAATTTGATGAAAACTTTCTAATTGCTAGAAGGCTTTTGGGAATGCTGGAAGATACCAACTTTTTTTACAAGAGATAATGTAAGTCATAAATAACAGAGTTTGCATTTTATCCAATTTTGCTTTTAACATTTGGAAATAGTTTACTTTTACTCAGAAATAATGAAGGAACAAGAAAATTTCTTCCGTACCAACATAGCATATGCTGTTACCATCAATTTAGTTTATTAGAAGTCAATCAACTACAAGTTTCCTCTGTCAAAACTCAGAATTTTAAGATAAACTCTGTCCCAACATCTGAGTAGGTAAAGCTTAAAAGATGACTACTTCTAGACTTTAATTTCTGAGTTCCATCCCTTTGGATGATGTCTTGGATCAAATTCCTTCAGAACAATTGACTTCAACTATGTGGAAATATGCTTCATGCATTTAACTTAGTCAAACATGCTATTTGATATCTCAAAGGAGAACTTTTGGTTTTGCAAATTTTGGAAAAGAGTTATAATAAATTGCAGTAAGAAATGCCTTAGGCCAATATGGCGTTCCTCAAAGCACACTGCAGAGAAAGTGCATTCAAAGCATTCTGCACTAGCAGAGAATGAACAAGTCTAAAGTTTCTCTTAAAGCAAAAGCTATGACCCATTGCCTTGTCAATAATTTCAATCTGACCTCCTTCTACATGTAAACACAAAACAACCCTGTGAAAAGAATCAAGAAAACTTTCAGATCATGCAGAATACTTAAATGCTGTATAGCCCTTCTCAGTTGCTTTTTAAAGTAGATGTAGATTCTGTCTTACTGTAGGAAAAAAAAAAGCACATGAATTCATGACCTCATTCTGGGGGATGGGGCAACAGAGAGGTACATTTCTATCCTTTTCACATCAACTTTGACTCAAAATGAGGCTCTACAACACAGGTGAAGCAAAGAACTTCCAAACCATGCCCAAGAGGCTCTACAAGCAGTGTGCCTGAGAGTGCATTTCAATGCTAATAACATGTAGATTATATAAACATAGCCTTACTGTGTCTGACCTAGCGGGTCATGATGAGAAAATAAAGACAAGAAACAGATGAAAGCTGAGAGAGCTCAAGTATATCAAAAGCATTACTCTTAAAGGGCTTTCCTGTAATAAATAGCATAATGGGAACCAAACAGCCTGGCATAAGATAGAACAAACTCTGGGCTTTCCTGGGATAATGCTCCCAGGAGGGAACAGCAAAAGAAGCATATTCTCATGTCCAAAGACAATGCAGACCACTAATGTTTCAAGGGCTATGAAAGGAACAAAATGTAACAGAGTCTAAAAAGTTGTCCCAAGTGACAAGCCACATTTCTTTGAAAAAAAAAATCATTTGAAAATTATCCAAAATATTTCTTTTTCAAATAAAAGAAAATGCATGGAACAACAAACATTAACAAATGTTGAGTTATAATGCTGTCTTTTAAATGTCTTTTAATGCTGTCTCTGCAGTACACTGAGACATGTTTATGAGGTATGGAAATTTCGTTCTTCAAAATCAATTAGAAATAAATTGCATCCAAAAAGGCAGCCGATTATACATGTCTACAAATTCCCAACATTGAATAATAAATTTTGATGGCCATGAAAGAGTCGAAGCAGGGATGTATTCTGGCATTATCTTTTCCAGCCCAAATGCTGTATTTTTGTTCAAATTCCAGTGTGTGCTACTTACTGTTAAGTTTGTAACTACCATTGAAACACCAGCTCTGTATAATCAAAAAAGTTTGCTGCGAGACTGTCATTCTCACTTGATTCTTACACTTCATCATTTCCTCAAACCACCAGATATAGTACATCTATGCAAGTTATCATCATTCTCTGCAGTTCTATAAATTAATTTCCTATTCACAAGACAGAACTTGTATTGAATCCAGTTGAGACTTAGAAAGGCAGATCTCAGGTATAATATTTTAGAACACAATGAGGCAGAAGGGAATAGCTCTGATTTTTTTCCATAAAGGTCTGACCTTGGAAGCACACTGAAGACCTTTATGAAGACTATGATGGCCCACTTGAAAGCTTACAGAAAACAAACCTCCAGCATTCCAACCTATGCATCCTACCTTGTCTGGGAAAGGCAGCAGAAATGTCAGTACCATGTGAAAAAGACTTTCCATATCTGACCCTTTGTAATAAACTGGATGCAAAATGAGAAAGTAAAAATTCTGTCTTAGAGAAGAATAAAGCCAGGATGATAGGATGCAGCCCTTTGAATTGCAACTCTCTGGATTTTATCCATGTCAGAGTGATCAAATCAATCAATTCTCACTGATCAAGTGAATTACAATGAAATACTTAATTAGATATGTGGCCAGAGTAGCAGGTCTGAATAATATGGTACATATTAAAGGACTAAACTGGGCTGAGTGTTCTTTATTTTACAGATGTATCAAGCAATTTAATTCAGAATGAGTAGTACTGCACCCCTTAACAGATCTAGAACTTCTGTAGGCCAGCAGGGAGGGATTCAAATTTTAGTGTTCAAATTATGGAACACATCATAGGAGGAATTAGCCACCGTATAAGAAATGCTTAGACATCTCAACAACATTATTTGCTTTAGAAACTATTTTTATTGATTGAAAAGGAATTTTAAAATTTCATATTATAATCATGAATATACTTGCAAAATGCAATAATTACTCTAGTCATGAGTTACCAGCAAAAATAACTATAATTTATACATTTTTCCTTGTATTGCTCCTTTCTCTTTCTACATGACTCACAATCTGTTTTAAAGCAACAGCTCTGCAACATGCCTGAGTTCCAGAAATTTTATGCAATATTATTTCTAATATTTGATCATTTAAAATAGTATCTCAGAAGGGCCCTATTTGTAAGAAAATGTTATTTTAACCATTTAAAAAGGGTTTCACATTAGCAAAGCATATAGAACTAAAACCAGCAGACAAAAAGATCGGGTCTCATTGATACTAAAGTGAGCAAGGTTAACTCTGTTTTAGGTTAGGACATAATTTATCCCAGAGTTTTTACTTATTTAAAATAAGTGAATAATATTCAAATAATTGCATCTGAATATGAAATTATTGGTTTGGTACTACAACTGTTGATAGTAGAAATATTATTAAAAGTGAATACTTAAGAAAAACATGTTATTTATACACAGAAATCAAAATAGACCTTTTTGGGCAGAACACTCTAGAAATATTGTTACAAAATACCACAAGAGAAAATAAAGTTCCTGAGGCTGAACTCCCTGGAAAGGGCTATGGATTTTTTTGTTTGGTTGGTTTTTGCTCATCTGTCTCTCAGATACAAAATTAGGACAGCTTGGGAGTTAAAATTGGAGAAAAGAGGATTGTGGGACAAAGGACCATACACAGCCATCTTCCATATTTCCATACATGGGTATAAGACATACATAATATGAGGGAAATAAATTATTTATATACTGGTATATATATATATAAAATTTGTTTATTTCATGTTTACCACAAATACTTTTCCATTGTTTCTACTGAAAATAAGATCATTTGAAACTTGTCATACTTTACATGGTTAATACGTTTCTTCACAACTAACATTTACTTTTCTAGCCAGGGCTCAGAGTGCCATACAGGAAATCATTAAGAAGTATTTTACTGCTTTCCAGCATGTTTACATGAACTAATTTTATAACATACCTGCAAAGATGGAAGAAGCCAAAGAATTATTGCTGTTAGCTATTTTTAATACAATGTAGTCAGCAGATAATTGTGTTTGCCTTAGTGTTAACTAATGCCCCTCCTACTGTGTTTTAAAAGGAAGTGGATCAGCAGGAAATATTTAATTTACAGCAGCTTCTTGCTGTTTATGTGAAAATCAGCTACCAGAATAACAAATGGTTATTTTATGTATGATTTATTTCTTCCTTCTCGCTAAAAATTCCTCTTTCAGAAGAAAACACACATACCAAGAAACAGTGAAAAATATTTTAAAAATACATTAAATGTCAAAAGTTCAATGCTCTTTTTACATATTGTATTCCATTGCAGTCAGACTATTTTAGAGAAATATTTGTGGAAATATTTGTGTCCCTCAAAGCTGTAGCTAAGGGGGAACACAGTTGTACTCAACAATTCTATATCCTAAAAGTTAATACTATTAATTTTTTCAATGTCACTGCTAAGAATGCTCAGCAAGAAATTTGAAAAGCAAAAATAGAAGATTTTTTAAATTTGTTTTTAATTATTTCAGGATACTTGGTTTTGCTTTCTTTTGAGGGACCTGACTTCATTTTCTTTTTGTCTGATTGACAGTACATATCTTCATAAAGACCACCTATAGATGTGCTTACACAAAATTCCATACAGTATTTTCAAGGCCTCTTAAATCAACCCACATCTGTTGGAATGCCAAACAAGAAAACAGGGAAATAAAACAAATAGTTGCCATTTGGTCTCTAGTATAATTTTAATATTACACTGAAGGGTTATTTCACATAGTCGTATTTTCTTACACTTTTAGGTACTGCAACATGCAGTCACTTCATAGGTTTGTCTATCAAAATCACATACTCTAAAACTGGTTGTGAAGTCTAGTGTTTTTAAGGAATTTTTAGTGCAGTAGATAATGGAATTTGGTCAAATATCTGCTTTCATTTCCTGGGTTTGCCTGTTAACTATTTCCCTGGAAAACACAGGGATATCCAACAAAACCAGGACTGGCTAAAGAAAATTATACAAGCGGTTCAGAAGGTTTACACAGAAACAGCTGGAACTCCACTTGGAATCAGTATGACAAAACAACCTGTGAATACTTACTCCTGTAAAATTGGGGAAAAGAAAGCCTCATACTGATACTGAAATTACTTCTGTGATTCTTGTTTATTTCAAAAATGCTTTTATAATTAACAGTATAGATGAGGTTCAGGTTTCCTAAGTTTCACTTATTGGACCTCTTAGATAAAGAACAGAGAGAACAATATATCCAGACAAGGTAAGAGCAAAGCAAGTCCAGCTTCTCTTCCCTCAGGCCTGCTCCTCCTTTTCCATCCTATTCTTTCCCAATGCTCTGCAGTTTATAGGAAGATGAATTTGGCTGGGAACTGTAACATGGCTTTTTTAGCCTCATTTTTTCCCAACAGATCTAGATTTAAAACTTCTGAATTTCATAGCTCTTCCTGAGTGGAGTTTTTTCACACCACACTGTTTATAAAATAATTAGCTAAATTAACTGATCATCTGAGATGCTGCACAGAACAATGTGTGGCATAATAATACCACAAAACCTAGTAGAACCTTTCTTTTGGATACTAATGACACCTTTACTTATATGTTGGTTCACCTGGTTTTAAACTAAACCTAGTCCAAAAAAATTCTCAACTAAAAAACGTGAGGCAAAGTAAATGTTGTAATCTATCCTTACACAATACTTAATAAAACAATAAGGTGCACCAGTAGGATAGCAAACCATCCTGTGTTTCAGTGCCAAAATGAAAACTATTACTTATACTGAAACACTAAGGATGTGGCTGCTGAAAATTAGGAGTTTACTTGCCTTTATAATTTATATTTTCTTGAAATTGTTAGAAGTAAAATGTGGTATGGCAATAACAAATGTCTTGGAAATTGTTTTTTTCTTACACCATTTATATATACTGTATTTTATATATATATATATATATATATATATATATATATATATACATATATATATACTTATTGTAACTATATATATATGATCCCAATTGTAATCATTTGAGCATATTAAAAAATAATAAAACCAAACAAATCAAATACTCTAAGAAGAAAATATTTTTTAGGCAAATTAATACAGCTGGGAGAAAAAAAAATACCACAAGAAAAGCTGGGCCTGAAGTAAGCAACTGACTTGACTGCTAAAACACTGCTATATCAGAAACAAACTATTTTCTCCTCACAAAGAAAGTATTAAACATTTCACATGTGTTATATGACTTGTATATAAGTAATTTCTGATGAGACACTCCTCATAAACGAGGAGATCCATGTGTCTTACTTCCCCACAAGAACTGTTTCAACAGAGTGTTTTAGCACACTTTTCCTTTAAAAAGATTGCATAGTTTTGTGAAATATCATCAAACACCCATAAGTCTCACCATTTCAAAAAGTGAAATATTATTTCCAGACATATAATTTCATGAAAGAGTTAGTGGCTGGAAATTGACCATGGGAAAATAATAATTTCACTATTTAGCAATAATTATAATACTTAGCTTGTTCTGCTAGTGTTATTTAACAGGGAAATAATTCCACAATTCCACTCTGAAAAACAGCTTTTCTATTTTCAGGAACTGTGTTGCCTAAATAGCTCACAAACTACTCTAAGTTATGTAGACCCTTAAAGAATTAATTACTTTCACTGATAAATGAGACACTGAAGGCAAAAATGGCCTGTCCTATGACCCAATAAGAATTGTATCTGCTGTTGTTTTCATTAACATAGCTTGGATCAGAAATTAAAACCTGGTAAAAATCACAATGAAAATCTAACTAATTAGAAATAGCAGTAAATCACTTAACGAGGAGCAGATGTGATTTTGGGGATAAAAATGAAAATATTTCTTACTTAAGAATTAACTTCTTAATAAAATAACATTTAATAAAATAATTTATTGTTTTATATTTTATTTTTATGTTCATTTATGTTTAATTTATATTTAATAGAATAATATACTTAACTTCTGAATAAAATAATTTTTTATTTACTCTGAAGATCCTTGCAATTTTTAACTATTACCTTATCTGTGTCTTCTTTTTCAAAATTGTTTATTATAGGGATATTGCAACGACAATGACCTTCTTCCTCTCAACAGTGTTGTGAAATATTTGGGTTATATACAAGGGGTTAGTTTTCAGTGCATTTCTACAGCATCCCATGCAGCAGGCTTTTTGATGCATTTAATACATTAATGAAAATTTACTATTATCTATTAAGATTCTCTAAATTAGTGCACACTAAGGAAAATCAGGCAAATTTATTGGGATATTTCCATTGATGATAGATAAGTAATCATTAAAAAATACTAACAGATCACCTTCAGTCCAGAATCACAAATCAACCAAACAATAAATGTGCTTACACTTAAAATCTAAAGCAACTTCTTGATTTGTCAGCCTGTGCATTGAAGTCAGCTTGAGGAGTTACTGCCCACATCAAATATTAAACATCTGTGCACAGCTAAGATTCCTCCTTGTAAGAAACTTAATATAAGCCCTGCAAACAAAGAAAAACCTATGTTCCTCACTTCAACCTGTACCTACATAAATATATGCATTTCTCAGAAAGGCTCTGTTTCAATAAAACTTAATTGTGTCTAATACCCTGTCTTATACATAAACCAGCCAGGTTTCTTTTCTTTTCTCAAGCTCTTCTCTATCCTTCCCCAAATTTCATGAATTTCAGATACTATCCACCTTGTTAGAAACATCTTTGGGCATTTGCAGACACTCACAAGAGAAATTCAGTAGTCACCCATACTTGTTTTTCAAATGCCTAGAAGGACAAGAAGTCCTGAAGTTTATACTTAGAAATTCTATCAAATGAAAATGCATTACTGTTCTCCAGGTCTGTTTATTGCAAGCCTTCAGTCACTCCAATATTACTGTTATAACAATAATTATTACTTTCCCTTCTTAGAGTACTAACAATTATATATTTAGGAGAGTCTGCTTTATATGTCATTATAATTTATCTGATTCTCTCAGCCTTAGAATATTGTTCTATTAAGTTCTATTGTGAGTGCAGCCAATCTGCAAACCTGTTACTTATCAGTAATACTGTATTTAACAACCACAGCTCTTGTGTTCACATGTAATTTAGGAAATAGCAATTTAAATATTTTCAACATGTAATTTTAACTTATTTAAGGTGATACTAATTTTATGCCTTTTTGATATTCGTTTTTCACAATATATTTGAACTCTTTGCAAGTTCAAGTGAACAAGGAGTCCCATACAGTCATATGTAAAGTCCTGCATTCATTTAATAAGCAATTTTTATCAAATGATTCTGTGTGAAGAGCAAGCATGTTTAATTAAGAGCAGCAGAAACTGCTACAGTAAATTCCAGGTTTGGATTGAGGCTTGTACTAGTACATTTTGCATTTTTTAACAAGAAGTTAAAGAAGGATGAGACCAAGTTGTCGATTATTTTTAAAACATCTATACTGAGAATATACTTCAGATAAACTAATATGCTTTAGTGCTGGCTGCTGTATATCCCCCCAAAACATTTTTCTATAGGGCAAAATGGTGCACTAAAAATCTGCTGAAGCAATATGCTACTATTTAGCAAGTTCAACATCTAAAAATTGAGTAGGTAGTATTCCTGTAGCCTCTACTAGATCACTGTAAAACCCACCAATCTGGCATGATTTAACATGACACATAAAAGCTGCTGAGAATGGAACAGCAACAGTACTACAATTTTAAGGTTATATAATGTACATTATACACAAAACCTCACGTATCTTCAGCATTGAAACAGCTTTCTTTTTTTATAACTATTTCCACTTCAACTCAAAACATGAAGCTTTCTAAATCCTCTCTTTAAAGACTAAAGTAATTCAGTATTCATCACAGACATCTACTCTAACAGACAAATCCAGATGAACTTTGTACTTTCACTTCAAATTTGCCCTTATAGAAAGAAATTATGTAATGGCATACTATTACGTTTCACCTCATCATTTTTCAAACATCAAGTAAATGTTTCCTAAACCCTTTATATGTTCAAATAAATGATCATAAATATTCTGCACCAAAATACTCCAGATAAAAAAATTACAGGCACGGATTAAGTACCATAGTGCCCATTTGCACTTTCATTACTTAGAAGCCAAAGACAGGCTTTTGCAGTTAGATTCTATACCATATTTTAATGTTCTTGAATCAGGTGCCTAGCAAAAAATTAGTATAATTGTTATTGAACACCTAAGAATATTGTATTCTCTTCATACATTTCTATAAAACCCTGTTGATTTAATTTCCTTAGATCCTAAAGATTCATGACAATTCATCAGTTTCAACTTTCTTCTGGAAACTACCAATATATTTTTCTCAAAATAGTGCAGTAATTAAATAAATTTATATCGAAATTGTACTAGATGACAGTCTATTAATCCATCTGTCAAAGACTGCTTATCCATTTTAACTTTGATCATCTAGGTTAAGATTTCTCTTAAAGGTTACAGTTAATTCAGTCTTCTGAATTTTACCTTGTGTGCAATGTCAAGAAATATTACCGCAGTAATCAGTAGTTCTGTGTTTGTAAAGTGAAAATGCTCCTAAACTAAAACAAACGAACAAAAAAACCAATCTATGTTTATCTCTCCATTCATGCTTTCTTTTCCTCAAGTCATACTAACTTTTAAATTGTTCAAATAACACAAAAACAAGTGAAATGACATCAGAAAAAAAGAAGTGATATAATGAAATATTTAAGATGCAATATTTTTAAGCTAACTCATTTTCATTTCTTATTTCCTCTATCTGTTTAATAGAAACCTCTTTCTTCATTATTTACTAATTAATGAAGTCTGGAGAGATATGGAAGGTTAAATACTTTTCCTCCTTTTTTCTACATTGAATAGTAAATGTAAAGCATAGAACTTAGACAATATTTTTGTTAAAAAACCCCAGTCGTCCTCATGCCAGAGTCACTTCAAGCACTGGCCCATCTACTCCTATGTTTTGTATAACTAATAAAATCAGTACCATTGCTATTCTCTATGTCTGCTCATCTTTCTTAATGATTTTTTCTCTCTTCTGATAAAACTTGGCTCAAAAAAACCCCAATACTTCCCTGTCTACAACGGGTTTCCCACATAAAATAGAAGTGCAGGATTTTGCCTTTTAAAGTGGCTACCAGTATTCAGCATATGGGGCTTTTTTATTCTTAGTTCTCAAAGCACAAAGAAAGAAATGCTTATTTGAAAATAGACTGCCTAGGACTTAATTCAAGCTGAAATAATCTTGACTAAATAACAAACTCTGTTGTATTATAAAAATAAGATAGTATTTCCAACACTTCATGGCTATAAAATGCCATCATTTACAGATTATCAAGGCAGGAGGGCAGGCAGATTTCATTTTGTAAGGTCTTTTCCTGGTAAGTATAGAAAATGAAGATAAGTGCATTGTACATAGCAAGCTGAGAGGAGAGGTTAATGTTATTTCAATTCTTTTGCATGTTTGAGGGATTTCTTTTATGTATCCAAATTTTTAAAAATAAGCAGAAGAATATCAAGGCCAAAAGGGACTATAACTACATTAGCACAACCACACTTCCTCTGCAGGCCAAAGAATCTCCTGCTATTACATCAAAACTAAATATCTTTGTAAAGATTCCAAGTAATGACAATCTTAATCATGTGTTCCAAAGGTTAGTTACCCTCATTGTTAAGAGATATCCACATTTTTTATTAGTCTGGATTTGTCTACATTCAGTTTCAAGCTTCTGAACCTTATTACATTCTATAACGTTTAAGGCCATTAAATACTAGAAATCTCATTTTCATGCATCTATTTGTGGACTCTGATCAAATTACATCTGAATCCTCACTCAAACATATTGAACAGATTGAGCTTTCTAAGCCTCTCATCATAACCCACATTAGAAGTAGCACACAAACATTCCTATAGCTATTTCTGAATATTTTTTCAATAATTTCTCTTTTTTTTTGAAATATAACAACCATTACTGAAAGTAATATTACAGCAAGTCTAACTTATGCCATTTGCCAATGTTTTCCTACTTCTCTATTCCTATATCTATTTTATATCAGCAAACAGTATAGAAAAAAAAAGTGATCTACACACACACCTGAACACTTTATTCCAATCTCAGAGTACGAAATATCTAAAACAATTTCTGGAGAAAATAAACAATTAAATATATGAGGGTGAATGGAAAATGAGATAAAATGACACGACTCGCAAAGCAATCCTGCTAGAATGACTGGATATCTTCAAAAAAGGAGCAAATTTTATGAACAAATAAAAAGCAGAATAGTATTTGTCTAGATCTCTGTAACACTCCACACAAAAAGTTTTACATAAAATTGTGGTTATTGCTGCAATTGTAAGAAGTAAGGTACTGGCTGTGGAGGGGACTTCAACTCCTATGAGCCAGACCTCTGCCCCAGAGTGAAGTTAGTAGTAGAGTTCCTCAAAGATCATCTTTGAGAACAATCTTATTTAATATTTTTAAAACTCCCTGGCATAAAAAGTAGGAGTGATGTCAATGTCTCCTAACCATGTGTCAATACAGAGAACTGAACTAAGACAAAGGAAAAACCGGGTGACTCAGGGACTGGAGTAATGGAAGTGTCATGACATTTAATAATACGAAGTATGAGGTTGGGGCACAGGCTCCGTGCTCAAGGCTTCTTAGCAGTGTATACTAAATTGGATTTTGATGCCCTCAAGGAGAGGATAAAATTACTTATTTTCTCAACATGAACAGGCTTCAAAACTATATTTTGTGGTGATGACAGAGGAACCAGGACAAGAACATCTTCCCTGAGAAGTTTGTGTTGCTAAGCTAAGCAACATCCCTTACCACCAATAGCAAACAGCCATGGTCCCACTGCCTTCTGCACAACCCTCTCTCTGTCTTGGGGATGAAGCCATGCACCCTGTCTGAGGAGAAGAACCAAAAGCTACTGGCAGATGCAGAAAAGTGAAATGTGCACACCCCAGGTGAAAAGAACTTCAAAAAGCTTCCCAGTCCCAATAATATGTGGCTATGAGACTTAAACCACCCAGCCCTTTTAGCAGCAGGGACTAGCTTAATCTCTTAAATCCATCTTCCACTCCCCCATATTGAAATAAAACCTTTTCTCTTTTGTTATCTCCTCTAGCAATCAAGCAGACAGTGTTGGAGAAAAGGTGTGAGCAGGAGGGGACCAGTACACAGCCAGCATAGCAGCAGTCATGAAATTAATGCTCATGTGATCTTGGCACCCTGAGCTGCTAAGAGAGGATGAAATATGGGAGCAATTCTGTACCATGATGATTCTGCAGACACATCAGTCTGTCATCATACACAACTATTTGTGCCTAAATCTAGTTCTGTGACAGTTCCTCAGAAACTAATACACTGAAAACCTATTAGGGAAATGAAGATCATAACATATTAGTCAGTCTCAGGACAACTGAGCCACCAATGTGATGCAACCCTACAAGGCAAACATGACCTTAAATCAGAAATGATCATTTCAGTAGAGTAAGAGAAGACTTTATGTTATTTTACATTCCACTAATGAGTCCCTGTATATACTGTTACATGGAATTCTGGCAACTTATATTAAAGAAAAATGGATTCAAACTGGGACATGTGGAGAACTGTTACTAGGGTGATAAGAGAATGGAAATTTCCCTCTTTTGTAAGATCAAAGTTAAAGAAAGTGATGGCTCACTACCTTTTTTCCTTACCTCTAATTCCACATTTTGTTTTGGCTTCTACCTCAAATGCACCATTCTACAAGCCCTAATGCTCCTGTACCTATGCAGTGAACTGAGTCAAGGGACTCATAAATCAATAAAAACCTTTCAGTCATCAGTTTCTTGATGGGATTTCTTTTCTGAGTATGTAAGTATATGGTGGCACACATAAAATAAGGCCTAAAGCTAAGAATAACAATGCAAATTTATGATGCAAGTGCAGATCATTGTTTGCTAATAAACACATGTTGAAAGGAAACACTGAGAAGGAACATAGATGTTTAAACATAAGAACAACACAAGCTTGGAAAAAATAGTTATGCATCTACTAGAAGCCACATTTCAGACTGGAAATCAGAAATTTTAGCTATCACAAAAGTACAATTGTAGTTCCAGTTACAGGGACAGAGGTATAACCTGTTTTTACAGTACAGCTACTGTCTGCTAGCACTTTAGAAGTTCTTTTTCAATCCCATATTAAACAACTGTTCCATATTTTTGATAATAAGTATGTATTTAATTGTGTTGAAGTGTAGTATTTTTTTAAATTTATTTCCAGGAAGTCAGAGATTAGTAAATTAATAAATAAAAAAGTAGTACCACTTGTACATCTGGACAAAGTGAAACATCTGGAAATGCTACTAATAGTAGCAAGGTAAAGAAACTTCAGGTGGGGTGTAATTTCTCAAAGTTCCAAAATTACTCTAACAGCTTGTTTCAAAGAATTGCCTCCTATATGTGGTGTGAGACTTTCAGATCTTGTACACCCTCAGACCCATAGCCATATTGTGACCTGATATTTAACAGAATCTGGTACTTAGTATTTTGGGTTTTTTAAACTTATCCACCTGTCTATATGTCCAAAGCCATTATTTGGTTGCAAAAAGATGAAGTATGCAAAAAAAATGTCTAGGTAGTTAAAATACTCTTTTTTTTAAATAACCAAAAAGCTCCAAAATATAGGTGATCTGTTTTCATGAATGTTAAGTGGGAGTTTAATCTTAGAGGGGGAAAAACAGGAGGCAAATCTTTGATGCCAGTTTTGAGCATGGTTAGAGCTCATGATTTTGCATGAGAGACTTGACATACTGTGGAGTCTTGCAACACATCAACCTGCAGGAATTGGATTATATTTAAGCATACATGGTAACTCTTACTTTTCATACCAATGAGTTGTACTGTGGCAGCTCCTTTGGGAGTCTCTGCTGGGAGCAATGAACGTGCTCTTCTTTGCTTGTTTGTTTTAGCATTCTTTGCATTGAAAGAGTTACTGTGGGATTTAGTTTTCTGACGACTTGATAGAGAGTGACTATTAGATACCAGAAATATGCCTTGATACAATTATAAAGAAATTCTGAGACATTTAATTAAATTGATACATATTTCAAGGGTTAGCTGAATTACACTGTTCAACATAATCACACAAAACAAATATTTTACATGCCACTTGTTAAATAACATTCATATGTGACCACATAATTCTGAACTATGCCTAAACACATCAAAACTCTCTAAGAATTTTTCAGATTTTACACCTGATCCTGCTTTCTTGCCCCTCAAAACATGCCCCCTTTGTGCCTCACAGTTTTGCACATTTCAAATATCTACTTTTAAAATACAGAATAATACACAAAAAAGGGCATGAGAAAAAAAGAAAAATATGAAAAAACAGTAATATGAAAGAAATTCAAAACTCAAATAGTATTTACAAATACAATTGATTTTATGATACTTTAAAATACATTATTACAATCTTCTAGTTATGCTTTTAAATTTTTTTTTCTGTCCTGAAGAACATTGGAATTGTTGTGATGGAGGGGTTCCAGTTGTTTTTTCAAAGTACTTTAAGAGCTACAAATCTAAAATTGGTGGACATTAAAAAAAACACAGCTAGGAGATGCAAAAACTATGAACCTAATACCTTGCTTATCATCTCTTTTAATCAGAATATTAGAGATTCATATTTTACAGAAATTTTATAATTTCTGTAGAGATCTCACTCTTCACTTGAGCATTACTACCTTTTTGATCCTGTAGTACTGCCAAAAAACATTTCAAAACCAATACAGGCAGAAGACAAATACATCTGACAAACAAAATAAATTATATTATATTCGTTATTTGTAAGATATATGTACTCCTTACCTTTGATATATTAATACAGGTGCTGTAATTGATTTATTATGTCACAATAAACCAGTAAAATAAACCATTTCCTCACACTTTTCAAATTACTTCCATTTTAGATGTGTAGATCTGTGGTTCTCTGTTATTATTTTTAATGAATAGCAAACATCATACCATTAATGAATAACATATAATAAAAATATGTTTGCATGTCTCATTCATTGCTAAAACATCACCTTCCCCTCAAAGGGACACATTAAGTCTGTTTATTTTTTGGAAATTCTGCTATGTGGCAAACTACTGACAGGCAGTTGTCATCACCAAAAAGGTCAGTGGATTTGGAGCACTTGTCTTTTTGTAAAAGCAAAATGTATTAAGTTTGACAACACTTTTAAGCACTTTGCACAGGTTATCCAGAGAGCAACTTCTCTGTGGTGCCAGGGATTTTTGTGGCCCCTCCCCATCTCATTACAAAATCTGGTAAAGATGCCACTGTTTGAAGGCTCGTTTTTGTCAGGTTATAACATTGATGCCGTCCCGTAGCACACTGTGCACTCCTGGCTCCAACTACTTTGCTGCAATAGCTTACCTCTGAGTGGGGCTGTGAAGGAGTTTCATGTGCAGGACTCTCTCTGTAGCTTTAGTCTAGAATCCTTTTTTTATTCCAGTCAAAGCAGCCACTTCATCAGTGGCTACATTTGCACAGCTTTTCCATTAAACATCGGTTTCATCAAAGAAACTGTTTCCTGTTGACAATAGCTCTTCTCCAGTACATTTGGATCAGTAATTGTCTTAATGCTAGTTTCTTCAAATCTTCAGCAGTGTCTTCTATGCATCTTTCAACTGTATTTACTGACAAGAGTGCATTTTAGATTGCTGCTATATTCTTCTACCTGTGTTATTTCAGTGATTTTTATTGTCATGGGAATAACAATTGTTTCCTCAATATGGTATGTGGTCTTTTGCTATTATCTATGACTTTTATCATTAAGTTTTGCAAAACGCTGGATTGAGCAGTATGACTGAAAACATCACTGAAAAATATTTGTGAAGGTCTGTCTTCATGTTCTAATGTGTAGCTTTCTAAACATCTGGCTAACCATAGTGGCTTCATACCACCTTTAGCTGGTATCTCAAGACACAATACACATTTTGGTGAACTTCATTAACAGCGGTTGTCAGGTCATAGGGTCATAGAATAAAAGAATGATAGTTCCAACCCCCCTGCCATAGGCAGGGCCAACTTTACTAGATGAGGTTGCTCAGAGCTCCATCCAACCTGGCCTTGAACGCTTCCCAGGGATGACATATCCACCACTTCTCTGGGCAACTTGGTCCAGTGCTTTGCCATCCTCCCAGTGAAAAACTTCTTCCTAATATCTAATCTAAACCAACCTTGTTTCAGGTTTAAGCCATTCCCCTTTGTCCCCTTTGCCGCCTTTGTAAAAATTCCCTCTCCGTTATTCCTGTGGGTTCCCTTCAAGTACTGGAAGGCCACAATTAGGTTGTCCCAAAACCTTCTCTTTTCCAGGCTGAACTAACTAAATTCTGTCAGCCTTTCCTCACAGGATACTTGAGTCTTCATAATTTTTAATGTGTTTGATCAACTTATTGTCAGATCCAATCAGATCACCATTGGTTTTGATGTTGTGTGGCTGACAAAGAAGTCACACTTGGAACAGAAGTATCAGCTCTACCATTTTCTTGTTCCCTGCTTGTGTTTAGAATCATCTTCAATGACAGTTTCTTTGCAGGAATCTTTTAAAGACATTTGTCCATTTTGTGAGGGTTAATGTAATCAAAACTAGTTAATACAGTCTGTAAATTCAGTTAAGCCCTTGCCCTTCTATTTAGTATATATTTTGATTCTGTGGCATTTTCATTCCAAGTCTGATTCCTGAGTATGCTTTCACTTTTTTGCCTTTTTCTTTTTTCTTTTTTTTTTTAAGATGCTCTATGCTACTCCTAATTTCGGCTTCTTTGGCTCACCTTAACTTTTTTCCTGCCTTGATTCTAGTCCAACAGTGATCACGGAGCCCAGTTGCCTATCATAATATCTACCTACAGTTGTTTGGTATTGTGTGGAATTTGACAGTGCGAAGCAAAAAATGGAACTTTCACAACTATTAAGTGTGTTTAGAGCTGTTGCTTGAATGCAGCATCAAACAAATTGAACACTGCAGTAATTTTCTATATATTTACTGAGACATGCAAACTCCCTGGACATCTGTAGGAAATCCAGTATAGACCTCTCTCTTTCACTAAGAATATTGTTCAACTCTCATAATGTGTAATTCAGGGAGCATCAGGCCTCTGACTAATGATAAGGTTTCATCAGGTAGAGTGACATGTGTGCTATGGCATTACCTAAGCTAAAATGTGGATTATTTTCCTATAGTTTCTAAAATAATAAGTTGTCACTTATAAAAACTAGTGATTCTGAATCTGAAAAAAAAATAAGCATAAAAGAGAATATAATTTAAAATTAACCTTTTTGGTAACTATTTCTAAATTTGTTACAAGTCCCAATACTAACATGTATTAGGACTAAAGTCTTCAATATTAGACATTACTTTAATAAAACAATAATAAAATCTACTTGTAACTGGCATACAAAAATAAAAGGCTTCTAGATTCAATATCTACTTTATGGCTTCTGTTCAAATCTCATGTCCTTTTGAGATTTCTGGTTTCATAGCTTTAAAGAAGCCTATCTGAAATCCTCTGTATTGGTAAAAGAGCACTGAACTGAAACTTAGTAACTTGATCAAAAAATCTGCCATGAAGGATCAGATATTTTTGGGATCATGCTTTTCACTTTTTGACAAGAAAAAGTGAATGCCTGTAAGTTTTTGGCTCCTAAGCTTAAGCAGATGTTCACATCTGAAAACAGAGATTATCTTCAACATATTCAGAGCACTCTTGGATTTTGCTGTACCCAGGTACCAGGACTTGCACCTGAAGATACCCAGCACTCCTCAAATGAAGTGGAAAGACCACTACAAAAACATGGACCCTTGTACTTTGTATTTTTTGGACAGCATTATAACTTGATGGTTCCTATTCAACACAATATTCACCTTGACTGGGACATGGTTCCATCATGCAGGACCAGGCACACAGCTGTTGGACACTAATGCAAGTTCCATTAAAGCCTTCTGAGAGTAGCATTATCATGATAGTTTGCTGTTGTCCAAGGTCTTTCCCCTCAGAATCCTGAAAAAAATCTGTCTTCTGCTCCGTACCACCCTTTAGGAGTGGAGCTCCTCATGAACTACAGCTTACCAGTGAACAGTGAGAAATAAATCAGCACCTTAAGAGAGTTTTGAAACTGGAGAGACTCAGTCAATGGGCGAATTAAATTCCTGAGCATATCTTATTGAAGGAAATTTACCATTAAGGGTTACTTCTGTATATTGTTGTTTGTGGAATTAGCATCCTCTGATTATAAGCTTACCAAATCTTTAACAAATCTCAGGGTCACTGAAATAAACATTTGAAAGTCAAATGTTTGTCTTAAATCCTATTTCCAAGTATGATTATATTGTAAACTGGTATAATCAACTGAAAATTCTATTTTTGCCAGCTTAATTTCAATCTTCTTTTTATTTTAGAGGAAGAACTCAAAAAGAAGGATGGGAATTCTTCCTTCAGTGGCACTGTTCTTGAAGACATTCATAAAAAATAACTTGAAAATGTCCTCAGTTAACTCAGTTAACTTTAGCTGAGTTAAACCTCTTTGAGTGTGATGTTACCTTGAGCAAAGTAAACTTCAATGCAGAAGATGAAGGGGGCAGAAAATTTGTGGTGATAATTCTTAGGGAACCACCATTATTAACAAGGAAACTACATTCCTTCAAAGACCTCAGTAGATGTTAGGTAACAGCTATAACCTGCACAGAACATAAGGAGGTATAAGTTGTTCTCCAGTTAAGCACAGGAAAAATGTTTAAAACAAAAGACGAAGCATAGAATTTAAGCAGAATTTCTGATTAAGGTGCTGGGTGAAGAAGAGACATTAACTCTCCCATGGGTACTCTGAATATTTTGATTTGTGATTCTGCAGTTAAGGCACTAGTATGTAGAATAATTCAAATCCAGGACAGGAACTTCATTCAGACTTACCAGTGAAGATGCAGCAGATAGGTATGTACCTAATATTTGGATAACTCACCAAGTTTTTCAGGAAAATAGGATAGAATGCTCTGTGAGAGCCCAACATGTCACCTTAATGAAAGTCAAACTGATACATCCAGCATCCAGATAGAAAGCATAAGCACCCCATCCAGATAGAAAAATGTCAGTAGTAATGAATTTTTTTTTGAAGTTTGATATCTTTAAAACATTGGGAAAATGAAATTATACACACAGGTTGATGCTAAATGAGCTTTCAGGATTTCAGAACTTGAACTATTCGCCCAAAACCCAGAAAAAAACTTCACTTTCAGAGCACAGGGATCAAACACAATTCCAAGGAAAAACCAAACCAATCACCCAACCAACCAGGCAAAAATACATGCAGAAAAGTACTGCCATTTTTCCTTCCAAATTAACTTGCACCAAAAAATAATCTTCCTATTTGATTTCTTTTTCTGAACATTGAAGTTATGTAACTGGGATAGATAATGTCATGGCTGAGGAAACATCCACAATGAGAGTGTAAAGTCTGTACCAGATGAGTTTTAGGATACAGTGCTGGGATGATGGTACTAGTATGGAAAAAATGGATCTATGCAATGCTGCTGAATCACTGCTTTGAAAAAACATTATTCTTCAATGATACTCCAGGTGATGGGAATACTGAATCATATCTTATCATAGAGAATGAATATAGATGTAAAGATTATTACTTCCACTCAAACTCCCTGAAGTCATCTGCAAGTATCTTGACAAAGAAATCAGGTTAATACAACCTTGAATTTCTGAAAGGCACTTAGTCCCTCACTATGGATTCTTAAGACAAGTAAGAATGCCATGGTTTATGGATCCTCAGATGACTAAGCCAATGACCAAAAAAGGAAAAAAAGAAGGGTAAAAGCATATTTGGACTGTTTTCTCAGTAATGACTTTTCACTAATGCAATCCAAAAATTGGTCTTTTTTTGTGTAACATGCATAAATTTTCTGGAAAACTGAGTAAACACCAAGGGGAATCTCTAAGTATGCTCTAATACTGATACTAACTTGTTCCAGAAAGAGGAAAGGCATGGGGATAAGGGACTGAAAAACAACACCAACAAAGCAACCAAAAAATTGCAAAAAACCTTACACACCTTTCTAGACCTGTCTGGGCAATAAAAAAACAGATGAAATACAGGGTAAATTAAAACTTAAAAGTGATTAATATGGGAAAAATAATTTACCTTTATAAAAATGACAAGCTGAAAATTTGACATTTAAACATGACCTTGAAGTTATGACAACTCTATGAAAACATTGGTTCAATGTTCAGGAGCAATCAAAAAAAGGAAATCAAGTATTTGGAATTACTAAGATGGAACAGAGGAACACATCACCATGCCACCACCTGATTTCACAAAGCTCCCAAATCTTACAGGCTGCATGCTTTTTGGTTCTGCGAGCACAAATGGAACAAAAAAAGAGAGCGGTAACAAGGAATCAAGGTAGAGAACACCTTTCAAGTACTGCAATGTAAGGTAGAATTCTTTACCTTAAAAAAGGAGTGTCTGAAAAGATCATAAAATGGAGATACACTAAGTCTTGACTGGCATAGGGAAAGTGAAGAGATTTTTTATTATTTCCTATTTCGCTGTGTTCTCACAAAAATACAGACAATAGGGGAAGCAGTTGCTTAAAGGAGAAAAGCATAACAGTACAGCTGTGAAGGAAGCCCAATGAATGCTTGCCACAGAGCAGACAAAGTATTTTGACTACCGACAGAGTCGGTAGTCAAACGGAGAGCAAATTATAAAGGCAGTTGAAGACAGAAATACTTGCCATTAGGAAATGAATACTTTTCCGCAGACAATACTGGGAGGGGGTGGTGTGAGATGCTCCTCGCGAACAGGGCAGGGAAGGCAGTCGGTGGGGTGAAGCCGAGCTCCGCACCCGCAGCTGGGCTGTGACATCTCGTGGTCACACGGTCTAAGTGCAGTCCAGGACACCGCGCTGCAGAGCACTATTTGTTTTGCCTTCGATATTAAAAGCAGAGACCCTGAAGATTTGATCAGTGGGGCAGGCAGAACAAAATCAGAAGAGTACACTACTTATAGCTCTCTATATAGAAATGGGTATTCTTCTAAAATTTAAGAAGCGAGGTTATTAGTGATATATGAAAGAGAAAGTTGACTCAAATGCTGTGCGATCATTAAAACAGACATGCTTTCATTAGCACTGTTAAATGTGACTTCAATTATTGAGGAAAACAGACTAAATTTTAAACCTAATCTGAATCCAAAAAAACCACAGACCACCTGAATAACGCTCCCTCAGCTGTGAATGGAATTGGATTTGGGCTTCATGACACACAAACCGTATGGTTCTAGTAGACACCAGGACATGAAGTCTTAAAGACCCATGCCTCAGAAACAAAAGATATCTCTTTACTTGAAAACCCGACTGGAATGCAACTTCTTCCTAACCTTTGTTTTGGCTCTGTGCAGCTTTGAAGAGCAATTCAACTCACCATGGCTAAAGCAGTACTGAAATTTTATTTTGAGATCCTTACAAGAAAGAGGTATGTTGAATTTCTCACACCTATAGTACAAGATTTTAAGTCTTACAGATACTTTCAGTCGCCTGCTTTTAGGTTTGCAAAAAGATTGAATATTTAATTTTAAAGGCAAATCATAATTACAGGATCACAGAATATGCTGAGTTGGAAGAGACACAAAAGGATCATTGATTACAGCTCCTGGCCCTGTACAAAACCATCCCCAAGAGTCACAGGATGTACCTGAGAGTATTGTCCAAATGCTTCTTGAACTCTGTCAGTCTGGTGCTGTGACCACTTCCCTGGGGAGCCTGAACCAGTGCCCAACCCTACAAAGTCTGTGCTGAATTTCATTGCATAAAATATATTGGATAACATGGTCACTAAGATACCTATTCAAGTGAAAATTTCTAATATCAAAAAAATTTAAAATACTCTACTTATCAAAAAATTTTAATCAGAAAAACAGTATTTCTTGAATAAAATAGGAATAAAGTAACAGAAGGTGTTTTTAAAAATCCACACTATTTTATCTACTTACAGTCATTTAGATTTGTTGAATTTCTCCTATTTTATCTGCTTACAATAACCACAAAAGAGTTCACTTCTTTAGAAAGTCCCATACAACCTTCTTTAATGTTTTTTTTTCCCCTGAAATCTCAATTAGTATTTGGTTTAACAGCCTAGAGTAAGCTTATATATGACAAGAGCTCAGTTGTGTTGAAAATCATATTCATAAACTTTTTAGGCAAATTACAATCTTGGCAAGAATATAATATGAACAAAATAAAATGAGCATAAGTAATGCTCCCTTGTTATAAAGTTGCAAGTATGCTTTTCCTAGACCAGAATTAAATACATTCATGTGAAATACAACAAAGTGAGGATTAAAGTCTCCCATTTCTATTTTTTTAAGTAATAAATATGCAGTCTTCAGCAACATAAACAAAGTGCATTCTGAGCATTTCAGAAGGAAAAATTTAATTCTCAGCAACAGGATGAGGTCATGCAACAGAGTTACTGCTGTGAAAAGGATTGCAGTACTATGACTGTGACAGTGTTCACAGGGGTTCTTGGAAGAGGGAAGAGACGAGAATGTTGACTCCATGTTTCAGAAGGCTTGATTTATTATTTTATTTTATATATATATTACATTATAACTATACTAGAAAAGAATAGAAGGAGAAGTTTCATCTCAGAAGGCTGGCTAAGCTAAGAATAGAATAGAAAAGAGTGATAACAAAGGCAGCTGGCTCGGACAGAGAAAGAGAGCCAGCTTTGCCGTGACTGGTCACTAAATCCAAACATCCACATGAGACCAATCATGGATCCACCTGTTGCACTCCACAGCAGCAGATAACCATTGTTTCCATTTTGTTTCTGAGGCCTCAGCTTCTCAGAAGGGAAAAAATCCTAAGAAGGGATTTTCACAAGAGATGTCTACGACACTATGACCTTTCATAAAACTCTTAGTCAAGGCATAAGTAAGTTAAGAGGTAAGACAGAAGTACCCAAACAAGAGGCCAGAGAAACTAAAGATATCTATAAAATAAATAATGTGACTGTATACATACAGAAGGAGGGGGGCTATTTTGCTCTGCTACCACTGTTTTGTCCCACACATAAAGTTGTACAACACACACATTTCCAGAGAGCATCTTGACTTACAAAGTCATTTATACTTGGTCTAGCATGAACTAAGCCATGATAAGGATCAGGCAGCCTTTTCTCCATATGGGAAGGAGATACTGTTGAAAGGTGGGAAAATGTCAATGCTGCTGCTGTCAGATCTGTACAGAAGAAATCATCATGATACATTGTGATTCACTGTGCATCTGTCTGATTAACTCTGCAATTGACAGAAACTCACAAAAATAAATCCAGCACAAAACCATTCATGACCAAGTTTCCATCCACTTCTATTTGACAGCGAATACTTCCTATCCATTAGGTCATATTTTGTCTACAGGTAGATCAAGGCCCCTCCTGAACAGCAAGCTTAGTGTAATACCACGACCTTAGCAACACTTGTGAAATCTTGAAACTTGTAGCTGACACATGCTGGTAGGGCTCTACATGCCTTTGGCAAAGCTGGCATCAGATGTACTTGAGAAGGTAAACATCAGTCCCAAGGTGCTACCAGAATGAAAATATATATACTCCCATATGTTCATTAAAACACAGCTCTCTTATTTGTGCCTGCTGCTGGAAGGTGCACCTCTTGCTCAGGTTTGAGGGAGGACAGAGTTCTGCAACACTTACATAAAGCTGCTTTTCATACCCCAACCCTCTTGGTCTGGGACAGCCACTCCAACAGGGAGATCAGATGTGTCTAATGATCAGCACAGATGGATGTGAAAATTGAAATAAAGTCCTGAAGCATGTCATCTTGGAGTTCTCACAAGCAGATGGTTCTGAGGACTTTTGGAGGAATGCTCCACAGACCCCATGTATAGTGCCCATTTGGAGCTAACTTTGCTGCCATTCAGTGCTCTAGGTAATCACCTTTTCAGACAGGTATTAGTAAAAATTCTATGAAACAAGTCAAGAGGACTACTAATCTCAGGTGTAGTCTTGCTTGTCTAGCAGAGTGGCATGGCAAGCTTCCTCACACTCTTAGCTGTGAGATATGCTTCAGCCAAAGGCAAGAACACAGTAATTCCTTTAAGAATTTTTTTTCTCTCTACAAGAATGGGCATATTTTTATTGAGAAAAAGAATTGAAATGTCTGGAAAAAACAGAATGACTACATTAAGAAATACATGATGAGCTGGGTGAATTAAGCATAACTTGTATCAGGCACATGACAAATTCTTCTGGTCCATCATAAAGGCCAAAGGTTCAGTGCCCATAAAAAATAATTTCAGCCCATCTAAGACAAACTGGAAACTATTTAAATTGTCAGCTCTGCTTGGGGGCCTATCTATCTACACTCTACACCTGTACATTTAATAATCTGTTGGAGGCTCTAAAGATCAACGACAACATGCTATCTTTCCTAAAGAAACCACTCCAACACTTATCAGAGACATAAAAAGACAGATGGCCTTTTGTGGTGGGTTGACCCTGGCTGACTTCCAGGTGCCCATCAAGCTGCTCTGTCATTCCCCTCCTCAGCTGGACAGGGGGGGAAAAACATGACAAAAGGCTTGTGGTCAATATAAAGACAAGGAAGGTCACTCAGCAATTACTGTCACGGGCAAAATAGAGTTGACTTAGGGAACTTAGTTTAATTCATTACAAGTCAAATCAAAGTAATGAGAAATAAAATCAAACCTTAAAACACCTTCCCCCTACTCCTCTTTTCTTTCCAAGCTTAAATACTGTTTTTCCTTATCTCCTCCCAGAGGAGTAGGGGGACACAGAGTGAGGGTTATGGTCACTTCATCTGCCACTCCTTCTTCCTCAGGGAGAGGACTCCTTACATTCTTTCCCTGCTCCTGTATGGGGTCCATCCCACATGAGACAGTCCTCCAAAAACCTTTCCAACATGAGTCCTTCCCACAGGTTGCAGTTCTTCACAAACTGCTCCATCATGAGTCCCTTCCATGAGTCCCACACCAATCCTTCAGGCACAGGCTGCTCTAGCATGGGTCCCCCTTGGATCCCCCTGCCAACAAACCTTCTCCAGCATGGACTCCTCTGTCCATGGGTCCAAACGTCCTACCAGAAGCCTGCTCCAATACAGGCTTCCAGAGGGTCACAGCCTCCTTCGGGTATCCACCTGCTCTGCCATGGAGTCCTCCACAGGCTGCAGGTGGATCCCTGCTCCAACATGAACCTGGACTGCAGGGCACCACAATGGGCTGCACCACAGGCTGCAGGGGAATTTGTGACGGTGCCTGGAACACCTCCACCCCCTCCTTCTCCCATGACACTGCTGTCCATGGTTGCTTCTCTCATGTATTCTCATTACTCTCTCCTACCTTTTCACAGCAGTTTTTCCCCCTTCTTAAATCTGTTATCCCTTTTTAAATCTGTAATCCTAGAGGCACTACCACCATCGTTGACAGACTCAGCCTTGGGCAGTGGCAGGTCCATCCTGGAGCCAGGCTGGCACTGGCACTGTTGGAACTGAGGGAGGCTTTCAGCAGCTTCTCACAGAAGCCAGCCCTATAGCCTCTCCATTACCAAGACCCTGATACACAAACTCAATGTGCCCTTTCAGATTTTTCCTCTCATAACAGTAGTCAGAAAATGAAATAAAAACAATAAAAAAGGACATTCATATTTGGGATAGTAAACTTATACATAAATAAGAAAAGTTCATGGTAATATTACAGAATATTTTTTTTAAAATGAACCAGGACTCCCTTCTGCACAAAACATTACATCTCTCAGGACTATTTTTATTTATTTAAAACCAATTTCTTTTTAGTTTCAATATTCAACATTCCAATTTATTAGTATGCATATATGCACAGGTATATATTCACAGATAGAAAGTTGTGCTGTGCCTGAACATTCAAAAATGACAGCACTTCAACAATTTCTAACCCAAATAAGTGAATATTGACACTTACAGGCTCCTGTATGAATACATTGGGTTTCTGCTGTTTCTATCAGTATAAACCAAGCAAGCATTGGCTGTGGGTAACATAGCAACTATCTTGCAAGGCATTATTGATTTATTGAAAATTATGATCATCTGAAAAATTGTTCAAATGATATTAAACAAAAAAAGATTGTGCTTTTGAGCTCTCTGTTGTGTATTCCTCTAAGTGGGATGTAAGGAGTAACATCTTCCAGAAAAAAACATGCTTGTCACTGAGGAGCAAGTGCTGATACACTGAACAGAAGGAAGAATAGATTATAGTTGATGACAACACACAGAATATACCCTCTTAAAATATCCATAAGCTATATTACATTTAGAATTCCAAAATAAATAAGACAGAGATTTCATATTTGATTTGTTCTGGCACAAATCTGGATAAACTAGAGTGCAGGGCTACACAACATAAAGTTATTAAAACAAAATTATATCCACAGTCTAATCTCTGGCAAGCACTCAAAAGCAGTCAAAGCAATAGTCATGAGATAGTTTTATTTTATGGTAAATATCTGACATTTTCATTAGTATACACTGGCAAGAAACGCATATTGATGTTCCAAATGCCTATAAAAAGCAAAAATTAATTCACACCCCCAAAAAATGGCAAGTAATTTAGAAATTACTTTATATTTCATATCGGTTTGAAGCTCCTATGAAATTGCCAGCAAGCATGAGTAAAAAAACATTTTGGTGAGAAAATTGAAGGTTTTATATGTAAGTACTGCTAAGTCAGACAAAAAACCCACATAGCACAGCTTGTCAAGTAACAAAAGGAAATGTTGTGTAGGGAGAACACACATCCAGCCAGCTTCTCCCAGCACAGTCCCACAGCACCTACAAGTATTGGCCTAGGAATGTCAGAAACACATGCTTGCCTACTTTTGTTCTTACTAAGGAATTACTTTGGTTATGACAACAATTCCTTTTTGAACACACTTGTACTACCTCACTACACAATCTCCAGTAAATTCCAAGAGTTCAATGCCTACTGCATAAAGCAGCAATTCACTTGCCTCTTTTAAATTCACCTCCAGCTACCTTAACTGAATGCCATCTAGTTTCAGTACTGTGAGATTTGGTCAGCAACAGTTCCACATTTCTTTTATCCACTTCCTTCATGATCATAGGAACTTCAGTCATATTTCTGTACCTTCTTTTTTGCCAAACTGAACCTACAGCTTTGGTTACATTACTGTATGCATGTGTACTTTCAGATAAAGTGTAAAATTCAATTTTTAATCTCCTTTGTACTTTAATTTTACTTTTGAATGGAATTTTTTAAGCCACTTCTAAGACAAGGTTTTACTTTTCAACTTTTGGCAGTCAGAAAATCTCAAAATTCCCAGAATAATTAGTGTATTATTCTTATGTCTGTTAATACCTATATAATATGAAAAATCAGTTTCCAACTACCTTTAAGCATAGCTATACAGTAACTCATATATGAAAATATTCTATCAGTCATGTGTGCATAATGTGTTATTTTTCCAACCTTCAAGGAGTTTGGACTAACTGTTAATGTGTTTTGGTGCTACCCAAGCTCTGGAACAAAGAGTAACCAGGAATTGAGCATGATAGCTGTAACAAAGACATCTAAATTGTATGCCATGCACTGTCTGTTACCTGGATTGGAACAAAGTTTGTCAGAGCACCCGAAAAAGCAACTGAAAGAAAAAAGGCCTTCTTAGGAAGTCTATTTGGGAAATGTATCCATATCTCTGCTGCCATCAATTACTGCATGGAATGCATTAGGAGGAAGAAATAAAATCCTTATCTTTGAAAGCTCTCACAGGTGAACAATTATAATCCACATTGACTTCATCTGAATTTTGTGATAAACCTCTGTACCAACAGAGAGCAAGTCCAATCTGATACATTTAAAAAAATTAGTTTTTCCATTTCATTGCTATTCCTGCAGTAGCAGGACACACTAGCTGTTCATTTTTTACTTTATACTTATTATAATTTAAAAGCACAGAAAGTAAAGATAAAAAGCTTTAAAGATCCTTCATTGATCAATTTTTTAATTGTGATTGCCTTTATAGACATTCAGAAATCCTTTTAATGAATTTGAAGGACCTGTCGATGGTAAAATCCAAAAGTATTATGATACAAACATCACAGTTGTGCAATTTTTGTCAATTGGGGATCATCCTGCTCCAAAATAAATGATGATTGCAAAGTTTCAATTGAAAGAACTTCTACTGGAGTAACATGCAAGATGCATGTTTTGTATTTTCTATGTTCTTAACAATTTCTACTGGAGTAAATGCAAGATGCGTGTTTTGCATTTTCTATGTTCTTAACTTTGTTATAAAAGCAAAATTCACAGAAGGACTTAGAAAGCTTTCCTGTTCCACAGCAAAGGGCCAGGCATTCTGTCAATGCTGCAGCTGGCAAGAAGAGGGAACCTTTGCTCCAGAAGAGCTGCAGCTGTTTGGAATCAATGCCAACAGGAACCACAGGCCAGGGCATAGGAGTGTCTGAGAGCTCTGTACAAAGCTGTGCTGTGGCACTGTGCGAGAGACGTGAGGGCCGGGGCTGAGGCTCTCCAGAGAGATGGGCAGAGAACATTGGTCTGCTAGAGAGCATCATTCAGGGGTTTGCAAGAGTTCAGCATATTCATTTGTGGACAAGATTATGGTGGTTTCCAAGAGAGTAAAACTAATAGAAAGCCCCGAGGAATAAAAAGCTTTGAAAAATGCAGGGGTGGGGTGGAGAGGTCAGGTCAGATTTTGCTCTGTTGAAAAGATGAGATCAGTTTGCATGTTCCTCTTGTTTCTGTACACCTTAACCCAAGCCTTAGAGCATCAGAAAAGTCAGCTTTGCTCAAAGGCAACTGGTATTAGAAGCTGGAAATCACAACAGAGACTTCTTAAAAACATCAGTCAGTAAAGTTAAATAGGTATCAATAGAAACAACATGAAGAAAAATCTAATTAAAAAATACACTGGTGCTGAAAATTTTATACAAATCATCCTGCCCCCAGTAATGGAGCACAGATTCTGCAGTGATTGAAACAATGTTAAGTGATTTTCTACAACTAATTTTTATTTTTCAAACTCTTGAAAAAAAGAGCACATCTAAAATATTTCTGCATATAATACAAAGTATGTGCATGCCTTGACAAAAAAAGATGACCAAAAAATTACGATTATAGCCCTTGCAATCTTACCTTGGCTATCTGCATATTTCCCAGAACTGCTTCCCAGAGGAAGCTCCAGACAGATATGATTGCTTCCACTCTTATGGGGCTCAGCCTCTTCAGGAAGATACTTGTCAGAAATCCAATGCACTTAAAATATGGATGAGTATCCATATTGCAATACCATGGCTGAGTTGTATAAACTTGCATCATCAGTCCCTGCTTTAAACACTTTCCATTTTCATTATGAACCCACACTTTATACAGATACATCTTTCATTTTTTTCAGCCATAGGAAAGTAAAGGCTTTGCAAATCCTTCATTACAAAGCGTCAAACTGTATTTATTCTAAATTTTAAAAAAATCCCTGAGTTATAACAACTAATGCAAGAGATTTTTTTCAAGGAAGATTTACTTACCAGTGAAGTTATTTTTAGTTCTTTTTATTATCTAAAAGTAACATCTTGTGACAAAAGCATTTTATCTTTACACACCATGAGGATACCAGGAAACTGTCAGTCAGTGCATATGCAACGGATTACTCCAGCCACTGACTTTTCTATAACCTTGGGAAGAAGGTAAAAGGAAAAAAAAAGCAAGAAAGTGTTGTGGAGAAAAAGTAGGATTTTGTAAAATATATATGTCAATACAGTTCTTTGAGATCACCATTTCCCTATAGTTCTCACATCCAAATGAATATCATATATTTAAAATGCATAATTAGTTATATGAACATTAATGACATTTCAACAACAAAATCATTACATTGCCTCCTATTTTCAGTCATTTTCTAGTTTACAAAATAAGGTCTGTTTACTTTTATCCCAAAAGAATGACTATATTAAAAGATTTTTTAATTTTAGTTTTGTCAAATCAGAATATTGCACAAAGGGAGGAAGACAGTCTTGTTAAAGAATTAATTGCTTTGATAATGAAATTAAGTATGACAACAACAACCTTTGCCCACATTACAAGGTCAGCACAATGATCAGGAAGCACAGCAGGCACAACTTCAACCCAAGACTATTTTAAGTGGTTTAACTGCAGAATATAACATTGCTGGTACATGTGTGCAAGAAAAAGAAATAAAAAAAGGACTTAAAAATCAGCAATATATTTTGATATGTGGATGACATGCCTGGATGCCTGGTCCTTACTCTTCTTTTTCTGTCACATTCCAGATGATCAGGAAGGACATCCATAAATGCATTCTCAAACAAGAGCCCAGTAGAAAAAAAAACAGGAGGAACATAGGCCCTAGAACATGGAACCTGCCCTTCAGTACAGCATGCCTATCTACAGTTCTCCTTCTTCTCATGATCAAAAATAAAAATGGAAAAGCCCCCAGGAAAATGCTTTTCTGAGAAGTACATTATTATACATTATTATTAGTACATTATATATATTATTAGTACATTATTATATAGTACATTATTATTATACTGAATTGTGATTATTCCTCCAAAATTAATGAAATTAATTATCTTTCTTGGCCTTCTAGAACATGGTGCTGACCCATCAAGGAGCAGACTTGACTGGAACATCTCTCGGCATTTCTTTTCACATAATGGCTTTGAAACTGCAGTCTTGGAATTAGACTGGCTCATCAGTATTGGTAGAAAACAGAGATGAAAAATTATGCCAAAGGACCTTCCTGTTCATGAAAGAGATCTATACCTCTGTAGTAGGACGATGTTTTTGTTATCATCTGAAGGCCCCAAAAGAGTAATTCTGTTTTCCTGAGCTGAAAAATGACAGCTTTCTTGAACTCAACTAAGATATTTAAAATATTGAAGTTGTTGAAAAAGAGTTCCATTGGTTAGGGAAGATTAGAGAACACAAAGCATTTACAGTGTGTATCACTGAACTGGAGGCTTATTAAGCCAGTCTCTAATTAATGTAACTATCTCAGCAGAAAATTACTCACTCATTCTTTTTATAGTACCAAATCACCTATTTATCACAGTACCCCTTAATAACTTCCATGAATAAGGAATACAAACATTTCCTTCCTATACCCTGCTTCCCATAAAACAACTCTTCCTCCCCCCCCCCAAAAAAGGAAAAAACCAAAGAAAATTAAATGAACAAAACAATAAAATGAGCCCTACAAATTCTTCTCCTTTCCCTTTGCTCACTTAATGTGTTTCACTAAGATTTGTACAAGATATCCATAAAGAAACAGCCAAACAGCAGGGAAGCCTGCATTTGAGCAAGTTCTGAAGACATTTAGCTAAAAAAAGTAGCTACATTTCCAATTCTAAACACTCATAACTGAGAGATGAGCAGTTTGGGATTAACACTGAAATCAAATTCAAAAGCTTAGTCAGGAAAGGGTAATGGAATTTTAACTGGTTTTATCATATGGGTATATGATAAACTCGTTAGTTACAACGAGTTTGTATATCATATAAAAAATATGATATACAAACTCGTTGTAACTAACAAGAACAAGTTCAGTGTGCTGAAGACCAGCTCCTTTTGCTCAGCTGAAATGCTTCCAGAGCACACTGACAGTCAACAGAGCTCTCTGGCTCAGGCACCCTGATCCCAGCTGCTAGACAGTGACAAAGCATTAGGTGCCAGCTACTTCAGTGCCTTCCACAAGGCAAGGCACTGCCTATGGGTCGGGACATGGGAGTTTTTGAATTCAGATAATTTAATGTCTTCAGAGAGCTGCAAGTCCTCACCATGTCTCTACCTTGTATTTTGACATTTTAACAGTGTGTTACTGGAAATGACAACAGCACTCATACGATGTAAAGGCTTACTCTAAGAAAGGTTATGAATAAGATGACAGAAGATGCTAAAAACCCTAAACCATCAACCTAAACAGTAATTAAAACCAAGGGTTATACAAAACAGTAAAAGCATTTCACAAGGAAAGAAAGCATCCATTAGAATTCTGATTGTGGAACCAGACAAAAACCAAATTGCTACAGGAAGCTGTCTCAGGACACTAGAATGTTCTGAAGGTACTGTTAGCTCTTGCCACTTTCTCGTGCAGTAATCCATGAAAGAAAGAATAGACAGACAGAGCTTTAATTTAGGAGATATTCAACAGACAAATCAACCCAGAGCTAACTCATTTGATAATAAAAGTATTTTTTATTCAGCTTATGAATTGCATACTACTGATAGTTTTATGTTTTCTTTATCATACTGAAATTATCTGAGTGTGCTTCATCTTGGCCCATTTGTGCCACATCCTAGTTGCACTGCAGAATAAAACTAAATGCACACATGAAATAGATAAGAAAAAAGTACAAATAACTAAGTGTCAACTAAAAAAAGAAATGCTTAATAAACCTGATACTATATTAAGTCAGTAGCAAAACTCTGGTCATACTCTAAGCTTCCTCCCCTCATCCCTGATTCTTTTCCAATCCAAAACCTTTTTCTGTAAGAACTGTGAAAAAAGTTTATGGCAATAAATTGCCATATTTGGAATGGCAATGGCTGTGCCTCAGAGTTTATGCATTTTTAGCCAAGATTTTCTTTCAGGACAGAGCTTCCTATTAAAAAAATGAGTGAAGTGACCCCTCCAAAGGATGATATTTACCACCAAATTAGTTCAGGACAGACTTCTTTCTGTTTCCTTTCTCTTTTCATTCACAGACAAATAAACCTTTGGCAACATCCCACAATAGTCAAAATAGAACTTCCAAGAGTTTTCCAGACATTTGTAAAATTGTACAAAGCTTCAAACAGACAGTTCTTTCACTTGATGAACAGAACAAACCTATTAGAGATGTCTTAGCTACAAAGAAAGAAAAGTTAGTCAAGTTTACTGAATGCAATAAGGACCTAATATTTTGTTTTAAACTTCAAAGTAGAGGAGGGACAAAGTAAGAATAACTGAAAATAATATTTGCTTAAGCACAAACAAGAGATGTTCAATTTTAATGCACAAAACAATTTAGTATTTCAAAATCTAGAGGATTTTAGGGACATCATTAAGGAGACAGCAAGAGAGATTTAGCTCAGCTGAATTTAGGAAAAGGTTTGACACTGATTTTGTCAATCAAAACCCACCCTACTCCTTAAGCTATAGATGATGATGAAAACTGAATCTTCAGTATTTTATATTTTTAGCCTCCTTTAAGTACTATCTTTCTTATTAGGAACTTAATATTCATCTGCCAAAGCATCTGTTCTTTGCAAATATTCACCATTTCAGCTAATTCACTAAGGCAGCACCATTAGGCTCAAGGAATATAAATATACATAGATCTATTGTGATTTTAAAAAATAATATTCTGCAGATTTACTGAGAAGCCTGCTAACGGTTAGCAAAAAGAAAGAAAGAAAAAAAAAGCTCCAGCCACTAAACTCCTATGATCAACCATTTCTTCCTTCAACCTGTTAGGGCTCTGGCTGAGGGGAATGAGGGGAGGTTTTTGCGAGGAGCCCTCAGGGCGGGGAGGGCTCGGGGGCGGCCCCTTTCAGCCGGCCCGGCCGGGGCTGCTCTGCTTCCAGAGCTGCTCTGCTTTCCGAGCGAACCGGAGCGGGCGCGGTACCTGCGGTGTTCCTGCAGCGCCCATCGCCTCACGGAAAGCCGCACCCGAGCATCCGCGGGCACCTGAAACGAGCGAAGGACGCGGAACCGCCCTGTCCGCGGCCGGAGCCCTCGGGCCGCCCTGCTGAGGGGCGAACCGGGCATCGCCGAGAGGCATCACTGCCCTGCTCCCCGCGCCGCCGGACAGGGAGCCCGGGGCCGAGCCGGGCCCGCCGCCGCCGGGCGCAGCCCGCGCTGAGGGGAAGGGGCGCAGCAGCGGCGCCCCCCGCCCGCCCGCGGCCGGGACAGCGGGGCTGGGCAGGGCCGCTGTGCCCCCCGCGCCTCCGCCCCGACCCCAGCCGGCCTCGGCCGCTGCCGCACTCTGCGGGCATTTCCGCCGCTGTTCACGGGCTCGCTGAGCCCGTCAGGCAGCGCCCGTCCGGCCGTGGAGGCACGGAGGGATGTGAGGGAAAACGCTGAGGGAGCGCCACGTGTGAGGGGACCGGAACCGGGCAGCAGTCTCGGTGCTTGACAGCTTTTTAATTTGGAGCTTCATCTTCTTTGCTGGCAGCTGGGTAAGACAGTTCTTAGTCAGAAACTTGTCTTCATAACCTTTTCCAGCGCAGGACCCTCTGGCGCCCAAGTCAGTAAGCCCTGCCTGGTGAAAACCAGCTTTACACCTCTTTCTCAAATGCTTTTCAACTAAAACTTTAGAAATTATTCTGCAAGGCCATTTGCATTGCTATAGGGATAATTTATATACTGTAAGGTTAAAAAAAAAAAAGTTCTTCCGCTGCAGTGTCCATAAAGAAGTTGGTTCACTGGAAGTGTCACCCATGCCTGTCCCTCATTTCATACAGGACTGAGCCTATGTGGAGGTTTATAGTCATAATTTTCTTAGGGGACTGTAAATACCTCAGAATTAATCAAGGAAAATGTACCACTTTTGTTAAGGAAAAAAAGGTGGGTTTTGCTTTTCTTCTGTTCTTAGTCTTCACTTGCTCTTTGCTAGTCATAAAATTATCCAGTTATGCTTCTGCATTTTAATGATTAACAAAAATCCTAATAAAGTAACAAAGTAAAAACATATCCTAAATAATCTCCCCCAGACAGACCTTTTTTTTCTTTTTTTGTTATCAAAATGAGAGGAAAGCTAATATATTTATAAGCATTTGTTAGGTTGAAGGTATGGGTGCTAACGTCTTTGAAATAGGTCTTAAAGTCTCTACTAACTTTGGGCAGCAGCTTTGTTGCAGAGCTCAGACAGCTTGGCTCCTGGAACAAATAAGTGGGTCTGCACAATCCTGAACTTTGGGGTAAAATAGTAGGTTCAAGGGGGGAATATGCAGCAGGTAGTTCGGCAAGGCTGTACCTTCCTAGTGCCTCAGCAATGGGCAAAGGAAGAGGGCAACATGCGGCTGGGAGTTTAGGATAAAAGGAGGATGTGTCCTCTGAAACCTCGAGAGAGAAAACCCAGTGGGTGTATGATCCAGCTGACTCTCTCCCTTTATTTGATTAAGTTGAAGGACTCCTCTGTCTTCTTTTTGGACATAAACCTCTGGCGTTTGTGGATTTTCCTGACAAAATCCTTCCTTTCATAACCTTCCTAAAGAGGCCCTGCAACAATAGCCAGGACAGAACAAGCTCCAGCTGCATGCCAGAGTCACCAAAACCATGAAGATTTACCTTCCAGTATGGCCTGCATCTGTCAAGATAGACAGCTAAAAATAAAACCAGTCTAGTCATCTTACCTAGCATTGTTCCCATGACCTTGCACAGCACATGTTACTGAATGGACTTTTTTTTTTCTTTTCATGTGTAATAAAGGGCTTGATTTGTTATAAATCCATAAACAATGCACTTCAGAAATCACACTGTGTAGTGTTTTGGGCTCGGTTTGTTTGTGGGTTCTTTTCACATTTTTTCTACCTCTACAGCTAATTACTGACTTAAAACAGACTGCTTGTTTGTGCTGGAGTATACTTATTTTAAATGTTACTTAGGCTTTATCAGTAGTCTAGAGAAATGCACAACTAGAATTTTAATTGCATGCATTATTATTTGGTACTTCCAAATTTTTACTGTAATGCAGCTTTGTGTCCTACTTTGACTGGTGCAGGATTGCAGAGTATAAAGTGCTGAGCCATTATCTTTGAGCAGGACAGATTTTGTGATCTTTCTGTTGCTTCTGTACAATGTCAACCACAGAAAAGGATCAGAAGAAAGCGACTATGACTTATTTTTGTATTTGCAAGGACTTGCACTGCATAAATAGATGTGTTTAACACAGCCTTTGCATCTGTCAAAGTGAAATCTAATGTGATGTGGTTCACAGAATGCTGATTTTTATATCAAGTTTGTTCTGTTCTAATTATATGCAATAAGAGTTTTGTATCATTCTAATTGTACTTATTTAAATCACACATAATAGAAGTAGTCAAGAGAATTCAACAGAGTACAGGGAGTACACTTCTAATGCATCAGAGTTATTTAACCACCACAGAATCATCATGGTATGCTAAGGGGTTGGAATGGACCTTAAAGATCCTCTAGTCCCAACCTCTCCATGCCATGTGCAGGGACAACTCCCACTAGACCAGGTTGCTCAAGGCTTTATCCAACCTGTCTTTGAACAGTACCAGGCTTCACAATGTCATCTGGGGCCTCAACATTTCTTAATATTTTATCTTCAGTTTACCATTTTCTAGGTGAAAATTTGATGTAGTGTCATTTAATATTACTTATACAAACAACAATATTTGATTGCTGATCAGTGATAGAATTTTATTTTTTCATTATAGAATTTTTAAATTTTCTCTCTTGTAGCAAAACATGGTGTTCCCATTCATCCGAAAAACAAACAATAGAATCAGTTAACACACCTTTCTGATGGGTCATGAAACTGGAATGTATTTAGTACTGGAAAGTTACCAGTCTCAGTTAAAGGCACACCTTTTGACACCGGATGCTCTGGCAGACATCCTTGTGCCCATCTGTTATGGTGAATTATCTGCTAAAGTCTGAAAAGAGCTGGGGTTTGGTTTTGGTGGGGTTTTCTTCTTGTGTTTTAAAAGTCCAGTATTTTGGTTCTGCAGGCCTAATGCTTGTGCCTGGCAATGTGTTTCCTTTGTATGTGCTTAACATGTGCTGGGATTAGGATGTCAGACTGAAGTACAGGGAAATGTCTTGCTAATTAGAAGATAATTCCTGGTAGCTTCCAAGCTCTAGGCTGGGCAGCTTACAAACAGCTGTGTGGAAACATGATGGTGTTATAAGAAGAATATGTCAATCTAATGGTATGTTTCATTTTTATTTTTTTTTAATTCCATAGTTGTTCAACAGAACAATGCATGCCCATATGCAGCTGAACTATGTATGTTTTTACACTTTCTAGTTAGCTTTTTAATCCATACCTTGTTCTAGTACTTTCTGTGCAAATGGGGTGATAATAAATTCATTTTTATTTCTTCAGAAATCAAAGCATGTTTCTTTCAGAAAATATTAATTACATGATTGAACCACTGTCCACCTAAAGATTCAACATTTCAAAGAAAAAACAGAAACAAAACCAGACCCTCTACTATAGGAAAATTCTGACATTAGTTTTTAATATGTCTTTAAGCTGTTTTTAAATGTGTAGCGACAGGTTTTACAATACCAGCCATTGTCTGGGACTATTTTTTGTTTAACTGTTGTGTAGATAGGGTACCAACTGTGTATTTTATAGGGAAAAAGATTACAAATTAAACACATGATTAAAAATAAATGTGATAATTAGTCTGTGAATGCTATCCACAAAAATAGTGGGCATATTTGATAGCCCAAATCCTTATGTGCTTTCCTTCTGGATTTCATAATGGCACTATTTCAAATCAATGTTAAACTATGTAGTAGGACCTCTGTTCTGTAACTTAATGACATGCAAACTCATTTGTATCCATGTCACATGTATTGTTACAAAGAGGTGTTAACTTGGAAATAGTTAGGGCAATATTTTTTGCCCTTCAACTGAAGGCCACTGCTCTTAGTAAGAAATATAGTGGAAAGTAGCATTGTGCTATTTTGGCTCATAAAATAAAAAGCAATTTACATATAACACAAACTTCTGGTGAAAATCTCAGTAATGGTAGTATGCTACAAACTTTTTAAAAATTTGTTTTGAGGTCTGGGAGCACGATTAATGGAGAACTTGTGGTTTTGGTTTTTAAATTAGATTCTTGTCCAAACAACAATTCCCTACCCACAGCAGGGGTCCTGCTTCCATTTGGTCTTTAAGCATTTAAGGACTACTCAATATTGCAACATTTTTCCAAGTATAGATCAATTTGGCACGTTAGTACACTTCCCTTGCTCCAGCTGACTTTGTGGCACAGTTGCCAAAAGTCCTTTGGGACTTGGCTAAAGAACTCTCACAACATAAAAGCAAACTGCTTGTTTTTTTCAGCAGCAAAGGAAACTCCTGTTAGTTTTAAATTAGTCTTGAAGAGCACAGCTGCTCTCCCTTGTAGATCTACATTAGACTTGTTGAATCAGCTTGCTTTTATTCCCTGTAACAGAGGTCCTGATCTGCAATTTAGATTTATCCTTGCTTCATTTCGACCTTGGTGGAGGAACAAAAGCTGTGGTTTTGGCAGATGAGGTTACATGAGATGATCTTTCACCCTGCTGTAGCCACAGAGCATTCTCTGCCTTTCATCTCTGCCTTGTGGGGAGAAAAAAAAATTAAAAGAGTACCAATGTAAAATGTTACACTAGCTCTTCAGCTGTGTGCAGGTGTAACTTCTCAAGAAGCTGGAAAGAGTTTGAAGAATGTGAATTGGATGGGCTCCTCTGCTGAGGAGTACTTGGAGCAAGCTGGGGGCAGCTCCCATGAAAAATCACTGATCTTTATTGCTTTGCTACAGCCTTATTTTGAATGATGGCAGGGAGTGCAGTGAGCCTCAGAAAAGGGAGAAAAGTGGGGTTTTAGTGGCTGCCTGATTGTGGAGATGCCCAGTGGTGCTGGAAGAGTGGGCACCGGCAGGGAGCACATCTGTATCCTGGCCAGACGAGAGTGGAGTTCTGTGCCCGTTTCTGGGGTCCTCAGTACAAGAAAGACAAGGAGCTACTGGAAACGGTCAGTGGAGGCCCCTCAGGGGTCTCTCTTTTAAGGAGAGAGTGTGGGAGCTGGGCCTGTTCTGAGAGAGGACCTCATTAGTGCATATAAATAACTCAAATGTGGATGCCAAGAGGATGGTGCCAGAAACAGGACAGAGAGCAATGGCCATAAACTAAAACACAGGACGTTTCACCTCAGCATGGGGAAGAACTTCTCTAGACTGAGGGGGCAGAGCACTGGAACTAGATGACCAGGGAGGTCGGGGGAGTCTCCCTCTCTGAAGGAATTCCGAACCCACCTGGACACGTTAATGCAGCACTGTTCGTGATGACCCTGCCTTGGCAGGGGACTGGGCCTGGATAATCTCCAGAGGTCCCTTCCATCTCTAACAATTCTGTGAGAGCATTCCAGGTGGGAACGCTGACCCGCAGCAACCTTCCAGCCGCTCGGGGCCGGCGGCGGCGCCAGCCCTCGGCCGCGCTTGCCGGGTGCTCGGCAGGGCGGGGCGGCGGCCCGCTTGCACGCCGGGATTTGCAGTCCGCCCTCCCTCCTTCCTGCCCGGTCAGGCGGTGGGGCCGCCTCTCTCCTTCCGGGAGCGGCGCTCGCCCGTTGGCAGGGGACCGGGAGCGGCGTTTGTTGACTTCCTCGAAGGCGGCGGGGGCGGCGCCCAGCCCCGGGAATTCCCCGCGGTGGCGGAGGCCGAAAGCGCGGCCGGGCCGGTGGGCTGGGGGCGATGGGCGCCCGAGGGGGCCCGAGCGGAGACCGCGAGGGGCGGCGCTGCCTCCCCGCCGAGCTGAGCGCCCGCCGCTGACCCGCCCGGCCGAGCGGGGCCCGGACAGGTTGGTCCCGGCGCGGGGGGAACGCGGGGTGGCCCCGGCTGGGGCTCCCCCGCGGTGCCGGGAAGCTTCGTGCCCCGTGGAAGAGGAGCGACTCTCCCTGGGAAAGGAGGCTGGTCTTTCGTTTCTCCCCTTAAAATAGAGTCGTCCTCATAGAAGCCCAGAATTGTGAGGGTTGGAAGGGATATCTAGTCCAGTCCCGGTGCCGAGGCAGGGTCACCTCGAGCAGGTTACAGGTGACACAGGAATGTGTGCAGGTGGGTTTTGAATGACTCCAGAGAGGGAGACTCCACGCCGTCCCTGGTCAGCCTGTTTCAGTGCTCTGCCTCCTTCATATAAAGTTCTTCCTCATGTTGAACTGGAACTTCCCGAGTTTCAGAAGGGGCAGCCTGGTCTTGTGCCATGTCCCTGCCCAGTCACACTTGGCCGGAATAAGGGGTCATACCGTGGCAGGAGGGTGAGCAAGGCTTACAGGTGCTGCCAGCAAGCTGGGCTTGGGCCTCGGGCAGACTGCTAGCCTGGTTACAAAGCTGCCTCTAATCAAGTTGAAAAACTGCGTGGGTTCTTGGAGCTGCCGTTTGTGCCTTGGTACAGAGCAATCTGGCAAAGGAAATGAGCAAACTACGGGTGTGAAAACAGAAACATGTATTGGAGCTGACAGGAGTACAGGTGCTGCAGGCCGTGTTAGTTTGGAAGAAGGAAGTGTAGATGAGCCTTGAGGTAGTTGTGTATGCTACTGGTGCTTTACACTTATAAAAAATTGCCTCTTGAAATTCTGCTGTTTCACTTGGTAGGGAAAAATATCCTTATCTCTTAAATGAATTGGTCCCCTAGCAACTTAGAAGTGAGTGTCAACTGTTCCAGTGAGTGCTTTTAGGAGTTTTTTGTTTCTTAAGGAATCCTTTCATTACCCCACTCCCTTTCACTGTATGTATCCAGTAAAATCAGTGTGCTGGAAACAGACTCTGGAAAAAGTGGAGTTAGGGGAGAATTATTGCTAGGACAGTAAAGTCTGCTCTGGACTCCAAAGGTCAGTTTCTCTTCTGAGACAGTTTTCTGGGACATGTTGTTACAGGCTATGGGAACTTTCATTTCCTGGATAGTGGTGTATGATCACATGCTTCTGCTGCAAATAATCCAAGTTATCTGTTCCAACATCTATTTTAGAGTTTTAGTAATTCTACTAGAATTACTGTAGAAACCAGAAGAAATCTAAGATGATGACTACTTTTTGTTCTTTGAATAATTGCTGTTTAATAACAGCACTTTTTTAAGAAGTGTTTATCAGATAATTGCCCTATAGCTTAAGTAGATGATTATTGCCTCAAATTTTAAGCAGAATTTTTTCATCTAAAATTTCAGTGAAGTCAGAAGGCAGAAAACACTGGTTCACTGAACTCTAAATTAGACTGTATGAAGGGTTTAGCCACCTTCTCCCAACACCCGTATTTTTTGCTAAAATTTATAATTATTCAGAACCTTGTTTGCTGCATTTGTAGTTTAGAAAAGTGTGAGGTGACCATTACCCAAGTGCTAGCTAGGTTATGTTTTACAATGAAAATTAAATAGTAAAAAGTTTTTCAAAAGAGCAAAGAGGGTGAAGTGATATCTTTGTGCAGCAAAAATGGGTAATAAATGAGAGATAGTTTTAAGATTGCCTAAATTTCAGCAAATATTCTACTTTGGTTTTCTGTATATCTTTTATATGTGACACTCAAAAGGTGGGGAAAGTGTGAAAATTATTGGTCAAATATATGAACAAACTACTTAGTGTACTCAGGGCAGAGAAATAGAATAATTTCATCTCACAGCATTGGAAAATCATAGAGTTGCAAATGCAGTAAAATTTGTTTGTATTATTTCAATAGATGCATTGAATTGGAGATTGTGCACTATAAAATGTTAAATGTGGGTTGCCTACTTAGGAAAGTGGAAACTCCCCTGTCACTGCACATGCTATTCATATGCTTTCTTTAGAACAGAATTTGAAGGAAAAAAAGAGAACATGTAGAAGGAAACAGGATAAAATGCAGTATGGGTTTACCTTTTGATATATGTTTTCATTCTTTCACAGGGATTTTCTAGACAGGGGAAGTCTGACAGTCCATATTGAATAAAACAGTGATAATGAGATCGAGTTTGCTAAGATGGCAATGCTAGGAGTAACAAAGGGGTCAGGATAGGGACCAGCTTGGTAGAAGTCAGTGGGGAGTTCTGCTGAACTCCATACTTGTGTCCATTATCCATGGTTCACTTTGGACTCAGTCTTATGTTTTTGCTAAATGTTTATACTATACTTCCATTAATTAACTAATTTACATGATTATACAATGTTTTTATGTGGAGTTCTTAGTGTATGAAACTATAGATGCAAGTAAAATTTGACAGGACCTTTTGGGAGAAGAAATTAAGCTTGAGAGGGTAAGTGAAGCATAAATGGCTTGAATATTCGAAGTCATCCACTTAGAAGCTGTTAAGTGGAACTTAGGTTCAAATTACCAGGTTTGTCTGAAATTCTGCCATATAAATCTGAATATAGAATTTTAGAAGACAGCCCAAGTTGAAAAGGACCTGGCAGGATCATGTGGTCCCTTGTAAAAGGGAGCCTGAATCAGATTTGCTGGCATTCTGTCCATTTGTGTCTTGGAAACCTACAGATGTTGTGTTAGTGAGTTGCAGGATGACCAAGGGCCATCGGTGAGACTCACTTGCCTTCCACTAGCTGTAACAGGTGAGGCACATTTCCACTTAAATTAAAAGTTAATACAATCACAAAAAGGCTTATCACTGAACTTGTGAACTTATTGAATTGTAATTAATCTATTTAATTGAATGGAAGGAAACTTGTGATTGGGAGGTAGGACCTGCTGTTTGGTTTACAAAGGAAGATATGAAAAAATAATCCAAAATAAATCCTCTAAACTTTTGGAAATAGTTATTCCTTATAAACCTTTTGAAACGGGAATGAATGAACAGCAAAAGAAAGGTTTCAATAACCTTTCAAGATACTTATATGTGGTGCTAGAAATGTTTAACAGCCAAAAGCCATTTTGGTCCTACTTAGGTTTGTTTGACAGTACTGCTTTTAATTACTTTCAACATTAAATGTAATAGTTTAATAAACAGGATTACATGATGCTGAAAGGATAATATTTTATTGATTCCTACTTCTGGGTTTTTATTTTCCCCCTTTTCAGATAGTTGTCAGGGAGAGTGATTATTGTGACAGGATCCACAGAAAAGCAGATTGAATACCTTACACTGAGGATGCAAAAGGTTTGCAAATTAGCAGTGGAGGTACTGGAGTCTGACACTGTTCAGAGAAAGTAAAATTTATTGAGCGCTTTTGTAATAAAATGGGCTGTTTATTGCTTTTCTGGTCCTTGTGAGAGTAGATTATTTATTGTAAAAACCTTGAGATTGAAAAAAATTGCCTGTTGTACCTAAGGAGATTTTACTTGGCTTTTGTAGCTTACCCAGATGTTCAGGATAGATGAGCTACAGTGATCTGGTTTGTGAACTCAGAGACAGTGAGTTTCCATTTCCTGAAGGCAATAAAACGAAAGTGCTCTGGAGGTGTGATGCAGCTCCCATGCTGACGTGTTTCTGAAGGAGCACCCAGTACACTGGGCTGTGCCCCTGTGCTCGGGGACTTGCTGGGAGGGCGCTGGCCCTGTGGACTTTGGCCATACGGAAGGATGAGCAGTGGCCAGAGCAGCAGCTGCTGAGATGTGGGTGTGCGTGTGAGAATTTTTATTACTCTTAAATGGAGCAAGTTTGTGTAAAAAGTGATGCCTTTCTCTGTAGAACAGTCTGTTCACAACTGCAATCAAAGAGAACCTAAGATTTCTGAAGGAGAGGTGCAAAGTGATGGATACTTAAAGAGACTGGAAGTCTTGCTTGTTTTAACATCTTGTGTCATATGCTCCAAGTACTGTGTTGAGTTTTTGATGGTGGCTGCGGGAATTCTGTATTATTCCTTGCTGTGCTGAAGTGTCTTTTAAAAAAAGGGAAAAAAAACCAGTACAGCTTTTCTGAAATTAAGGTGAAGGTTGTAACATGCTCACTCAGGATTCCTTTGGTTCAGAGGCATTTCTTGAATTTAAAGGGTTTTTTTTATGGTTACATGCATTTATGTATACCCTTCTCTGTGTAAGGCAAGATAAATCCGTACAAAAATTATGCTGTTGTTATCAACAGCTGGAAACTGTTCATATTACCATTAGGAAGTCAAACCCTTCAAGTCTGGAAGGCAAACAGGAAAACAACCATCTTGAAATTACTTGCATTTGATATTTGGAAATATTTTCAGAACTGTTTTATTCTCTTTCAAATCAACCGTTAGGCCAAAATGAGAATCTGCTTCATACTGGGAAAAATTTAATGTAATCCTGCTTTTACTGTCTCTCCTTCTGATCCGAGAATAAGATTAGCATTTCAAACTACAGAGCTCTGTTTGTGCAGTGGTCTGTTTGCTATTAGAGCCTCTGCATCCCATGTTCCTCATATGTAGAATGTGTTTTATATTTAACGGCCTCCCATGGTGTTAATGACTAGTGTTCTTAAAGCTCTTTAAAGAAAAAAGCAATGTTTCTGCCAAGCATTAGTAAGAGATGGGAAAACATTATTTTGCTCAAAATATTCAGTGTATTGAATCAAAGCTGTTCTATAACCTATGTTGAGCAACAGAAGTGGTTCCTGTTAGTTCTTCTGTTCTTCACATTGTGTGAAAGAAAACTTAGGTGGTGCCACCTCTTCAAACTCATTTGCTTATAAACAGGGAGCATAATTAGTCCTGCTAGAACTTAATGCTGTTTCCTATCAACAGTGTCTTCAGGTGGGGTTTTTTGTTTGTAGGCTTTTAAACAGTAGTTAATTAATACAAACAGTAGTACTGGTACTCATTTAATGTATTTCATTTTGGACATAAAGATTAAAGTCCTTTTAAGTAGGTTTTGTGTGCAGATCATTCTAAAGTGTAAATGAAATATATTTATCACAGACAAAACACTTAGCTACTGTGCTGAAGTAAAGGGAGTAAAAAGTATTAAGAAGACCTTTCTTGGGATGGGATGTGTGGTAAATGGGATTGTGAAGTTTGCCTTAAGGAGGCTGAGATGGACATCAATTGTATTCAGAGACATTAACTTGTCGGTATATTACTTCAAATATTTTAGTGAGAAATCTTTCACTTGAACCGGTTACTGTAGGACAGATTACCTCATGAATTGCAGCTCCAGAGAGGTCAGTGTTCACTCAGGTGTTTCAGAGTGTCAGCTCTGAGGCATTTTCAGCAGTGCATACGAATGTGACTTTGAATTAGGAGAAGTCAATGTGACTTTGAATTAGGAAAAGTCAAACAGATTAAAGCAGGGCAGAAGTCTGTGGCAGGACTTGGTGAACCATCCTGAAAGACCTTCTGGCATCCTTCTTCCAGATTTGAGGAGCTCTAACCTGTGGTATAATCAAAACACCTATTTGATTGTTGCCGTCAGTTCATATTTTTAAGATGAGGTAATACAGTTCTAGGGCATCTAAATTTTGATTCCTGTCCTTGGGTGAAATCAAAGACTACATCTGGAGTCGGGGATTTCTTACAGACATTTCTTTTTCTATACTGAGGGTTTTTGTCTATCCTGACAGCAAAAAAAGCTGGGTGAGCTGTGCATTTCACCATGGCCTTTTATAGTACTGCTGATCATGAACTGTTTAATGGCAGCTCGTCATCACTTAGTGTGCAATACAGTTGGTCAAAAATGTGTATATTGGATTTTTGGGAACTGTTATCTTCAGTGTAGAAATTTAGAAAAGCATGCAAACAAAGTCCCTTTGAATTATATGGAATTAAATGCTTCTCTTCTAAATAATCTCCAGTTCTGGCTTAGAGAGCAGCGTCAGAAAACCAGAGTTGAATAATCCTATAAACTAAATGAGATCTTTCAACTAAAAAAATGTTAGAGTAACTGGTCTTCCTAACAGGTGCAGGTTAGGTGTGTACTTGTATTTATAAAATATATTTGTGTATACTGAGTTTTATTTGGAAGGTGTTTCTCTCTTGGAGGCTCATAAAGGCACTTTTAGTTAACAAAATGCAGAATAAATATGGTCCTGTTTTCCCATATTGCCATCTCCTGGCAGCACTGATGTGTGCAAGAACTAGGGAATGTATGATGCTTAGGTTTAGGAGCTATAGGAAAGCATGGGGACAAAGATCTGTGCTATGTACAAGGTCACAAATCTGCTGCTTTCTTTGAGAGATAATGATAAGCTGTGACACTTCTTTAATGACATTTGAGTCAAGTGTTCCGAGAAAAGGAGATGTGTTGCCTTGAGAAGGCAAGCTCTTGGGAATTTGATGAGATGGGTGACAAGACTTGCAGAGCCTTTGGTGAAATGGGGGAGGATAAGCTGGTATGTTATGCTCATCTTGGAAGACAAAATGAGCAATTCCTTCAGTCAGTTAATGCAGTTTCCATGATGTGGTGCTTTTGGTCAAGGTCACCTTGTGCATGGAGTGATACTGTGCTTACAATGAAAAGGAAGCAAACCTTTCTTGCAGGGCTCTTTCTACTTAAATATCACAGAAATCACAGAATATTCAAGGTAGAACAACAAGCAAGGGAAGCTTAGGCTACCTTTTTTTGTCAGCATGCATCAAACAACATGCAAGGCATCCATTCACCTCCTGAACATAACCATTAAAAGGAGTTCAGCTTTGGTTTGTAGTATTCTTGTCTTTTTTCACTGTTGAAAAACTCCACTGCTGTCTTATTTAGTAGAAATGAGCCTGTCACAGTTTTTTTATCATGTTGTCTAACTGGCTTGGAGCAAATTGAGACAAATGTGATAACAGCACTATTGTGCAGCAGTAGCTGTACTACAGCTCTTCATAATGCTGCACTCTGAAAGCTTTCCAGCATGGTGAGAGAAATTTGACCATACAGACAAGCTCCAGGCCTTTACTTCTTGTAATCTATAAACAAATGGAAGTTTAGTTTGAATTCAAATAGCAAATGCACAGTAGAAGCAGCAGTTGTGACTGTGGGGTTTTTTTTCACTAATGCCTGTCTTTTCTGCAAAGTTCTGCTGATCAAGTTGGTTTTCTGTTGAAGTTTTTCCTGCAGTACAAAAAGCTGTCTTCATTATGCTCAGTTCTTTCATTCCAGCATTTCTGTTGGTTCATTAGCTAATCATCAGGAAAGTAAGGATTTGTTGAAGGGGAAAAAATAAAAGTCTGCTTTTTGTAGAAGTCACATCAGTAGTTTGTTTAAAGGGCAGTGTATTATCAGGCACTTTGTAGCATTTCATAGTACTGCATAGGAATACAAGTAATCTTGATGTTCATAACTAAATGAGATGTGTCTGGTTTTGGTTGGTTGTTTTTGCATTTTGGAGGTTGGCTTGTTTTTAAATCTCAAAAGTTGTTCACGATAACTTGTAACTCTTAAGGCAAATGCTTTTGGGGGTTTTCCATTGAGACCTATTGCTCAAGAAAATATATAGAATTTCTTTAAGATTATATTTTCTTATTGAATGTTTTGCTGTGCCTGAATGACATCGGTTGTAACAAAAACTCAGTGTAACATCTACTTTGCATTTGTCATTCATGTGGATCTGCCTGGTATTTTAGAGCAACACTTTACTAATGATCAGATTATTGTCAGTTTTCTCCACACATACTGAGGCAGGTCATGTTACTGTGCATGTTTTCATTCTCATCATATTTTCAGTCAAAAATTACTGTAATTGTTCAGAAGGAGGTTTTCTACTGTGACCAGGGAAAGAATAGCTACTCATGCAGTCTCTTTAAGGACAAATACAAGTGTAATTTAAGAATCTGCTTTAAAGTTTCAGAAAAATATAAGCATTTGCATTCAAAAATAAAGAGGCTTTGGCACTTGTGCTCAGGAACCACAGGAGTTAGTTGATTTGTTGGAATGGTACTCTTTTACTGCTCAGTGCTGGCTTGCAAGAGTTCTGATACAATATTCCTTTGGAGTTCAGATAGTTGGTACCAGCCAAATTCTACATTGGTGCTAAGACTTAATAAAAATGAATTTGAGGGTTCATACATCTGATAGGTACTCAAAATATTTATATCAAGTAACGGTGAAATGTGTCTTTTCTAAACAGTGTATTTTCAAGGTGACATGGATTTCAAGATTTTTCTGCGACATTAAGATACTTCCTGATTATTCAGTCTTGTCTTGTCATACTTAGACAGAAACACCCTGCAGTATTATTTTGGAAGGTTTTCAGACTCTTTGATGAATTTGTCTTTGTGAAAACTTAGCACTTATATCTGTCTTTTTAACAGCTGTCATGGAGGAGTTGGTAGAGGATGACATCTGTATTTTGAACCATGAAAAAGCAGACAATGCTCACAAGAGAGACAGCGATATTCCTGTTCCATCCTATAGTGGAGATGAGTCTGTTGCCTCACACTTTGCACTTGTCACTGCATATGAAGATATCAAGAAACGACTGAAAGAGACAGAGAAGGAGAACTCCTTCTTAAAAAAAAAAGTGAGAATTTTAGAAGAGAAGGTAAGAAAATAGTTGATATACCAGTTTCTGGTAGCAGCTTCTTTTTTGCTCCTGGCTGGATGCCAGAGAAGAGGGTTAAGGATTTGAAATATATATACTTGAAATAATTTCCATGTTAAAAAGTTTTTATAAATTGTTTTATTTATTTAAGTGAAATGCAGTTTGTTCCTCTGGTAGTGTAGTTGTGTCATACTGGCATTTTTGATTCTCACTGGGCACATATATGATGCAATGCAAGGACAGTGGCTGATTCAGACACATGTGTAGTTGCATAGAATTTGTCACTGTAGTTTGGGTGCCACTTCATGGTGTTTATTAGCTTGGGCATGTGTGATACAGTACTGTTGAACAGTGTGGTGCAAAGCTTGTAAATTATCAGAATCCAGGAATTGTCTATCAAAAGACCCTTGAGCATACCAAAATGATAAGGAAAAATTGGTTGGCAAGGATATCCAGCTAGGTCTAGCTAATCACAGCCTCTACGCCTAACATAGATGTTGGCTGGCTGGCTTTTGATGCAGTAATTCTGAAAAGTAAATGAATATTGGAATTTGTTTTATAGGCAGTTTCTTATGGCCATAAACCAGTGTTAATGAACCTGGTGTTCATTAAAGCTAAAAATTGACCAGGGTCAATTTGACAGGTTTTTCTCTCCAAGTAAGGAATGCCATGATAAGATGTACATCCGTTGTTCAGCACCGAGTGTCTTTGTTTGGCAGAAATTCTTGAGTTTGATAGGTTGCTTTCTTATATGAGATAGAGATAGATCCTAGTATTAGAACTGAGACATTTTTTAGGACTTTCTCCTTACTGTGCTACTGACTCTTAAAAGCTTTCCAAGTGTGTATTATTTTGTGGCATTGGAATGAAGAACTTGAGTCACACTTGGCACAGCTTTGAGACACCTATTTGGGAATTCTTGGTGAAGGCTGGATTGAGTTTTTCTCAAAAAGGAAAACTATCTCAAGACTGTCTTTATATAAGGTGTAGGGGGATGTTGGGAATAGGAATAGAGCTTTAGACCTGAACCATGCTCAGTGTAACATCTTTTATGTTGTTACTCAGAATCACGATAAACAGAATTTGACCTTGACAATTCCTTTTGTCTTGTGTGTTTTGGTTTGGCTGGGTTTAGCTTAATTCTCTTAAAGATGCTACTTTGTTTTCTGTAGAGAAAACTTTTTCATATGTGAATACCACTAAAATGTTTGATGAGGGAGGGGTACTGAGAAGGCCAAGGCTGTTAGTGACTTCCAGTCTTTGTCAATAGCTAATGTACCTATATGCTTAAAAAATATATGGGGAGTTACCCTTTTGGAATCTGTCATTTCAATGTGCATGGAAACTTCCAGAAAGCTTATTAAGGCTTGTGTTCTATTTGAGTGGCTTTAGTAGGGGGAGAAAATATAAAGGACAAAACTTAAAAGGAGTCATACACATACAAAAAAAAAGGCAAAGGGGCAGGAGCTTCCTATCTTTGTGGCCTGTTTTCCCATACTTTCTTTCAAGCAAACACTTTAAAGAGGAGATATTTAAGGTAGATATGTGAATGTTGATGCTTTGTTTTAGTAATTTTTTGTGTGTGACTCCTATTTTTTAAGAAAATATGTGAAAATCGGTTGTGAATATCTCCAAGAGGTACACATAAAGGAAGTGTGCAGGATAAAAAGAATGAAAAGGAAAATGCAATACTTAATTAAAGCAAGAACTTTTTATATGAATGGATATAATTTGATGTAAGACTTCTTTCTATCTTACTAAAAACACTGAATATATTTTAACTCTGTTCCCCTTTTTCTAGCAATCCAATGAGTAGTGGTTATTCTGCCTTGCTTGTCTTTTGACATAGCAGGCAGAAAGATAGTGGTAATCTCAAAGTTAATAGATATTTCTAAAATTATTCTGCTTTGGCTTTTTGTACATAAATACACTGAAAAAGAATCTTTATTTACATTATGAGGCGTTTAGGAAATTATGTTTGGCTTCCTTGGAACTTTCTGTGTGTTGTGCATTTATATGCTTAAAACTCCTTTTTCAAAAAGCAGTTTACATTTTTTTGGAGCCTGGAAAAAATACGATTAAGGGATTGTCAGTGGGAGTAATGATAATTTATGAATGGTTTTTAAGTACTCATAGGAGTGAACTCATAAGCAGTCTACTGGAAAGTGTCCCTGTCCATGGCAGGGGGGTTGGATTAGATGAGATTTTAAATGTCCTCTTCAACTCAAACTGCTCTATGATTCTATAAATTAGTGAGCATTAAGTATTGTGAGAGATTTCAGAATCTGTAGACAGCCTTTGCTGCACTTTAGTAAAAAACTTTGGCCCATATCAGTGTATTTGATTAGTTTGTTATCTAAACTGAAAAAAAAAGGAAAAGCTGTTAGATTAATATGGCAGGCTTAAAATTTTTCAGTTCCCAGCATACAAAACTTCTCACTTGTCCTGTGTGTTGAACGTTCAGGTGCTTGGCTCCCGGGCGGAAGAGGAATGCAGCTCAGTTGGGCGGGAACAAGTCAATAAGGCCTACCAAGCCTATCGAGAGGCCTGCATCGACCGTGACCATCTGAAAAGCAAACTGGAAAAAATGGTGTGCCTTTTTAAGTAATGGCTTCAGTGCTTGCTTTATCAGCACTGCATAGCTAGTACATGTTTACTCTAGAATGAACTTTATATTCTTAAGATCTGTGGTGTTGGTTTTATCACTCTTTTAAAGTATATGACAATACTTTCTGTAGAAATAACAATTTAGTGTACCTCAGTTTTATTACTGGGCTAGAATAATGCTAAAAAAATCAAAACAGTATTTTTTGTTGTTGTATTTGTTCTAAAATATTGAATTGTCTGACATGATAGAAAAATGCTTCACAAATTTTTTTGGGTTGGGGTTTTTCTCTCCTCTGAAAATAGGCAAAAGAAAGTGCGGAATCCTTGAAAAACTTGAACGAACAGTTGCAATCTAAAGAAGTAGAGCTGTTACAACTAAGAACTGAAGTGGAAACACAGCAAGGTATGCATTTGGTTACTTCATCTTAGGGTATGTTGAGGAGCCATAGTGGCCTCAGGGGCATGAAGAGGCTTAACCTTATATAGGGGCAAGGTAAGAGAGGTATCAACAGCAGTGAGGTACTTTGAACTTGTCTTCATTCTCATGAATGGTGACACATATATTCTGAGGCTGTTGTGTTCTCCCACCCTAGGTGATTTGCAAATTTGAGAAATGGGCACCACCTAACTGTTTATAAGCTGGGTCATGTGCATCTCTGGTCCCCACCACCTTTTCCTCAGAGCAGAGCAGAGGCCTGGTCAAGTATAAGGATCAGTCAGTCAATCCCACTTCCTCTGGCACCTGCAGAGGGTCCAGTATATTGCTTCGTCTCGCTGTTGGACACGACAAATACAAGGATGTTGTATAGCAACAGCTGCAGTTGCCAACAGTTACTTAGCTGGCTGGGAAATGAGGAAAAATAGAAAGATGTTGGTTGTAGAGAACCTGGTGAAAAGAGGAAGGAGAAAATAAATATATCCTGGTAATTCCAAAAGCCCAAATCCAGCGTCTCTTACTGCAGTAGTAAAGAGTGCTCTGTATGTGATAGATGCCTAAAACAAAACACCATGGAAGGAAAAATCCCCTTGATTAATTTAGTTACAAGAAGATGCCATCTGTATAGAGTATGGACTGACTTCAGAGTGACTTCAAATGCAGTCATTTGAAAGGCACTTTTGAGTATGACTGTGCATGAATTTCATTACTCTCCAAGAGGACCTTAAACATGTATGAAATGCACTACTTCAATTGCACAAATATTTAAACCTAGAAAAACAAATTGCAGGTACTGCTAGTATCACTGTTGAGGATATCATAGTTTCAGGCGGTAAGAATTGCAGGGTTTGTAAGGAGAGCTCTGAAAATGTGATGATTTACTTGTTTGTAATTCAGTTTTACTCATAAGTGAACTCTAGGTACCTTACTTAAAAAAAAAAGAATCAGTGTAACTTAAGACTGTTTAAACTATTAATTCTGGAAATAAGTGTACCACACAGTTAAAGACTTGTGGGGTTTCTTCCTGTCATGTTCCTTCTTTTCTTGCTGTCTCACTAATGCTTGCTACTGATCTGATGGTAGCATCAGCTTAGGTTGCTTCTTACCGTGTGAATTGCTTCAGTCTAACAAGATATGTGTAACTTTTATGCTTTCCCCTTTTGTTTGGTTTGTATCTTTTGTTGTTCTGTGTGGAACTTCTTGATGTTGAACTTGGGGAAAACTTAATGGTAAGTGATGTAATAATACAAATCTGAGGGCACAAAGACTGGTGTTTTCAAAGCATGTAAGAAGTATGCAAGTTGGCATATGTGTATTTGCCATAAATTGATTTTTTTATTTCCAGTGCCTTTTTATGCTAGTACTTCCTTTTTCTCAGTGTCAAATGTCCAGTGCATTCCTAGAAAGTAGGGCTCCAAGCTTTAAACCCAGAAAATAGGCCAATAATGCCAACAGCATTGCCAGTGTTATATTTCCCTGTTGCCATAGACTCCAGTTTCTTCAGAAAATGTTTTTGTAAGGCATGGGCTGATTGAAGAGGATCTTGCATATTGAATTATGTTCTTTGGACTGAGATTGGAATCTAATTGTCTTGCTTGTCTTCTTTACAGTGATAAAAAGTCTGAATTGTACTCCAGCTAACTGGGAATTAGAGAAGCTGAACAGTGACCTGAAAGTGCATAGTCTGGAACAGGATCTAGAAAAACTCAAGGAAGAGTGCAACAGTCTCAGGAAGGAGTTGCAAAATTCCAAGCAGAAGGTACCTTAATTTTTAAGGAATTTTTGTATTAATGCTTAGTTTTAAATCCCAAGGTCAGTCAAAATCAAGGGTTAACAAAAAGAGGAAGTCTATATGAGTGAAATATTAATATCTTGGTAAAATTAGCCTTTAAATATTTTCATAGACTGTCATTCTTCTTGGAAATAGGACAGGCTTCTCAGGGCGGTGTTCATGGCATCAAGCCTGTCCAAATTTAAAAAGTGTCTGGATAACACTCTTAATTAGAAAGTTTAGCTTTAGGTAGTACTGCAGTGAGCAGGGAGTTGAACTTAATCCTTACAGGTCACTTCTAACTCCAGATATTCTATGATTCTATACAGGTGAGCTTTCCCAGCCATTGCTCATATAACAACAGAAAATAAAGCTGTATGATTTTTTATAAGTAGCCACTGAAGTTCTGTGTAACCTGAGCTGCTAAAAAAGTTTAGGCAAAGCTGGCCTCTATTTTTTTTTTTTTTAAAGCAACGGGATGCTAATGTTTAAAGATGTCATGAACTTTGTTTAAGGAGGTATGGCACTTTTCTTTAGGGTAGTTGCATGAAGCTTGTCAGCAAAGTTCCTCTTTTGGCATCCTTCTCTGCCATTTCTGGGACAAATATCTGTTCTGAGGGACACATTTTGTAACCTAGGCATTGTTAGGATCTCAAAAAGAAAATTAAGATCCCAGTAACAAAAAGCAGTAAGTTACTGTCTAGTGCATTCTTTGTGCTTTCCATCTTATCTTTGATGAAAGGTACACTGCCAGTCTCTAGGACTCTGCAGTCACACTGAAGTCACACAGTGAATGTAAAACATTTAAATGTGATTGTTTGAGGAGGCAGACTGTTTTACATTCCTTATGGTCATTAATAACGATGATTATGTAATCTGGAATCACACAGCATTTGCGTGAGTCTGCAGTTTTTCCACTAGGTGGAGATAAAGCATGTGAGGTGTTTTGTTAATTTCCCTTACTGTTGGTTGTTTCACTTGGGTCTGGAGCTGTTTCAGGTGCTTTCACTAACTTGTAAATCTGAAGGCTTGCTGTAACCTGCGTGAAGTTCTGGTGTCTTCGGGTAACTCTAGAACAGAGTAACAGCTGCATAAATAATTGCAGATTGTATTGTGAGAGTGAATGATGTCAGAGGGAACAGACTAAAATAGCATTTGTAAGGAATACTGCATGTGACACTGTTTAAATAATGTTTATGTCAGCAGCTTTTGTTGCACAGAGCAAATACAGGGAACAGCTTTTTGTTTTGTTTTGGGAGGTTTTGTTACATTGGGTTGGGGGGGGGTTTGTTTTTTTTTTTGCTTGTCTTTAATACCATTTCTTCTTGATCCTGGTAACTGCTTAATACAGGAAATAAAGTGCATGTTTTCAAATATGGGGTAATACAGTGCAACTTTTTTATGCTATGAATTTCAATCTTTGGGAGATGGTGATAAAGCTCAGGAGGGGAAAATCTGTCAGGTGAAATACAGTCAAGTGTGATCAATGGGCAATGACAAATCAGCATTATTTCAGCTCAGCTGGTATTTTCATTATTACTTATTTTCATTATTACTTATATTCATTATTTTCAGTTAGTTTAGCTAATATGTAATGGAAGTAAGTAATAATTAAAATGAAAACAGGAAAACATGTTTTCAAATGTTTTCTACCTTAGGCCAGTGTACCTCTATTTTTCTGTACTTTTAGATATTCTTACTCAAGTTTTACATTGTAGTTCATGCACTGTTTACATTGACAAGTTGCTTGAAATATGTGCAGCCTGTCTTAAAGCCACTGTAAAGGGATCAAATCCACAACAGCTTTGGCTAGAGGGAATGATAGGAAGGGAACATGGAAAGAAGGGATATGAAAGGGAGGGAGCTCATCACAAGTGAGGGTCTAATAGAAGCACGGCTAACAAAGTGAGTCCAATGTTTGATTTGTTAAACAATCCTGGTAAATTCAGTGTGGCTGCCTATATGTGCAATTTGAAAGTAGTCTTTCAGACTGAAGAGATAGATAAATTATGTTCTGTTATAAAAGTAACTTGTGGAAGTAAATCTATACTGAAACAGCTTCCTTTAAGTTAAGGATCTTTATATACTGTGACAGAGAAAGAAGGAAAAAAAAGACTGTTTAAAAAGCAGAAATTGAGAAAGACTTTTCATGTCCATTTAAGAAAGTAATCAATCTCTAATTCTGAGAGTTCAGCTGTTTTAAGAAAGAAGAGTATGGGGGTGGCTGAGCAATGCCTTCGTATAAGTAGGTAGTTTAAGCATTTCTAAGTGGAAATTCTTAGTAGAATTGAAACCCACTTTTGAAACCCACTGCAGCTAACACAAATGAAGATTACCTTACTTGTGAATTTCAGTATTAGGCAAATTGGAGTTTCACTGTCGTTGTTTGAGAGAGAAGATCTAAATAATGTTCATTCATTCTCTGTCTTCCCTTCACTCTGTTATGCAGGACCAGGCTCAAGAGAAAAATCCATTACATGGAGACCACCTTCAAAGGCAAGACATCCAGAGGTATGAAATACTTTATTTTCAATTTACTGAGGGACAGTTGTTTGAACAAGTAAATTACTCTTGCTGACTCTTTAGGTGTATTATTTCAAGTTACATCATTTCACTGAAAGTCTAGGTATAGTTATTTAGCAAGATCATTGTACATTTTTTTCCTTTGTTGTGTTTGTAGTTCCAGATGATGAATATTTATGTAGTTATGCCTGTTGGTGCACTTACAGCTTTTTCCACCAGAGGGAAGAGCAGCCCTTCACATTGCCAGGCTTTAGTGCAATGGGCCTTGGTGCTTCCTTGGGTGTTGAAGAGACTTTTCAGCCACTGAAAGAGAACATACAGACACTTCCCATCATCTGTTCTCTGGTGCAGTGAGGCTAACAATGCACACACTACACACAAATCACACTTTGTCCTTTCACCTTGACTGGATACTTATTCCTGTGGTTCCTCCTCGAACTTTGCTGTCAGCCTCACACACCTGATAAAAGATGTTCTCTCAACACACAGCAGTTATCTCTTTGATCACCGCTCTGATTGAACTGATCATTTGATCAAATAATTACTGATCAGAGCAGATTTATTCCATCAAGTGGTGCTCAGGTGGCAGCCATCTAAAATAGCATATGGATTATATGCTGTTTATTGTAATATAAATACTAAACATGTCATAAATAAGTAAGCCCATCCAAAAATCTGTGGAGAAAACGCTTGAAAAACCTCCTATGAGAAACATTTGTTGTAGCAAGCAATCCTGCTTTTTGTAGGAAATGGAGACATTTGCACCTAATTAACTTTCTGGAAACTAGTTACTTCATATTTGTGAGCAGCCTGCAAATCTGACTTTAAATTCGCAGTGTGCAATTCTAATTTGCTGTGCATTTAAACAGGCTGTCATAGCGAAGGTTCATATCACATGTTAGAAGGCAGGGAATTCCAGGCACAGGGAATCCTTGGTTTTCAATTACAAATTCCTTGAAAAATAGGCTTTGCAATAGGATTCTAGGCCAGTATCCACAAAAACAAAATCAGTTGCATGTGATTTAGGTGGAATTCTGGTACCTGCAGCCCTTTGCAAGATGCTTGTAAAACTGCTAAATGCATTTTAAACAATCCAAGCACTTTCCTTCTGGTTGGTGGCAGATATGTGAGCTGTCCCTGTATTTGCCACTTCTGTGTTAAATATTGGACAATTCTGGTTTGACATAACTAAAGTTTTTGATCTTATTTTTTAGACCAAAACATGAGAATTAAGGAAGTGTGATTGCCACATCAACTTTTAAATTAAGTTGTCAGCTCTTAAGAGTTGAAAGAGCCAGAGGAGTCTGCAGTAGGAAGGCCACAGGTTTAGATGAACTTCTTGAAATATCAATTCTGAAAATTTTAACTTCCTATTAGTCAGAACTGCTGACACTTAACACATTACTTATTAAAATAACACCTTCCTGTGTTCTTTAACAGAACTTTATGCATCTGAACTTTTGTATTATGGGGAAGTATTTCTGTGGACAGAAGTTCAATTTCTTGTTTTAAGGGAACTCTCTCAGTGTTGACTTGCATAATAGCCACTTCTCAGAGTGATTTTGAACACATTTGTGCTTGATATTTCATGCAGGAGTGATCCTATATTGCTATTTTTGAAGGATAGTGTTACATACAGTTATAAAGCTTATTAATTCTTACTCATCTCAGTAGCTTGAGATATTGAGCTGTTTTGAAATAAATGCCTTTAGTGAATGTAGCGAGGAAGAAAAAATTCTGGAAACTCTCATCCATTATATTTGTCTTCAATAAATGTGTTTTGGTAGAATGTTAATCATTAAAAAAGCATTAAATCATTGCATTCATGTTTAAGTAACTGCATCCTTATGTCTTTGAACACTAAGTTAATTATTAATCAACATAAATGTTATATTCAGTGAGCCTTTGCTAGAAATTTTACCAAGAAACATATGGTAATGCTGACTTTTTTTCCCCCCTTTTAATTTTCTTACCAGTTATTAACCTGAAACATCAGTGTTGGAACAGTGCTGCTGTTGCTAAATATGTTTCTTGTATTATGCTGTTTTAGAGAATTAATTGGAACACTATTTTTTACACTGTCTGATCAGGCAGTGTATTAACATAAATTGGAGGCCTTGAATATGAAAGAATGTGGTTTATATTTTAGATTGTGTGTATGCTCAGTTTGGGTCTCGGGTATTTAGTCTGAATTCACTGTAGCAGTGTGCATGGTATAAGACCCAAATACTGGTTTTTGATTATTTGAAATTAAAATCAGTCAATGTTACTAGGCTCCTAATATGTGTTGGGGTATGTGGTCATTAATTGAAAGGTATTCAGAGTTAACATTCTGCCTTTTTTATAACCTGGTGTCACTTTAAATAAAGTATTCCTTTGAGATGACAAATCTTATTGGAAGATCTTATTGGAAGATGCTGAAATGAAAAGTCAGCTTCATATTTCTTTCCTTTGGAGAGTTGAAATTATTATTATTATTACCTAGTATGTCAATATATAATGCATTGTATATTGCAGTAGGCAAGAATCAAATTATATCCATCCGTTTAAGGCAGTTCTCAGTACTGTTCAGTACAGTTACAATTATGGTACTCCAATAAAATTTGCAAAAAAATTTATTAACAGGTAACACTTGATAGGCATGTTGATAGGCTGCTTTAGAGGCAGCAATATTTAACTTGTAATAATTTTTTTGTTTTGAAAGTTTGCAACAAACATATTGGGACCTGAAGAGAGAAATGTCCAATTTGCGTGTACTGACTGACAAGCAAGCTGAGATCCTACGAAAACTGAAAAGGAACCCACCAGGAGTCAAGAAAGGCAAGTCAGTGTTGGCAGTAACAGACCTTACAAACACAAACCATTGATGCAAGCTGTAGCATTTTAAAAATAAACCAGCTATCATATCTTATCAGAATCTCATCAATTGAAGTTGATAAGCTAGACTGTATTATGGTTCCAGCTTCCCCATTTTCTGCTTTTGCTTCTGTCTCATACTGGTCAACTTCACACATAAAGGTGTTGCTGATGTGTTTTTTCTTCAGTACTGTATTCTGTTCCCCTTGTGGCTTTTTTCTCAGTCAAGTGTTGCTTATGTGCACAAGGCTGAGGTGTTAAGTTTACTTGTATTTGACCTTTTACCACAACTACTTCATATTAGGAGGGAAAAAATCTTTTTTGCAAATGCAGTCTTATTTTCCCAGTACAGAATATAAGAAGTATTAAATTTGCAACATTTTAAAATCAGACTTTAAAAGACTGAAATTCCTTATGATTCCCTACTTCTTTATATTTTATTCAGAAAAGTTTTCTTTTCTAACAACATGCTACACAGTGTGACATTTTCTGAATGTCAGAATACTGGGGAAACAAAACTGCCTTAAATAATTTTAAGGGTTAAATATTTTTCACATAAAGTATTTAAATTTTCCATGAGCACTTCATCAGACAGTTCTTCGGTTCCTTACATATGTTTCTCTCAAGACAAATGCTATGCTAGACTATCAGGCAAATAAACTGTGGTAAAGAGTTAATTTCCTTTGTTTTCTGCTCACTTCAATTGTGATCTTTACTGTGCTCAGAATACTGGTGGAAGACAGTGCACTTGGTTAGAATGTACTGGTGACAGTCTCTGATGTCCCTGTCCATTACCAGATCAAGACATTTTGTTTCTAAACAGCTCAGTGAGGTAATGACAGGATTCACCTCCCGAGCAATCCCTGCCTTTGTGGTCAGCAGTGACTAATGATCACTTTGTCTCTGGTACTTGGCTGATACAAACTGTCAACACATTTTGTAGACTTGGCCATATTATTACCAGGTGAGTCTGTGTTCCTACAATTCTAAAACATGTTTGTCAAATAACTGCAGCAGAGAAACTGGGAACTGAATGAGTCTAAATAATCTTAGATCTGTCAAGGTTTGATGTGATCATATATAGTCTTTATGTCCTTACTTTTAATTTGGAGTTACCTGTCTTGCCACTACACAACTACTTATTTTTCTCTTCTCCTTGGTGAAGAAACTCATTTTCTGCAGTTCTTATGCAGTTGTTCATCCACAGCCACAGAAGGCATTCTTGACTGATCAGGAAACAGTGGACTTCTGCCTTTTCATCTGTAGATTTTTTTCAGTAATTTTTCAGAAGTATGTGAGAGTGGACAGGTCTGATCTTGGTCATCAGCCACACTTATGAATGCAATGCAGATGTATCTTTGCTTATATTTATAGACAAGTCTTGGCTTATGCAAAATATGGGTACAATTGACTGAAGCCTTCCACTTCCAATACCTCTAGTACTGACTTTTGGCATTTACAGACCAGCTGCCATTGTCTGTAAGAGGTGCATTAATTCTGTAGAACACGTGTTCATTACTTTGTGTGGGACATGAACTGTATCAGTTAACATGTGGATTCTACTTAGAATGTAGAGAGGCATTTTATGTGTGTTATGTATGGAGGAATTTTCAACAAATGGGTGCTTGTGGGGTTTTTTGTTTATTTTTTTCTTGGTTTTTTTTTTGTTGTTAATTTTTTGTGTGTTTTTAGTTGGCTTTTTTTGGGAGTTTTGGGGATTTTTTTTGGTACATTTTTAATCTATTTTCAGTGGATTCAATTTTTCTTGAACTTCTAAAGGTCTGTAGGCCTCTAATTGCTTTTTACACCTGCCAGCACAAAAATGCCAAATCCCGTGCCTTAGCATGTCTTTCAGACATGATGCCCATGGTATTGGAAGGTGGTTTGGGCTGACATCCACAAATTTTAATTTATTGTGACAAACAGAAGTTGTATTCTTTGACCAAGATACCAGCTTCTTTTTCTGGCCCTGAAGAACAAAAGTTAAAAATTACAATTCATGCTCAAGATTAAGAGCTGCTCTAGAAAACTCTGTGTAAGATGTGAGTTTTAACTCAGGAAGCATTAATCTACTCTGATTACATGTTTATGTACATTATCACTACAAAACAAAATGACCTGCTTGTATTTGGCCGTATGTTCAGATGTGTGTTGAAGGTACAGCTCTTCCATTTCAGGTAGATCCTGTTCTGTTTCAAAATCCCCCCCCCCCCCCACCTAACAGTTTAAAACTCCTCTGTAATACCACACAGCTGAGCATTGCAGTCTGTCAGTTTACTTTTGAAAGTCAGACAAGAGAACCTGTGAACACCACACGTTTCCCTCTTACTGCTTCATGGGCAGTGAGAATTTGGGTTCTGGATGGCATGAGAACACAGCTTGTTAAAGAAGCAGTAGAACAGGGAGCAGCATTCAGTCTTCTGCAGCTGGGTGATTTCTTCAAGCATGTGCAAATGGTCTCTGTTTCAGCATTCATTTCACTCTGGTCAGAAAGATCCATCAGTTTATCTCTGTCGAAATGGGAGTTGGGAGGTATCCTTGGAGTTGGGTGTGTTTTAGACATTGTGATTTCAGGATTTTGGGTTCATCTTGAGACTGGTGAGGGTAGTATGTTGTTTTTAGATTTCAAGTAGTTACTGAATATGGTCCAAAAACTTGTGGCTTGAAGAAACTGTGTTTAACATCCCTGCTAGACTGTAGTACATTTGGGGTACATGAAAAATGCATTAGACAATGTAATTTTAAAATCTTTTTTATCTTCTTCCTTCAGCTGCCTGTACTGCACCAGTGCAATGTGTTGACTTGAACGTTTCAAAGGTGAATTTGACATCTGGGGTAGTCTATAAAAACCTGTCACAAAACGATAAAGCCCTCGGCAATGCTGTGTCTCCCCCTCTGCTGAGAGATGCCCGTGTCCCATCAGAAAGGGTGACCCTACAGGCTTGGACAGATGAGAGACCAATTCCAGCTGACAGCAAAATGTTTCAGGAACACCATTCCTACGGAAAGAGCTCTCTGGAAGATAATTCCTGGGTATTCCCAAGTCCTCCAAAGCCCAATGAGAATATGTTTTGGGAAATGAAAAATAATCCAACTTTGTTAAACTGTCCAGCAGATTACCTGGATCAGTGTAATCAAAACTGTCTGCACAAGAGTTAAACAATTTTTAGAATGAACTGAGGCATTTTTGGAGTGATTCTGAATAGGCACCTTAATGCTCGAACTTTTAAGGAGAGAAAACAAATTGCTTGAAATGTTCTTTCTTTATTTTTAATTCTAGTTCCAAATCAGAAGGCCTAGTCTTCCTCTGCTGTAAATCAGGAGTGAGTTCCTTCATGTTAAAGCTGTGCTGGTATAATGTAAATACAAAGAAATCTAGCATGGGGCCTAGATAGTCTTGTACTGCAAATGACATACATTTGCTAAAGGTTACAATGAAAAGTGAGTTTGTGGAATAAAACAAAATAATCCAGTTCTGTATCTGTTTGCTATTTGTATGTTATCAAGAAAATACTTGGCATCCAGTGTTAGAACTTGAACCAGCTCTGAGCTTATATTTTGACAGTGTTCTTTTTCAGAATAAGGATAATATGAAATCTTCCTTCCTCCTTTCAATTTGCTTTGAATCCTCTGGTTTGTAAGTGCATTTTTCTGTAATATGTAACTAAGAAAGGTGAGTTTGGTTTTTTTTTTTTCCAACCTTCATTTATATGAGAGAGTGGCAGGAGAAGAACCACCCTTAGGCTATGCTGTTTCGATTGCCTCATTTAGGGCTTGACTGAGAATGGTGAAGGACCGTAAGTAAAGCTGCTGCTGCCCACTGTGAATCCTGGAGGTTCAGCTTGTTTCCCTCAGTGGAAACTGCTGTAACTGCAGCAGTGCTGCCACAGACCCAGCGATCTCACAGTGCAGTTTTCCATATTGTGCCTCCTTTGCACAGCACCACAACTCTGACTCTTCATTCCTGTGGTGGTGAAGGCTACTAATTTTTCTTTTGTTAAAGAAACAAAGCCTTAATCTAATCAGACTTGGTGTTGTTGCATTGTTGATAGACAAAAGTATTTTTGTGGTGTCTTTAGTATACCACTGAGAACCAGAGCTACTGGAATTCCAGCTACGTGCTTTATAGATTATGGGTGTCTAGGCACTACTTTTTCATTATTTTTTTTCCTCTTAAGGCCATGAACTGTTTCTAGACAAATATCATTTATGTTTTGGGGTTTCTTTTTCTGCAAAATTCTATGCTTCATATCTGGCTTAATACAACAGGGTTAAGTGAAATGTCTTGACTGCTCAAAAAGTGGAAGAAAAATGCATTGTATTTTAGATCCATGATACCTAACTTGTAATGGGCAGGAAGATATTTAATACTGAATATGCTATTTACAAATGTGTGGGTCGGTGAAGTATTCAGCTTCACAGATCCAGCTTAACATCAAAGTAATAAAAATTAATTTCACAGCTGTTTAGTAGCTAATTATCTTAAGATGGCTTGCAAATACATGGGGAAGCTCTGGCAGTAGCACAGCCATAGTAATGATGGGCTGTAGAAGTGTTAGGAGGGTGCTACGTGATCTCTGTGGTTCCAGACACTCTCCCCTGCACAGTAAGTACTTCAGACAGAGCCCATCTTTCACTCTATCAAAGGCAAAAAAAAAAATGCCTTCCAGATACCTTCTCCTATAGTACAAACAGCATACATAAACAATGTTTCCCATTCACCAGATATTGTTTTTATCTTTCTATTATCTTGCTCACGTATACTGGCTTGTCTGTGATTAATGGAAATGGTGTCAGATGCTGGAATTTATTCTGACCAATGAACACAGCTGACTCAGGGGAGTACAATCTCTTGGAAAGTAATAGAACAAAATCCAATATGCATAAAACAAATCCAAGTCACTAGGCTTTAGCTGATAGAACCAACTACCTATGTAATAACAAAGAAAACATTTCTTATGTGGCTGCATAAGCTATATGGTACCTAGTTCTAATGTAGTTTACTTTTGGGGTCCCCCACCTCAGTATTACAGAGGTTTTTTATTAAGGAATGTAATATTCAACAGGCATTAATATGATCTGTGCAATGAAGGAATTCTACTGTGTAAGATATTAAATAAATTTATTTTTGTTTGAAATTGGTTTCACTAACAAATCTCCTTTCCGTATTTGGCACAAAATTTTTTCCTGAAGTTTTAATTCCTTTATTGTGTATAAATGTTATTCCAAATACAAGCAATTAGATTTGAGGTTCATTGCTTTGACTCAAGGAAAAAAAAACAGCCATCTGCTGTAGCCTGCTTCAGCATCTTCTGGGAGAATTATCCTCCTGGATGTTGAAACCTGAAGCATTTAGTTACCTTTGACTACTTGTGTCAAAAGGTTCCCAGTCAGCCTGTCCTGTCCTGTATGAAATTAAAATTAAGATTTTCTGTGCAGAGCCTGAGAATTTCCAGGTTTTGCATTTGACCCTTGGTTTTATATTCTGTGCTCCTTCCCAGGGTGGAGAAGAGAGCAGCAATGTTTGATGAGAGGGACTTCAGGAGTGCTGCTGCTAACTAGGGAGAAGAGGGACTGATGTCAGAGAGTTTGCTGCAGGCAGCATTTCCAATCCAATCACTCACTGCCATGTCCAGGCTGTAACATTTGAAGAGGAAGTCCCCAGACTTGGAGTCGCTTGGGAGCTCGCTGGCTTGTGAAGCATCTGTTGGGTCTGAAGCTTAAAATCAGATTTTGACTGAAGATGGAAAAGTCATTTAAATCCATGCCACTAGTGGCTTACAGTGCTTTTTCCATTTTCAGAAGTGAAATCTTTTCATCAGTGACAGCAAATTATATGGAGAAGTAGCTGTAATAACAGGGTTCTGGTGTTAGTGTGCATGTGTTACATAAAACTGTAAAACTGCATATAGTAAGGACCTATGTTCTGAAATAATTATGTTAAATGACCCCAAGAAAATTTTAACTTTAATGCAAACTTTGAACATTTTAAAACCTCCGCCAAACTGACAATTTTTAATTTAAGAAATGAAAGCCAGCTTTTGGGGCAGGAGGTAGTTGTTGCTTTGCACATTTAAATGAGCAAATAGCAACCTGGTGAATACGTACTTTGGTATTTGGTGAGTTGAATGAACCTTCTAATAACTTATATGTAAACTTGCACTGTTTGGTTATTTTTAAGTATTTTTAAAGTCTGATAGTTTTAAGTTTCCCTGTCAGTTTACTGGTGTACAGCTGATCAATTTTCCTCACATGTGAACTAGCCATATTGAAGAAAGCAAACCCCCAAATTAGCTGTGATGCATTCTCCAATTTTTACAGCTGGAAAAAGACAAGAGCAGCACAAGACATATGGTGGAGTTACAGTAAAACAATACCCATTCCAAGTAATGAAACACAGGCCCATGTAAGTATCACATGAACTATACTGGTGGGATAAAGCAGATGGAATTTTCTTCAAAGCCAACTTGCAGCAGACTTTGCCACTCCTGTGCTGAGACAACTGCAGCTTTAATGATGCTGTGGGCTGGTAAAGGAAGAGTGAAGAGCTCTGGCACCTGACTGACACCGCTATTGTCTTCTGATCTCCAGACAGGCCCTGTGAAGGACAGTAGTTGCAGAGGTGTAAGGTATTTCCCTGATTCTCTGAGTGTAAAAAAGGGCATGTGGGGGTTTGATTTTTTTTTTTTTTTTGAGGTTTTATTATTTTGAGGGTTTTTTTCAGGCTTTTGACCCTTTCTTTAGGGAGAGTGGTGTTACTACTTGCAATTGTATGAACATAGGGCAGTCGATAAAAGCATTTTATTTTTTTATGATCAGCAGTAAAGGTAAACACTAACTTTAACTGAGTTGCAGTTGGACCATTAAAAAAACCCACCCTGTGCAGTAACTGTCCAGCAAAATTAATTTAATTGTATTTTAAGATGGAAGAGAGCAAGTCAAACATTAAGATTCAGTAATTAAAGTGGTAAGATGATCATGTTTGAGTATGGCTGATTGATCTAGGGAGAAGCATGCAAGAAACACCCAGGTGCTTACTGTTATTGAACCAATTTTTAACTAGGTGGAACACTTACATTGCAAGTGTATTTGACCATTTTTTGATCAGCTGAGTGCAGGAATTACCCAAGGAAGGAGGATGGCTGTACTAAATGTGGAGCAGGTGTGCAAGTTATTTTCTGGATGCTGTCTCAGACTGCAGTAGCTGTTCCACTGCCCTTTAAAAACCCTGTGCATTACAAACTGCCCCTCATATTCCCTCTGAGTTTGGGTTTTACTCTCTGAAGGCAAGCTTCTAAATAATTATGTGACACCTTCCCCTCTTTCCTCTCGTATCTTCCATTTGTAGGGGGCTCCCCTGAGGAGTTTGAAGAGCCCATTAATACAGCCTCCAGTGAAAAATGGGGGTCTTGGGTGCCTGCCAGGTGCTCTGAGGAGGACAGATAGGCCCCTGTGCTGTATTTTCTTACACTGATTAGAATCCAGGGCTGCCTCCAGTTCACCTGAGTAGGAAGGAGAGTTTATGGCTGAGACAAAACCAAAACCGAAAGTAATTCAGTGGTATGAGTTTCTCATGTCATGGTACTCATTCTTTCACTTAAACTTTAAATAAAAGATGTAAATGCAATTCAAGTACAGCATATGCACAAGATACTAAGAAAATGAAAGGTGTGAAACCAAGAATTCAAGCTAGGGAACAGCACTTTAAGGCCAGAGGTGTATTACAGAGGAAGCTGATGCATGATCCAAGGACCAATTCCTCCTGGCTTTCCAGAGGTTGAAAATATAGCAGATTCATTTCGTTAAAAACATCACCATCTATTTTAAATTTCCTCCTTTTTAAAATACATACAACAAAACAACTAATTAGGAATATTTTGGTTTTCCAAAATGCTTGAGATAAGAAGCAAGAACATGTGCAGGACGCTGTTCCACATAAGCTGTTTCATGGTGGCTACTTTTAGAGCTGAGCGCCATTTAAGTTTGCCTAACAAGGCAGAATGCTACACATCTTTTCAGTTTATCCCTCACAAGTCCAGTCCTCCACCCAGTCTACTGAAGCAACATTATTAATGATTATTCCAGTAACAGGCACAGAATAAAGGGCAATGACTGACCTGCAGCATTAAGTCCTTCATATATATACATGTGTCAGAGTTTCGTCCTTGAATACAGGAATACTGTTTGTGGTGAAACAGTATTAAAATAAACAAGGAAAATGTTGCCTCTTCTAATGGATCAGTATCAAATCCTACTCCTTACTCGGAAAATTACTTTTTTTTCTTTAATCAAGGCATTAAAGTTACCAAGTTTAAGTGCAGCCTTTCCTTGCTTTTAAAGAATTTAATTTTATTTCAGAATGTTTAGATGATACTCCAAGATAGTATCTATTAGTATCACTAAGTGATACTAATCACTATTTCTATTAGTATCACTAAGTGAAGCCATAAGTGAAGCCATTTAAGCAAGTACAATTAATTTTTAAATAATTAAATTAATTAATTACAATTAAGCAGCTTCAAGTATCAGTACACAAAAGAACGTTTGTATGCTCTTTTTAAATTAGAGACCTGCTTTGTTCCTGCAAGGTGATCTGCATCTTCTATACCTGGTTTAGTTGTTTACTCACCTCTACCTGGGATAATTTTGCAAGTGTGGTCACTCACTCACTCCTGAAGCATGGCAACTTATTCCCTGTTCTCAGGGAAGGTCTGGATGAGATTACTGTCTCCCCTAGAGTTGAAATGGTCAGTCTGGGCCACGTACAAGCACAAGGCATCCATCCATCCCTTCTGACAGTGTAGGCGTCAAAGTGAGTCACAGTGTAGACTTAAAAATGAGTTACAGTGCAGGCACAAGTACTGCCAGGCTCTCATCTCACAACATCTTGATGAAAAGGGTAATTCACATTGGTCTGAGTAGCTCTTCTGCATTTGCCACCCTTCTCTTCTAGTAAGTGCATCTCCATACAGTCAGCTTCAGGTGATGACTAACAGACCAACTTCAGTGTATAACCGATCTGTGACCAGTTAATACAACTTAAATTATTCACCCTTATGTTTTTATGTAGCCTGGCTCATGCAGCTAGATATAGGCTTTAAATTCCAAATGGACATGCTGGAATTGTAAAGTCCAAATTGTACACTGGTAACAAAATCTCAGCTCCAGATAGAGGAACACACCTTTGCCACCTCGCTTGCAAACTGTGACAGCATGCTGTAGATCTTTAATTACAAAAAGTTTTAAAGTTGACTCTTAATTTCAGACATTATTTTATTCTCCATTCACTATCTCATTTTGTTATTTCAGTTAAACTCCCCACAGAGTGGTACAGACAATTTAAGTCTGTTTAAATCAAGTGAAATCTAAATTGCATATAAAAAAAGTTCATTTTAAGTTTTAATCACACATTCTGAGCAAATTTCTGTCTTTTTTTCTTAATTCCAGTTGCTCTGTATTCTTCTCTTTGCTTCAAATATTCTGCTTTGCATTCTTCATAGAATGATGGATCAGAATAGCTACAAGACAGAAAAACACATATCGTTTTTCATCTTGGAATATTCAACAGATATTGCACGAGTACCACTCATAACTGATCTTCCTTCCACACCCAAAGAAAAATTGTCTGCCTTTAACAGTAAAATAATTTTCCCTTTCAAGCCTCTGTAGTGAAGCCACCAAGAGGAAAGGCAGAAAAAGGGAAACACATTTGGTATTTAAGTTCAGCTGAAGAATTCGCTTGCAGTTCTCCTCCTCAGCATGGGAACCTGCTGGAGATGACTCATTTTTTAATGCATCCAAGTAACTACTGGGAACAGGTTCAAGGGTATGTCTTTAACAGTAAATATAATGGTCCTTGATCATTACATTAAATTCCTTTCATAATTTTTTGCAGTATAACTATTCAACACTATAAGCCTTTTTTTGTCAGAAGCATTTTGTTTAATTTTATTTTTTTCAAAAGGTGAAAGAACAGACAAATAAAACTGAGTAACTCCAGCAAGTTCTGGCTGCAGTTAGGCCTAAATTTTTGCCCGGCTGCAGATGTTTTTTTTTCATCAGTTCCTAAATCCTAAATACTTGAGAATAACTGTCACTAGTTCAAAGGCATTTATTTTTAATGTCAATCACTGGTTTAAGAGAGCAGGACACGCCAAAAATCAAACCAATCTCCTTTTTCCCCCAGTCAAACTCAAAAACTTAGCAGCCCTCACCCTGGGAAATTCAAGAATCTAACACTTCAGCCTAATGGCACTGGGGGTAAATTAGGACTTCCAAAAAAGATGTTTCAATCCACCATGGCATTGAGTTGACCTCTCATATATAACAATTTCCCATTGCTCCTGCAACTGCTGTTCACAACAGCAGGACACTTTCAAGACAGACTAAATCTTAAAAAACAGAAGCAAAACGAAAACCAACTTATCCTGTCTTACTAACAGACTACGAAGAAGCTTCACTGTGCACTCCTATCCCCACATCTGTGATGTACCAGAGCAAATAAAGGGCTGCAGGTCCTCTGGGCTGAAATCTGTCCCCAGGTGAATCAAGAAGAAAGTCTCTGTAGCCATAGATTCATATGGTAAATAAAATCTTGTCAGTTAGGGCCCTGACTAGCACGGCTTTAATAAAGCAAAGATACCATTTTCAAAAAATACATCCAAGTCCCTAAGCCTGCACAGCCCTCTTCAGAATAGTTAACATTTCTAGATTAGTACAGGCCATGCACAAAAACCCAGCAAAAACTCAGGAGGGACTTACTAGCCAACTAGACAGTCCTTCAGTGCTGCGTTCTCCTGCCGACACTTCACCACCATCAGAACACCAGTTTCTTGACAGCATTTAGTAAATGCTGGGGGAAAAAGAAACAACACAAACCAAACTGAAGTTAGAAAAATGACAATAGGTGAAAACACCCTACGTGTAGGAAGTAGCAGACCGGATCTGATTTATTATTAATATAACCATAGTTGGCCCAGATTCTCATACTGTTTGCAAGGTCTTTGTCACTTGTTTAGCAACAACACTTTAACTGGGATTCTCCCCTCATCATGTAGCACATTCACACACATACTGCTGTTGCTAATACCATTTCTGAAGTTACTATTGCAGCAAATCCATGATGCTTGTGCCTGATTTTCACATGCTCTACTCAGGGCTACCTACCACTTACATCTCTGGCATTTAAGAACAATGAAGTTGCTCAATGAAGTGAAAGTACCTGGTCTGTTTTAAGGACCTTAAGACTTAAAAACAAGTCAGTGAGATACTAAAACAGAACAGCAAAGTCATGGCTAAGGACATGGGATTTATCTGTGAGTAACTAAAATTATGCCTCATTGTTACCAGCACCCTGTACAGATGTTTCACTGAATAATAACCCTAGATAAGAATTGGCTGTTATTTCTATCAGGAGATTTCAAGCTATTCTAAGAGGTAATCAGCTACATTTAGCAGATGGAAAAGAGAGAAAGAGAGACAAAAAAGAATGCCCTGTGTCCACGATCAACCAGGAGCCAGATCAAGAACAAAGTTCACCCCTACCACATCCCCTTCCCCAATTCCATCCATTTCTCCTCCTCTAAGGTCTTCCTGGTAGTGATTTAATATCCAGCAAATTTAGGGCATATAAAATTTTTTTTCTTGCACAATTTACAGCTAATCTAGTAACATCAAAAGATAATGGTACTACATCACAAAACAGCTAAATCATGTTACCTATGCTCAGTGTATAGGTACATCAAGACTTAAATAAACAAGAAAGAAGAGACTTGTGTCTATAAAGGCAGCACTCCTGTCCTTTGCTCATAGCAGATGCCTGCTGAAATGGGCATTAAGCAATTGTGGACCTCAGTGGAACAAAATCCACCTTTTAATCCTGGATAATACTGTCAAGATCTTGAGAAAGTGATCCAACAACTGCAAGCAATCCCTAGGTGAGATTAATCTGCTTGTCCACAGCTATTATTAATTAGGCTTTCACTAAATAATTGACAAGACAAGGTAGTCTTTGCTTTAAGTGTTGAGGACAGATTTCAGTGTCCTTATACTGTGAAACTTTGTGAAAAACTGACTTCTTACCTCCTTCAAACGTATTATTTATTGATGAACACTTAAAAACCTTCTCCAACACAGCACCCAGCATTACACACTGGCAACTCCACCACACCCTACATGAAAACCAGATGAAAGTGTGCAGAAAATGGGTTTAAATTAACCAGTTATTACCAACTGGGAAGACACTGCAGCCTGTGCTCAAAGGTATCTATTAACAACCACACCCAGTTTCTAATATCTATGTGTTTTAGACTTAAAGTAGTCACCCAAATGCACAAGCACAGCTTTGAGGAAACACCTGGACAGCTGAAGTTTACTAAGCAGTTTAATCTCAGAACAAGGCCAATGTTTTATTAGGTTATCAGAATATTTCTTTGGTTTCCAAGAGTGAATCTGACATTTCTTCCTTTCTTTCCTGGACTATTTATATTGACTATTCCTACATCAGCATCTCAGAAAAATCATACCTATGATACCATTTCTAAAAATGACCTTTGTTTTTTTGTGGGAAAAACATCCAAAGCTTTTGAAAGGTTTTGGGCTGTCTAATTTGATTTATCCTCTCTGTAGGCACTTCTTTAAGTGCTGTGCTGAGGTTTTGGGTTGGGTTTTTTTTTTGTAGTAGTAATCATTTCTTCTGGAAGCTGTGAAGTAAAAAACCACTGAAGACAACAGGAGGTCCCTCTCACTTGTTAACTCACCAGTCTTGATCGGTTAAAGGCGTGATGTCCCAGTGAACAAAAAAGCCTGAACTGCAATTGCCAGGATTCCCTGGCTTCAGAAGGCCCTGCCTGTGGTACATGGCCAGGCACTGTTGCAAAGTGATAAAACTGCTTCCAGCTGTTTAGCTTTAACATTACTGATGCTTAACAACAGAGAGGAAGAAAGAAGGTTAAAGCATATTAAGCATCCTTATATGAGCACACAAAGCTTGATTATCCATCTCTTCTGTTTGGCAGTCATGTAAGGAATGCAAGACAGGTTTATAGACACTTACCAGAAACCTTCCAGGAGTGTGGAGAATGTTGGTTTTTTTAATTTATTTTTTAATTGTGCTTTGTCTTGCTTACAGAGGGGCAAGTACCAATCTCTTCACTCTCCTAACCAGTGATAGGACTCAAGGAAGCTGGGTCAGGGCTAGTTTAGGTTTGCTACCAGGAAAAGATATCCACCCAGAGGGTGGCTGGGCACTGAAACAGGCTCCCCAGGGAAATGGTCACAGCACCAAATGTGTCTGAGTTCAGGAAGCATTTCAACAATGCTCTCAGGCACATGGTGTGATAGGGGTGTTCTGCATAGGGCCAGGAGCTGGACTTGATGATCCTGATGGGTCCCTTCTAACTCAGCTTATTCTATGATCCTGTGAGTCTTCCACGAAATGAAATGCGTCACTGCTGAGCAGCACAAACAGTATTTAAACTACTCGTTTGGAGAATAATGTCAGAAATAGTGCTCAATAGTTGCAAGTATCTCAAACCAAGAATTTATCTCAATGTCTGACAAGCCTTAGTCATTCCTCACTCAGGCAATATCTGCATTATTGACCACACTTTCAGGGTGCATAGCAAGACACCACAAAAGGAGCAGATACACAGCATCTAGTTACAAACCTATTGTAATTCAACACTTTAACAGCTATGAGGGGTAATCAGAACACTAAAGAATCCAAACAAACCTTCTGCCTGATACACTGCACGTTATAGAAAGAACAGAATTGATCTTTTCATAATCTTGTGTATGGTACTATCTTTATGACTTCAGGAAAGCTTTCCATGACTTCAGAAGCCCATGGGCTGATACATTTTCTTTCTTCCTGGAAGCAGCAAGCTACCAAAACAAAACCTCAAGCAGCAGCAAAACAAGAGGTAAATTTGAGCAAGTCTGTAAATTCCTAGCAAACTGTAACACAAAGGAAAGTATTTTTTCAAACAATGAAAGTTATTCCCAATATTTCCAGATACAAGGCAAATAAACTGAGGAACAGAGCTCAACACCACAGAAGTGAAAATGCCTTGAAGAAAGGGGGAAAAGGCTTGCCCTCCATCAAATCAACCCTTTGCCAAGGCTTTTCTAGGACAGCTACATATGTCCATCACTGAATGCTCTGTGCACAGACAAGGACAGGTCCACTACTGCGTCAGCAAGCTGCAGGTGCCTATCAGTTACCACGGAAACTGGCTACAGACCCCCTTTCACCTGCAGCAGTCATGGTCCATGACATCAGATCTGACATAGGTCACCCCACAGGCTCCTCTCCGTGCCACAGGCTCTGTCTAAGGGGATGCACATGGAGCAAAGATCTCTTCTCAAGGCTACAGCTCAGAGAGACTTCACTGAACAGCTCAACACTGATTTGAGGCTGGATTTCTTCTTCTTCTCCTCTCATGAAGAAAGCTTTGCATTTCTGTTGCAAGGCAAATCCAAAATAAGTTTTGGTCACAGTTTAGAGAATTTTAAGTCTTATTACGTTCTGGCCATTACAGCCTCATAGAGAGATTTTAACTACTAAAGAGCAAGCCTGCAATTTAGTACCTTTCCTAAATCAACCAAGTACATAAGGCCAAAATGTATCTTTGCCAAGACAGGTCTGCTGTCAACTGAACAAAAGCTGAACAGCCGTGTCTGAATACAGAGCAATTCAGTTTTGCCAGTTCTCACCTGCTCACTATGGCATGCTGGCCTGTGCCAGGGATCTGCCTATGATGGGAAGACCACATTTTCAGGGAGAGACAGGAGGGCTCTTTGGCTGAGGCCAGAGATGAGTGAGTCCTTCCAAGGACTGACTCTTCAGCAGGGAGCGTCTCTGGCCCTGAGCAGCTCAGAGAAGCTGCTGAGTTTGGTCCTGTGGCACTGCCCTGGATCCAAGAGCTGGATCTCACTGGGTCTTCCTATCCCATCTTACCCACCTGAGAAAGGACAACACAAAGAACTAGGAGAAATTAGATCCTGACATATGTAAAAGCAAAGAAGGAGCTTTTTAAAGCCTTCTTAATTTATCTAAAAAGCTGGACAGACATGCATTTTTTTAATAAAAATCCCATTCCAAGTCTTTCTGTAATTCCCTTCAGATACAGAATTATACAAATTTTGTTGGAGGCATGAAGAATTAGTTTTGAGTGCCTGACTTAGTATATTTGATGGTTGATTAAAAACTTCTTTAAGTTACAGAGCACTCTTTTTATTAAGGTTTCTTTGATAATTAGCTAGGTTGGCACAGTAAAGAACACTTTGTTTACAAAGATCTTTACAGTTCACACTAATCTGTGCTGAAAAAAACAGTATCTAAGAAGAATGTTTTTCTTTAGGATTTCTAATTGCTTTTTCCCCAACTCTGTTTTATGACTTTATGACAAGATAATATGAGAAGCAGATGGAAACTGAAGCGAAGCTGGCTAACAGTTCACTTATCACAGAGTAAAGATTGGACAAATTATTTGCCTGTCTATTCAAGCAGTCAGTCAGGTATATGCAATACACACTAAAGTATTAATCTGAAAAGATCAGATACATTAACAGAAAGCTCCAACAAAGTTGGTGGGGGTCCACCAACAGATGTCCTGGGACATACAAGTCCTAATTTAACAAAAGGAGATAAAAAGCCTGGGTCCTGCCCATTTTATAGGTTCAAGAACAATTTGCTCTCTACGACAAAAATATAAAACTTGTAGGATTTTGAGTCAAAGGGACAAACCAAATCTGGCATAAGACACAGGCACAGCTCTGCAGAATAAAGATGATGATTTTCTTCCACACCATTAAACCAGACAAGGTTAAATTTAACACTGTTAATCTCAGTGTCTGCAGGACTACAAACAGTGGACAACAAAAACAAGGCAACATATTTATGATGAAAGTGTTCTTTATGTACCCTACAACAGATCCCTCACCCAAACAGAATTCAGCTGTTTTTTTCACTGTGTTGCATTCAAAATTAAATAGTGGAATAGGTGTGTTGGACTGCTGAAGTTTCAGTTATGTGAACATAAAGGAAAGACTTCATGAAAAAAAACATGTTATGTCCTGCCACAAGCTTAAAAACAAACTGAAAGTTCTGGGATTTTTTTGCAATTTGATAAAGAGGAACAACCAGCATCAGATTGTATTTGTAGCAGATTTCTAAAGGATTTTTTCTCTTTACTTAAAATATTTTAAAATATTAAGATCGTTAATTAGTTAATTATTATTAGTTAATTATTGCTTCCTCCAAACATCAGTCTTCCCATGAGTAAAGTAAGAGAAGAATAAAAATAAAAATCTCCAGACAAGCAGCAGCATGGAAACTGTGTTGATATAACACCAAGGAATCATCCTCGTTGTTTTCAATGTATGAACTGTTTGTAGTGTGAAGGCTATTTCTCAAAGTTCATTTTGTGCAGATTCAGATTATAAAAATACTTGGCACTTTCATATTGCCTCATATTGTGAAGTGTTGTACATTTCATATCATGTTGGAACTGTAGTTTTATCAATTATAATTGTGCATCTATTTTGCAATGTGCTTGTACACAAAATAAATGAAATATTCCCCATTATCAAGATAAATTGATCCTCTCAGGTCTGGCTCTCGTTTATTTAAAGACTTTACAATTTTACTACTTAAGAGAAAGTCCTACAGAGGTGTTATCTCACCATTTATATTTTCTCAACACTTATGATACTGCTATCACACTCTTAAAATAAGAAAAAAAAAACCAAACCAGCTTGCATCGTGATCCAGACCAGACTTATTCTGGGGTAGGTTTTTTCCCTCTACACAAAAAAAAAGAAAAAAAAAAAGAAAAGTTTTGTCTGGTGTTTGGGTCATTCCCTGGGCTGTACCACTGAGTGAAGAAAGATGCCCAAATAATAATGGGGATTTGGGGGTGATAGCAGAAGGAGGAGGAAACAGCTCCCTTTAAAATCTAAACAAAGGCAAAATTTTAATACCTATGTTTGCAAAATGTGTATAAAAACATTAAATGATCCAAAACATTACCAGCAACATTTTAAGGGTAGTTATTATGCTTTTAAATTTTGTATTAAACTATGATTCATTAGCTTGTTACTTTGAAGATGACTCAGTATGCACAGAACAGATTACTGGTGCCTTTAATGAGCCAGAGGAAGTAGTAGCATGAACATGAAGAGATTGTTCTACATTGTAGAGTACGAGCTATTTGATATTTCCAACACAGTACAAAAGAAAGCTTCTCTGTAGATTGCTCATGGTTCAGTTAACATCACTGAATATCTAATACCTCCAACTCAATTAATTCTCACCTGATTAAGATCAGTCTGATATTCAAACTAAATCATCTCTCCAGTCAAGTAGAAATCAATATTTCTGATTTTACTTTTAAATTACAACAACAAATAAAATACATGCATCGTCAGTATGCTAGGAGTATCTTTCCTATTCTAGCCTTCTATGGCATGCAGAACACAGCTGATTAAAGAATTATTCTAATTTGAGCCACAATATATATAAGGCAGATTAATTTTGAATAGAAGGAGATAGCATGAAATAATTAAATGCATCTTATATAGGGCAAAGAGAAAATTGACATAAAATAATCTTGATTCTTTCAAGTGAACCTCTGTTATCAGATCAAATACTTTGTCTCTGCAAATATTCATTTGCTATAACATAAAAATCATATAGTTTCCATTTTCCTGCTCATCACCAGCCCCCCAAAATCTGCTCCATTTCAGCTTTTTCAGCTGCAGGAATCTATCCTAGGAGAGATGATCAGTACATACTAGCACACAATACAGGACTGGGGAGCAGAGAATCCCAGGAATTCAAGAATTTTAAGGAAGGGATATTCATCTTCCTGGCCAATCTTTACCACGGCACTCTCAGCTTTATCTTAAAGTACAGAGTGCAAACAGAGGAACGCCCAGCAGACCACAGCATCTCTGGCACTCTGAAATAAAATGCAGAAACCTCCCTCGCCTCATGACTGAGGTGAACATACAGCAGGAGAGGAATATCAGGAAGGCAAAGAGCGCAACTGTGATCCGCAGAGGAAGAATGTTTCAAAAAAAACCTAGAAACTCCTTGCCTAAACACAATGCCTTGGGTTAAAGAAAGCATCTTACCAATATTCTAGAAATAAATCTGAAGACTGAGCTTTAGGGGACATTTAGAGATGAGAAAATAACATACTGAATCAAAGGGCCTATTTGTCCTGTACATCATCTTTCTCAGAAGGCTGTAATAGCTGCTTTAAAGAAATGTGTCAGAAAGGATACATTATGGAAAAACATCTTCTCAAGTGAAGTTTCTTCTTAACCCCTATCAACTGTAAGTCTGGCTTATATCTTGAACCATAAAGTTCTCACATACCCTTTAAAACCCTAAGGGTGCCTTCCATGGTGAGTCTAAATGGACAAGCATTCAAACCAAGAGGATGAAAGAGGGGAAAAACCTCCTGAAACCAGAAAGGTATATGCTAGCCAGGATTCCCTCAAAATCTCTCTGCCCTGGCCCACTCAAGTCCTGCTAAACTCCCAACTATTGCAATTGTAGTTATTTGTTTCATACCATGCGTGCTTTTTTCATTAGCAGGTTTTCAAAATCCTGCTGCAAAAATTAATTGGCCTTAAAGTATCTCTCAGCTGGATACAGAAACAGGCCAGAGCAGTGGGGAGCAAAGGCACTCTACACAGTTCAAAAATGCTTGAGAGTTGGTTGGGATTTTTTTCAGTCCATCCAGTTACTCACTCTGTAAATGCCACCTACCTACTTAGGAACAAGAGTCTCCAAAGTTTTCATGTCCTACATCCATTGATATTACAAGGATCTAGGTTTGGTCAACTGCTTACAATGGGCTTTTAAAATCAATATAGGAAACCAATGGCCTATTTAAACATTCTGTTTCAAAAATTATTAATATATATATATATATATAGTGGGGTTTTCTTAAACCACAATACCACAGTTCTGAAAACTGATGTAAGGCACATAGGGATCCACCAGCATCAGTTAATTCAAAACAGAAGTCATTGCTCAGCTGCTGATCTTTTTCTTACAGAAATATTAGCAGGGTTTCTCTTGTTTTCAAAGCCAACAATCATTAAAGACAGAATTTGTGGGGGGAAAAAAAGAGGATCTTAAGAAACTACCATCAAGGAATGACAAGCACATTCACAGAAGCCATGAACCATGAAGATACAGTCCCATTCCCATGTGATGTGATGCAGAGGCTTGTGCTGGGGGAACCTCTCTCACCAGACTCACTACATGTGTCCTGCAGCTCAAAATTTGCTACCATTCAGACTGAGAATTGTGGATGTTTCTAAGAGGCATAACCAGAAACCTCAAGCAACAGCAGAGAAGCCCTTCTGTGTGTCCCAAATAACCCACACTTATCCACAGTGGGTCGTTGGATCTTTCCAATTTTATAATAAGCACCAAGAAACAGAGAATGGAACTGAAAAGCAAAGTTTAAGAAAGAGAATAATTGTTTTGTTTAAGAAAAACACATAAAACAAGCCAAGGAACACAGCCAAACACAGCAATTCAAGCCAACATAATCAGTTCAACTAACAAAACCCAGACAAATACTTAAAAGTATTAACAAAAATATGCCAGATTAAAGTAATTAAGTGTTAAAAAAAAGAGTTCTGAAAATAACATATACATGCAATCTCAGGATACTTTAAGGAGCATTTAGTTCTGCCATTAGGACAAGGGCAGGGCAGCTCTGCCCATTCTATGTCCTGCACATGAGATCTGACCAAAATGTCTTCTTGGGGACAAGAGCTGGAAAGACTAAAGTTGGTTTTCAGTTTCATATAAATACTGAATGCACACATGAAACTTGACTAGGAAAAGTGTTTCCCTAAGAGTCACAGAGTCAGAAAAGAACATATACCTTAAAATGTCAGGCAGTGCTTTCCTGACTATTGCTAAATGATGAAATACTGTGAAAGACAGAATTTATTAGCAATATATGTTTAGTCACTAGAATTTCAACAGAACTTGACTGTAACAGCAAAAGGAGCTTTGGCAAAGATGATAAAGAGAAATGTCTACTTGTTAGTTTTGGTGCCATAGACCTGATCTGATCCTCGTTCCTGGATGTACAGAGTTGTCAGCATTTTCTGTATGCATGAGTATACACACCTACCTACATATGTGTATGCACACATTTTGCCCCAAACACACAGGAATCTAGTCCTGTCATATTTTTAAGTAAATTCCAGCAACCCAGCTCTATAAGAGCTACAAGACAAGTCCTCCTGCTTCTGACTAAGCACGACAGGCAGAGCACAGCAGTACACAGGAGAGTTATGTCCTCAGAAGACACAGGAGAAAGAGCAAGGGCATAACTATTATGTATAAAGCTTTACAGCAACTACTTTGTGAGTTAAGGCAGATTTAAGTGCTCAAAGATGACAATTTGCTGGGCTATGCAGGCAGATTTTTCCAGAGAAACAGACCTCCTTTTCTTCCTAGTGAAATTACAAAAATTGACCCTTTTAAGCAAAGTAAGCACATTGCTGTGAAGCATTTTATTTGTGTAAATCATGATTTGTTCACTAAAGAAACCTGCTTGAGGAATGTTCCTGTCAAATACAAGCATCACCTTCTCTAAAAGGCTTCAGGTAAAGCAAGCCCAGCAAGCACAGCCACCTGGTTAAACTGCACTGGTTTTAAACAACTGCCTTGATCTAATTTTCCTGCCACCCTGCAGTAAGTATCCCTGACATCAAGCGTTACCATACCAGGCGCTGGAAGAGGCAGAACTGGAACAAATGCAAGTTCCCCCATGGCTACTGTCTGTCACTGCCTGCTTTTATATAAACAAGTGCATCCAGCTTGAGCTGTGCAGAGCAGCCTCGCCTCTGCCTGTCCTCCCGCCTCCTTCGGGAGCTGCCGAGCCACTCAGGGACAGCTGAGAAGTTGGGATAACAGATGATTTAAAGAAACAACACCCCTCCCTCCGTCCCACAGCGACTGACTCTTCAGCTGAACTCTAAAGGCAAAAGAGATCTATTTCTCAAAAGCAGAGCCTCACGGAGTGGAAGAAGTAACAGTAATGTCCTTCTGCCACACGGTGGGGGTAGAGCAGGGCATTTATATCACTCCTGAGGAGGCATTTGCCCAGCTATTCCACCATGACACCAGCTCTCAGTTACACCGTGCCGTGCCAGGGACTCTTCCTTTCCCCCTGCCCCTGTTCAGTTTAATGGACTTCCAAAACTACCTATTGAACTCAGAGGTCCAATACTGAAGGTTGGTGGTAGCAGTAATAGTAGTTCTTACTCCCCTGAATGAAACAAAATATCTTCTAAAAAAAACCTGAAACTGGTTCCAGGGCTCCAGCTGGAGGGTGAGATGGGGCACACAGAATATGGTCAAAATCTCAGGTCTTTTGAGTCTATAGAATGCGCCCAATATATGGAATATAAAATACTTATACAGTTATTAAAAGAGGAAGTTACTTTCCCTCGCAGGTCACAGTTCATCCCCAACTACTGTTCTAACATCTCCAAAACAGTTATCATGTACTTACCCTACTTTCCAGTAAGTGTCTTTTTTTCCCCAAGTTTTTCCACTGGCTTGTGTGAATTCCTCACCTGGAAGAATTCCTGCTAATTGAGGTACTTACCCAGGGCTAGTAAGGATGACAAAACCAAAGTGCAAATTTCCCAGGAAAAAAAAAATTCTGTTGTGTCCATATTCGGAAGTGAGCAGTGAAGAGTAACTCAACCCCTGCAATTATGGCCACTGTGTGATAAAGTATGTAAACTTACTTTTGCAAATAAAATTGCATCATTGACTATGAGGCATTTAGAATTTCAGACTACCCTACTCATTTCATGATTTTGAAGAAATTACTTTAAACCATGAGGCAGGAAAGCACACTATCAAAACTCAGCAATATCTGGAAATTTGGTAGTAACTGTGTAACATTTATCTTTCATCTTCTGTAAAATGTTTTAAATAAAGGACTGCAATAGCCAGGCACATTTCTTCAGAATAAAAGTTGTAATTTTGAAGACAATAAAATAAAATACTGGTAGACAGGGAATTTACAAACAAGTCTTTGATAATCTACAAAGCAAAACAAAATGCACCAGAAGCTAGGTATGAAAACACCTCAAAAGAGAGAAATTGTTTTGCAGTGTAAAGCTCAATAGGCAAATGGAATGAAAATCTGTGTAAAAACATTGACTTTACTAGCACAAATCCAGGTGTAGTTTGGTACACTGAAGCCTCGGGGACACAGCTCTACCTTCTGAAAGTTGATTACACTGTGCTCCTCAAGCTGTATGCAGAGGAATTCAAGTTTGGCGGGAGGGAGTTGTTAAGGTGCATCTATTCTGCCTGCTCCAATTATCTTGTTTCTGATGCAAAAACGTCTTAGAGCATCAACTTACAAATACAGCATAAACAGTGTTATGAAAGAAACAGCAAAAACAATCACATAGATGCAGTTTCCATTTTAGGAGAAACAACCAAACTCTCTTATGAATTTAGCAATTGTTAAAATAAGTATGTTAACAGTGCATCTGCTACAAAATCATTGGCAAAGGAGATACTCAAAGTTAAGACATGGGGATATGTATATGTAGCTCCAGTTTAGAAGCCATTTGTCACTTCTTCCTATGGCATGAGGATACTTCCAGTGAAATATCACATGCCTATCCAAGCAATCAAGAACTGACTAAGTTTATTCCTAACACATTCAATCACAGACCAATATCCAGGGCTCAACCTGCTGTAAGACCAGAAGTGACAGAAGACCCCTGTGCATTACTCAGTAGCAGCTGAGGACACAAGAATCTGAAGCAGCATTCAGGAGCTGGGACATGAGCAGAAACTGACTGAGGGTCCTGGTGCTGCCACTACAACCCCCGTGACTTTTTGTCTTCTGTTTATTTAGGACTGAAAGTAAGGACCTTTCCTGGTTGGGACTTCAGTGCTATGACTGGCTGACTGTGAGTGCATTCTCCACTGGTGCAATGAGATTAAAAAGAACCTAATGTGGCTAAAAACCTTTCCTCCATTTTCTGGGTTTTGAACTAAATGAGTTTTGCTCACTGAATGCAGATGTACACATGCTTCAATCACCACAGATTTGTCAGCATGTAAGTTTTTTCCAAAGACTTGTCTCACCTTTATTCTGAAAGAAGAAAAAAACACCCAAAAGCTAGCATATGCTGTATTAATGTAAAACCCCTAGAGGGCAACTAAGCTTCAATTTCAACCTGCATAAATATTCAGCTCCTTAACTAGTTTACAGATTATGTAAACTATTTCCTTCAACCTTGTTTTTTTTTCCCCTCGTTTAAAAGAAATGAATCCTTTTCATTCTCAAATCACATTATTGCTGCCTATTTAGTGTAAGTTAATCACCACTGCCCAACCAGAGACGAGTCCTCAACCCAACAAAGCTCAAATGTGCGCAAAAGAGAACAATAAAGAAAACACATGCAAAGGCTTCATTTAAACAAAGACAGAAAACAAGCATATGAAAGTCTGAAATCACTTTCTTTGCATTAAAGACCTTTAACAATATGTCTTGTTTATTATTCAGCTTAGTATTAATTTATTGCATGGCATCTGTTTTCTTGTACAGCAGTCTGCTTGCAAGTCTCAAATTTATAAATCGAAGTTTACACTGTTGAGATTATTTGCATGTTTCCCCCTACATACCAAGATTTCAGCCTTATATATTTGGCAACCAAAAAAAAAAAAAAGTGATGAAGTAGGAAACAAGATATCAAATTAGTTAGGAAAAATGGCTTCATTTAGATTTTGGTCTTTAGCTAAAGTCTAGGACTGCTGCCAGTGGTGAAAGCAAAAAAAAAACAAAAAGGAAAGTAATTGGAGCCACAAAAGTAAAAAGCCTATATTCAACTACAAGTGCTCTTCCCAAATTTTAAATTGGTAACCAGTGTCCAGCTGAGCCTTGTTTGCCATGAACCAGCAGGCAGCAACTGCCTTTCTCCTACTCTGATCAGATCTTGTTGGGAGCTGAAAGACACTTACTATCCTGCCAGTCCACAGCTGCACGGAACCTGCAGACACATAAGTGCTTAATGTTAGAGAAGGCACTAACAAACCAATGGGATTCCCAAGATATGGAAGCAACCAGAGACAGACAGGAAAAAAACAGCTCAAAGAAATCCTTAGGAAATGCTTGCAAAGTCCAAGAGTTTCTACAAGGCTTTTGCAGAAGATCAAATACCCAAACAAAAACTGATAGCACTGCCATCCTTGCTTTATGCATAACTATGCAATGTCCCATATGCTGAACAGAGACTAAGAATGACTACCAGCAGAATACATTTTATCTCATTTTAGGCACCCAAAATTTCCATGTCCCACCCAAAGCTGATTCTGAAAGTACCTTCCTGTCCTTGTTGCCTTGAGCCTTGACAAGGAAGGGGTAAGGGGAGGGGGAAGAGATAGAGAGGACTACAACGGGGATGAGATGTCTTCCATCCTACATGACAAACAAAAATCAAAGGAGGAGTTTGAGGAGCTGACATAAATCTCCAAGGGTGTTCCACTTATAAGAGACTCCTCTCAGAACACTGCAGAACTGAGTGAAGTAACTTCTATTCCCCTTGAGCTTTGAAGGACTGCAGAAGGGAGAAGAGGGAGGCTAGACTGTTTCTTACTCAGATTCATCCCCTCTGATTGCCTGAAATACAACAAGCTTTAGGTATTCATTCTGACTTTTTTGTCACAAGTTCAGCCAAGGCTTAGAGACCTGAGGACTTGACAACTATTAGTACAAAAATGCCCAAGTAAAATGTTATTGTACAATCAGTTCAGGTCTGGACACACAAAAGATTGTAAGTACCAGATCTCTTTATAACACAGTAGAACCCGGACATCAGTGTATCAACCTTACAATCAAACTGAAGATGGTGATTACAATACATTAGAAACAAGGAGATTCTACCTGCTTCACACAAAAGAATTACAGTCACTGTTACAATTTACTGCTTATGTCAAACGGATCTGGCTGAACCTGATACCACAACCCAAACATTGTTACCTTTAAGTACTTTTAACACATTTCCCAGAGGCTATTATTTCTCCTCTTTATTAGAGTGGCTGAACTACTTTCAGGCAAGTCAAGTCATTGCAACTCAAACATTAGGGCCACAGAGATCTGTAACATCAGGTCTGGAACAAACAGCACTGCACTGAAACCACTGCAGAAAAGAAAATCATGAGACCAGAACTGTTCATCAGGTGGGAGAAGATAGCCAAAGCAAAAGTCCACAATTCTGTTAAAAATCTTCCTTCTACAGAAGTGCAAGTACTATTTTTTGGGGTTGTAATTTACTAGGTATTCTCTGCCCAACAATGAATGCTGCTAAATGGTTTGTGCACAGTCAGTAAGTAGTATTTGCATAAATTTGAAAGCAGAGTGAAGAGGACAGACTCCCTCAACAGTATTTTGGTTTAAAAATGCTAAAGTTTTATAGTTACTCAACAGATGGAGCATATCAAAATGAATATACACCAGTCTTGCTGAAGCAAAAGCATCTTTTCCACACCATTCTCACTCTCCACAAAGAACTCAAAACCTCCTCAAGCTGTTTGGAATGTATAAAATAAAATATAAAAAATCATCACATATACATACATGAATATGCTTTTTAATTTCCTTAAGTTTTCAAAAGTACAGGGACACCTCTATTACAAGGAAAAAGCTGAAGAACCATTAATACTACTACTCAACTGTCATGAAGCATTGTTACACATAGCTAATATAAAATATATTAAATATAAGACTTTTGATGTAAGTCATTGAAGATGCCAGAGAAGCTGTGAGCTCTTCTGGTGCCCCATTAAAGATTAGTTAATTACTAATTAAATCTTAAGTTATATAACCCCAAACACTATACCATTCTTTTGTATTCCTCTTTTCCATATTCTATGGAAAGCAAAGGTAAATTTCGGTTCATTAACTAGATACATGCTGAAGCCTACATTTAATGTAAAAAACCCCCAAACCACTCAGAAAAGACATGCAAAGAAGCACAAGGAGGAAATCAGGACAGATCAGAAATGACAAATATTATTTACACCAGAGAAAAATAAAAAGTTCTTTTCACCATTGGCCTCATGAATCATTTTGACTGGGCTGTCAGAGTCACTGTAGAAAATTATCACCCCAAAGGCAGGAAAAAAAGTAATGAGCAACAAAGTTTGAAGTTGCAGACTGTGGTCACTCTTGTTCACTGGATATAATTTTCTTCAAGCTGAAAGCACAAGTTCTCCCTCTGAATTTAAATGTCATTTTTAACATCATAGCATTAAAGATTTTTGGTGTCTTTGTTAAAGTACTTCATGCTCCTGAAAACAAGTCTGGAATCTCAGGGTTCAACACCTTCCCTAAGCCATTTCGGGGACTCTGACAGAAATAGTTTTCCAGGATGGTTACTGAGTAAGTATTTTATTTTTCTTTTTCCCTTTTAGCTGGTTAACATAAGTCAGATCATCCTCTTTCTTCCATTTGAAGTCCTGCTTTTATTCAGATCACTGCCAGGAACCTGTCCAATATATGAGAACCCAAATTGCTTGATACACAAAGAAAAATCAGTTTGGGCATTAAATTAAAAAAAAAAAACCAAAAAACAAAAACTTAGAAGGCAAAAAGCATTTTTGAATGGTAAAATAGAACTAGGCACTGAAACAGGCCATAGTAGCTTAAACATTAACCAGATTACAGGACAAACACAGGCATACTAGGTATGGCCCCAAGAGAAGATGATGGCCCAAAATGTCTTCCCAAAGTCCTTTGCAGACCTGCAACCCTTTCATGCTTGATAAATGTGCCCTCCAAGGGCATCAGGTTTGATAAGCATTTCACAGAAATGAAGTTCATGCTTTGAAGCATAGTTAGACCAGTCTAGATGGCATCAAGAAGTCCTACTTTCAACTCTCTATGTCTTTCCACATTATACATTTTCTGTACATTTCCCACATATTAAACCATAGCATTCAGAAGGTTTTTTTGCAAACATTAGCTGTGTCTCCCTAAAATAACTTTTAAAAAGTCTGACAGTCTACAGCCATAGGTGAGATCACATCTCAAACCACAACTCTGCAGTGCTTTATTTTCACCAACTTCACAAGCATCCCATTACAGCAAAGAGCATGGGACATTTCTGTCACCAGGAAACAAAGCAAGATCTGTCTCAAGCCCTGGCATGCAAATGTAACAATATATTTTTGATTTTGTGCTTCAAAAAGGACTATTTAAACATCCCTGAAATGTTGTTATCTGAAAGCTTGAAGGGCATCATTTAGTGTATATTGAAGGAGGGAAAAGAAGAATAACTGGACTGTCCTTGGGAGATTCCAGATCACAGCCAGAAGGAAAGAAAACTAAAAAGTGAACAACATTATGGGTGATAAAAGTAATACAAGGAAATCCAGAACACGAATATCAGAAGCCCCCCCAAAAAAGGCAGTAGTGACTTAAAGAAATCTTTCTTTATACTCATTTTAGGAAAAAGGTAAGAAGGCAGATCTCTTAATACCATAGTAAAGTCCCAAATTCCCTTCAACCATTTCAACTCCTTCCCAATACAATGAATAAATACTAAGAGAAGAATGTGTTCACTCCATATAAGGGAAATTTTCATGCACAGGTCTTCTACATTTTCTTCTTCAAAATTCCTCCTTTCTTACTCACTATCCCATCAGCATGACTACCTTCCATCCTTTCCATGATTCCTTTCAAATCCTTTAGTAGAATTCCACTCAAATCTAGGAGAGAGCAGTTAAACTGCTTTTCTTGTTCCCTGATCATAAATTTAAAGCCTCATCCATACCTCCAAAGCTCTGTACACCTCTAGCAGTCTTTGATCATCCCTTTTCCTATCCTCTGAGCACCTCTGCAGCTCTTAATTCCTCATCCAAAACACCTCTTGCCTTCTGTTACATGATTACACTTCCTGTAGAGGCATCCATCCTGATTTGGGGCAGCAAATGTTCCAGGTGCTCTTTTCTGCAGGATTATTACAAATAAAATTCAGAGGGATGACAATACAGCACAGTGTTTTATGACCTTTCAATACTGTAGCCTTTACTCCCTTCTTAGGAATCAGACTTTTAAGTAAAACACTCTCCAGAGCACAAATCTCCCTACTCTTTTTTCTATGCAGCACCACAGAGACAACTGCTGGAAAGCATTTACAACTGCAACAAAACTAAATTTGGGGATGGGAAAGAGGGGGATTATTTTTTGTTGTTATTAAAAGGACCTGAAAAACAATGTACAAGAACAAAGTTTTATTCAGCAACAGACAACATTGTCTCTACTCTAAAAAAAATGCTTGTGCATTGTCAGTATTGTTACCACAGGACCCATTAACTACTACATCAAAGAATAAGTGCTAGAGGGACAACTCCCTCATTTGAGCGAAGCAATCTTTAGAACCACTGCTCTACTTGTAAGAAGAAGCTTAAAATGTTTCTATCTCAAAACAGGATAAAAATTTGAGATTTCATTGTTTTCAGAAAACAATGAAGAATACTTAGACCAAAAAGCATGAAGAACACTTAGAACACCACATTTTGTTGAAAGTGGGTGTAGCCGCCAAACTATGTTTCAACTTTGTGTTCCCTTATTACCTGATAAGACCTGTGATTCCTGCCTTTTTTTTATTTTTGACTGGTTCTGCTGAGTTGTAACATTCTACACAAAATATGTACAACAGGTATAGGTCTCCAACATACAGGGGATGAAAACTACAACTCTCATAATCCATTGTCTCATTAAATCAAAGCATATTAAGTAAAATCACAACTCCTATTCTGATTTCAATTTCGTATTAATTCCTGTTGAGCTTCATTGCAATTTCTGAGGTTTGGATAAGCATTTTTCTTTGGCAAATACACTTATTAACTTCATGTGTTTTCTAAAGAATGGACAGAAGTTTTCCCCTATCACCTTATGCTGAATACAAGGTCAATATATTGTTTTTAGGCTGCATGAATGCTCACTATTTATTGTATTTCTGAATTCACAGATGCAACATTTTGATCAAACTAAGTTTTATTTCCCACTGCTGAACCTAATGGTACCTATACAACACATCCTGACTTCAACAGCTGAAAAACAACCTATTTTCTGTGTGAAACTAACCCAAGGGTAATATTAATAATTCATATACAACATAAATATTTATACACAGGCAATGAGAATATAGCATGACCTCTTAGAAGTATTAAGATTTATTTACACTAACTGCTAACTGTGTAACTGTTGAATGTAGTATCTAAGAGGGGTTTATAATGCAAAATTTCAGAGCAACAACTTCATACATTGTTAAGGACAGGCAGCTAAAACAACAGCTACTGTGAGTCACATGAACTGCCACTGCTCTGTCCACCCACGCCACAGTAACACCTCACTGTAACACTCTAACACTGCACCCATAGGTTATTGCCACCATCAAAACCCCTCACAGAATCCAAAGTTTGTGCTCCCTTGCTGGTAATAAGAATGACTGACACAGAAGAATTAAAATGTGTCAAGTGGAAAAGAAAACTATGAGATCAGCAAACACTGTGTATAACACCTGGGAAAAGGCATTAGTCAGGGGCTGAACAGCACCCTCACCCTTTTGTTGGGAGAAGAACTTGACCATGTCTCCTCCACTCCTCCCCTCACATGGTTCCCTAAAGAATGATCTAAATTCCATTAAATACACCAAGATCATTACATACAGGTAATGTTGCATTTCTCTATTTTTACAGTTTTTTAGCAATCTTACCTCACCAGGACCCTAAGACACGAAACCAGCTCTTCAACCTAACACTGCAGAGTGTACTAGTGGAGAACTGGAAATAATTTGAGGACTTAAAAGGCATATACATCAATACTAGCATCATTCCTGAAAAAACAAGTTTGGAGAAATTATGATAGAGAAGAGACTTTTAAACTTTTCTCATCAGTGGGCATAGAATTTCCAAGTACAGAAGTCAAATGAAGACAACAACAATGTTTCAGCTTCAATGGGGAATTGGTCAGGGAGTAGTAATATGACTAAAGGGTGGAAACAACTGATGATTTGGATGCTTAATTTCAAATTCAACTCTTCCAACAATCCAAGAAATTATACAAGAGGACAAAAGGAATTATTTTATTTCTTTCCTTATATACAATAAAAGTACTCCCATTCTGCAGATGTTAAAACAATCTGGAAGAATAGTTTTCCTCCTAAAACTGGATTACCAACTGAACACCATAATACAATAATTGTATCTCCCCATAAGAGCTGCAGAAGAAACAAACCTACTGTTAAACTTTCAGCAGTTAGCTTGGTGAGTGCTCTTGTCACACATATTACTACTAGGTACTACAATAATCCAAAACCACACAGGCATCTTCTTTTCACACCAGCATTTGTTAAGAACATGCAATTAATCTGGGCTATATTAATATATTTATGCTGGACAGAGAAACCAATTTGAAATTCAGGATCTTAGCTGGAAACCAATAAAATCTGTAACTTGAGAAAAGCATATTGAAAGACTGCACAAAACACAGCTAACCTCTTGAGGTTCTCATCTATGAACTACCAATATCACTTTAATATCTATACATAAAATCTCTACCAGGTAAGAGATCCAAAATCAAAACAGGGCTTGTAAGATATGGCAACCTGGCTGAAATTGATATTCATTAAAGTACTCTTTGCATGAATAGGAGCATTTGGACTCTGTGGTCTTTATCAGAGCCCCAGCTGGTAATGGTTGAAGGTTAATGCCTTACCCCATTCTGTTCAATTTTCTGTCCTAATTAGTCCTCTAAATCTATAGCTGTGAGCACCAAGTGTCTGTGCTCAAAAGAAACTAATTAATGCTAGCAAATTAGATCAAGTCCAAAGATCCAACAGCCAAACTCTTAAATGCTCCTTGTTAATAGGAAGTGTAGCTGTCAATAACTGCTGTTGGTGGCTATAATGAGGCCTCTTTCTTTCACTGAAAGTGATTTCATTTCTCTTTGTCCCTGTAAAAGCTGTTCCTTTCCCTAATAAATAAAAAAAATAAAAAACCCCACACAACTAAGTTGCAGTGGTAAAGCTAGCAGCAGTCTGACCCATTTCTTGTCATCAGCTGGGTTGAAATGACATGGACATTGGGAAGAACAAAAGTAATCAAACCAGACAAGTTCCCTCCCCGAACATTTTCTTCGAAGTGCTCAAAACTAGTTAGAACATTGAAATTTCTACCATCAAGCAAGAAAATATGCCTTCATATTTCTTTTCTATAAATTAGCTTAGGGTAGTTAATGCTGTTATCATTCACTCAAACAAACACATACACACAAATCTGGAATCTCATTTCTTCAAATTCTAATTTCCATATAGCTGTTCTCTCTGCCCAGTTTGTTGGAGCAAAGCTCAATATACCATAATCCCTCTAGAGATTGTATTAATTCACATAGTTAAATGTGATGAGAGTAAATTTTCATTGGAAATATATAGCACTGAATATTTTTTTCCAAAATAAAAGCTATTGTGTGCAAATAAGAGCATTGTATAAAAATTCAGCATCTTACACTCAAGGAATGCTAGCCAGAAAAAAGCTCACAGCAATTTACTATTAGTACTAAATATAACTGTACACTACCAAAACATCTAAAATAATTTAAATAACTGACTACTGCACAACACATAAAACATAATATAATATTAATAGTTTCATATAAGGTGATGTGGTCACACAGTATGACTATAATATACTTCAATATTCAGATAATAAATACAGCAACAGTTTTCCTCCATTTTTCCTCCATTCTCCACCTGCAGTTTTGTTGCTGAATTGAAACAATGTTCTCAAATTATACTAACCTTCCACTCACAAAAATGGAGTTGCAGGTAATAATGCAGCTTTTTTTTCCCATCCTCCTAAGAGAAGGCTGTTGTGGTCATAAAAAAAATCTGATTCTTCCACTGTAACCTCTCAGGCTTTCCACCAAACTCTGAATAATATGGACATAAGCACATGTAAGCAATTTCTGATCACAGCAGCTCAATTTAAAAAAAGGTACCAGCAGCTGTCATGTTAACTCATTGATTTTTATCAGTCACTTGATCTTTTGCTTTGGTCAATTAGAAGATCACTGTGCTACCACATATTCCTAGGAAATGTGAACTTGAAAAAAAAAATTGTAAGACTATATTTTCACAATGATGCAAAGTGGATGAGCAAATCTCAGCTGTAAATGGCGATTTTAGTTTTAATTTGCTATAAGACAACACTCATGAAAATTTTTAAGTAGAGCTGTCATGTAATTTCCCTCTACTATCAGTGTTAGCATCTTCTGATGTCAGAACTGTAGGTACCAACCAGTTAATCCTCCCTCAGCATTCAACAGGGATTGACAACAATTAACAAAACTCAGTCTGCAATACCAGGGAAAGTAAGAAACATCAAGCAAAACTTGCTAAGGATTTCACACGTTTCATTATCTGCATTTCTGATAGGAAAGTATATATAAAAAGAATGGGTTTTTTAAGAAGGAATATCTAAAGGTGTGCTTGGGCATTTAAATGTACAGCACCACATGTAGTTCAATCAGAAATTTCTTTGGATTTCTGGACCTTGCTATGTCAGGTGTAAGGGTCATGGTCTGGAGCAGGTGGCCCCTAGAGGGACAGAGATAATGTCAGTGACAGGACTGTTGAGTAACTGCACATTATCAAAACTCCTGATGACACTGGTCATGCTCAACTGTAGAGAAGCCTGCAGTAGTGTTGCATCCCATCATCTTCACTAAGTATCAACACGAGCCCTGAGGAGGAGAGGGCTAATGGGAAATCTGGAGAATGGGAGGAGGATGGCTGCTTGGAAATGTCCTTTTCCAGCCACACTTTCCAAACCATTTTTAATGCCCTGGCAAGTATTATGAGATTTTTTCAGCAATGTAACTCCAGTTGCTTTAATTACACAGCTCCTCCAGACAACAGAACCAACACAACAGTGTTGTCCAGTGAAGGTCCTCAACTCAGTACAAGGAGAAATATCTTCCTTGCGTCTCCCTCGTAAAATTTTTTTAATAGATCAATAATTTTTTTAAAAGGACAGAACAACCTGTCATCTTGATCAAATGGATGTCACTGAGAATGCGCTTAAAATAAGAAATGGCTACCTTTACTACACCATCTTTCTAATGGTACAACCAGGCTGAACTATCTGTCCCTGCAGTGACCCTGAAAATACTGCAGGTCTATTTTCTATTGAATCCTTCAAACATACAAAGGACTCTCAGTTACAGAAGATGTCTGCAGGTCCTCTTCATGACCTTAAGGGCCCTAATCCAGATGATGGGACAGTAACAAACAACAAAATTCAGAGGAAAGAAGTTCAGAACTTAAACCCCTTTTCACTGGAGCAAGTTGCTCTTTTCCCAGGAAAAAAAAGGTTGCAAGGTTTTGGAAGGTGGGCAGAAATGTTTTACAATACAACCAATACACAAAACACCTACAATAAATATAATACAGAATTAATTTCATTAATGACTCTGTGACCCAGTAATTTCTTTTTGGGATCTCAATTCAATACAACTTCTTCAGAGTTTAAACTTGCAACATCTCAAAGTCAGTCAGTCGTTTCTGTTTTCCAAGCCAAGTAACCCAAAATTAAATCAAATTAAGCTGACAGCCCAAGTTTCTGTATTTCTGTTACTAAAAAAAAAAAAACCATCAAGTTCAGTTTCAGAATCTGTAACTTTGGATAGTAAAGTAAGTTCTCTCAAGAAATTAGACAAACTTCTCTGTAGAAATGATTAAGAAACAACTACAGCTCTTGCAACTTTTTCCATGACTGTCCCCAGTTTTAGAGCATGGAGCTGTCCCTAGTTTTAGGGCATGGACTCATGGAAAGCAAAGCACAGCTTGGTGAAACTACAGAAATTTTGATGTGCTAAAGGTCACCATTCTGATGAAAAACGCTAACTCCGGGTTCCTGAAATTTGCTATGAATTTGCTTTGAAGTAGCTTACTCATATTTAGATTTTATAACTGGAAATTAAAGCAAAACAGGAAAACAGCTTGCTTAAGAAATTATTTCATAAAAGCAGTAAGTGAGGCAATGGTTAACAAATGAACCTTTCAGTTACTTAGGTTTGAAATGCAAGGACATGCTGATACAGAAATATATAATTTAATATTGTTTCAGGTAAACTCATGCTACAGTTTGTAAAAATACAGTGAAACATTCCTGTATGACAATGTTTTTGGGATTTTTTGTCTGCTTGTTTTTTGACGCTTTTGCCCACAATTTCACATACACACATACAATGCATGGATATGAGCACAATAAAGCATATTTACATAAAGGTCACAGAAAACTGACTAGTATTTCCCAGAAAGCATGTTAACAGAAATACTACCCAAGTTGACAAAACTATTAATATATCCATTTTCACTGAAAAAAGTGCTTGAAAATCTTGTATCACACAAAAATCTTTCTGAAACTGAGAGCTACAAAATTCTTAAGAAACATGCAGAACACACAAGAACTTATACTGGAACAATCTGAAAAAAATGTTGTAAGCAAATTTAAATAATCTAAGTAAAATGAAATATGACCAGAGTGGACATACTTTCCATGGTTATTTCTTCCCTAAGCCATTTTGGTAGGCTGACAACCAAGCACAGCAATGAGCCAGCCATTTAACTGTGTCCTAGGGAGCAGGATCACTTCTTAAGTTAACAAGAGCCTTTTATTTTTTATTTATTTTTGTAACCCTTGGGGTTTCTTTTCCCTGGAACGCTCTGGAACACGTGCTGGACAGGCTGTCATTACTTGCATTATTAGCTCTGATAAGCACACAGCTCTAGGTGGTATAGCTGCAGGCTAAGGTACCGGGCTGGCTACAGATGGACCCTGTGCTCATGCAGAGCACTATTGAATGTACAGGGGCTCCCCATAGGGACACATGTGAACCCTGCCTGATCAAGCCAATTGTAAGGGCCCATACTTGTGGAATAGCTTTATTTCCTACAGTACTGATGCATTTATCACAATTTCCTAAAGACAAAAAGAAACAGAGGTCTACTAATAGGAGTTTCTGAAACATGAACTTGACATAAAGCAGAGAAATCCTACATTGAGAGCAATTTAAATGAGTAACTCTGCCCTCAGTGTAAACAACTCCATTTCATGCATGTGTGTACACTCCACAGCACACAAACCAAGTCACAAGAGCTTTGATTACTTAATTACACAGCTTATGTTCATAGCTTATAATTGTTTACAGCATAAAAAGCATAGCCTCTTAACTCTGATTAACACCTATTCCTGTGTACTAACAAGACAAATTTATTCCAGGAATAATCTCACAATGGATTTATGAGATGGTAAATCTACTGATCGCAAAACTGTTTAAGATCATTTCCCATGGTTTGGTCTCTCCCCTCCACCCAGATGAAAAGGTGTACAACAAAATAACTGAAGCTCTGCTACAATCTTTTTATTTTAAGAGAGGTATTAATGTGGGGTTTTGCTCGTCTATTTGACAAAAAAAAATTGTTTCAGAAATACTCAGTTTCTACTTCTAACTTTCACACAATTTGATCAAAGTTGGCTTACAGGTGACAGAAGAATGACAGGGAGATGGATGTATCCACAAACCTTATTTTCCTAAAGATACAAAACTAAACTCTACACAGGAGAAAGAAGGAAGAAATTATAATTTTGGTTAACATCACAGAAAAAGAAAAACCGTAACATCTGGCTTTAAAATTTACGGAGGGAAAAAGATGGAGAAGCTGCGAGGTAATGGTCCACAGCTCACAGCTCAAGAACCTCCAATATTGGCTGCTGCCACAGAAAATGAAGCTGCTGAAACCGAAGTCCTCATGTTACACAAAGTTCAGAGGAGAAAAACACACTCACACTGTACCTTTGGTTAACCTCAAACAATATTATACAAATAGCAAGCTCTCAAAATACTTTTAACCAACATCTTTCAAATGACCCACACTACTGCAACTGCTTTTCATCTTCTTTTTTTTTCCCCAACAGGTATAGAATTCAAAGTAAAAATGATTCAACTATTGTTCAAATTTTAAAAAAAGGTTTGTTAAGTCCTTCTGGCAGCACTGGAAGGCACCTATAACATGATGCCACTTTCCCTTGACAGATATTACAGTAACACTACTTTTTAAAATTTTTTGGAGAACCTCTAAAAGCAGCTGCTTAAAAATACACTGGTCCACTTTACCTAGCCTTGACTCTAGTGACAAAACTCCAGAAACTTCTTTGAAGTTTCTTAAATAATAGCAAAACACAAAAAGCCACATGCCATTGGGGAAACAATTGTTCTTCCTGCTGTGGTAAAAGTCGCTGAAATAATTCAGAGAAAACAATATGGCAACAAACTAAAATGCACTCCTTTGTCAGTAAATACTGTTGGAAGATGCACAGAAGACACTGCTGAAGATTTGAAGACACAAGTGTTAAAACAAGTTACATAGTGTGGGAGATTTGCTATACAGTTGAGTTTGAAAGTAGAGAAGTTTTTAACTTCTCACACCTTATGGTATTTGCATTTCAACAATGAAATGCACAAAAATATGCATTTTTTTTGTGAGCCACTAAAGGAAAGATGTACTAGAGAAGATCTATTCCAAACAGGAAGTGGCATCTTGAATAAAAAACAATGTATTATGGACAAACTGTGCAAATGTAGCTACTGATGCAGTGGCTGCTTTGACTGGAATAAGAAAGGGATTCCAGACTAAGGCTACAGAGAGAGTCCTGCACATGAAACTCCTTCACTGCCCCACTCAGAGGTAAGCTATTGCAGCAAAGTAGTTGGAGCCAGGAGTGCACAGTGTGCTACGGGACGGCATCAATGTTATAACCTGACAAAAACGAGCCTTCAAACAGTGGCATCTTCACCAGATTTTGTAATGAGATGGGGAGAGGCCACAAAAATCCCTGGCACCACAGAGAAGTTTGCTCTCTGGATAACTTGTGGCAAAGTGCTTCAAAGAGTAGTCTTTTCTAAAAAAAAACGTGTCAGGTTTGACAAGTGCTCCAAATCCACTGACCTTTATGGTGATGACAAGTGGCTGTGAGCAGTTACTTACCTAGCAGCAATTTCCAAGAACTAAGCACTCAATGTGTCCCTTTAAGGTGAAGGTGTCATTTAATAATGAGTGACAAAGTAACTCCTTTGCAAAAGAAACTTGTATTTGGGAGAAAGCATTTTGAAAACAGGTATGTGGATATGTTCACCTAATTATGTAATTTTTGGTTTGGTTTTGTAGGCAAACAAAACGTGTGTCACTTACAAAAACCTCCTATATCTGGACACTTTAAAAGGATATATCAACAGAACTTTCTAACCCATTAAAAATCTTCCCAAGGAGAGTTTTAGGGGGTTGAAAACACTGACATGCAACACCTTCTCGTTAAGTTTGGAAGAAAAACTGACATCAGGGAAGAAGATAATTTATTAGCTCAATTTCAAGCAAACCATTTGCAAAACTTGTGGATAGGACTGAAAAATTAGTATAGCTAAGTAAAATTTAGTAAGTGCAAGCAACTATGTACTTCTTCCATGGGGATATATGCACTTCTGTAAGGCATCTTTTCTGGGCACCTATCAAGATCAAGTGTTGAAATACACTGAACTTAGAACCAGGTATTCAAATTCCTATACCACAGTGTTAAAGATTTTAAAAACTATGATGCATGTTCAGTCATATAGATCTCTATAAAAAGTACTGTTATTAACAGTAATCTTTTTAGACTGATATTTAAAATATTCTAAAGTACTGTTTATTTCATCTTTAAGCCTTTTAACTTCTATTTTTATGTTTTATAATGTATATAACATGCAGTACAGTGATACATTTACATAATTTATAAACGAATATACCTATATTGGGATCGTGCAGTCAGAAAATTTTTACTGATGGGGTGCATGAACAAAAGATGTTTAACGAGCTCAGATTTGGATGATCAGATGCAAATGCTCTCTACTGAAAGCCAACACTTGTACAGAATAATTCAGTGGCTTTTCATCCACCCTTACATCCCTCCTATAGCAGCATTCTTGGCTTACCTGTGTGTAAGCAGCTCTCAGCAGAGGGGGTGACATCACTTTAAAGAGTTATTGAAGAGTTATTAATTTAAAGAGTCCAGTACTCTTCACAAGAAAATGAAAGCAGAAGTGCACTGCATCACCCTATTTCAACATCTGTCTATTAACATGTATGTGTTTATGTGCATGGATCATTTCAATGCTGAGGCAAGGAAAGGATGCAGTAAATTGGGAATATTTAAATGAATTGGTTATAATGAGAGAAGCCTTAACTGAAGGTTTGCATGAGGCAGTTGAATCTATTTAAGTATTAAATACTTCAAACAGAAACACAGTAACTCTTGTGCTGCTCTGTCACCACGAGACTGAGATGTGAAAAAAAATGTATTAATCATACTAAATTCTACAGCCCTTGAGAGTAAGTCATTTTGGAAAATAGTCCACATCACCAAGCAGCCAAAGGCAACACAGCAGATTTATATGCTTCAACACTGGTTTCACAGTGAGCTGATAAAGATGGAGATCACACATATTAATTCTCTGACTACATGATTTCAAAAACAAGGATTATATTCAGGCACAAAATTGAGTACATCTGATCTCCTAATGAATATTTGACTCTTACCTTGCACCTTATCTGAACACAGCTCCTTGGCTCGATCCCTCATTATTTGTGGAATCAAAACATCTTTTTCTACATGTCTCAGCTTAGAATTTTCTGCAAGAGTGAAAAGAAAGATAATTTTGAAAAAAATTGTTATCTATATATCAGAAAAAGTCAATCTAAAGAAATAACACAACATTGTTTATATAACATACAGGAGTATACTAAAACTGTCACAAACAGCAGTAAAAAGTACAATGAAAGGACCATGCAGATCAAAAGGATGGAAAGTCCATAATTTGCCCAGATACAAATATGAGCATTATCCTGAATATTTCTACTCTGTTTAATATGCACTGTGAACCAAAAATAAAGGAGCAAATTCTGGCAGTACATTTGAATTTCTGCCTTATTGAATAAAAAAATCTACATACAGACAGCAGTTAAATACTTTTATTTCTGGATACTAATATTTTTCTATGCCCATGATCTGTATGTACTCTTTCATTCACTAACACAAAGCTGAGAAAAACAGCACATACTAGAGGACAACCTAGAATTTGTATGGCTATGTGGAAGACTTCAGTTCTTCAGAAGAAAATGAAGTCTCTTCAATGGAGGATCTAGGAGCTTTTTCATTCAGAAATCCAACTTAAAAAGAGAAGTGCTGCTGCCTGATTTCTATACTTAAAAGTAAAGTTGTAGTTTGCTTTCAGCTGTCTCTAGAATCCTCTTGAGTACAGCTAGTGATTTAGAATAAACAACACAGACCATTAAAAAAAACACTGCTTTTCCAAATCCACTTTCTTCAAAAAAAAGGATGAGAATTCATCAAGAACAGTTTTTTACTTCTCAGTTTCTGAGTTTAAAACCCTTTAGAGGACATTTGCTCAGAATACTGTAGAGTCCAATGGACTTATACCAAATACATGGTTTTCATCTTCCAACACACTTTTTATTCATCTTTTGAAGTTGGTATCACATTTCAGAATAGCATCAATTGGGATGCTCACACTATGGAAATTCTGTCATCAGATAGAGTTATGTTGGGTGACAATCATTTCAATTTAAAATTACTCATTAAAAAGAAAAGCAGATGAAATGAAGAAAAAGTGAAAGTGCAGTGTATTGAAACTAAGGAAAGAACCAGGTTTTAAGTTACCAACAGCTTTCAAACATTATTTTTCAGAGCATTTTTTGTTGCCTCTCCATAAAAAACAACTGAAACCAACATTTGTCATTCTAAAGTCATCTTCTTTTAAAGTTTACTAATGCTAAGACATTACATTATGAGATTACACAGTATTGTATGTGATATTACTAGTGGAATCTAGCAACAACAGAGGATTACAATGAGCAATATACAGAATCTGAACTAAAGCCATTTCTGCTCAAAAATATCCTTCTTAGCATTTCTACATCAGGAAAAACCCCCTCTATTCTGTACATACAACAGAAACACTAAAAACAAATAGCTCAGACTTAGATTTGCTTCCATGCACTGATTTTCATATTAAAATATTACAAATACCAGATTTCTACAAATATATTATTTTGCAGATAAAATATTACAAATATCCTTCATTTTAACTTTCTGCAGAGCATCAGTGTACCAAACACTTGGTACAGTACATAGGCTACAGACAATACAAAGCTGTCAGAAAACTTCCAAGCATGTTTTGCAAACAGGACAAATCAGTTCAGCTGAATGACATGGCAGGAACTGGCACCACCACGCTACATGCCCCCACTCACTCCAGTCAAAGCAAGCTGGCACTGCAGCCTTCCTGCCCTCTCCCCATCCCTATGATGCTCTTTTCCCTCTGCCCACACAGACAGGCTCAGCAGCCCTGTAGTGAATGAAAGGGAAAGTTAATTTTCTTTAAAGATAAATAAATTTCCTGTTAGGCAATTTTTCAACTAGGTAAATTCCCTGATCCTGTTCACTGTATAACTCCAAAGCCATCCATATGAGGGAATTCAGTGAGATGAGGACAAGAAGAAAGACTGAAGTATCATGGGTACCACTGGCTCGAATTACAGCCTTAATTTCTGCTCCCCACACTCTTTTTCTAAACTCAACTTGACTATACTGGTGCTTGGAGTACACAAATACAAATGCAGATAGAGTGAATTAAGTGGGTTGCCTGCTGTCACCAAAAGGGAAGTTTTACCAGTGCCACATTGCCCTCACTCACCCCCATCACATCATCATTTTTAAGCACCTAACCTCGCAGTGAGTGAGCGAGTCAAAACAGAAAACTAACTCAAATACGTGTAAAAAGGTGCTTCTCAGCTGATTTACACTTTGGAGTAATTAAATCCACTTATCTACTTCCCCTAATTAGCATCATAGAATAACCTGAGGCGGAAGGGACCCACAAGAATCACCAAGTCCAACCCTTGGCTCTGCACAGGTTTAACTTTTATACCACAGCATAGATGGAAATGTAGCAGAGAGGAGAGAAGTCTTTAGGGCCTGGGAAGAGCAGCTGGGTTTCCCCTGCTGGCAAAGCTGGCCAGAAGCATCCACAATTTTCACAATGCCAAAGCACAGGCCTCCAGTGCAAGGATCAGCTATCCCTCTACTGACAGAGAGGTGAAGTGGGTAGGAATGCAACTAAAGGAAACAGGACACAGGGCCATCTGGGAAAAAGCAAGCAAGCAAGCAAAGAAAAAGAAAACCAAAAAGAGAAGACTTCCCTGATAGCCCAGAACAGTCAAAAAAGATTGTCGGGTTTTCTCTTACATTAAACACCCAATCTTCTGTTTGATTATTCAAAAGAAAGAGGCGTAAGACTGATAGCAAGGAGTAGCTCTACTGGTGTTAACACCAGCACAACCAGAACCATGACAGAACTGTGCTCCAGGCAAATTCCTTCTTTTTAGTCCCATGTTGTCAAGTCTACAAATGCTGAAAATGCAGGAAGGAGAGGGCACATCAGGACACTGGGCAGCATCCAGTAGGAAGAATGAGAAGAGAGCTACAGCAGTAATTCAAAAGTAATTATACAACAGTATAAAGGAAACTACTGTAAAGACTATTTATAAACCCATCTACAGCTTTTAGAAGAATCTCTGTTGTGAAGTATCAGTTTCAATTGGTTTTTTTAATTTTAAAAAATGTTTGTATTTACAGGATTTTGCTTTTGTATTTTTAATCAGAAAATATTTATTACTTAACAATGGTTGGACTTGATGGTGTTAAACGTAGCCTAAGTGACTGTATGAAAATTCCAAACAATTTTAATTATCTTACACTGTCTAAGTTTCAGGCTCTGGGTACAACTACCTCTCCAAATAAACCAAATGCAGATGTTCAGTTTAAGCAGTAATGTATTTACTTGTGAGTTTTACTGGAACATCTTAAATATTCTTCCTGGATTCTCAACTATCCATAGCTTTACAATTACAGTGATTTTCCTTCAACAATCTTAAAACACTTTACTGAAGTCAGTATCCCTAGGATTTACACAAAATATTTAAGAAAAAATAAGGTGCAAATATTAAAAATAGCAGATACCAGATAAATCAAATGTGTTCACAAGCAAAGTACCTGCACTTCTGATACTGATGTACAAGCACTTGCAAGATCACCATCAATTCAAGCTATTCATCTCTGCAGTAACATACATGGCAACAACTTTCAAAGAACACCTCAGAAGCAAGACTTCATCAAAAAACAGGACACAACCATGATGTAAAACCATCAACTCCTTTTGCCTTTTTTCAACTATATTACAGTTTCCAGAATAAGAACTTTTTCCCCCTTTTGGAAGTTCACTATTCTGCACGAAGAAAAGTACTTCTTACTCTAATACCAGATACCTGTGGACTAGTCCCTACAGAAGAACCTGCATTTCAACAGTCTCACTCCTGTTTTATTTCATCATGAAAATATTATTCCCAGACAAGTAAGAAATATATTTTCCTACAGTTTGCCCTCTGCATTTGAAAGTTGATACTTTTGGTATCACCCACATCCTCCACACACTTTTCCTGATCTTCTGGGGAGGCTGTTTGAAGAGATCATGGCTTTTCACCACAAAGTGAACCACCACATCACCCCAGACAAATGCTAGCAGCAGCTTTTTCTTCTCCCTCTGCCAGCCCAAACTTGGGCATTTTTGTTAGATCAATTTAACATTCTGATAGTTTACCCTTACCTTACCTTCTGATGAAATTTCCAAGTACCATCAAACATTACAAGGGACAGATGGATGAACACAGCTAATCAAGTAAAGGTTACAAAACGAAGACTAAATACTACAAATACTAAAAAATAAGTATTTTGTAAAAACATACACAAAGTTAGCCAGAATTAAAACCAAAGGCAGGCTTCCAGGGGCTACAGCTAAGTCACTAGCTCCTTGAAAATCAGGTCTAGAGGCAAGGAATCTGTGTGATAGAACTACTGAATGTTTCCTAAAGACTGATCAGCAGATTCCAGAATGCTCCTCTTGGGGACAAGGAACAGAAGATAAAGAACAGTTAAAAAAGTTACAAGATTGCCAAAAAAAAAAGGGGAGAAAGCTACAGAAAAGGGAATACCTTTGTGAAGAGAAATTGTTTTCCATAAAACCTTAGCCCAGTGTAAAGAATTAAAGAGAGAGATTACTTAACTAGGAGATATCCCTATTCACTAAATCACTAAGAAACATAAAATTGATGACTTGGGGTTTTTTTAACAAACAAAATCTGTGGGGTTTGGCAAATCTCAGTGCTCGTGGTTCTCGTTGAATACAATATGTAGGGGTCAAGATTACAGTTGTAATAATAGCCTTCAATGGTTGATCAAAACCCTAAGCTGCAAAAGCTCTTTATTGCCATGGAGGGCCAGGGACCACAGCTGGTCATTTTAATAGTTTTGTTATTTTTCTAAAAATGGCCAAACCCCAAGAAACTAATACACATTAAGAGGAACAAGAACATACTAACCACCAGAACACATCAAATTCACTCTGTATGGAAGCTGGCAAAACAGATGACAAATACTTTGCTGACTTTCTAGTCTCTGACTAAAGGACCCAGGATGGCCTCGAGAACACCATAAGCACCGTGTAGAGCTGTGCTGCAGGCAGCAGACCTTTAAAGGGGAGAGGAGAATGAAATACAAAGCTGCTTTACAGTCCTAACAACAAAAGGGACTCTAGCAGCTTCTCATATTAATTAGAACACTATTACAAGAAGAGGATACCAGGACAAAAGCCTTCCTAGAAGAGTGTCCTGAGAGAAGTCATGTAATCTCCCCACTTCATTCAACACAGTTAGTAACTGATTTGCTCACTCTTTACTCATCCTGCTGGTAGTGAACAGCTCTGCTCTCTCACCTCTTTCACGACTTCAGGTAGCAGGGACACAGATTACTCAGGAAAGTTGAAATCTGCTCTACCCAGCTACTTAAAGAACACTTTCTCCATCCAAAGGGAACTGAGTCAAGCAATTCCAGTAACAGTCTTTGAAATGTGCATTTCTAGTTATACAACCTATAATTTGGATTTTCTTGATTTTTTATTTAGCCACATCCAAAAAATGTTCAAAATGGTACTTTAAATACTATTGCTTTTTCATTAAGAATCACAGTATGTATGAAGAACAGAGAAAGCTTTAGTAACTTTACATCATTTTAATTAGCAATTTTACTACCTCATGCTTTTCTTGGAATTCCAGTTCTATTAACTTTTAAGCATCAGTTATGTTCCTTACTAGAAAAAATGTTTTAGAAAGTTCAGTCAAGGTTCATGAATCCAAGTTAAAATACAACACAATATAAATCTGAAAAGCAATCACTTTAATTATTTTGGGAGATTGAAAAATGTGGAGCCATAAATGGGATCTTCTTTTTTATTACACCTTAATACTTTTTCCTACCAGTTGCCATCAAAGGTAAACAGTTCTGAGTAGACAGATTTCTAAGATACTCTTCTTTTTTAAGCTAAAAAATAAAACTCAAAAAAGTATCAATAAGAACTTCAGCACTAGAAATAGCAGTTACTAAAGTGAAAAGGGAAAAAAACCAAGGAGATGTATGCAGAATTACCATTCTTTAGCCTACATCACATTTAAAAAAAATCTCCACTACAAAGAAGCTGTTTTCCTGGAAGGGAAGGTCTTGTTTTAATCTATGACAAGTCTACTAAAACTTGAATTTAACAGCCATTCTGTCATTTCTTCCACATGCAGATCTATAGTTTACACAGTACTTGAGATGGTTTGGAGAATGAATAACAAGTTTCTAACTAAGTTGCAAAATTGCATTAATTTAGAGGATTCAGTTATTCTTCATGACACTCCATAAAAATTGTTTCTGTGAGGTAAATACTCCATTTCATTACGAAGTTTTGCTTTAGGACACTTGCCTATGAGATAATTATAAGAATACACTGGAAAAGTAAACTTTTCTAAACAACAGAAGGAGCAGCAGAGTGTCCACTGCCTGCTTATTGGCAAACATTCCTTTCATCAATCAGATTATTGGTTCTAGATATTACATTTTTTTTTACAAAAAAATAATCAGATCAATTTTAGTGCATGTATAGCAGTGTTTTGAGTAAGCAAATATGATTAGAGCTTAGTACTCCTCTAGGAAAAGAACACATTCAACTCAAAATTTTCATCTCCATTATTCTGCCTAGCTTATTCCCCTTGTATTAAATAAAAATTACCATTCTTAGGTTAATTCATGTGAATCATTTATGCCTATGTGCATCATAAAAACTTCTCCAACAAGTCTGTATCATCAAATCAGACTGCATCAACTACTCAAAACCTCTGTTTAAAAACACCAAGTCACACATGGGAACAAATTCATTTAGAGATAGACCCATTAAAGTCACAGGAGAGAAAAACAACTTATCTTTCTAAAATCTTAGGGTCTTTTCCGACAATTGTAATTGATGTATCAATTAATCCTTTAAGTATCCAATCCCGTAGCCTTTGGGAGGGCTTCTGTGCCTTTACCGACAAGGAATTCAAGGGGTCAAAGCTACAGAATCATTTCAGCATCCTGCTTTGTAAATCTGAGTCCTAAAAAAAAACCCTACAGAATCCTGTTAAAGGTTAAGAATTTTATCAAAGACATCCAGTGTGAACTGATGGATGATGGACCGGGACCAAACAAACACCTTTATACATATGTAAAATGCTACAGAGTTTGGTAATTTCATTTGCACATCAGTGTTTGCATTCAAACTAGAGCTTAAGCAGTGAGCTTCTACAGAGGTTTTAAAATACAGAAGGACAATATGAAATGACAGAAGTGTTATAATCCAAGTGAAACTAGATCTGTGATACTCTGAAACCCTAATTTAAAGGCAAAAGAAACTTATCAATGCAGCTTTTCTATGCAGTATCCTTTTTTTATTCGTCTTTAAATGTATATGAATAAATTTAATTGTATTTAAAAAGTTCCAGATTTTGAGATCTTTCTAATACTGACAACATTTTAAATTAAGATGGAGTACAGGGATGACAACACCAGGGAAAATTTCCAAAGCTTTAACTTCTCACCATTCTATCATCACCTCAAAGTCAATTTTCACCTTTTTCACTGGCTGAATTTGTTATCTTACATTTTGCTTTCGGGCTCATGTTCCTGCAATATGGCAGTACTGGATTACGAGAATGCAGTTTGCTAAAAGTGAACAATGGCTGTATTACAGCAAGTCTGTAATGCCTAGAAATAAAAGGAAAAGCAGACCTGACAAAGCACACTTTCTTGTTAATTACATGCAGATTGCAAATGCTCATACATCTACTGAGTAATAACTAAAGCCAAGCCGACACAAGGAGATATTTTTACACTGCTGATCACACAGCAAATCCAGTTACAGGGCCTGAAAATTAATTACAGATTAGGACTTAATATTTACTACTGGAAATAATGCAGCTTCAACACATAGACTGTACCATTGTTGAAATATGACAGACTTGCCAGTTAGGAAAACTTAAGTTGTGAGCTACCTATAAAGGGAACACCTCAGCCCACGTCAAATCCCATCTGAAAACAGGTAAGAATTCCAGCAAAATGCAGTAAAGACAGCTAGGGCTGTGGGCTGACCAAGGATTAAACTAGCAGAGCCAGCCCTAATTCCACTATTGTAAATCTTCACTTGGTAACTGATGCAAAATCCTCAACACAATTTTCTGTCACTTAAACAAAAACACCATGCAGGAGGATTTCAGCAACCAAATACACATTCCAGGGTTTTTTCTGAGATGCTAAAATATACCAACAGCACAGACACAATTCAAATCATACATATAGGATAGGGTGACACACTTTTTAAAAAGTCAAGCCCACACATTTGAGCACCTCTTGTCTGAAATCAGTCCCAAGTGTAAAATCCCTATTTTTTCTATGCCCTTTCTAACTAACAGTGAATGGTGTCCAAGAATTTATTGCTTACTTCCACTTGGAGTAAGAAAGAGAGAAAGGTCCTAAAAAACCACAAACTATCTGAATCATATAAACTAAACAAATAACATAAAATAGAGTTAAGCAGTGACATAAGAAACTGTGCAATAACTTGCACCAGAAACAAAAGGTAAGAGGTAAATCCGACATAGAAAGAGCAAAGTACCCAATATGGACGAGGAAGGGATGCAGGAAAATCTAACAACCAACAAATCCCTCAGTTATCACAAGAGGAGATGTTAACCACCTAAGATTTGCCACCATGCTCAATACTATTAATCAGCTGCTCCAGCACTACATAATTTTCAGAAGCGTGTGACAAGGTGTAATGAAAAACAATGTAAATCACAAATAAAAGTTTCATTATAGAAACAAATCTGCCCAAACTCCTGGAGAGCTTGAATATTTAGCTCTTCAGCCACTCCTTTCAAGATAAAATTTACAACTTTCATTCCAAATAAAGAACATCACATACAAATGAAGAGCAAGGCTTATGAATAACAGGATTGAATAACATTCTTCCTGCAATTTAAAAAAAAATTCTTTAACTGGAAGTAAGGATTAAGAGACAAATGAAAAACAATGCCTACCTTTGACTTCTGTACCTCTATAGTAAATGAACAATCAGTACATACAATATAAATGAATGAACATCTTGGAAACTAACATGAGGGATATGATTAAAACACACCAGTGTTCTCAAGTTTCAGAGCATGAGGTGACAAGACTAAAAGCCTGTCAGTTACATTAACACAAGGATTGCAGATGTTATTCTGGTAACTTATGTTATTAGTCACAAAACTTATCTAAAAGAAGTTTAATTAAAAGTTGAAAAAGAACAGCTGAAAAACATCTTTTCCTTTTACTTCTACATTTTTCCCTTTAATTTCAACATTGCTTTATCCCTCATTATTTTATCCTTTCTATCTTTTGAAGCTATAATTTCACTCTTTTCAGTGTATTCTTCTAGCTCTAGTCTTACTGCCCTTGCCACTTTGAAACAAGTCACATCCATTCTGCAAGCCAAATTTTTTCCATTCACTGATAAAACTGCTGTTGTATTTAACAACCTACACTTCCGCCTGACATGAAGAAATAGACATGTTAAGTAACTTAGGAAAAATACCAAAACAGTCTTCAGACCCTCTGTTTTTAAGCCCTATGTCAAGGATAGGTACCAAAATCTGTATTGTCTATCTCAGCTATTGTCCATGACTCTACTTTATGCATCTGTGAATGTTCAAGTAGGGATCCAAACATCACCACCTGAAAATGACAACTATAACCAAGTGCACAGTAAAAATAAAATTAACTTTATCATAACCCATGGCCTCTACCACTAAAAACTGCACCCTACATAGCTTTGGAAGTGCTGCATATAAAAATGAAATTCAGTGCTGGGCTGCAGCACATTGATTTTGGAGAAGGACTAAACAAAATAGTGTAACATTTTCCTAAACTGGGAGAAGCTGTTGACTCCTTCAAAGGCAGAGAGGCCCTCTAGGAAGACCTATACAAATTAAGGGCTGAACAATCACCAACCATGTGAAGTTTAACACAGTTTAACACCCGGGATGGAGCAATTCTGAATGTACAGACAGACTGGGGGGAAAAGCATCTGGAGAGCAGCACTGCAGACAAGGACCTGGGGGTCCTGGAGAGCTGAATGAGAGTCAGCAGTGCCCTGGCAGCCAGGAGGGCCAGCCCTGTCCTGGAGGGCATCAGGGACAGCATCACCAGCCAGGCAAGGGAGGGGATTGTCCTGCTCTGCTCTGCACTGGGGCAGCCTCACCTTGAGTCCTGTGTGTTTTGGGCTCCACAATACAAAAAGAATATAAAACTTTAGAAGAGCATCAAAAGGAGAGCTACAAAGTTGGTGAGGGGCCTAGAGGAGAGGAAGGGCCTAGAGGCACTCAAGGAGCAGCTGAGGTCACTTGTTTGTTCAGCCTGGAGACTGAAGGGAGACCTCACTGCGGTCTACAGCTTTCTCACAAGGGGAAAAGCAGAAGCTTTAAGCAGAGTTACAGGAGGCTTTTTAAGCTGGATATTAGGAAAAGATTTTTCACCCAGATGGTGGCTGAGCACTGCAACAGGCTCTCCAAGGAAGTTTGCATGACACCAAGCATGAGAGAGTTCAAGAAGTGTTTGGACAACACACTCAAGCACGTGGTCTGATTCTTGGGGAAGTCTTGGGGAAGTCAGGGCCAGGAATTGGACTTGAGGATTCTTGTGGGTCTATTCCAACTCAGGATAATCTGTGATTTTATGAACATAAAATCTTGTGAACATGTTTACTACTGATTTATTTATTGGAAATAATTACCTAATGACACAACCACAGCTTCTTCCCAAACTACGGCTATCAAAAAACTCCTCCCATAGAAATCACAACATAATTCACAGGTTCTACATTCTGAGCTTCAGAGGACTCCTTGATATTCACTCTCTACTGCTCTTCAAAGCCATGAGAATACTTGTGTCTTTTGTGACCATAAAATGAATTATCAGTCATGGTAACAATTTACAGAACTGTGATCCTCCCTCTTTTTCTCATATTTGAGCCAAGAAGCAGTTAACAACGATGACATTAAAACCTACCACACCAGGGTATTTGGGTTAACACCTTCCTAACATGAACAGGGCAGCTCACACCTCTTGCAGCAATTGTTCCAGTTTCTCTACTACTTCACTTAGACATCTCCACGTTTAGTTCATTCTGAGGTTTTTAACAGAACTGTATAAGCCAGAAACTGATGGGGAGCGGGGGAGGGAAGCAAAAGATAGTGGATAACAAGGTAGCAGATTTAGAGAGGTGTTAGTAAGCAATGTCACTGCTCAGATGAATCTCAGTATTGGTGCCACACAGCAGGTACACCCTTAGCAGTCCTACCACAGCTAACATACAATCACAGTATAGTTTGGGAGGAACAGATAATGTCATTACACACATAAATATGGAAGCAGAATGCCAATGACTTCAGTGTTTGGTGTGTTTGGTGCCATGCCTTTTGTTTTGCACTGAAATCACAACAGGTTGAATTGCTGGGATTAGCTCAGTTGGTTACAGCATGCTGCTAACAACACCAAGGTTGTGGGTTTGATCCCATTATGGACCATTTACTTAAGAGTCAAACGATCCTTGCAGGTCCCTTACAGCTCAGCCTATTCTGTGAATCTGTGAATTAACTAATGTAATAACTAGGCTTTTTCCACAGGACAACTGGGAAGTGAAATTACGCTGTAGATGAACATCCACCACTTGAAATGCCATGCTAAATTCTATTATGTTTTCTTGATTGAGTAAGAGATCAATGCATAGAGGATACCATCAATAAACCCAGAACTTGACTACTATACGAACGCCTTCTTTGCAAGGCCTGGAAACCCAGGCGCAAGACACGTTTCCATCAGAAACCGAGAGCCTGGCCTCGGCCAGCATCCTTCAGCTTCTGGAGAAGCAGCCACAGGCGGCAGGGACCGAGGTGCACAGCCACGACCACTGCAGGTCACCACCACCTACGGGAGACTCAACCCCTTGCATTAGCTGAAGGGAATGGCCTTTTAAGACACCAAGCCGAAGGCACCTGACTCGGGAACTCTGGGCACAGCGACTGAACACTACATGGGTATGAAGGCCACGGGCTTACATTCACTCCTGAGGACACGTGTCTATAACCATTCGGACAAGACCTCGGTAGCAGGAAGCCGAGCACAGCATAATCTTGGTGCTTTGCCCTTACGTTTGTTACACAGCCAGAGAGGCTACAGCAGGCACCCGCAGGCACCTGGACGCCCCGGAGCTGCCTTCGCCCGGCGTCCCGCCGCTGGAGGTCACGGCGGCGGCAGCAGAGCGGCAAGGAGGGAAGCAGGGAGGCGGCGCCGGGAGCCCGCTGAGGGCACCCGGAACGTCCCAGCACGCCAGGAACCTCGCGGAGGCCGGGCAGGAGCCCCCGAGGGTGGCCCTTCCCAGCACCCACCGGAGGTGCGCCGCAGCCCACGCCACCGCCCTCTCCGGTGGGTGTGAAGGGCCAGCGGAAAGCGACGGGGGTTTCCCACAGGAAGCTTGGCGAGGCGAGCGGCGGTGGGGGAGAGGAGGGCGGGGGTGAAGTGAGTATGTCTGGGGGGCGCTCCGCCGCCCCGCCGTCCTCCCTTCTTCCCTCCCTCTTTCCCGCCCGCCCGTCGGCCGCCCCTACCTGCGGCGCCGGGGGCAGGCTCCATCTGCGGCCCCACGCAGCGGCGGCAGCTGCGCACAGTGTGCGCGCGCTTCCCCGGCCCTGCGGCGCAGGCGCGGTGCGGCCCGGCCGCTCGTGCCGCTCCTCCCCGCGCCGGGCGGAGACCGGGGGCGGGAGCGCTGAGGGCGGAGGTGCCGTGCATGTGGGCACGGGGGCGGCCCTGCGGCACCGCAACTAGGCCGCCGCCGCGACTGAGCCGCCACCGCGGTGATTTCCTGACCGTGGGTGGCTCGTACGTTGTGAGTCACCGAGGGATCACAAAATCACAGAATGGTCAGGTTGAAACGGGGCCGCAGTGGGTCATCCGTTCCAGCCTACCTGCGCAAACAGGGTCGTCCTGGAGGATTGCGTCCACATCGTTCTGGAGTATCTGTGGTGAGGGACACTCCACACCGTCTCTGGGCAAGCCGTTCCGGTGCGTGGTCACCCGCACAGTAAAAAAAATCTTCCTCATGTTTCAGATGGAGTTCCCTGGGCATCAGATTCTGCTTGTTGTCTCTAGTCCTATTCTTTGGCACCACCGAGCAGAGCCCGGCTCCATCCTCTTGGCACCCCTACTTTAGATATTTATAAACATTGATAAGGTCCCTTGACAGATGTTTCTTCTTGAGACTGAACAGGCCCAGCTCCTTCAGCCTTTCCTCATAAGAGAGATGCTCCAGTGCCCCGTTCATCCTCATTGCCCTCCACTGGATCCACTGCAGGAACTCCATGTGTCTCTCCTACTGAGGAGCCCAGAGCTGGGCTCCTGACAGGCCTGGGTGCTGAGCACCAAGTTCCCAGGGAACCCCAGGGAAGCTTGTGTGTGTGTCTGCCTGTGTGCAGCCGCTGACAGGGACTGGTGTCACATCCTCCAGCCCTTGGGTGCCTGAGGCTTCCACAGCAAGGACTCGAAGTGGCAAATGAGAATTTCATTGGTGGCTGTTTTCATCAATGACTTAGTTTCTGACCATAAAAAGGGGCTTCCCAGTCATTGGACATGAGGCCCCTTCTCATGCCTCAGTGTCGCTGGGACCACGTTCCTGTGATAGCAGGGCGGTTGACAGAGGAACCAGGAAATCTGCTGTCCCATCTACAACTACTAGTTAGGAGTCTGCAATATATTTGAAATATTTGGTCAATAATTGACCAACCTTTAGTTTCATGAGGCAAGAATAACCACTTTGGGACACAAAACATGGAGTAAAAAAATTAATTTGAAAAGTGATAAATTTCCATAAATTGTCATACACTTTAAAACCCAATAACATGATTCCCAAGACATTAAGAGAAATGAGGAGTGAGGAGACATATCTGAAATTCGGGTCTTGTTTTAATAAATACAAGCCAGGATTTTCAGAAAGCCTACCCTCTTTTCCTATCTTTAACATTTTAAACTGACAAGTGATATAAAAAATTAGTCATTTTATGCAGTAGCCTCTTACAGGAGGCTGCAAAAATTCTTCCAAATATAACATTTCCTCTGTTACCTGGCATTGTTACGTTCATTGGAAAGGTGAGTCTTAAACATTACATTCTCAGGGAAGTGAGAAACCCAGGAGCCTTCCCCAAACTTCCAGATTGTATGCCTCTGGAAGATAATAAGCAGTCTAGAAAATTCAGTAGGAGGAATTTAGATAATGCCATGTTATTTATTATTGAAATTATTTTCCGTCAAAGTTTCAAGTGCAGTTTTTCCCCAGATTGACATTATTTTCCCCATTTGAAAATGTAGTCCTTTTATTAGGAAATATATTGTTTCAACTTGAGGCCACACTAAGAGCCAAGTTCTTCGTGTTGATACATTCACAGAAATTAGTAGAGCGTGATGTAGGCAAAATCTTCCACATGAATGCTTTTGGCCTTACTGATCCAGAGCATTTCTGCTTTATACCATTAAGTGCCTTTATGCTTTTCTTTTTTTAACCACAAGTTTGATCTCATTCCTTAGAGTAAAATATGAATATTATAATTCTTTTCTGTAATTTTAACTATGCCACTTCAGTTAATGTTTATAAACTGTTTTGAGAATTTTAATTGAACAGAGCAATGCAAATGCAACGTGTCAATTTATTTGTATTTGTTTTATTAAGGGATTTTGGCTATCCCACTTCTGCAGTGAATATAAGAGAGTGTTAAAAAAACGATACCAGCCAATCTGCAAAGAGTTCTTATATAATCTACGAAGAGAAAATACAAGAAAACACATGATACAAAGAGGAGCTTTCAGCATGAGAGCCAAAAAAGGGGAATGTATGCTTTCCAAGTAAGTTGAGTCTTTTAAAAAAAGGCATTATTTTAGTTAGTAATTTTGCTGCTCTTAAACTCTTGGCTACTGATACTTTACATATGCCCTGCAAAATTAGAACTATGAAGGTGTCTTTTACTGATGAAGATCTTTGAACTTACATGTTAATTTGATCAGTTTCAGGTCAGAACTTTGCTGCTTCTTTCATGGAAACAGTACCTGCAAAAATAAATGTCCAATAGCTTTGTAGCTTGGAGAAGTTGTCCTCTGCTGCTGCTGCTGCTTCTTCCAGTAGCAGGTCTGGAAAGCAGAAACAGAACTTTCTAGAGTTTTATTTCCAAGTCTGACAGACAAGAAGTGCAAAAGGGACTAAGACGCACCTTGAGAAAATAAGAACAAAGGAAAAAAAGTTGATAGAACAACTTTGTTCTGGAGATTTGAGGGTCAGAAATAGGTTTTTGAGGGAGGGCTTATGCAGCTGTGAGTCTGATAAGAGTCTCCTGCTTTTGGGGTTAGCAGAAATGATCAGAAATGAGAAAGTATCAGAGAAACTGTTATCTTGACAGATAAGCAAATGAGGCTGACATGCAGAGGAGGAATGGAATAAGACAGTAAGGTAGCAACTGTCCACAAAGGGCTTTAAATTAGGAGTAATATCTTGTGTCTGACTTGGGAGCCAGTGCAGTGATCCCAGAAAGTGGCACAATGGCTGACTCAATGACACAGGATAATTATGTTCTTACAGCAGCTTGAATGAACAGAAGCAGAACAGTTTTTGCTACCAGAAAAGAGAAAGTTACTGTGTGAGAGATGTGAAGTGTTAAGTGCCACTTGAAGAGTTTTAGTAGCACAGATAAAAAAGCAAAACTTTGTAAATACATGTTCTTCATGCTTTTATATGCTGTCTTGATGTTAATAAGATCATCTACTTATATAGAGAAAAGAATTGCTTCCTTCATTAATATGGAAGTGCCTGTGAAAATGAGCTCCATGCTGTAGGAGCATTCAAGGGTATAAAGGGATAGTTTAATTAAAAAAAGAAAAAAAAGAAAAAAAGTGCAAAGTGGGTCTTCCTTAAACATGAGGTCTAACTTGTATCCTACCCCAGGAGAGAGTTTTGAAATGACATCTGGAGTATGCAATTTGTGTTTAGTCAGATCTTTTTTAATATGAATCTTGCACAGCTTGGGCAGCCCTGTGAAGTTGTACTGAAATGTGTGGGGCATTTGCCATGTAGCACTTTGATACAAGTTTGTACCGTATGCTTCACTTAACTGAGACACTTACCTGGTAAACTTGCTTAATTGGGACGTCTCCTGGGGCACTGGTGTAAGACCAGTACTACTTAATACACACAACTGCTACTTAACAGGGCCCTAAAAGAACAGTGGCTACTGCTGAGTGACCCTGGTTATTCAGTGCTGCCTATGTAATCTCTCTGTCACAGTTTCCTGGAATTTGTCTATACAAAGAAAATACTCCCTGCAATTAATTCCCTGAGGGTAAAATACTGGGTGAAGTATTGGAAATACACTGATGATGGTGGTCACAATTGGTGCACTGATTGTTACAGTGGGGAAGGTATGATAACTTCCCTTATAGTCTTGAAGGATGATTGAGAGAATGTTTTTCTTACAAAATTTTTAAAACCCTATATAGTCAGAAGTAGTGGTGTTGGGTTACAGTAATTTCTGTGTTTCTAAGATTCATATTGTTATTTGATTAGCTAATCGCCCATTTTCCAAAGTGTGAACATATTTTCACACTTCAACCAAGACAGTGTTAACAAAGAAACTATAGATAGCAATAGAGATTAATTATCTGTCCCGTGAGTCTCCACACCTTGCTTTTACCAGATAAAGAGAGCCTATCTGTCTGCACACAGGTGTGATTTTTTTTTTAACAATAGTCTTGGTCAAATGAGTTCAAAGGCTTATTTTCAAGTGGCACCTCTTAGACACGTTTGTTCACTGTTGATGTTTTTGATCTTGTTTCATGAAATACACCTACCAGTAAAGGGTTGTGATTCTTTGCTAAGCTTACCCATGTGAAATTCATTCATAGGTGTGAGATGTGGGGGAACTTTAAATGAGAATATTTAAAATCAAATAAGTGTTTCCTTCTTTTCTGGAGGGAAAGTACTCTTACTGAAGTCACTGCAAAGTTGTTGAGGGCCTTATTTGCAATTGCCATCTGAGATTTTCACTGACTTGAGACATCTTCTAGAAGAGGGAAAAACACGAAGGAGTTTTAGTGTCTTTCTGTTATATAAGTTGCAGCATTTTGTATTTATTCCCCCACAGAATTAAACCCATCCATATGTCTCTTCAGGATAGGACGTCTTTACAGCAGAATCTGTTACTGTAGGAAGAAGCATTAAGCATATTGAACTATTTTTGCCCTGTCTCATGAGTCTCTAATTTTGCCTGTTCTGGGTTTTAGTGGATGCCAGTGTGTTGCAGACCTCTGAACCTGCAGCCTGTCAAGGCTCACTTAAATGATGTGAGACTTCTGCAATATTTTCACAGTGCAGGCACTGGCACTGCATTGCCTTGGCCTCTCTCTTGCTCTCAAAGAACAACTGGATTGTTGCTTGGTGGCAGGCTCTGTGGTGGTAGTGCCTATCTCGAGTCCTGTGGACTGTTTTTACCACTTCACCAAGAATGCAATCATTCCCTTCATGGGCCTGACCTTTCCACTCAAGTTTCAGGACAGCTGGGACCATCTAATCAGGGTGACTACCAAAACTTGCTGTCTCTAGCAAGATGTCACTGAAGTTATATATGGGAAGCTGGCCATCTGCTAAAGCAAAAAAATTGCATCAAATAATAATTCTTTTTGCCAGTCACTACTAGATTTGATTGGCAAAGTGAAAAATTTGAAAAAGAAATTCCATTTCTTTTCTGAGTCTGCACACAAGAGCACACTCTTTCACTGGCTTCTGTTTGCTGAAAAATTCCTCTTTTATGTCAGCAGATTCAGATGTATCCCAAAGCTATAAGCTCTACAGCAGGTGTAAATCATTAGACTGTCATTAAGATTTTTAGGTATTATTAGTTCAGTACTGGAAAAGGAAGGGACGGTCTGCCACCAAAACAAAGCAGACTGTAAGCTTTCATCATTTGATTTACCTTGCTTACAAGAAGAGTTACTTTTCAGGCTGTGGTCAGAATGCTTTTCTGTCTGAATACATACACAACAACTATAGGGTGACTCTCACTTGTATTGCAAGTTTTGCTTAGAAATTTATTTGAGTCATTACTAGAGCTTAGAATTTTCATTTTCCCTCCTTGCAGCTCTGCATCCAGTCATGTTTTATTTCTGTTCATGAAGTTCTTTGAAAAGCTACTTAGCCATTCTCTTGCTTTACCCTTTCCCATTTTTTAACATTTATCTTCCAGGATTAGCCCTTCTCTGTGCCACACAGAGAAGGGCTAATCCTGGAAGAGAAATGTTAAAAAATAAATGGTTCAGTGTTCAATGTGGCTTCTAGGCCACAGTGACTACTTTGTGGTGCAGTCCTCTAGGTATATGAGCTGGCACAAGAGCTCTTCTTGCTGTCTTTGCATCAGTACTAGCCTGGATATTTCCTAATCACTCCTTGGTATGGTTTTATTTTGTTTGGGTTTTTTGTGCCACAGCAGAGAACATCTCTATGGAGGCAAGCTCTGAAATTCTAAGGTACTTTCCAATCCATTCTTTAATGCAGACAGAGGTTACAGCTCCACCCTTGGTGTCAGGAGTTGTATTACAAGTACAGAAAAAGAGTAAGCCTTTAATGACTGAAATGCACTACATAGTCCTGTTTGAGTGCTAGTCTTGTTTGTATGTACTCATTTTGTTTAGTAAATCCCTGCTTACAAAATACAAATCCTCTTAACTGCTGGTTGAGCCTTTAAGAATCATTGTCTGTTTCTTAGTTCTGGAAATGTTTGTCTCTCATAGGGCACACCATCCTGTAATGTAGGATCACCATTCTGCCTTGAGGTACAACTGCAGTAGTTGCTTCTTCCGTCTCTAAACCACAAAGAACCTTAGAGATAGGAAAAAGCCACCACAAAGAGCTTAAGCAGTTTGCCTGGCACTGTGGAGGAATGCTAGTGATAGACTAAAGATCTGAAGATCAAGCTCCTCAATTTATAGTCCATTCAGATTACTTGAGATCGTAACACTACTCATAATTCAGGAAATTAAGCCTAAGTACAATCCATACTTCTACATTTGGATTGTCATCATTGGAAATTATAAGATCCAAGTCATCAGGGCAGAAGAAAAAGGTGATGAAATAAAAGCTACTTATTAATGTATGTAGAGATGAATGCTGAAATGAAAGAGAAAGAATGTCATTGCCAAATGTGATCCTGGTGCCATCTCAAAAATCTTTCTGTCAGCAGATGGCTTCTTTTTGCATGCACCTAGCTCTCAGTATTTAACTTACAGTAAATCCTCACACTTATCCAACCGCATTCACAGTGTTACATAATTATCTATGATGTTATATTTGCATACCTGCTTAGTTTATATTGTTGAGAAGTCTTTGGTTGGTTGTCTTTTTCTCCATGAAATAAAAAATACAATCTAAGATACGGGGATTTTATCTTAACATTTACATTTGAATATCTGTCCTGCATTTGTTTCTAATTCAAACTTGTCGCTTAAATTCTGATAAACAGAATGTGAGTGGAGGAAGGTGCTTTTCTACCCCAACAGATATGGTCAGAACATGTTTTTTTGTAAAATCTTTTCCATCCTCTTTAGTTTTTAGGTGCATAAGAGTGATGCAACAATAATAACTCTGAACACTTAGCTTCTCTATATTCACCAGTCTGGAAAATTCAATGTGACTTTAACACTACTCTACTAAGGAACCTCAACTGACCAGCACTGATTCTGAGGTTTTAGTTACTGAGGTATGGATGTTGTCAAGAGGAAGAATTGGCAGTCATATAACTCCATAACCTGAAATTCAGTAAAGGAAAAAAGTCTTACATGCTTCTTTGTAAGACATCCATTGCTTTGAAAATCAACTTCTTAGTTCCTGGTATCTTAATCTATGTTGTGCAGTTAAGCATTTGCCTGTTTGTGAGTATAGGAGACTTATTGGTGAAGGCAGTGAAATTATAATGTCCCATATTTTTGAGCTGAGAGATAAACTCTTGTTGTACCTGCAAACAAATGTTATTTCTACCCTCATCTCCCTTTCTCATCTCTTTTTTTGTGTTGCTGAGTGTGGTTTTACAGCTGCTGTACTTTCACCTACTGGCATTCATTTCAGTGTTGAGTGAGTGCTGAATGCAGGGAAGATCTGATTTGAAAACTAAGCTCTCAACATGTATTTCTCTGCAGTCTGATTCTGGTGTGTACCTAATTCCCTGCCTGGGATATGTGCATCCCTAAGTAATACAAGCTTTGGGTGATTCCAGTTCTGATGGCTACTTGGTGGGGGTCCAGCAAGGGTTGGTCACTGCTGATGTGTCAGACCATGGTGTTGTCTAAAGAATCATGAGATATGTTTTGGACTGATTAATGTGACGTGTTGTAATACGCAGAATCAAGGTGAAAACTCAAGCAATTTGTCCCATTGATTCCAGTTGCATTTAGGAGTCCATAAGAGCCTGACAACTTCCACATTCAAATTCTTTGCTGCAAAGCATTTGGTTAACCATGTCCTTTGCTTTACTACCAATGTTCAACTTTTACTCACAACTGAAAATTATACGAGGACATGTATGTCCTCATGTATTGTAATGTAATTGAAGCTTGAGACAGAAATGGATACTCAAGAGAAACCCTTGGCAAAATTAGTAAAACAAATCCTTGAAGATCTGGGAAGTGCTGGACAGTTCTGAAACTTCAGTGACAATGGTAACAATATTAATTTAGGGCAAACTGAAGCTGGGAGTTGAATACAGATACTATGATTTAGGATTTCATAGTTCTCTCTTTGCTCTCCAATTAAATAGGTAGTTAAGGTGTATCCTATATTTCTCAACTTTTCCTAATAAAATGCAATGTTGGATGATGGATTTACTATTTTTATTATTTACTATTTATTCAGCATTAGTCAGATCATTGTGCATTATTAGCATCAGTATGAGGGATTTGAGTCTTATTTTTTCAGGCATTGTTAGCATATCTGCTCCAAAAATCTTGAGTATAAACAATTGAAATGGCCTAACAAGCAGAATTGAATAAGGGCAAAGAGAGCAAGAAGACATTACAAATGTCATATTTAGCATGAAAACATCTACTGTGTATCTGTTACCATTATACATTGGTAATATATGTGAAATGTAGTAAAAGTTTCATATATACAGATATTAATTCTCTTTCTGACTTATTGTACAGAATTAGAAAGGAGCATATCATCAGATATGACTAAATGGGGATGTGTCAAAAGAAAGTGTAACTTTAATATTTAGCTTTCTGTCATGTTTTTACATAACTGGGACTAAGTGTTAATCAGCTCAGAAAAGCAGGGATTTTTGGTCAGGTGTTTTCAAATTCATTCTTTCTTGGAGATTCCCCTCCCCCACACACACTTTTTAGAACACCTTTTATTTAATTTCAGTGACTAATTCACATTTTTGAGAAAAGAATATTCAGTCCTCCAAACTTTCAGTAAGTTTCATAACATTTCTGAGATTTTCCAGAACTTTTACAACAAGATTATGAGAGAGCTAATTTGGTATCTCTGGTAAGTCAAAGGATTGAGATAAATGGAAGACAATATTTTTAAAAATGACCAGTTACATAAACAAACATAGAGAAATAGAAAGGCAGAGAAAACAATTAAAATGCCCATTCTCTCAGTCTCTGTGCTTTATTTTGAATGGGTACTTGGAAATGTAGCTGAATCCCTGCAGTGGATAAACCAACTGTTTTTTTCATGAGCTCTGTGTTCTATGACACAAACATGTAAATCTCCCTCAGTATCATAGTTTGTATTCAGTTATGTACCAAAAAGTTGACTGCAATGTGTGATGAATCAATTCCCATGCTGGGATAAGCTGTAGAAAGGGAAGTTGAAGTTTGAATTTCATGATTTTCTGATGCAAAGCAGCAGATTAGGAGTAACAGCTAGATTTTAACCCCTGAGTTCTAAAGAAACACTGCATTTGGAATGTCAGATTAACTCTTTTTCACTTGGCTATCACTTAGCCAAAAATTAGGGAAAATTTTGAATTTATTCTTTTTAAGCTCTGTCTGGTTTTCCCAAGCAGGAATATATGTTAATTTAAAAAAATAAAGCAGTTTGCTGTACCTTCAGGCTTCTAGAAGAGTATGATGTTTAAGAATGTCTCACATTGATTTCAGTTCTGGATTTCATTGTGGAACACAGAGCTACTCATATGTGAGAGACATAGAATGCAATCCTAACCAGGACACCTGCCATTAGTGCAAAGTCCTTCTAGGAAGGTGTAACCAGCTGTGGTGGCAGTTTAAGCTCTATTCATATTCTAATCACATCTTCAACAAAGATGGAAATGTAAAGGATTGTTCCAAAGAAAATCTTAAAGTACCTAGTGTTGTGTAATTAGAATAACATTCTGAACTCTTTAACATTAAACTGAAATGACTGTGCAGGTGATGCTCCATCCATCTACTGAATGCAATTTGCATTGAATTCTTTCTTGCCTAGTCCGTGTTCTGAGCTAGCACTTGGCTAGAGCACGGCTCTACTGCACTGACATAATTCTTTTCATATTGGGGCAACATACAGAGACCATTTCATTAACTTTCTATTCATCAAGCCATGTTCTGCCTTGAATGTAAATAATTCAAAATGTCCACTTCAGCATAATTTTTCCCCCATAATTTCCTTCCATTGGTACAGCAAAGACCCCGCAGTGTGCGGGGAGTGGGTACCAAGCAGGTTAGGGAGCCACAAGCTTACAGCCAAGGAGTGCTGGTTCCTTGGTGGGGTGACACTCACTCTCCAGGGCCAAGGCCATAGAAAGCACCTTTGGGAGAGCTCCTGCTGTGGTGAAGCAGCACTGGGAGGGTGGGAAGCAGCTGCAGGCAGAGTGCTGGCCAGCCTGCCTGCTGGAGGGCCAGGGCCAGGGCAGCACAGAGCCAGGGTGGGGAAAAGCGGCAGAATCTCTGCGGCACGGTTCTTGCCAGGTTAGGGAATGTGTAACGGAGCAGCTGTTGGATATGCAGTGACAGCTACCACGACCACCATGGCTTTGCTGGCTGACAGCATGTCTCCCAAAGGGGGGTAAAGCATGGGCTACTCCAATCAGATGTTCATTCGGAGAAAAATGAACTTTCTGTCATTCAAGTCCTTGTGGGTACTGCAAAGAGAACAAAAGAATACAGTCATTAAAAAAAAAAAAAAAAGAAGTCACTGGCTACTGACCTGCCTGTCAATAAGCATTAAAGAAATGTGGTGCTGAGAAACTACCAAATTTGTTTTAAAGAGCAATGCTAATGTCAAATACAAAGTCAGAATTGATGTTGATCTGTAGCAATCGTGCTAAAATCAAGAGATACTTTTGGTTTTATTGTAAAGGAAAAATCCTCCACAAAAGATACTTGCATTAGCAAGGGAGAAAATCTGCAGCTGAATTAGGGAGAGACTAGAGGAGGGAAAAAGATAATTTTTCATTCCACTGAGTTTGGATATCCTCACAGTTCACAACAGCAATTAGGCATTTGAAATTGGCAGTGAACTCTGGGAAAGGATGAGCATATTGTCAGAATAGTTGTGTTTTTCAGAGAAGTGCATTCACTCTGACTCAGGGAGGAGCTGGAGTCTGCAGTGAAGGGAGAGCAGCAAGTACTAGCATACATAAAACTCTTTGGAGTTGGAGGCTTGCTACCATAAAGGAACCATTTTTTTAGGAAGGATCTGCAAGGCCTTCAAAAGAAGATGTGCACATACCAGTTCTGTTTCTGCATAATTAAATTCATAACCTGTTTCAGAAAAGGAAAAGAGCTTTGAGGTTTCACTTCAGCTTTTACTGTCTTTGATGTACATCAGAAATACCCTCCTAGCTTTTCACACACTTCTAGTTAGAAGACTACTGTAATTCTGCAAGTAGTGTGCCGTTCTGGCTAGGTGGTTTTGTCTTAACCTCTTCTTAACACCTTTTCATTCAGTTTCTCTCTCCTCTGTCATTTACTCCAGACCACTTCTGACTTCTGCAGTATGAAAAAACCCAAGTAGTAATGTAAATAAGTCTGAATCATACTTGTTTAAAACAAGTGGGTTTTTTCACTTCTGTCCATTTTATCATGTTTGAGGCTTCTACATTTTTCTTGTATATTGGTGGTTAGCTGGAAGGACATATAGACATTAAGACCTTTGGGAGAGATTTTTCCTGCTTTTCAGTTGAAAGCAGGTCACTGCTCTTATTGATTTCTGGACTACCAGATATTGTATGTGTCAATGTCAAGTTTTAGGTCTCCTCTTGTGATGGCAATAATGATGAAGAATTCAGTATTTGGGTTTTATGGGGGCACACCTAGGTCATTTTACCATTAAAATTATCAGAGGACCAGAAATACTCTCTTGTTTTCAACTAACAAATCTCCAGATTGTTCAAGTACATTTACAAAGGTGATTTGCATAATTTCTTTGTGTGCTGGTGGGTTTTTTTCTTTTGTATGTCCAGAAAAAACTTAACAAAGGACTTTTTTCATTCCCTTACTATTTCATAGGAGCTAGGCTTGTTCCTGGAATGTTAATATGGGTGTCATCTGTTTTACAGAAAAAATATTGAGATTGAGAGAGGGTGAGTTATGATGTAATTGAGTAATTGATGATGAATGATGACAAAAGTGTCCATGGGAAATATGAAAAACTATTAGGCTGTGTAGGAATTCAGTGGTGTTTAAGATTTGTATAATCTATCTGAAATACAGAAAACTTTAAAGAATATTGCTAAATGTTTAGCTAGAAATTTATAATTTTCTCTCCAGCTCTTATTGTAAATGTTAAAAGTAATTTTGACCAACATTTGAAAGGAAAAGTCTTTTATTTTTCATATTAAAATTTTTAATATATTTGTTATTTTAATATTACCTGGAAAATTTCTTGATAAAGCTTACAAAACTAAATTCTATTTTGTCTGGGAAAACTATCTTTCCCCTTTCAAGCAGCACTGAATATTTTGCAACATCCAGAAGTACAGACCAGCAGCAATCTCTTTGAGAAGAAATTCTCAGAAGATTCAGATCCCTTTTACATGCTCAACCCTGGAATGCAGAAATACAAACCACAAAATAAATGGGGTGTGTTTATTTATGACAACTGTTTTTTTTATTTCCCCTCCTCACTTTCCCTGTCTGGAGACTGCAGCAGAAACCACATGACCAGATAGATAACTTTCAAATAAGTTTTTTAATTAACCTGCTGTTCTTGAAAACAGATAGAAAACTAAGAACACCTTAAGCAACCCCAAATATTTCCAAATGTGCACATGGATTTGGTGGGATAGACGTACTATTTCTTCTAAGCATAAACTACTATACTGCAAAAGTGAAAAGTAAACTTGTCTAGGAAATGGTCATTCAGCTGTCAATGTTGAATGAAGTTTGCACATGAGGTACAGTGTGTTGAATTTCTAGTCTGAAGTTCATGCAGAAGAGAAATTGCTTCAACAATTCATTCAGGTATGGAGATAGAAATGGACACATTATTTTTGACTTTCTGAGCTTGGCTTTGACTTGGCTTGTTTTGTACTATAGGAAAAAATTGTCCCTTACCATTTACCTTGGCCCAGAATTCACTTTATCCAGTAGAAATGGAATAAAGCTACCATGCAGGTACTCTGTAAGCCATCTTTATGTGGTTGGATTGAATCTTTCTTTGTGTTAAGACACCTTTCTGGACTGCTTGGGAAGGAGCTGTGTCAGCATCATTGCTTTAGAAAGTGCAACAGCAAGGTGCCTTTAGCTGCTGTCTTTATGTTCTTCCATTCCCTCTTAAGCAGACTTTTTTTGCCTCCTGCCTGTGACCAACAGTACCCAGTGGTCTGCTCTTCACAGTCACAGGCTTTGAAAAGTGTCCCTACACACTCACTGGTGTGCAGCTGTACTCCGGCAAGTGGCTTAAGGGCAGATGTAATTATTTCAGAGTTTTCTGAAAGTGTGAATTTGAACATTCTGGGAACTTTTTGTCATTGTTGGCTTTTTTACTGTATTGCCTTTCAACAATAACGGGCTTTTTAAATGTTGTCTTTCTGATGTAACTGCTCTATATTTGCCAAGGGATTGTCCTTCATCAGCAGGAAATAAAAATGGCCCTATGAATCTGTGTTCTCTGATCTTAATATTGTGTATGTTGAAGACATGCGAGAAACAGAGGAGGCAGGTTCAGCAAGGAACAAAGAGCATTAAATGACTTAGAAGTTCACCAAGATATCACAGAGCTCTTAAGATAACTACTACCAGTCTTGTTGAAGAAATTACATGAACCCTATATCCCAGCAGTGATTACAGTGGCCAGACAGCTCTGGTTTTGGTGTAGGAGCACAAATTCTTCCACCAATCCTACTATGTATTAGGACTTCTACTCAGCTGGAGGGGAGAGCAAAGACAATTACTGTCTTGATCCATGAACTAGAATACAGATGTTTTTATTCACTGTTAAATGAATTCTGAAGTTTTCCTGTTCATTGCTGCAGTGTCCTAATTTATGAAAACAATGATATGTTTAGTGTGTTTTGTAAAAAACCCTTATGAACCCCAAAATCTAGTCTCCCTAAATATGTAAAATTTACCAGCAGTAAATCAAAACTCTAGAACATGTCTTTGCAATGGTATTGATGAAGGTACAAAAACTAGCTATTAAGTGATGCATTGCTTGATTATGGTATGATGTCAGTGCTTTTAAGACCTTTTCCTTCACAGGTCAGCACCTCAGTGTGCTCTGCCACAGTGACCAGTGGCACTTCATTTTTCCTGACAATGTGTCCCCCTCTCCTCCTGTAGCTTCATAGATGCTCTCAACCCAGCAGGAGTATTTCTTCTGACTGCTATGTCAGTCCACCAAACAGATATGCAATATGAAATTACAGAATGCAGAAAAAGATTTTAGACTTTCTTCTTCCCTGAGAGGGGAGCTAGTAACACACAGTGCTTTAGGAAAACATTCCAGGAGACAGTGAACTGGTCTGAGGAATAAGGGACCCTCGAGCTAAGTAGTCCCATAAAGGTTCTGGTTTTTGCTTTCAAGCCTCTTAATGTAAATGGGAATGTGCTCGGTGGTGTCAGTGAGCAGAGTGAACATTTCATGCTCTCCAGGTAGTTTGTGGCAGTCCATAAATGCATGGATAATGTTTTCTCATTTAACCCTTCTTTGGTGATAGTTTCAGTTTGACTCATTATTGCTCACAAAAAGACTTACAGTAATAGAAACCTGTACAGTTATGAGAGATGTTATGTAATCTCATCAGTCATTTTGTGTTTGCAATTTATATGATAAATTTTTTAATAATTTGAATTCTTTATAGGTATGTTGCCAAAAGTTTCATATCAAATTTTATTTTAAAATCATTACAAAAACCCAGTAAGTTTCTTGAAGCTGACTGGAAAAGCTTATGGGAAAAGCTTTTGGCAAGAGGATACCTTAGGACATATTTTATGGGCTTGTCCACGGGTAGCATGTTTTTGGAAAAATATAATTAAAGTCATTAGGCAAATTGAAAGACAGGAAATTTGTTTTGAGTAGCAGTAGAGAAAAAAAGTCCATATCCAATGAAGGGTGGTTCAGTTTTACTAGGTTTTCATTTTAATTGTATGGAACATTTTGAGACTGTTGGCTCAAGATAAAAATGGAGGCTGAGAGATTTTTCTTTGATGCAGGAGGAGAGAGGCAGAGACAGAGGAAGAAAAGTGAAGACTTTGGCAGAAGATATTTGGCATCATAAAACTGGTAATATTTGAACCTTCTTGTCTGAAAAAGCACACAATATTTTCATGTATTTACCATTTCAAATGAGCACATTTGAACGAGTGTGGTTTTTTATGTTTCTTTTTATGTCTGGTCTTATTTTTTGTCGTTAAGTATTTGTGTTGTATGTGCTAACAGAACTTTGGAAAGTATATCTCAAATACAGTGACTATGGTGGTTCTGTAAGGCTTGATGAGATTATTTGAGTTCTCTGTCCTTTGGATAAGATCATATCATGTCTCATTTTTTTGAATATTTGCCCATTTTCCTAAAACACTAAATTGCCTGTGTCAAATTCTGGTCTTCAGGGCAGCAATAGTGCCCTGCTTTGGGAGCTCTGATTAGTTGTGTGATAGGGAGCAGAATAAATTCATTGTCCTGTGTTTGTGTGCCGTTGTCTGTTACTGTTCATTCATATTCTCCATGATTTGTTTGGCAGCACATTAACAAGAAGTCTTATTAGTGGCTCATTTTAAAGAACAATGTACTTGAGTTTGTTGAGGAAATAACTACTGCTTCAAATTTGAAGATCTTGACTGCCCCAAGATGAGTCCCCCAACAGTTGGTTGCCTTACACACTAATGCCCAGTGGAAGAAGAATCTGTTCTACAGATAGTTGCCACATCAGAAATAATTCAAAACTGCAAGAAAGAGAAAAATAAAAAATAACTGAAGCTCCAGACAAATTGGCAGGCTGGGTTGTGTAAATAAAATGGCCAGCTAATTGTATTCCCTGGTGAATCCAGTCCAAATGGACCAGACGGGTTGAGTGCATAATAGAACACATGCACCACAGTTTGAAAATCTCTGGGAATACTGAGCTGTCTTGTGCCACCCCTGATGGAGCTGAAATTGTAGTGAACAGAATGCTGGAACCATGTTGTATTATCAGAGGACGTGGAACCACTTATTTGAACTAAACACTTAGTGCTTTCATGCTGGTGTGACAGAAAATGGCACTAAAGCACAGCTGAGTGGCTATTTTTGTCTGGATAAATACTTCAGTTTGTCAAGCTCTGTCTTCTGGTCTGCTAAAGCACAAAGGTAGAGTTCAAAAGGCATTAACAACTTTATGTTATGTTAGCTTAGGAAGAAGAATCACCTCGTTCCTTTTCTGTGTGCAATTCCAAATGTCGGGTAAATTAAAGTGGGTCTCGTGATTCAAAGAGGATGCTTAAGCCTATGCTTCATTTTGTATTTCCACAAAAGTAAATTTTGTGTAAATTTACCTTTTTCTTTATTTCAGCTCGTCAAGTTTTGGCATTGCTACTGGTGGATGCAGTCTCCAGTTTAAAAAGCACTCCTTGTAAGAGATGAGCTTCACTAAGTAAGTATGATTGTAACTCCCAATTTTACAATTATCCTTACTGTGCTGGAGCACTTCAAATATTTGCTTTTGTGTCCTAAAACTAACAGCAAAATATAACAAAAAAGTAGAGATTACAGATATAAAAATTAAAGTCTTACTGACTAGCAGCCAGACTTGGGGTGTAAGTGGGAGTTCAGGATTTCCATTCTTGAACTAAGTCTACATTTAATACTCGCTTACTCATTTGGGGATGGGGGGAATTTTTGTCATTAAACTTGGCTAAAGTTGGGGTTCAGGTAGATGAGGGGGAAATCATAAATTTAGGGCCCATGATTTCTCTGAAGCGTTTTCTGCAAATGTGGACCATTATTTCAAGACGTGTTCATGGCACCTTGCAGCTGGGGAACGCTCTGTGGCAAACGGAACAGGATGAGTGTGAGGCTGGTGTCTCCTGTTGGGGTGAAGAGCCAATAAAGATCAGAGAGAGGGTAAAGAAGTATTTCAGGCATATCCCACCGCACTCCAGGCGCATAGCTGTCAGGATAAAACTTCAGAGGAAACCTCAGTATGTGGGGCTACATGTATGGAAGGACTGTGCTTCTGTACAGCAAATCTCCTGGCTTTCTGTCAGGACTGCTCGAGTGGAAATTTTTTATTTGATCAATACCCAAAACTGTGATTTTATGTTGAGTTAGTACATAGAACTTAGAGAAAGGGCACAATAATACTGTCTTGAATATAACTAATGGGTGTTCTTGCTAGGCTTGTGAATGAATACTGATGTTATTGCCTTGAAGTCAGGAGTGCTATGCCCTGAGAGAGCAATGGGGAAAGGTGAAAACAATGTTTTGTCTCTGTGGTCCCCTAAAGGCAAACTTTCACTACCCCTTTCCTGCAGATTGAGAGAAGATTGTTTGGTGGGTATTAGAGGACAAGAGAAGAACAGAGGAAGCTGGTTCTTCAAGAAATGAAGAAGAGCAATAAATGACTTCTCAGTTCACCTGGGTATCACACAGCTTTTGAAATAACTAATAGGGTTACTGCCAGTCAGTTTGGTCAGTGAAGAGTAGTTCTCTCTTCCTCTTTGTTTTCTTTCTTTTCATCTGAATTTTTATTTTCTGAAATTGCTCTGTATCATGTAAGTAGTGGTATCCAAGATACCAAAGTTAAGAACTGAATATTGCTCTGAAAATTCAACTTATTCTAAACCTTTTACCTTTACAATTCTAAGAATTTTTATATTATGTTTTAAACACTTCATAATACTCATACTGATTCACAAGTGTTGTTTCTGGATTCTCAGGTCAAAGCAAGTTAAGAAGCACACTGTAGTCTAAGTTTTGTTTTGCTGTGAGGCATACATTTATGCAGCTAGATTGTGCATGGATATCTGTGGGGAAATTCCGAGGCTAGAAATGAGAGCAAGACAAGTGAAAATGAGCAGCATGGTCCTATTTTTAACAAGTGAGATAACAGATTCAATATCAGCTACTTTTCTAACCAAAATGTTCTGGTTTTGTGGTTTGTTTCTGGTTTTTTGGGGGTGTTTTTGGTTTTTGGGGTTTTTGGGTTTTGGGGGTTTTTTTGTGGGTTGATTGGTTTGGGGTTTTTTTTGCTGTGTAGTTCTGTAGCTCAACTGGGAACTTTAGTCTTCTTTTTGAGCTATAGTCTTCTTTGCTCAGTAAGTCTCCCACAGCAGTAAGAATGATTCCTTCAAAGTATGTGTATAAATACATGGAAGTAGTGGAATAGGTGTATAGCTGTAATAGATTCATTGCCCAGGTAAATCAAGACACCTTAGCAACACTGGTTGAAGCAGTAGCAGCCTTAACTCTTGAGAATATCTGATTTTACTCCTATCTCAAATCTGTAATTTTACACTTTTCTACCTTGTATTTAAGAATAATATTCTTTCTTTAGTCTTTAACATGCATCCAATTTAATGCAAAAGTTATTTATATTACAGTCATAGCAGAAGTTTCATTGTGCTTTGTGCACTGATCTGGTCACAGTGTGAATGCCTTTAGTTTTGAGACACGGGAAGACATACAGTTTGAAATTCTTCATGGTCTGAGTCTGCTTGGTTTTTCTAAAAGCAGCAAAACAAATCATCAAATCAAAACAAGAAATCAATCTGTTTTCTGGGGAAAGAAAACAAAATAAACACGCAAACAGAAACGTCAATACACAGACAAACAAAACCAAAATAAAAATAACTACAAAATCAGTAACAACAACAAACCCCAACCAACCCAAACAAACAGAAAAAAAAGCACCCTCCCCCAGAATCCTACTGAAAAGATTGTTTTTTTCACTGTGTATTTGTTTGCTTGACTACTGCTTTCCTGAGAAATTCTGTTGCTTTAAAGTTTTCAAGCAGCTCTTTGCAATTTTCAGAGATTTTTCTGTTCAAGTTTGATGGCCTTTTACACTTGTTGGTGGATGTGTACTATAATCAAATATGTCTTACCATTTCACTTTTTCTATTTTCAAGATTCAGAAAAATACTGGAATAAACCATAGTCTTTCTGCTGGTAGGATACATCCTCCCCAATTGTGCACACAGCTCCCTTTGGTGCATGTCAAAAAAAAAAAGAAATTATTTGAGCAAATCAGAGTATGAGAACCTGATCCATTTAGTTTTGATTCATTCTTATGGTCAGGTCAAAAGGGAGCTGTCTGAGACTATAGCCTGTGCAAATCTAAAGAAGCAGATAGAAAAACACTGGTTTCATTTTGAATTTTTTGACCTGCCCTGCAGTTTTAACATCTGCTTAAAAATATTCTTTTTCATTAATTGTGGTAAAGAGGCACTTAATTATTTTTAAGGAGAACCAACTGATAATATTTTGAGACAATTAACCTGTAAATATTAAAGTCCTTGTTTTCCTCTTTGAACAGGAAATAGACTCCTGTGCTAGTGAGCTGCATGTTGTAGCTGGTAACACTGACAGAAACTGTGTCAGAATTGCTGTATATTCCTCAGGACAAACCCAAAGCAAGTGTAAACCTCATTATGTATTGTGCTGTGTACACAGTTTTACATAGCTTTTCCACAGGCTAGACAGACATTTCCAGATGAATTTGTTGAGATTGTTCACTCTTGAATTACATGATGCCAACCTAGAAAATTGACAGGAAGCATTATTCAGATTCTTTTAAATTTTTAATTTTTAAAGCACATTGTTATGTATTTCTCTACTAGGTAGGGTAGAGCATCTTCCTGGCAATACTGGAATGCCCTGAGGATCCCCAAAAGCCTTTTAAAGAATATTTTATTTACTGTGAGGAGGACTTGAGATAACCCTTTTAGGTGCCTGCAAGATTTGTAAAGTCTGGTGAGAACAGATTGGCCATGGATGCCTTCAGCTCAGAGTGTACTGAGAAAGGTTTGCTATGTATGGTTTCAGGCTACTGGCAATACTTGGGGCATTAAGAGAGCCATTGCAGCATTAGTGTTGATGATATGGGAGCTCATATGCATGGCTGAGGCCAAGTCCTGTAGAGGCTGATCCACCCAAAACTCAAAAGCAGGTTTCTGTCTTCCTTTCCTGCTGCTCTGTGGTCCCCCAGAGTCTTGTTTAACTTACTTAATCTAAAGAAAAAACAGTGCTGGACAAAGCAAAAGTATTTGGTTTGGCTTTTGGAACTTGTGGCAAAACACTTCTTGTTTATTTGCAAACAAAAGTAAATTTGCTTTCATCTTCAGTCAAGAAACAAATTTTCTTACCAGTGCTAAACCCTTGGTAGCAGGTAGATCTCTTTATGGCAAAAGATCTGAGTTGGCACAAGAAAGAAGATTTAATCTAGGCATGCATGTCATTGAAAATTAAAACATTTTTAGAAGAATGAGCCCTGAAACAGCCTCTTTAAAATAGCAATGGAGAGAACAAATGGGGTTGATTTAAAGAGGACATTTCATTGGTTCATGAACAGGGTTAGAGTGTCCAGCTGCCTTTAGCAGCAGGAGTCTGACATCAGTCATGAGTAACACAGAAAGACACTTTTGAGATCTGTGTGTTGCCAGTCATTATAGTTCTGATTCTGCCTCATCTGTTTTCTTCCAAATCTTCTGCTTTGGGATACCATTTTAACTGAGCTGACAACATGTTAGACTCACAACATTTGTGATGTGTATATAAATGCATTTAAATGCATTTTCACAAAGGAACAAGTTCTGCACAGCAGGATCAGAGCAATGGTCCTCAGGTCTGTCAGCACAGAGCAGATTTCTTTCTCTCCTGAGTATGAAAATCCATAATCAAGGGGGTAGGCTCGTCTGTAAGAGTATTTGGCCATGAAACTAAAGATAGTAATTCTATATTAAAGGCATTCAGAACAATCTGATGCTTCTGCTTCCAGTATTTGAAGAAGGATTCTATGAAAAATAAGGGGTTTCAGTAACATTGCTCTTTTGTGAATGAGTAGCAAAGTGAAAAGTTGAATGTGCCTAATTAAAGTATTTATTCATTCACTTTAGTCAGAGGATGATAGAAAAGTTGTTTGGAAGGAACCCATGGACGTCACCTACTCCAGCCTCTTGCTCAGAGTGGGATGCATTTGACCAGTGTTTGACACTTTCCTGGGTGACATCTTTGTCACTAAACTGCAGAGACATGGGTTTGATGGCTGGACCATGCAGTGGATAAGGAATTAGTGGGATGGTTGTATTTGAAATGTTGTGGTCAATGGCTTGAAATGGAGCACAGAGATGAGTGGTGTTCCTCAGGGGTCTCTACTGGGACCAGCACTGTCTGAGATCTTTTTTTGCCACATTGTCAGTGTCACTGAGTGAGCTCTCAGCAAGTTTGCTGACAACACCAAGCTGTTTGGTGCAGTCAGCCCACTGGAGGGAAGGAATGCCATCCAGAGGAACTTTGACAGGCTTGAGAGGTGGGCCTGTGCTAACCTCATGTAGTTCAACGAGGTCAGGAGCAAGGGCCTGCACCTGGGTCAGGGCAATCCTGAGCATAAATACAGGCTGGCCAAAAAATAGATTGAGAGTGTAGGTACAAGTTTTAATTCAGAAAACTGACTCTCAGGCTTTTCATTTCTGTTTGATTTCTTTAAAACATAGGGAGGATTAATTTCCTGTATGAAATATTCACTTAAAATAACTACTGCCAGACAAAGTAAATTACCACTAATGGGTAGTGTTGCTACAAATGAAAAGGAAAAAATACTTGAATATTCAACACAATTAATCTATGCAACATCCTGATAAATTAAATTTAATTGTACAATGCAACTGAAAAGATTTTGAAAATATTTGTCGCATCCCATTATGCTTATTCTAGCAGGATGCAGTTGAAATTACTTCCTTCATTCTATACGCTTCTCAGTATGTTAAGTTTGGATTATTAAGGAGAGAAGGAAATAGAAATCCCTTCTATAAATCTCTTCACCTTCCCTTAGCCTGAGCAAGAGTCAGTTTCTAATTTTCCCACAGATGTTTTCTGTGCCTAACTTCAGGCAGGTGAAGCGCCACAGGTGTTTGCACATTTACAGATTTTGCAAAATCTATGATGCTTATCTGCCTTTCCTGTGCATATTGAGGCCATAGCTGGGTTCAACTAGAGGATCAATTAAAAATGGCAGCTTGTAACTTAAAATATAAAAGAAAGTATACAAAGTATGAAATGAAAAGAGGAAGTAAACTTCCCTTTCCAAAAAAAGAAAGTCATTTATCTGATAAAATATAGTATATCTGATTATCTTAAACATACTAACAGAAACAGATGCAATTCTTTAAACAATGCAGGCCACAAACTAAATTTGATCATTCTGTTGTGAGCATGGATTGCTTAATGTATTTGCATTATCTGAGACAATTTTGTAAATGAGCAGGGACTACAGGAAAATATCTGAGTAGGTACAGAGATACGATAGTGAGAGATTTAACCACCTCAGACTTGCAGGTTTTAGCATCAACAAACTGATAAATTATCCTCCATTTTGCAAGTGTGAACAGAGAATGCTGGTAGATTGACTGGGTTCAGGATATGCAAAATGCGGAAGAGCGTTCCTATTTAGATAACAAATGTCTGAACTTTCTGTCCAGAATTCAGACCTTATTTATCAAGGTTCAGTCGTGTACAGTGATCATTCTGAAATGATACACACTGTTTTATTTTCACTAGACTTCTGTCTAGAATTAAAAAGAATGAGTGGCAAAAATGGTGGTTGCTCTGACATAAGCAACAAAACAAATGGCAGCTATCTTACTGGAATTACTCCAGTCAGTTTTGCAGATTCAAAGAGATCTTGTAGTGTGAGTAAAATTCACAGAAGTAGAAATCTTTAACTGAACAGAGTACCCATCAAAATTAGTTTAACTTGGATAATTCTAAAATTACTAAAAGTTAGACATATAAACAAAAATTGAAAGATCAAGGCTTTGCATGTATGCTGCTTCTTTTATAGTAAATATTAGTAATCTTATAACATCTGTGAAAATTACTGTTGGCTTGGGTGAACTTATTTAAGGCTCAACATAAAATCAAGATGGTCAACATATGACACAAATGTAGTAATCTTCAAGTACATACAAGATAACTGACTTATTGGTAGCAGTCAAAATAAATTTTATGTACTTATTCAAAGTGATAAGAATATGAATTACTTATGTAATTCACAGATTAAAAAACCACAAAAGGCTCATGATTCAACAGCTGTGGATTTCCAGTAGTAAAATATCTTCTGTACATCTTGTTAATGAAAGTCCTTGGAAGTACTTTTAGAGGAGAGTTTTGCTTTTTAAAAATTCAAATATGCTTTTGTTCTAGGTGGTAAGTGTTCATTCATTTAGATAGCTAATCTAGCAAGAACTGCATATCAAGAAGGAAAAAAGACAGAAAAATGCAAACAAATTGTAGGAAGTCAGGAAGTGATATTCAAGGTACAAATATTTTTGGGGTTTTTGTTAAAGTTTGAAAAAAGAATAAAATCGGTTCACTTTGTTGGTAAAGTGACCCTTTTTTGTTTTTCTTGGCCTTTCTGAACCATTCACAAGTGACTCTCAGAATCACTACAAATTCAGATTTCTGTGTTTCTGCCAGTGTTGTGTATGCTGAAATGCTTTCTAGAGTTTAACTATTTGTCAGGATTGCCAATATGTTTTGGGTATTTTTTCAGTTTGAAAGAGAATTAGCAAAGAAATTTCCATCCCTGATTATTTGAGTAAAGGCTGACACCAGATTTGGCTACGATAAGAGCAGTTCTAGACTTTATTCTACATTAATTCATATTCAGGTTCCATTTTAGTTCCCATATCATATTTCACTGCCTGTTTTTCAAAGATTCATACACTTGCCAATTAATATAATAGAATATATTCTTTCTTATTCACACACTTGTGTATTAACACTATCAATATATTCCTTCTCAGCAGATGATGGTAAACATATAATTAATTTTCAAATTATGATCTGCAAAAGGTTTCTTTAATTATAACTTTTAAATAAGCTCTTGGTAATAATAATAACCAGCTAAATAAAGCATCCCTGTTCTTTAGCTTCAGAACTGTCTCTCAGCTTGCTTGCATGTACTGTATGAGTCAGATTTGAAAAAAAAAAAAGATGTGCAAGTTCTTTGACTCAGGCTATACAGCATATGATTGAAGTAAAGAACATCATCTGCTTTGTTCACCAGGGGGTTTTATTATTATTATTTCTCTCTGGTCTTCTACTTTTCTGCTCCTCAAATACGGCTAATTACAAAGGAAAAAAAGTTGAGACTGGTAGAGAGAGATCCTTTAAAGCCATTCCTTTTGCAGAATGGAACAAAAGAAAGTACCAAGGGCATGGATAGGCCTTGAAAAAAAAGAAAAGAGAAAAACCATCTAATGAGGATGCTGAGATAAGTGCTTGTGAAGAAAACTGGCAAAAAAGGGCTTTTAGTCTAAAATCCATAAATAAGTGGGCATTAGATGGGTACTAGAACATTTTTAACAAGAGAGGCCACCAAACTGTATCATCCTATGCAAGAGCTACTACCCTAAAACTCTTCTTCTTAACAAGATAAGGGTTTTTCTCTTTGAAATATTAATTTGAAAAAGATATACTTGAAAATTAAGGAGTATTATTCACGTCTGTGAATCCATTATAGGGGAAGACACCATCAAAGCTGCTTTAGATATAATTATGAATGCTGTAGATTTTCTAAAGGTCAAAGATCCTAAATGCTATGAAGAAATTGTTCACAGCATATCATGGTTCAGACAGGTTTGACCTCCAGTCTCTCTTTGGGTCTTCTAGTCTGTGCTGAAGAAGAAGCATGCACAGCATCAGCTACAGAAGAGTTTAAGAATCAAATCATTTGCCCATCCTCCAAACCTATTTCTTAATACTCCTGGGTAATTGGGCACTCAGACGTGCTTGATATCCATAGATGTGCAGGTCAGGTGTTTGAGGCTCGGTCTAATTACCAGAGAATGACTGCCAGCTAAGCATTGTCCATTTCAGCTCTCACTGCTGCTCTTGTAACACATAAAGGAGAAAAACAAATCTGAAAGGGAGAGAAGATAAAAGGACAGAGAAAAATAAACTATAGGACCTGATCCAAAGACTGTAGAAGTTAATGGAAAGTCCCATTAGCTTCAGTGAGGTTTAGATTAATCTTGGTTTTTAACAAGACTGGCAGTTCTTTATCATCGTGCATTAGATCTCCTTTCACCCATGTGTACCAGAAAGTTTGCATTTAGTACCAGTGATCCAATGTTGAACATGTTCTGACAAACTAATGAAATCAGTTGGGAAATTATTTGATTTAACTATGGGGTTTTTCAGAAATTTCTCTTAATATGAAATTTTAAGGGCTTTGAAAAAAAGGTTTCAGTACAACAGCAGTAGTCCCCAAAATATAATAATAATAACAACAGCAACAACTTGTAAATCCCATTACAAAAAATCTGATGTTTACACGTTCTTTGGAGCATTTTGATTGTGAATTTAAAAAGTAATAAAATATTTAGTGCAGTTTTATTAACTGTTTCTTAAACATGTGGTACACTATACTGCTCCTTTCTTACTCACTTTAAGTCACACTTCTGGCACATGTTCTGTGCTGCAGATGGACCAAGTAAATACACATGTATCGAGTGATCAGGTGTTTGAACTTGATTGCCAGCTAACAGATTTTGGTGTGATAGAGGATTCACCCACAGGTGTCCTATGCACAGGAAAGTAATTTTTTGGCACTAACTTTTCACAGCAGGTTACCTGTGTGGTTGGTAGCCATTGGCCATTTTGTGTCACTTGCTGCAGCCTTTCCTAGATTCTGTGTAAATGATGAACAAATATAGCAGGATAGTTCCAACTGGTTTGGTAGATGTCCTGCAATTATCCAGTTTTATTTATTATGGTTCACAATTTGATTTACTAGATAGTGAAACTGAACTAATATGTTGGGTGGTTTTCTTTATATCAATGATTTTCTTTTTTTGGTCAGGGATTTTCCTGAACCATCACTCATAAAACTGATGTTTTATGAGTTTATGATAGTCTAGATATTATGATAATATCTTCTGTATAAAGATTAATAAGCCAGTTACAGCTGCAGATGAGATGGTAAGAAGTTATTTTGTGCTAGATTCAAGCTAGAGAGATAATAATGTTGTTTTCTTGTGAGACAGTCTTTTATTTTGCTTAACAAGGCACACTCAGTATCAGTGAAGCATCAGACGTAATTCCATAATTAAATTCTATTGATACTTGCTTGAAAAGCAAAATTATAATCCTACTGTTTCACACATTAAAGGCTGAGTTTGGTCTCTGAATAATGCTGTAAGTCTTCAGAGGACTCTTGAATTTTCTTTATCACATTTTAAGAAAAATAATTCTCATTGCAGCAGAGAAAATTTTTATAAATGCCCTCTTATTGACATTTTGCGCAGTTTTCTCACATCTTCGAGTTCAATTAGCTAAATAACCAGAATTCCACAAACTGCCGACTTCACAGATTATATAAAGTAGTGTCTTTGATACATATAGTGTCTTGAAGCAAGTATCTGGCTAGATGTAATAATAAATACATTGATGGAACATGGTGTCAGTGAATAGTGTATTCTCACACTGGGAAATTTCAGACTTGGGATAGAGCCCTCCTTTCTCCCCTCTATTGAAATGCCAGCTGTTTTTAGACAATTCACACAGAAGATAAATTATTAGAGAGTAAACTTTTTATTATAGGAAGGGAAAATTCACTTTTTATTAATCTTTCATTTAAGCTGGACTATAAATTGCTATCCTTACCCAGGTTAAAACCAGAGCAAGTTTAGCTAGTTCAATGCAGAAAAACAGCTTTTTAATGAAAATGCTGAGGAAGGGGTTCTGTAACTGGAAACAAGCTTCTAACAACATAATAGAGCATGTTAGATATGTGTCTGCAGAGAAAAAATTGATCACAGAAAATGAATAATTTTCCAAAATATTTCACTTCTGTAAAATTTTGTGGAAATGTGCAGGATATATGATATTAAAAGGTACACTGAAGCTGTTGTTTAAATGAGAAGGCCAATTTCTTCGATTTGTTCACAAGGAAAAATGATGGTATGGGCCACTCACTTAAGAGTTGGACTCTCTGTGATCCTTCTGGGTCCCTTCCAACTCAGACTGTTCTGTGATTCTGTGATTCTGATATGAAGTCGATGAATGAGTGACAAAAGTGGCCTTGCTGGAAGCTTGGTTGGATTCTTAGCTGTAGCCTGCCTGGTTGATGGAACACAGTTGTGGAAACACAGAAGTTCTCTGAGTGAGAACCTAGACTGTGGTTAGTATTGCACTTTGTGCTTTCATGGTAACTCAGATAGCAAGCTCACATATTTGATTTCAGAGCCCCTAAGTACCTACTGTTGGCTCACATTCAGTCTCTTCTTTGGTGCAAAACAACTGGTTCCCAACAAGAAAGCTTCAACTGGAAATGCAGAACATATGGAGGAGTTGTGGTTCTCTTTGATGGTTCTCTTAAGACCTAAAAGGGCAGGTCAGTAAATCTGTCATAGGCACTCTGAAGACTCATGCAAGCCTGAGGAGTCTGCCTAGATCTAGAAATATAGAACTCTCCTGGCTTGGACTGAACTTAGGCCTATCAAGATGAGAGTAAAAAGCAAAGAAATTCTGTGTCCTGTAACTTCAGGGGTGATGGCTTCAAGGCAGGGGAGCCACTTAGATCTCAGACTTTATCAGCTCAAAGATGCATATGCTTGTGCAGGGAGTTCAGTCCTGCCTGAGCCAGTGAGATTCTCACAGAGCGTGCTGGGAGATGATAAGATGTGTGAAATGCACAAGAATCACTTCATGTTTAATCCTGAGAAGGCCTCTCATAGCTGAGTGCAAAAGCAAATGAGCCCAACAAACCTCTTAAAGTGAGTTGAATGCAGTGGGCATCAGCTGTGAGTGAATGTGGGATGACAGTGGGGACACAAATGGCTTTAGCCATCTGTCTTTGGGACTTTAAACCTGGCAACCAAGAGCACATAGACACACCCATAAAATGCTCCAAAAAATGTAAGATTATTAGCCACCTCTTTCTTGGTAGTGTAACAGATGTACAGTAGTACACTGGAACAGATTCCTTGTGTCCAGGCATAAAGAAAATCTAAGTATATTGTGTGTTACAATCATAAAGTTGTATTTAAAGATGAGTCTACTGCATTCTAATTTTTCTTACTAAAAGGATCTAAATTGTATGGCCTATATAATATTAGTAGCTCCTATCTTGTAAGACACTTGCAGGTTTATTGCACAATCTAATGTAAGCAGAATTTTTAGGTGTAAGTTTCACATTTTAGTTGCTGCTAAAGGACTGCAATAAATACTGCTTTACCTGCATTAAGACTGATGGCTTAAATAGCAACAGGAAAGCAAAGATGAGGGAACAAGGCTAAGACTGGGTGGCAAAATGAAACAAAGGCTTTCCACCTGTACTGCAAGGCTTCAGTCATCATTGTGGTTGTGTCTCTGCATCTCAAAGAAGTTGATTGTGATGAGGTATTCAGACCTAGGGCTGCCTTACTTTTTCTAATTGACTGTGCAGCTAAATCTGCAAACAGTTATGTGAGCTAACATCATTTGTGGAAGCAAACTGTGTCTGTGTACACATGCTGTTATATCAGTGGTATCACATGGATAACTACACAGCTCTTGTAGTAACTGAAACCAGGAACCAGGGGGACAGAAACTGCTTCCTGAATGGCTTTTGGCTTGAAGACTCCAGGAGTCAGAGTTCTTAGGAACAACACTTCATCATGAAAATGTATCTTTTAAGTATGTAAGTACTGTAATTGTTTACAGATGCTCAAAATACATACAGAATATATAGAGTAGATTTTTTGTTTATGCACAAGCCAAACAAGCCCTATAGGGCCAAAAGCATGTGTACATTTATAAACTATGTAAGATGTACTTGCAGTCAGTGAATCACTGCTTAGGCAGGCTACCATATTTAGCTGAGCTTCAATGCTTATGTATATTCAACCAAAGTTTTGAGAATATCGTGAGGTAAGAGTTTTTCAGTGATCATCCAAATATGGTTACTTTGAAAATAGAATTTGCATCAACATTAGCCAGTATAGTAGGACAGAAAGTGAAAGAAATGCCCTGTTCAAGGGGTCTGAAGAACTTCCTCTTTTAAAATTTAATATGTATTAATTATGTATGACATTTCAGGGAGTGAGAGTTGTTTGTAGCCTATGGCAATGAGTTACTGAAATGAGACAGAAAAAAATGTGTCAGCATATCAAATTGCACAGATATTGGTAGCCTAGATGTATTTGCTAGTTTGGAAAGCTATATTTGATGTTGTGAAATTGAGGTACTGCACACTGGGTTTGGATGGTGGTAGCATATTTCTTTTAAAATGACAATACTGAAGTAGTTGGGTGAAAAGAAATGCAATTCATATTTGTGGCAACACTGCAAAGAGAAACAGTAAATTAAATATTTTCTTATAACTTATTCAGGAGCTAATAAAAATTATGTTAGAAATACTAAAATGCATTTCAACTCCCCTCACAAAAAAAAAAAGCTTAGCAACTTCCTTCTCATTCAACAAAATAAGGGAAAAGCTTACTGAGGATTATATGATGTGTGTAAATATTTTATTTTTTTTTCCACTTCTTTGGGAGGATATCTTTCTCCAGTACTGATCTTAGGTACAAAAATTCAAAAGGAACTCCTTCACATAGGATAAGGATCCCCAGCATTCTGGGGACCAGTTGTGGTTTGTTTTTTTTAATTTAATAATGCTCTATTTTACAGTGTGTTTGATGTTACATATGGTATTAGCTGTATTTTTACGGTATGTTTGGTTGTTATTTTTATATCTTTTGATCACGTGGAAAGAGAAACTGTCTTTCTCACAGCCAAAGACAAGCTGTTGAAATGGCTGCCAGCAGAATTCTGGCGTTAAAAGAAAACCAACAAAACCAACCAAAAAATATCATGGAAACTGGGAATGGTTGAACCAGTCACAAATCTTTTGACATTTCTCCTGTCCTACCCACTTGGGTGTTTGTCTCCTCAAGTGTGAGGTTGATGAGTATTAACCAGCCAATTTACCAATAGTATCTGAGGAAGATTTTCTCTTAGCACCCCTGATTTTTTTAAGGACATAAAAAGGACATATCCTTTTTAATCTTGCTGTAGTCTCCATTGTCCATTGTAGAGGAATCTGGAAGGGAATTTCTCAAAGTGTCAGGATCCACTGCTGCACAGTGCAAGATGATCCATCCTGGGCCTGGGTAAACATTCTCATCTGTGCTGGTGCATGTTGTAGTTAATGATTTTCAGTCCTGCAGCCCATCTCAAGTTTAAATCAGCTAGGTACATACGATTATGTAGTGGACTCAACATTCCAGTTTATGAAATGTAAAAGGCATGGCATTTATCTTAGCAAGAAAAAATTTAAGGTGGCAAGAGTAGTTCCTACTACTCTAGCCAATGTGCAAACATTGGCTAGAACATCTGTGTGCCTTGGTGTTTTCACTGCTGCCCCTGTTTGGAGTTCTCTGGTTTGTGCTGCCCATATTCAGTCCTGCAATAGCTTTATATCCACTATTCTTATAGGAGACCTCAGAATTCATCAGAAAACACCAATAAATGTCATTCTTATCAATCTATTTTTTGGATTTTGTAGCATCTTCTTTGTAGCATAGTTCTCATTTGTTTTTTAATCTATATTAATTTTAAGCAATTTTAAGCATTTGAACAGTTTTCAAAGTACTTCACTTTTGTTTTGCAGAAGTAGAGTATATTGTACTGGGGTATTGGTCATGGTTCAATAGTCAGGCTACAGGCTGTACTCATAGCTATGAGTGCTTTTAATTTCCAGGACAGGTAGTACTTCACACTTAACAGAGCTTTTTCTCTTCTTATATTTTGCTATGCTAATGCTCTTCCAGTCAGCTGTGTATGTAATGAAGTATTCTCTTCTCCTTAGGTTTTACCATTTTATCCCTGTGCCTTCCATCAGTGTTTTAAGCTGTTAACTAATATCTGTTGTGTTTGCTTGGACTCCAGAGAGGCAGCAGTGTGTTCAGTAAAGGGCCTTTATTTTGAGAGAGCTGGAAGCTCAGAAGTGTCTAGCTTGAATAGGCAGTGATGATGTTTGTGATGGTCTGTAGTTCCCTAAGAAGTGGTGAAATGAAGAAGCACTTTATAATCTGTGTCTTTTGTGCAGATAAAATAATCCTGATAGTTAAAAGCTCCACTGAACCAAGCAGAAAATTGTTGTTGATTGTCATCTTTATGCGTAGGCATTAGGTCATCTTTCCTACTGATAATCTTTGTGTGAGCAAATGAATCCCCTCACTTTTGATATTCAGTGGCAAACCAGAACAAAAAGTGAAGAATAGTGAAGGTCTTATGTGCTTGGTATACAGTTGCTGGGAAGAAATGTGCAGTATTTTGTATTGTTGATGTCATACGTGATTTTATAATATTGCTAGAGCAGTCTAACAACCACATGGTTTAATGCACTTTTGGGTAGCAGTTCATGATGGTTCAGCAGGATGGAGAAGCCACCTACCCAGCTAAAGATAATGTGCAAAGGACTGGTAGGCAAAAAGTTAGCATTAGCTTGCTAAACTACAAACCAAGCCTGTCAATTTTAGAATCCAAGTCATGAATTATGTGGTTGTACAGACAGTGGTTTCTTCATGGTAGAAATGTTTATAAAATGCTTCTTGTTCTTTAATGGATTACCTACAGAAGTGTTCCACTCTTTTATAGCTATTGCACAGTTTGCAGCTCTTACTGCTTCTTCTTCCATTACTAGAATTTCTCTCGTTCAATGGGCCACTGAATGCCCCAACTGAATAAGAGGAATTCTAGTAATGGAAGAAGTAGCAGTAAGAGCTGAAAACTGTGCAATAGCTATAAAATCTTAACAAAAAGATATTTCTGAGAGACTTAGGGCACATGAAAACAGCAGCAAAAATCTCTCTTCCATCTTCCACTGTTCTAAAAGAAAATTTGAACCCAATAGGAGAGGAAAAGTGATTACACTTTAGGGATTTGTACTGCATTCACCTCTATCATATGGAACTATTGCTGTGTTCTCTATTACATGTAACAAATTTTAAAAATAGTGCCTGGTTTTGACAAAAGTTAGCAAAGTGTCTGTGAGGATTGTTTCTTAACAGTGAAAAAGGAAAAATGGTTCTTGCTTACTTAAACTCTCTTGCCTTTTTTGTCTACAAGGACATGCATTTCTTCACTCTTGTTACCATGTCATCTTCCTCCTCAGTCCCTGTTAATGTCTTCTTCTGGTCTTATCCTGCTGTGACTGAGCATTACAAAGTTTTTCACGCCTCCATGCGCAAGTCCATCAACCAATTAGTTTTCAGAGCACATGATACATATAGATGGCATGGCAGTGGGTTCAGACCTAGGTCAACATACTCCCAGCTTTCAGTCAATATGAAAAAAGTATAGGTCTACATTATCAGTGGTATCGATTTAGAGAGTGGATTGTTCATTTTTGCTTCTTTTTCAAACTTACTCCCAGCTGTGGTCACCGTTGTTATTCTGATTTTTGTCTCAGCATTCATCACAGAATTTCTCACTGTGACAAACACTAATTTTAAACAGGCACCTGAAATGTATCAAAGTATGAGTCTCATATTGACTCCTTGTGGAGGTTTGTTGCATCTTGCACGCCCATCTCTTAGAACATTCCAGTAAGATATTCAATTTTTGCATCAAAATACCTTCTGTTTTCCTTTGAAAAAGTTTGGAAGACTTGTTGGTGAGGACTTTTGAGGAAAGTCTGCTTCAAAAATACATCTTGCTTATAAACTAATGTAGAACATAATGAGTAATGTATTTTAATTGAAGTAAAAAGCCAGGTTTTCAAAATCTGATTTGAAATAAGCAGGGATAAATTATTATAAATTGTGTTTAAAGGAGATTGAAACAAATATGTAAAACAGTTGGACATCCTGAATTAGAATGGATTGAATCTTGGCATTTTGATGGAGGTAATGTATCACTTTATAAACATACTGAGGGTTTGGAATCATGTATCTCAGCAGAAAAAAGGGAAATGCTTTTTGGAAAAATATCTTGTCTGTAACTTTAGGTGATAGGAAAAAGCTTTTCTGCTGGTTGCTTTGTCTTTCATTTTATAGTAGAAAGGAACATTATACCTGCACAGTCTCTTTAATTTTACTGAGCATGCTGAAGCATAAATCTATATAGCTGTGATCTACCCCTCTCATGTATTAACTTGATTTTTTCTTGTAGAATTTCTGTTTTGTCATTATAACTAAAATGAGAAGTATGCCTAGTAGTTTAAAAGAAATACACCTTTATATTATTGTAAAGTTTAGATATTAGAAAATTACACGGCACTTACTGTAGTTAAAGCAACATAAAATTAGAAGCATTGGTGGAGATGAAGAGGGGTGTTCACAATTAGAAGGTACTGCCAATTCATTCTGTTTCCTTTCATTTCTGTTTTCTCCATTCTTTTTCTGCTGTGAGATAAGTGAGATTCCAAGATCCTCTATAATCAAGAGAATTGAAATTATTTATATTAATTTTGAAAAAAAAATCCAGTAACTGGGATATGCTGATATCAAAGCTACCTAGGGAAGGTAAAAATACTGTGTTTATTATATTTGTACTCTATTTTTACCCATAAAATAATTAAGCTCTAATGATAGTGTCCCACTATAAATTATTTCAGTGGCAACAGAAGCTTAGCTTAGATTGGCCCTTCACTGCATACCATGAAACAAAAGAGTAGGTTTCCAAATTTTCACATTCCAAAATCTGTTGAAATCAACAGATTTCCATCTTTTCCAGACAAATAGTCTCTGCTTCTTTTACTCTCTTTGACAGAGGTGGAGCTATTATAATTCCATATAATACACAGAGTAAGTGTATTGTAATACAGCACACATTTTAAAATAGTTCTGATCCTACCAAAAATATAATGTTTTATATCTTTTTCTACAGGAATTATGATTATCAGTCACTATGACAGAACAAGATTGGTAAAATATATTTTTTTTCTGCAAGTTTAAAAAAATGGCTACCCAAGATAAAAATCTTAATCCATACTTAGGCATTCAAAAACTTATTTGATATTTTATAATAATAATTACTCTGGGCAAGGTAATTGGATAACCAGCAGTGCTAATTATGAGTCTTCCTGACTAAGTCATTCAGTATAAAATACAGGTGTTTTAGCTTCAGACAACAATCAAAACTAAAAAAATAAGAACTCTTGTTTCCTTGTTTAGCACCAACTGTATCCTGCTTTGCTTAATTTCCAAATCCACTGAACTGGATAGTTGTTACCAGTCATCTCCAATCTGTATGAACATAGATAATTTGTTCTTTTTTTACTAAAACAAGTGAATTTTGCTCAAAGATCTACAAAAAAAACCCCTATGGAATTGTGAGCTTAGATAGGGTATCAGTGTGGGAAAGATGGACTAGAGACAGGTCATTAAAGCCTTTTTTCTTTTTACTTCATTTGAACTATTGACCTTGTAAAAATATTCAGCTTTCTGTGAGTTGTTTTTTTGTTGTTGTTGAGATGGGTTTTGGTGCCTGAGCTTTGAAACATGTATGATCAGACCCAGCTTATCTGTGAGGCTGCTGGCTTTTCTAACTCGCCGTGCTGGAAACACACCGATCTTGGGAAATCAAGCTAATGTCTCTCAGCTGTGCAGAAAAAGTGTGAACAGCTCTGTCAAATGAGCTACCCCCATCTTCTCTTTTTCAGGCAGCATCTTATACTGGAGCAGTCACTTCACATTTGCCATTTGAGCAGTTGTGATATAACTGCTGTTTTATTGCCTATAGGAGAGTTTCTGTGAGGAATCAGAAGCTGGTCTTTCAGCTACCCTGGCCAGGAAAGGTTTTAATCACAGGACTCCATTACTGGTGAATGCATAAGGAGTCCTGACAGGATTAAGAGAGAATATGAACGCATAGCTCTGGCCTAAAGGTTGCTAATTGACCAAATGGTAATACGAGGGGAAGTATTTTCCAGCCTTGAACCGCTGCCCCCAGATAAGTATATTAAATGCCATCAGTTAACCCCTTGAGTGCAATGACCCAGTGCTGCCAGGGACACTCCTGGTGTGATAGACCCCTATGTGTCCTAATCAGTGGTGATGTATCAAGTAGAGTCATAGGTCCAGATGAGTCCTGCATGTGTTCCTTTGTTGGATGGAAAGATGTCTCTAGACTTGCAAAAGGTTAAACACAAAATTTAAAGTCCACAGCTACAGTGGCTTAAAAACACATTAAAATTGTAAAGAAAAAGAGCAGTCAGGAATGAAATAGAACAATATAAAGTAAAAAACATAATCTAAATAATTTTGCTTTGGAATTGAGTTGGGTTTTTTTAAAATTTGTTTTATTGGATTTTTACTGTTTTCTCTAGATACTTTCTGAAGAAGGAATGTGCTTAGTTATCTTCAGTTTAGTTCTTTCCTGCACTTATTCTCAGGTCATGAACATTACTAAATTTCACTGAAAAATATCAAAGCTGTTATAACAAGTGAATTTATGAACAGTAAATTACACTTCATAAAAGAAGGCAGTTCTATAAGATATGTTCTATATCCAGTTCTGTAAGACATGTTTTCTTTACTTTTTTTTCCTGTGGCATTTTTCATTTAATTTCCAGGCAGAATATTTCTGTTGTTAAGATGGTGTCTTCTAAATCAATGTTTCTCTGTAGTAAAAAGAGATAAGTTCTGTATCAATTTATGTATACAGAAAATGACAGTCTGGACTTCACTTCTGTTGTCTTCAAAGATGTTTAAAGTGAGATTGTCCATTTTTTGGGAGGTTATTACTGCCCTTCTAGTTTAGTAAATACTGGAATCTTATTTGTGCTTACAGTATGCAGGACTTCACCTCTTGCCTGATTTCACTGAAATTAGTGGGGTTACTAATGTAATATGGTACCAGTCAGAATTTATATCAATGGCAGACTCAGCCAAGTGGAAGTTGTAGTTATTTAACAAAGATTTTGTCTTTACAGGCACAGAGGTATTTATCTATATTTTTCAATGTGATAACTAATTCTTTCATTTATTGTGGGTATCTTAAAAATTACGGATATTTGGCCACCAGAAACCATCTCCATTGCCTTGAGGCACCTCACATTGTTGCATTAATGGATGAAAAATTACATTTGCCATTTCATAATTTGTGTCCTTTTTTTTTCATGTTTAGCATCAAGTCTGATAAACTAGGAAATCAGTAACTCATAAGCTATATTGTTGACTCTTGGATGTTAAATGTGTTACACAGGCTTAATCAAAAGTAACACTTCCCATTGGAACTATTAAAAGAGCCAAGTGCTGATTTTTCAGGCCAGAGAACAGTGCTAGAAGGCAAAAGTCCTCCTAAGATATGACTGCAAGACATTGTAGATTTTGAGTGTTGCTTTTGATCATGAGCTGGTACATGAACGGATATGGCATTGCCTTTTAAAGAGGGACACTGCAAATTGTAGGGAGGAGAGAGACTCATGCTGTGCATTACACAGCACTGCACATCACCAGTTTTATAGCATGGGAGGCTTTTTAACATTTTCATTTTAAAAATCCTTCTTTCAAAGCACCAGTCATTCCTTTATTGGTCAAGTGGCACTACATTAACTTTGGCTGGAAAAGGCTTTTCTTCAAGCTGACTCTGTGCACCCACATTGCTTCCAGCATCCACACTCTGACTGCAATCTGAGCTGTGGCTTCCTACAAACACTAGTTGCCAATCTGGCAGGGATGTTCTAGGAGAGGTTCCTCTGTCATGTGCTACCTGCATATATGTCAGGCTTATATGCGCTTGGACTTAAACTAAAAGGCAGCATGAGCCTGGATTTTTCTTCTGTATGGACAGTGGACAAGTTTGGACATGAGTGTTTGGGGGACCTATACTGCCCAGTTTTCTGCCTATGATTTTTTCTGGTGCGGTACAACTTTTATATACGTGCTTGTAAAAATTTTATCCTGCCTGTAACATCTGAGGCAGCTGGGACCCCCCACTTGAGTTCTCACCAGCTGCAGGTCAGCTGCCACATTATACAGATATGTGCCCATCCCTTACAGACTGCCATGCCGGTACCAAATAAAAACTGGGTATCCCATCTCAAGAGAATAATTGTGCTTTTGTTTCACTGTTGGTTTTGCTTACAAGACCCTGCCTAACAAGTGCAGGTCTGTGGTGCTTCCCAGCCATACAGCTGTTTGCAATGGTTGGAGATATGCTAATAATGCAAATGAATGATATCATAATATTAATATCCATGTGTGATGTCCTTGTAAAGTGCAATCTCTTAAAAAGGTGAGTCTGGTGTCTGGAGTGCTAATAATATTCATGTTAATCCTGTCTTTAATGTACTTTTTCTGATTAGGGAGGAATCATCACTTCAAATGTAACTAGTGCAACTGGTAGGAAGGCATTTTCCAAAAGAAAAAAAAATTATTCTCCTTTTGGATTGTCGAGCTTTAGACAGAACCAATTCTAGATTTATCTTCCATAACCTGAGCTCCAGAGCTTCACAAGAGCTGCCTTCTCCAGTGTATAAGTACTACCAAGATCGTCTTCATGAGGCATCAGAGCAGGCCAGTCAGAAGTCATACTTTTTATATTTGTATTAATTTGGTTTGGTTTCTGAATTATAATAAATTTAATTAGATTGTAGTCACATGACACCCAGGGGCTCAATTCTAATTTGCTCCTACTGCCTGATAACTGGTTAACGAGGTCTAGACATGAACCATTCCTGGCAGGGTTCTCTACACATTAGTTTAAGAAGCCATCATTTTTTGTAACCATCACCCTTGCCTTCATTCAATCACACCTCTAAGGTTTCCCCAATTATACAAGAGGTAGAAATTCCCCATATCAAATTGCCCTTTGCCATGGATGCCATCTTTATCCCATCATGTAGTACACATCATTCTGTTTCTCCTGGGGGAAGTGTGGCTTGTGCCATTCTATGGGCCTGCAGAATTTATGTGCATGTACTATGCCTTCCACTAACTGTAGAGTTCTTTGTCCATCACTACTTTGCAATTAATTAACAAAAACTCAAGTCAAGAAGTGGGTAGACAACGTATAAGTTCAGTAAGTTGCCTGAAACAAGGCTTCTGTGAGTTGTGATAGGCCATGGTCTGCCAGGCAAAGACTGCAGTGTAATTTCAACTAGGATTAGATCCCAGAGAATCCACAAATATGATGTTATTTAGTAAGACCTATCACAAAAGAAGCTTTAATTACTGATAATATGCAAAGACAAACCAAGAGACATCAGTTCTACTTTTCCTGGAATTACCCTTTTTTTCTCTTTTTATAAATAATATCTCTTACTATTCCAAATAAAGCTGTGTGGCTGATCAGTAAAGAGTATTATCCCCAGCTTTACTGCAGATTTCGTTACATAGAAAGTAGCTTAAAAGACGACTTAAAATGTGAAAGAGTATTTTGTCTGCTTTTTAATCTTTGCTTGTTAAGAACATTGTGCTAGAAGGAAATATTTGACTATTGGGTCCAGTCCCTGCAAACAGTAGAGATCCCACTGTGTAATCCTTTTAAGTAACTGGCCAAGCTCCACGTGCAGAATAACAGTGTTTCTTGCCATGCATCTTGTTCTAAACTGGGCACACTTGATGCATTATCAAGTCTAGTTGATACAATGAAATAAACACCATTTAGTAAGGTGTAAAACTGGTTCATGTTTGCTGCTAATGCCTATTTAAACCAAACAATTAAGAGGGATGTTTGCTGTTACAGTTCTTTCCACATTTCATCTCTTCATTTCAGGGTTAAAGCTTAGTCATGGGAAATGGTTAGAAAAGCTGGAGTTACAGGAATAGTTCCAAGGCACAAAACAAACACTCAAAATTATAAGAACTGTATACATAATGTGACAAAAACCCCAAGGAAATTACAGTGGAGATTGCAAGAATAAGGGGAAAGAAAATGTTTCCCTGTTACTCGAGACATAATATGAAAGAACCATCACAGCTTATTTTTTTGCTTGTCCACAAATCCCTATACCCCCCCAAAAAAAAAGATGTCCAGACTTTAAAAATTGTTTCTTACTTCCATTATTTCTGTTTCATGCTTTTGTGTCACACAAGATGAGTTTAATTTTTCTGATATATTTTATTGCTTCCTCTACCAAAAATGTAATTAGAAAGCATGATGTGCTTTGCTCTTTTTTTCTCATTGAGTAAACAGTTGAAAAAAAGCATTCCTGTTTCTCCTAGAACAGTCTGATTTCATTGCCTTAATTAGTGTTATTCCTAATTTACAAGAGTGTTAATGTATTTATTTTCTGGTAGTTTATAATAGATCTTAGCACAGTAAATGCCATTCACTGTATTTAATATGTCTGATTATGAAGTAAGAAAATAACTTTGTTATCCTACTACTTAATTCACTGGGAAACCTTCCTTCCTGTTCTTTCTTTCTCTTTTTAGATGTTTCCCCTTGCTGATTTTAAATCTGTTAGACTCAGATTTCATCACATCTCTCATCTGACTGTTCCCTGTTTCTCTCATTAATTTGACCAGTTTGTTCCTGATTTTCCAGGTTTCTGTAAACATATTTCCAGGCATACACAATTGAAAACTGTGTGAAACATCACATTCTGGTTAGTTTGTATAATCATGAGATCACAGTAGTTATGTGTTCCCTTGAACGCATAAAATGAATCAAATTCTCTCAGCAAAAATCAAGTGATTCCTGAATGACTAGTTGTAGGTAGAAGGATGAAATAGTCAGCATAAGGAAATACAAAATAGAGTTAAACACTAAAATCTTGTCTAGAAGCTTTCAGAAGCCTTATTAGTGAGTCTAATACCATATAATAGAAGCCAAAAGGCTCCTGGACATTTTTTAACTGTTCCTGTGCCAAATTTCAAAGCAATGCAATTTTTGAAGATTGGACAGTTTCAAAGATGAAACATGGTTGTTGTAACCACCATGACCCTCTAGATTATGAGTATAAAATACAGAACTCAAGAAGACGGGAATAGGTTTCAGAGACTTCTTAATCCTATCACTGGGACCTTTCCTGTTCATTGTGCATTTGTTCAGATCTAAACAATGGACATAGTGGAGGGAGAGGCAGAGAGGAGGAGGGGATAATAGAGACAGCTGGTTTAAGTTTTATATGTATTAAAATAATATAAATAACAATATCCTTATATGTAACTCATTCAGTGATCAACACAAGAAATTCTATAGTTGCTCTGGGCTGCTGCTGAACAACATCTAAAAATGTTATGAATGGTACTCCAAAACTCTACTTTAACCTTTAATTTATTTTCAGATAAAAGCTACTAATTTGTACAATGATATCAGTCTTAGTTCTACAAAGAAATTGATTGTTATCTAGCACTCTTAGGCCTGCTCATTTATTTATTACTCCCTTCAAAGCCAAACAAGAACAAAAAAATAAAGAAACTCTGGGAAAAATCTTGAGGGAATGGGGGACTATTTATATCACAAGGCCCAATTTCATAACCCCTTGCATATATTGTGATTCTTAAAAGTGCAAGTAGACCTACAGTGCTATCATTTGCAGGATTTACCAAATAACATTTTTCAAATATATCTTTTCTGTGACCCTCAATTCTTTGAGAAAAGAATAGGGTACATTGTCTGCATTAGCAATGTATTTCTTTCTCTTCCTTGAGCTTTATCAAGAGTTGTCATGCGTTATAGTTTGGTGACAGTGCTAGAAAAAAGTGAAGACAGAACTGACCTCTCATAGCATTTTTGTGACCATGGGGCTCACACGAGCAGCTTGGCATCTGCCGGCACATCTTTAGCGAGTTGGCAGCCCCAGCGCCCTTTGCAGGTTGCAATCAAACCTGCCTTCTACAGCAGCCTCTTTCTGGCTGATTAAGTTTAATGTAATTTTAATTAAAAACCACAGTGTCAAAGGGTTTAGCTGCTCGAGAAATGAGCACAGATTGTGGCACAGTGGCAGCAGTCACTTGGAAAATGGAAATGCATCCTGACAATATTGTGTAGGGGCCAGATAAACAAAGCTGCAGCTACTGTACGTTGCAAAAAGCTGGGAGAGACCATCATTGCAAGGAACCTTATTCAAAAATAAAGTATAGAGCAGTTCCTGTTCTTGTTTTTTAACCATTTTTAAATGCACCTCAGCAACTGATTAGAGTAATAATTGCCAAGAAATAATTTTAATTTTCCCTCCACATTTTAACTTTTGTTCATTGTCATGTTTAAATTTTCAGGTTTCAGTCCTTATTCATTTTGAACAGCAAAATATTTGCTTCACACAATAGACTTATACAACTTTTTTCCTTAGGCTATAAAGAAAAAAAATCATCGCAGATTTTATCAGTGCTGAAAGCAGGTTCCATTTTAGGGAGTTTTTTGCTTTTATCTGTTTCCAGATTTTCTTGTCCCTTGAAGCAGATCACAAGGAGATTTTAATATTTTACATACTGCAGATATTGAGCAACATTTGGAGAATGACCAAAAGAATCACTTCACCAACAAAAGGTTGCATCATATCTATGAGATTTAATTTCACTAAATCTCAATATGCATAGAAATATTGGTAAGAATACTTTCCAAAAGAAGTATCTCTGTAATATTTTATTTTCTTAGTTGCTGTAGTCTTTTGAGCAAAGAGAATCGATTTGGAGTTGTTAAACACCCTTGTCTTGGCAGAAGTTTCTATTTTTTAAACCCATCCTTTGAACGCATGTATTTCTGGAATGAAGGCTTGATCCAAAATCCACTGAGATCAGTGGAAAATCCCCAGTGACTTAGACTTTGGATCAGGTCCTGAGAAGTATATGTGCAATAGGTAGGTAATGTAACATTGTTCCCAGGAATTCCTTTCAGCAAGAAGCCTTTTTATTGTTTGTAGATGCTCCCGATGCTCAGGGGCCAGAACCCCAGGAGAATTCCACCTAGTGACGTCAATTCTGTAGAGGAGAACTTCCTCTGTCCCCTTTTAGGTTTGTGGGACATTTTCGAACAGATGGAGCCTATATAGGTGGGACGGGTTCCATCTGAACAGAAGGGTCACAAATGCACCAACTGAGAGGATAGACAGAGCTATGGGGGAGAGTTTAAAGGAGTGGACAAGGGGGATGGGAAGTCTGTACAGAATCCAGCAGAGAGGAAGAAGCAGCTAAAATAAGCAGATGGGTAGACAAGGGGAAATAATGTTAAGGGTTGAAATATGTAGCACACCTAGAGAAAAGGTTAAGGGAGAAAATCAGAAGACAGATTTGGTGTTGCAATACAATTAGGAGGCATAAAAAGTCATTCTTCAACAACACACATAAAAGATCTGACAAAGAAAGTAAATTTTTAAAACTAGTAATGTTCCAAGGGAAGGGTTGTCCTGAGCATCATTTGGTGGGTGGAGGTAATAGAATGTATTTACAGGCATTGAAATTGCTTTGCTACATAGGATACAACATGATAGAAAGCCCAATGAAGACTTCAATTAGGTCTCTAAACTAGAATTTACTGACAAGCAAAATGCCTTACCTGAAGTGCGTGGATGTATGATGGATTCTCTGTCTCTGAAGAGAATAGCAGGGAGGGAGAAAAAGAAAACAGAAGGAAAACAAAGCAATATCCCATCACAAAATCTGAAATGCAAACCACCTTGGAAGCAATAAGTCAGGGGATGCACAGAAAAAGATGACTATGTATAACCAAATTATATAGGAGAGAGACCCTGCAAAACTGAAAAAAAAATTGGAATTTCAGCAATACAAATTAAGAAATGTGTCACTTCCATTTATACTGACCCTGGATCTATGTGGAAAAAGATATTTGAATGCAGCTCCATTAACCAATGGTTTTGGAGGCTGGTTTAAAAGGGGCTTTCTCCCACCCTTAGCCCACCATCACTATTACTTAAATGAAAATTTAGATTAACATAACCAGCTTTTATTTAGTAGTGGTTATGATGTGATGATAGGATTAACTTCCTAATACAATTTTGCAAAGGACAGCAATTTTCTCATAAAACAGCTATGAAACCACCAACAGTTTCAAATTAATAAGTACTATCATCCATTACCTTGCTACTACCAATACTATTATTTTATAAATATATATGCAGTATTTTGTTTCTAAATAAATGCTTTAGACCAAAGCATTTATAACTTGTAATTACAGATGATTGTCAATTATGGAAAGATCTGTCTAGTCCAAAATTAATATCTTGCTTTATAAAAGACCAGAGCAGAGCACTGCCCAACATTTAAGAATAGTAAGATATCTTCCACTATTTGTAGCACATTGCTATGTACACAAGAACCTTCTCTTCAGTTATTATCTCCAAAATCCTTAGGGTGCCAGAACCACTCAGGTTTGCTTCTCAGTTCTCCCTATGTTTGTGAACAAGGTTCTGAGGATATTCCATATGGAAATATGCAAGTGGTGCTTTTATGATCACCAAAGGAAGATGTTTCCCTGAAGCCTTTATATGTTTTCAGAAAAAATCTGAGCATCTGCCTGGAGCCCATTTGAATCATACATGCAGTTCACTTCTACATCAAAATCTGACTGTGAACGTAAAGGAAAATGCCCCAAGGGTTACATGACACAATAGCAGGTTACATACAGCACTTCACTGACATATATATATATATATATATATATATATATATATATATATATATATATATATAATACTTCTATTTATGAATACAGAATTAGATGTTTATCTAGGCTTGTACAAATAGCTAGTTATATTTGATGAAGCAGTGAACTAATTAATACCTTCATAACAGATAATTAAAAAATTCTAAAGTGTCAAAATATTTGACTTTCGAAGCATGCTGAAGAGAAATGGTGCTATTACCTTGTTAAGAGTGCTAGGATAAAAAGACAGGGTAATCAATATCCTTCTTTATGTGGTTTCGTGGTGAAACAAATATAATATGTAAATATTTGCATAGATTACAAAGGGTTGACTGAATACACTGGTAAATCTTTTCTATTCTATGGAGTACAAAGTTTTGTGTATTTCCAAACTCCTATAGATCTTATACTGCACAGTATAATTTTGGATATGTCCAGTCATTCCAATTCTCTTGCACAAGTAAAGCAAATGCAGGTTAACTGAGTGGCCAGCCAATATTTATTGAACATATTTAGCAGCTTATAAATTACATGAAGTCTCAGTGAAACCAGGCATTAGTGGTAATGCAGTTCAGCTACTAAGATTGGCTGCAGACATGCATGACAAAATGCAAAGGGTACACCTCTGAGAAGAGTTTCACTTTTTCAATATTCCAAACAAATGACTTGATCTACCTTTTGTGTTTGTACAAGCATAATATTTTTATTTATAGAAGATATTGTTGTATAAACAATAATCTACAGAGTATAAATAAGGTACTTTTTTTTTAGTTCTGATTCTTACAGAAAGTATTAATTAAATTGTTTCCAGCTTTCTATAGGCCATAAAGTTTTTTTTTAAATACTTAACTCACATGGAGATAACATTACATTGGTGCAAGTTGAATTACTAAACCACTAAAAATTACAAACTTTGACCAAAACACATGACTTCAGCAAACCTTCTTCATTGAGGGGTCTTGAGTTTTTGTTTTGGTTGATTTCCTTGTATGTTTGGTTTGGGGGTTGATTTTTTTTTCATTTCTAATATAGCAAAGTATTTAAGATTTATTTATAGTGTTAAATGAAAAGTTCATTTAATATTTTTTCACAGGTACCTCAGTAAAAGCAGACTTGATGATAATGATTTTGTCTCTTGTGTAAGTAAAAATAATTGTGTGAATGAAATGCCTTCTACTGTCAGTGTAGCACTTCTCTCTGCTATGCTGCTTGCAAAGTGGACATTGTATTACTGTGCTCCTACTGAAATTATTTTTGAGGTTTTTCTCATTAGTTGTGCAACCTCCTCTCTGCTTTTCTAAAATAACAAAAACTTGGCAGATTGGAGAAGTGTGTACTGTATAGTATTTTTTCAGCCCTTCTAAAATTAAATTAAATCCACTCACCATAGCAAAAGAGCCCTCAGGCATAATTCTACATACTATGTATTTGCAGTATTAAATATTCAGTATTTTTTCTTTTAAAAGCATATTTTTTACAATTGTCATTAACTTCCTTGCTAAGCCATATTTGGGGTTGCATTTAACCTTGTTTTTTTCCAGGTTGTCAAAACTAAGCTTTCCATATTCATTAGTCTTTCTGATATATAAAAAACTCAGTTGATATGGAAGGGAATTTTTGAGTAGCATCTTCTATCTGAGCTTACATCCAAGTGTTCTTTTTACATAATGTGGAAGAGTGAATAAATGGATAAATTAGTCCAAGCAATAGCATAGGTCCAAGATACTCATGAACATTCATGATTCTAAGCCATTGACTGTTTGTTTGGGTCAATCTGATCTATACATTTCATATATTCTCTTGACTGACAGTCACTCTAGTATTCATATCAGAATCAAACATACAGATTTAGAACCATAAAAAACCTGACTTATGAAATAAATTCTTTATATTGGCCACATAATATGTATTGCTAAGTTTGAGTCATGCTTGGCCTTTATTTGTATGGCTAATTTCAGTATGCATATTATGCACTGATTTGAAAATTTGCTTTCAGATTTGCTCTAAGTTTCTTTCAGATACCATATTAGTTGGATTTTAGAAGCAATAAGAAGTGTGCTAATTATCATCTTTGAAACAAAAGACCTGCTAAACAAGGATATGGCTTGGGTACAATTCCACCAGTGATAGCAGAAGTTGTGTACACTCTCCAGTTACAATGAGCACCCCTGCTATCGTTTGCAAGGATGTAAGTCATGAATTTTGAATGCCTAATGTTAGAAGAGTAGTTTAATATTACAGCAGAAGATACCTCTTTATGGTAACTCATAAATTGCCTCATTGACAAATTTTGTTTTCCAAATTACAAGTATGTGAACAGAAGCCATCTTCAATACAGCTTTTTTTGTGTGGCTACTTTTTTCACAGGATCACAGAACAGGTCAGGTTGGGAGGGACCACAGTGGATCATCTGTTCCAACCTCCCTGCTCAAGCAGGGCCGTGCTAGAGCGCATTGCACAAGATTGTGTCCAGAGGGTTCTTTAATATCTCTAGTGAGGGATACCCACACCCTCTCAGGGCAATCTCTTCCAGTGCTTGGTTATCTGCAGAGTAAATATGTTCCTCCTCATGTTCAGAAGGAACTTTTTGTGCATCAGTTTCTGCTCATCACTTCTTGTGTTATTGCTTGGCACCACCAAGAAGAGCCTGGCTCCATCCTCTTGGCACCCCTCCCTTTAGATACTGGCAAACATTGACGAGGTCCCATCTCAGCCATCTCTTCTTGAGACTGATCAAGGCCCAGCTCCTTCAGCCTTTCCTCCTAAGAGAGGTGTTCCAGTCCCATAATCAAATTTGTCACCCTTCCCTAAACCCACTCCAGGAACTCCATGTCCCTCTTGTACTAAAGAGCCCAGAACTGGCTCTTTTTCTCCCTTAGAATTTATCAAGAAAAACTGCCACTGGTCCACTGAATCAGTAATTAAATTTTCTTATTAACTAATTATTCATTAATTTTATCATGGATTTAAAACTTTAATGACAGCACATCCCAGAGTATTGCAGGCCAGGAGAGCAAGGACCTTGTCAGGCAGGGTCTGTCCCACTGCCCATGGCAGCAGAGCAGGGCAGGCACAGAGGTGATGGCTGGGTCCCACCATGAGTAAAGATCAAAAAAGAAAAGTCTCTGGTGTACCATCCTCAAATGTTCTTCACCTGTGGCCTTCTATCCATCTGTAGCAAGGAGTGGAAAATAGTTAAGTGTGATCCTACTAGAAAATTGATATGGAGATTTGAATCTTTCCTAGTATTGGCTTACTTTGAGATGATGGTAATTTTTTTTCATAATGTAAAGTCATAGACAGAGACATTAAGTCAGAGACATTTACACCTTTGTAAATATATAACGGTGAGCTCTCATTCACAAGTTCCTACTCATTTTAATTTGCTGACCACAGAGGAAATTATAGAAAGGATAAGATGGTTTTATTTGGCAAGTTTCATTAAATCTTCCTTTTAAAGTAAAATATAAACATCTGAAATTGAAATCCTGATTATAAGTATAATTTTATTACAATAGCAAGCATTGAACAACATTGATACTGCGTAAAATAAAGATGAACCTCTCTCTAAGGATCTTATTTCAAAATTTGAGTCTGTAATGCTGGCTCTTAGGCTATCCAGTTGAATTCATCCATCTCCTGCCATCATCTTGATGTGCTCTGAAATTGCACCAAAGTACAGCTGGTCACAAATTTCACACTTACCACTTTAGACAAGTGAAAGGTCAAGGGCTTAGAACAGTTGAGCAGCTCCTTAGCAGTACCACAAAGCACAGACAGGCATGAAAGTGACTGCAGGTCAGATCAGCTGTAATTTACACTAACTGTGTAAGTCCACACAAATCCATCCCACTACCCTCACATAGCAGAGTAAGTAAGTTTGAGCATTGCTCACTTGTCTCACTTCTCATCTGCTCTGTGCAATGTTGGAATCAAATATACAAGCACACTTTCATTTAATGCCATTCTTTTGTTTTCAGAATAAACAAGCATTAAGTAGCTCTTCCAATAAAAAGTCTTTTCATATTTGGAGGGACTTAGTTTAGCTCCTAAGACAGAACTGAGATTTAAACCAGCCAGCTAACAGGAGGAAAATCAAGAGATGAGACTAGAAGTGGTCTAGTACCATTGCTGAAAATACTGCTAGAGAGAAAATATAAAATTACATATTCAGTACATTCTAAAATCTGAAAAATAGGCATTGTGCCTCATTGTGTTCAATGAGAAATTACTCAGTCTTGGTCTGAATATTATAATATAGGATAAATAAAACCTAAAATGTGCTGATTGAATTCCCTCAAATCATATTACCAGATCCTATTTCAGCAGGCAACACTGGATTTATGGATTTTTGTTTACAGGAAGCTAACAGTGTAGGACTTCTATCATCATTTTAATGTTTGCAAGTGAAAGGACTGAGTTTTGTACGTCTCCCAGACAGAAAAAGCAAATTAATATTGATGGCTTAGCTTTCATTCCTGAATAAACTAAAAACAGTGACTGAACCTAGGAAAAAAAAAAAAAAGAAAGCAAACCAAAACCAGAAAAACAATAAACCACCAACTTCTGATATGTAGCTATTTTACAAGTTGGTTTTGTCCTACAAAGGCCTCAGCTGCAGATTCACCATCATTCTTGGGCAAGAAAAAATTAAGATCTCTTTGTCCTGAAAAAAATCCTATTAATCTCTTCTATTATTTTTATTTAAACTGGGGCTGTTAATGTTCAATTATCAATTAATTTCTTTCCTGAATTAATTGTCATGTTTTTAAAGGAATTTAAATATATGATGTACACAGAATAATAGTTTTTAAAAATAATCCCTTTTTGGGTACACCAACCCTTTTGTTTGTTTTCTAAATTTGACACTGAAGTCAAACAACTGGTTTTCTTTCTTGCATGGTTTACCCAACAGCACAGTTCAGCAAATCAGTTTATTTCTGATTAACAGAATCCATTTTGTGGATATCCTGTTGTCACTATCAGTGGCCTACTAGAAATACACTATAAACAGCATTTGTGCAAGCAGTTCCATAGTTATCAGACACTATAAAATTTTTCAAACATCTAAATAATTTTAAATGTTACGATATACCAACAAGTTAATTTTTACATAAGCCATGCAAAAGGCACTTCAATTTTTTTTTAAATGAGAATGGATTATTTCCCCATATCTAAACTACCTCTGAGTACAAATAACAATAATAGCTTAAACTTTCAGTGCTAAGGTCTGTTAAAAAAGGGGTTTAGAGTCAGTTGCAATTATTGGTTTAGCATGCACCACATTGAGTCTGTCCATTGCACAACACTTAAACATTCTGTTCAAGTAGAATATATTTATTTTGTCTTGAACACAAAAAATTATATTGAGATTTCTTCAGATGTGATGTTGTCACAGACTATGCCAATCTATCTTTGGACTATGGCATTACAAATCCATAAAGATGAATCTTGGCCTTTTATGTCATTGGACACAATTGGGGAATGTGTAAGAATAGCTACAATGTACTGCACGCACAGCTGGAATAGTTGCTGTTGGAAATAGATATCAATAGAAAAAAAACTGAAGCCATCATCAAAAGCAAATCATGATCAGCTACTCTGGCACTGATGTTTGGAACTCAAGGAGTAGTGGATTTTTTAAAGCACCACTATCCATCTTTCACATCAAAATAGTGGAATGAGTACATGTAGGAAAACATTTTCTAAGAGAACAGCACAAGGATTTGCCTCAGGTTGTTGCTCCACTCAATGTGAACTTGACTAAAATTCAAATTGTGAAATAATAAATTTGACATTAATTAAAAGTTTATTCTTTGCCTCTCAGTGCATGCAGTAACTTAAAGCCAAACACCAACAAACAAATTGGCAGCTGGTGTTTTAGTCTGTGAGGTGTTAGCTGTCTGGTCTCACAAAATGAAACATTCATTTGATTTGTCTTAAGTATGTAAGTTAATCCAATATGCAAAGGCCTTAAGACTTTGCTTTCAGAATGTTGAAACTCCTTTTTCTTGAAATTTCATCAAGAGTATACATACTCATTACTATGTATTCATCTCTGCTAAGTCAGATGAGGAAATTCAGAATAGAAGTTGTCTTCAGAAATTCCCATATGGTTTTGAGTAACAGCTGCTATAGCAGAAGCCAAGTGGCACACACTCAGCTTTATGTAACACTACATACATAGTGCTTTCTGTCCAAGGGTTGCTTTCATTTGTTCACTTCCTTGCAACAAGTACACTGGTCCCATTAGTTAGAATATCCAAAGGAATTTCTTCTTTCATAAAATTGCATTGCTAATGGTTTCTGCAGTAGTCCTGATGTCCAGTGTTATTAGAAGTTTATTTGAAAAGTTTGGTCAGTAATTTCGGCTTCAGCAACAAAATAACTTGAAAATGTTATCTATCCTCCATGTGACACTGGTTGAATACCAACCTAATATTAAGAAGATAATCCAAAATCTACCAAGAGCATTTAACTCTGTCCAGAACATATAATTTTCCTGACAATGTTTCATTGTTAGATGATAAGTTACAAAACTAAAACCAGTTGCCCAAAATGAGACTTAAAAGAGAAAAAAAATTCTGCTTTGGTAAGACTTGGCAGTGCTCTGTATGTATTCTTCTTGCTTGTTAGATATGCACAGGAGGACATCAGTGGTATTCTGGCTTTCTAACACCAGAGGCTTTCCCACAGAGCAAAGCAAAGGGCTTCTTACAGTGCCTTTTCACTGAGGTTCTGCTGACATGAAAGGCTTAGCTGCTTCCATCCATGTGAGTCATGCCCACAGGCCCTGAAAAGTGTTCTGGGACACTGTCCTTCTCTCAGGCTCTTTGGCTTATTTGCATGAAGCTGTCTAACCTTAGCCAGGAGTTTTTTGCTAATGTAGATTATCAGTTAATAAAAGCTCACTTACTAGTGAGGAACAAAAGTTTGTATATTTCAAAATGACAGTGGAAAAAAAGGTAATCCAAATTCCCAATGCCAGTGTGTTTACAAATAAATTCCATTAATTTACAGCTAGAGATATCCAAATAAGTTTGTTTAATAGTTATCCCAAAACATACTGCAGGGCAGAGTTAAGATTGTTCATTTTATAAACCAGTTGTATCTTTTTAACCTTATGCTAAATTTGGAATCCTTTCAGAAGAACTACAGGTATGATTGGTCTTTACAATGTGCAGGGGTCATAAGACACCATGCATATCTTCAGCTCCCCAGTGTGTTTGCTGTGGGGACAAGATACAAAAAAAAAAGAAATTTCTCTCAATTCTGCTGCCTACACAGATGTGTCACAAATCTAAAGAATGATGATGGGTTGTAATTTACTATACAGAATGTCCTCTCTGGGTTAAGTGAACTATTAACATTTCCTACAAAATCCACAAAGCATCCCTTTCCAAGTGGAAAACAGACTTGAGTCCACCAATACTAAATTAAAGTGCTTCAATTAGGAGACTGTCGCTTGTCATAACAACATGGCAGAATATAACAAGTTACTGCAGAGAGGGTCTGAGGCAAGAAAATAAGTACTTAAATAGAGGCTTTCAAAGGTAGTAGATCAATACATATTAAAGTTAGCCAGCAGTCTTGAACTGTAGGGGAAAACTTAAAAAGGAAGCAGGTGTCGTTTTTGAAAGCTTCTCTTTTACAGTAAAATTCCAAGTGCTGTCTCTCTGCTGTTTTCACAGTAATGCTTTGACTACATGCTTAGCTCCCAGTACCATGCATTAACCTTATTCACAGTTTTCATCAGGGCCAGCAAAGGCCAGAAGGCCCCTAAGGGAATGGAGCCAGGGGTCAGCAGGGCAGGGGTCTTGTCAGGCAGGGGCCACCCTGAGCAGGGCAGGCCCAGAGGTAGTAGCCAGGCCCAAGCAAAAGTTGCAATCAGCAGGCAAGTTCATGATGATGAAGCAGGTCTGAGGTCAAGCCAGGAAGTCAATCTGCAGGTCAGAGTCAGGTCCAGCCATTGCCGGGCACACCCCGGGTTCAGGCTGGGAAGGCAGTTCATGGGGTCAGCTGGACACATGGAAGGTTCAGGCTGGGAAGGCAGGAGCACAGCATCAGCTGAGCTGAAAACCAGCACTCCTCCAGAGAAGCTTAGGAAAGAAGCAAACACTCAGGGCTGAGCTTAAGTAGATCATCTGGAATTGTGGGTGTGTGTGGAGATTCCAGCTGAGGCAGGCCAGGGCCATTTTGGCTATTAGTGCACTCAGGCACCTTGACTACAGGCTGTGTGTTACCTAAAATTTTGCTACCTCCTGTGTTTATTACATCTGACAAATATTGTCCACCCTTGTGCTAAGGTAGGAATATTTTAGCTGGTTTTGCTAGGTTTGCTCTGAAGCTTGAGTACTTAGCTAGATTCTGTTGGGGCATTAAAAGAAGTAAATTTTTTTCACACAGGAAGACCTTCTTTAAAAACAGTCCTAAAATCTGCATCTAAAATGTTCTTTCTCTGTTCTGTTTAAATAATCAATGAAATGGTACAGACTGGAAGGACAAAATGAGAAATAGACATGACCAGACAGAAGCAGTTGTAAGTCTTGGGCCCAGACACTAAAGGCAGGATTTAACTGTCTAAACACAAGTACTTTCCATTTGAGGTGCCCTAGAGTATCCAAAATATCCACACATATGATCTTTGCCAACAGGCTTTAAACCAGGTATGTCAGGGGTTGGTGATGACAGCTTGCAGATAAGTGAGGGAAGAGCAGTCCGGGCAGTAAATACATGGGACAGGGTGACAGGAGCAAGAGAGCCCTCAGGAAAGATAAGACAGGTTAAAAGGAGGTTTGCCTCAAGTGTTTGTGCACAAATGCACACAGTCTGGGAAGCAAACAGGAGGAGGTGGATCTCTGTGTGCAGGTGCAGAACTGAGGCAGCATAAGAATAACTGAGATGTGGCAGGGTCTCTGCATTGTAAGGAACACACAAGTTCTTTAGCAACAACAGGCAGCAAGGACAAGGAAGAGGGATTCTGTCTATGTGAGGAAGCAGCCTGGATGTATTGAGCTCTTTTGTGGAACAGTTGGTAGAGTGATTGAGGACTTGTGAGCCATGATCAGAGAAGAGGCTGGGAAAAGCAACACTGTAGTGGGAATCTGTTACAAATCACATAAGCAATATTGGGAAATAAAGTTTTCTTTAAGCAGCTCAAGAAAGTCACCAGATCACTAACCCTTCTTCATACAGATTGCCACACCAGCACTGAAAGATTCTGGAAAGGACCTGAGGGTCCTGGTGGGCAGTGGTCTAAGTGCATTGGGAGACTTCAACAGGAGTGTAGCCACTAGATCAAAGCGTGATAATTACCCTCTGCCACTTTTTAAAGCTGCCTTCAGTTTTGGGCTCTTCAGCACAAGGAAGATGCTGGTAAATGTCAGCAAGTCTAGCAGAGAGCTACCAAGATGGTGAGGAGGCTGCAGCACGCGTCTTGTCAGGAGAACCTGAAGGGACTGTGCTTCTTTAGAGAACAAGATTGTTTAGGGAAGGTGTGGGGTGTCTAGTAGCAGCTTTCTGATACCTAAGAGGTAGTTTTTTAGAAGGCTAACATAATTTCTTTGCTAAGGAGCACAGTGGATGATTGAGAGGAAAGGCTTCAATGTTCCTTACTTCCTGTAAGGAAGTAAGGAAAGATTGTTCCACTGTGAGAATAATTGAGCATTGAAAGAGGGGCCCAAAGAAATGATGAAATCTCTATCCTGGGAGGTTTTGAAGATTCTAGCTGGACAAAGTCCAGAGCAACATCCTCTGAATGCTATGTTGATCCTTTTTTGAGCAGGGTGTTGGACTGAAGACCTCTTGAGGTTCCTTCCAGCTGGAAAGACATGCAGTTCTATCAGATATGGGATATATGTATATGGTGCAGAAACCACAGGAGACCTCTTCTGGTGCTCTTCTGGTGAATATACAGTGTAGGGGAAACCCAAAGGCATGTCATATAGCTTTAAGGATTGTGTTCAGGCAAAAGGTCTGGTTAACTTTGAAAAATAGACAGATTACACGCTTATCTTCCCACAAGAAGTGAAGTTTTTGCAGAGGAGTATATGCCTTCCTCTTCTTTTTCTATCTCTTTTTATCTGTTTTATCATTTTAGAATTCATTTCAGGGAAGCTTTTCATTATGGTCTTTTGACCAGATGGAAAGACTTTTCTGGCAATTCCCAACAAGTAAAATTCTCTTTTCAAAATGCTGTTCAAATTAAGGAACATCTTTTAGGGTAATATCAGGACATTCCTGATTCATTTCGAGTCTGTACAATAACAGACACCACTGAGGCTAAAAATGGAGAGAAGAGAAAAATGGACTTAAAATGTTCAATCCTATAAGTAATAATCCAGTGGAAAATAGTCTGATTTATGATACTACTGTGAGCAGCTCACACTCAAATGTTTGTACTTCTTTAATTTAAATGCTATTGGGCATGTGGTCATATGTTGCTACATTAAAGATGTGTCTGATACATTTTCCTTACCGTAGGTCTTGTACAGGTTGAGATTTCATGTTCACATCCCAGTATATACAAGTAAGATGGGTAATTACTTCCAAATTATTTTTGTTATTTAGGAAAATATAAAGGAGATAAAATGCAGAGCAGGGATTTTCTAACTTCAACAACTTTAAACAGCTCAGAGCAGGTTTGTTTTTGCTATCTAAATATTATACTCTAGTCCTGCCTATTAAATTCAAACCAAGCAGAAGGAAAGGATGAATTTGCATATCCATTTCCATTCAGGTTATGGACTTTTAAATCCATGTTGCTTGTGTCTATAGGCTAATGAGTGCACCATTATAGAGGAGACTTAGTATGTCACTGCATTTGGAATGTCCAGATTTTTACTCGGCATATAATATTTTGAGAGCCATTTTTTTCAAGCATAGTGTAATAGGCTTTAACTTTGCTAAGCTTTTCTGCCAGGCCTTCAGTGCCCTGCTGTTCTATTATATTGAACTTGTAAGCAGGATGCTCTGCCAGGCTCACCCAGATTACTGCTGCAATAAGGGCCCTGCTGAGTGACTAGTGTCATGATAAGTGCTAGGGAGGGAGTTCACCATCTTGGCATACTGTTCTCATCTTATTAAATTCAGCTTTGTGGAAGCAGGGAGTCTGCCTCTCGGCCTCACTGGCTCTGGCTCAGTCCAACTGCTACTGTCAGACAATATGAAAATAGGAACCACCACAGCTAATGGCAGGTGCTGCACCACCATAGCTGAGGGAAAAAAAAAAGAGAGATTTTTCTTTTTTCCTTTTCTTTTTTTTTTTAATAGGTACTTGACTGGATTGATTAGGAAACAGTTAGGTATTTAATAATATTATTATAGCCTTCATACCCACAGATACTTGCTGAGATACTGTTTCTTTTTGCTCTGTCCACTTTATATAGATTCCTTTGTTCTTGCTTGCTTACTTACATTAAAGAAATGTGATGTAGCAAAGTCCCTGGAATGGGCCTGATACCATTCAGATTTAGTAAAGGATGGTGTTATAAAGATATAGTCCTGACATCCCTATTCAGACAAAACTCCCTACTGGATCCTGCCTGAGAAAAAATTCCCAAATTCCAGTCTTGCATTACTGCTGGAGGTGAAGTGAGTTAGCTGTTCATCCCCCCTAAACTCAGTAACCCCTGCTTGCCTCAATCTCATATTTCTTTTTAAAATCTAACTATTAGTTTTGGCTGGAGGATTCAGAAACTTCCCAGTGCCCTGAAATGACCAGCTGTGATCTGAGCGTAAGCTATGCTGCTGAATGCAGCAGGAAAAGTGCAACATCCATAGAGAGAAGAGAGGAAACAAGGGAATATATGTTTGCAAGCCATACCCATGGAGAGAAAGAAAATTAAAATCACTCATTTTGTAGTATGAATTGCAGTAAAACACACCTTACTTCTGAATCAGAGGGTATTTGACCATCTATTTTTGAGCCTAAGGCTCTTTTGAGCTACAAATGAAAAAGAGTTTTCTGAGGGCTTTTGGAAGGATAGATAAATTACTTCTGCACCTGCTGGTGTCGGAGCACATATAGACTCTTCCTTGACATCAGCAAATACGTTGTTTCTCACTGTTCAACAATAAATGTTCAAACAACCCCATCATTGTCACTTCAACATTTGGCAAATTGAACATGAACAACACATGCAGTAACCTCTCTGACACAAATATCGACAAGGTCTAGCTACAGAAGTCACCTTATAGCAAAACCAAGTTGGGATCAATAGAAAATCCAGGTTTTCAGCTGTGTTTGTGGCAGGAGTTGCTAAGTCTGGCAGGTTGCATTTCAGCAGCACACTTGTTGGCCATGTCAGTCTTCATAAGAGTGACAGGTTTGATTAGACTCTTTGAGAGAGGCTAATTCAAAAATTCAGACAAAATAACCTCTTTCTGCCAATTTGCAATACCGCATTCACAATATCCATTCCAGACTCATCAATGCTAAGGAATAAAGGACTTAGCATTTTAATTCCCCCTCTGAGAAAATGAATAAGAAAATTATGTCTCTGAAAAGTGTGATTTTTTTTTTTTACTTGAAGAAGAAGAGTGGAGAACTATTAGTGGAACTGACTACCATGAATGTTGTGTGTCAGACCTTTCAAACCCCAGGCAATTAGCATGCAAGAGAATTCTTATCAAAATTCGAGGGCAAATGAAAGGATAAAGAAAATTTATGTGGTCATGTTCATATGTAAGGCAAGTCTAATTTGTTTACACTTGTTCTTCGTTTCTATATCACATTTAAAGATGTCATTTTTTAAGATTTTCCAATGTTCCTTTTAAATGACAGTTTTTCTCCTTTTTTTAAAATTCCCTGGTCTTTCTTGTTATCCTGACTCACTATACTGTAACTGGGGGGAGCAACGGTAGAGTGGTGTTTTTCTTGCTCTGATTCACACAAAGCAAATCTGTGTGATCCACACAAAGTAAATTGCCAAGAAAAAAAATTATTCTTTTAGAAGAGGTTTGAACCTTAACTTTCCTCTTTTTTCCATCTCTTTTACTATAGCCTTAAAAAGTTCAGTTGAAATTCAGAACACGGCAGCTAATGAGTGAATTGCAGTGGAATGGCTGCTGGAAATTGTCCAGGGGAAACGTAACCAAGAGGTAAGTAGAGAATGCTAACAATTTGAAGTTATGCACTGTATCAAATTGGTTTTATTTTGTTTTACTTTGAGAAAAAAACAAAGTTCTCAGGCTTAGATCTTTGCTACTGAATCCAGGCTTAGAATCAATAAATGTGGGATGATTGTGGCATGATTCTGGAAGTATTTTATGAGGAATGCGTGGAATCTACTCCAGCATCTCCTCAGCTTAGAGATGACATTGATCTCTAGCCATTGTGCCTGAGAACATGGAACAAAGAAAGTGTTTGTTGCTGCTAATCAAACAGATTTATTTTTGGTTTTCATGCTATAATTTAAGTGATTCAGTGGGGAGTTGCTCTTCTGTCAGATTCTGAGGGATTAAATGGTCTTGGGACATGACCTCTCTTTGTGAGGCAGAACATCAATTCAGGATTCAGTTTTTGAGATTTTTCTTCATTATAATATGGAAGAAGAATGCCTCTGAGATATTCCAACTGAAAACAAACTTGTAACAGGATATCAGAGCTAGAACCACTCTTCTGCAGTAAATCTGAACCTTGAAACTCATTTCCATCTTCAGTGATTTTGCAACTAAAAAGTTTAGTGCTTTTAAATTACAACAATCAAGTGGGCAGGGCATTAAGGTGGGCCTATAAAAAAATTCACACTGGTCTTCCAGCCATCACATAAAAGCAACATAGAGCACTTTAGCAAGGACAAGACCTTATCATCACTCTTCAGGCATCCTTTGTCCTGGTTAGCTGACAAACTTTTTGCAAAAGGCTTTTGTCAAGTACATCAGATATACACAAGCTGTGTATATCTGTGTATATCTGTGTGTAATCCCAGGCTTGTCTGTAGTATATCGGGGAAAGTTATGAACATAAAAATCTGAAACAATGAGCCAATCATGTAATTGTTTTAATTAAGTCAAGATATCTGCGTTTGAGATTTTATTTATTTATTTACTTATTTATAGCTGTATGAGAAAAGCATTTTTTTTATTTGACAGTCTGGAGATAAATATACCCTTGCAATATTTGTAGCACAGATGCTGAATTGCCATGCTAACGCAGAAAAGTAAAAGAGAAAAAAAAAATCTATTTTCACTTTCCAAGTTGAATGAAATGTGAAAAACAAACAAACAGCACAGATGGTGGAACAGTTTAAATTTTTAATTCTCTCCCAGTGTTTATCATTTCCAATATTTAAAACAGCATGATAGCAACATATATTAAAATATGCTATTTTATTTAAATAAAAACTTATTAAGCAGATGAGCAATTCACTATTTTCAGCAAAGCCAAATCTAAAAAGAATATTTTTGGAATATAATCAGTTTAAATGTTGCTGCATAAATATTAAACAATATGTTTCAAATGCTGAATCTGGCAGAATCTTATTGCCGTCTACTGTGGATAGCATATCTGAAAACTTACAGTTCCGTATGTTCATTTCTTTTTCTTTATTAATTTGCCAAGTAAGTGTAGACAAGCAGAACTAGAATTCTCAGTAAGTCTCTTCATTGTTTTTCAGTATTCTCACAAATGGAACACAAATTTTGGAGAGAATCCCAAATGGCAGGTGCTGACACTAAGTAGAGACAGGAACAGCCTTCTTGTTAACATATTATCTACTCCTCACCTACCACTGCTCTGTTACAAAACTCATTGACAATGAAAGCTAAATGAAGTAACTGAAAACTAATTCAGTACTGTTACAAATATTTCAGATAGCTTTCTGCAGCTTGGGAGCAAACAAGCAAAGAAATCTTCTCTATGCCTAGCCCTGTTGGATAATATCCAAGCTGCTATATTTTCTTTCCAGAGCAAATTTAAAGCATTCTTTGCAAAAGGTGGTGTCCTGGAGTGCTGAACTGGGGAAACAGAAAGACAGATGGAGGAAATCAAATGAATCAGGTACTGCTGCTTGCAAAAGGAATTGAATGAGGTGGACAAATAGTTGATATGACCTTAGTAGAACTAATTTGCTGTGTAACAGATCCATTAATAAATTTTGTAATGTTGGGGTGTTCTATATGTTAAAATTTACCTAAATAGTCTCATCCCATCATAATCTCTAATTTAGTTCTTTCCAAAGGTTAGAAGGAATATATTTGTTTATGCAGTGTTGCAAGTAGTTTAGGTAATGATATTTATTTACACATAAACCTTTTCACTGTTCTTCCCTTCCTCCTGTCAAATCCCAGGGTGTGCCCATTGTTCTCACAGTCTGAAGAGCCAAAGAGCTTTTCATGCATAATATCAAAGACAGCTATAAGGCAGTGACTCTGAAGGATATCTTTTTATTTAGAGGTCCCCACGAATGTTCATTCTGATATGTCACTGATTGTGCTGTCAGTTCACAGAACTTTCTTTTTTATTTTCTCCTTTAACCTGAGGATTAAATTTCAGTATTAGTCTGAGGGAGCAAAGGTCTCAGTGTTCATACCCTTTTTGGAAACTGTAACTCTGTGGTGGATACCTTGTGAGTTTTGCTGGGTAAATATGAAACTGCAGTGTTAGCTTGCTTCGAGGCAACTGAAATAGGGAGGAGAGGGTGCCTGTACCCCCTCAGTGGGTAGGCACATCTTGCACTGCCAAGATTTTCCAAAATGGTTAGCGGCTGAAGGTGTTTTGGCTGGTGGGTGCCACAGCTGAGATAGCTTATAGTGAGCCTGATTTTTGGAAAATAGCCTTTGAAACTAGGCTTTTAACAACAAGGCTCTAACACTCTCAGATTTCTGGCAGTGTGCTTGCTGCCTTGTATTCCTCCTTGATTTTTGTAGCCCTCACTGTGGACCATCTCTGATGACTATCACAAAGGCCGTCTACGTTGAATGTTAATTTAAGTGGTACTCGGGATAGATTCACATCCTTTACATAGCAGCCACAAGAGGGGGATGTGGAACACTCACAGGATATTAGGGTTTAGTCCTCTCACAGTTGTCAGTTTTATCGGTACTTTCTCTGATTTTTACCATCCATCCACTTTTACCACCTGGCTTATTTTTCTGGAGATCACGGCTTGCAACAGCTTATTTTAGTTAGGAGAAACCTTTAGCAGGGGTTCAGATGGAAATATTCTGTCACCTAAATTTGACCCCCTTTTGCTCTTTAATAGAACAGTTACAGCTGTTTGACACTTTCAGAGAACTGTGCAGCTATCTCAGCACAGAAAAAGGGGTTAATGGAACAACATGTGTTTTATTCCAATAAACAAATTCTAATTGATACATAGATTGTAATCACAGGAAACCTTTTTTATTTTACAGCAGCTGTTCTGTAATGGGCTATTTTAGGGGCAGAGTAGTACATACTGTAGAAAATTTGTACATGAGGGCAAAAGGAATAGACAATTGCTTTTGGGGACTGTGTAGATTAGTACATCATTGCATACTAACAAAGTGCTAATTGCTCCTTTTGACCACGGGCCCAGTTTACAGAGCTTTAGCACAAATGTGTCCTGTACACTAAATTATAAAACTAACACTGCATTATTTCTCTCTACAGCTTGCAAATTCTTGCAAATGACTCAGGTTGCAAATCCTGCATTTATTTTGTGGCAGAAACAGTAAAAGCAAACACTATATACATATTTGTATAATTTTAGGATTGTTTTAATACTGTGTATAATTTCACAAGTAATTTATGTCTACTCAGTATGTTAGCCGAAAACAAATAAGTGTAAACTACTTTGAACAGGTTGTTGATATGGATTTTATAGAACTTTTAAAATAGCAGCTGTTTAGAATAATTGTCAAGTATTTAATGATCATTTAATAACTGGGGAAAAGAAAACCATGCAGAACAATCTCTCTTCTTTATCTTCATTAGAATCACACTCAGATGGCTGATGTTTTAGTTCAGAAAAACAGTATTTTTTCAGTATTCTCTGCAACTTTTGTAGAAGTCCAGAATTATTTGCTTCCAGTCTTTCCACCCCTCAAACAGAATAGAAAGAAGCATTGCAACAAGGCACATGCAGAGTCAATAGGAGACCTCACTTGCTTGGAAAGGCATAAATCTACAGGTGTCACTCCCATTCTGCTGCACATCATTTAAGCCTTTTATGTACCAGCTCTTGATTTTGTTTTTTGGCTAGCAGGGAAATTTGAAGATTGGGCTTCTTTCATGTATCTCTTTTGGTTCCTCTTGTCTTCTCATACAAGAATTCTTATAGGTCTGACAGTCTCTTTGTATAAGCAGCCTGGCACTAAGTGAATTTAACATCCACTGTAATTTAATTCCAGCTTTGCAGATTCTTCATTTTGGATCTTAAGAACTGAGTACTAGAGACTGAACCTGAGACTTCAGTCATGTGCTGTAGTATGTGAGATTGGAGCATGTATCAAAGTATTTTACTTAGGAAAAGGTATTTGGTAAGGGAAAAGAAAAGATGCTGTAGGGAATAATAGAGTTTTGTGAAAAGAACAGACTAAAGTATTGCCTAGGTTTTCCTTTCACACATTGCTAAAACAATGTGAATACTGAATAACATGAATTCTACTCTCTAGTCTATTTTTTTAATAAACAAGATGATTTAAAAAAAAAGACTAACTGAAAAGGACAGGTATGTGTCACCATAAGGGCACTCTGTGTCACAAAGCAAGTATGCCTTAGTTCCAGCCAAAACAACCACCCACTCAGGGTACTGAAGGGTAGGCATGCTGTTATGACCCAGATTCAAATGGTGAAAGTAGGAGTGAGAAAATGAAAGTGTTAATAATATTTCAAGCACAGAACTAATGAGACAAGAATTTCTGGGATTCCCCTTACATTCCTATTCTCTCTCAAAAGGAAACTGTGGAATTCCCTCAAAAAAATAAGAAAAAAATAAAAAAGTCTCTTTGGCTTATCACCAAATGTTGAATATTTTGACTGAGTAATATGTGGCAGAACTGTGCACCTGTCCTGACTGGAAATATATGTGTGAATACTGAAGAGGAATAGATGAATTGAGAAGCATAAAATATTGGAGGACTTGAAACTTTGACTAGTGCTGAAACATTTTTTGTAAATGGGAAAAGATTTGTCATTTAACATACTGACATACTTCTTTGTTTTGCTGCAGCTGACATAAGTTTGAAAGACAATAAATCTGTTGCAGACATCAACACAAAACCAGCAGCCTACCCCACCAAATAACTTGCACAATGGCATTTTGGAAGGGATGGAACATATGTTTACCATATTGCTGCAAAAACTTCTTTTTCTTACTCCTTGTTGTGCCTAATTCAGTTCATTCTTATTAGAACAAGCATTTTTATGTTGCTGAATTTATGTTGCATATTTTATGTTTTATGGAAATATTAGGAAGCTGTCCAACTCAGATAGGCTTGGTATGATATTAGCACTGAATGTGATTACAGAAGAGTTAACATGAGCAAATTCAATTGTTTTACAGTACTTGCTTTTTTAGATTTAGTTAAGTTTAATAATTGAGAAATCAAAGCTTCATCAGACTCTATCAGCTCCTATGTTGAACAACATTCATAGATACAAGTTACTTGATTTATTGCAAGTGTATTGTAGGGTAGATTCTCTATAATGGAAATAAGGATTGCAGCATCAAGCTTTCTGAAAATTTCTGCTCCTATGGAAGTCCTGTATTCAACCTATTTTCACATAGTAAGTGTAGGACAGTATCCGATAGTCCTCCTTCCTTTAACTTGTTCAAACATAAGTGGGTTATAGGGCTGCCACTCCTTTTTTTCTGTTAATATTTTCTTCCTTTGATGTAGGCAGCTTTTGGGTTGGAAAGAATGAGAATCATTAAGTCATAGAATTAGTTAGGTTGGAAAAGATCATGAAGTTCAACTGCCAACCCAGCACTGCCAAGTCCACCATTAAACCACATCCCCAAGTGCCACATCTGCACATCTTTTAAATACCCCCAGGGATGACAACTCCACCATTTCCTGGGCAGCCTGTTTCAGTGCTTGGGAAACCTTTCAGTAGAGAAATTTTTCCTAATGTCCAATCTAAACTCCCCTGTCACAACTTGAGGACATTTCCTCTTGTTCTATCACTTGCCACCTGGGAGAAGACACTGACCCCCACCCAGCTACACCCTCCTTTCAGGCAGCTGTAGAGAGCAATAAGGCCCTGAGCCTCCTTTCCTCTGGCCTGACCACCCCCAGCTCCCTCAGCTACTCCTCACAGGACTTGTCCTTCAGAACCAGCTTTGTTACCCTTCTCTGGATGCACTCCAGCCCCTCAATATCTTTCTTGTAGTGAGGGGCCCAAAATTGAACACAGGATTTGAGGTGTGGCCTTACCACTAGTACAGGAGGACTAGTGGTAAGGCCACACTCATTGCCATGGTCCTGCTGGCCACACTCCTTCTGATACAAGCCAGGATGTCATTGGCCTTCTTGGCCACCTGGACACACACTGGCTCATGTTCAGCTGGATGTCAAGCAGCATCTCCAGATCCTTTCCCATCAGGCAGGTTTCCAGCTGCTCTTTCCTAAGCCTGCAGTGTTCAGTGGGGTTGTTGTCACCCAGGTGCAGGACCCAGCACTTCACCTTGTTGAACCTCACACAACTGGCCTTTTCCCATCATTCCAGCCTGCCCAGATCCCTCTCTAGAGCTTCCTTTCCCTCCAGCAGATCAGCACTTCTGCCCCACTTAGTGTCATCTGCAAACTGACTGAGGGTGCACTCAATCCCCTCATCCAGATAATTGATTAAGATACTAAACAAGACTGGCCCCAACACTGATCCCTGGGGAACACCACTTATGACCTGCTGCCAACTGGATGCAACTCCATCCACCATCTTGGCCTGGCCATCCAGACAGTTTTCTTTCCCAGCAAAGCATGCACCTGTCCAAGCCACGAGCAGCCAGTTTCTCCAGGAGAATGCTGTGGTAAACAGTGTCAAAGGCATTTCTGAAGTCCAGGTAGACAACATCCTGGACAACAGCTTTTTACTCAGCCATTAGATGGGTCACCATGTCACAGAAAGAGATCAGGTTGGCTAAGCAGGACCTGCCTTTCATAAATGCATCCTGATTGGACCTGATCTCCTGGTTATCCTATACATATGATGGCCGTGTCATGAACCAATGACATTTCCTGTATTTCCCATCACCAAGGTCAGGCTGACAGGCCTGTAGTTCCCCATATCCCTCATCCAGAACATCTTGTAGATGGGCCTTGCATTTGTTAAGGCCCAGTCAATCAGGACCTCCCTGGTTAGCCAGAACTCCTGGGAAATGAGTGGCTTGATGAGCATTTCCATGAGCTCCCTTAGTTTCCTTGGGTGTATCCAATCTAGCCCCATAATTTGTATTTGTCTAAGTAGTGTAGCAGGTCACTAACCATTTCCCATTGGATTATGGGAGTTTCATTCTGCTCCCCATCCCCATCTTCCAGCTCAGAGTACCAAGGGAATAGCTGGTCTTTACTATTAAAAACTGAGACAAAGAAGACATTAAGTACATCAATCTTTTCCTCATCCTTTGTCACTACATTTCCCCCCACATCCAGTGAAGAATGGAGGTTCTCGTTAGTCCTCCTTTTCTTGCTGACATGTTTTTGGAAATATTTTTATGTCCCTTGTGGCAGTAGCTGGACCAAGTTCTAGTTAGGCTTTGGCCCTTCTGATTTTTTCCCTGCATAACATACTTGCAGTCCTCCTGAGTTGTCTGCTCCTTCTTCCAAAGGTCATAAGTTCTCCTTTTTTTCCCCTTATTACCAGCCCTTTGTTCAGCCAGGCCAGTCTTCTCCCCTGCTGGCTCATCTTTTGGCACAGGGGAACAGCCTCCTCCAGCACTTTGAGGATTTACTTCATGAAGAATGTCCAGCTTTCCTGGACTCCTTTGTCCTTCAGGACTGCCTCCTTAGGGGCTCTGTAAACCAGGCTCCTAAACAGGCCACAGTCTGCTCTCTGGAATTCCAAATTAGCAGTTTTGCTGACCCCTTCCTAACTTCTCAGAGAATTTAAACCCACCATTTTGTGATCTCTATGCTCAAGCCAGCCTTCAGCCATCATGTCACCTACAAGTCCTTCTCTGTTCACAAAACAAGAAAAGTCAGTATGTGGTTGGTTGTTTACAATATTTAGAATTACTTCAGTAAATACGACTTTTGTGAAAAAACAGATGATTTATTTACATTCTCAGTAGTGCTTGCAGAGACACTCCCTTAAGATAGAGCATAAATTAATTAGAAGTGGGGCTCAGGGGTGACTCGTTAGCCTGTTTTCCTCTGAAGCTTTTCGGTGTTTGCAGGAGAGGGTGATGGAAGGTTGAGGAGGAGGAGGAGGAGCAAATTATCTCCTTTTGTGATGCCTCTTGTGAAGGCTTTTTCTCCCACTGACTGAGCACAGATATTGAAAGTCTGTTCTATCTCCCAAAAGTCTGATGTCAACATCAGATGTCATCCACAGCAACAGCAGCAGCAGCCGCTGTGACAGCAAAAGGCAAACAGTGCAAGATGTAGCCAAAATGTTAAAGTCCCTGCTTCCCTCCTCAGGGCTAACAAGACACACAGAGACCTATATTCTGAACTTGGGACACAGCTGTTAAAAGCACTTTAGTTTTCCAACCTGTGTTTCTGGAAAACTTTGTGATTGCAAGTGGTTTGGACAAGTCTGGCTTTTGAAGCAAAGCAAAAACTGAATTCTATAAGTTTGAACGTGTAACAACTGAGTAAGAATGGCAGAATTTCACACCTCTTAGTTCAGATTTTCAAAAGAGGCAAAGTAGTGTTCCTGGTATTTTAACTCAGCTTTGTAAAAAATAAAATAAAATTAAAAAAAATACTATATGGATGGAATTAAATGAACCCTATAACACATCCCAGAAACCATTAAAAAATTGCAGCTGCATAGAAATTTTCATTTGAAGGGACAGTTTGAAAATGGTTCAGTTCATGTAAAGGCTATTTATTAGTCTCATCACACTTCCTGGTACAATGGAACTGTTAGTAATATATAGCAGTATTGGAAAACACTTTGAAATGACCCTTATCCAAGGACTGGAGTGAGTTGCCTTACAGTAGGTTGTCATGCTGTTTCTTTTTCTTCTTTTTTTTCAGCTGCCATCTGTGCTCCAGAATTTAGGTTTTCATTAAAGCAAAAATCAGCTGTAAAGGTTTCAGTCTCATTCACATTAAAACCCCTTGGAACAACTGAGAACTCGATCATATAATTACAAAGAAAAACTTAGTAATTCCATTCCCTTCTTTTCCAGTTTATATGTGACCCTCATCAGTTTAAAATCTATCAGTGCTGGAACTGTATAAACCAAATACCAAGCATTGTAATGAAGCTGTTTTGCCCTTCTGCAAGCTTGCAGTTGTATCTCTGAGAAATAGAAATGCCCCATTAATCTCATTGCAGTATCAGCCTGGAGATCTAATGCCATTAACTTGTCAACTTCATTAACCATTTCATTGTTTATTGAAGTGTATGGCATTAGGTGTATAGAGAATGGCACAGGTTGCTTTATGCAGTAAACATGAGTAACTGGAGAGATAAATTACCATCAGTCTGAATTGCTAATTAAGGAAAAATCTAAAATTTCCTGTAATAACTCTAAAAATGTGTTTATTTTAAATTGGTTTGGTTTGTGGGTGGGCTTTTAGGAACATTACTGCATTTTTCCTATCCTTGTGTTTGTATCATTTTGAATTGTTAAAAATTCAAGTGCAAAAAACTCCCAAAACCTTACTAGTAATAATATTACACTGATACCATTATTCAAAATGTTGGGGAAACTTGTTAGTGGGTCAGGTGTTGGTATTGTAATTCACATCAAAGAGGCCACCTGGCTGTGCTGGTATCAGTGTATCTCCAACTTGTTATTGGTGCTCAGAAAGAGATGCCATTGTGAATTGTTACAAGAACAACTGTATCTTGAAAAACAATCCCTGAATTTTCCTCTCAATGTTGGCATGTTTGGGGGGGATGGAGGCGGGGTTTAACCCATTTTAAGCTAAGTTGTTTGCATGCTGTTTGTTGATATTGGTTTCCCATTCAAAACCACAGTCTTCTTACTGTTCCAAAAAGATTTTTTAAATGGCATTGGCAAAACCAGGCTCAGTATAACTCCATGAAAATTAAAGTCTTTTTATTATTCCAAAAGTTTGCATTCTGAAATTGTTTATTCTTTTCTGGATAGCACTCAATTGGATCTCTCAGATATTTCCTTTCCGAGTTTCTGGGATTTGGGGAGGCAGGAGGGAAGGGGTCTATTCAAAATACTAACCAGGAATGACCTGATTTAAATTGTAAAAACTGACACTTACAAAGCTCAACTCATGTTTGCACAGCCCTTGGAAGCAGTATAATTGCTGAGTGAAACATAATTGTTAATTGTTTGGCTTCAGGCAAGATAAAAATAGCAGTGTGCTCACACTCTTCATTGGTAGGAGACACCAGGAATCACAAGATTTTTAAAATACTGTACTGTATAGGCCAGTTAACCAAAAAAAAAAAAAAAAGGTGTGGGGGAGAAATCCTGGGATTCTGAAACATGACTCTGCTAAAGCAGTGTTTTATGGAAAATTTGTGTGATAGTTTAAGGTAAAATGCTCATCAGTAAGCTTCATATTGGCTTGCAAATGGGCAATAGCAGTCCTGCTGGCATTAAAGATTGCAAGGGAGGTTGATGGGTAGGAAACCATTCAGAAGATTGTTTTTCCTTTACTAATACAACACAGAATGATGCAACCAACACTGGTAAAAGGAAAAAACAGCTTTGAGAGCAGAAGCATCAGTCAAAGAGGTGGTGCAGGTCATTCAGTTTCCAAGTAAATCCCTTAGAAACTGGTGAAATTGGTGAATAATATTTTACTGAAATGGTCTCTTTAGAGTTGTCAGTGGAACAAGGTGGGAAATTGTGGTGCCAGCCGCATGCTGCAGGTGCAGTTCTTCCTGAGGCTGTCTAACTTCTTGCCAAATGGAGACTAGAGAAGTAAAAGAGGCTTAAAGCTCCTGAATCTCCTTGCTAACCTGCGACAGATGTTCTGGGGTGAAATGCTGATTCAGTTAAGTCTGTGCCAAAGCTCCAGCTGCCTTCAATGGGAACTGGGTTTCATCCATATTTTTTGCCCTTAGTAAAGGAGACACCATGAGTGCACTTGGGCATCTCTGTGGGAATCACACTTAGTTGTAGCTGGGCAATATCTGATCAACATGGAGCTGTGCTGTTTACCTGGCATCAACACCCATCTTGTGTCAGCTCCATGTGTTGTCTTTCATTTTCCCTGCTCTGCAGCTGTAACAGAGCTCACCTGTCCTGAGAAAGTCAGAGTTTGCTCTCCCGTGGTCTCCTGTGTGGATTCTGATCCACAGAGATGGAAGGGGTTTGTGGATCATACTCACCACTGTGCCACAGAAAATTATTACAGGTTCTGTTTGCTGTGGACGTGGACAGACCTGGAGTTTTGCTACCATAGTTGCTCTGGTCTCCAAAGGGATTTTTAACTTTCAGCCCATGAGTATCTGCAGGGCAGGAAGAGATGATATGAAATGATACCCAGAAAAGATTTAGTTCCTCATCTACACACTCCAGTGCAAAATGAAATAGTGAAGAAAAGCAATTTTCATATAGCTGTTGTAATTGAGAGAGGATATCATTTCACACTATCAAATCCCTATGGAATTGTCAGGCCTTATATTAATTTGGTTTTTATCACACAGAACACTGTGCACCAGTATCAAATAAACAACCTGGTACTTTGAAAGGAATGGTACGTATGACTTATTTGTGGGTTTCATGTTGGAGATATTTTTTTTTTATATTGGAGGTAGTTTCATATGCAAAACTTCACCTGCATCAAATGACTCAGACCTAATACAGCAACCCCAGTGAGAAAGCTGCTTGGTAAATGATGACCTGCCAGAGACATATTGATTCAAAGCAGTTTGAGTACATCTTATGTGACTCATGATTTCAGTCACTGTCTCTCTGCTGAGTCTAGCATGTGTGCAATATAAAAGCATTATTTTGCAAAGCCTTTATAGATCTGAGAGATATTTAGCAGCACAAATTACAAATCTGGTGGAAATCTGGTGGAAATCTCTTAATCTAGTTACTTTTGTTATCATGTAGCTTGTCAAAGATTAACACAAATCCAACACAATGCATGTGTTCAGTTGCTAACATGTAATTTTTTATGGCTGGCCAATATTATACCTTTTGTGGAAGCTTCATGGGGATCTTTCTCTTGGGCACAGTAATTCTAGCTGCTCTCAATTGGTTTCTGTCACAGCCTTGCAGATTACTGCATTTGTCAAAGGAACAAAGGGAAAAGTAGCTAGAACACTGCGTTGCTGATGGGTTTACTGAAGAGGGATATTCAGGGGAGCTTTTGATATTTTTCCTCTCTTTTTCTAATGTACAGTGGGACTCAAAATATTTAACTGTTACTGTAGAGATAGTTATAGTCCAAAAAAACTCCCTCAAATTTAGTTGTCTTTTATATGCAAAAATGTATGTGGATGCTTAAATGTAGGTGGAGTCATAGATTAATCAGATCAAATAGCTATAGACCTTTAAATAGTGCTGAAGTCAAATATGGCCTATATGCCACCTACTAGCCAAGACAGATCAGTAGACATGAAACAAAAATGACTGATTGACCCATTGGATGCAATGTTAAAGGAATTAGAATTTAAGTGATGACTTAACAAGGAAACAAACAAAAATAAACTGAGCTTTAATTGTCCTGATACAGAAAGGCTGTGGAGAATTTTTTGAGAGAAAGATGATTAAGAGCTGCAAGAATAGACATTATTTGAAATTCCTTTGAGAAGTATAAAAAGCAGAGATAATCAAACTCATATCACAGATTTGGAACATACTATCAATTCCAGATGATATTTTGCATCATTTTCAGAGACAAGGGTTTCTAATGTAATGATTAGAAAATTCTATAGGTTCACTCTAGGTTTAGGTGGAAGAACTAATTCCCCAAGTCGATAAATGTATCAGCCAGATAAATACAGCAATGACAATGGGTATTTTAAATGCTAGGAAGAAAAAATGGCTATCTGTATGAAAGGCAAAATGTGTTAAAATAATTTAAAATAGTAGAACCATTCAAAAGTCTTATTTAAACCATGAAGTGTAAGTACTTTTCTATATAATCAAGTATATAGCTATAGAAGTAGACTCCAGTGGGTATGTCTGTTCAGTTATTACCTAAAACATGAAGTTTAAGTGAGTTATTGTGGAAGAAACAGAAGTCCTGCTTCTATGTTGACTCTTTTTACTTCATTCCTTCTGAATTCCCTTGGGATGTGATAGATATAATCTCAGCCACCAGGAAGCAATACCAGCAATAGCACAGTTCTAAGATGACTGAATTATAAGCCAAGAAAAAAAGAAATTCCAGCTGGCCAAATACAGAAAGTATAATTCTGTCAGGTTTTTAGTCTTTATGTCTCTGTTACAAATGAAAGTAGTATAAAGAAAGTCTGTTGTTTCTAGCTCCTGACTATACTAAAATATTGCTCCCATATGAAAATGTTGAAAAGCCTCTCTGCTATATTGGTGGTATTTTCATTTAATTTTGTTCATATTCCACGTGCAGATTCATAGTTCTGTGTTCCAGCTTTGATCACAAAGTATGCCCATCTAGCAGTTAGTTGTCCAGGCCATGTTGCCTTACCTGATTTACAAGAATGTTGCAGAAAATAGTGGCAGAACATAAGTGACATTTAATTATGGCACAGGTACTGCTTCTATCTTTGTCTGTGCTTGTGATAGATGGAAATTAGATTTGTCTGACCTGATTTAATCTTAACAAATGTATCATAGCTGTTGTTTTTCTCTTTATTGGAGCCTGGATTTGTATGTGATTATTAATTGTGCTGAATTAGGCTGGCCAGCTTCTAGGTATGATTGTGTGGTTGTGTTTCCAAAATGAACTTGGGCTGTCTTGTTTTCCTCCTTCAACATTATTTGCTTCTTTTTTTCTTGCATGGCATTGGTGTCTACACAGCCACATGCTAAGTAAAATTAAGGATTTGTTCCCGCAGAACTAATGTAGCTTTGAGGAGTGGAATAAAGAGGGAATGGGAGGAATTTTCAGTTTCAGACAAACTGGTTCCTTGACTTGGCTTACCACACTGCTGAAAATAGTAAAAATAACAGTGCTAACACTAGGGAGGTGGACAGATATGTGGGACAAAGTATTACTGTCCTGTCCGTTGACTGCATACACATATACTGGGTTAAAATGATTATCAGCTCTTCTTTCTGCCTGTACAAGCCAGCATGCTGGTTACTTATTTCCAGACTTTTGGCACCCCTTTTATCCTGAAGGTTGTAAAAAATAATTTCTAATGGGCTTAAATTACTTTATCCAGTTCCCTATGATCTCTAGGCCATAGTGAATTTCACCAGGTATATGTAATTTAGTAACCTCCAATTTATCAAAGTAACCTCTGGCTTGTTCTCTTCCTTCCCTAGCCCGAGTTCTTGCTTTACATCACTGCATCAGCCCTCTGGTCATTGCTAATCCTCTGAGGCTGCAGCTTCATGTTTGTTGGCTAAATAGTATTCCTGTCCCAGTTGCTCTGGCCTTTGTCATAGGACATCACCCTCTGAGTTGTCCTGGTGCAAGTGGCTGTGAGTCAGTTTTGTGCATGAAATCAGGGAGTTGATCCAAGTTGTAAAAGTCATGCTTTATTAATTGTTTTCTTTCAACCCAAATCCCCGAGGGGAGAACATGCCAATGAAAACAAGCCAGGGGTTGGGAATACCTTAAGCCACTGACCACTTTCTATTGTAAAACAAGACCCTGCAAAGACTTCAGCAAAACAGCTTTAGACTTACATGATTACAGCTGAGATTAAAATCTGGCCTTGCTGTATCCAACCATCTGTTTCCATCACAAGAAAAGAGACTCAGCAGGAATATTTGCAGTTTTGAGGACAGGATTCTGGTTTCATTCCTGTAGTTACATATCACAAATAACTCTATTGCTGGTGTTACAGTTATTTTCTTGTTTATTCCAGTGTATATTATTTGGGAACCTACTCTCCAGAAAATTAAAGAATGAAAGTGCTTTGGACAGACCTCAATTTTAGTTTCTCCAGGTTTACACCAATATAACTTCAGTGGACAGCTTTGGATTCGTACAAATCTACCTCAGAATACGGTGTTTTTTAAAGTCGTATGAAATGTATATAATTTTGTCTCAACAGCTTTGGAGGAGTGTACTTTACTGCTATCTTCATAGTCCTAATTAAATGTGACATTTTTTCACTCCTTGAATTTTGCTCATCTCTGAAGTGACCTGAATAGGTAATGTATTAAATCTATGAAGGAAAAAACACACAGATGCTGATACTTTTCTTTTCTTCAAATCCATGTAAAAACATATAAAATAGAATTGAAAATGCATACAGTGAGATTAATTTCAACCAAATTTATCAACCCTCGGAGATATCATCTTGCTGACCATTGTTTGTTAGCAGTTACAGAAAAAGTTTTATTCTCAAAAACATGGATAAGAATTTTGACTAAGTTTCTACATTTTCTGCTATTCCTTTTTATCTGCTCCTACTACTTATGTCTGGTGCACAGTGTCACCCACAGATTAATGTCACCACCAGTATGATGAAGTACACACTTCAGCTTCTTGATAAGAATTAAAATAGCTGGGGACCAGTGTTTATAACACATGATGGAGGAAAATGTTACTTATCTCTTGATTTAATAGCTAAAAGAATATAGCAAAAGATCAATGATAAAATTCCCTATTCCTTTTTATACATCTGTGGGCTCATGTTTACATTAAAGGTGATGTACAATTTGGAATGGCTTGGCAAAGTTTTGTCTTTTTGTCTGATTTGCATACCTCTTTGAACTTGCTAACTATCCTATATATAGGATATATTTATTCAGTATATGTTTGTTTTAATAGTGTCATCTTTTTCACCACGTCATTCCTCCTCACCTCATACCACAGTTCTGATTTTGCCTCCATTTTCATTTTGTATCTTCCTCCTGCTGTTGAGTAGATTTGCATATAAAATAATTCATAAATACATCAGAGAAAGAATATCAGTTTTTTGCCAGTCTCTGCTCTGGAAGCCAAATATTGGGAATATTTACAGATGTTCCTCTCTCTCTTTACATGTTCTCCTCCTTCATCATCAACCATTCTCACTACCTTCTTCTGACCACACAGGAACCATCTGTCTTCCTTGCAGGCTTAGCTTCAGTCTCTCTGCTTCTGCAACTTCAGCATCCTTCTCAAGGCCTGATTCTCTTTTCCTAAAATTTCCCAGAAGGCACCATCAGCAGAGCTGGCTTCTTCCTTCTTTATAGACCAAGGCAGATTCTACACTGAATCTCTGCATGCCTCTCAAAGAGTGATACTGCCTAGATCTCATTCTGAAGGAGAATGCTAATTTCACGTGGATGCACATATAACATGACAGAGTGCTGAAAGAAGATACCACTTATTAGACTGTTAATCCACAGACAATTTGTGTGGTTATTTTTTTTCTCTAATACATCCTAATACCTTCTAAAGCACTGCTGTTTTCAGGATCTTTTTTTTTTTTTCAGAATTTGTTGTGGGTCATGATTGTAATTGGTGCAGGTCATCACTGTAATCCAAAGAATGTAAAAACTATAAGTATTGTATTTGGTATTCATCAGAATGTATGATCTGTACAAATTTTTCCCATGTGCTATAGTTCTTTTTTTAATAGCTCCAGGGAAATTCCCAGTAGATGTGTGTGGGTTAATGGGAAGATTTTGGTATTTAGGTTATGAGTGTCTGAGTGGTTGTGTATAGAAATGTTGATACAGCATTCGGATCCTTAACCATGAGTCAACAGTGTCCTGCTTAAGGCTAGCTCCATACTGCATTAGTAAAACAGGGCAGCAGGCTGAGGGAAATGACTGTCCCCCACTACTTGGTACCTTCAAAATCCCTTGTGCCAGCTGGTTTCCATTCTGAGGCACTGGGTACAAGAAAAATATGGACATATTGGGGGTCTATACTTTGTTATAGTATTCATGTTATCCATGTATATGGGGAATCTTGCCAATGCGTACAAAAACCTGAAAGGAAGGTGCAGAGAAAACAGAGCCAGGCTCTTTCCAGTGGTACTCTGTGACAGCACAATTGGGGCAATGGATTCCCACAGAAACACAGGAAGGTTCCTTTGAACATAAAGAATAATTTTTTCACTGAGAGGGGGACTGAGCATTGACATTGGCATCTGCTTCTCAGAGAAGTCGTGGTGTCTCCATCCTTGAAGATATTAAAAAGTTATCTGGACACAGCCTTGGGCAACTAACTCTAGGTGGCTTTGCTTGAGCAGTGGACAAAGTGGCTTTTAGATGTCACTTCCTAACTCAGCCATGCTGTGATTCTATGACATGCAGGAGCAAATCTATTGAAGAGTCAGCAAGACGATTAGAGAAGCCTCTGTTGTAGAAGGCTGTTGAAAATAACATAGTGAGGAGGAAGGAACAGTGGAAATAGGACTCAGACCAATCATGGAATCTCCATCCTTGGTGACATTCAGAACATGATTCATCAAAGGCCGGAGCAACTTGGTCTAACTTCCAAGTCAGGTCTCAGTGTTGATCTTTTAGGCAACCTTTAGGTTGGCCCTTCAGAAACTTAAATTATTCTGATTCTGATTGATTTTGTGTAAAATTTAAGCAAGACTTCCAGCTCTTTGCAGGAAGGTCTTAATGAATGCAAAGATATTTAAAGCAAGACACAATATAAAACCCAAGCTGCTGGCAAAGATTAGTAGTATGAATATATTTTGAGATCTCTGCTATTATTATTAGTTTGCATGGCATTTGTGGAGCAAGAACCACAGCTGTTGAATGTACTACATTGGCATATATGATATGAACAATATCCATTGTTGTTTCACAGAGGAGTCCTCTGGAGATGTGACTACAGGAAGCTGAGCTATAGGATATGCTGTACAACACGCTGTTTTGGTTAAGTGTTAACACTTCAGACTTTAAAGACATGACATGAACACAATTTTCAGGAGAAGACTTGGACACTTCTGCAAAAAAAAGATTATGGTAGAGCCACCCCCTCCTGCCATTTCAGCTGCTCTTTTCTACTCTGGCTTATATCCACACTTTAATAATACATGTGGAGGCAGCAAGCTCCCCTGTAAAAGAATTAGCTTTGGTGGACAGAAATGTCTTTGCACTGCTTCTACTCATAAGCCTTGGCACTAAAAACTCAAGGCAGGATTGATTGAATCAATACTTTCTCATTAGCCTGTGTTAACTCTGGTAGCTAACTATCTACAAGCCAAGGAGGGGAAAAGTAGGTGCTGAGAAAGCAGTTAGTGAAAGTTTGCTCAGGATAAGATCTGGAGACAAGTAGTCATGTTGAATTTGCAACATCCAGTAAACTCAGGACACCTTGATTCTGCTGAATTGATACAAGGCTACTTGAACATGCTGGCACTAACAGTGGGCTGTATAACTTGGACCACGTCCTGGGAGACAGTGGCAGCTGGATGAAAAGAATACAGGATTGTATGCCCACCTCAGGAAACAGAAGGACTCTCTGAAGGACTCCCTGAATTACTACCTGGAAGCCATTGATGCTTCAGCATGGTCCTTAGCTTCCAAGTGTACAGTGGGATTGTTGTCCCTACTATTGCTCTGACTGGTAACTGTGAGTGAAAGCATGAGTAGTGAATGTGTAACATAAATAGCTACCTGCTGTCAATAGTAGCAACTTAATGATCAAAGAAATATTGTGCATCTCCCCCACTCAAACCCCTATCAGAGAAAAGGGAATTTACAACACTTCTACAACAAATTAGAAATATAATGAGACAGGGAAGGGTTCAATGCTGCTGGTTTCCTTGCTTTTTATTTACAGTTTAAAATAGGTGGTGCCTTAATTTCAGATGGGATGGAGTTAATTTTCTTCCTGGTAGCTGGTACAATGTTGTGGTTTTGATTTAGTATGAGAATAATGTTGATATCACACTGATGTTTTAGTTGTTGCTAAGTAATGTTTACCTTAATTCAAGGGCTTTTCAGTTTACCATCCTCTGTCAGCAATGATCTGCGCAACAAATAGGGAAGGACAATACCCAGGACAGCTGACCTGCACTGGACAAAGGGATATTCTATAATACCAGTATTCCATACCCAGTATATAAACTGTGAGGAAATGGCCAGGAGGTGCCAGTTTCTGCTTAGGGACAAGCTGGGGATTGATCAGTGGATGGTGAGCAATTGTAGTGTGCAGAAGTTATCTTGTGGTTTATTCCTCTTTTTTCCCCCTTTCTTCATTATTATTATTGTTGTAGTTGCTATTATATTTTACTTTATGTTCTTATTAAACTTTTCTTAACCTGTGGGTTTTTCCACTTCGGTGGGGCTTGTGAGTGAGCAGCTGCATAGCACTTAGTTGCCAGGTGGGTTTGAAACCACAACAGTGGAAACAGATCAAGCAGCAAAGTTTTGAAATAAAGTAATTCAACTGATAGCTTTAATGTCAATATGGACTATATACAATACTAATCATTTTTATTTGAGTAATTACTCATAGTAGTGTCCAGAGTAAATCAGATCTAAAGTGTATCATCCCAGCTTGAGCAGTAGCTAGTACTAGATATGTCACAGAAACTGCAGGAGGTCTGGCAGTATATTGCCAGAGAGTTGGGTGACTGTGTAGAAGGGTGTGCTTCCAAAAGCTGTAATTGCTGGCTGTTGAAATTATCTGTTGTGTAATATTTAACATTATAATTATAATTATATATAATTTTGCTTTGTGTGAAAGATTTTCCTATTGCTGCTCTGAAATTGCCACTAAATTTCCATTTCAGTGGATGCTCCCTTGTACTGAGAACGTGTTATTTGTTATTGTGATTCTTTTTGTGTGCTCCCACTTAATTGCCTTCTGTCTAAGGCAAACATAGGAGAGTCTGTCAGTGTCTTTTTACTATTTTTTTATCTCAGTTAATTCTTCTGTCACCTTTTTGATAGGGGTAATTAAAATTGTGCAGTGTTCCGGATGACAAGAGATTTCTTAGTTAACTAAATTGCAATACGTAGACATACATAATTTTATTTCTGTTCTATTGCCATTGTATTTTATGCATAGCCCACTAACTGCTTGATTTTTCCACTACTGTTTCTTCATGAATAATCGTCTTCTTTGATCTAGTACAGTGTTTGTTGAGTCTTTTTCTGAGGTACAGTCAGTTCAGAACCCAGTAAAGTGAGCAGTTCGAGTGATTTCCTTTAAAGTGTTCCAACGAGACTTGCCAGCATTTGGTTTCATCTGCCATCATGTTTTATATTCACTCTACTTGCTTAAGACATTCAAAGTTTTTCACAGTTTCTCTGGTCTGCATCTACTTGAATAGTTTTGGAATGTCAGCAGAACACTTTCCAGATAGTTGATAAACAACAGATGCCCTGGGATGGAACCTTGTGGCACAACCACAGATAACCTCACGCCACAGCAACCATCTTTCTTTTTCTTTCTTATTACTTCACCATTTTTGATCTGTGCAACTACTTTGTCTCCTCTGCCTTCTCCACTTTGCCCACTTAGCTTCTGTAGCTAAGGACCAAAGGACCAGAGAACTTCATAATTTATGTCAGTCCTCTCTTTTACCTGCTAAACTACTGACTCGTTTAAATAAATTTTACAAATTAGCTCCTTTGTAGAACTCACAATCTATAGATTTCATTTTGTATTAAGTATCTTAAAGGTACCAATGGAAATAATTTACCAGTTATTGAAAGGAAACTATTGGTCTGGAAGTGACTGGATAACTGCTCACTCTTTCTTGTAACTGCTTGTGCAACACTGACCGTCCCTCAAGTATGGCAGTCAATCCTGCTCTCCCACTCAGTAAAAATTGTGTGTATAAATGTCCTGTCTTTCAGTACTGAATGTTAGCATAAGCACATGGTACTATCACATTTCATGCAATGAACACAACTGACCACTGAGACACCGGGTTATGCTGGTGTGATTGCATGTGTTAGCACTCACCTTTTACTCTCTTGATTTGAATCTCACAGTTTACTCCCTTTCTTCCCATATTATCTTCATAACAACTTTATGCTTTTCTGAACTACCTGTACAAATGGTAACATGTCTTAAGTTACGACAGGCAGGAATTTACACACACCGATTTGCAGCTGGGTCCAATACATTCAGCCCTTTTCTTTCCCAAAATTCTTAATCCCGACAAATCTATCTGTGATTCGCTTCCTACTCTCTTCTCTTTCTGAAGGCCTGTTGCCAGCTTGTCTCTTGCAGCTTGTCAGTGTTTGCTTCTCTAGTGCAGATAACGTAATGTCCAGTCTCTCCTGAGTACGGGGACGGGGACTAATCTGTCTGTAAGGGAGCCTTATGTACTGTATACCAACCAGGCTGTATTGACTTCATTGCTTTTAGATTAGTCTATAGCACCAGATGGCCTTCTGTCTTTTTGGCACTCTCACAAAATGGCCAGTCTTACTCTGCTGCTCCTGGGATGGTGAGTATTTGCACGTGGGGGATGATGGCTGCATTCAGAAGTCTTCCCTCCTCTGCTAGATTGTTTTGGATTTAGAGCAGAGACTCCTGGATGCTCAGGTAGCATATCCTGACCCAGTCTGCCCCTTTTAGATAAAACAAATATGCTTCTTATTGCAGTGGAAAACTAACTTGACATCTGGAAACAAGCGCATCGAGCTTTCTTTTTTCTCTGGACACATACCTAGATATACTGGAGCTCAGAATGACCAAGGGAGTTGGAATGTGCAGTTAGCAAAACAAGGAGTAAAACTAGGAAGAATTTGTTGCAGACAGTTTGGGGTCATTTGTATGATTTGATCTGATGGTTAATTATGAGCAGAGACAAATCTGTTGTCGAGAAGTGATTCTAGAATAAGTAGATTCATCCTCCTGGAGAGCCTGTTGGAGAGGCCACTCCTATGACAGCTCCCACAGAACTCTAATTGCAACTTCTGTCTAGGAACATAGAAGTACAGCTCATGACATTGTCCCTATGGCTGTCCAGCTGCAGCAGCAGCTCTTTGCTTTGCAGCTGTTAGCAGTTACAGCAGCAGGTTACAGCAACTTTGGGCATCTCTGTTCCACAGAAGAAAGTGAACTTAGCTCTGAAGAGGATGCTGTAATTATATGTGGCAATTATATGTGACAGTTATGGGCCATAATGGCGACGTGTTCTACCTATGATTCTCTAATCACAATTGCATGTTCTTTTGCAAATGTTGAACATTCCTCCCTACCCACCAAACTCTAGCAAACTGAACTCTAGCAAAGAAGATAAATGGGCTAAAAAGGCGGAGATATTAAATTTATGACAAGGAATTTGTAAAAATGTAGAAATCAGAGTGCAAACTTCAGTTTTCCCAGGAGGCAAGATCCTGAACTCTTGCACCTTGCCTCTTCAATGACCCTTACCTCAGCAGTCCTCCTTTTTCCAAAATGACCTCACACTCGTTGTCTGGTCACCTTCTTTAGAATCAAAGTGAGAAAATGAGATGGCATTAGCTCTATTAACACATTTGGCCAAGTGAAACAGAGAGATGAGGAGTCAAGGCCTTGTCATCTTCTGAGCTGAGCTGACGCAACAGGCTCTGCTGGGGTGCTCAGGTCTGGAGCAGGTACCTGGCTAGGAACAGTTAAAACTTTGTTTCCCTGTTTTCATGCTAATATGTATCATTTTTTGGCTTCTACAGTATATGACAAGACAAATTATTTGCAGTGAGCTCCTCCTGTACAAGTGGTCAACACACATTTCATTACAGAGCCAACAACTAGCATATCAAAAGTGAAGACCTGGTACTTCATTAATTCACTTTCCTTCAAGGTGTTTTTTTTTCCTGGCTGTTCTTTTGTCAATGTTTAGTCAAATAAATCTCTTTGCTGATTTTATGGAGAGATAACTAACAAGGGATTCTTGGTCTTAGTGCTCAGTATATTAGCAGATAGCTCATCTTTGGTTCCAAGGTTACAGTGTTAGTGGATGACTGTCCTTGTGAGTTTCCCCTCTCCATTTCTGAATGATCTTGAGGAGTTTATACCAGAAAATCAACTAAACCTAACTTGTGGATTTCCTTCTTTACGCTTTCTAGGGAAAAGTCATAAAAATAAATTTGTAGTTTTAGAAACATTTTCATATCACACAAGAGGCAATAGTCGATTTCTCAGTTGAGTTGTCTGAGATAATTCAAATGCTTTTAGAAGGAAAACAATCCAGAAGACTGTCTAGCTGAATTCATCCATCATCATGCATGAGAATTTCAAAGTGCCCATGGGGTACACAACACCCAAGCAGGGGGAAGTAACTGTTTCAATCACTCTTAGGGCTTTCTTAAAAACTGCAGTCTACACACAGTCAATGTCATCAGAACATTTTTTCCTTGAGGGAAAGAGCTTAGCAGAGACTGATGTTCTAATGTTCTGAAAAGTTCACTGAGTTATTTTCCCTCTGTAGGGGCAAAGGTGCTGAAATGACTTTAATTTTACGTCTGTGTTTTCAAGTTCATTTGAACATAAATATTGCTTTTCTTTTCTTTTCTTTTCTTTTCTTTTCTTTTCTTTTCTTTTCTTTTCTTTTCTTTTCTTTTCTTTTCTTTTCTTTTCTTTTCTTTTCTTTTCTTTTCTTTTCTTTTCTTTTCTTTTCTTTTCTTTTCTTTTCTTGTGGTATATGTAACTTTTCTACAACCTGGAAATTCTTCTCTTTCTAATGTGCAAATGCAGCTGTTTGCAACTCATTATAACATGGCTTCAGTTTAGGTAGTGTTCCTGAAGAGCATACAAAAATAATTTGGAGCACTCTTCTGACTATGTGATCTTCAAAAATGACCAAAACCCTCTCAAGCTATGAAGGGAGAGCAGCTCATCCACAAATGAAACTCCAGGCTCCACAGGAAGGTAACCCTAATTCTCTTGATTATATGTTTGAGTGTGCTCTAAACCAAGTCTCTTCCTTCAACTGTCTGTAGAAATAAAAGCTACAGCAATCTCAAAACCAAAAATCAAACAAACTTATCAAAAATACCCATCTTTTGCAAAGATTATTAGCACAATTCAGCATATGCTTAACCCGAGTGTGGAAGGTAACTTCCCCCCTTGTAAGCAAGTGAGGATGTTGGTGCTTATGAGACATTTTGGTAGGGAGAGATAAGGGTTGGTACTGAGAGTCAGGGATGTCATGTGAAACTGATGTCCTACACTATTACTGTGAAAGTTTACTCTCAGCAAGCTACACGAGAAATTCAGCAAAGACTCCTAAAGAGTTTACACTAAAAATCAGTGGAATAAATAAATGGTTAATTTTTCTGTCTATCTGGTTCTTCCCAGTGAAGGCTGTTCCTCTTGACTGACTGAGAGAAAAAGGGGACACGTTACCACAGCCTCCAAATCCCTGTTGTTTAGCTAAAGTACAGCACTGGGTTGAGATGACAATGTTGGCATGTTGTAAGATTATGGGAGCTGTGTGCAGTGGAAGGCTGGATGTTAGCTGGGTGAGTGAGTAGGCTCTGAGCACTAAAACATTGGTGTATGATAGTAGAACACAACACTGAAGGGATATCATATCACATGGGCTTCTCTAGACCTGAAAGGCAATGTAGGTTAGATAAAGTCAAACAGACAATGTTCTTTTGCTTGTTGTAGCCTCAGAGGGAAGATGCTGGTTGAAGAGATTTTTCTGATATACTCACAAGCTGAGTTATTGATTAATGCTAGGAATACACCTCTTCAGATTAAGCACAGGGGTTTTTGCCTAGTAGTAAGGAAAAATTCAATAAAAAGACATTTTTCTCAAATCTATCTAAACAGATTTTTTTTTAAGTATATTAATAGTGTTCCTATGCCAAAATTTCCCTTGTTTTTTGAGCATTCTGGCCAGCCAAGGATCACCATCAATAAGACAACCATCCCTATTTAGATCGACTGGCAAACATAGAACCCATCTGTGTGTTGTTTAACAGGTGCCATTTTAGATCCATGGGGAGCAAAGCAAGCTTTGTACAGATGGACAGTTATTCATTGGACCCATGCTAGCAGTATTATATTTATTCAGCCACTGCCTGCCTACAAGCTCAATATTTGAAAGAGCCAGTGAAAAATGTTTCTGGTGGAATATTTTCCTGAGAGGGAAATAGGAGAGGAAGTAAAAGAAATTCCATTAAAAATTGTTGGCTTACACTCACCAACAGTCTCATTTTGATCAAGAGATGCAAGTTCTGGCAAGTGTTCTGGGAATCACTTGCTGCAACCCAAAGGCTTTAATTATTAATAGAAATACTATTAAACAGTTTACTTTTTGTGGAAAGGAAGTGAGTTCCTTTGACTGACAGCAGTTGTATAAATTGAAATGGAAACTGGCAACTCACATCCACTATGCCAGGTAATGAAGGATCCTTTTCTCCACTTATGTAATCCTTTCCTTTTGTGTTTTTTTTAATTTTACAGATGACCTTAAGAATGGGGAGAAAGGTATATTAATATTTTCATTTATATGAATAATGAAAAAATTAGGAAAGAAGATTTCAAAACACATTTTGCTAAGTCTAGTGAAAAACAGATGGTTGGGCTGACTTGTACTGAAGAGGAATATCTTTTGCTGTGAAAAAGACTGCAGAGATTCTGTGGGTTACTGTAAGTCTTCTGTGCATGTAGTAAAGTGATCCTCTTGACTGCGGCCTCACTGAAATGCCTAAGGGACTAATGTAGTTTTCAATAACAGCCTGCTACTTGTTCTGTAGTCTATGCAGGAGCATGGGCATACAGACATTTTATGCTGCTTAAGCTTAGTAAAGGCATCTCCATACAAATGACAGTAAGTCTCCAGCATGGCAAGGCAAGCAGTAAGCTCCTGGAGTGAGCCAGCTGAAGCTGTTCTTAGCACTGCCTGCAGTTAGGTGAATAGTGATTCAACCAATAAGAAACAATCATTGTGGTTTGGATGTTAAACATAGCACCCTCATGTTGAAGAGGGGATAGACTCACAAAACCCAATATTATTTGTTGCAAGACTTGCAGACCTGCCAATTCTCAAGCATTGTGTACAGCTTTGTGACTGTAGCCACCTTTTCTCTCAACACAGTTTCTAACTCAGGTGAAAAAAGTGAGTGCAGTATTAAGCATTACATATTTGATGTTAAAAACTGGCTTATGAGACCTTGGTGACAGGGGACATAAGATTTTTATGTTATCTATTATTGCTTCAGGTTGATTAAATTTTAAGATATTATTAAAAAAAAACATGATGACAGCAATTAAACTTGAACATAAAGCCAATTGCACTGGACAAAATTACCATTTCTGTTACTACTATTAAAGTATAAATACTACCAAAAAAAAAGTTTTAAGTACTGAGATAAGATGAAAGGAGCAACTTTTGCTAATTTTATATTATTTCTCTAGAATCAAAGAATGATTGAGTTGGAAGAAGCCTTTAAAGATCATCTAATCCAACTCCCTGCCGTGGGCAAGGGACATTTTTCACTAGATCAAATGCTTTAAAGCCCAGTTCAGCCTGACCTTGAATACTTGCAAGCATGGAGCATCCATAGTTTCTATCATCAACCTGCTCCAACATCTTGCCACCCTCATTGTAAAATATTTATTCCTTATGGCCAATCTAAACCTAGCTTCTTTAAACTATTGCCCTTTGACCTAGCGCTACATGCCTTGGTAAAAAATTCCTGTCCATCTTTCTTACAAGCCCCCCTTTATATATTGAAAGACCACGATAAGGTCTCTCCAGAGCCACCTCTTCTCCAGCTGGAACAAACTCAGCTCTGTGAGCCTTTCCTCACAGCCCTCTGGCCATTTCCATGGCCGTGCTCTGGGACTCTCTCCAACAGGTCAGTGACATTCCTGTGCTGGGGACCCCAGAGCTGGATGCAAGTGAGATCTCATGAGAGCAGAGCAGAGAGGGAAAATCACCTCTCTAGACTTCTTGGCCACCTTTGGATGCAGCTCAGGATACAATTGGTTTTCTAGGCTGTAGGTGCACATTATCATCTCATGTCCAGTTTCTCAGAATTTTTTGTTGTGCAAATATAGCATTCTGGTGATTTGGAAAAGAAATATTCTGCATCTACATCAGGTTGTATATAGTTTATAGGACATGGTGTATACAGGTAAAGAAAGAGGAAGAAAACCCCACCCTGATAACAATCTCAAAACCCTACTTTCTGGTTGTTTCCAAGAAAAAAAAAAAGAAAAAAAAAAGAAAGAAAAGAGTAGAACATCGAACTACAGTAGAAAAGAAATGGCATAATATTCATTCCCAGAAGAAAGCACTCAGGATTAAGTTGTGAAAATGTCCAAGAAAACACAGTTCTCATTATACCATGAAGAGTTGCCTTTAATAGAGTCATCATCCAGCCCAGTCACTGGTGTGCATGGAGAGGGTAAACTCTTAGCATGGATGGGCAAATATTGCCTATGCTTTATTCCAGAGTTTTAAAGAAGAACTTGATCAGAATTACAGCTATTTGTATAGATGGGACTGTTAAGAAAAGAATGCAAATCACTTTTTCTTATAGGCCAGTGAGTCAGAACAAGAAGTGGAAAATCAGGGCCAACCAGAGGCATTCATGTGATGTTTTAGAAAAATAATTTCTGAAAGTATCTGTAAAAGTCTTGGTTGCTGCTGTCAAGTTTCTGAAATGACCCTACTGGACTTTTCTAAAATATATGCATTTATTGATCAGAGACAGAATACTGGACAGCACTTAAACAACATTGTAACTACAATAGTTCCGTTTCAATGATCTTGGTCATTGCTTTCACTTAAAGGCTTCTCTGTGGAATTCTGAACTGAATTCTGAATTGTAGGATCATACCTACAATGCAGATAAAAGATAAAAGATGAATAGATATGAGAATATATTTTCAGGTAGTTCTGTCTTCCTTAGAACGAGGAAGATTGTTGCTTCACATCAGCATCAGCACCATAGCTTGGCTCTGCTCTCACCTGCTTTTACTGGCTGCCTCTGCTGCTCACAGTTCTCTCCTGTTTCCTGGTGAACATCACCCACACAGTCCTATTTCTTTGTTGTTCATCAGTCAGACATATCCTTCTGTGCAAGTGTTGGGGGAGTCCTTTCTCCTGCTCCCCCTCCTGGAAGGTGTGAGAGAGCCCTGATACGCTGAATGCTCCTCTTAAACTTCCTTTTTCCAGGACCTACTCAGCTTCCTTTTCCTGTGGAGACCATATGAGGTTTTCCTCAATATGTTCCATTGTATTTTATATCTAAGTTCACTTCTTATTTTGTATTATGAGATCATTTGTTTTCTTTGAGTTTGCTAAGTGCAGCCAGTCTGTGCATGGCTCATTACGTTACTTCTAAACAGCCATAGCCAAACCACTGCCAGAAGCCCCTGTTGAAGAAGTGGTGTTTTTCTTGCTGGTTCTCTTGCTCAAGGAAAGTAATTGAGTTTGTATAATTCATATTTTAAATTCATCCAATAAAAAAGGAGATTCTTCAACCTTGTTTTTTTATCCCTCAAGTGTGAAAATTAGATTTATCAGTTATTAACTTGTTTATTTTTTTAAGGTATCTAGCTTTGTGTCACTGTTGATTTCACTATTTGCAAACTGGCTTTGTCATTTTATTGATAGCACTTGAGTGAAGAACTCTCTGATAATATATGCAAACTCACAGCTCTCAACAAGCTTTACAGCTCCGTTAATGAGGGGATTAACAAGAGCACTGCAATGTATTTAACCTGCGGCACTAGCTCTGTTTCAATAAGACTTCAACAGCCTATTAAATGGAGTGGGGGCTCAATTAACCCAGACAAAGGCCACTCTACAGAACATGGCAGGGAGGACCACAGTTAGCATCTGCCTAAGCAGCTTGTTCCGAGCTGGAAATAAAGAGGGTGACATGTTCTCGCCCCGAGCTATGATATAACTGAAATGGTGATTCTAGTTCATCTGCGCTGACTGAATAGGTGCCGGCATTGAAACCCACCACTATCTCGCCATATGACAGTTTGTAAAATCCGAGTGCACTCAACGGTCACCCAGAGCCTCCTGCCTGCGAGCACCGAGGTATTGTTCCCAGGGAGCTTTCCCCAGCACAAGGGTGCAGGCCTGGCGTGCTGTTACGTTTGGACGGTCAGGGGACATCACGTCAGTAGATCTTTCAGGGAATGTTTTAACAATCTCCTGCCAGAGAGGGATTCGGCACGGAGGTGTTACTGGTCTTTGTGTAATCTGATTATTTCATTGGAGGTTGAAATAAGAACGGGAAAATGACACATAAGCAGGGTGGGAGAGAAACAAAATTTTTCAGAAATGCACACCTACGTTTCCCAGTACTTGGTTGAATTTCAAGCATTTTTTTAAAAAAGATGTTACTCATGGTTAAACTTGTGTTGACAATGCTTTACTGGGTGAAGTTCTAATTCTTCCCTTGGTTTTGGGATGAGAAGTAAGTTCTTCCCTAGGAATAGCAAAAATACTATCTGCAGAAATTAGCTATTATTTTATTTGGTAATCTGGGTTTAGGTTTCTTAATATATATTGTTACAGAGTACAGGTCTTTATCAAGAAAGTCACTGATGGAAGAATGGCATAAGGTGGTGGTATGTGCCCTGGTGTAGGAATCTAGAGATCATGTTGCAATGATTTGCAAGATAATTGTAAATACGAGAAAACAGATTTTTTCCTATGTTAAAAAGTAGAAAATAACAAAGTTTTTTGCTAACAACCAATCAAAAAATACAAGAATAATAACATCTACTGCAAAATTTGTTAGATAGACAAAAAAGAATAGGGGATATGGATTCATACCTAGATTAATTGTAAACCTTTTCAGAAAACACAGCTCTGCTCAAAAGGGTGTGACAGTTTTATTTTCTGTTTTCCTTGAAGAATGCTATGTGTTCATTAGTAAAACATGTGCTCATGAGTTTATACCAAGCAGCAATCTTGGTATATTGCACATGCCATAATCTGGTGGCAAGGGCTAATAAATAAACTTGCATTGTTAGCAGGATAGATGGAGGAGCTAGATCTACCAAAATAATGTGGAAGAAGTGTATGGGCTCTGTCAAGTGCATAAGTGAGTGGTAAGTCCATGGCTTACCTGAAAATAAATATATATAAATAATTTCCAGGTTAAAGAATCCAAATTGCATCTGTTTCTTTATAGATATCAAGTATGTGGATTCATCTGCCTTGTTTTCAGGGATAAACATGCATAATGCTTTTTCTTAGGGCCATTTAGTCTAGTGCTCTGTCCATTTGTCTTTACATGACATTCAAGGTCAAAAAAACATAAGAATTCTTCCCTTCTATGCAAGTCACTTCCAGGTTTGTGTGAAGTCTTAGATCTCAAGACTTCCAAGGCAAAAAACATCTGCATTTCTAATGCAGAAAACAAACAAAAGACAATTTTTTTTGTATCCCCTCCAGAGATAATTAAGAGAGACAAAAGAGCAGAAACCCAATTACTTTTGCTTTGAGGTCAACTTTAAGTATTTCTGATTATCATAGTAAGGACACGTGCTGCTAATTTTATACTTTTATGTAGAGGCTAATTTTCTTTCCTTGGATCTGTATGTTATTATGGTTTGAGGATAAAATAGGTGAATTACCATAGCAATATATTGATTTCCAGCAGGGAAAAATAAAGGGAAGTTCTTAAATGAACACTGGTTTTCTGATGAGATGTATTTGCTTTACCTTTGTAAGTCTAACTTGAGGTTAATAGGGCATTATTGCCTCTAATCACATCTAACTAGACATGCCTCATTGGTAGAATACATGCATTATTAAAGTTCTAGAGGCAATGTTGTTTTTTAAAAGAGGAGGGGAAATTGGAACAAATTATGTTGTCAAATAACTAGGAACTGCATCAGGACTTCAGCAAACATGTTAGGTAGTTTCTCTAGACTTGGGTGTATTTTCTTAAAGTTTATTTTGATTCCTTGAGCCTTTGGCACAGAGAGGTTGATCTTGTGCTGGAAATGGCACAAGCATGTAGAAATCAGAGTACAGGATCAGCATAGAGGATGTGATGCTGGTGTTAGCAATGGCCTAATCCAACAGGGCAATTTTTGATTTGCTTTTACCTATCCAGTGTATTCTCCCAACAGTGACAACAGCAGATGCCATTTGGGAACAACATGCAACCCTAGCTACTCTCTGCAGTCCTTTTCTCTTGCGTTTTCCCACCCTCCACAACTGCTGGATAAGGAATGTTTGAGAATGCATCATGCCTGTTAATGTTAGTGTGTGCTTATGGATCTGTTGTCCATGTATTTATTCAGACCTCTTTTAATCTGATGATATCATCTATGACTGCCTGTGGCAGTGTATTCCAGAGGTTCATTCCTGTTGGTTAAAACCAAACTAACTACTTAAAAAATGATTTCTAGGTGGGTCACCTATTTGTTCTGTGACTCCTTTAAAATAGTTTGGAACTTGCTGCACAACCATTCACCTTGTCCATTGCCATCATAAGCTTCTAAACCTGTCCTCTCAGCCATCTGCTGTCCAGCTTGGAGTCCCATCCAGTTTAGTCTCTCACAAAGGAGGAGCTCTCTCTACTTTTTTATTTTATTTGTTGTTCTCCATACTTTCTTAGCTTTGCTCTGCCATTTTTTTAGGTATGGAACTGCAAATAGTACTTAAATAAGTTCTTGTTTATCATGTACGTCATTCTCTACTCATTCTTTTCTTTTAAATCATGGTCATTGAATGATAATAACAATTTAACCATAAGACAATAACACATTAGGCAAAATGATATATAATAGGAGAAAAAATTGCTTTGCACACATTGCTACTACTCCTCTTCCAAACAACTTTTTGGCATTAGGAAAAGCATACACAATACATAGGCAGCAGATAGATCTTTGCTCCCTGTCAGTCCTTACCAGATATGCTGGCTTTCAGCCAAGCCAAGTTAACTGGAATTCAATTAGCATCTTTGACACTTTTAAGCAGTTCTTTTTCTACTTTTATTGGCAACTGATTCCCTGTGAGTTTAATTCTACAAGAATGAAGACGTCTGTTAATTTTTCAACTTAATGAATGGCTTTCAAGAGAGGACAAAAATCAGTGTAGTATTGGAGGTTGAAGTGTGAACAGGAAATGAATGAGTTTGTATATTACAAATAACAATATTTCAGAATATAAATAATATACAAATAATATAAAATGTAAATCATAGGCATAGCCATTAGGAAATCCATCTAGTTCTCTGCTAGGGAAAAATATCAACAATGTATGTCTTAAATTCTTACTGAGTGTCAGAGAATGCATTGCAGTATGGACATTTGGATGAGGCAAAAAAACAGAAAGAGGATGAAAGCAAAATTATAAAGGGTAGTTGAAAGAAAGTACACAAAAAATCCCCATTATATCCATAAAGATATATCTCACAGGCAATTTATCCATACAATTAAGAATTCTGGTTTGTGGAATCAAACCCACATTCTCTTGTTTCTAGATCCTCAGGTGAAAATTGTTTCCTTCAAAGGATCACCAAACCTGGTGAGAGGTTATATTGTGCAGCTTTTGACTGTCAAAATAAACCAGGAGTTCAGGAAGAGACTGAGAAGCATCTGAGCAAAGAAAATGAACATCTTTCTGGGATACTTGGATAGCTGCCAGCTCACACATTAAGCTCTGTTTTCCAAACCAATTGTTCTGTTGTTTCAAGTGAGAATAATCTTCATCCTCTGCCTGGACTTCTTGTTTTTCACAAAATGAATTTACCAGCCTAAATGTGGGGGTTTTTTTCCCATAAGTTCCTGACATATCAGCATTTACCATGGTGTATGCACTGATATAATTTATATAAGCAGGAGAAGATGGTGCTAGGTAAGCATTACAGAGCTCCTGGAAGATACTCAGGAAATGTAGTTTGATAATGCTTTTTGCTTTTTTTTGTTGTTGTTTTTGTTTATTAAATGCTAGTTTGCAATAATCAAAACAGCTATTAATTATTAGCAAATATTTATAATGCTGGACTCTGTTTCAAGGCTAAATACTGTTAAATGCTGCTAAACCTATAATATAAATGACTGCCCAGAATTAAAGATATTAGCCAGTATGAAAGCTGTAATTATACCATTAATTGTTCATGTCCTGAAAAATATTTTCTAACAGATGCCAAACATGGGATTAGGTACATGCTAATAAAAGCCTCACTTATGGATGGTTTTCAAATGCTGTAAATTACTTTATGGTTATCAAAATGATACATATATGAGAAATGTGTGAATAAGCTTAAGTTTTTCAGCCAAATCAGAAATATGGAAATTGCTTTACTAGATTAGACCTGCAGTTAGAGTACAACATCCAGTGCCTGGCAGTGAATGACACTAAGATGTGTATTATCCTCTAATAATTAAGTTCTAATGAACCAGGTTTAGCATCCCTTCAGGAATTTTGTGGTTGGTTATGATATATATGGATTCTCTTGATATCTGTATAATGAAGTCCAATCCACTATTTCATCTTCTGGTGTTCTTGGTTTCTTGGCTTCTCATGAGAGTTCTACAGTCCAGGGAGAACTTGTGTGGAAAAAAAATCCTCAAATTTTTTAAGTATCTTCCAATGTAAATGAATGTTCAGCTTATCCTTGCAGAGTGGAACTCTCCTGTACTGTGCATTTTTTAAATAGACTTCCACTTTAATTCTCTCTTTTCCTGGTTTCTCCAGTAACAAGGACCTGAATGATGATCACTGACCTTTGCTTTTGTGCTTTTATTGGAGCTGAAAGAACTGAGATGGAAGAGGAGCAAGAAATATGTTTTTTCAGCCTCATCAAACTACTTATGATCTTTTTTTTATCCATTTTTTGTTCAGAAAGTTTTTTGAGTGTTTAGAAACATGCCAGTTCTGAATGTTTATGAGAAGTGAGATCTGTTGTACTCATGATCACAGAAATTATTTTCATTCTTTTAGCCAATTGAATATGAGAATGGTGCTAGCCTATTCAAGTTAGTACCTTAAAGAACTTGGGGGCATTGGACACACTAACAATAAAAATTAGTAACTCACAGCCAGCAATTATCTCAGGTAACCTGATGGAGTGGTGGTAAGTTAATCCACTTCCATTGATTTTAATGTTTTCTACACATGTGTAGACATGGAAATACCTGTGTTTCTTAAACCTGTAGGTGGTAATGGTCATTGTGTAAGTTTTGTACAAAACAATAGCCCCAATCTTTTGGTTCCCTCTTCTTTTGTGGGTGCCATGTCATGGCCCAAGTGTTACTTGCTGGAACAGGCTCTGACTCCTCTAGGCTAAGCCAAAATTCTCCACTGTTTTTGGGTTCACACATTACAACTTGGCATTAGGGAAAAGATGAGATAAGCAACTACAGGAGGGAAAGTGAGAGGAGAAAATATCTGTGATGGAACTGCTCATCTCAGATTGTTTGTGGAGGGCAATTTGCTCAGATTTGGTACATTTTACTTAGTTTTGGCTTAACTGGTTTGCACTGTTGCAATGTATATTGCTACATTATCTGGCTTTCTGTGTTGCCTGCACCGCTGGGGAGAAGTGGAATCTTATTTTTTCAAAAAGCTGTCCTGTGGATCGAATCTGTGCACAGGCTTTTAGGAGCAAAAGCTTAGCAATTGGATTTGAACTGAAAAAATACAGCTGCTATTTATTTCATTTTAGATAAATTTTCTTCACTCCTATAGAAAAAGTGAAGAAAATTTATAAGAGTTAAGAAGTTAAGAGTTAAGAAGTGAAGAAAATTTATAAGAGTTACCACAACTTGAGGTTGTGGTAACTTTTATAAATGTAGTTGTATATATAATGCTACCTCAAATTATTTATTTCTGGGGAAGATGGATTTGTCCATCCATCCTGGCCCCAGATACCCTACTTAGTCCACCTGGAGCTGCTCACTGCTAGTGTAATTTTAAGTGAGATGTCAGAAAGTTAGTTTGCAAGTTCTTGGATTTGCATAGTTGAAGGCAGGGGGAGTGGGTGATGTTGTTTGGTTGTTTGGTTTTTTTTGGAGGGGGGTGTTTGTGGCTTTGTTTGTTTGTTTTGGGGTTTTTTTGTAGGGGGAGTTATTTTGGTTTTGTTTTGTGTGTGTTTTTGTTTTACTTTGGTTTTTGCTTATCTATATATTCACTCTTCTTTACCAAGGAATATCTGTGGCTATAAAGATCTCAGCAAGGCAGGGGTATCAATGATGCTGGGAAAAAGATCAGTAGTGGCTTTAATAGAGTGTGGTTAAAGATCTGTGTGTGGAATGTTGTAATAGGCTTCAGCTCATGTTAATATAGGGGTGTTATTATTTTTTTCAAGACATTAAATTCATCCCTGTGGACAGCACTTTAGAACCTGAAACAATAAAGGAGGCTTGTACTGGGTACAGCCTCTACATCATGCCCAAGCTTTTAGCTGAACACAGATCTCTGAAGACAAAAAGCTGCTTTTCTCTGTCTGCCTTTTGCTATGCTCAGTCCTTTCAGTCAGTTGTAAACAGAGGAAGAAAGGACTTTTCTAGATATTAATTTAATCAAAAGTGTTAACTATAGCATTCTTTCTGCTAAAGGGAAATTGTAGTATTTATTTGACACAACAGGGAATGATAAAGGTAAAAATATAAAGTAAACAGAATTAGGTTTGGGTTTTTTTCTTTTGTGTTTGTGACAAGAGATGTGATTAGACCATCATGATCTTGAGAACACTGAAATACTGACCATAACACTAGTTTTCATGCCCTTTTAGCCTTTCTGGGTGGGGAAATGCAGATGTTATTTCTCTGTCATCAAGGGAAAAGAGACTGACACTTCATAATGTTAAGACAAGACTGTCAGATTCCACTGGAAATAACAAAGTTTGACAGTTCCTGGGTTAATACTGCAAGTACCAATCCTGTAAATTTCAATTAGCCCTGACAGGAGTAGGGCTTAACGTGATGTTTATGTGAAGTGGTATGTTGGTAGCTTTCCTTCACACTTATGAGGAAAAGGATCTCTCTCTCCTCCATTCTCTCTCCCTCTCCCTCCCTCCCTGCCCCCTCTCTCTCTGACACACACACACACACACACACACACACACACACAGAGTAGGGTTCAGCCTTCACTCATTTAATCCTAATTATTTCTTGGGATGTCATGAAGATACTTTAAGTGTCCCAGACTGTCTTTGTGAGGACAGACTTAGGAACCCAGCTATTCAGAGCATAGGTATTAAGAATGAGTACCTAAAACTTGCTACAACATATTCAAACTTTAGCATTTGAAATTTTCACAAACACTTCACTACCTGAGCTCTGTGGAGTCCTGGTAAAGGCAAGACACCAAACCTGATGCACACTTCCCTGCCTAAAGCTGGTTCTGGTTCTGGTGTAGTCCTATTGTTGTCTTCCCCTCTGGAAAATGCAGCTTTGACCGGGAGCAGCTTTGCCAGCTAGCAATAACCTTGTGGTATGTACCAGTGAAGAGGTACTTCTCTGATACAGTGTCATCACAGCTGTGCATCCACTTGCTTTAGATCATTGTTGATGTCCACCCCAACTTCTATCAGCAAAACACCTCTTTTTTCTGCATCTTGTGTCAGTTCCCTGAATGAAATAAGCTTTTACAGGCAAGAAGGAGTTTTTTAACTGTGTTTGTGCTAGCGCTCTGGCTGATGTTAGTGATGCTGCACGAAAATCACACCTCTAACCAGCTCTGTGCTACACACTGCTTTACCAGCAAAAGTTTCTAATGCCATCCTGCTGTCATGTAGTCCTCCATGTCAATTTGGTGCTAAATATAGGTGTTATGTGTGAAAATTTTGGCCTACCTGCTGTTCTTAAGAGAAGTCAACAATAAGCCTCGGTTGGGCAGAGGTTCCTCTAGCAAAGTGCAAACATGTTACCAACAAAAAGCCATCATATCTATGCTTGAGATGACCACAGGTATTATTTTTTTAAACAAGTAAATGTGACATATAAAAGTGCAGGACAAATAGCATGTGGATGGGCTTAGAAGGCACTGAGCAGTGAAGTTCTGTCAGTGGCTTCCTTGGTAGCTGTCAGGACAGACATTTTGTGCGGGTCTGACTTCCCTCTGCTCCCACTGAGACTAGCGGGAGTTGGTTTTCAGTACACTGGACAAAAGAAAAACAGCTCTAGGGCTGAGTTCTCTCTTAGCAATTAAAGATAACAAAAGTATGTGTTAAAGACACATGTTAAAGATATGTTTTTAATCATATATTTTTTAATCAAATATTTTTTAATCACTCTTCCATGTTTGTGCTTTAGCTTCTGTCTATGGAGTGGCATAATGTAACACATGGCAAAACAACTGTAGGTTCCTGACTTTGCTTTCACCATGTTAAAGATAGTAAGAGCCTGAAAAAGACACCAAATTTTTAAGTTCTATAATAACACTGAAGCTGATCTATTGGCACCCTTTCCACCCTGCACCACCTCTGGTTCTCTCCTGATCCCATACTGCTGAACTTGCTGACCAACAGGTCATTATGCAGCAAAAGTATGAACAGTTTAGTGCTGAATTTGCTCCAGAGCTGCTTCCGTGGAGTCTTCCACTCCATGTAAGGCTGGAAGAAGTGATAATGGCATTGAAATGTACCTTGGAATGTACCAGTAGGAGTAGAGCAACAGGAAAGCAGATCTCTCCTTTCAGCTGATGGCAAGTCATTAGAGCATCTCAGATATGAGGTTTGCCCATATTTTCAAAATTCTTGTATTTAATTCTGCTCAAATCTTATTTCAGCATGCAATCTTATCAGTCACAAACTCAGGAAGTTATGCTTAAAATTTTATGATAATACAATAAATCTAGGCTATGTTATGTTTTTCATAGGTGTTGGGCACCAAATGCAGCTGTCAGAGGAAAGATAGATATTTGAGTTGTTCAGCAAGTTGAATTTTTGTCTAGCTAAAAATCTTGCCATACTAGAATGATTTCTGTGTGGACCTAAGATAATCAGAAAGAGATAGTGTTAAGAAACAAATTCTGAAAACTCACAGATTAGAGTAAGTGGGAAATATAAAAATTTTGGATTTAAAATGAAGCTATCTCATGTTGAAAACAATGAATTGTAAGGCTAACATGGAGCATTTTCTCATTTTAATCTACTGAGTTGGAAAGGTGGAAAAATTAATGAAATCACTGCTTGCCTTTGAAAACTGTGAAAGAAATGCATTCTTCTAATGGGAAAAAAAATCAAATAACTTAAATATTGTTGTACACATTCATTGTGGCATTCTGTGTATGCTTTGATTTATCCTATAGTCTGTCTGTCTTGTATCCTTCCGTTCTTCCTCTTCCCACCTCCCTTGTTACTTGTTAGGTGATTTACTTAACACTTTGCAAGTGCCTCCTCTGTGCTATGCATATTCAATTTATCAGAGCTTCTTAGAACAGGTGTCCTCAGGAGAGGAAGTCATTTTCCTTCCTGACCACACTTTCTCTATACAAACATCAAACTGCAGTAATTGTCTCAAGAATTTAGAGTCAGACAGCAAAGGCAAAGGTCCTCTTTTTCCCTTGTCTAGCAAGTGTGCTGATTCACTCAGAGAGCTAGTTCCTTTTCAGAAGTAAGAAAATTAAAGTTCCTCACTGGAAATAAGGAAAGAGGTTGTTTTTCCTTGCTTTTTGATTGGGGACTCCTACTGTCCTGGAAGTCTTTCAGTTGCATTTCTTTTAAGAATCAAATTTTTGGAAGGACACAGTCCTGTTACAGCTTTGCTCTGCTGAATTATTGAAGGTTGTATAATAGCTTCAGTGGGATCAAACCAACAATGGATACAGTGCAAAATCTCTTTTGTGTTTTCACTGTTATTTTCATGTGTCTCACATCCCATCCCCATTTTCACAGACTGCTTTCAGGAAGAGACAAACATCAGACAGTAAAGTCATGTTAAAGTATGAGGGAAGTATTCAAGTCAGAAAGAAATTTCCCTCTCTTTGCTTTCACCAGTTCAAAGGTTTTTGAGCCTTTTGCATCAGCACTATGTTGCTTTGCAGTGCCAATGTTTTTTAATCACTCTTCCATGTTTGTGCTTTAGCTTCTGTCTATGGCGTGGCATAATGTAACACATGGCAAAACAACTGTAGGTTCCTGACTTAGTGAAGCTTAATCTTTTACTGTTTGGTTCCAAAGAGTCCAGTGAGTAATCTTGTGTGAAAGTGAAACTCTCTGTTGTTTTCTTAGGAGTTTTTAACATAGTTGAACTTTAGATTCCACTGTGGTGTCATCCAATTCAAAGCTCTTATTCTTGTAGATATTTACATAGTACAAGAATTCATTTTTCCTCTCCTTTCCCTTTCTTTTTTTCCTTCCATAATTCCTTTTCATTAAAAGCTTGCATGATGGAAATCAGTTGCAGGTTTTACACTGCATCATTGGCTTGCTTTTCATGCAAGAATACTTTTGTACAAAATAAATCTTACAGGAGGAGGACAAGCCTGGAATATCTTATATTGGGTCATTTTATAAGAAATCTCTGGTAGCTCTCAAACCCCATTTATCCCCTCTTTCAAAATAATTTCAGGTACTTGTTAATGCCCCATAGTTAGTCTCATGAGCTGTTCTTTGTTTTGTTCAACTCCGAGTGTCCCCTCAGCTTAGGCGCTGAAAAAGCAGACACTTCACAGTGCTGCTTTGAGAACACACTGCAGTGCAAATGGTGTGTGTGTGTGTGTGTGTGCTTAGCTTAGTACAGCACAAGTTTGATTCAGCAAAGCAATGAATGCTGCTGCTGACCCAAGTAGCCTTGTCCTCAATCATTTGTGTTAATAACATACTTGCTATACACGAGTAGGCTGAGGGGTCCATTCTGGGTGGATGTCTGGACTAAAAGTGGGACCTGGCAGACTACAGGATTTGTGTACCTCATGGTTCTTCTTGTAGCTATAGTGTATAAATAGCTTGGAGAATGAGAAATCAATCTCCATTTCCATGCAAAAGTTCAGTCATTAAACATTAGAGCTCACTTGTGAAATCATGAACCTTGTCAATGCTGTGGTTTTCAGTGTGCTATCAGAGACCAGTAGAAAACCACATTTTACATACTGAAGAAGAAATCAGATGTTTTCAAACTCACAGAAACTACTAAAGGGATTTATTTATCATAACCAGGCAAGCATTTAAAGTAAAAATTGGTTTCATTTTCTGTTACTGGTGACCTTAATTAAGAAACACAAATTGAAAGTAGCATAATTGAAGATTATGAAGCTGTTAAGAAAAAAGAAGATATGGCAAAAGTTTGAGACCTTTTGAGAGGGAGGCTCTAATAGATTTATTTACAGTGTTTTAAGACACTATTGAGCCAAACAACTATTTTACTCTTTGGCTGAAGTTTCAAATATCTTCATTTGTTAGTGACAGATAGAAGTCCCTTCCTTGTACATCAGCTTCTGTGGATCTCATTTCAGTTTATGAGTGTGAGCCCACTGCTTCTGGTAAGAGAGTAAATGGGAAAGAATAGGGGAAGACTGAGAACTAGGTGAGAGGTATGAAGGAAAGTAATTGAAGTCAGTACTGCCCTACATGTGTCAAAAAGAAATAGAACAATTACATGCTGTGAAGATGAAGAAAAATGTGTACTCAGTAATTTTCTTTCAGCATTCAGGGTCAATATTCTTCAAAGTGCAAATGAGCAGTTTAATGGAGAGAATTAAATGAAAGACCAAGTCCTGTTGCACAGCATTATTCTTTCACTTTACTCCAACCTGGTTTTAAATGTAGCTGAGTCTATCTGACACAGATCTGCTGGACTTGTACCAGCCTTTTCTGGTAAGGAACGAGCTTGGTGGTTTCTGTTGCATTCAGTCACTGCCAGCCTTACAGCAAGGAGAAACTGGTGTGATTGGGAATCAGGGCAATTGCTGCAGTGACTGCCAGCCCCAGTTCTGGCCTGTATGGGTGTAGAAGCCCAGCAAGAATCTCACCAGGACTGTAAATTGTCATGGGAATGTTTTTGCATGAGCAGCACCCAAAACCAAGTCAAGTGGCATGAGCTTTATTTTCTCCTAAAGCATATGGTTCGCTATATGTTCACTGAGTTTTGGTGAAGATTTTACTGGAACTGGGATGGTGGAAAATGGTATCTTGAGCCCAGTCCTGGTTTGGGGAACACATCTAACTTCACACCACTGGAAAAATCCCAATATGCTTTGGTTGACCCTGATGATATCTGTCAGATGGGAAACTTGCAGAATTAATGACAGTAATTTTTTTTTTAACTAAGACTTGTCTGTCTTTACTTGGAGTTCTGTTTTACTGCAATACAAGCCATGATGAAGTGACAGGGCTGTGAAGCTTTCACCTTGATTTTGTGGTGGAAGGGAGTAACAGAGAAGGGGACAAAGAGGGCACTTGTGTCAAGGGACATTGTCTGGGACAAAGTACTTGTACTAAGTGAGGTTCCCTAGTTATATATTTGCTTTTTTTTCTTTTTTTTTTCTTTTTTTTTTTTTTTCCAGTAAGTCTTTGGTACAAAGATTACAAGTCAGGTGTTGCCACCACCTTCTGTGTTGTAACTTTAAAATATGCTGATTGTTTCTGAACTGGCTACATATGCTTTTATGTTAGCTTTCAGTATGATACTGAAACAACAGACAACTGCCATGACAGAGTAACTATCCTCTTCTGCTCTTCCCTCACTACTTCCATGCCTCTTCCCTTATTTCAGCTGTAGCAGTCCTTGGGCTCTCCCATGAGCCAATTTAATTCACTGTAACAATAGAAAAAGAAAACTGTCATGGGTTTTCCTATTTCTTTTCTTTTTTAGTGAATTAGACTGGCACAGATCAGGCTGGATCTGATTTGTGGAATAGCTGGTACAAAGTCATACCCATGTTTCAAATCAACCTCTAGGAGTGTGCCTCCTATAGATATTAATGAATTTTGTGCACTATTTTAAATGGTGGGGTGGGGTTTTTTTCCAAGTGTCTTAGGGTTGACCCTAATTATATCATGTCAGCCTTGCTACCCACATCTCAAGAGGCTCCAAATAAACATTCTGTCTCCTGAGATCTCCTGACATTAGAGAGACTTTGTGCTAAGAAAAAAGAAAGGCAAAGGGACTTATACTGATGTTTCTAATGCCCAAATGGCAACATTAACCATCTTGTAGAGAGCCTGGTGCCCACTTTTGGCAGTAATCAATTGCCAGTTGGCCAGACAAGTGATCACTGCATACATGCAGAGAAGCATCTGTGGCTTTTCAACATGTCTCAGACACTGGGGATTCATGGCACATGTGGAACAGTGGGATCAAGCATGGAGAGCATGTGTGAGAGTGAGTCTGTGCATACATGCAGAAAAGCTGATTCATGGAAAGACAAGTAAATCCAGAAGCATGTTAGTCCTGCTGAGCTAGTCAACAGAACTTGCCTAGTAGGCCTCTGCTGGATGTGGTCAGATTCTCATCACTCTGCTCATGATGGATGTTGGGTGAGTTCCTTCAGTCAATGCAAGCTCCAGTCTGATTATATTTACCTGTACCCATTATCAACATTCAGGATTAGGGTTACTCTGGAGTGTAAGCAAAGTCTTAGTTATCCTCTTACCTCAAGAGATTGTTAGTGAGCAAGGTGGGAATTAACTAGAACATGTTTTCCTGCCATTAGAACAGCTTGATAATTTGGCTTGTTGGTAGTAATGATAAAATATTCTTTTAAAATATTCTTTAAAGAGTGCATGGAGGTTTCCAGGGCAGGAGTACATCCAGTTCATTTGTTCACTGAGAAACAATAAGATGCCGTAGTGTGCCTATTTTGTTGATCATGACAAAAATTCAGGAATTATTCCTCTGACAGTATTATGTAGAGACAGGCTGGAGGAGGAAGAGCTGAGAATGGGTGGGAAAGTGAGTGACTTGAAATTTCCCATTACTGTGAAAGCCAACCTTCACTTTATTCTGTACAAAAGAAGACCAGAGAAAAAGAAGCACTTAAGTTAATATAGGTAATCATCCAGAGAGGATCAGGAGTGTTAAAAAGCTTATAACCCCTTCTCTGAATCACTGTCTCAAAACCCAGTACTTGAGACTTTGCAAGCCTTGAAAACAGGCAATCGTTGGTGCTTTCTCATTTTGAGATTTTTTTTAAACATAGAATCATAGAATTTTAAGGTTGGAAAAGACATCCAAGATCAACCTTCTCCCTTTAACTTGTTCAAACTTAAGTGGGTTACAGGGCTACCACTGCTTTTTTTCTGTTAATGTTTTCTTCCTTTGATGTAGGCAGCTTTTGGGTTGGAAAGAATGAGAATCATTAAGTCATAGAATTAGTTAGGTTGGAAAAGATCATGAAGTTCAACTGCCAACCCAGCACTGCCAAGTCCACCATTAAACCACATCCCCAAGTGCCACATCTGCACATCTTTTAAATACCCCCAGGGATGACAACTCCACCATTTCCTGGGCAGCCTGTTTCAGTGCTTGGGAAACCTTTCAGTAGAGAAATTTTTCCTGATATCCAATCTAAACTCCCCTGTCACAACTTGAGGACATTTCCTCTTGTTCTATTGTTTCTTACCTGGGAGAAGACACTGACCCCCACCCAGCTACTCCCTCCTCTCAGGCAGCTGTAGAGAGCAATAAGGCCCTGAGCCTCCTTTCCTCTGGGCTGAGTCTCCTTTCCTCTGGGCCAAGCACCCCCGACTCTAGTTGCTCCTCATCACATTTGTGCTCCAGACCCTTCACCAGCTTTGTTGTCCCTCTCTGGACACACTCCAGACCCTCAACTTCATTTTTGTAGTGAGGGGCCCAAAACTGAGCACAGGATTTGAGGTGTGGCAATTTATTTTTTTCTTAAAATAGTAGGACTTTTCTTAAAATAGTAGGATCTTTATGCAGTGAAATAAAAAACCTTTGAGCTTTAGTTCAAAACCCCCTTTAAATCAGCTCATATGGTGGGAATGGAAACCTTCATATCACCCTTTGGCACCTTTGATGCCACTTAGGTTTAGATCAACATGTGGCATAGAGACCTTTGGAGCTGTGATATGTAACTCAATCTTTGCCTTGGGCTCCTTCATTTTTCCTTCTGCTCCTTTGATAAGGTTGTCATAGAGATGACACCTTTATATAAAAATTGTGCAAGTCTCTCTGAGCAGGTAACTGAAGGCAAATTATTTGCTTATAGAAGTTAAATAAAATACCCTCTCCTTTGGCAGTATGTTCATCCCATCCACAAATGCCTGTCACTTTATGTCCTGATCTGTGAGCCTTGTTTCTACGCTGCAAACATGTTGATACAAAAGTTCCTCCTTACAGTATTCAGTCCCGCTTGTTTCAGTCTGTGCTGCATGAAAGAGACATTTTCCAGCACCTGTGTTCTCACTGGTGCCTTCAGCAAAGCCCTGCAGTTGAACCATTAGAAATACATGCTGACCTTAACAAAGAAGGAGCCGACATACTTCACTCATAAGAACCAGAGAGCAATCAGACAGCATCCCAGTGACATTCATCACAGCTGCTGGCAACAGCCTTTAATTCATCTGGTATTTAACCAGGGTGAAATACCCTGTAGCTATATCATGTTTGTTGGTGTTAGATGAACCCAGCTCATCACCCACTCACTAAAGTTCAGGATTTAACACCAATCTGGTCTGCAGGCAGTTCATATCCTGAACAAAATACTTGTCTCCTCTTTGTCCTTTATTATATTTTTTTATTCACCACAACCTATTTTCTAAACTCCACTCTGCTCACCTCCAACATGTAACTGAATTCTGTTTTCCTGAATTTGAAAGCTATGCTACATTCTGGTACAAGTCAGAGATGCAGCCCATCAATGACACAATTAAGCCCAGTGATTACAGGCAAATTTTCCAGTTTTTATTGTTAAAAGTCAAGAATATTCAAGCAGTGAAAACTGTGAATGTGTTTTCAATGTTTGAGCACTGAAGTGATGTGGCTGCAGCATCCTTTTAAAAAGATGGATGGGAATGGGAGATAATTAGGAACAATAGCTCAGATAATGAATAGCTATGTGTCTCATATGCATTCACTGCTGAGTCTTTAAAGGAATTAATTGGACTTCTTTCTGTGTGATTCTGATCAAGAGAAGTCAATGAAAACAAATCAGTCATTGGGGGCTAGAGCAAATTTAGTGGGTATTAGACATGGCCTGGTGCAGTCCTATAGGATAGCCTCTCCTGATTTAATGATACTTACATCCTTCTGCATACAGGATGTGTTTTAATTGAATGCTCTAATGCTGTAAAGTTGGAGAAGTAAAACCTTCTGGATTTAATTCTGGTTCCATTGAAGTCTAGAGGCTCCTACTGATTTTAATAGGGCTGGTTTCATGCCCTGTGTAAGTCTAGGCACAAACCACATTATTGTTTGGATAAACTTCTAGGGGGAAAAAAAGCATGTAGCCTACCTTTGAACACTTCGCTTACACAGTTCCATGTGCTTTGAATCTAATTTAGCTTTCAATCTATCTAAAAGATTTTGACAAATATTTTTTTCTTAAAATTAACCATCTGTATAAAAAAAATCTCTTAAGACTTCTTCCTCCAAAGGCCAGTTTCACCAACTTCATTAGGCAACTGGAAGCCCTAGCGCAAGTAATCTTCTTGATCTTGGAAACAAGAATAAGGGCACTATCACTGTATAGAAAACACAAGGAATGATTTGTGAATCTTACATGAATGATGCTAGAGGCAGAAAAAAATCTACATTGCTGATTGAGATGGATCAGTTATTCCAGGCTATCTAAAAAGTTAAAAACAGTAAAGTACATTTTTATGGTTCCCAACATTCAAAAAAGAATGACTGAAGGTCCCCAAAAACTAGATTTAAACAGTAAGTGTTGACTACTTTTTAGGGCAATGGTTAGACTTGGTTTCAGTTTCCAAGTTTTTCATCTCAGTGTCAAAGGGTGGAAATGTTGTCTTCCTTTTATTTTTTCTCCTAAATTAAAGAATATTGAGGTTCCTGGATGATCATTTGACCCTGGTAATTCAGTAAATAGACAGAACACCAGGTACAGTGGGATTTTTTATTAAAACCATAACAGGTAGCAAAAAATAAAATTGTTAAAACAGTGGAATTAAATTTGGCAAAGTACCAGAATTGGTACAAGGGGTTTAATTCTGTGTTCATCAACACTGAACAATCACCTGACTGTGCTGAAACAGGCATTCTTCCTCTTGGGCTGAATTAACTGGAGTGCAAGATACAGACTTCAAGCTGTTCATGGACATGCAAGACTTAATACTGGTGCCCTGAAATCCCATGTATTGCTTTCTGGCCACTCACTTGGACTGTGTTGATGGGAGGGGATCTCCAGCAGTTAGTTGACCTTAGAATACTGTAAATAACCAAGGCCAGAAGAAGCAATTTATGAAGTCCTACTCCTGCAGGTGAGATACTTACCTGAATATACTGTCATTATCAGTAAAACTTTTGTGGTACAAATGGCCCTTTACATAGTGCTAAAGGCCCTGAGTCGGTTGTCCTGGGTGAAAGTGTTGTTACCTTTCCCTTCCTGTCAGCTGGAGAGATGACTAGAGCAGGAATAGCACAACAAGGCTTGCTCCTCATCCAAATTCACAGCCTGGGAGTTAACCTAAAGCAAAACTGAGGGTGCATTATATAAATACTGCAGCACCTGTTCCTAAGGTGCTGTAATCACTGACAAGGGATTACAAATTACTTTTTCTAAGGTGCAAATCACTGACATCCATAGGAAGGGGGCTGTGACCTCTGACAGCAGGGGCATGTGGGCAATGGGGTGCAGTAACTGCTGTAGCTGATCCCCCAGAGATGGAGCAAAACCCTTTGGGCCTCTGCCCTTTAGTGGGAGCACACTCTCTCCCCCTACACTCAGCAAACACAGATCATTCAACACATCTATAAGAAGGAAAGATGCTGTTGTTGCAGGCAAAATCTTTGCGTTTATGGATTGGTGTATTCAAATAGTCCTGTGTGTGACGCCTACACAGACAAATTCAAGCTGATTTGAGTCAACAGATTATTTAACACAGTGTACATAGAACAGATAAAGCAGTTCTTTTCTAGTATTATTTCTCCACTGTCTGTGTGTTAACACTTCCCACACTCCAGGATCAATGTTTTATTACTGTGATTTCTTCTCAGTCTTGGTGTTCTGAAATGACCCTTTTAAACCTGATTGGTGCTGCATAAAACAGTATGGAAAGTATTGTGAGTTTGAAACACACACACACTTATTCTATGTGTGTCTGATAGGTAAACTCAGGATGAGAGTGAAGGACCTTCTTAAAATACCTTTAAGAGAAAAGTATGTCTAGAACATGTATTTAGGTCCTGTGGTGTTTCCTAGGCATTTGACAACATATATAAATATTCTGAAGGCATCACTCACATAAATGAGTGGGATATGATTGCAGTGAAAGATGCAGTTTTCATGGGTATTTGGTGTAGCAAAGTGTTGAGTGAAACAATGGAAAAACCCTAAAATGTCATGGGACCTGTCTGGAATTTCTGAAGTTGTATTTGACATTTAAACCAGAATTGGTGCTGGAGTTTCATTTTTAAGAATGAGAATACAGAATATTAGAAGGAGTTTGTGTGGGTGGTTCATTGGAAGTTAGCATTAAGATCAGCTTCACATCTATCCTGCTTTTTCTTTGTATTGAAATGTCAATTGTGTGGTTTTGCAATACCAAGAATTATGGATGATTAGGAGTTTGAAGGGCATTACAAGGGATACAACAGAAGACATAATCATTACACTAGTCATTCCTATTGTGTTTATAGCCATAACATTTATACCATGTTATGATGGATTGACACATAACATTTGCCATTAATTGCTTCTATTTCACCATTTGCCAGCTTTACTGCTGTAGTTGCTTTGAGTTTTCTCCCATATAGATCAGTCTGTAGATCTAGTCATTGCAAAGATGCAGAAAAGCCTCCAGTCCCCACTCCCATCATACACACAGAGATCCAGTTGAATTTAGTGCTGGTCAGGGATGTTTCCCCTCTGTCTGTCTGCTCTGGTGTAAAACACTGAATGATGCCAGCCCCCATTTCTGCGTGCAGCCACGGAGTCCAGCTTGGCAGTGCGCATCCCGCTGTGGCTGGCCCTGAGCAGGCAGCGCTGTCACTGCTGCCACATCAGCTCTGATCTAGTCTGATTCAGCCTGCTGCTACAGAGTCACTTGAGGGGATCCTTGTGGGGATACCAAAGCAAAAACACTTTTTGCTTCTAGGATGAATATTTCTATTTTGGACACAAGGATCTCTCTTTTCCTCTTGTGGGATTTGGAGCAAAGACCACTGGCAGTTGTACCACCTGCTGGATGGAGCTGCTGGAGAGTGTCATCTCCCCAAATCCCCTTTTGTGCAGTTCTACTCACAATCTGGTATAATATATATATATAATATATATATATATACACCAGATGTGTTCTCACAAAACAACAAAATACTAGGCCTAATTACAGAAAAGCTACATTTCATGCAAAGAAGGTTTGCCAGGTCATTCCATTACTGAGGAAGCACTCTTTTTAACTCAGATGCAACACATGGATAAATTTTGCCCAAATGCCAGACACATGATGCTTCCTACATTCTTGCAAGATATGTACATTTCTTCCCCCTCTACTGGAACAGCAGCAGCATGAAGCTACGAAGGCAAAAATGACCCAGCAAAGCTGAAGCTAACACCCCACAGCTGCTTCCCAATATCTAAACTTAGGTATCTATGGATTAAATTGATAGTTGCCTAAGTTTCCTAATTTTTGATGCTGAGTTCTCCCCTGGGACTACATTAGTTGTTGTGCATTTTAAAATAGCAGAAAAAATGGTGGGAACATGCTACTTCAAAAATTAGTAATTTCTAAGGTTAAACTTTAGGCATTCTCCTTTAAATTGTGATCCTGTTAAAATATCAGGGCAAGGGAATTGGATTTGATCATTCTGTTACCTTTTTGTTTGGTGGTAAAGAAGTTGGTATGAGTGAGTTAGCTGTTCAAAGTTTGTTTTTCCCAGATGGATGTGCCTCCAAGGCTGGACATTGCCTTTGAATTAGATTTCGCAATTGTCATTGGCTGCATCCTTGATTACTGAAATTAAGGATGGCTCAGACTCTTATCTAAGAGCAGGGTGGAGAGCTAGGTAAATGTTTCTTCCCCTAGCCTGTCTCCACGGCCGGGACAGGGAGGGGTTTGTTTGCCTAATCAGCCTGTGATCTGAGGGTTTGTTTTTCAAAGGAGCATGTGGGGCTGATGTCCTTGGGTTCCCGAGCCTGAGGCAGTAGTGCTGGGAAAAATGTAATTGGGGCCCATCCTTAATATTTATAAAGAGGACATAGAACTTTTCTTTTTATAACCAAAGCCAGCCATGCAGCAAAGCAAAAGTAAGTCAGAAATAAGTATTTTATTTATAACTCAGTGCACTAAAATCCAACCAAACAACCCCAAATATAGTCCAGTTCAACTTTTTTTTTTTATGTCACCATGTTGTACTTGTTCTTTCTCATCTCAAAATGACAGTTCTGGGATCTTGATGTCAACCTGTGGAAGAGTGATTCCCAGACAGAGCATCTGGCTCCTTGTGCGAGTCCTGAGGCAGTTGGTTGTGTTGGGGGCCATGGAGTTGCCTCTGGCTCTGACATGTGGTTGTGTGACTTGCTTGATGGGGCTCAGTGGCAGCTCTGCCCTGCTGAATGCTGCCTTGTTTTGACTTTCTCAAGAAGTCAGTTTGCACTTCTTAATTATTTTTGTAGCGACCATTCCCTTTAGGAAGTATTGCCCTTCCCTCTCAGGCTTCTCTACTCCTACAGCTGGGTGCCGTAAGAGCAATGCTGTAAACAGCATCCTCAGCCTGCTGAGGGGCACAGCCTTCCCCTGTGCTACATCTGATAGAATTACTTTGTTTTGCCTTCACCTTGCAACTTAAAGCACAATACTTATGGCTCGTTTTTGAATTTTGAGAAACTATACACAGGAGTAAGGATATGGATGTAGAAGGCATGAAGGGGGTTTTTTTGTTCAAGTAATGCAAGGAGGATTTAAGGATTTGACTCCTGAAGAGGCTTTAATTGCTAGCAAGGCCGGAGGAGGAAAACAGTGTGTCATGACTTCTGCTGATCTGCTGTGGGAGTTACCACTCAGCACTGTGCAGAGCTGAGCCCCTCTGGTCTCAGGGCTGGATACTGCACATACATCCACACTGGCAGAGAACTAAACATAGTCCTTCCCTTTAGTAGCTGAAGTACAACAGTTTTACATGCTAATTAGATTCATGTCATGACCTGTCTTTCACTTATAGACAAGTCCTAGACACAAGAACAGGTCCAAGAACAGAAATTTTAATCCCCTTCCCCATCCAGCCTGAGACATTTCCCTAAATCAGAACCATTAAAGCTGCAAGTGCACAAATTGGATATGTAGCTCAATTACAGGAGAGAAAACTACCCAGCTGCAACTGATGTGGAAATTGGGTATGGCTACTGCAAATCACTGTGGAATTATATGAGCTGGCATTAAACAAACAGCAGGGCAAATTAGCCCTGTACTGTGCTGCATGCTGCTGTGCTTACACAGCTCCTGAGTTAACATGTTTAAATGCAGCTATCTCTACATATTGCTGCATTTTGCTAAATCCAGTGGGAACCAAAGAATAGGAATTGCTTAAAATATCTGGTCTTCCTTTCTGCAAGTTTAGCATCTTCTCTCATCTCAAAGCTCAAGAGACCATTCTGAAGCCGGGGAAAATCCTGTGTGTAATTAACCAGCCCTGGCTTGTGTCCCCAAGACCACTTTTCTGCAGGCTAATTCCCTGGAGCTAGAGCCAAAGAGTGCTGCATTTGTGCTTTGAGATGGTGCATGCTGTGGTTGCAAATCCTGTGGTTTTAATTGCTAGAGGCCATGCAGCACTGCCCCATGAGCAGCAGCATAGGACCCAGAAAGAGGCAAGAATTTCTTGGCCTGGATTCAATTCCATGCAGCGAGACTTGCAGAGAGCACAAAAGGTATGCAAGAGGCAGCTGGAGAAAGGTTAGGGATACGGAAGAGAAAAAAGGTTTACAGGCAAAAGCACCTTTATAAAAATAAGCAAAGTGCCTAAATAAAACAGTGTAATAAGTGCTTTAAACAAGATGTACATAAACTAAGAGGGCACCCATTTTCCTTGAGAGAATACCTATCTTTTCAAAATGCATAGCCTTGATGACTCTTTTTGGCAGTGCAACAGAGATGTACTGAATATTTTTTAGAAATTATACCCAAAACACTAAAAGCTGGATCTTCCAATTAGGTGTAGACCAGCACAGCCTGTTAGGTAGAAATCACAACATTAAAAGTCTGTTAATAGCAAAGCTTCTTGCCCTGCTGTAATTAGCACTGTGTGATTTTCCCTTTTGCTCCTTTCCAAAAAATCAGTTATTTCAGAAGTAGTCATAAAGGTCCAAATTTCAAAGAAGAGCTAATGGTCTTTCTGTATGATAATAATTGTTGACAAGTGGCTTGAAACTTAGATATACAAAGACTTTTTCAGGCAGCTACTCTGGGGTGGGCTTTAAAAATGTATTTTGCAAAAACTCACAGCTTCTTTGTCAAATGCTTCATTTTCATACAATTTTTGACTGAGCAGAGAAAGACCATCTTTAAGGGGCTGGATTGCCCATCTGGGGTCAGTGCAAAAGGATGGAACAGATTTTTTTATAATTATTTATAAGATGTCTGCTTTCATAACGCTGTTCCTTGAGTGTCAGACAACCTCGGGGGCCCTTGGCCACCCCCCTCCATGTGTTGGTCATCAGTAATGATTCATTCCTTGAAAAGCATGGAGCAACTCTTAAATCCATCTATCTTCCCCTCCCTCCCCATGTTGTCCATCTTCTGTTGTATGGAATTTAAGATTTGAGGGTATCAGGAGCACATTTCTTCAGGTCCCTCTTCAACTCAGATACCATTTTCAATGGAAACATCATTGGCAATGTATTTGTAATGTTTCTTTTGATCCCACAGCCCCACCCTGGCAAAAAGCTCCTCAGAGGTGCACTCTGGGCATTGATATTACCTCACAGTATAGTCACTGCTCCCTTCTGCCATAATTCTTATTCATAGTTTGGTAACTCTAGTGGCCCCAATCATTGTGCAAGCTTCTGCACAAATCCTTAGGGTTTATCTAGAAAACATTTTACATTCCTAGTTTAAATGGCTTGGCTGATTGACTGATAGTGTAACAATATACTAGGCTGGACAGACCATTGATCCTCATTCCAGGACTCAAATGTTATTGTCTCTCTTTACATTTACTGTAAATGCTCCAGAAATGTTTGTGCTCTGGGAAAAAAAAAAAAAAAAAAAAAAAAAAAAAAAAACCAACAAAGCCAGTGTCTACCTCTTTCAAATATATTGGGAACAACAATCTCAGCTAAAAATGTAATCTAAACTGCCAACCTAGCTCTCTCTTCCAAGGCCTGATAAGGTTTATAGTCTAAGATCACAGTGGAAGGTTCTCTTGCAAGACAACCTAAAGCAGTTTAAGCATCACCACCCCATCTCTTCATTCAGACACTGAATTTGAACAAGCAGCTGCACCAGCACTCCTGTTTCACAGTGCCAGCAGAACCAGGTTCATTTGAAGAGCCTCTGTCCTCAGTAACTTCTGGAATTCCTACAGCTATACTTGCAAGAGAACATCTCACTATGGCTGGGATAGACAACACAGGACCAGAAACAGCCACAAAATGACTGGTGTGGTTTTTTTTTGGCTTTTGACCGTGACTCCTAAAACTAGTAAATAGGATGTTGGTTTCTAAAACTAGTAATTAAGATGTTCCAAGAATCTGAAGCAGTTTCCCTGTAAGGGAGGGAAGAGCTCCTTGCTAGACATGTCCCAGTGAATGGCACCTGCCTACAATAGGTGAACAAAGGTGTAGTTTTTCTCATTTTGTCCACTATCCTGAAGTGGTAGCGAGTTAAACACCAATGAATGTGTCAGACTGGTTTATATATGCCTTTGCAGCTAGAATTGTAAATACTTTAAACTGCAGTCTGCTCTCTACTGCTTGGAGTGGATAAATGCAAAATGGATAAACCATTTTCCAGCTGATCTACAGAAAAACAGGGACAGACAATCCCCCCCCAGGGGCTGACCTGTAACAAGGAACTGTTGAAAATTTTCCATCAAGTTCCCAACTTTTTCGTTAAGGGTGTTTTGGCTTGTTGGTATTGTCTGAAGATTTCTCAAAACCTGTCTTTTTCAGAGCAGAAAGGCTTGCTCACAATTCTTGGCAAAGTCAGCACATGTTGTCAGCTAATTGTTGGAGAGTGCTTCTTATGGAGTTCCCCTCTCTGGGGATAGAGGTCAGTGTTGGAAGGGAATGGGTAGACAAAGAGGGTGAGTGCTTGTCAAGGAAGACTGAGATTGACAGGAAAATGCATTCTTTTCTGAAACCCGGAGATGATATCACATGTGGTCAAGTTGGAGGTGCTTTTTTTTATCAGGAGGCCTACTGATTGGAAAGGTCAGCAAGTCTGGAACAGGGCTGTTCTGATTCAGTCTCATGCCACAACCTTCCTTTACCCAGAATTGAGGTTATACAAGCTATCTTCTCTTTTTTCTGCCTGCTCTGTGCTTTGGCTCCCTTCTGCAGAGCACTGTGGAGGAAGGCACATGGAGCTCCATGGGGAAGCACGTTCGGGGCACAGCAGCAGAAATTTGAAATAAATGCACCACTAGAGGGCATCTGCTCATTCTCACAGCTGGAATGGAATCCTGTTCACCCCTGCAGAATGTCAGCCCGGTATTTACAGCTAAAGGTAAAAAAAGGTCCTGGACCTCAATGCCTCCAGCATTTTTTTCTTTAATGAACACATCCTTGTGCTTTGTGTCCTCAAAAGAAGAATACACTGAAATGTGTTAATAAGCCAAGTTTAAGATGGTATATCATTCTCTGCAGGTTACCAAAGTTTGACAAAGATCATCCTGAATGAACAGAAATTGATGTTTGCTTATTTTCCTGCATGTTCAGAGAGAGCAAATGGGCTTTGAGAGAAAGAGGGAGGAACTCAGTTTGCCTACTGCCACGATGAATACACTTGGAATTAATCTACGTAGAGATGCTGAAGGAAGTCAGGAGAATGTTCTCAGTATCTAATACAATGGCCTTTTTTTGCTATGCTTTAGTTCTTCCTGAGAACAAAAGAATTACATATATTTATAAAATTTAATTTAGGTGTGCTCTCTTCACAGGTTTGGTTGATTGCCTTTGTTTTTCTAAGTACTGCATGTGGCTGTGGCTTCACCATGGTACACTAGGTTTTTTATGAACCCTGGGGAGCTCATGTGGTAGCTGCAGAGCAGTCTCTGAGCCACACCGCAGCAGGAAGATCTGCACACAACTGGCTGGAGGCTGGTTGGACACAGCCCACAAGACATCAGTGTGGCTATTGGTCAGTTGTTTTCTTTTGTGTGTAGACTTTCCCTCCTCCTCTCTCAAAGAGGTCCCAGCACAAGGTACCTCAGTCCTTCTCTTCAACACCACCATCTCCAGATAGGAGGGAGAAGAATTTTGTTTCAGCTCTAAAATAAAACTCCAATGGTCTCCACTTGACAGATCTGATTCCAGGTTAAAGATAATCCAAACCTTCCTGTCCAGTGCTCTCCAGGCTTGCTTTCTGCAGCTGAGGGATGATAGTCCTACACTAGTGCAGGCTAAGCCTCATCCCTTCCTTCACCCTTTCGGAGCAGAAATCCTCAGATGTGCCATACTGTGCCAAATCCTTTACAGTGGTTTTGTGATGTGAGTTAGTATCTGCTGGAGATGCTGAGCTGAGATGTGAACTCATTTCACAGAGGGCTTGACCTGAATTCCCTGAAGTGAGAGTCTTGTCCTTTTACTCACTGAGCTCCCTCTTTTTGTACTTAATCAAATCCTAAATCCTCTGAAGTGAAAAAATGCACATTTTGTTTTCAATGACTTGCTGAAGCTGAATGCTTCTCACAACCAGCAAGGCCTATGAAGCTGGTATTTATTAAGGATGAGTGATTTCTCACACTTATTCTGTTTCTATCCAAGGCTGCCGACTTGGTCCACCTGGGTTTCAGAACTGAGATATCACATTTCCCATGTCTCATGCCTTCTCTGTACTTGCCCTGCATTATTTATTAAGGCACTGAGTGCTCCTGGGGTTTGCTGTCAGGCAGGGTCAGGCTCCTTTGGGCTCACCTCTGCTGCTGCAGTGTTGGAAGACTGATGCACCAGCCAGTTTATTGAGCAGATTGGACCTGCAGCTGGTGCTGCAAATGGAGATTATATATATTATATTGAGGTTATATATTGTATAACCTCAATGCTGGAACTTAGAAGCTACTCAGTGGAGAAACACAGAGGAAACTGGGAATCAAAGCAGAAGGGAGGACCTGGGGTTTCTGACTCTGCAGGAAGATAAGTAGATTAATTGGTATCTCCCTCAGAGCTGTTTTGGCTATCAATTCTTTCAGGTCAGGCAAGGTTGCAATATCCCTGCTGGCAGTAACACTCTTAATGACTGAGTTGATCAAATCAGTGTCATCCATTTGGACCTTTCTTGCCAGGTTGGGCTTGTAAAAGAGTTTCAGCAACTTTTTCATCAAGAATCTTACCAAAGTGGCTGGGGGGGAGCAGGGGGAGCAAAATGCTCTTTAGTATTAAAGATCTGTTGCTATTTTTAAACTGCTAATTGGATCTCCCCTCTGAATCATTCCAGATCAAACATGTATATGGTTAACTAAGGCTCTAATTTGGAAATTTGTTGTGCTACCTTTTGTGCCAGTGAAAAAAGAGTTGTAGCAGCATGGCCTGCATGGACACTTTATTTTCCCTACAACTGTGATATTTCTGTAGCTTAGGAGGAACAGTGGCTGATTGCAATAGGAGGAAAGCATAAACAGGCATTAGTGACTTGGGGAAACAAAAGTTCTATGAAAGATTACAGAGCTGTTAATTTTCATGGTGTTTCTTTATTTTCCAAGAGATAGGCAGTGTGGCCCAAATCTCCCTCTGAGATGGTGAGGAGTGTGAGTGCTCCATTAAAGCTGGTGTTTGGATAGACCATATACTACTACTAACAGCAAAAGAAGATGCATATACATGTGGTTCATCCTTGGACTCCAGAAGAGGGGCAGACGCTTCCCAGATCTTGCAAGTCAAGTTTCACATTTTAAAATTCTGGGTCACTTCATTAATTAAAAAGTTGTGTTTTTAAAATGTTTCTAATCAAATGCATTGTGGCACTGGGAGCTGGAGTGTTTTTTTGTCTGAAGCCTATATCATCCATCAAAACATGCTTCATGCAAACAGCTGGATCTCATGTTTGAGTCTTCATAACTGAACTGAATGTTTAGACTGTCTTTTTCCATCAAATGTGTGATTTAACAGTGCAGCAGTGGAAGAATCTAGGACAGTTTCTGAATTGCAGATTTCTGTACTCACTGTTTGCGAAGCAGGAAGAAAAAGAAAAGACAGACTGCTGGCAGAAAAGTAAAATACTACTACAATAAGCATACACCCCATTCTATTTGATGGACAGCAGTGCCTATTCCCATAGAAAAGGGCTGGGATTCATGTGGATTAGCTCCTTGTGAAATGTGTGTAGAAATCCAAATATTCTCTTCCCAAACACGTTGGTTGCCATTCTCTTCTTCTAGTCACTTACTAATATTAGAAGCCGCAAACTGTGAAACCAAAGTTGCAGGAAAGGCATTGTGTGTTTGCAAAAAAAACCCAACAAAATTAGGCCTGTGTGGGTCCATCCTGCAGTCTTTCCTCCTGCAAAGCTTCCCATAGCCCTGTGTGTGTCCGTGTCTATGCCCATGCACGTGGGTTCCCATTTGCTACAAATGGCTCTGTCCCTTTTCTTCAGGATCTGTCAGAACGAGCATCTGTACAATGTTCAGCTCTGCGCTTGACTGAAAGCTTGAGAAGTTAAAAGCTTTTAGAATAGTCTCAAAAAAAAAAATCAACAACACGCACATATAACTAAAAACACATGAGAGATGAGAAAAAAGAGAAATAATGTAGCATGCAGTAACATTTGGAACCTTTCTCTCTTTTTAGCGGTATCAGAGAGGCTCAGCAAGAAAGGGACCCCTGGAATCCACAGGGTTGCTCTCAGAAACACAGCAACAGCTGAACAGTGCATGAGAGCTGAGGCTTCAGGGAAAACCTCCATGAAAAATAAAAGGAAAGGAAAGAAAAGAGGAAAAAAACTCAGTTTTTTTTTAAAGCTCTGTACAGATGCAGTGACAATTTGATCAGTCTTTCTGCTTTTTTTGCTTTCATGCAAATTGATAGCCTGCTCTTGGGAAAGGTCTACAGTGGTTGTGAGCATCCTATTATCTGCTTGAAGTTACAAGCTGACTGGATAAGCTAAGAAAAGAAGCGTTGTGGAAAAGTGAAAAGATGTTTGACAATGTCAGGAATTCTGTGTTGCTCGTGGACACACACTCAGAGCTAAGGCTCATAGGCAAATTTACAACATTAAGAAAATTGCAGTGGAACCAATGTAATGCCAGTGCCAAACACTCAAAAAGACACTAAGTTCTCCCTCACAGGGTCATGAAAGTATTATAATACTGTATGGCTTTTTCAGGCAACAATGTGCTGTTTTGATATGCTTTCTGGTTTTTTAACTGCTGTGGGTTGTGTTCTCACGGTTTGCCCTGCAACCACAGGGATACTTTTTATATTCTTTAGATGAAAGCTGTTCCTTCAGCTTCTTCAAGAAGAAAATTGAGAGTGTGGCCTTTAAGAAAATGATCAAATGTGACAAGTGTTGCAGTAAAGTCACAAACAGTGAACCAATTTTTATTATGATGATTTGGCTTCTTACGGATAAGAACACAGTTGCACTTCTGTTTTGCTTGCTCTCTAAAGCCTTGTGTGTATAAACCTTGCCTTCCCCTGTCGTACCAGCTTTTCTCTGACCCCAAAGAGGACAGCTAGACTTCTCAGGCATCGTTAGCTAGTGTGGCCTCTCTTGCCTTACTGCCTGTCAATATGGGAGTAGATTCACTGCAGCATAAATGTGGATGAACATCTGAGCTTAAGCTGTTGTAGAGGGTGAGCAGTCACAGTGCAGAACCAGTTACAGGCACTGCAAGGGCGTATGAGGATTTGTCCCCTGAAATTTATGAGTGTGGTAAGCTGAAGTGCTCTGTGATCCTTTCCTAGTCTCTTGTGAAAGGGTTTCTCTTCCTTCCCGTCTCATCACAGAATATTACGGAAGATGTTGGAGGACTGGTGACTACAAGGAACAGTTTTGTGTTCATTGCAAAGCAAGAGAGTTAAGAGACCCCTTACAGAAAGTTTTTCTTGGGAGTTCACCCCCTAAGGCAGGACAGAGAGTTAATCACCCTGAATTACCCCAGGTGTAATCTGGTAGTAGCTTTCTTGGCAAGGGAACATGCAAAGTTAGAGAGTGTGAGTTAATTCTGCAGCTAATATGTGCACCTGTGAAAAAGTGGTGGTGACCATATTTTACACTTTTTTTATGTGGCTTCTCTGTTGGGGAATTACTGTATTGGTAGCAGAATGGTGAGAAATTCATAGGGAAATACCTTGGTTGGTTGGACTTGAGTACTTTGAACCTGGCTGTATATCAAAGTACTTTCATCTGCATGTTTTGGTCCAGAGCATGTTGGGTATGAATTTCCATTGTCCTGAAACAAAACCAGTTTTTTACTCCTATGACAAGTAAATAAAAGATGGTGCAAGACAGGACTGCTTTCACGTGGTAGCATTTAACAGCCACAGGTGTGGCAGTATAAGTGACCATACAAGATGCAGGACTAGGGAAAACCAGGCTGGTTATTATTAAGTCAAAGCTACAACCCATGTCAAGGCCCTAAGCTTGTCTCCCCTTGAAAACAATAACTCCTAGAAGTGTACATTAATACCTCAGTGGAAACTCAGCTTATATAAGCAAAAGAGTTCCATTATAAAACACCCTCTTTGCAGGAGTTCAGCTTTACACATAAAAAAGTAAGAATGAGTTTGGTTTGGGCACCTGGAGAGATGGCCCATCCTGATCTAGTAAAATCATTTGAGGCCATGAATTAATCTGCTACTCGGTTTCTCCTATGAGCTCTCTAGGGGTTGAGAGTGCAGTATGACTGGCAGTTTTCTAGTAGAGAAGTACAGAAGATAGGTGAAGTGTAGATAATGTTTGCAAGAGAGTTCCTTTGGGATTGTAGATGCCCACATTAAATTAAATAAGCTAGGATGGCAAAAGGTTGGAAGTTCTGCCCTTTTATTTTCTAGCTTTTTGCCAGCATGGGTTTTTCAACTCTGAGCCAGCACAGCTACACTAGGAAAGCCTTTCAGAGGAACCCAGACACATTTTCTTAGCCTGTGTAGATAAGAAATCAGAGTAAGGCTTGCAATATTTTGATTGCAGTACAGCAATCTGAAAGTTCACAAGGTGAGGAGCACTTCTCACCAAGAATATACACTGCAAACTGTATTTAGAAATAACATTTTTAATTAAAAACAGCATTTCTGATCCTGTTGGCAGTAGCTATGGGGCATAAGTGAAGATATATAATCTGACAGGAGATGTTTGGAATCTTGATGCAAGAGACTGCAAACCAGTCTCAAGCCTGCTTGAATAATCAAATTAAGAACTTCCCTTCTTAGGCCTACATTTCTGAAGTGGCACGTGCAGGTCTGGCACAGAGCACTCACTCATTATTGCCAATGATAGCTGACATCAAAGGCTTTCCTGTTAAAAAAATTTGTAAAGATGCAAGGACAGACCCTTTGTATAGATCCTGGCTATAGTTTCACAATATACCATTTTTGGTGGCACAATCATCTTTAAAAGTTCTGGTTCCTTCAATTCCCAGAGCTTGTTCTTGTCTTTGTGCTGCAGTTATCTCTCTACTGTGTTGCTATACTGCTTTAGGATCCAGGAGAAAAACAAACCAAACACTTTTATTTTTTGTTGAGATTATTTTACTGATTTACTTTGCAGCACAGCCCCCTACACAGTGATAAGATGTGTGGTAAACTGTGACATGAAGTTAATAAGTCATTGAGACACATATTAGGAGCGGGATTGGATGTGGGTGGGATTACCTGCCCAGCTTTGTGATGGAGGCAGGGTCTTGTGGTACTGTGCAGTACTGGGCAAAGTCTGTTATTGCAAGTCCCACCATAATCTCCCTGGCTCTAGGGCCTGCAACCCCAGCCCTGGAAACCACTGCATAGGAGTGCCTTGCTTGGCCATCCCCAGCTGCAACACCTTTCTATCCAATCTAAAAAATGGACCTTGGATCCACTGTTTTTTCATGCTCTTTCTGTGAATTCAAGGGCCCATGGGCTGCCAGGCCCTTCCCAGTAGAGCTCCTGCTCCTGTTGGTCTCACAGCATCACCTCCAATGGAAGCAATGACATTCCTGCTATGGGCACTGCACAGTCATCACTGCCTTGTGGCCTAGCTCAGGGCACTGCATGGAACTTGCTGCACAGAGCCTTAGTCGGTAAAAAACAGAGGACCTGTGTGGGATTTGAGGTAGAGACTCATGCAATGTAGGAGTGGAGCAGCCCATGGCCGGGGCTTGTGTCTCTTGTAGTGACCAATAGAAGGTAAGGGATCAGAACAAAATCTCTGCCCCATTCACTGAGGCATGTGGCTCATCATCTTCCTGTGTTCCAGGGAGGTTTCAACAGGATGAAGAGCAGAATCTCTCTGGTGTGATGCAACACCACAGGGAGTGACAATTCTTGGCCAAAGGGCTTGTCCACTCTCAGTCATTTATCCCACATGCCCCAGCCAGTGCAGGGGGCAGGGAGACATCAGGATCAGGCTGCTCCTCCAGTGCCACTGAGCTAACACATGTGATACATCCTCAGCCCTTGCTCCCCCCCGACAGCCCCTTTGATAAAAGGACCTTTGTCTGCTCACCCTCCAAAGCCCTGGACGCTCACTTGGTGACTTTGCTGCCCTGGTACCCAAATACCTGGCAGCAGGCTTGGCCTCTTTGGCCAGTGTCCCAAGAAAGGGCCATCCAGACCTCCCTGTGCATCACGCAGGCAGCTCCAGAAGGAAGAGACACTACACATCTTTGACAATGTGACTGCAGCTTATTTTAACACTGCTGGTTTGTCTCATCACTTGTCACTGACCATGTAGCACAGTAAAAACTAGAAAGCAAACTGAGTGCAGTAAAGGCAGTAAAGCAGGGTCTTGCACATTGAGCTTGCTTCCCCATTGATCTTAGTTCATCTTGCCTTGCCAAAACTAAAGCAAAATACAATGCTAAGTGGCTCTGAATGAGCTACCTGTGTTTTGCTTCTACAGAGATTTTAATCTCTGATCCTAATGCTGACATGCAGTATTAGGAAGGGCTAATGTAAATGACTCCCAGTTTAAAGGCATTTTTGTTTCTTTTTTCATCCCTTGCTCCAGCAGTGTTCACCAGTGGAACAACTGGGACTGCTGCTCTCATTCAGTGTCACCATTTTTACTGAGTATTCAGCTCACTCCTGTCGCTGTAAATTAGAGGCAGGTTTATTCCATTCAGTTTCCTATGCCTGATTCAGAAAAGCTTCAAGAGTCACAGAGAAATCTGAAGCTCTCTTAGCTCCTTTGGAGTGTGTCACCATAAATCATCCCAGCCAAAAGGCCATATGCCACTTTGTGCTACACTCTCTCAGTTAATAAAATGCGTTAGATCTTAATGCCTTGGGGCAAAAGGATGAGTCTAATGGGTCATGCTTTATCTATTTCAAGACACCAGGTAAACTGAGAGTTCTGCATTAATGATGATTCCTTTAACTTACTTCACACTAAAGAGACACTGAAGAAATAGTTACAATATTTTTCATGGCTGTTCAATGCCTTCAGCCAGTGCCTCAAAATACATAAGAAAGGAGGATAGTAAGTTAAAAATCACAACATTTTGCAAATGCATAAGCATATTTACAAACCTCAGAGGAGTGTTTCCTTTGGTTTTTGAAGCCTTTTGCATTCACCTTTTCTAGCAATCCTTGCCCAAGGTAGAAAAGTTATTCCACTGAGAAGATCAAAAGAGGACCAAAATTTCCACTTAATCACAAGAATTGAAAAATCAGTACTAACAGGTAACTTCTAAACTCATCAATTAATACCAGAGATAAAAATTGCAAGGTTTGGCAAAACTGATAATACAAATAATTTTTACATTTTCATTCTGAAAGGCTACCAGGGCAGACCTCTTTTGTGTTGAATACTATAAAAAAATAAAAGAAGGTTCTTGACAATTTGAAAGATTCTCCTAAAAGTGGTAAAAAAAGTTATTTTTGGCATCATTTAAAGAGCTCTCTATTAGCTCAAGAAAGGCAGTCTAGTGTACAGAAGTGTTCACAGATAAGATTTCTCTTTTTAGATTTTATGCACATTTTATACTTTGCACATAAGGCAAAGTGAAAATTAATGTAGGTTCTCCTGACAGGTTTAAACAATTATCTTTCTTACAGCAATAAGCTCATTTTATCTCTGAACTGTTAACCAAAATAAGTGACAAAGAACAATTAAACCATTCATCTCAATTTAGGATCCTAATGCATACCCATGGTCAGAAGAGCCCAAGTCCTTAATTTTCGTCAGAACCCATTTTTAAATGGTTTAATGCTGCCTCTGATTGTCAAGTGCTAAAATATGAATCTTCACACTTGTGAGTCACTGGTGTAACTAAACTGTGACTTTGGCATCAGAGAGTTTCCTGGGAGTAATGCTAGCTGGGGCCATGAAAACATCTGAGTCACGATTTCCAGGGTAATTCTAGCCCACCTTTGTCAAAACTTAACAAACTCCCACGTTCTCCCTCTTTGCCTCACCAGCAACCCCCAGCAACTCCCCTTGGTTGTGACTGGGTGGTTGACAGCCTGATTTTGGGCTTTTTGTCTCAGTGAAAATTACTCACTGCTCCTGCCTCTTCTGACAGCATCAACGCTGGCTTCCATAAAAGTGTTAAAACACAGGTCTTCCTCAGATAGGCAAATTCCTCTTGACACTGGTTGACATCCTCAACCAGTGGATGTACAGGTGAGTGGAAATAGGAACAGGTACAGTTTTGCTTCAGGTCTTAGGCCTGATAGCTGTGAACACCTTGTGTCTCACACTCCCCCAGCTAGATGTGTGATGAAAGCGCTGTAGCTACAGCCATAGCTGGACATTTTTAGAAGCAAATGTCTGTCGGTAAATAAGAAAATATGGAAGATGTAAATCAGTAAACAAAAAATATTGTCTCTGGTGTCAGTGTAATGAGCTAACTACTCCTTTTCTCCCAGTAACAGGGAAGAAAATGAGGTAATATTTTCTCACATTGAAAAAAACAATAAAACATCTTTCTTCCATGCTCTGCAAATTTAGGGGAAAAAATCATCAGTAAAGTTGAAGGAAATGGCTTTCCTTTCTTTTGATTTTCTCAAGTTTTAGCTTCTGGAGTCTTCTTGGATTACCTTGGTTAGAGAGAGAGCTATCTAGGCTTTGTGATAGGTTTTTCTTTGCCTTAGAGGTGTGGAAAATGAACCACAAGGAGGAAGGAGATAGGAAGTCTTGGTGCAACAAGGTGGATATTGTTCTCATAATGGCCTGTTAAACATCACAACTGAGATGCAGTACATGCTTAGCTGTGCACAGTTTCTCCAGAAAATCTTTTTTCTGGAACAACTGCTGTTAGCAGCAACTGGAACTGAAGCTCTGAGGCCCTGCCGGGCAGCAGAAAAAACTGCACTCCACAACCTCCTTGGGAGCCATGGCTCTTCTGGCCCCGGAGGCGTTACCAAGAGCAGTCAGCAGCACCCCATTTCCCCACTCCTCCCAGCAAACCACAGGTCCTTCAAGGGGTTACTCACCCAGATGCTTTCACTAGCTCTTGCTGGAAGTTTTACCTTTGGAAAGGTGGATTTGATATGTTCACTCTCTGACTGGCACTCTTGTGTTCAGGCTCTGTTTCTTGGCAGGGCTATGGCTGCAGCCTGGCAAATTAACGTTCCTATTAAGTATGAAAATTAGGGAGGAAAATGCCTTTGAAATACCTTCTCCCCTCAACTGGGTTTTGTAATTGTCATTAGCAACTGTAGAACTAGTCACTGTCTGTGTTACAAAATGTTAATGAGTCTAGTCTCTCCCACTTTCTGTCCAGCAAGTCAGGCATAGTACAATTATGTTTAAAAATTATGTTAGTACCAAATCTATTAAAAAAATGTGCAGTTCTGGTTATCACTAATAGTGTTTTCACCAGATCCTGAAAATTAATTATGCTGCTTTCAGGAATGAACCAGTACTTCAACTCTCCTGGAGGCCCTTCTGAGGGATTCAGCCCCAGTGCTGTTATTTTGGTTTGGGTTTTGCAGAATGGGTGGCTAAAGACATCAATCTAAAATTAGGGTCAGACAAGAGAGTTCACTATGAAAATAGTTCACAGAGTTATCTGCATCTGACAAAGAGTTATGTACAGTCTTGATGACTTCAATTACACCATGTATGGGTACAGAGATCTGGTTTTGCAATACTAAAGATAAGGACCATAGGGTAGAACAAAACTTTCTTCAAGAGCAATTTTTGAAGGACACAGGTAAGCCTGTTAGTTTCTTGCTTGCACTGAGGTCTTCGGTGGTCTAAATAAATATTTTTCTTCCTTTCTAGGGATAGCACTTAATTTTTTTGTTTTGAGATTTTTTTTGGTGTTGTTTTTTGGGAGTTTTTTGTTTGGTTGGGGTGTTTTTTTGTTGTTTTTTTTTTTTTGGTAATCAACTGCTTGCTTTAGGTCAGTCAATTAATTAATTTAAAAAGCACACAACAAGCAAACCCACACAAACAGCAGAATATATAAAGGGAGCAATTATTCTTGGAGACACCCTTAACATTTTCCATAGTCTGACATCTACACACTGAATGAGCAAAGTACACAAGTAAATATTTTTTATTAATGCTGAACAAAATTTATTTCTTTGCAAGGGCTAGCCATACACCAGAACTGTACTTAGTGTTTTGATTGATGACAAATTCTACAACAAATAGCTTAATAACACAATAAAATTGATTGCACAACTAAAACAACGCCAAAAGTTGATTCTCTATAGGTTGCAAATGAAGTTAATCAGAATCTCCTGTGGACTTCAGGTGGGACCCCGAATTTGCTAGAGTTAAAAATCTCGGCTGGAGATGTTGGCATTTGGCTACAATCAAAAGTGGTGTAGGGCACCTGGAGACCAGTGGCAGCAGCTTTACCTTACACGGGGTTTCAGACTAGGATGAGGTGTATCAAAGAAAATTAAGAGGGAGTATTTATTCCTCTGAACCTTTCTCTGTGTTTAGCACTGAGATCTGCATGAAAAAATAAGCCTGCTTCCAGTACTATTGGTAAAATATAAATTATGTACGGTGTCTTGGCTGATGCTTGTATACAAAAGTGCTTTCGTGTGTGACTGTACCATTGGTCCCTGGGCAGCCTCCTTGGAGAGTTACTTGCATTTAAATGGTCCTAACTTGGCTTTGAAAATAATACTTCTCTAAGGAGAATGAAGAGATGTACTTATGTCTTCAGTTGTTTGTTTGCTGGCACTTGTTTGCAAGGCTAGCTTAGTAAGGAAGTGGAATTCGGGTAGTTTTACTTGGGCAGTAATAACCCGCAGGACTTCTACCAGCTTTCTCTGTCTTCAAAGTCAGGTGCAAATACAGGCTGATTAATCACACTGATGAGCACCCGAAGCTTGTTGGAAAAAAGGCGTCTTGTTCTGTAAGGGGAAAAAGAAAAAAAAAAGAAAAAACAAGGTAATGAGCCATTAAAAACACAATATCGATTTACTCCCCCACTGTCAAAATAGACTGAAGTTTCAAATAACTTATAGGCACACCCAAATCTGCATACATTGGTGATTCAAGGAGTTTTGTTCCTTCTCCCGGTGCTTTCAATCTCAGTTAATTTTTCTCATTGTCCTTACATTTCCTAGCATCTGAAAACTTCAAGGGCGTAGAGAAAAAAAAAAAAACAGCTGAGGAATTCAACTTCTTTTCTACCTGGCTGTTAAGGTAATCACCGCGCTGTTGTTTCGAGAGGAGAGCCAGACGGGCTGGAACAATAGCAGCGTGTCTAAACTTTCCCCATTCACCTCAAAGGGGCTTCAGTTCTAACACCTCATTAAGATGGTTTAAATGCAAAAGCTGCCGTTTTGTTGTTGATTATCATATCAGAAACCTTCACCGTAACGAACTTAATTAGTATAGCTGCAAGCCCTGGCATGTCTTCATGGAGGAGTAGGTTTCAAGTTTAAGCTATCTAAAGACTGGAATCGCAAGTCAAGTTCTCCTAAAGGCTGGTGATCCACAGCTGGCTTTGTCAATGCTTGTAGTCTTTCTCTCTTTTCTACTTTTATTTTTCATTATTGTTCCATAGACATAGTGTTGTTTTAGCCCATGTTGAATTTGTACTCACATAACACTTATGATTAAGATCACAGCTGAATCCCTGCACGAGGTAGTAGTTGATATTTTCCTGCAATTTGGTGTGATATATAATTCTGAAGAGTGAATTTCTTCCTCTGTTTTTCCTTCCAAAGACTCATTATAATAGGCGCTGCTAACTTCCTCCTCTGCATCTTGTTAGTGCGATTCGAGTTCAGTTAAAATGAGGCTTTATTGGCATGGCAAGCTACCAAGTGTCACCAATGTGTTGGGGAGAAAAGAATCATGCTGCTCAGAGCACGAACCAATGGCAATTATGTTACTTCATAACACAACCATCAAAATAATACAAACATATCAATATACAACCATCAATCAAAAAAAGGAGGGATGACAAAGGAAAAGCCCTAGTTGGTCCCAGCTCTGTGGATTTACTGGGAACCAACCTGAGGCAGCTCCTCGTGAGTGCTGAACTGTGCCTGGATGTGCTGAACTGCTGGGATGTCAGGTGGCAAGAGAAGAGAGGTGTCCGATCAAGGAAAATGCCAGACCTGAAACACCTGTACTGTAGTTTGTGAATTCCCTAAATTGCAGTCAAATGCCATCGGTGTCAATGTGTTACAAATACCTAGCTAAGGCAGTTTAGGAGACTGAAATTCATTAGCTGTCTTTAAATAAGCAGATGGACAGATAAGATCTTTACCACACTCAATTTGCCTGTCCTATAGGCACTTTCTTTCTGGATACTCTGATCATCTGCATTTTTACAAACCAGCACATCTAAGGTAGCATCTGGATGCTGTCTGAGAGAAACTATATTCCAGATTTTTACCACAATAGCTTGCCCTTTTGGCCCCTTGCATCCCCAAATGGTTTAGTTTGCATTTAAATATGCATAGCATGCTACCTCTGCCTGCCAATGGCATTTAACTGAAATTCAAACAAAGCTCCTCTAGCTTAGAGAGTCCCTGCACTTCTCATTGCTGAAAAAAGGATGGATGTTTTGAGATGCTTTGCTGCCAGTATTGGAGGAGGATGGGTGGGCTCCGTGGACTTACGTTTGAGCAAGACCATTCTTAGACTTTGTGTCACAGTGACAGGCACAGGTGAGCAGTCATTTCCTGCTCCAACCCTGTGACTGGGTTCATTCACGTTTGCCTAATCCCAGTTTGACCGTACCAGCTCCTCCCTAGGCTGCAGCTTGAAACAATGGTTTAGCACAGCTTCTTGGGGTTGTGCTCCAGCAGAAGGTTCTCCTCATCTACAGGTACTGCAACCACCTGTTGTTAGCATTGACCAGTTTATCTAGTGTAAACAGAAAGTAATTCTATTCATTCTAATTGTCAGCTTGTCTGTTGCCTCTGCTAACAAACAAAATGGTGTAAGTTACCAAGAATATTTTTAGGGGGGAGAAGTGGAAGGGGGAGGAACGAAGCAGATTTATGAGGTTCTGCAGAGGGATCAGAAATCCCTCTGACACTGTACACAACCAGAGCTTGAAATACAAATGATCTTGTATGTAGCTGCTTTCTTACAGTGGAAGACTTCTTAGTGACTAGGTTATTTCATCTTTCTCTTCCCACAGGGACCATGTCAACCAACCCAAAAGAAATAACCTAGCTGTTGTCATGGTCTTACAGTGATCTTTTCCATTTTTCTGCCTCACAATGACAGACTCTGGGCTGGAGTTTAAGCAATGAAGCACAGATTGATTTCACATGGCTGTGAAAGCTTATAGCATGTGACACTGACATGACTCTCCTTTGAATTGAGTAATGTGGTGGCTGCAGTGCTGAAACAAGCTCTGCTGAACTTTTTATTTTCCTCCTTGAAAATGTTCCTTGAAGCTCCCCCTTATCTACATTCTAGTTTTCTCTGCACTGTATTTTTACCTACTGGACTTGAGAAGTAAAAGAGTTCAGTGGGGGAAGCTTACTGCAATCATAAAACAAATTCAGAAAAGGCCAGACAAACCAAGAAATTTGGTTTGTTTGCTCATCTGTTGTCATACATGTGTTCACCTATGACAGCAGTTGTTGAAGAATAACCCAGAAGGATTTTTCTTAAGACTGTATATGTTTTCACTTCAACTGCCACAGATGTTGAAAGAGAGTTAAAAAGGAATTAGCCCATTGAAATAGGAGTTTCATCATGAATTTTTCTAGGACAGACCCCAGGTATGGTAAAAACTTGCTTAGGCTCGTTCTTAGCCATTAACATATTAGGTACAAATTTCTAGTCCTCACTCGTGTTGGGGACCATCTGTGTGAGTAATAATACCTTGTTTGACTAGAAGCGATCCTTGGGTGACTCAGTATTCAGCAGTATGACTAAGAGTTAGAGTCAGGTCCCCAAACACCGAGGAAAGAATTTGGTATTCTTACATGTCAGTTGCGTGCAGAACCATCGTTGAATTAAAGATGATCAACTGCTACTCCTGCAACAAGAAGTTTTGACTGTTTAGCTGGTTTTTAAGGAATTGCTTCTCTCATGGGGAGTTGCCATTTCCCCATGCACTAACATATGGTTTTCTAATCTAAGAAAAGCTGCTCCAGAAAGATTCAGACTACCACATTAGTTTATAACCTAAGAACAAAGCAGGAAGTAGAGACCCACATAAAGCATAGAAAAGGGATTTAAGGTACATCTTTTATGGTATAGAATGTAATTAAGTAGTTACTTGTATCGATATGGTTTGTTAAGGGAAGGAGTAAATCGAGGGAGGAGAAAGATCTTTACATCTCACATTTTTTAAGTAATGGTTTCTTGTAAAAGAGAGAAGAGGACTAAATTTACGAAGAAACAAAAGAGAAACTAGAGTGAGCAACAAGATGGGGAGGAAGGAGAACTTTGTGGTTGTAACACTCAACAAGGACCAGCTCAGTAGATTTGGGTTCACTTTCTTGGTCTCCCAGAGGTTTCTCATCTTTGAGCAAATCACATCTTTGTACTTCAGTTCTCTCTGTGCAAAACAGTGGAACACTTCGTTTTGGCTGAAGTCTCTCCTGGGCTGGGCTTCTTCTTCACCTATGTGTACCTGTTGCACATAGCTGTTATTTTAAAAATAATACATCCTAATATTCTTAAAGAGTTTTGATGAACCTGGCACATGCTTTTGAGAATTCTTGTAATAGACTGGCTTTTGATAATCCAGTAACAACCTGATGGTGTCATTTTTCCCAAGCCCTCAGTACAAAGTCTCTCATGAAAGTGAAGAACTTCTGCAGAAGCAGATAAGGAAATACAGGAGGAAGCACAATTACAAACATATCAGCAAATATATCCAGTTTTTGCAAGGTAGGGGTAATTTATTCTTCTCCTGTACCTTCTAAGTACCAATCAAGTCTTATCATTATAAGAGCTGCAGCCTAGCCTTACACCTGTCAAGGTGTAGAAAGAGAAAGCAACACCTTTCATTAGTGAACAGGTGGAACTGAAGCACGGGCTGAATTCAAACTCAGATTGCTGGGAATTTAGCAAAAAGCCCAGGAATAAGCTTAACTCCCATCAGTCTGTGCATTACTTTACTCCATAAAAGTTTACTTCAGCTTACCTAACTTTAGATGAAAAAAAACAGATGCAGTAGAAAATCCCAGTTAATGGTGAAAGAAGTAACTTACACTAACATCTAAATCACCATCATCTAAATGAAACATCTGTTTTTCCACTGAATATGCAAAGAAACTCAATGGGATGTTCAAAATTATGTAAGTAATTTGCTATACCATTTAATTTTTTTGTTGTATAATTCTTTCTTCCTCATAAACAATCTTTGCTACAGAGCAGTGGTGTTCATTGCCACAATTTTGACTTAGACATTGATGGTATTAATTCTCTTTTGATAATTGAAATAGATGTTATAATTAGATAATTTGTCAAATCCCAGCCAAGAGATATTCTGAACTCAGGATAGTGAGGGAAAGTGAAGGAAAAGACCTTGAAATACTTGATTTTTCCCCCTATGAATCCTAAAATACTCTCTTATGTCAGTTGGAAATTTTAAACATGTTGCTGATTGTGTGAAACTGCTTTAAAATTCATTATTCATTAACAAAAATAGGGTGGCAGGAAAAACATAAGAGTGAGAGAGACAAGAGTTGACCTGATGTTACCAATATCAGGGGAAAAAACCCCAGAAATTTAGCTGTGTGCCATGCACTGTCTCAAACATCCACTGTGTTCTATAAACCTGTGTTGGTTTTAAGATAGTCTAGTGTTGATAATTCCCATTTTCTGTTTATTTATTTGTTTTTCTTACAATTATTTATCTAAGCTGCAGTACCCCTGCTATCAGAAGCATTTACTTTCATTTTCACTTCATGGCATTTTGAACTAGGCATTTAAAGTGTCTGAATCACTGCAGGTACATGTGGATTGCTTTCAGTAGTGTGTAGCTGCTCCATTAAAAGAAAAAAAAAAAAGGTGCTATAGTTTTGTATCTTGGTGTATCCCTTGATGCAGTTTTTCATCTTTCACCAGACCGGTTTCACTGTTGTTGATATCCCTATGCAAAATATAAGAAGAAATAAGCTCACTGTGGAAATAATGGCATTAAATAGAAAAGTTTCTTGTAAATGGAGAAAATTCCTGATAAGGGAGACCTGAAATATTTTGTTTCTTGAAACAGAAAACTGATTAAAAAAAAAAAAAAAAGTAAGGAAAAGCAGAAAGTAAAAACTGGGGGGAGGAAGAAGGATGAAAATTGGGCAGCACTCTATATACTTACATGTATAATATATTTCCAATGAGTGTAACTTTAGGTGTTAGTTAAGACAAGAGTTAACAAAGTAGCACAACTCCATTTTATGTTTGATACAGAGAATTTTATGCTTTATTCAACAGAGATTTTTCTAATAAATGCTGATGATTAAAGCAGTAGCCAGTAAGACAGCACATTAATCTCTATATTGATACTACCAAACAAGATGTAACCTAAAACATTTTAGCTTCAATGACTTTTTGGCTACCCTCAATCCCTTTAGGCAACAGCACTTTCTGCAGCCTGTGTTTGTGTTTCAGCACAGCCTGGAAAGAAATAGCCCTTCGTATGCATTTCTGAGAGTGCATCTCTTAGTGCATCTCTAACATGATGCATTTACTGCTACTTCTAAATGAAAAACCCTTCTCCAGATTCTATATAATGTTTATAAACAACATGCCTTTCATTTTTTAGTAACCAGTCTCTCACTTGTTCCAAGTGTAGCTTCATAGTGCAGCTAACCATGTGCAGCTGTGACCTTGCTCTGGGCACTGAACTCAGTGCTGCTCATGTAGGAATAGTCACACATAAAAACCCCAGACAAACGAGTTGCTCTTCCTTGGTATTGTTTGCTCCTGTGGGGCTTATCCCATGTTTCCCAGCCCTGCAGGAATGTGGTCTGCTCCGGGAGGCTGTGCTACCAAACTGGTGTAAAACATGCCTGGTGTTGGCCCAAGGGGAAAGTCATGGACAGGTGCTGGAGAACTGTTGGCATTCTAGTGGGTTGGCAGGCAGTTTTGCTGCAAAGTGAGCAGGTTAACTTGAGTGAGAAAAATGAAAGCAAACTTTAAGTTCTTCAGTGGCATTGTTAGCTGAAAACTCCAAAAGCATAGCTAAGATCAGGTCACAGGTTTCTGTGTGTTAATGGGGCTGCATGGGGGACAACTGTGGAGCACTGGACTCGTTTAACTCTGCAACCAAAACATGTAAATAGTGGCCAGCAAAACTCCTGAATTGTGATCTTAAAGAATTTTCTGTCCCCCAGAACACTACCACAACAAAACCAGCAAATCCACATGGCTATACTAAAGACATGAGGAAGATAAAAGGGGAACAAAATTACTCTACAAGCACTGCCACATAATTGTTCTAGAGAAAACACTGTGTCAGTGCTTTGCTTATTTTAAAAGACAAAAGACCAGACAAAAACCTTTGGACTCTGGATCATGTAATCCAATGCTTTGCATTCTCTGTTGCTAAAGTTGACTTATCTTGGTTTATGTCTAAACATGTTTCGGATACAGTTTCTCTAACAAGCATGAACCTGATTTCAGGTTGGTTTTTGTTCTTTTTTTTTTTTTTTTGAGACTGTGTTAATCAAAGGCTATTAATGAGTCTGTCTTTGTTAGACTCTGATTCCAAAGGACAATAAATCCAATCACAGGGTTTCTTGTACAAGTGTTGTACTCACTCTGCCAGGTTTAATTTTTTTCAAAGAAGTGGTGAAGGTAACTTCATCCTGGCAGGCTCTACATAAGATCAGTTATTGTCTGTCATTTCGTAGGAATCACAGCCAGCACTTAGAGCAATGTACCTTATATCCTGGCATCCTCGAATTTGAATGGAGTAAGGATATGGATGTGTACAACTGGGGGGGACTAGCTGGTGATTTTTAAGACCACACTATATTATGGACTTATTTCATTTATCCATGTCCTGTATGTCACAACATGTTGTTTATGTGCCAATATCAAAGGTTTGTACTCAGTGGGAACTATTCTGGTTTAAGCCAAGATATGAATTTTAACAGATGTGGTTAAAAACATTTGAATTATATAGATCCTGCCTTAAGGAAGGGATATTTTAGATTGATAGAAAATGATTAGAAGCAAATTTGTCTCCAAATACAGCATAAGCATACCCCCTACTTGAATATTGTACAACATTCTTCTGCCTGCATGGGGATAATGCGAAGGAGGCTGGAGAAAGCACCTTCCAGTGAAGCACTTGTAAATCAATTCTTTAACACAAGAAAAATCAAGAGCTACTTTGTTGTCTTGTGTATAGGTATCAAGTCTTTAACCTAACAAGCAAACAAAAAGTTTCAGTGACTGAAAAGGAAAGCTAAGTAAATTCATGCTAGAAATAAGATGTACTGCTGAGTTGGTTAAATTGTGAGGAGAATAAATGATTGGTGGAAACCACGGGCAGCAGTTGTAGAATTTCATCTTCTTGGTGTTTTTATAACAAGACAAGATGTTTCTTTAGAAGATTTGCTTAATCACATAAGTGTTCCTGGGGTCAATTTAGGTGCAACTCTGTGAGACAGTGAGTGATATATAAAAATATTACATAGCATCTGGTCAGCTGGATGAATAACCTCATACTAACTTTTGCATAGTATGGGACTGTGTGCAGACAGGGTTTTAGCCAGTTTGGTTGCATTGCTGTGAAAAGACCTCATGACATTTACTTCAGTGAGGGATTTGACCCATGCCCCTCTGCAGTTCTGCCACAACTGAATCCAAATTCTTATCTACAGCACGGAAACTTAAACTGCTGGATCAAGTCTGGCTGGCAAGACAGATATTTAGTATGGTCCTGTTTGTGTAGCTGTGACTGTTTGAAGACCCTGTGAATAGTAGGGTAAAAGTGGGAATAACATCTAATCTTTTTGATTGACAGATGCATCACAACTTGCTGTGACATTGTCCAGGCCCATTCCTGTTCATTTTGCTCTCAGTGGTGCCTTGGAGTTGCCTTCTGCTTTGACAGGAACATGCCATTATAACCTGGGCCATCCCAGTGTACACAGCCTATGTGGAGCTGCATCCCCATAGGCACTGTATTGGCCAGGATACTGACTGTGCCTCACCTCTGGCCTGAGCCATACAGACAGATTAGGGCCTATAGTTTGTCTCTGGGACAGAAATATTTTGACTTCATCTGCATCAAGGTCTTACCCACTGTGTTGGTGTATTGATCAACACAAAATATTATGTAATGAGGAACAAGGGTCAGATGTTTGAGCTCAGCAGTGAAAAGGGGGCAAACTTTGTTTCCAGGGAGTAGCTCAAAATAGATGTGAGACTATGCTGCTTATCTTGGCTGTGTCACTGCCCACTGCTGTGCCTTGAGCTGCTGAAGGTACAGGTCCTTAATGCAAGCTGAGGACTTCTCTTCATCGCTTCTCAATCACCTTATTCTTTCTGTTCCGTATAAGACAAAGTGAGCATTATTCTTATTTTATGATACTTCTTGTGCCTTGACAAAGCAAACTCCTGGAAAAGGCCATGGAGAAAGAAAATTACAATAATCGTGCCTGGAGAAGACAAAAGTGTGAATAAGACTTTCAGCAGAAGTGTGACTGAGACAGTGTTGAATATAGGGCAATATAGTGGAACTGTTAATAAGCAGATTTACAAAGACAGAAAATGTGAGAAACAAAGGTAAGCTCAGGATCAAAAAGAACAGATGGATTTCTTTCTTCAGACACAAAATGGCATCAAACTCTTAAAATTGCCAACACACAAGTTAATGACTTTTCCACAGTGGCCACCACTAGAGTGAAAAGGAAAAGGTAAGTGAGATTAATAATAAGATTGATCCTTGCAACAAGGCAAGCAGAATCTTCTTAACTTAAATTAATATACAGTTAATAGATGCATACCTGTATGTAATAGATATTAACAATGACTTCTGAGCAATGAGAGAGTAGAAAGTTTCATTAACCCAGCAGAGGACCTCCATGGAGAGTTTGGTGTCCTGAGACAAGAGGTATTTTCTAAAAGCTTCCTGCTTAGCTCTGTTTCCTGGATTTTAAAATATCATTGTATTTTCTGATCACTTTGCACTGCTTCAGGTCACAGTGAAGCTGCTGTAGTGTCTAGTGGTGCTGGCAAGGGCAGCCTGCACCTTCAGCAGCAGAGACATCAAATCCCTGTGCTTGGAATTATGCCAGGATGGCTTGGTGCACTGGAGGCAGTTGCCTGCATAAGGTCCCAATACAACCAGTACAGCATTTTTTCTGTAGGATCAGTTTCTCAGTTTCATGGCCTTGCCTTAGAAACAGTATGTCGGCTCAGGTGGTTGAGGAAAGTTGTGGAGCAGTATTTCTGAGTTTTTAGTCTTCGCTGAAGCAATTGCTTCTCCCAACCTCCTTACATTTCTAGTGGATGTTTGTTATAAGGCCTTTGATGTGGTCCCCTAAAACACCCTTCTCTCTAAATTGGAGAGAGATGGATTTGGTGGGTGGACTGTTTTGTGCACGAGGAATTGGTTGGATTGTCTCATCCAGAGGGCAATAGTCAACATCTCAGTGTCCAGATGGAGATGAGTGGGTCCAAATGGTGTCTGTACTGGAACCAGTGTGGTTTAATATCTTCATCAATGACACAGACAGTGGAATCAAGTGCTCCCTCAACAAGTTAGCCCACAGCATCAAAGTGAGTGGTGCTTTTGACATGCCTGAGGGGCAGAGTGCCTTCCAGAGGGACCTGAAAAAGCATGAGAAGCAGGCCTATGTGAATCTTACAAGGTTCAAGGCTGAGTGCAGGATCCTGCACCTAGGTCAAGGCAGGCTCTGGTATCAACACAGGCTGGAGAATGAAAACATTGAGAGCAGCCCTGCTGAGGACTTGGGGGATGAAGAGCTGGATATAATCCAGCAGTGCTGTGCTCGCAGCTGAGAAGGCCAACCATGTCCTTTTACTGTATCTAAAGCAGCATGGCCAGCAGGGCAAGGGAGAGGATTCTGCCTCTCCACTTGAGTGACATCCGACCTGGAACACTGCATCCAGCTCTGGGGCCCCCAACATAAGGACATGGACCTGCTGAAGTGAGTCCACAAAGATGACCAGAGGGCTGGAACACCTTTGCTATGAAGACAGGCTGACAGAGTCGGGGCTGTTCACCCTGGAGAAGAGAAGGCTCCCTGGGGAGACCTCATTCCAGACTACCAGTACTTAAACAAGACCATTAAGAAAGATGGGGAGAGAAAGTTTTTATCTGGACCTGTTGTAATAAGACAAGGCACAATGGTTTTAAACTAAAAGAGTGTCTATTTAGACTAAATATTAGGAAGAAGTTTTTTATGGTGAGAGCAGTGAAACACTGGAACAGGTTGCCTGGAGAGATGGTGGATGCCACATCCCTGGAGGCTTTCAAGGCCTGGTAGCATGGGCCTCTCAGTAACCTTATCAAGTTGAAGATACTCCAGCTCATTGCCAGATTATTGGAATTGGTGACCTGTAAAGGTCCCTTCCAACCTGAACTATTCTATGTTTCTGCATCTAACCAGGAATATCTGACTTTTTTCATCCAACAGCCATGCTACCCAGTATATTCAGGCCAACCAATCCTGATGTTTAGCTAGTTTAATAGACCAAAGTGGTGCTTTAGGATCTGGCTTACAAGGGGATCAGATGGCTCAGAAAACAGTGGTGTGTTATGGACTATTGCAAACAAAACCAGCCCTGGCTACCTAAGCTGCCCAATATCTGTCATTATTCTCAGAGAGGGATCCGTTCCCCAAGGGTCCTTTTAACTGTGGTCATGGTTTGGCTATTAAATTGCACTAATTGGTTAGGACATGAAACCCTCCTGGGATACCCCAGATTTCCTTTAGCAGGGGCACTGAATGTGGAAAAAGATTCAGAAGACAGTCATTACAAAATTAAATTGTATGTGATATTGGAGATCGCTTTTACTCTCTGAGTTTCACCTGTCAAGCTTGGGAGTTTGACAGTCACATTTTCCTATTCTTAATACGTTTTTCTCTCCCCTCTGTGAAGCCACATGAGTGGTGGGCAAAGCCGACGGAGCAGCTAGGGTGGGAGAACTTGAATTTGTCAGTACACAAAGCACTGCCAGATGCAGGCACAAATGGGAACCTTGCTTCTAACAATCCCCCCTGCTGAGGCTTATATTCTGTATTGCCTTTTATTGCCATGAATACAGAGTTGTGTGATAGAAAGTGAGCTTTAGGTTTTCACAGCACTTTTTTTTAAGTGGCTTGGGTGGAGATCACAGAGGAAGTATGTGACCCCCTTCAACATTGATACCACAAAGTATCAACCAAGATAAAACCTGAAAAGGGCTGTGCCATGCTTCCCCAAGATTCTCATACAGAACAAGACTTTCAAATTTAGAAAAGGGACTTTCAGCTTGGAAAGTGATGAATGAGAAGCATTACTCCACCACAGCCCTTTCCACCGCCATGCCTACCCGAGCAAGGAGACACAGGCAGTTCTTGAGGTCCCAGAGATGTAGTATACCAGAGGAAGACTGAGTGAATTGTGGTTGGACAGAGTAAGAATGAGACAAACCTACAAGGATGTTGTACAATTTATGTTTGCCTTTGAGTTTAATCATAATGCTAGAACCTGTAGATGACTAACTCGAAGAAACATTTGCTTTTAAAAGAGGCAAAGAAAGGTCAGTACCTTGCTGGGTCAGTGCAAGGTGGACAGCACCATTTCCCACAGATACCCCTCAAAATGTCATTTGAGACCCAACTCCATACCTACCCAAACTAGAGATATTTTTCAGTATCCTTGCTGCAGGCTCCTGATTTTGGGGGCAGAAGGGACCTGTAGTGCTATTGGAAGTCTTCCAAGCTGCAGCATTCCCACGGGTACAGTGTACTGTAAACTTTGCTCTGTGTGGACATATTGAAAACAAATATATAAATACATATTTTCTGATTCCCTAGGTTGGATTCTTCCCCCCATGGATTTCTGGCAGCAATCTCTTAGAGTGACTATAACAAAAAAAATATATTAGCTGTGACAATTACTTGAGAAGAAAATACTTGAAGTGAAGGCAAACTCTAGGCTTGTTCCTGGAGGTCTCCCTTTGGAAGCCTCCTTCTTACTTGAGCATAAAAACAAGGGCAGTTTGGTAACCAAGGCTTTGTAGCTGGTCCTAAATTCATACAAACCCCTGAGTGCAAAGCAGCATTGTATTTTCTTGGCATGGTTTATACCTGGACCACTGGCATATCACCTCCCAATTCCTTCTAAATTGCCCTTCATCAGTTTCCCATCAGTTTATCAGTTATTTCTGCACTATAGATGTGGGATATGCACCCTGAGCCAACAGGCAAATAAAAATGCTGCTTCCTGTTGAGTTTAGCTCAGCTATGGTAAGTATGACCACAAAAATGTCTGCATTCTACACTAAAATAGTAACATTGAGTTTCCTATCTAACCCACAGAAGCCAGGAAATTCATAACCTATTCTAGGTTAAGCATAAAAAGGGGATTGTAAAAAAATATAAAAAAAAAAATAAGAAGAAAAAGAAACATGCAGTACAAATACCAGTATCTCAATGTCAGGACAGAATTTTAGATAAATTTTGTTAACAATAATTAAGGAGGGTGGAGGGAAGGAGGAAGCATTCCCAATAGCTGTCCCTGGAAGCTGCGAGATAGTTCCAGGGCTGGACTGGGGCACCCCAGGGGAAGGCTGGGATGGCTTTGCTCGCTAAACTCTTAACAAGGCACAGTCAACACTTAGCTCCCACTTCTGTCTGTTATTTGTTTGGTTTTGACATTTTGTTGTTACAAGAGCTTAAAGAATTTTTTTCTGTCTTTCCAATTCTTTCTGTGGGACTGTTGACAGCCTTTGGTGCATACACATTTCCATTGTTTTCTCTGCTTAAGCACTTAGTCAGATTTGCCCATTTGTTTGTGGGTTTTTCAACTGGCAACAAAAAAGATAATTTAATATATTTTTTAACATAGGAAAATGTGATGCAAAACCACAAACATTGGGGGGATTCAGGGACAGGTGTAGTGACTAGGAGTGCAGTTAAGTTTTTGAAATGGCCTAGATTTCAGCCGTTTCTCTGTTCTTTAAGTGTTGCTTTAGAGTATGAACAACAGGGAAGATAGTAATTGCTTTCCACATTCTAATTATAAATAATGAACAAAATTCAGTAGAGCTGAGCAGGAAAAGTATGATGCAGGAGAGAAGAGGAAAAGAGGCTCTCTCTTTCCAGCAGAGGTGGAGATTTCCATGAGGGTGGCCCTTCCAGCTCAGTGCCTCCCACAGGTTTCACTGGGAGTGCTGAGCTGTCCTTGGACTGATCCTGCATAGTCACTGCTGGGCTTGTGTTTTGGGGTGGAACAGTGCCTGGAGACACCTGCCAGTGCTGGTTAGAGATGGTGTTGTGTGAATGTGAGGTGGTCTCAGAATAAAACCTACACAAGCTGCCTGATCTGGCTGTGAGAGAGAACTTTGACCTGCATCTGCCTTGGCTTGTGCAGCTGCAGCCCCCACCTGATCTGCCTCCTAGAGAGGAGCAACTCACCATCACATGGGTCTCCTGCATGCAGGGACTCTGAAGAAAATACTCCATTGTGATTTCTTCTGTGGAGTAGCTTCAGTGGGTGACACTGAGGTCATGGGAGGTCGAAGAGTATCTTACCCAGAGATTTTTGGCAAAAGTGACACCAGGGTTTTGGGACAGTGGCAGAGGCACGCAGCAGATTGAGAACAGTGACCACTTTATTGTATGAAGATGACTGCATTGCCAGGATGACTGAGCCCTGAATTGTCTTGCCTTTGTTTGCTGGTTCTCAGACTTTGCAGAGCTCAGACCAGCCAGGGCATTAAGTCTCTGGAGTCTGTGATTTCTTAGTTGTGCAGAGCTCTCCATGATAATAGTCAGATGAGAACCTGGAGAAAATCCATCTCTTTAATACAGGTATATGCATCTGTTTGGGTGTTTTTGCCTTTTAGAGCATATATTAGACATAAATAAACTCAACACAAATTTAGGGGCACCTCTAGTAACACACATTTCATTTTATAGCTATTTATCTAGCATACTAGATAAATATTGTGGGAAAATACAGACATATGCCAAAATGAATGTTCTGTTTGGACTTGTACACGCTGAAATAAAACCACATAGACAACCACATCCATTAGCTAAAATGTGCAGAAGAAATTGCCACAGAAGCAACTGATCTCTGTGCAAGAGTGCTGGCTCTGTGCCCACCAGCACACAACACAAAGCAAAGAGGGAATAAGCAGCAGAAGTACCAGGGGCGTACACAGTCATACATTCCTCTTTTTAACCTCAGTAACCTCTTTTCTCCCACTCATACCTCCACCCTCACCCTGAACACCCAATGAGTATATGAAATAAAAACCATATTTGTTAGTTATATGGTTCATGATGACTAATGGAGACTTTGTTGAATAAACCAGTGGGGTTTTATTTTTTTTTATTTGTGGTAAAAGTACATTAAAAATTACTCACAAGCTGCAAATGGGGACTGTTTGAACCTAATTTGAAATTAAATTTATGTGAATGGGTGAGCCAAAATAAAAATGATTACTTGAAATCAGTTTTAATAAGCGGAATTTTAGTCTGAATGGCTGTAAGGTAGGTTATGTTAAATGAGAGCTCAGATATAATGTGGGAGACTAGTTTTGGAATGAGAGTGGGCAGGGAGTGGGACAAATTGGGGGAAAAAGTAATTTAACAAAAAGAACTCTTTTAAAAAAATCAGTGAAATCATGGACAGAAATATGCAGCGCTTTTAGGTGAATTATTCATTTTTGTTTGTGTAAAAGCACCGCACTTTTACATGTTGCTATCTTTTTTTCATGTAAATAATAATCAATATTCCTTGGGAAAAAGTATAAAAATATGTACATAGTGATGAGAAATTGTTGAAACAGCTTCAGATTTTTTGTTTGACTTCCCCTCCTTCCCACCAAATCTCAATTTTTTTTTCCCAGTTGGTTTTGACTTTTTGCTATTGATAAATTTGGCGAAATCATCTGTGTGGGCTATTTAATTAGTATGAGTGAATATGGATCTCCTTGATTTGCTTTTAGTCCTCAAAAAAACCCACACGCACACAAAAAAAACCCAACAAAAAAATCCCCAAAAAACAAAACAAAACCAAAAAAAAACCCTCCAAACCAGCCAAGAAGCTGGTTTGAGCTTGTCATCAAATAACATGATTTTAGGATACAAATCTTTAAATCTTTAGTGGAGGTGATACATTCATAAGACTTATGATAATCTGTACAGGCTGACAACACTTAAAGTCAGCATACACTGATTGTGATATACAGACCCTTATCATTTAAGCTGCTCTTTTCCAAATTTAGTTTCATTATCGAAGTACATTGCATTTGTCTCTAAAACATTGCTTACATTATGGGAAGTCATAGAAATGTGAACATTTGCTCCTAGTGCTTCATAATGAAGTGAAAAGTTGTCCCTTGTCTGAAGTCTTTACCACAGGGGCCATTAGCTGTGTCTTTTGAACTCCTAAAAATGTTGATTATCTTGTGTACTGACTGAACATTTCAATTTAAAGTCTTTCTTTGGAGGATTTCCTCCTGGTCTGGAAGTGGAAACATTGATGTATGTTGAGAAAAAAAGTGTTCTCACAGTGTTTCCTGCCTCTCTTGCAGCTACAGCTCACAGAGCTCCTATGTATTCTCTTCTTTGGCCTTCATGTGTTGCTTAGAAGCTGTGAGAGATTGGGGTAGCCCGTTGAACAAGTGCTCCAGTACTCAGCCAGACCAGCCTTAACTTCCTAATCCCATCAGCCCTGATCATCATATCTTCATAGTTAGGTGAGAGAGGAGAACAAATGTTTTTCTCCTTAGCAAAAAACATTGTGTCCTTCTGCTTCTTTTTTTTTAAAGGAAATTCTGGCAGGGAAGGGAGGTAGGATGGAGACTGCAAACCTCAGAAAGTGCAACCAGAGGAGTTTGCACTGCACTTTTCAGTATTACAGTGGTAAATGTAGTACATTAATTACACAAACCTAATGGCACCCAACTGAAGAGATTTGGTTGTCAAATTGGCTTTGAATAAAAAGTGATCTTAGGTTCTTACATACCACTTTGAGGTGTTGGCCTGGGGAGCACAGTGATCAGCTATGTGTTCATCAGCTTTTGAGGCTCCGAGTCACGTTTTCATTTATTCTTCAGATGCTGGGCTGATCTGGAAATAGTCAGCATTTCTGGAAACCAGGCAGTGACTTCAAGGCAAGGAAATTGCTGACTCATTTCTGGGTAACTCGTGTTAACCCCTGTGTCACATCCAGCTCCCGGGGGAGGAGGAGGAGATGGTGGTGGTGCTGCTGCATGGCCAGGAGCTGACAGTGGAAAGTTGAGATTGCAGCAGGGAGAGGTACTGAACTCTTGGCAAGGAAGCCGCTGGTAGATGCAGCTTTGGCATAGCCAGGGCGGTCTGCAAGCAAGGATGGGCTCCATACGTGCTAGACAAAAGGGATGGCGGGTGGCCAGGGGCTCTGCGAGGCAGCAGCGTGTGCTTGTGTTGGGGGTGAGTGTCCTTGGCACAGAGCTGGAGGGGCCCTGCCATTGTCAGCCTCCTCCTGATTGCTCTGCGGGCCTGGAGGGGGATCTGTTGTGTGTTTTGTTTGTCATCTTTTGTTTGCAACTTGAAGCAATCGGCAGAGGGTAATTGCGTTTTGTTTCTGACAGCCCTAGCAGAGCATCCTCTGTTGTTTGTCAGGCCTTACTAGCTGTGCGGGTGGGAACCTGCGGAGGGAGGGCAAGACAGCCGTGGATCCTTTGTCCAGTGCTTCCGCAGCCTGGCAGTGGGCCTGGACCAAGGGGAGCTGGGGCAGTGCCTGACCCTGGCCCTGCCGTCTGCCAAAGCACTGCTCTGCAACCAGAGCTGGCTCCTTCCCCTGAAACCACCTTGCTGGCTGATCACTGGGACTGGCAGCGGGCTGATCTTGTCAGCCGGGTGCAGACGAACCCGAGCTGCTGCGGGAGGTGCCGGAGCACCAGAGGATCAGCAGCCCAGGGAGGACACAGGTCACCCCCCAGTGTCACCACTGAACATATCACACCATGAAATCATAGCTGCAGGAGGTGAAGAGTTAGGGGTCACCTTTCAGGGCTGAGCCCTTGCAGGGGCTCTGCCCATCTCTCGCTTTACAAGCAGACAAGGGACACATTCCTGCTGCAAATAACTTTTAGGGAAGAAAGAACCATGGAAAAAGCCAACACTTCCATTAGCCCAAATAGCATGCACTGGCACCCTGGGCCTGCTGCAGGACCACAGCATCCTTCTGCATGGCCCTGGAGTGCTACAGCCCTGCCTGAATTGTGAGGGGTCCCGAGGTGACCATCCACAGCCAAAAAAATCCATCTCCTGAACATCTCTTGGTTGCTGACAAGGAGGAGAGCCTCCAGCCTGCCAGGCACAGCGTGGTGGGAAGCTCGTGTGGGATTGCGGTGTATCACTGCAGTTGTGGGGCTGGGGCTGGCTGTATCAACTGGCAGAGATCCACATCTCGGGATCAGGTGGGAAGTGTGCTGACCTGCAACAGGGTCGAAATCAGTCATGCCCTGAGAAGTACAAGCCACTTTCCTGTTTGCAAGCAGCAGAGTCCCCTTGGTGGTTTGCACCTCCCTGATTTTTTTTAAAAACATTTTGATACGCTTCCAGTTTTAAAGAGAAGTGGTTTCCATCTGCTGCCCGCCCTTTTTAACAGGACTTTCAACATGTTGATGTATAAATGATTTGCATTTTGATTTAATGGCTTTTTTTTTTCCTTTCCCCCACCTTGATTTTGCCTTGCCTGTTTGGCACAGGACAGTTCAGGTTTGTGCCACACACATGGCCCTTGTGGCTTTTGCTCTGCATGGAAGGCACGAGGAGCATTGCTGACTTGCCAGTTGAGGGCATTCTTGGGCACTGCTTGGTTAATGCAAGGACTGTGCAGGTCTGGTCCTGTCCACATCACCTGGTCACAAAGACAAAAGCTAGTTCAGAGAGATCAGGGAGTACCATACCGATCGTCTGCAACACTTGGAATTCCCTTTTGAACTTAAATTTCCTGCCATAGCGCTCACTACTTTTTTCTCTTGTTTATTTTCTTTTTTTTTTATTTTTCTTTTTTTTTCTTCTTTTTTTTTTTGGTTGCTTTTTTTTCTGGTCTGCTTATCTCCATCGAATGAAAATCAGCTGTGAAGATCTGAGCTTTGTGGTCTTTCTGTGTCACTGCTGTGTGACACATAAGGCTGACTTGAAGTTTTCTCTATTTTCCCATTGCCTTTTTCTCCATAGAAAGGCTGAGGATGCTCTGGTTTTACTTAAAACCAGATTTTACTGTGTCTCTCTCACATTAAAGTATTTAAACTCGTGCATTTCTAAGAATGTCCCTTCTCTGAAATGCTAATCTAGAATTAAAGCTGCATAAGTACAAAAATAAAGACATGCTAGATTGCAGACTTTATATTTAAGGTCTCATCCACAGAAATCAGGTCTCTTCTTTCTCCTGTGTCTTCTGTATTAATTTTAGGAATTTTCTCCCTTCAGGGACTAGAAAAATGTAATTTGTGTGCAGACAACAATCAGAAACTTTGCTGCCTTCCTATATGTGTATATTTTTTAACTTTAAAAACCCCTCAGGTGCTTTCTGTGGGTAAAGAGAAGCTGCATCTTTCACAGAATATATTAAGAAAGTACCTGATCACAACTAACACTAGATTTCTAATTTAACTGTTTATTTTTAGTGGACTAGATAAAAAATTAAAACGTACAGGAAGAATAATAGTAACTGCTGTGATACATGAAATTGTATGGTTTTAAAACAATTAGAGTGTATGTGAGACTTTAACTATTATATACATATTCCAAGATGCATAAGTGGTGATAAAGCAGAAGGTATTTGGGGAAAAAAAACCCCATATTACTACTGATTATCTTATATTTTCACTGATACAAGATAATCTAATTAATTTAAACTTACTTTAAATATCTGTAGAGATTTTTATGTTCCTAATTTTGTTGTGGGAAAAGTCACACTTCTGGCATGGTCTGTATTTAAACTGGACAGAGACAAACCAAGAATCAGTGCTCCAAACTTCTTGAACTTTTGTAGCATTGCCTCCATGAGAAAGGGGCAAACTGGTTTTGAAACTTTCAAAACATTGAGGAATATTAAGAATCTACTTTGGTTTAGAATCCTGTAGATTGGCAGTGCTGACAATGGGGTTTTCAGTGGTTCAGTTCTATTTCCACATCTGTCTGGATCATGTTTTGAAGTTTCTGGGAGCTGAAAACATTGTAAACCGATTTTTTTTTTCTTCTGTGGTTTTGATTCTGTTTAAATGTAGATTAAAAAAATAAAATAAAATCAAACTAACCCCAAACCAAAAATTTTGCAGATTTTCCTCGAGATACAGACTTCTTCTTGGTTGAACTTGGCTTGGTCTAGACTGAAGTTGTTTTGATGTTGCATTTCTGCAAGTACTTTTCTGGTTTCACTGCTTTTTGAGTCTCAAAGCTTGTGGGAAGAGCTGATTCCTAGCCCCAAGGATGCAGGTTAAGTCCCTGTATGGAATTCACTTAAGAGCTGGACTCAGTGATCCTTATGGGTCCCTTTCAAATCAGAATATTCTGTGATAACTGATTATTTTGTATACAGATTCTAATTCAATGCCAGTCCTTGTATCCTTGCAGTCATGTTTCATTTTGCCTGTGTGTGCTTTCTGAACATCCTTGTATCTTTGAGAGGGGCTGATGATTGAGGATATACATAGCTCTGAAGAGCATTTGTAATGCCATTAAAGCTTTGTTTTCTTTTGATAAAAACTTCACTTTGGTACAAAAGCAACCTGTTCAGACATAATTGAGGAATCTTCTACTAAGTATCTCAATGAGAAGTCATGGGACCTGGAAAGATGGCTTTTGAAATAATGCTTGCTATTGTACCAACCCATCACTGTGCTTGATGACATCAGAAAGAGCTTTACTTTGTAATGGAGCTATAAGTTTGCAAGGGGGAGGTAGGAATGAGCAAAGGAGAATGGCTGGGACTTACCCAGAGAAGTGAGCAGAGCCCAGTGCAAATTATCTTAAAGAGAAAGGGCTCAAATCTGTCCTTTTGCTTCACCTCTGCTTCACTGCTGGTCTTTTTCATTACTACTCTTTTACCACTCTAAAATTATTACAAGTTGCAGAATCTTCTCTAAAGCAATATATTCCTACTGGTTATTGCTAGGCTGAATAACAGAAGAGAATAAAAAAGACAAACTTTACTTAAATCTAAGTTCTTAAATTTACTTAAATCTAAGTTCTACACCCACTCATAACCTTTTGACTAATAACATAACTTCTGAAAAATCCTGCTGTGTGCAAGTGCCTCCATGCCACCCCACACACATTGCTGGGGTAGTCCAACTTTTGAACTCTCTGCAGGTAATTTTGTCCAGTCTTCAAAAACACTTCAGCTTTTTGCTGACATCTTGATTGGAAGCCAAGTTCAGAAATTAGTCTGGAAAAAGTTGAGAGTGATGTAAAGTAGGCAAAGTTGCATGTCAACTGTCCAGTTTCTTCTGAAGGAGCAAGTTAGAGCAGCATTATGCTTACTGCACATTCACTGCCAAGGAAGCAGGATGGACCTCCTCAGTCATCACCTGCAAGTTCTCACTTGTCTTTCTTAAGACTTCTTCCACAAACACATTTTCTTTGTTGCAGTAACTGATCTAGCACAAGAACAGTAGGGTTTCCCCATACCTGCCAGCTACCTTTAGATTAATAGATGGACGTTACTTAGATAGACAACATAAGGACATTAATTTGAGGAGATTTCTAATATCTCTTTGAACTAGATCATATTTTTCAGGTGTGTTTGATTAAAGTTTAAAGCAGAAAAACTGAGCACATTTTCAGTTCATCACTTTTCCTTTTGTGAGGTGCAATAATTAAATTCAGGCCTATGCTGAATCATTTTGTCTATTGCCTAGGGGAAAAAAGAAAGGGCAAACACAAGACCTAAACTAAAGTGTCACCTCTTCACCCTGTTTTTCACTAGTGGCTTCTACCTCCTCAGATAGCATGTGACCATTCAGTCAGTTGAAGCAGGATTTGGCAAATCCAAGGGAGCAGAATCATCTGCTGCAGCAGTAGGATCTGCCTTCACCAGACCAGCTGGGGCTGAACTACAAAACCTCCATCGGCAACAGATCTGAGGTAGACCCCACACTCTACCCCTAACTCTAAATGGGGGAGGAGAGCACGTGGCCAGAGGAATCTTAAAACTATGATAAATTAGCAGATGAAGAATACTATGAAAGTGAACATTGGTAATCCAGTCCTGTTTACTGGGTATTATCCAAAGGCACCTCCTTCCCTCAGCTGCTAGCCATAGCATGGTGTTGTGCCTTTACAAGCTAAATTAAAGAGCCCTCTACTGCTAAAAATCTACTTGACAAGGTACTTAAGCTGCTGAAGTGTATAGAGGATAATAAGGTCAATTTGTCTAGCTAAAGTAGTACTCCTCCCTGCAGAGGTTCAGGTCAGATTAAAGGCTGTTGTGATTTTGTAGTCATAAGGTGCATTTATATTGGTATACCTGCACTTGCATGTGACATCTTCCTGATACATCTGTCTGTGACAAACAAGGCTCCTCTCTGGCATGGTTACCACTTCCAAGTTTAGAGCAGGCTTTACAGCAACAGGATGAGACCTCATTGTATGGACTGTTCTACACATCATGTTGAAGGACATCGACCTGTTGGAGTGGGTGCAGAGGAGGGAGACCAAGTTGATTAGAGGGATGGGGAAGCTCATCTGTGAGGAAGGGCTGAGAGAATTGGGTTTGTTCAGCCTGGAGAAGAGAAGGCTTCAGGGTGACCAAATTGCAGCCCTCCAGTATCTGAAGGGAGCCTACAAGAAAGATGAAGAGGACTTTTTAGAAGGACATGTAGTGACAGGACAAGGGGTGCTTTAAAGTGAAAGCAGGTAGATTTAGACTAGATGTTAGAAAAAAGTTCTTTACTGTGAGGATGGTGAGGCACTGGAACATGTTCCCAGAGAAGCTGTGGATGCCCCATCCCTAGGAGTGTTCAAGGCCAGGTTGAATGGAGCTCTGAGCAACCTGGTGTAGTGAAAGGTGTCCCTGTCCATGGCAAGAACTACATGATCTTTAAGGTCCCTTTCAACCCAGGCCCTTCGATGATCCTACAATTCTATGTCACCATCTGTCTCTAGGTGATTTTGCTATTGGGTTTTGTTTTCTTTCTCCCTACATTGCACATCTTTGTAGCAAAATGGCCTCAAATGACAATGAAATAGCTTCTATAACTATGAGATAGCATAGAACAGTATCAGTCTCAGATGCTTTGTTTTTTGTAAAAGCAAACCACACCCAAACTGGCACCATCAGTCCAGACTTAGGGTGTGCTGTGGCCTTATTTCAGTTTGCTTGTGCTGATAGACAATGCATTTGCCATTTGTTGTCACTTAAACTACTCAGTTTAAGTAAACCCAGGCTGTTGTCCCTCTTGTGCTTTAAGTTATGCCACCAGAGTTTAAAAGCCACGTTTATGACAAAATAGCTTAAACCAGCACTGTTGTGGTGATTCACATTATAAATCTGCTGCCTGTGAAACTTAGTGGTTGGTACCCTCACCTGAGGCAAAATAAAGGGAAACCTGTCACCTGCCACCATGGCTGCTTAAGGCAAAGAGTTTAACTTAAAGCAGGAATAAAAGCAAAACACATTCCCAGTAATGTCTCCCAGGAGCTGTGTCTGTACCTATTGAGGCTCAAGGGCTGCTGCTGTCAGGTGGAGACCAAGGAAAGCAGCTGAGACAGAGCTCCCAGGCTGCCTCATGTCTGCTAGGGGCTGTCAGACTGCTTTAGCTCTGTTAGTAACATTATAGTTTAAAACTTCTCGCTTGTGCCTTTTAAATGTCATATCTGAAATCCTCTGCCCACTCACTGGAAGCAATCTCAGTGGCTTCAATAGACAATAGTGATGCCAAATTTCGAGGTGACCATATGTTATCTCTGTATCTGCACTTCTGTCTTTGCTGCTGTTTGTCAGTGCCTGTACACAGATATGAAGGGCAGCCCCTGACTGCAGTATTTCACAAGGACACATGAAAACAGTTAAATCCTTCTCAAAAATTGTTTCTCCTTTTATCCAAGAGGATGCGAGAATTACAGACAAAGGTAAATCCATAGAAATGCAGGTTAATACCCAGTTCCTAAAAATATGACTAGCTTCATTCAATATGGCTAGCTTCAGTCAAAATGTGGTGTGGATGACAGAGCTATGTGCAGGTTGTATCTGATGGATGTGAACCACGCTGTGCAGGGCAGGAGGAGGACATGGGAGCGAATCCAAAGGAAGCCTCTTGATGTTGCCCACAAACCTGGTATGTGTCCTGGATGGTGTCTGCCCTCACATTCCTCTTCCATCTCTTTTCAATGAGAGGATAAACTGTTCTGAGCATTACAAAAGACACTGTGGTCCTGTGGTGGGTCTGAAGAGACAGCCCAAGGAGAGATGTTTTCAGGTGTCCCATCCCAGTGGCAACTTTCCTGAAATGTGAGTGAGTGATGGTGCAGTCTGCCTCATCCACTCCAAAATTAATGAATGGTGAAGGAGCACTGCAACAACTAAAACAAATAAAGCACAGAAGGAAACCCAAGAATACCTTAAATTTGGTTCAATTTTTTTCCTCTTATTAATTGAACCATTCTTAGCACACAAATATGCATGTGCCCTTGCATTTAGAACTCAAATTTATCTGTGGTTGTGACCATGGGTTCCCAAGAACAGAGAAAAGCAACATGTACAATGGTACCAAACAATGTATGAGAAGCAACCCCCAAAAGAGAAGTCTCAGCACCAATATGGCCTAATTCCTTTGTTTCCTGTAAGAAATCTGTAAAAGCCAGTGATAGTTAGGAAGCTGATTGGATCTCATATGCCTTCAGGATAAACCTGAGGCCACTGATGACTTGATTGAATAGCCCCATCACTGTACATCAGTGGTATTTGGAGAATTTATTTTGCTTTTACCTTTTAAGTCATTTAAGTGGCTTAAGCTGTTTCTCTGATGCCCTCTGTAGACAGTGAGGAGCCTGAGAATCTTTGGAAAACCTTCCAGCCCTGTCCTTCATTCTGCTTTTCTGCACATACATCTAATGGCCTTATCCCCTGATAGAACAGATATTTTGTGGATGAGCCTTGAAGTTATTTCCTATTTAACTCTGGGAAACCTTTTGAGAGATAAGAAGATATGGAGAACACAAGAGTGAGCTATTACATGTGTATATGTGATAATTTTAAAAATCCAGCTGTATAGTATATAAAATATATTAAAAGTATATTAAAAATGTATAAAGTATAGAAAGCAAAACTTCCTTCAGAAAGTTCAGTGTTCCTTCTTCCCTTAATGAGAAGTGTCCACTTTGCCTTTTCTCTCAACTCTTCATTGAAAGCTCTCAAGCAAAAACCAGAAGCATGGCATTTCCCCTCATGTGCACAAGAGCAGTGAGAGCCTCCAGGCCTGCTGAGAGAACCTAGGGTGCCTGGACTTGAGCCCTTACTTCAGCAGAAAAAAAGGAGACCAAGGGGAGGCTGAGGAATCCTGTCATGGAGTAAATAAGAACTCAACACTTAATCTGCACAATGCTAAACATAAGGGAAATTTTCTGTAGTTCACTGATGCATTCAGACTTTGAGGATGGGCAAAAATTTGGTCTAATAACCTTCAGACCAGAAGTATACCAGCTATTTCAGGTTGAGACTATTACCCTGCTGTTGGTTTTGTATGGTGCAAACAAATAACCATGTCCTGAGAGAGGAATCATTGTATTTATTTTTGCTCTGAGAATCTTTAAACACGCACTGTTTATTTATCTCTTAAACTGCAAGTGCATCTCTCCTTCCCAGCTAAAAATTTTCATCGTGACATTGTCATTTAGCACTTCCAACACTGTTGGTAATACAGTACATCCGTCTTCAACAGGATTAAAATTTGGTTTTACACCTCAGTCCCCTCTTAAATCTTTAATAATAACAAAATCAAAAAGTCTATGCAGAATACAAATGTATTTATGTTTTCTAAACATTCAAGATGTTTCATGGCTCCCTAAAAACCCAGCAGGAGAGCAAGAACCTTGTCAAGAGATAATAAAGCATCCATCTTGAATTAATTCTGATCTAATCAAATCTAATTTGATCTGATCTAATCTAATCTCATGTCTGTCCAACCAGTAGGACTTTGTTATCTGCAGACATGATGCCCACACAATGGATTGGGAAGTTACTCACTGCATTAGACATGAGGATTTTAATAGCTGGGCTGGTTAGTCCTCAAGTTGATCTGGTTTCATGGGATTATGCCATGGAAAGGGAGGCAGATTGCTCTAGCACTGATATGAAGTGTTTTCATCATGTCCAGAAGCAGCAGGTGTGGTTCTTTTAGGTGATCTGCTCCTCTGCAGAGAGTGAGAGTAATTTTGACAGTAACAGCTAGTCTGATCTAAGGAAAATAGCAAGGGGAGGCAATTTGTGTTACTAGCTCAAGTGATAGTTGGTAAAAAGGGATAACAGAAATTATTATTTCTTTCAGAAACATCAATTTTTAAAAATATTTTCTTTAAAATTTATTATTTCCAGCTGTCTTAATTGCTCTAGTAAAAATCATTATTTAGCCCTGGAGAGCTTTCCTTGCTGTTGTATTTTTCTGTGGTTTCTCCAGTTCCTTATCTCTAAAGAGCTGACAAGTCCCTGAGAGATATGTCAAGTCACTGGGGAACATGAGAGACCTGCAGGGACACCATCTTCATGCTGAAAGTGGGCAGGTTCTGGTTAAATACTGTGTGGACATCATGATGACTACCACACATATGCTGCAAAGCTGCAGGAGGCATCCAGAGGACCTGCATTTCCTACTCATCTTCTACTTTGCTATGGAAAAGCACAGAAAGGGGATTCTTTATCCCAGATTTTACCTGACTCATAGCCAAGCATATGTGTAAAGGCTCTGCTGAGCTGTTCTTTGTGAAGGCTGTTTGCTGACCCAAACCTATGGAGTCCCGATCCTTCTGTGCAATAACGTAAGTGAAGATCTTCAGCACGTGCTGCAGTCTGTGCAGACGCCTTGTCTGCGTCCATCTGAGTCAAAAAACAGCGGCAGGGAAAATCCCTGGGACGGGAACTCGGTCATCTGTGCTGCTACCTGGTCCAAGCAGGCAGCAGCCCTCCCAGCAGGTCGCAGGCAGTGCTTGGGAGCCAGCACGGGCCATTCCCAGGGACCAGACCGGAGGCAGGTTTTGGACAAGGAGAGCAGCCGGTAGCATAGACACAGGCCATACTGTGCTGGCTGCCCTCAGTGGCCAAAAGCAGTCCCTGGCAGGTTGGATTTAAAGCTGTATAGGTGCAGGTTTAATTTAAATCTGTACGGGTACAGCTTTAAAGCTGAAATGTCTTTGGGTGACAGTGGGATGGCAAATAGTGTCCTCATGCCAAATATTGATGGGTGTTTAATATACACTTTGGGCACATGCTGTGACTGGGGAAGATTGCCTACTGATGCTGTGTGAGTGCTCCTGATTCCTGCAGTGCTGTGGTGCGGGATGAGCATGACAGAGGAGAATCACAAGTGTAAAGTGCTTTAAAGATCACACTCCAGCAACTCTTACCAGAAAAATACTCTTGATTTGAAGTGTGATTTTTTTTTAAACAGCAGTTCTATTCTACCAAGAGCCTTTTGTGGATGCAGTTACACTGAGGAAAAAGTAAAAGCAATGACCAGTACAGCTTCTTTAGTTTGGGGTGTCCCTGTGAGCTGCACTGTCAGAAGTCTGGTGCTGTAGGCAGAAGCAATTCCCCGGGTGGAAGGCACAGCCAATGTTACCTGGTCTTCTTCTTCTAGTGCAAATTTATCCACTCTTTGCAGCACTACTGAATTTTTGGTTATAAGCCATTTTTGCATCAATTCCCATGGGTAGTTGTGAAGAGTTGTCTGTTCCCAAACTGGTGTCAATTCCAGTGACCCTTCCTGCCAACAGCAGTGATGCATATGGTCTGAGCACCCAGAGGTGTTGAGGACTGCCTCCTGCCTCTCCATACCTTATCTCATGACCCAATATTGCCACTTGGCCACTTGGTGCTACCCCTCTTCCCTGGTGGACAGGATCAAATCCCTCACTAAGCCTGCCCCAGGGGGTCAGTTACTCTGAGTTTGCATTGCAGCAAAATTACATTGCTTGATTTTTCACTCTAAACTCAGGAATAATAATTATTCTGAAATCAGCCTGGAGTAAAGACAGAAGTAAACCAAGTTTAGAGTACTTTCTAAAGAGAAATTAAGGCACGCAGCTTAGAAGTCTCAGTAAGATGCCTAACATCAAGTAGACAAATCCCTCTCCTTCTCCAAGAAAATCCTGTGTGCTGTGGAAGAACTTCTGGAAATGCACTATATGTAGTATAAGAAAAGAAAAAGGCAGATCTGAAGTGACACAATAACTGACTGGTACCATATTCTATTCTGGATTGCATAGGGTTTACTGTGCAAGCATCGTCCATCTGCACACATGTACACTCCCTTGTGCCTCTGGTATTAGCAGCAGAAATTCACATGCACACACATATTACTGGTACATATTACAAAGCACATGGGGCTTAAGAGGAAAACTTGTCTGTAAGCAAATTGGGCAGTGTTTGGATTGCACATTAACAGTGCTGTAGGGCCATCAGTAGATAGGTGGTCCCAGGAAGAAAAATAACACGTCCATTATATTTCCTGTTTCTGAAAGGAGGAACTGATACCCCAGTGCCAACACACCACTGCCCCAAGCTAGCAAATGTGTCTGCCTGTGCAGGAGATAGGGCACAGCAGGGAACTGCAACACTGGCACTTAGTGGATTGCATGTCAGCCTCCTCTCAGTGGGCTCTGCAAGCCCATCAAGGGCACATATAGAAGAGAGGGGATTTGCCACATACTGAGAGGTTGTGGGAGCAAAATGCAGCTACATTAATGCTTTTTTCCTCTGCAGTAGACATGGTGTTTGAAAAGAGTCTCAGGAGCAAAGGGTAATGGGAACCATTACCTGTCCCATGTAAAGTATTCACCCTGCAGTATAACAAAAGTTTTCAGAGAAGACTAGTTGAAGCGATTTGGGTAGAATTCTTTTCTTCTACATGCTCTCTGTACAAGAGATGAAAGATTGGTCTATGTTTGCTCCCAGGTCAGGACTCCACTATACCAGCAGACTGGCAGATTCCCAACAGAAAGATACTCCCCACCTTGGAGAACCTGTAATCTGAAAGTCAGACAAGAATCTCTAAACTGAGACACGGGTCTGTACAACAGTCAGAAACAGTGGGGTGCTTCTGCTTGGTGCTCCCTCAACAGACCTAATGAAGAAGTATGGATTGGGAATCGTATTGTTGCTTTTTGATGTAGTTTTATGGAAATGCATCTCAGCAAAGCACAGAGTTAAGAATTATAAGGGTGAGTGAAGGGAATTAATTAACCTGGTCACACTTGTGTAGGATGCAAGGGACGAATCTCAGTGATGAAAAGGTTACAAGCCCCAGGGCAGGTGATGACATGTTTGTTGTGTGGTGGTCTCAAAGCTGGGCTGGGTTTGTTTCTAGCATTTAATGTGGTTTCAATGTATCCTTGAGCTGGGCACGGTGAGGGAAGATGCTCTCGAATAAGAGCTATGGCCTTTGACATCCAGTCCTGGCCACAACACCTGTCAATGAAACAGCAAATTAGAGAAGGCACAGCTACCACCCTAGTCCAAAGAAGGCTGCTTGGCTGCAAGCAGGTCATGCAGAGAGCTGAAGGAGCTGCACAAGCCTCTGCGTGGCAGGGCTGCAGCGCTGCAAGTACAGAGAGCTGCGCTTGCTCTCACTTTTCCTGGCCATAAACACCTAAGGTCTGATTCTTCTGGCTCTGCAGTCTGCATAGTCATTAACACCGCTTTGAAGAGTTGGGTTAGTGGGTGTAAAATGCTACCATTTAGTAAGGCATCATTTTAACACCACTTCACAGCACTGTAAAATGAGAATCTAGGCTATGGGGCAGAGGAAAACCTGAGCCCCAAGTATTCACCTCATTAGAGAATCCTTTGCTGTGTGGACGGGAAATAACAAGGGCAAGCCCATCTGTACTGAAATTACACAGGCTGCCTGAGTTTGGTCTGATTTTAATAGAAGACCAGAGCAATAGAATAGAAAAAGTATTAAATTAATATGCAGTTTTAGTGGATTTGGAGCAGGGACTGAATTTTACTTCCTGTTTTCCTGCTTTTATGTGAAACTTCAAGCAACACTTTCTCTACTGCATTTAAAATAATGTCTATAAATATATAATAGATGCATGGACAAACGTGTATGTAGGTAGTGTAAACACATATTCGGAGATTATACTATTCTCAATATGTTTTCCAGGAAATCTATTTGAAAAAAAAAATTGCCCTTTCATGTGGATTCTCACACTCTTTGCATGTGTCTTGCCTATGGAAGGTATTTAATTTTTTTTTCTTTCTTAGTTTAGTTTGGGTGCTTTTTTTTTTTTTTTAGGCTTTCTTTGCCATAGGCCCTGAAAACAATAATAGAAAAAAATACTGTGGCAGTTGCTTCCTTGTGGCTTGCCAAAGGGGTGTTAAGAAATTTTTCTGGTTGTTCTGTATGTGTGAGGTGCAAAGAGGTGATAAATTGCTGAAGGAAATTAAAGCAGAGGGTGGGGGGTTGAAGCTCAAGTTTTGTACTCTTCTGATTCAGTCAGTCTGGATTATAAACTGCTGGTTTTGTTAGAAATCAAAAGTTAAATTGCTCTAAACCCAGGGGTGTTGCAAAGACAGATTAATAGATTAAAAACATCATGCAGCCTCTGCTGCTTCGTGTGCTTGGTTTACTCAGGTGCTGGATAAAGAAACCACAGTACATCAGAGAGGAGTAGCTGAAGTGGTAGTTGTGATACTTTGGACAAGCAGTCATTTCTAATCCTGGCAATTCCCAGAGCAGGGCTCTGCCCTCCCCTTGCTGCCTTGCGGAGGCACCCAGTCCATGTGCCCATCCCATCAGATGCCAGCTCCTCCTATGCCACTGCCTCACTGACAGCAAAGGAGGTTGGCTGTCAGCTCAAAATTTGTTTCTTGGATTCTTTCAGCTCAGCTGTTTTGCTTTGCCCTACAATGGCCTCCACATGCCCCTCCTTTCCAAAACAAAAATGTTTTTCATTTATGCATTCAGCTGTGGTGCTGGCACAAGTCCATGTGAAGAGGTTTTCTTTCCTGTCCTCCTTCCCCCAAGTTCAAGGTTGTTGCAGTTTTACCTTCAGCATCATCAGCTGAACACCAGTAATGCTGGCTCTTAGCTAGAGAGCTTTGGGTCCAAAAGTTTTGCAATGTTCCATGAAGGAAGGGAAGTTTTATGGACTCTGGGTTGCAGATGGGAACACCAAGGCATGGGGCTGTGGCAGGCTGCTGCATTATTCAGCAACAGGCAAGGAAACCTGACCAGGCTGGATGATGGCTCAGAGCAGAGTGCGGCTTCGCTGCTGGCCAGGACCGTTGGCCACAGCTGCACCATCTTGCCTTAAACCTGCCAAAACTTGCTTCAGCCCCAGCTCTGACACTGAGAGCTGCCCACAGCTCTGTGGGGCTGCAGAGGCGGCTGCTGTCCTGCTCTGCTGCTCTGGCTGGCTCCTTGGCCACAGCAGTGCTAGGTTGAGGCCGGTATTTGCAGCCACACTTCACACACCATCCCCTTTCTGCAAGCTGATTTTCTCCTTCCTCAGAGGCTGTAACTTGGGAGCTGGTGAGATGTGAGTCAGCTTCTGCTGCCTGCTTTTGGGGTGAGAGCAGAAAGGCAGGGGCAGTAACACCTACAACACCCAGTGTGCCTCAGATGTCTGTAATTCCCAGAGGTCAGCTTACACATGTTTTCTTGGACTAGCTGCAATGGTGAGGACCCAAGAGGAGAGTGGGATGTACCTGTTGAGATCAGCTGGAGGTAGTGATGCACAGGGCAGGGGCTTCCCAGGCTGATAGACTGGAGCTGCAGTGTTGATGTCCCAAGTCTGCCACTTCCTTGTGACACTGTCACCGCTTGAAATAACCATACTTTTTGTTCATTTGTAAGGCTGTGAAAATGCATACGTGCACAAACACATATCTGGGATGAGGCTGAAGTGAGATATCAGCGCTCAGGTTCCTACAGATGTGTGTGAGGCTCAGGCACTGCCTTACTTGTGTGCAGCCTGACATGGTGTATGGCAGCACTGCCCACCAAATGCTGCTGGGCAAGGGGTCCCAGCCACTTTGGGCCAGCTTCAGCATACACAAAAGGATGTATCAGTTGGCTGCAGAGAAAGTGCAAGAAAGAGGAAAGGGTTGAGTCTGTCTTTTGTCTCTCATATGCCTTGGCCCCATGAAACACCCCACAGTGCCACTGCCTGCTGAGGAGTGAGCTGAAGGCCCTGGGTAGCAGACTGTGATGTCCATCAGGTCAGAGTTTAGGCTCCAATGCAGAAGGAGGAATTTCCTCCTTTCCTCCAGGGAAAAGGGCTTAAAAGTGGAGGATTCTCCCTTTAACCTATTTGCCCCAAATAAATATTGCCATTTGACAAAGAAAGGCAATCCTTAAGGCAAGCTTGCAAAGTCCTCCAAAGCGGCAATGGCAAAACATTTAAACTGAAAGCAAAAGCATATTGCCCTCAAACTGCATCCTTTGGCATTCACTTCTGAGCTATGGGACCCTGCAAAACACCAGCTGCTTGGGGGGAACCTGGTGGGACAGGGTGGGAATTTCTGTGAGCACAGATGGTGGCATCCTGCTGCATCTGCTGCACTAGCACTGAACACAATCATGGACAATTTTTGAGGGTCTGGGAAGACATGTCCAGCTGTGGAACATGATAAAAAGAGAAGTGAAAAAACATGATGATGTCCAACTGGATGGTGTGGGTCGTTCAGTGAGAGTTGTAAGTACATGTGTAACCAGTCTGCTGGCAAGCCAGAGCTTACATCTTGTCCACAATGTGATTTATCTTACAGTTTCAAGCAGTAAACCAATATAACCAAAATGATGTTGTCCTTTCACAGAAAGAAGGAAGGGAAGCTTTGTTTTCTCAATAATGTGTCAGGAATATTGCCCTCCGCCCCTGCACAATGCAGTGTAAACTTGCTTGTAATTTGTGCTGGAGGGGGGGAGTCAGCTCTCTGTCTATGTTTCATTGTAAACTTACACTTAAAATCCTTTCCTGGCATTGATCCCGGCTTTGATATGCATTAGTAAACATTCATGACACCGACATTAATCCAGAGTGAGCTTACAGTCATTTGTTGTATTAGACACTAAAAACCAGTCACGAGGCTATGATTTGATAGTGTTATCTCAACACCTTGTGTAGAGATGCAAGGCTGACTTGGTGACATATCATCCTTGACACATGACACATAGAGACCATGCTTCAATCAACACGCCGTGCCTCTGGGCAGTGTGGTGTTACAGCCTCTGCAGGGGAATGCCACTGCCTGGAAACAGCCTCTCCTGCAACTAGTGGTGATGGCAGGGCTGCAGAGACTGGCAAGCAAGAAACCCAGCCTGGTACTCGAAAATCAAATCCACCAAAATGTAACAAGTCCCCTGCATGCATGTTAATGATGTTTTGTTATTTGCAGACATGTCTAAGCAAGATCCTGCTTTTCTTATACTTACTTATTCTGCAAATAAATTCAGCAGTAATGATCTTAGTAGCTCAGTTGGCCCTAGATTTAGCCATAAACACATCATAATTTGTATAATTTCATTTAAATTCTGCCCTAAATAATTCTGTTTATTTAAATTCTAGTCATCCTTGAGCCCGTGTGATGCACCTGAAAATATAGGATGGTCATGAGCAGCGGGTTGCAAATGGAGTTGCATCACCAGTGGGGAGATGTGGTGGCCAATAAAATTTTCCAGGTATGAAAAGGAAATAGAGTATTATCATTTGTTTAGAAGTGTAGTCAGGATGTGTTTTCTTAAACAGTAACAGTCTGGTTTTGCTGTGAGCAGGATCTAGCCTTAGCTGTCTGTGGGCAAAGAAACAGCAGGTTGCATCGCTGCCCCACACTCAGGTCTGTCTTCCAAGAGGGAGAAGAGGTTGTGACAAACCTTTCCTGGTAGTAAGTGCAACTCGTTGTGATGTGACAGCTGGCAGAAAATACAGGTGAGAGTGCTTCTTTACACAAACCAGAGTTCACACCCAAGCTCCTTCTCAATCATGTGTTTTAGTGATGTGGATGTGCCTGTGCCTGCTGTGTGAGGCGAGTGCTGACTTTTGGCTCTGCTAGTGGTAACGAAGGGTTACAGAAATGCTGAAACTCAAAAATACAAACATAAATACCAGGCCTCCAGCCCATCCACCGGGCATTTCTAATTGTCAGGTGAATGGATGAGAAGTGTTGTGATAAATGTCATGTATCTTTTGGGTTGTTACACAATGGTGATAAAGAAAAAGGCAAGACACAGAAAGGGGAAAGCTGGGGCTGCCTGTCTCTACTTGGGAAATAACAAGCCCTTCATTAGAAATGCCTTTTAAAATGTTATCTGGAATTTATAAGATGTCAGGGTTAGTCCTGAAAAGACTGAGTTTTGAAGCATCACTGGTGAATATTATGTTGCTGCCAGAGCTTTGCACACACCAACACTCAGGCTCAGTAGCAGACAGGCAAAAGCACAGGTAAAAGCTGGACAGATGAGAAAGTGCTCCCATGCTCAGCCCATGCCAGTTGCTGCTGTCAGAATGGCTTTCTGTCCTTGCAGGCAGCTGTGGGCTTCATTTCAGGGTCCCTGATGTTTAATTGCCAAAAGGAAAACCATATATGTATGTAAATACTGGATTACTCAGAATACCATTGCCAAGGGGCCAAAATACTAACATAAGATGGGATTGATAGCAGTTTAATTTTTCAGGTTGCAAACTGTGGTGGCAAAGACTTGCATACAATTCCCATCTCTCCTAATGCCTCAATATACAGACATACAACAATAAACCTCCTAAATCGCCCCAGAGGGACTTGCAGGAGCTAATAAGTCAAGGATTTACAGTGCAATATTCAGGCCATAGAGTTTGCAGAATCAGCTTTGATCCTGCTAGGAGAGTTATATTAGGACTTTGGTCCTATCTCATTACTTACTTTCATAAGAAAACTTGCATACATGATGTTATTTTTCTATCTTTATGGCTATTCTCACATGGCCATTTCAAGGGAGGCTCTTCTAATGTCTCCTTTAATGTCTCTTGCCAACTCAGGGTGGCAAAAATGACCCATGGCACGTCATTAGCTCTGGTCATAGCTTGGTGTGTGTGTGTGCAGGCTTTGATTAGATACAGAGACTGCTAAATGACAACAATTTTGCAAGCACTGTGTACATGATGTGGGAGTTACTGTGGGTTATTGCTGAAATTTGCGGTGTCATGGGTAGTATGTAGGCATTCTTCAAAGCCTCATGTACTCAGGAAAGTTTCAATGGTTTAACTTAAAACAAGTTTCACACTGGGGCAAACTGTGCAAGTACTTGGTTTCATTTTAAACACAATTTATTTTAATGTCACCTCTTGGGGGAGGGCTGTTTTTTTCTTTTTGTACCAAAATAAGTGGAACGAAATGAAAGGTGTGTGCCTACAAGCCAGGTGCTGGATGCCCTGGCACAGGTGTTGGGGGCCCTTGATTTACATAGAGACATTGTTTTTCTTGAAAGCCTGTCAGTCAGTGTGGTCAGAGAGGAGTGCCAGACACATCCAGACACATTCTAACATCACAGTGTGAAGGATTTGTCTTCCAGAGCCAGAGCTGAGGCCACTGAGAAAGAAAGAGGCAAGAACAGAGCAGTTCCCTTAACTGCACCTAATCCTGAGGATGTGCAAAAGACACAGGTCAAAGTCTTTGGACAGTCTTTGGTCAAAGACTCTGACTGTCTATTTCCAGCTTGGGCACCTTAAATTAAACCTCTTCTTTTTGTGTCCAAACTGTCTTCCTTTTGCACAGCTCTCAGCCATGAAGCTTTGACTCAGCAATACAATATTGCCAGGCTGCTGCTGCTGTGGCAAGAATGAACCACACTAAAAGGATGGACATGTTTTGTGAGGAAAGCCTCAAGTTCTTCCCACATAGGTGATGGTTTATTCCCATGTCCAGTATTGTCTTAGCTGTAGTTTCAACACTTCCCACTTAAGATAAATTAATGGATGTGCAAAACATCACACAGTGAGTTAAGGACTTCCACCCAATCAGAGGCTTGTCCCTCTAAACTTTGACCTTGTGTTCAAGTCAGGGTCTTTGTAATATATACTTTAAAAATATATGGGTTAGCATCTTGCACATTTATTAATATTTTGAGAGTCATTCTACAGCATACACAATAATTACTTTTCAGGGAGGTTCTAGACACATGAAAGATTTCTGAAAAAGCAACACTTTTCACTGATGGCAAGTTTTAAAAAAATAAAGCTGACTTATTACTTGAAGGAGAGAAAAGGCCATAAAACAGGTATTTTTACTCAGGAAAAGAGAAAATTTTTAGCTTTTAAATGTGCAGAGACACTAAATCAACTATCACAAATGTGTGCTGGTGATGCAGCCAACAACACTTAATTATCAGTTCTACAGGAAAATTAGGTGAGAAAATTACTTGTCTTTTTATATTTATTTTATTTATAAAAGAAACCAAAGACAATGACAATTCTCTCACTACAGCATGTTAGACAAAGATGGCTTGTCTGTCTTTTTCTTCTCCCTTGGTGATACAGACCCAGTGTACCTGCTACCTATGAATATGGCAAGAGAAATCCTGGCTCAAAAAATCTTACCACACATGAATGATGGAAGATGAAAGAAAAGAGAAGGGTGATCTTGAGAGGGGACAGTCGCCTGTGTCTCAGCAGTCAGCAAGTTTCCATCAAGTATATCATCCTACATCAGCAGCAACTGCCTGTTCACCAGGGGGAAGGGGAGAGTGCCCCTGGGAGAGTGTGGCATTTCATGGCAAAAAGATCATAGGCAGTGTCCTTTCAGCAGTGGGTTTAGTTTTCCCTTGAGTTAAATAGGAATAGGTAGTGATCATATATTTTGCTGATCATTGTTTAATAACCATGCAAGCAAGGGTCTAGTTGGCTGTTGGCATTGCTACCAGTTCTGGTTATAGTGTGCCCAGCCAATTTCTATATTTTCTGGGAGGGCACATGCCATTGGAGCCAAGGAAAACATGTTCTCCTGGGACTCAGATCTAGCAGTCTAATAAAAGGCCTGATGAAGAAAAATTTCTGCAAGGTTTATTTTCCCCTGGGAAATTAAGCATTGTATACCATAATGTGCCTGGCATATGGCTGCCTATGCATGGGAGCACTGAATCCAATCCCTGACTCAGCAAAGTACTGCAAGCAGTGTTTAGTTGCTAAAAACAGGACTTAGGCACAGGTCTAAAGCTGGGCACATACTCAGCCAAATCAAATTCATTTCACTTGTGCACAGAAAAGGTAAAACACTGACATTTGTATTGTGACACAAAGCTAATTTTTTTCTTACGTAAGTAGTGGATCAAAAAATGGTAGTGAGCCTATTTTCCAGATTAATTCAATTTATTTTAGATGTGTGTTACTTTGTTTCTTCACCTTGGAGATATTACTTGCAGAGAGACAAGTTATGCAAAAACTGATTTACAAGACCAAGTGCACAATCCACATAGTGAAATAGGTCTTCTGGCTGATATCTTTATTATTTGTATTGTATCACCCTGTTCTGACTGCAGGAAACAATAGCCATATACTTTGCAGTGGATGGTTAATGAACTGACAAACAATCAGCCTGATTTCTTTTCTTGGCTAATCATTTACAGATTTGTTAATGCTCTAATGTCAAAGTGTTTCTATCCTGGTATGTCTCACTGTCTAGGAAAGAACTGCGCTCCTTCTGCCTGCCACCATGTAAGTGTCCAATTCTTCTTTTTAATGCTAATAGTAGTTTCTACCAGAGAACCCTACAACAACATTTTAACTCTCAAAAATCTATTCTCCTTGATGGTTTTAGGCTATTTGCTTCTTAATTACTTTGCAAATTTCTTTGCTCTTGCATTTAAAAAAAATATTTGGGATGTCATTTTTTTTCTAACCGGTGCTACTTTGAAACCAGAGAAGTGCTTGTGGGTGTCATTCTATGCTTTCAGACATCACCACCTTTCTTTTGGAGGTTTAGAAATTGGTATGCAAATACCCAACACCCTTTTGCATCAACCTCATTAGAGCCAATAAACATTTCACTTTAAACATCAATGTTCCCAAATGGGAGGGTTGAAGATCCAGCCTGTTTATCTCTTTTCAAACAGGTGACTCCTTATTACCCTCTGAAAAACTGGAATGCAAAGCAGTCTCTCATCTGTAGCTATTACAGCCTGTGATGCAGTGTAGTAAGGGTTTATTTTCTCTCTTCCTTTGGTGGCCACTTAGCCATCAAATTCACACACATGCTCTTAAATATTCATGCAATCACACTAGTGTTTTAATATTTGCACTAATTCCATTTCTCTCCACTTTGCATTTAGCATAGAAAATTCTTCAGACCCTTCACAGTGAATGTGGGGGACAAAGCAGCAGTGGCAGCTGGACAGACACCCTATCCATACACAGCTCCACTGCAGCTGAGTCCCCAGCAGGAGCTGTTACAGGGTGTTTGTGGGCAGGAAAATGCAGGTGCAGTGGAGCTGAATGAAGAATACACCACAAGGAAGAGCAGAGGCAAATAGTGCTAGAACTGAAACAGAAAATTGAGAGTTTGTGCTAAGCTTAAAAAGCAAAAATTTCTCTCTGCATCCAAGAAAGAAGCATAGCTTGGTGGGTAGAGCAGGCAGCAGGCAGCAGTCAGGACAAAGGAGCTATTTCTGACTTTTTTACTGGCTGTGGTGAGACTTTTTTGATGGCCCCATTTCCTATCTTTAACATGAGGTTTTTACTTGCTAAAATGGCAAGAACCAGTGGCTCTGCAGGAGATTTGGCTGACAGGCACAGAAAACTGCTAGGGATCTCTTCTGTAACTCATTACAGATTGTAACTACACTTCTTCAAAGTCTCTCAAATAAAGAATTAAATGCCTGAATTAAAAAAAAAAAAAGTATCAAATTTGAAGTTCATTTTTAATATGACAGCCTTTAAAAACATTGGGACCTACCCCAGCATTTGTTACTCTTCCAGAATTCCTTTTCTTGCCAAAATAACATATGCAAGAAGTGTAAGTAGGAAGAAGAGAGGAGACTGTGCCCCTTCTCCTCCCTCACACTTGAAGCCAACAGCTGAGATTCAAATGCAAATGCCAGTATTCTCTAACTCTCCAGGAACTTCTGAGTCTTGGTGTCTTACACCTATGTGACAACTTAGGCTAAATTAAAAATCAAAGAGATTTCCCCTGGAGTAAGGTACTGCTTGTTATGAGTGAGGATATCATAATTGGGGCTGCCAGGAGGTTTATGAACTCCACTTGCTGAAGGAGGCTTTGGGACTCTGAAGCACCGAAGTCTGTATTTTCTGTCTGGAGTCATCCCAGCTGCTGCCCTCCCTGAGCCAGATGTGTAAAACCAACAAACATGCTGCAGATCCCATTTAAATGCTAATACGCCTCTCTCTTCTCTGTGAACTTGGTAGATCAGGGGATGACTGTGTCCCTGCTCTCATCCTGCTGCTGTGGTGGCTCCTAGGTAAAAGGAGAGGCAGGTCCTGGGTGCAGGTGCCCTTTGCAAGGGTGCTGTGCAGTCTCCTTGTAATGTCTGGTCTGACTGGAGCTGCCCGATGTTGACAGGTCAAGGTCTCAGCTGTAGCTGCCAGTCTGTGCACTTCAAAGCTTTGATTGCCCCCTGTTTTATCCCAATGTCCCCTAAGCACGTGCCCACCCATTGTAGCTAAGGTGGTAAAGAGGGGGAAAACAGACATTAGGTAGCTTTCTTTAGCAAATATTGGATGGGACATTCAAAGTCAGTAACTAGAAACACAGAGGGGGTTTAATGGCAATGGAAAAATTTCCTTTGATGTCTTTCTATCTGCTCTTCATCTTTATCTTTCCTCAGAACCTTAAATGACAGGCTCTTCTGGAAGAATACATCATAGCTGAGGATCACGTTCAGGTTTTTTGCTATATGTGAAATTTCAGAATAAATTTTAAACCTTAATTAGGGCATAGAAAATGTACTGTACTTCTGTTGGTTTGATTTAGTAATAGGAATCGTGTTTGCATGCAGTAGACAGGGAGTGAGAGAGGAAAAAAAAAACGATACTGTTTGAAAGGAGAATAGCCATGAAAACTTGATGGGAGAAACTCCAGCAAGTTTCCTAACTTCTGTGAAGCTGTAAAAGTTCAGCTTCACTTGGCCTGTGATGCATTGGTGTTTCTTCACTACAAAGTGAGGTGGTTGAGGTGGTTGCAGTTCTCTGTGTAGACAGAATGTTTTTTCCAGGTTTCACAACCTTTTAAAATCTACCATTTGACAGGGAAATGGTAATTTTAAATATAGAGAAAGATTGGGGTCTGAGTTTTTTTCATTTTTTCAGGACTCTATAGAAGGAATAAACCTCCAAAGAAGGTTCTAGAGGTCAGAGAGATCTAGGACCACTAGATTAATTTGCAAAAAGAGAAATGTGATTCTGTATATGATATTTCACAGGCAGAATTTGTTAAGTTGTATGTGGCTTTCTCCAGTTTGTAGTCAATGGGAAAACTTCCTGTAGAATCAGTTTGCTATTGACTAACACTGTAACAGATATTTTTGATAGCAAACAAGTGTCAGGCGCTGGCGTTTTACAGCTGGCATCACTTTCCCCTGGTGCAAAGGACACTAAAGAAGACAGTACACAGAGAATCCAGCCTGTGGACACTGAAGATCAGCAAATATAACCATAACACCTCACTGGAGGTGTTTGTCTCTGGCCCACGTTAAAGGCTGACGCAGACACATGACTTAGGAGACTCAAACCTCAGGTAGAAAACTTTTATAATAGGGGGTGTGTGTATATATCAGTGGATCAGTCCAAACATCCATCTGTCCTCTCCCTGGCAGTGGTACATATGCCACACTTTAATCAAGGAATGCTTCCTGGGCTCCCTGCATCACATGAATGTGCCTGGGTGTGTTTCACCTGGGCTGTTCCAGGCCCTTTCCCATCTCCCCAGCAGCTTTTCTCAGTGTATTATCACCATATTTGCAATTATCACAGTAATCCTTGTCTTTCTGCAAGTAAACAGTGAGGCAGATGAGTTTTTTATACACTGTGAAGTATTTTACTGTAAATATTTTTTTTCTTCCACTGTCAAATCTTGTGCCTACTTCTTTTCCATCTTCTGTCAAGCTCTCTGCAGTTCCAACTGCAGCACCTCCTCGTTGTTACTCATACAGAAATGCCAGTGAGGGAAGGCTCCATGTACAAACACACACATGCATCCCATTTTTTTTCCACATGGTGACTTCTGTATTAGCAACTGGTTCCAGATTTTTATCTACTACTTCTAAAATAATTGGAGGAGTTGTATGTCTTAAAGAGAGAAAGGAGTTGTATGTTTTAAAGAGAGAAAGCAAGTTCTAGAAATATGTGCTTTGTGCAGGAGAAATTACTCTTAGTCTGTGCTGCAGGGTTTATTTTTCAGATCTCACAGGAAAAGTATATTGATTCTGGGATTGTCTTATTCCAGGAGAACCTCTTCATTTAAAAGGACATCATGGATTGCTTGTTAATTCACTGGCTGAAACTTAAGTAAGCAGAGGCTAATGTCTTTTTACTGGTTTAATTAACAACGATTACTTGTCTAGAGATAAGGCATTTCTAGTCAAAAGCCATCTCCTTCAACTCCAGATCAGCTGAGAATAGTTCAAATTAGTTTTAGGGTAGGGTCAAAGACCAGAATTTTAGGAGTTTGAAGTTTTTTAACTGAGCAGATCAACACGTATCTGCCGTATCTGCGGGAGAATACACATCCAAGTGCAAAGGGGGTGGCTGGGATTTCCATCTGCATGGAAGTGGATTGGTTGGGGGCTTTAAACAAATGAGTTAATGAGGTGGCACTGAAGCACACATCTGTCCTTTCTGGGAGATCTGAAGTCCAGCACATGCTTCACTCGGCAGTTCAACTCAGAGGGGCCTGTCTGGGTCCAACAAACCTCCAGTGGGCAGCACCACTGGGGGAGGACTCATTTGAAACAAAAAAACTAAAAGTGTAAATCCTCCCTCTGATTGGATTTTTTTGGTTGTTGTTGCAAACAGAAGCCAGCTCCCAAGGCACCCCTCCTTCCCCAGGACACAGTGAGTGAAAAGTGCCCAATGGCATTCCACTGCAGCCTGCACTGGCTGAGGGCCTCCCATCAGGAAAGGCAGCCTTGCTTGTCATCAGGGCAGCTGAGCTACACACGGCAGGATGGTTTGGATGGATGAAGACTGCATTGTTCCGGCCTTAGCTGTATCAGCAAGCTCTCATGCTGCCTGAACTTCTGAGAAACTAAGTCCCATGGCTCTGTCTTTGACTCTTGCTTCACAGGGAAAGGAAATGGGAACCTTGGCTTCCCAAGATACTACACAGCATTCACACCCTGCTCTGGTGTTGATCTCAAGGCACAGGGTCCGCAAATATTTGTACCTCCTGCAACAGATGTTTCTGGAAATGTTCCTTCAAGAGGTGATCTTGAACGCAAGGCAAAGTTCCTACTGAAATGTATAGCTATGAACCAAGCAGAGCAGGGACAAGGACCGTGACTCTTCTACCCCCTGCTTGTGCTGATTCTGGTTTATTGGCTTGCAAAGTGTCCAAAGGGATGGCTGAGAGCTTGCCCTGCTTTTTTGTAAGGATTTAGGTCCAGAGCTTTGAAAGTCATGAGGCACCCAGCTCCTGTCAAATTAGGACTTGCATAAAATAGTTTTCGAAGTTTGGTGCTGGAGGACTTTGTAGATTTACATGCTCTGTTATTCTGCTGTACCCCCATTCTCCTTAGTAGCCCTGCTTGTGGTGTGTTTTCTGCCTCACGGGTCAGGAAAGAGGCTCTGCCATGATCACAGCCCCCTTGTGATGCCAAGGACAGGGCTTGCAGGACCACAGGCCCCTTTCTGTGTCCTGCAGAGGTGAGAGGGGTGCACAGGTGGGTATTGCTAAACTAGGGTCTTTAATGGACCATCTAGAATTTCAGCTGACCAGCCACTAGTCTCTAAACTAGTCCTTGTTTAAGGGAGGAAAAAAAAATCTGTTTCAGTCACCCTGGTGAAGGGATGGGTAGTTCACTCTCAGCTGTTTGAGTCCAGCAAACACAACCACATGAGAGCACAGATTCTGAATTTTTCAATTCAGCATCTTTGTCATGACCATTGTGAATTGTCTGAACCCATCATCCTGAAACCTATATCTCTCAGTGTGGCTGTGCTTTGTCTGGGTATGTGTGGCCCCAAGGAGCCAGTCTGGGAGTCAAGCATCTAAGGACCTTGTAATAATTTCTAGACATTTCTTTTTACACTGGAAGAGCTAGAGAAAATGGCACCCCAGAAGTTTCCTGGCCTTTTGTCCACCTTTACTTAGAAAAACACCTACAAACTTTTGCCTCCTTTCCCCCCAGTCATATTAGACAAAGCCACAGACAAATAAGCATGAGCAGAAGGGGCAGGATACAGTTATGTGGCCACTTCTTCCCCTCACCACAAGCTCAGTCTGGAGCAACCTCAGATTGAATTTACTCCCTGAATGCAAACCCTCGGGGTTGTGCTGAGGATGCTGGAGATGCAGTGACCCGTTTTCGTGCACAGATCCGAGTTTGTGGACAGAAGGACATTCAACACATTCCTACGGCAAAAGGAGAGGAGCCCTTTTTCCATCTCTAGTTTCAATTTTGGCTTGACCATTGTGTGATGAAAGCCGGGCCCTGGGCAGGGAAGCGAATACTCTAACAAGTGGCTTGTTAGTGAAGAATGTCCTGCAGTAAGTACGGAGCAGCCTTGTCACTTCTCAGCCAATCCTCCGAGGACAATAAGGAAGGAGGACAAAATGAGTGCAGCCCTCCTGGGCCTCCCCTTAAGAGTTTAAAAGCAAAATATTGATTTTGAGTTACCCTGCTTCAACTCAGCTTCACTCTCCTGATATTTTTATTCCCTTGTAGGTTTCTGACTCCATTCGTTTTTTAAACAAATCACTGGTGAAATTGTGGTGTGTCCATGTAACATTCCTGCACCTAAAAATATGGTCAATTGACACCTTGAAGGTTTCCAGGCAACTCTAACCATTTGTGACATCTTTAGCTGCATCTCCAGTATGTTCAAAACAGATGAAGTGAATGAATTGATTTTAGCTGCATAAAACCCTTGACAAAAATCTCTTTGTGGCCATCCAGTTAGTCTCTTGATGATTTGTAGAGTATTTGCTTATGCCATGAACTTGATCCTTCCCACTTCTCTGCTTGTTTTTCAGCTAGCTCTGCCGTGGGTTCCCTGCTCCTGAATGCACTGCAGCTGCCTTCCCCAGAGCTGGGGTAAGAGCCAGTCAAACAATGCTGGACCTACAGCCCACTATGTCATCAGCTGAGCACTGTATATGGCAAATGTACCAGATGAACAGCACTCAATGGTGGCAACCTTGTTAGGTGATTTAAATTGTTGTCAGACCCAAACTGCCTAATGAAATCAGCAGATCTGTGTAACTTGATTCAAAATCCAGCAAAGTCAAAATGATTTTTCAACTTGCTCAAGGAGATAGTGGATAGAACAACACAGCAAAAACCTTTTCCTTTGTCCCCAGGAAAAAAAAAATAACATTTGCATGTGATGAAACATGCAGTAGGCCAGGAATAAATTAAGTGCAGAATCTCAGCTCCTTTAATCAAATAATTTGACATTTATGTGTGTGGTCAAAAGGAAATTCTTTTGAAGACATATGGTCTTTTCATTGTATGCTATTTTGGATCAAGTTCCATTGTATTAACAAACATACAGATAAATCGTTGATGGGCTTGATTGTTTTGGGTTTTTAAAGGTGCCTCCAACCCTGGGGATTCAGGCTTCTCCAAGTACAATGCACAGTAACCACCCATGATAATTAACAACACACAATAATTGCGGTACTTAGCATTTATTGTCTCAGATCCCCCTGACAAAAATGAAGAACGAATCAGAGGCAGGAACTGGAAACACTGCTGGATGGGCCGGAGTGCTGATAATAACACATCTTTCAAGAAGTGCAAGATATTACTGATTAACTACAAAAAGACTTATCTGAGTTCAAGAAAACCAGCAATCACTTCTTTTGGCAGCAAGAGTGTGCAGTGAAGTGTGAGCAGGACACCGAGGTCTGGCTTTGGCAAAGCACTGAGTACATCCAGTAGAATTATACCCTTACCTGGTGCCTTTGGCTGGCTAAACTGGTGATCACCTCTGAATGCCTCTAACCTCCCTTCTCCACAACACAAGCTGTAGGATTTGCTAGTCAGTCCTGCATAAAGCACAGTCTTTCTGCTTAAGCAAGAGCATTTTCTAAAGGAAAGCATCAGATCTGAAGGAAGAGTGGCAAAATGCCTGGTAAGCTGATCTTCTAACGTTAAAATATTTTTTTTTAAATCTACAAAGCTGCTTCTCTTTAATCAGAGGAGTTGAGGTGATGCGACTGTGCTGGTCTCTGCCATCAACAGGAAGATGTCCTGTTTCCTTCTGCTCATCCCTTCTCTTCTCTGCCCAGTCTGCTCCTCAGACCCTGCTGTGACTCAACTCAGCAAAATGTTAACACAGAGTAAATCACAATTTTCATGTGAATGGCCACAGGAAAATCATATTGAGGATTCTCCATCAGCTGAGTGAATTAAAGGGCCACATGAACAACCAGGAGTTCAGTGTGGGAAGGAGTCTTTGAGACAAAAACAGTGAAATGGAGGAGTGGAGTGTAAGAGGAATGGGGTCACCACTTGAGGCAGAAATTCATCAACTTCAGCTCTTTTGGGGCTTCACTTTTGGGGGAAAAAGGCTACTTGCATAATGTACAGAACTATGCTGGAACTTATATGTTCTAGAGGTAGTGATACCACTATGAAAAGGCTACATCCTCTCCCACTGTCCATGATATCCATATTCCTGTTTCCTGATTGAATGAAAGTAGGCAAGACCTTGAGCTCTGTGCACTGCAAGTGTGCAGCTGTTGGCTAAAACCCAGCATGGGTGAGAGCTGCTGGAGTCTTTGCTGTGCCCACAATGACACTGCACTGTTCTCCTGCACTGTGGCTGTCGCATGGCATATGGGAACATGTGGGCTTTGTGACATTGGTGCATGACCACCTGGTCAGCTGGAGAGCATTTCTAGAAGCATTGACAGTGAGAGGAACACCAGCCACCCATGATTCATTCTGCTTTGAAGAGATGAGACTGGATTCCCAATGGCCTGATGGGACCAGCTCAGGCTGGGGATGACCTGGCACCAGTTCCAGTCAAGTAAAGACTTCACCTGAGAGCGAGAAATGACACTGCAGCATGCCGAGTGCAATGTGTGTGGCTGCTGCAGGAGGGGATGGAGGAACGGAGAGTCCTTGAAAGCCCATAGGTTTGTCTTGCCACCTGGCCCATCACCCACAGCTTCACCTCTGGCCCAAGGGCTGCAGCATCCTGCCCCGGTTTCTGGCTGCTCTCTGGTGCGTGTGTGGCTTCATTTGGAGCCGCTCTGAATTGCACTTGTTGGGAGCCGCCACACCAGCCAGCAGCATGCTGAAAAGCATCATCTGAGATGTCCTGGCTTTTGCAGCATAAGCTTGTTTTAAAAAGCTGTGATCATGTCAGCAAACAGCCCATCATTTCCCCCCAGCCTCCCGCTGAAACTGTGGAGCACCCCATGCTGACCACCCGGCAGTAGCAGCAGCATTCCTCCAGCTGCTCACGTCCATGCTTCAGGACAGTCCCAGGAAGTCCAGCTCTCCCCTTACCCTTGTGTGGGCAGAGTGGGGATCCACAGCAGCTGAAGTCAAGTGAAGCATCTCAGCTTAATACAGCAGAGCTTGTCAGGTTTGGGAACAGGCATTGGAGTCTGGACCAAGCAGGATGGGAGTGGGGGGTGCTGGGATTTCCTTTCAAGCTGTGCCAATTGACTTCTGAGGCTTTTCCTCCCCTGAGCCAGCCAAAACAAGCTGAGGCAAATCTGCTGAGCGATTGCTGCTTCCTGTCCCTTGTGCTGGCACCAGGGAGAAGAGAGATGGGGCATCCAGAGCCCAGGGGATGCTTCCTCCCTGTTTCTCTACATGGAGAGGACTCTTCACACACCCGTGAGAGCAAGGAGGAAGGAGAAGAGCAGCTGTTTCTGTTCATTGGTGGGTTTCTGGCAGAGCATGTTTGGGAATTCCAAAGCAGAGTTTCCTCTCTGAATCCTGCCCTGCTGTGAGGGAAGGATGAGCTGGGGAAGCTGCAAGCAAAATGTGTCAGAGAGAGAGCCTTTGGTTTTGAGGACTTCACTCTAATACCTTTCTACAGCTGAGTGAAGCATGTGCAGGCAAATCATAAGCTCTCACTCAGGCTCAGCCCATCTGCCAGGGTGAGGGGGGCACGTAGAGGTGCTGGCTCTCTCAATAAGGGTGTCAAGCAGGGCAGTGCAGCCTGACTCTGGTGATGCTCTCCTCTGCCCCAGTTACTGATGCAATGGGTGTCTTGGGAGGTTTCTTCTTGGGGTTTTGGGTTTCCCATCAGCTGAAGGAGCATTTATACCCATCCCTTTATATCCATCCCTTTATACACACACCTGCCCTCCTGCCTCACAGAGGAGTGAGTGGAGCAGCTGCCATCGTCCCACTTGGGACAGGGTGTCCCAGAGGTAGGGGTTGATGCTGCTGGCAGTGCCCAGCTGCATAGGGGACTGAGGGGAAAAAAGAAGGTAGAGATAGCAGGTCATACTTATGAAAAAAATAAGGGCTTAATAAAGTTGAAGAAAAACATTTATCAGCTAATGTGCCCTGCCTTCAAAGACACTGATGTCTCCTCAGGCTGTGAAGGCTAAATTTGAAAAAAAAAAAAAAAAAAGCCAAAAAAAAAAAACTTGACAGAGTAATTTCAGAGTTGTGTCTGCTTTTCCTAGCTGGGTGCTAGACTGGTCAGCAACCCATCCCATTGCTCTTCAAACATGGTAGTTTCTCACAAGCATTTATTCTAAAGAGAAAAATGTTATTCCAAGCCTCCTATTTAAATATACAGAAATCCAGATGGGAGAAGTGCTAATTTGAATTTACACATGTAATATCACAGCCTCTAGGGGTTAAGGAGAAGGTAGGAAAATAAACCTGTACTTTTTTCCTTCTAAATAAGTTACATGACCAAGAGTTAGGGGGTTTTTAATGCTGTATTTCAACTGCCATCACTATTCTCAAAAACATATTTAACTATTAGAGATTGTTTAGTAAGATTTGTCTCTATTTCAGTGTTAAGAAGGACAAATTGATATGTGGCCAAGACAGGTAAGGTAGCCAAGCTCAACCTATGACTATTTCTACACCTGTCCACTGGAATGTAGCATAATCAATTTCTAACATTAGGCATTTTCAATTCCAGAGCATTAGCACTGGGGGCTGAACCCCTCTCATATGGCTGGTGCAACAAGAGCCAGAGTAAGAGCAGGAAAGGACAGAGATGGAGGTGCTCAGGTTATTCAGAACTGCTAGTGGCCTTTGGCCAGGCTGTGCTTTCAGAAGACGTCAAAGGTGAGTTGCTCCCAGTCCGGGCACCATCTGCTCTGCTTTTTCCTCCAGTGGAAATTTAAAGTGTTGAGACCAGAAAAAGCTTCTTGTGTACCCTGGAGTACTTCAGTGCTGGCTACAGGAAACCCAGCTGGATATGGATAAACCAGCTCCCTGGATGTGATGTGTTGAGAGGCTGATGGGGCAGTGCATGGGTACCAGCAGCTGTGGGATGACATTAGGGCCTGTCTCAGCATGCAGCCACCCTGGTCACCCCCAACAGGACACACAGACAGTTCAGCTCACAGGACAGCAGGACACAGATCCAGAGTACTGCTGGGAAGGTGGGACACAGGTTTTGAGCCTGGGCCCTGGGACAGACCTGTGCTGGTGCAAGACCAGGAGAGTCAATAGTAAGGATGCTTATACCACAGACTTGCCCACACTGAAAAAACAGAAGTAGGAAAGGTGAAGCTGGAGTGCTGGAGGTGGAACCTGCTGAGGCAGTAGGGGAGAGGTGTTTGGGATGGGGTTGTGTGGAAAAACACAGTGGCTAAACGGAGCAGAGATGTTTCAACCCCAGTAAATCTCTGACATGTTCATGTGAGTTGCAACCAGGCAGAGTTGTTCTCATCGCTATTGAGAAATATGATGGGGGCAACCTTATAATTTTTTTTTTTCATTTACTCACTGGTTTGTTTTCCTGTGAATGATAGTAACAGTTCAGCCTGAAAAGTTGATGTAATTGTGAAATTTTTTTCAGCTGTCACAGTTCAAATGCCCCTGCATGTATGCTTTAGAGCAGATTGCCTTAACACCAGTTTGGCTATACCTTTTATATAATATTTTTGTTTAACTACATTTTTGTAGTGGTATTATGCTAAGCATTTTTCGTGTTTCTTTTTACATACATCATTCCCACCTCTTGTTTTATAACTGTTTGCAACTTCTATTAAGTCAGAATTTCCAAAAGCAGCAAGCTATGGCAAGTCAAGTATTCAATCAGGATTTAATAGACATCACTGTGGTCCTCTTTCCTTTGGAGGCTGTTCACCTGTGCCTTTCAGGGATTCACTACAGCAGAGATGAGCACATCTTCTAATTCACAGGCCTTTGAATATTTTCTATGGAAACTGCAACATATTCTTTAAAAAATAGTATATGTTTCTGAAACTCTTGCAGTTTTACAGATGGCTGAACGTACTTTTCTCAGTCAGCTTTTGGGGGTGCTTTAGATGTATCAGTTGAAAACTATCGATGCTTAGTGAGATAGGCTCTGCAGTAGGTTAAAGAGTTTCACACAGACCTGTCACTAGCTGAATAAAGAGACTGAGGCAAATTTCATCCACTGTATAGACTCTGCACCCTTGCAGAGAAATAAGAAGTCTCTGGCAAACTCATACTTATTTGGAAGGAGAGGTTGGATAATGGGGAGCAAATTCAAAGTCAAGTTTGGCAAAGCCTTTGCTCAGGTAATGGGCACAAAGTGCAGCTACAGAAGTTTGCAAGGCTGTGTTTTTGGCATGCTTTGTGGTTATAGGGGTTCTTGGGGTCACCTCGCCTTCTGCAATAGGTTTTGGCCCCTGCAGCATAGCATATGACTCCTAGCACAACCACATGGGGATTGGGATATGAGCATGAATTTTAAGCACTCATTTAGCTTTCTGGCTGACAAGGAGATCCCACCAATAGCTGGACCAGCCTCCCTGACCAGGCCACAGCTGAGAATGGGAGTGATGAAAAGGGCATGCCCCAAAGCAAAATGCTGTGAACCTGCAGCAGCCTGAGCTGTTTTATGCTAACCAAGCATAGTAAATCATCGTTCTAGCTCTTAGCCATATCAGATACCACTGGATTACACTTTGGTGAGAGAGACAGAAAGTGCAACTAGGCGTGATCTGCCACTGCCTATTACTGTTTTGGACTGGCAAATTTTTGACTCTGGGTTTTATGCAAGTGAATATAGAGGAAGGCAGGCAGTGGAGAGCTGTTTCAGAGAGGTGTAATTGCCTCTGTTCTGGGTGTTTGAGATCAAATCTGGGGAGAAAAACCAGTGCTGACTGATTTAACTCTCTAGTTGCTGCTCTGCTTGGAGCTAGAAGGCCTGGCAGTGTTACTGCTCCAGCCCCTGCCATAAATACAGCTGTGCTGTGGCCAGACCACCTGCCAGACAGCCAGAGTCAAGGGTGCAACACTTGCAAGCAAATTATCATTTATCTTCATATGCCTTAAGATGCTACAGTGGGTCAAGAGCTGCAAGCCCACCAGACCGTGGTTCCACAAATCTGGTTTTAAGGTTCTTAGTACTAAATCAGAAGCACGGTGGGCCTCAGGTTGTTGGTCAGTAAACTCTTGCCTGGGCTCTGATTTCTTCAAAACATGGCAACAGGTTGACTCTGCACCAGCAGCCTTTGCCCTGAGCCAGGTGCTGCCCCTTCACCTGCAGAGAGCTCAACCTCCGATGAGTGCATGGACCAATTTGACAGAAATGTGGCCACATGCCTGAGCCTAAACTGGGCCAGAGGAGCACCATGGGTGCTTGGGCAGTGCACAGATCCCTGGCCCTGGGTGCTGAAGCCAGGCAACCAGCAACAACCTGGCCAGCCTGTCCCTACTCATCTGCGAGGGAAGGTTCAACAGGATGCCTGCAAAAACAGTGGAGGAAGTTCCTACCCTACAGTTTTGGTTTTGTTCCTGGAATGCTGTTTGTTGTCTTCATTGTGCTGATGCAGCTGTTGGTAAGATTGCACTGATCACCAAATGAAAAAATCAAGGTTAAAATCACACTCTTTTGGGAGGTGGTAATTATTAAGTAGAACTACCCTCAAAGTTTGATTTACAGCCCAGCCTTCCAAATGTTCATACAGATTGAGTGAAAGAGACCTGAGCCATAAGAGTAGGCAGGCAGCCACCAGGGAACTGGAGACTTCATGGTCTGCTCCTGTCAATAAAGCCAATACCTGGTAGAACTGCAACCAGAGTCTTCTCACTGCTTCTTGCAATAGTTATTCTCTCCCTGGCACACTGCACTTGGACTGTGGGCCTTTCATATGATGCAGGATCAGGTTATTGTACATACTTCATACTCTTCATCTGAGCTACGTGTACCACTTTGACCCCTTCCCCCCATGGGACAGGATTTTGTTGCCTTGCAGATTGCATTCTCTCTAACAACAGATTTCTTGCATGCAAATCAAGAAGTTGAGAGGAAGATAAGGTGATGAATATGCTAAGCATGGAAAAGAACTATCATTTGCAGTTATGTTTGCACACATTTAAAACAGAAAACAATCAAATATAAATATCACAGAATCAACCCCAGCAACTCTGCATCACAACGGGGGAACAAAGATACACTGTTGTAGAATTTAAAGTTCTACTGAAAATAAGTGATTGTGGCTTAAAATCTTTATTGAGAACAAATGGTTATGTTCTGTAAATTGTTTATGAGAAGAAGGAGTTATTTGTTCTATTTCAGGTATTTCTGCCTTGCTGCAGATTAGATTCCTTCTTTAGGATGCTGAAGAAGGCATTGTGTTATCTGGTCAGGTGAGAGGACAAATGGAGGTGGAAATTTTAAAACAAAACTGCAGGAATGGTTAGAAAAATATTGTTTAGTGATTCTGACAAGTCAGTAAATAGCAGCATATTCAAAGTCACAGGGGTTTAACCCTTTTGTCAGCACAGGGTTTCCACTTTTCTCAGTGCCCAGCTCTGAACAACAAATATGGGAATCTGTCTCCTTCCTTATTCATCACTGTGCCTCTGGATTACAGTTCACCTGGAATATTTCCCCAGATTTGATGGAACTGGTGGTGGTTTATCTCAGTATGTCCCCCTATAAAAAATGGATAACCATAACTGGAGGGTCGACTGCTGCCCTGCCCTCACTCTGTCTGTTTCCTGCTTCACCAAAACATGTGAGCAAGAGGGAGTGGGGCTCATCTGCAAAGCAACCTGGGTGTGATGCTCTGAGCATCCCACTTGGGCCACCCTCCTGGGACAGGCTAAGGGAGAGTCAGGCTGGTAACTGGGGAGAGAGGCAGCAGCCTGCTGAGCCCAGGCAGCTCAGTGCAGGAGTGCAGGCAGCCAGGGACCTGGGCTGAGGAAAGCTGCTGGGCCATGGGGAGATAGGTTTAGGCTGAGGGCTGCTTCTGTTCATCTTGGAGCTTGAACTCTTCCACAGAGCCATTGTGGAAACAATTACTTCTACCTTGCTTTACTTGCAGTAGCCATGGATGTCACCACTTTTTTTCCCACCTTTTCCTTAAAATGCCTTCTTCTCAGCCTTCCAGAATTTCTGAAAGAAAAGAAAAAGAGGGCTGTTAAAATGCAGCTTCCATTTTGATCTTTCTTTGGGATAGAAGAGGTTCTCTTCTACAATACCATGTGCCTCACCAGGAAACCCAATTCTTCATCGTCACATAATTCATATGTGTTTTGTATATTTTTTAGAAATATTTTCTCATTCATTGAAATTAATTCCTGCAATCATTAAATCACCAAAATGAAATTAAATAAAATGAAACCTACAAAATGTAGCAGCCTGGCCCTCTCTTCCCGTGGTCTTTCAAAGAGAGGTGTGCAAAACAGAGATTATTGCTTTCTCTTTTCTGTTTAATATTTTCCTCAACAAATGCCTAATCATTTACTTCCATGAAGCTGACTCTCTTCCAACCAATTTAATTCAGTTTTTTTCCTAGCACATCAAAACTGATAGCAAAACTTGACTTCTGCAGGAGTTTTTGTCTCAATAGGAACTTAAAGGATTTTGGCTACCCTGTGTTGAAATGTATCTATCTACCCTGAGCCTGTAGATATTTGTGTGTGTGTGTATTTGTGTCTGCATGTACATTGTACACACAGATATATGTATGTGTGTATGTGTGTACAAAAATATCTTGTGAAAATGCGTAATTTCTTGGGTCTTATCCTAACCTTTGTGCAACTGGGTGCTGGGATCTGGATATTCAGTGTGCTTAGCAGCACTTTTTAATGAAGAGGTGTTTTCTCCCTTGGAGCTGTCATTCTCTGCCACATCACAGACTCTTTCAGACAGAAAAATAATTGGCCACTTTCTCCGGAATCGGGGAGCCCCAGGGACCGGCGGAGTGCTCAGCGAACCGGGACAGCAGCTCGCAGTGGTGCCCACTGGTGTCCCCCAGCGGGTGCTGGTGCTGCTCCCCACGCGGGTCCTGCCCTCCCTACAGGCACCACCCACCCCACAGCTCCTCATTGAGGTCTCGTCGATGGTGAAACGTGACAGGCAAGACCCAAAACCTCAGGAGGAGAAAGGTGAAACAAAATGGACAATTACTTCCAGAGCTGTTCTGCTGTCAGAGAGAAATGCAGGCTTGCAGTTGCTCTGTTGGGGTTTTTTTGTGGTTTTTTGTTTGTTTGTTTGTTTGTTTTTTTCTTTTTTTCTGAAACTTGTGTAATGGCTACCCTATGGGATGGTTTTCCACCTTTGCAGCAAGATTTCTATTATTTTTTTCAAATGTGGATTTTTAAACAGCATTTATTCTACTCAGGGTCTGCCAATATCCACCTTTCATCAAATAGTCCCCAGAGACAGGCAATGCACTAAAAATCCACCCCTTTAGAACCTCCCATCTACTACACTCCATGTAGAGAAGTGATGAAATAAATGGTGAAGGCTGAATACTAAGAGCACTTGCCTGGCAGGAGCAAGCCAGTATCCCAACCCAGCCAATGGCTCAAATGCAAACACAACACAGCTTAACCTGCTCGCCAAAGTTCCTCTGGGTCCGGCTCTGCCACTTCCTAATCACTGCTCGCTGTCCTGACCGCTCCTGTTACCACAGCACAGACCCTGTGGGTCCCACTCCTTTTTCCGAGGGTGAGTGCTGGAGGAGGAGAAGCCCGTGCTCTGCTCAGCTGGTGGCCTCCATCTGCCCCGCGGGTAAACAGCCCCTGCTCCCGTAGCTTCCTGGGCCGAAGGAAAAGCGTGTCCTTAGCTTTGTTGTGATACCTCCCGGGCCGACTGCTTATCTCTGACTCATTCTCACGTGTCATTTAGGAGAAGAGGCTGGGAAGAGATCCGGAGGAGCAGAGGCAGGCATTCCTCTCAGGAACAAGGACATCCATCCTGCAGGCAGCAGGTACACAGCCTTAGGAAGACATCTGCAGGATGGAAGGATACGGCCCCTACTTTCCATCACCATCCCGAGGCTCTGCATTTTACCTGCCCTGTTGTTCCCCAGCTGTCAAACCCTACACCTTAGGCTATATATAAGAGAAACTGGAAGGTGGGATTTTAGCCTGAGTAGAGCTGAATAACGTGTAAAATAGGCAGAAATGGTGCCATGATAACATTATGTTTACCAAGGCCTCACCACCACGTGGACATCAAGGTCTGGCTGCTCAGACCAAGTTCCTTGCTATTTTCTAATGGGTCGTACCTTAAGAGCACTGTGTTTTAATTTAAATACTTTTCCTATTCGTTACATCATTTTCTGCCCTTCAATCCATAGCCATGAGCAACAGGAGAGCCAGTAACTGCCTGAGATGTGAATAGTGGAAAAAGGAAAAAATAGTAAAAATAAAATAAACAAACCCCAGAAAACCAGACAATGAAAAAGCAATATGAAAAGAATATGCATTTGTGATATGGTTTAACGGTTTTCTGTGACATTTGCTCATTTGTCTGTACTCATCTGTAAGATTCAAATTCTTCTAGCTAAAATTTTCCTTCACTAATGTGTTAGGAATCAACACAGTCATCAGTGATAGAAAACACAGTGCTTATACTTCACACTGAACTTATTTGGAGAAAAGTGATGCAAGGATCACTCGCTTCACATTATCCTTGTGTCACCGAAAAGCAAATTGTGGTGGTTCCATTGCAAGGGGTGTGGGGGGTTTTGGGTGGGCTCGGGGGTGAAGATGTAGGTCACATCTTTTTTGTTTCTTCATAATGGAAGATAAATCCTTCTGCTGTGTATATTCTAAATCTCAGCTGCTAAACAAACAAAACCGAGGAGGGCGGGCAATTCTGCAGGACTGGTACCAATGGCAGGAACCCTCCTGCCTGGAGTCAGGAGATATCCCACCGGGGTGTCCACAGCCGTTTCCTTCTTAACTAATGTTTTTTTCTGATGGAAGTTGTTTTGATGGCTTTTTTTTTTTTTTTCCGGGCCATTTAAACAGAGCGGGGGGGCCAACCCTGGCCCCCGCCCGGCGACCCCCCGGGCTCGGCGCTCCCGCGGGCGCAGGCTCCGCAGGTGTGGACACCTTTGAAACCGCCGCTCCTGCCAACGGGATTCCCAGCCGAAATTCACGTGGCAAAGAAAGTGCCCATTTGCTTCAATTATTTTCTAACGACTCCGCTCGCTTGTGCCTTTGGTCTTGCCGGTACCCAGATGGGTAATTTTGGAGCTATTTGCGTGCATGCCCTTGTTTTGAAGGCGCTGGGGTTTGTGAGCGCAGGTACTTACAAACGCTTAGTGATAATTAACAACTGAAAGGGGAGCCCTAAGCACCCCGACCCGGGATCACTGCGGCACCCGGATTTCAAAGCGCCCGGCGTTAATCCGGCCGGATCGCCCGCCGGATCTCGCGCTAAGCGATGGGGATGAGGATGGAGATGGGGATGGGGATGCCATGTCCGCCTGCCCCGCCAGAGCTCACTCGCGGAGCCGCACAGGTTCTGCCGGGATTCCCCGCGGCAGCTGCGGGGGGCGAGGTGTCCCCGGTCGTTCCGCAGGTCGGAAGATTTGGCAGCGATGTTTGGAAGCCGGTTAAAAGACCGGGGACAGACGCGAAGGCCAGCGTGTCCCCTCGTCCCCCTCCTCCACCACCCCCCAGCCTGAAACTGCCTGCGGGGCAGCGTGTGAGGAGCTGGCCTTGGGCAGAGCTCCCGGCCGGGATCGCTCCCGCCACCCACGGCCTGTCCCATCGCGTCCCGTCCCATCCCGGCGGCTGCTGCGGGCCCTCGCACCGGGGAACGCCCGGGGACAGCGGTGCGGGGGCTGGAGCTGCCCCGCAGGCCCCGCCACGGACCCCCCGCCCGCTTGCAGGGGCACCTTCGGAGTACGGTCCCCCGGCGGTCCCTCCTCCGCTGGGCTCCCCTCCCGCCCCGGTTACCCCGAGAAAAGGTGCGGAGCGGCTGGAAGGGAAGATGCCGGCTCCATCCCGCCCCCGGTAGCAGTGGGATGCTGATGAGAACCGGGGCGGGCAGCTAGCAAGCCCGAGACCTCCCTGGGAGGGGAACCCTACAGCTATCTTCTCACCTTCCCAGAGAGTACATATGTCGTCCCCGTTCTGCTTTCTGCTTATTTTTATAGCGGACTCGCCCGTCACGGCAGTTATTTAATATGTGGTTCCCTGCTAGGCCTTGCTATTTGATTGCTGTCACAAATAATACCAGGTGAAATTCCTCATTGTTTCTGCAATTACACTGTAGCCCACTGCTATTCGCTTTTTCAGCCCCTAGAGTTAATTGTTTTCCCACTGTACGCCTCATACCAAATGCACAGAGAGCAAACAAAACCCCAAACCTTCCAAAACTCATATTTCTCAGCTATTATGTTACCAGCAGGAAATATTTCATAGCTCTGACATCATAAGCCCTGAGCAGCATGAAGTTTATCAGGGCCTTCACATGATGAAATTGTACTTTTTAAAGCGAGAAAATAAAAAAGCAAAACATCTTTCTACTGGATTTGAGCTGCTAATTTTAATTACTGTGATTGCTGAATCCAGGCTTTTTAATAGTCATTTCTCATACAAAGCAGGAGAAGCAAGCCAAAATTAGCTCTTTAAAACTGTCTGCAACAGATCTGTAAATACAAATAGGATCAAACTGCCCAGATCTGGGGCAGTCACACCCATGACGTGGATCTTGTTATGTTCTCACGTCTCTATTGTGTGACTGTCGGGATGGTTATGGGCACAAATCTATATGTGATTAGGCAATGTTGCTTTAAAACCAGGGAAAAGGTGCTAGGCATCCCTCACTAAATTTATTGAAGGGTGAAAAAGCAAGCATTTACAAAGAGCTGTTTGGAGATCCCTATGCATAAATAATCATAGAATCATTTAGGTTGGAAAAGACCTCTCTCTAAAATAATGTAGTCCAGCTGCCATCCCAGCACTGCCAAGTCCATCACTAAACTGTGTTCCCAGCTGCCATACCTATAAGTTGATTAAGCCCCTCCAGGGGTGACGACTCAACCACTTCCCTAGGCAGCCTGTTCCAATGCTTGACAACCCTTCCAGAGAAGAAATTATTCCTAACATCCAAACTAAACATCCTCTGGCACAACTTGAGACCATTTCCTCTCATCCTATTGCTTGTTACCTGAGAGAGGAACCTGACCCCCACCTTGATACAATCTCCTTACAGGCAGTTGTAGAGAGCAGAATGGTCCCCTTTGAGCCTCCTTTTCTCCAGGTTAATGACCCCAGCTACCTCATCTGCTCTGCATAAATTTTGTTCCAGATCCTTCACAGCTTTATTGCCCTTCTCTGGACTGACTCCAGCCCCTCAATGTCTTTTTTGCAGTGAGGGGCCCAAAACTGAACTCATGATTTGAGGTGTGCCCACACCAGTGCTGAGCACAGGGAGACAATCACTGCCCTGGTCCTGCTGGCCACACCACTGCTGATACAGGCCAGGATGCCATGGGCCACCTGAGCACATTCTGGTTCATGTCCAGCCAGCTGCTGACCAGCACCTCCAGGTCCTTTTCCACTGGGCTGCTTTCCTTCTCTCCAGCTGCTTGTCCCCAAACCTGCAGTGTTCAGTGGGGTTCTCATGACCCAGCTGCAGGACCTGACACTTCACCTTGTTGAACCTCATACATTTTGCCTTGGACCACTGATCCAGTATGTCCAGATCCCTCTACAAAGCCTTTCTGCCCTCCAGCAGCTCAACACTCCTGCCCAACTTGGTGTCATCCATGAACTGCCTGAGTGTGCACTCATCCCCTCATCCAGATCATCAGTACAGGTATTAAACAGGACCGGGCCCAACACTGATCCCTGAGGAACATCACTTGTGACCAGCTGCCAGCTGGATGTAACTCAGACCACCACCACTCTCTGGGCCTGGCCATCCAGATGTTTTTTCACCCAGCAGAGTGAGAACCTGCCCAAGCCATGAGCCATATCAAAAGTATTAAATGCTGGTCATGGCTATGGTTGTGGTTTTGATCCTAATTTCAGTCTCTTTCTTTCACTAAGTTTCTACAATTCCATTTGGAGCAAGGAAAGTCATCTAAGCTAATGACAATTTAATACTTTTCCCATCTCCCTTACTATAGATTTCCTAAATATTTGTTAAAGCAACAAAGACATTCACCTTACAAAAGGTTACACTTTCTTGAGCAAACTTTCTTTTTCCTTCTTTAGCCAATAGAGTACCATAGGCCCAAGGACAGAAAGTTGTTGTGTGGTCTTACCTAGCAAAATTAGCCATTGTAAAAAATTCACTTCAAGCATTGAATATGTTTACCCTTGTGTGTCCATATTTTACCAACTAGGATCGGACTTTGAATATTTTTTACTAACCATTGCATTTCCATTTAATTTAAAATTACAGCTAAAGATTTTTTTTACGTGCTATTTTATTTGAAGGGGGAGAAAGGAAGTGACCAATGAAGTTGCTTTGAATACCAGTTTATTTTCAAATCCTGAGCTGCTTCTTCCCGGTCCTGTTTCATTGACTTCTGTCTGTTTTTTCTGTTTTGTATACCTGGGGTGGAAAGGGCTATTCTGTGGAGAGGGCTAATGTTCACTCTCTGGTTTTTATAAATTAGCCCTGCCTTTATTATGGGGCCTATGTCCACATACGGCCATTTTTAAAAAATATGTATGTCTGTATGCTGCCTTTTTAAAGAAAGTGGCAGCTAAATTGAATCATTACCAATGGGTAAAATTGCTGTTAATGTGACACCTTTCCTGGTCAATATTAAAGATAATAGTTCTTTGGCTTTGTAGGACTATTGATTCCCACTATTTAAAGTCCATATAAATATCTGTTTCAACAAGACTTGACTCTACTTTTTAACCCTTTTGGGTTCAATTTTCTCAGCCTCAGAGTAGATTTTAAGCTACACTTGTTTCTTCAGGACTGTGTGTCTGCACACTGAAAATCCCACTTGGCATAAATAAAATGGCTTGATGGTTTTTTGCAGCTATAGCAGGACTTGTTTTCATGAGAAGATAAAGAGCATTTTCAGTTAATTCAGTCTCCTAACGTTCCCATGAAAGAGACGGACATTGACTGCATGTGACAGAAGGAAGTCCCTGGGCACTGAAAGGGTGTAGCTGGCTTCCTCATAAAAACAGCTCCTGAAGTTCAGCGACAAGCTGAAATGCCAAGCCTTGCACAGCCATAGTAATATCTCCTTGATTTTATTCTGAGTGCTGTAAGGACTCAGTGGCTGTGAAAAGAAAGGTATCAAGAATTTTAAAAGGAAGCACTAATATTTGACTGGCCATATCTGAAAAATCCCAGCTTTAGTGATTTTAAAAATGCCATTGAAACATGGTGAAAGAGTGGAAGTGAAAAGTGTCTTCCTTCATTTGCCCAGTGTGATACTCTGTGTGTAAGTTGAAGGGGGGGGGGGAAAGCCAACAGAATGAATTACTGGGAAAATAGAAAGAAAATCTGCAAAATCTCTGCACAAGCTGGACATAAATGTGAAAGTATTAAAGCCGTTTGGGAACCAGATGCTTACAATTTGAAGAGGATATCCAGAAACTTACAGCTACTTTTAAACCAAAATCAAACAAAGAAAAAATTACCTCACTTAAACTATACAGATGTAGCATTCAGAAAATACCTGTGAACCCTGCCATGGTGGCAGCAGAACATCAGGAGAAGAATACAGCAATGGAATAGTGTGACAGGTCATTCTAATAAGCAACATTTTTGAAGTGTCCATATAGATCCAATGGAGTGTGCGTATGTATCCAGACCATATTTATAAGGATAAAGGTCATATATGGTTATAAATGGTGATATATGGATTTCCATATGTACACACACACACATATGTAAGTAACAGCCTGATATATCCCATTGTTTCCAGTTTCTCCTCTTAGGCCCTCCTGAGCAGGGTGCTCAGGTTATACAGTTTCAGTCACAAGAGTCCGAGCAATTTGTTGAAGCAGAGGATGTTTTCCAATACTCTGATGAAAAAGGAAAGGTCTCAATCTCAGCCCAAAACCAAAGCATTAAATATTTCAGTCCAGTATGACACTGCTGTAACTTGGGCTGCAGAAAAAAAAGCTCTTCTTTTAGAGAAGAACAGCTTTTTTAGAACCAGAGATGCTCCTTACTTGAATAAACCCCGTGAATATATTTGAATAAAGCCCAACGAAACAAGATAATCTGTAACCCTTCAAAGACCTACGTCTTCTTTCAAAAATTTTTTTTTTTGGTTGGGTTTTCTTTCGTGTGTGTGGTTTAGAGGTTATTTTGGTAGATTTACAAACCTAACATGCTCCTTTCTGCTTCGCCAGACTGTGATGTTTCTGCAGTGTTATTTTTAAGGTAACAGCTAAGGGCTGCGAGACCCATTCAGAACTCTCCAGTCCCACAGGACTGAAACATCCCGCAAGTTCTTGCGGCGGAGTTCCTGGGCAGAGCCCGTAGGGCTCGGGACCAGGGAGTAAGGACGGAGACGGCTTGTAGGGGGCTGGGGGGCATTCGCCCGGTTGCCCCCTTGATTCCCAGGGACGGCAGATTGGCAGCGATAGGAATGACAAATACTGGGTACCAAGAATTTGGTAACGTGACTGTTCACTTTAATTTGCGGGACTCGGGAGGGGGTGAATTACAGCTTTTCCCTCAGCGTGCAGAGTGAATGAAGAAGCCCCCGCGTTACCGGGGCTCCCTCCCGCTGCGCCGCTGAAGGTCTCCGGGCAGTCTGGTTCGACGGGACTCCCGGGGCGGCAGCCCCGACCCCAGCCTCCCTCGCCACCGCCGGCAGAACCTCGGCTCGGCGGGAGATGCGGAATGCGAGGCAGGGATGGAAGCCAGGCTGCTGTTCTCCCGAGCTGAGCTGAAAATAACCCCAGGTTTGAGAAGGATTCATCAATCCTTCGTTCGTTAGGGAGAGCACCCAGGCGTATTTGGAACCAAAACGGAAGAATCTCCCTTTCCCGGGACAGCCACAGGTTTTATGCGCTCCTCTCGGTGCAATCCGCAAGAAACCTAAGCAACATCGAAAGCTTTACTACCTTGCCCAGATGAACGCATGACCACCTGAGTTTTGGGGGAAAAAACCCCGCAACAGCCTTGAACTACGCGGCACCCGAAGGAATGTTCGAAATAATGTGACCTTTTCAGTGTGTAAGACCGTACAATGAACTCCCTTAAAACCTACGTAGCAGTTTTACAAAATCTCCTTCCGTCCCTGCCCTAGCCGGGGAGAGGCAGAGCCCGAGGGAGCGGGCTGCCGGGTCCAGCCCCGCCGGGAGGAGCCGCACCGGGCTCTCCGGCCGCGGCAAGGGGCGCAGCGGCTCGGCCTCGGCAGCGCCCGGCAGGACGCTCCTCGCCTTGTTTTGCTTTCAAAGCAGGGCAGCTCGGCCGAGCTCTGCTCCGCTTCGCTTCGCACCCCGCGGCTCCAGCGCCTGGTCCGCTTCGTGCCGGAGCGTCGGACTTTTCCGACGCATTTTTGTTGTCTTATTCGGTCGAACGAGATCCACGCAAAAATTAAGGCAAACATTATCGCGGAGAGAACGTGTGGTTAGGGCTGGTATTTCATTGCCGGCCGCGAGCAGCCTAGCCCAGGCTCCCACCTGTGTGGCCGCAGCCCGAGGTGGGCACAGCAGGGGCCGCTTCCCCGGTCTCACCGGGGGTGGGGGATGAGTCCTGCCCGTCCCCGGCGGTCACCACCGGCAGTGCCCCGCCGCCCGCACCTGCCGGCGCCCGGCTTGCGCAGGATGCGCAGGCAGCGCCCCGGCCCCGGCTCTCAGCGGCCCCGGTCAGCTCTTCGCCATTTATCTCAGCTGCCCGATGCGGCGCGGCCCGGCGGGAGCGCGGGGGCTACCGGGCCGAGGCGGCGTGGAGGGCGGCAGAGCTGGGCTGCTCCGGCCCGGCCGGATCCTTCTGTCAGGAAACGAAATCCTGGCCGCTCAGCGGGTCTGGTTCAAAATTCAGCCGTGAGGTGGAGGCAGGTGTTCGCAGCGCTCCCTGCGAGATGGCCGGTGGTGAGCAGAGGGCGAGGGGCTGTGGATTTGTAGCTGCAAATCCTTCACGGCGGCTTTGCCCGCTCCACAAAATCACACGGGCATCTACCCCTTCCCAAGCGCTGTTCCCTACCTTTTTGAGGCTAAAGGCTCGGGGATTTGCACCGAGAGAAAGCGCCAAACAGATCTGGCACCCACCTCAATTAAAAATCTGCCTTCCCGGTGGGAGATGCTGAAAGGGAGCGCGGCTTGTGAGAAACCGACTGCAGAGTTCCTGAAAACTGGAATTGCGAACCGAACCCGCCACTTCCCACGGATAAGGTGAAACGTGTTAACCCCATGATAAGGATGCTGCTCGGGGAGCGGAGCGGGAGGAAGGAGGCTCTTGGACGCAGCAGAGACACAAGCCGAATTGTCTGAACGGCGAGGCGACCGGCGGAGAGTTTGCGGGAGGCCGGCGTCCCCCGCCCCGTCTCAGCGGCCCGGTTGATCGCCCCCCTCCCCACCTGACGGATGCCGGTTTTCCCACCCAAACCTTTCCATTTCGTCCCCATCTCTCGTTCAGCGCGGCGGATTCTTCCTTACGCGCCCGAGCGGTAGGACGGTGACACCTCAGTAAAAGGTCTTTTTTTTTTTCTTTTTTGGAAGAGGGGGAGCCGGGCCCTCCACCGCAGCCACCGTGGGGTGATGCGGAGCTCCCCTCAGTCCGAGCGACGTGGGCGCACGGAGCGGGCCAGAGCCCCTCGGGTAGCCGGCCGCGGGAAGGGCGAGGGGGGGAGCACGGAAGGGGACGGGGCGCGCACCAAAGTCACAGGTGACTTGTTCCAATTAGTAGCTGTCTAATTAAATTAGTGTCACGCGGCCCAGCCAATGGGCCGGCGGGGGTGGAGGGCGACGTGAGGCAGCCCAGCGCAAGCCCCTCCCCGGCAGCCCGAGAAACGCGGTATAAATTGCCTCGGCCGAGCCGTGCCGGAGCGTAGCACTTGGCGGCCGCAGGTCGGGGTGGGCACAGGATAGAGTGGGAGCTCGAGCGCACCGCCCATCGAGGATGCAGCTGGGTGAGCCGCTGCTGACGGCGGCGGGGTCACTGCCTGGCGCCCCCTTCTACCCGCTGGAGGGCGGCGGGCGTACCGGAGCCGCTGGAGCTGCCGGAGCTGGAGCTGGGACAGGCGCTGCTGGAGGCTCCCGCGGGCCGCCCGGTTCGGGATCGCCGCCTCGCCTCGACCTAGATAAGATGCCCAAGAAGTTTGGAGCGGCCCCCGCCATCCTGAGCGAGACGGAGGCCGTCGAGCCGCCCTTCGCCGCTCCCAAGCCGGACGGTCGCAAGGCCACCCCATGCGGGGACGAGGAGCTGCCCCCGGCCGCCGCCGCCCGCTACTCCATGGACAGCCTGAGCCCCGAGCGCTACTACCTGCAGTCCCCCGGGCCGCCCGCCGCCGACCTGGGGGGGCCCTGCGCCCTGTTCCCGTACCCGCCGGCGGCGCAGCACGGCGGCGTCTACCAGCCGCCCGGCGGGCCCCGCTACCCCTACGGCTCCGTGCTGTCCCCGGGCGGCTTCGCGGGCGCCGTGTGCCCGCCCGGCGGCCGGACGCAGTTCGGAGGCGGCGGCGGATACCAGTACGGGCAGGCGACGGGCGGCGGACCTCTCTACGGCCCTTACCCGCCGGCGTCGGGCTCCTGCGGCGGACTCGGGGCGCTGGGGGTGCCAGCCGCCGGCCCGGGGATGCGAGCGCAGGTCTTCCTCTGCAACCGGCCCCTCTGGCTCAAGTTCCACCGGCATCAGACGGAGATGATCATCACCAAGCAGGGCCGGTAAGTGGGTGCGGGGGATGGTGGAAACGGAGGGAAGTGGTGTGGTGGTCGGGAATGGGGGGGGGGGGGGGGAGGTGGCATCCCCGGGCCCGCTCCGTGTCGGGCGGCTCTTGCCCGCTCCCCCGGGTGGGAGGTGCATGTTCTGTCCGTCGGTGGTGCCGCGGGATGTTTTCCCCGAGAAACTATTCCCCAGTTTCCCCACACACGGCGGTCCGGAGATAAGGCGGGGGTCGGCTGGGGCTCGCCGCTTGCTTCCTTAGTCTCTTTGGTGCCGGGACGGACGGGGCACTCCACGGCCGCCTACAGCATCCGCCGGAGCCCGCGCCCCCTCCCCCGTACGCCTCACCATGCCTTGTGGTTTTCCTCCTTTCCCCAGGAGAATGTTTCCCTTCCTGAGCTTCAACATCACCGGTCTCAACCCCACGGCCCACTACAACGTCTTCGTGGAGGTGGTGTTGGCGGACCCCAACCACTGGCGTTTCCAGGGGGGCAAGTGGGTGACCTGCGGCAAAGCCGACAATAACATGCAAGGTAGGTGCAGGTTCCGGGGGTCTCCTCGCCCCCTTTCCCCGCGGGACGGTTTCTCGGAAAGGGTTCCCAGTTTGCCGCACCTCCCCCGCCCCCCCCGAGGGTCTTCCCCACACCCGCATCCTGCTGAGGGTCGAGTTACTCTCTTAAGATCGTCTTGCGGCTCTTTCTGCGCCGCGAAGCGCTGTTGATGTGCGGGGGCTGTGTGGGGGTGGCCTTCGGGGGGCCGAGGGGCTGCGCGGGCGGGGAACAAAGCCCCGCGCCTGGGCGGCGTTTCACTGCCTTGTCTTCCCCAGGCAACAAGGTTTACGTTCACCCCGAGTCGCCGAACACCGGGGCTCACTGGATGAGGCAGGAGATTTCTTTCGGAAAGCTGAAGCTAACGAACAATAAAGGTGCTAACAACAACAACGCGCAGGTAAGGAGGGAGAGGGAGGCCTGGGGGGCTCTTGGTGGCTCAGCGGGGGAGGCCTGGGCTTTTGGGGCTTTTACAACATTTCATCGAGCCCCTACATCCCTGTGCTTGTCACTCGTTTCTTCTTGAACTGGGTCATAGAGCTTGTTATTTTGTTTTGCCGTATGAATAGTTGAAAATGTTGGAATACGATGTGCGAGTTACTTTTGTTTTAGCTACTATATAGATCTCCTGGAGCTGGTCAAAAAGTGGGAGGGTAGCTGATAGCTCTTCGTAGAGCAGGGCTGCAAGCTGTGACTCAGCTCCTGATAACAGTTAAAGCTGCTCCATTTCTAAACCAAGAGATGACAATTTACAGGAAAAAAATGTCATGCTGTAAAATAGGTCTTTTAATGTTAGATGCAATTTGTCTAAAGATGTTGTCTCTTCTTCGTTTCTTTAGATGATAGTACTTCAGTCCCTACATAAGTACCAGCCCCGACTTCACATTGTGGAAGTGACCGAAGATGGTGTTGAAGATCTGAATGATTCCTCAAAGACTCAAACGTTTATTTTTCCTGAAACGCAGTTCATAGCAGTTACAGCATATCAAAACACTGATGTAAGTATCGATGTATAAAATTGCAATTAAGAACAAAATTGACTTGTGGGTTCAGCATCTCATGTTAATATATTCTGCTTTCACTTTTAGATTACACAGCTCAAAATTGACCATAATCCTTTTGCAAAAGGCTTCAGAGACAACTATGACTCGTAAGTATACCTCTATTTTCTTTTGCAGATGTGTCAGTCTAGGAGGCATGATTGTGGCCTGAAATGTCTGTGGAAGGGTTTTTCCTTTGGACTTTATTCAGTTATTCTGTACTTCTACTGGCGATTTTGCTTATGTTAAAATGTCTGAAGAGTGTATTGTCTAGATGACCTGTCTTTCTGCTGGCTTCTGAATTTTGGTAGGAAATTTGTGTTGGCAGAACCCAGCTGGCCTGCAGATTTTACTGGCAGCAGTATATTGGGTGGCTCCACAGAACAGTTTCTTTCAATTGTCAGCAGAATTCTTACCTAATGATTTTCTACTTACTTGTGCTATTGCTTGTAGCAGTAGTAGAAAATTTACAGTGGCCTAGGAAAACTGCCTGCTAAATCAGATTAAAACAAATCACCATCCAATTAAATATAGTTCTGATTCTAATTAAGAAATACCTAGTTTCTTCGTGTTTGTGTTTTTGTGTTGTGTTACTGTCATAGTGGAATTGTAAAGAAAAACACTCAGTATTCCTCTTTTATGTTGTAGCATGTACACAGCTTCCGAAAATGACAGATTAACTCCATCTCCCACGGATTCTCCTAGATCCCACCAGATCGTCCCTGGTGCCCGATACAGCGTGCAGCCATTCTTCCAAGAACAGTTTGTCAACAACCTGCCCCCAGCCAGGTTTTACAACGGTGAGAGAACTGTCCCTCAGAGCAATGGCCTGCTGTCCCCGCAGCAGAACGAGGAGGTGGCCAGCTCTCCTCAGCGCTGGTTCGTGACGCCCGTGCAGCAGCCCAGCGCCAACAAACTGGACATGAACTCCTACGAGACAGAGTATTCTCACAGCACCTTGCTCCCTTATGGCATCAAATCCCTCCCGCTCCAGACATCCCATGCTCTGGGGTACTACCCCGACCCGGCGTTCCCATCCATGGCAGGCTGGGGGAGCAGGGGCTCTTACCAGCGGAAAATGACTACAGGACTAACTTGGCCCTCGAGAACGAGTCCTCCGGGATTCACTGAAGACCAGCTTTCCAAGGACAAGGTGAAAGAAGAAATTGGCTCGTCCTGGATAGAGACTCCACCCTCTATAAAGTCTCTAGATTCAAATGATTCTGGGGTCTACACAGGCGCTTGTAAGAGAAGGCGGCTTTCCCCTAGCACTTCCAGCAACGAAAATTCCCCGACAATGAAATGTGAGGACATTAATGCTGAGGACTATAACAAAGACACTTCAAAAGGCATGGGCTACTATGCCTTCTATGCTAGTTCTTAGAGCATCTTTTTTATTCCAATTGGCTGTTTTGGTTTTTTGGTGGTTTTTTTTTCAGGGTGGCCTTGGGTTTTTTTTGCATTACAATTGCCAAAAAGACTCTTGCCTTCCACCTTGAGTTGTTGTGTGCAATTCTAAAGAAGGTGCCAAAGCTTTTTGACTGTTACAGGTAACAAAGTAGGGAAAGAGCAAACCATGGAAGATTTTTTCCCCTTGTTTTAGAAGGAACCATATGCAGAAGCTGTAAGGGGTACTCGTAGTGTCTAAATATGTGGCATATTTATTGGAGACGCTAAAGTATACAGTTTGGGTTGGCTCAGAGGCCTGATTAAATCTATGCACTCCTGAGCAAGGAAAGAGGGGGTGGGATCCCAAATTTCATTTCCTTCCCTGCTTAATAAAAGGGAACTGGGTTGCAGGGAAATGCACAAATGCTATGTTCTGCTTTAGACTGAGCTGGTTTTTTCAACCCATCCACAACACACGGTTGGCTGAGTTGGATATTGCTCAGCTACAGCTTTTTCTTTTGGCAGAAAATGCCAAAATAAGGCCTGCTTGCCAGGCAGGATTTTGACTTGAAGGTCTTGTTGCCAACGGGATTACAATGACAAATCTGACTTTTCTTAGCTTAGAACTTGCATTAAAAAAACCTGCCTCCATCCCAAAAGCCTAACCTTATTAAGGTGGCCAAAAACCAAGTGTACATTTGGTGTTTTGTCTAGGTACACTGTAGAATATTGTCGAATAATGTATAAATAGTTGACCTATAGCTGTTCAGTTGGAAGGACATCCGGTGGTGTATTGAAGTTCAAAAGGCATTTTTTGATTAATCAAACTTAGCATATGACACATGGCAAAAAGAGATTTCTATTTATGTGTATGTCAAGTGACTTTTTCAGCTGCCCTGTATGAAACTGGAAGTGATGTAACTTTACCCATTCTGCCTATACTTTCAGCCATTTTAAACTGCCCCAGAGCAACTGGCCCACGAACTTTTTCCCCTCCCAATAAAGTTGTTACTGGTTTTTTTTCTATGTAGATAGTAATAATTTTTAATAAATGTGGTGGTGCCAGGCATAACACGATATGGCTCTGCCTCATCTTTGCCTCTGCTGGGTGTCCTGAAAGGGGAGGAGGGAGCACGATCCTAGGGGATGGGCCATTTATTTATATTTAACCATACCTTGCGGTACTGACACTTTATCTGTGGTACTTGCTGTGTGGGGTTTTTTTTCCTTTAATTTTTTTTAAGTCTCTTTGCTGTTGCTCTGCATTTTCCTGTGCATCTTCTGCAGAAGCTGGGCTTGCTCCAAAATCCGAAGGCCTCCTGTCCCGTTTCACCCCCTCGTCCCTCGCCTCTGCAACAGGCGAGGACAGCGAATTGAGAACCCAGCCCGCCTCCGCAGCAAACCCCGGGCTTGCCTCATCCCGCCGCCCCCTTCTCACCCCCTCTGCTTCCCGGAACAAGGCAAGAAATTCCCCTGCCCGCTTATCTGAGGGGAAAGCTTCTGGCAGAGCGATTGAATCCCAGCTCCCGCGGCAGCGGGACCTTTCCTGAGGATATGCAGGCAGTAATGGGATTAAGCTGTTAACGATTCCCGGCTGCAAACCAAATATACGCAGGGCTCAGGCCGGGGCTGTCCCTGGTGGAGGTAACGCTGTCGGGGGGTACCGGCAGGGGCTCCCTCTCCTCCGGAGCAGGACGCGGCGGGTGTCCGGGCAGATTTCGATCAGCGCCTCGCCTCTCCGGGCGACGCTCCGGCTCTGCGCCGTGCCAAGCTGTCCTGTCAGGCTTCCTCTGCCCCATCTGGAACGGGATGGGGACTTGAGGCGATTTTTGAGAGACTAAAGACCGAGCATATTATATAATGTATAATTTTTTTCCAGTGGGGCCATCCCCTCCGGCAAAAGCCCCCGGGAAGGGCTGTCCCTGTCCCCGGCGGGGGTGCGGCAGCATGCGGCCGTCCCCACCCGCCCTGCAAACACCGATTACACAGCACGATTCCGCCGTGCTCTGTTAATAACAGCTGTATATTTTTGCACCGCACGGTGAAAAAATAACTTAATACTTGTGAAAAGTCCTCACACTGTTTAATAGAAACGTAAGTGCCTGGCTGGCCCCAATTAACACCTTGTGATTATAATGCATTCCTAAAATGGGGTGTCAGACGCCAAATTGTGAATAAAGGTATCTAATTAATCTTCATAGGATGACACCGATAAACAACGCCAGGTTTAAATAAAGATCAAGGAACTGAATGCTTTTTATTTGTTTACATTGACAAAAGATAAAGTTAACTACCCTTGCACTTTGCTTCGTAATGTGATTTACTGCCACAAACAACGGGCTGTGGGCGGAGAGCTCCGCCTCGCCTCGCCGGGCTTTTTCTGGCGGCTTTGGCGGGAGGGGGACACCCTGAGGGTGAGCGCCCCTTCCTCCGCAGCCCCACGGCCCCGGGTGAGGCGGGCGTGTGCCGGGAAATGCGGCACCACCTCGGCCTGGCAGCGAGCGCTGCGAGGGAACGGCCCCGGCCCCGCCACTTCCGACGCTCTCGCATGAAAAAAAAAAAACTGCGTGCGAGTTTGAGACGCGAGCTGGACGGGCACGGCGGGTCTAGAGCAAAATAAAGAAATAAATAATAGTTGTTTACACCACTGCGGTGCTGTGCGGCGAGAGGTGGAGGGCGAGCCCTGCCCGATGGAGAGGGAAAGCTTCGTTCTAGGTCAGGGAGAATGCGAACCTCGGCGGCTGCCGGCGGGGCAAAGGCTGTGCCCGACTCGGGGCTCGGCTCTTACCCCCTCGCCGGCCCCGTGAAGGGGCTGCGCACCTGGGGCCATTCCCCGCGAGTTAGCAATTCTCTGGGATATTCCCTCCCTGAGCCGAGGGAGCGGATCGGTGCTCTGGGTGCGCAGCCCTGATTTTTAAATAGCATAAGCGCCCAGCGGGGCAATAGAGGCAGCGGAGACGGGTTCGTCCCATGGATTGAGGCCATTCCTCGCCGAAGACTCTGGTTTTTGGTGTTGTTTTCGTTAAAGCAAGACCTGGCACGTCGAGAACAACCTTCTGGTAATTTTTTTCCAACGAAAATTCACCCCTCGCTGCTCGCCCCAAACCCTATCGCCGCGGCTTCACACCCGGGGCGGAAAACGAAACGACCCCGAAGCTCTTTCTTCCGACGGCATCGCCCCGACCCTCACTGGAGAAAGGGCTCCTTCCTCCTCAGGGCGGCCACCTCCGCGCTCCGGGGAGGAAGGGACAGATATATTTCGGTATGTTTTCTCTTCGAGCAATGGGATGGGGTTTTACTTTCGGTCTGAGTTTCCGCTCCCACCTTCCTCAACGCCGCCGCCTCGTTAACACCTGCTCGCTTGTTCCCAGCTCCTCCTCTCTGAGGGCAGCGCGGCGTTAATGGAGGGGGGCTTTCCCCGGAAAGGTGATTTTTTACAGCCCCCGCCCAGGGTCGCCTCTGAGGCAGTGTCCGCCGAAGTGGGAACAGGCCCCCGATGGCTCCTGCGGTACCGTTACCTTCCAGAAATTCCCCTTCCGAGGGGAACATCGGCCAGCCCTGCCGGGGTGTCGGGTCCCGGCTCTGGGTCGAAAGTGGAGGCGGGGACGAATGAGGTGAGGAGGAAGACGGGGCCCGCCGGCGCTTTCCTCATGCCCGTCCACCCCATGAAATTGTGACATTATTATTATTATTATTATTATTATTATTATTATTATTATTATTATTATTATTATTATTATTATTATTATCCTACATTATACATTCAAGCCCAATTCCTCAGCCCCCTGAGCTCTGTAGCCCACTGATCCTTTTCCCCAGCTCTTCATAGCCGTGATCATAATGATACGGGTATGGCTAATATAAATATTAATCTAATCCTTATTGGAAGGATTTTAGTGCTTTCTGCGTATCACAGATATGTAATCCAGGGGAGAATGACATTAGCCTGAAAGTGTGGAGTGCAAAATATGATTTGAATAAAAAGATAGGGTGGTATCTAATATTTCCTTTAGGGAGTACTATACTCTGAGCTGTCAGAACCGATTGTGTAACTGGAGGAGACTGAGGGATGTGATCCTAATCATATTGATGAAACATTCATCTGAAAGACCGAGCGCAACCAGAAGGGACTCACTAGGAATACAATTAAATCCTAATCTGGGGAGGAGGAATCCTCTGCAGGCTTTCCTCTAACCTGCCGCCCTCTTCCCCATTTTCGTTTCAGAGTCAGATAAAATGCAGGAGAGGAAGGGGAAATACAGGAGAGATGATGGAATGCTCTGTGGACTGCATAAACACTGGGAGTGCTGGGTGGAAAGGGGGTAAATGTGCAGTTCAGATCCTGGTGAGTAAAAATAAAGGCCTAACTTTAGTCACAGGGGAAACTACCTGCCTGCAGAGGGCTTCCACCTGTGAGTGATGTTAATCAGGTGCAGGTAGTCTCTGTTTCTGAAGGGAGAGTGCTTCTCCTGCCCAGGCTTTGGCTTGTTAGCTCAGTTCCAGACTGCAGAGCAAAATTGATTTTTCTGTCTGCTGTGTGCGGTTCAGTTTCCATCTGCAGCAGGGAGCTGTTTTCTTGCTGATGTTTATTAGCAAAGGGGTTAATTTCAAACCTGTTTTGACCAGTGCCCCTCAAAAGATGTTCTGAGAAGATGGATGGGACAGGGCTCCTGTGACAGCACTAAACCCTGGCTGACTGTTCTTCATCCATCTTGCTTTTGGGGAAAGCATTGAGCACGTGGGTTTTCCTAGCATGTGCCACTCTTTGGCTCACACCACTAAAATGAATTAAAGTAATTAATATCTAAATTCATATAATGATGATGATTGCAGCTTGAAAGGGAGCCTGTATTCTTCATCTGCTCACTGTCAGACTTCTTTGAGTGTCTGAGACCCAAATCTGATCAGGTGTTTTTAGAGCTTTTCCAAAGTCACTTGTCTTTTATCATCAAGCTCAGGCAAAAAGCAAAGTGATTTCCTTCTTCCTGGAGTGTTCTACAGAGAAAGAAAGACCCCCCCAGAAAAAATATCAGTTCTCTTTCTCATCAGTGGGGTGTGATGTCTGTAAATAAGGAAAGGATGTGTGGAGTGGGACATCCATTAACAAATCTGTATTAGGAGCTCCATGTGTGTCCATGTTCTCTTCTGCTGCAGCATGAGCGCTGCAGTTTTACTGGTTTATAGAAGGACTCTTGTGGATGAAGTAGGCACTGCTAAAGTGTGTACCCCATGAAGTAGTATCATTTTAGTAGGTTTGAAAATGAAACTTTGTGTTAAGGTTCCTCTGCACTGTGGTTTTTTATGGCAGTGCACAGTAGGAGAGCAAAGGGCTCTGCTCTGTAGCGATCCCTGGGTTTCTTGGAGCAGGGTTAGGTTTCTGTGGTGTGGGTAGGGCACTGATCACTAAACTTCGTGGAGTAGTTATAATTCCATTTGTCCACAAAGCAATGTAGTTTTTGTAAATTGCTTGGCATAGTTGCAAACTTCCTTTGAGGAAGAAAAGAACCTTTATTAGGAAACAAAATAGCTTGGTAATATGTTAGAGTTGTGCTTGTTTTTAGTGATAAGCTCTCAATAACAGAAATTTTATTGCTTTCCTCTCCTCACTTCTCATTCCAAGTAGAAACACTATAAGATGATATTCCTGCCCTGATGAAGGTATGATTTGAGCAAGCAGACCTGTTAAATTGACACTGGAGAGGGCATGTCAGTGCAAAGATGTCTTTTCAGGAGCTATTCACAATAGCATGTGAATTTTATCCTATCTCTTGCTCCAGATAGGACAGACAAAGCCTCACCTGTGTAGCCTGGTGTCCTCTGATACCTTGATTAGCTCATTTTCCATTAACTTTGTGTTGTATATTGCAAGATTATGGTTAACCCAACTCTTCTGTTACTTCTTTCAGTGAAGGCAGGATTCAGCTCTACTGCCTTTGCCTTTCAGGTCCTTTGCAGCATTATTTGAAAGGAACTATCAGGTAAATTTCTTCTTTTGAGGGGAAATATCTTTGATCCAGAAAAAAGATTTTGGCAAAATCTGTGACGTTTGAGTGGTCTTACTTTTACTCAGGGGAGAAATTAAGTTTCTAAAGTTTGTGCCAGTACTGATCCTGAACAGCAGATAAATCTGCATTGCACATCTCTCTTTCAAATATGCAACATATTTCTCTACTTCATCTGCTTAAATTATATGTGCATCACAAAACTTTGGAAATGTCTGCTGTCAACATAGGGTAGAGAATGGCAGCGTTTTTTTTCAGTCACATCAGTTCTCTACTTCAGTTCACTGTGCAGCAGCAGAAATGCTCTTGCTGGCACTGAGCAGAGAGAAGAAATGGAGCAAAATGTAAGAGTGAAAAACTTGAGTTTTTTTCCCCCTGCCAGTGGTGCTGGTGACTGCTTTCAGCAGTTTAAGCAGCAGTATTTGTGATTGTTTTTCTTTTCCTCTTCCATACCACCCCTCAGCACTCAATTACAGCACATGGCAGTCAATGTCTGGATGGTGACCTGGCCAGTTTAGGTGCTGAACTTCAAAAGCATCTAAGCAGGCTGGTATAAACACTCTTGTCTGGAAAACGGTGAGAGGACTTTTGGATGGGTGGAGATGCCACAGTGGTACAACCACAGTATTTAGGTATCTGTGGGCACATGGTGAAATGTAGGTTTGGAGTACATCTCATACCCCAAAACAGTTGTCCATGGGCATGCACTTGTTCTACCATTTGCTTTGTGGTTCCTTGACAGTGGTTAGGTCTTTCTAGCACTTTCCTTTCTCCAGCCATGGGAAGAGAAAGCCATTCCCAACGGTATCAGCAAACATGAGCTCCCTGTTGTTGCTGTACCACAAAAAGCTTAATCATTGCAAAGTTAATGGAACATGTGCAACAGCCAGAATGTGGTTGTGCTCCCAAAAACTGTGATTAACATGTGGGTTAAGTTCTTGTTTCTGACATTCTCACTGACTGAGAAACCTTAGAGGAGGTGCCATCCACTGGAAATGGGCTGAAATTTTAGGAATTTAGTAAATTTTAGGGCAGTGTCTCCTGGAGCTGCAGGAAGGATGCTCTATGGCAGGCTGCTTTTCATTTCACATTTGGCTTGGAACAAGGGGTGTGTTTGGCTCTAGAATACTACACAATAAATGAACAAGCAAAAAATAGTATTTCACCACAGAGATAAAAAAATAGATCCCACAGCTATTGATAGGATAGTTCTGAACTCTGGGGCGATGACTGACTTTGCTAGACTGGATTGTGGGTGTTTTTGGTAAGTGGTTAAGGTGTCTCCCTCTGCTCTGAATTATATTTAGTCTCTGTAGAGAAGCATGAAGGATACAAAATGAGACACAATGCCCTTTTTATGTTTTCTCAACCTAGCCTGGGACTGGAGATTTAAAAAATCCAGGACTGGAAATTTAAAAACCCCAAACACACAGATCCGTTTTCTTGTTGGTGGGGTGTTCTCCAAGCCAGGAGCTATAGGGAGAGCAAAAGCAGCAGGAAGCACACAAATTGTATTCCTCCACCCTATTCACATCCATCACGCTTGATCTGCGTCGTTCTCCACGCTGATATTTGATATTGTTCTGCTGAGAGGTGCTAATGGCTGCCCATCGTGTTTGAAGATCACCGACATATAGAGTGAAAAACACTCTATAGAAAGTTTGAAGATTGATCATAACCACACCTAGAAAAAATCCTGGTGGACGGCAAGTAGATTAAGTCTCTTTTGTCTTTCAAACCCGTTCTCTCTTATAACAGCTACCGAGGTTAATAGGCCAAAGCTCTCAAGTATGGCATTAAAACTAAAAGCTCTCTTATGGTATGTCTTTACTGAAGAGGAAGAGTGAATCTGTGGGAGGGGGATTGAGCTCATTCATGGTTCCACTTACTGTGAGAAGGAGATATGAACCTATCTCTCTGTAGTCTTCCCTTTTTAGGCTTGGCTTGCAGGTCCGTTTCTTACCTTGCACCAGCTGTGGGGTTCATCCAGATTTCTCTGAGACTCGGTTCATTTTACAGATTTGGCAGAAAACACATCCAGGAGAAAAGGACAGTTGCATTCTGTTGGGTTCTAGAGTTGGGTCGGCTCAACTAAGGCCCAGCAAGAGCAGAGGCAGTGCAAGGAGAGGGCAGGATCTGGTTTTGGTGTAGTCTCGTGTTGATTCACTTTGTGATGCTGTGAATTGCAAAATTGCAGCTGTATCATGCAGAAAGATAAAATTCTCTCCTTCAGATCAAACGGTGTTTTCCCAGGATGTTGGGATAAATGTTCCATGCCTTTCTGTTCCTTTTGAGTGTCCAGAAAGGCCAAAGTCCCCGGGAAAGTCACTCACTGTGCCATGGCTGTAGGAAATGTGGAGGTCAGATAGGAAGAGATGTCAGGGAACACAATAATGCACATATAGCTTGAGTGTGTGACTTTTCTTGTGCAGGCTGATGATCCTGCAATATCACCCAAATTTAACTGCAATTAATTACATCCTTTTTGGGATAGCTTTCCTGGGACTAATTTGTGAACAGGGAGATATGCACTGAGTTCACTTCTGCATCAGGCTCTGGAAGTGGAAAATGTTTCCTTTATCCTTGTGAGGAAGCTACAATTGGAGAAAGCTAAAATCCAGTGTATGAGTAGCAGCAGGCTGTGCTAATTTGAAAAACTAAAAGTTCATTATTATGGACTGGCTGATTAAGACGTGGTCCATGTGTGCTGCATAGGCAATGTCATGTTTGCTGTCATCTCACAGGACACTTGGAAATTCCAGCCACCAGCACCTGAGGAGAGAAAGAGAGGAGTGCCCAATTAATTGTGTGGTGGGCATTGTCAGGCACAGCTAGTTTGAGTGGCTTACACAAATCTTTGTCTCATTTAAAAAGCTGATGCATGCATTCAGAAACATGGAATTGTAATTCTTCAGTCTTAAAAAACCGAAAAGCAGTAAAGATCCTTGGTTCTTGATTTGGTCTTGCTGTTTATTCAGGAATGACACACAGACTTCATTCTTGTGTTTGAACTCAGGAGTAAAGTGCTCTCTGTTCGTCCCTTTGGCCTTCCACCATTCCTGTTTGACTTTCTGCATTCAGGAATGGGCTTCTCACGCTTTTGAGGTGGTTGCTCCTGAAGACCAGCCAGCTCTCACAAGCTTTCTTTTCCCTTCCTCAGCAGTCTTCCACGGGATCCTAACCAAGAACAACTCTGAACTAAGTTGAATTCTGCCCTGAAGTGTCAGTTTGTAACTGTATTATTTGTCTTTCTCACTTCTCAAAGCTTTAATCCCAATCTTACAGCTGCCCTTTACATCCCATTGTAAGAAGTCCAGAAGACTCATCAGTCACATGCACGAAGAAATTACCATCAACACAGACTGGAAATGTGGATTGTGCCTGCCCAGATGCATTACCCTGTCTGCAGATACCAGGGTGGTTCTCATCTTGAGTACTAGTGGGGACCAGAGCTCTGGAGTACCAATTCATGGAGCTTCCTTCAGCTTTCAAACAAAGGCTTCTCCCAGGAGGTCGGTAGCAGGCCCCTGGTACAAAGTCATCAAGGTTGGACCTCGCCTCTGATCCTCACCCATGTCTGGACTCACTTGTTCAAAGCAAAGCAGTGTGTCTTGCAGCCAGCCCTTTGCATGGACTCTAAGTCATCCATATTCCTCACCTTCCCAGTGTGTTTGTTCTCAGGAGCTTGGATTCATCCTTAGCAGCAATCCAGCTGTGTGAGCTATCCCACTGTGATCCTATAACCCCTGTGAGGGGGGTGACCAAGCAGTCTCCTTTTTGCATCTGTTTTCAGACTGCAGGTACTTTCTTTAGGTTCCTCTGTGATTTTTTTGCCACAGTCCCTGGGATTTCAGATCCTCAGGGGTGAGTGCTGCTTTTTGGAGCTGCCCTTTTCTCACTCCTTCTGTCTCTCCCTGAGTGCCCACCCCTCTCTCAGCAGTGCCTTGTTCTTGTCTCTTTTCATCAAGTAAATGGGAGTACTAAAAGCATTTTAGTTTCTCACTGCACTGGTTTGGTGCAGTGCAGGAGCTGGATGCTCCAGCAGCCCTTGAGCTTCTGCTGAGCTGCTCTGAGCCATGAGGGAAGCCTGAGGTGTTGAGCCTTAGCCCTGCATCACCTTGAGTTCCTGCTGGGAAGTTTCCTTTCTGGAGGCAGTGGTGGATGGAATGAGTCCTCCCAGGGCCTGGCAGTGGCAGTAGGGTCCTGCATGGATGCTCTCTGGGTTGGTGTGCTGGTGTTAGGGTGTTCTGCTGACTGGTGTGGGGACCCAGTTCCATCTGCCCAGCAGCAGCCTGCACAGATGGAGCCTGGATCTAGAGCAGGCTGGAGGTTGGTGGGGTGGCTCAGTAGCAGAAAAAGGGAGGCCTGGCTCTGATGGGTGTACAAGGGAAAGAGAAAACTTGGAGGCTTGGATCAGCATTGAAGGGCATGCCAGGCATGCACTGTGGAGCATTGGGAGCGGAGAAGAGGGAGGTACAGAGTGAAGATCTGAGGAAGGTCAGTTGCAGAGCCAGGGTGAAAATGTGATAACCATCAAACAAATCCTGCTGGAGGAATGGAGCTGGAGCGTGTCCAAAAGAGGACAACAAAGCTGGTGAAGGGCCTGGAGCACAAGTGTTTTGAGGGGCAACTGAGGGAGGTGGAGCTGTTTAGCCTCAGGAAAAGGAGGCTCAGGGAAAACTTACTGTTCTCTACAACTGCCCAAAAGGAGATTGTAGGCAGGTGGGAGGTCAGTCTCTTGTCCCACATAATGGGCAATAGGACAAGAGGAAACTGCTTCAAGTTGCACCACCGGAGATTTAGATTGGATATTAGGAAAAATGGTTTTGCTGAGTGCTCAGGCATTGGAACAGGCTGCCCAGGGATAGTGGTGGAATTGCTGTCCCTGGAGGTGTTCACCAAAAGCTTAGACATGGCACTTGGGGGTATTATTTAGTGGTGGACATGACAGTGGTGCATGGTTAATGGCTTGGACTTCATGATCTTAGAGGCTTTTTCCAGATGCCCTCCAGGATTCTTAAGTACCTTTCAAGACTTAGCTGAAGATTTTTCATCAAGAAAATTTATTTCATTGAAACATAGTGATTTATGTTATGTGATTCTCTTGCCTTTTTAAATCTGATGTTAAGTGCCCTAGAACCAGAGTTACCATTTTATGGAATTGTGTTGATAAGCACTGTATTTCAGTTCTAAAGGAGTAGTGTAGGTAACTGCTAGGAAGTTATGCTTAACCCTCAGTCACAGAATTATCACTGTCACAGGTGTGTTTGATGCAATATGAATTTTGGATGCTACTATTATTATTAATAAGCAAAATGCACCTTCAGTTTCTATTTTGCAACTGTGTGGGAAACTCATAGAATGCCATAAATTATTACAGCCTCATCATCAGTTGTATTATGATATAGTATCAGAAAATTAGTATCAAGAGAATCTCTTCTTGGACCAATGTTTTAAATTGCTGAAAAGAGTCAAAATTCTAAAGAGAGGTGCCAATCTGTCAGGTAAATAAATGTATTTCTTATATTACCTGTTTTGAAAATACCACTGAAGCTTCTATGCAGTAGCCTGCTGCAGCAGTTGGTCCAAAATTCCATGCAATATAATAAATAAGGCAGGAGTTCTGCTGTCTTTTAGATGGAAATATTCTGCTACCATGTTGGGATACAATAACCTTTCTTATGGGATTAGACAGGCTGAATTTAAACAGAAGGTTTTCACTCATAATTTTTTCCAAGTGTCCAAAATGCTTCAGATAAAATAATTTTGAATGCCTTGTACCATTTTAGATTTTTTTGAGGCAGAGTCTCGCTTTATGGCCTCAGCCTACAACTGTAAAAGTATATTTAGCTAGCTGCCTTCTGACAGCACCCAGGGGCAAATAGTATCTTGGGTTCACTGCTGTTTATTAAGAGCAGCATTATATGAGAGCATATACTGAAATGGATCAGTAGGAGCTGGCTCCTTGTCTCCTCTGTCTGCTTTCCATGTAATACTCTGACACTTTGACCACTCCCATTTCAAATGAGAAATTACCTGTTTGTTTCTTGTACAGTCCTGGCAGTCTGCTGCTTTTTTCTGTAGATCACATAAAATCATTGAGCTGCTGAGCTCTGATGTTCATGCTTTTCTCAGAGTTGTTTCTGAGTCAGGTATCTTCCCTGCCTGAGCTCCTGATGAAAAGTTGGACATAAATCCCTAAGGAAGAGTGTGGGTCTGCAGAGGGTGTAGGCTGCTGGGTATTGAAAAAAAAGAACTGACTGCAGCAAACATCAAGTGGTCAGCACTTCCCAGGGACAGGCCCTTGAGCTGTAGCTTTTAAATGCCAAACTGGAGCTTCTTGCTTATTTCCACCAAATGAAGTCCAGTTCTGCAGCACAGAGTCACATCAGGAAGAAGTGGGGAGGAGTTGCATATGGATTCTCTTGCCAGTGCAGGGTTTTAGTCCCTATTACATCCCATTTGTGCATGTCTGCTCTGAAGCTGACTTCCTTTCAGCACTTGAGCTGGACCCATCAGCACACTTCAGACCCATCAGGAGTTGCTGCATCTGTGCATGATGTTTCTCACTGCTGGAGATGTTCTAACTTGGTTTAAGTTCTACTCTGTAGTGCATTGTAGCAACCTCCAGATTGTGGAGCTGTTCCTAAATTGTAAGAATTACCATGTCAGTTAAAAAGGACAGCCCTAGGAGGAACCTCCCCAGCCTGGAGGGAGGTTCCAGGTGTCAGCCTTGAGGGATATGCCCGACTTCCATAAACATAATAGTGTCAGCTTCCATGCAGTAATTCATACAAGGTTTACAGACCTGTTTTCTGGGCTTGCAACTCTCCAGCATTTCTGATTGCAAATGTAACACTTGTCACAGCAAACAGGGTATGTTTTTGTGGTTATGGACCATCTAGCATGCTCCTAAATATGCAAAGGGTGTGTACATACATAATGATCTAGCATGCAGTCTTTCACATGCAGCTTGGAAAAGGCAAAGGAGTGTGGTTAGGAGAAAGATAAAGTAGGATACAAGTAGGAAAACTTTTCTCAAATAAGTGGGAATGTTTCTGAAATTGTTGGCTGGAATCAGAGACTTTCCAAAGGTAGGGTGCCTTCAGACTAGCTAAGAGAGACAGGGTCACAAAGGCCTAGATAGGGCAGTCTGCACATTGATAGGTGGTGCTTACATGTCTCACTGAATGCTATTTATTCATGCATCACTATTGAAGTTAATATGAGTAGAACATGCTGAATTTGGCCCTAGGTTAGTAACACAAAATTGTAGCTGTTTAAAATGGATCTGAACAGAGATGGTCCAGTGCTGCATTGGCTCTGAGAGTTGTTGGTTTGAGGGGATTTGGGATTTTTGTTCTGGCAGGTTTTTCTTTAGGTGTGGGGGATGGTTGGTGGAAGAACAACATGATTATTTTTCCTACAAATCTAATAAGAGAAGCATTAGCCTAGAAAAGGAGAAAAAAAAAAATCTATTCCTTTAGATGTTACATAAGGTGCTGCCTTATTCCTCTTAGAAACAGAGCTTTCATGTGTTATATTCCATAGTAGGCCCCCCAAAAAGATGCATATCTTTTGCCTGGGGTGAGCAACTCCTGAGATTTCTGAAGTCAGGCTAGTACATTAACACCTTAGATTTAGGTAGCACAGGGCTACAAGCAAATGTCTTTGGATGACAGAAGCAAATCAGACACTGCTTTTGTATGTCACGAGGGATTATTCTGTTTTAGTGCTATGCCCTTTGGCTTTACAAATGCACCTGTAGTGCTCCTGTGGTTAGTGCAAAGGATCTTGGTAGAATTAATTTACTATAGTTGTTTTGTCTTTGTAAATAGCAAATGTTAGAACTGGCTGTACACAAGCAGCTTTTCAAACCTTGCATGTGTTGTTTGCAGTGGTTCAGAGATAGGGAAGTCTTCTGTTCTATAATGCCAGCACCGAGTGCAGCAAAGTACTTTTCCATTCACAAAAGGTGATCTTTGTGGAAGTAGGAGAAATTTAGGGCTGTGTCTGGGCACGAGAAAGATGGGAGATAAATTCTAAGAAATCTAGGGGTGGATTACTAGATACGGGTTTAGGCTGTGCCTTTGCTGAGAATTTTAAAAATTCTCATTTGATTCCATGTAATGTGCTGTGTTATTTTTTTATTGGAATAAAGGACTCTGAGAGCTCTTGGTGTTTATGTGGCACTGCCACCATACAGAAGTAACCATTATCTGGCATTTTGGGAAGAGAGATACTGGTCTATGAAATACTGTGCCAAAAAATGAGCACATTGAATCTTCTGAAGATGTGGAGGGACATAAATGTTTGTAGTGTCAAGAAAGTTTGTACCAATATCTCCTACTTCCCTTTTATTAGCTCCAGAGAGAATTTAAACTAAAAAAAAAAAAAAAAAATCTGCAATTCTATTTCAAAGACAGTTTTGTGGTTTTTGGTTGATTTTTATATGGCATAAAGATGGTATCATGTCCTGTTATTAGGTGAAGTCTGCTGAGCACTTGCTGTGCTTTCTGTTTTCCAGCTCTCCTTCACAGCAACAGCAGAAGACAAAAGTGTAAAAGCAAAGAGGAAAGAACAGGAAAGAGAGAGGCTGTGACTAGGTGGCTTTCTAATTATCTTGCTAATAAGTTCAGAATTTTTTAGATGTTCTGAGACCTGGCAAATTTTAATTGATATCAGCTGCTAAAGTCATAGATTTTTAGCTGCCTTTTTAATCTGAGTCTGCTTGGATAAGACAGCATAAAGAAGCCATATCTAAGACAGGCTGGTGAGCTGTGGGATTTTTCAGTAATGTAGGGTTGGAAAAAGTGGGGCAGAGAAATAAAAGGAGATACAAGAAAGGTGTTAAGAGCAGGAAGATGCTTGGAAGTTTTGTGCTTTGAATGTTAGCATTTAGAGGAAGGTGAAGCGACCCAGGCTGAAGGCCTGATGTGGTTTGGGTCATCTCTCAGGATCAGCGTGGTCAGGGGTTCCTGTGTGCCAAGGGGGGCACAGGAACACAGAGGTCATGTGGCATTAGGCCAAGAGAGTCTGCCTGGAGCAGCAAACTGTCCCTGGAGCAGCTAATGCAGTGTAAGGCACGTTACAGATTGATAGCTCTCCTGAGAGCTTCCAGCCACCAGTTTGAAGGATTTCCTGAGCTCTTTCTGGACTACCATGCTTAACACTTCCTTGATGTGGTTTAATCCTGATTCCCCATAGGAACCCCTGAAATTCTACAGCCTTTCATTACAAAAATTTGATTGCAGATTTCCTCACTGGAAATCTCAACCCATGTTGCTGAGATTTGTTCTTTTCAAACCACTTCTGTTAATCATCAGTGCCAAATGAAAAGCACTCTAAAAGCCTAAGTGGGGTTTGCTTATGCTGTTACTCTTTGATTTACCAGGAATGGCCCCTCTTTGATTTTAGATATTATTTTAATCTTCTAATTTTTCCCATCCTGAACTTTTTTTTTCTAAATAGCCTACATTTCCACCCAGTGCTTGAGTCAAATCAGAACATAAATACAATTCCATGTGACAGACTTATCTTACTTTGTTTTGAGAGCTACAAACATTGGATACTTTGAGGTGCTGAGATAGGACATAAGTATTTCACCTTTTTGCTATTTGGTATTCATTATAAATGTAACTGAATATATTAAGTGGGGAATCTAAATTTACCTAACTCTGACAGGTATATGTTGTGTTAGTGGTAGGCTGATATTTTGGGGTTTGTCGTGCTTATTATTTATATCTGAATTAGTGGAAACTGTGAACACTCTAATCCTGAGGACAGAACATTTATTTGGAAGCATAAACAGGTCTGAGGATTTACAAATGTGCAGACACACTAATAAGTTTTTTACTACCCTTCACCTGAATCTGCCATGAGCTCTTTCTAGGTTGTCCCGTGAATGAATATCTAGGTTTCTGTTTGGCAATGTAATCTAAATATTCGCATTATAACAAGCACAGAAGATTGTTTTCTTCAGTAGCATAAACTGGGATTTAAAATTCTTTTTAAGTACACTTTTGATATTTTCCCTGACTTCAAATCGCTGGGGATGCAGGTAAACCATAACTGTAAAATTTTATTCAAACTTGGATATATTTTAGCCCAGAGTGATACATTCTGCGGTGTGTGCAAGGTGTACCAGTGCCAGGCGGTGCTGTGGCTGCTGCCAGCCTGGGTGAGGGAAGAGGGGGCTCTTCACTGAGAGCGGAGCTGTTCCGAGCCCGGCTGTGCCTGGGTGAGGGAAGAGGGGGCTCTTCACTGAGAGCGGAGTTGTTCGAGCCCGGCTGTGCCTGGGTGAGGGAAGAGGGGGCTCTTCACTGAAAGCGGAGCTGTTCCGAGCCCGGCTGTGCCCGGGTGAGCGCGTCGCTGGCTGGGGAGCCGTGCCCTGATGTGTGTGCCTGCAGTGCCCTCTGGTGCGAGGGAGCGAGGCTGGCGAGCCGCGGCTGAGCCCCGAGGTCTCTGCTCAGCCCCTGGCTGCCGGCGAAGGAACGAAACCCAGCACAAAATCCTCTGCTGGCCGTGACCTTTGGCAGCTGTGTTTTGACCTGTAGGTTATTTGGTTGTGTGGTACAACGCAAATATAAGGACGGCCCTTGGGCTTTTACTGCTTAAAATGTGCTTAGTGTTCTGCTAGGATTTTGGCATCAGTTGGAAAATGAACATTTACTGTTTCTGTTGAGGTGATGCCCACAGGACCTGTTATGGAGAGGGGCTCCCAGGTATGCTAGATGCTGTCTCCACGTTCATAGGCTGGGCCTTTGAAGTGCTGTGGAACTTCATGGCAAAAAATAAGTGACCAAACCTGGTTTCCTCCTTTCTCTGCCTCAGACTTGTCAGCTGCACTTCATCTGCCTCTGAAATTAGGGAGATTGAGTTAACATATTTTGATTGGAAAAGAAAACTTCAAGGGAAGAAAGGGCACAGTGATCAGAACTAAGTGAGCAGGACAGACCCAGGAGGGTTTTGACACATTATCATTTGAAAATGGCAAAGCAAAAATCTGCTGTGACCACAGTATTTCAAGATTACAAGGCAAGAAAAATACCTGCCTACGCAAATAAGTTCAACTCTGACATAGAAAATTTAGGGATGTGTCCCACTCATTTGATAAAATGCCTTTTGATCATTCTAAAAATATAGCTACCCTTTTGGAGGGTACATGGCAAAACTGTAGGGAGTGTAAGTGACAGCTAAGGAAAGAAATTGTCATTGTAGTACCAAGACCTGAATTGTGTAAGCAAGCATGCTAACATCAAAAAATGAAAAATTCAAACCTAGTTCCTCAATAGAGGCCATTGGACTGCAGAAATCTAGGGAAAAAAAAAAGGACTTGGCACAGGTTGAAATGCAAACAGAGCTGAGTTGCACAGAAAGCAACAGAGAAATGGGAAAGAGGGGAAGGATGTTACCCTGACCAGAAAATAGCTGCAGAGCACCAGAGCATCTGTATGAAAATAGCTGGGAGCAGAATTCAGCCACTAAAATGCTGTAATCCTGTCTTCCAGTCCTCCTGGCACATCCCATTGTGCTCTCCAGTCTGCCCTCCCTGGGCACTGTGATTGCACCTGCAGGTATCACCACCAGCCCTTAAGGTGGGTAATGTGAGATTTGGCTGGGAATGCCATGTCTTCTCACTCACTGAAGCACATAAAATTCTTGTAGGTTAGGATTCTGTCACAGAAAGGAAGTGTGTACACCATAAAGCCAGTTAATTCACTGCTTTACTTTGGTTTAATGATGATAGGCTTTGTTTATTACTCAAATGCAAGACATTAACTCAGTTAATAATTATCTTAAATACCACAAAATTACCTTCAACCTGGGATCCTATTAATTAGATGCCAGTGCTGCCCAGCAACATGAAAATGCAAGAATGTATTTGTTATGTTCCATACTTACTGGATTGTATTTTTCCACCTTAAGTACCCTGACTATATAGACACAAGATACTGGCAAAGCCTCTGCCTGCTGAGGGTTATCCTGAACACCAGACTTATTTGTACAGTGCAAAGGTGTAAGGGGTGACTTGAGCTCTGATTCTCCTGGGAGATTGCTTAGACTGAAACTACAGAGTGCATTACCGGGAGATTTAATTCTGCAACACATACGTACTTTTTTTTGTTTGGTTGGGTTTTTTTGGCAGGTGAATAAGGTATTTTCACATATTTCCAGCTGCAGTCTTTTCTTCCAAGAATGTGGCTATAAGCTTACTTATAAGGGTTTTCCAGAAATTTCAGCATGCCTGTGGTATTTGCCACTTGGCAGGTCAACCTTTATTTTGCTGAGAAATTTTCAGGTTTCAAATGCAGGATCATCAGTGCCTACACGCACAAATGGATTTCTGGTTGAAATCAGAGCACATTTAAGTGCAGCAGCCTTTGCCTTTCACAGAAACCAAGTGATCAGCCAGGTTGTCCATTTCATTCTTCAGGATGTGGATGCTGGCCACAGCTGGAACAGGAAGGAGCACAGCAGAATCCCTGAGCTCCTGTCCTACACAGGAATCAAAACCCACACAGAATCTGTTGTTCCCAGCCAGACAGTGACTCCATACTTTTACTTCTCTGCCAGGGATGCCTGGACTAAGCTGTGTCTCTGAGCATTTTGCAGGTCTGTGTGAGCACAGCTCGTAGTCAGCTCTGGAAGAGCCCAGCCCTAGCAGTGGACACCTTTGGACACCTGGACTTCTGCTAGGTGATGTTTTTAAAAGCATGGCTGGATAATGGCACAGCAGTAGGTCCTGGTCAGAGGCGTGAGCTATCAATCCCCAGAAAGTTGCAGAATCTGAATACAGGTGCACTGTGAAACTCTGGAAGTGGCTAAAAGTGTATTTGATCACCTTAGATCCACTGATGTTTCATCCCACCTGCCCCACTGGAGTACCAAGATGAGGGCACCCAATTACAGGAAAGTCATCTTCAAACATAGATGAGCAGTTTTGCAGATCTTGGGACATGTGTAGTGACAGTGGCTTTCAAGTAACCCTGAGTTTGTGCCGGAGCCCCTGTGCACAGTTATTTACTGGCATGAAGTCCATGAAAAATGTTAGTGGTCCTGAAGTTCATCTATTGGCACAAGTGGCTTTTTGAGGTCTGGCCATTAGTAGTTACCTTTTGGCAGTGTGCCCAGGTTGGATAAGCTGCAAGACCCAGGGGTAATGAACTGGAGGATTTAAGAGTGAGGCACAAGTTAGCTTTAAGTCAAGAGTGAAAGAGAGGGCTTTGCTTTTGCAATAAGTGAATGGTACCTACAAACCATGTGTTTACAAACATTATAATCCTGCAGCTTTGCAGGGAGGGAAGACTGGTCACTCTCATTCATTTGGTCTGGCTAGCCCTTCATTTGCAAGGAGACTTGAGTTTTAACAGGGTTATTCTATTTAAATCAAAAGTGATGTGTTTATATCAGGCTGAAGGGACTTAAGAGTCTATTTAATATGCATTGATCTTTGTGTGTAGGAATACAGAATATATGCTGGAGCTGTTGGAGCAGGTTTTTGGCTTTTTTATGGCAAAAAAAAATTGGTAATATACAGGAATGGGACAAGACAGCAATGACAGGTGTGATTTTCAGAGTTTATAGAGTGACACCATTAGAAGATTTAATATTCCTAGAGGTGAAATGCAGATGTGACTTTTAGTGGTGAGTTTCACGAGGAAAGGAAGGCATACATATTGTTATCATGTTAGTGCTTCCTCTTCACTGTAGCAGCATTTGCCTTCCTTCATAGACCTAGGTTAATGTAGGATTAGTAAGGTTCCCTTGGTAGATGAGGTGTTGTTCTGTAGCATTGAATAAAGTGGATTATTCGGAGTTCGAAAAGTCAGTTCATTTTTACTCCAAGAAAGATAGGATGTAACGTGACGAAGTGCTGTTTGTGTACAAAAAATACAAAAAGCATCCATTTGGAAATATATTGGGATTCTCTTTTGTATTTCCCATTTTCTTGTACTTCCAGCAGAGGGCAGGTTTGTGCCACAAAACCTGTTTGCTCGCTTGGGAGGATACAACGTGACATTCACCAGCCATGTCCAATCCTTGTCAGGGAAAAAAACCAAAATCTTATTCTGTGGTAATTTCCCCTGAAAATTATGTCAGTTTTTTTCTGTTTGGTTTGGTTTTTGGGGTTTTTATAAGAACAAAATGAAAAAAAACTAGACGGAATTCTACTAGTTAGTGTGCTGCAAATCTATTCCCCAAACACATTCCTCTTGTTTTCTAAAACTGTTGTGAAATTGCCAGTGTTTCATTTCTCTCCGTGCAATTGTTCCCTGTTTCTATCACAGTGGGAATATTTAAGACGTTTTCAGCTTCGTGTGAGGAGGAGCATGCAATGCACTTACTGTTGCACAGACATGACACGGTGGTGTTCTGTTACAGTTGCACAGCATAAAATGCTGTCGTACCAGCAAAACACAAACACAATTAAGGTCTGGAGGCTAAAAATTGTAAAAAAAAATAATTGTATAATCCTGGCACGCAAAACACTGAAGGAAAAATCAGGTGGTTACATCACAAGCAACAAGCCCCAGCAGGGTGAACCACATGCCCATGTTTGTGTAATTCTTCTCAATGCCATTTTGGTTTCAAAGTGACATGTTGTGGCAGTGCCAGAACAGGGTGTTCTGAAACAACGGAGGTGAATGGTTTTCTAATTCGTGTGTCATCCCTAGGAATCTTGTTCTTTCTGCTGCAACTACTTCACCTTGTGTTGCTTGTGTGTGAATCAACAGGATAGTTTGAACTCACCAGTGGATGCAACAGCTTCTGCTTCCTTAGTGTCTCATTGCTGCTTTTTTTTGTCTTCCATGTGATTTTGAGCCTTGGATTTTACCATTTTTTCCATTGTCACTTTGCATGCTGTGTCCCTAAGTGACATTTTGATGAAAATACACATATTTTGCAGGCATTTGTACCCATTAACCAGTGTTGCTGTTCACTTTCCTATCTGCTATACAAATTCACATAAAATGCACTTAAAACTTTTTTTTCTTTTTTGCTGTGCTTTTCATCCACTGTCCTAGATTTGTGTCATTTTGAAAAGTATGGACTGGCACAATATATTGTCATCATAATCTAATGTTTTGACAGTCACAGCACAAGTGTAGCCTGCTGCCAACAAGCTGTGCACTGCTGAGTTAGAAGCTTGTTTTGTCAGTGCTCTCCAGGACAATGCCTTCTGCTCACCTTCAAGCTGGTTTTGTAGCTTCATGTTGTCAGCTCATTAGAGGGTGGCAGCATGTTCCTCTGCGTTTGGAAATTGGCTCTCGCTCCCTCTGATATTAACATTAGTATCTGGATGATTCAGTAGGAGCTAAAGAGAGAGTGAACTTCACCAAGTCAGAAAGCACAGCCTTCAGTGCACTGGTGAAATGTTAGTGAAGACTCTTAGCCTCCAGTGTGTCACTGCTGTGGCCAATATTAAACCAGGTCTCCAGAGGTGGAAAACTGGCCCAAGGGACAGATACCTCCTCTAACTCCCATCACATCCCTAATAGTTACTAGGGCAGAATAATGTTTCATGACCTTTGGGTTCTACCATTACCATAACATAATCTAGCTGTGCGAGCTTTGCAAAGGTCATTGTAGAAATAAAAATATTGCCTGCTGTGATCCATACCCTCAGACACAAAGGAAAAGCAATAGCTTAATAAATGTAGTGATATTTGCACTATAGGGCACAGTGCAAGGGTCAGGAACCATTATTCTGCACTAGTAATAATGTCACTATTCTATTCTTGCCCAGTGGTTACTGTATGACATTTGTGCTTGCAGGGAAATTCCTGTGAATATCAGTAACTTAAAATACATTGCCTCGAGGGGCTATTGTTCTCCAATTGAAGTCAATGAAGTCAATTTGCCATTTGCTTACCAGTATCTGGGCACTGGACTGACCCAGCATTCCTCATGATCAAAACTGAAATGGTTTTAAAGTGGGTTTGGCATTTTGTTTTCTTTTTTCCTTAAAAGGTATTTGTTCATTGGACCCCAGATGAAACGTGTTTCTTAAAAGATTGTAACACATAATTTTATCATATCCATGGGAATTGCCATTACTGTATGTGTAGAAGACAGTTTATATAATGAGGTTTTTTTATTAAAAAAAAAGTTTAAGTCCTAATACTCCTAGGTACCTGTGTGATGATTTATGACCTGGGAGAGGAATGTTACCCAATATTTCTTCACTATATTCTTATGTGATAGGTAAATGACTGTTTTCTCTATTTCTCCAACAAAGAAATATGTTAATTCAGACTTTTCTGCATGATATGGCTGAAATGATAGAACTGAAATTACAGAATTCATAATAATATGGCCTGAATTTTGCAGGTGTGGAAGGTGCTAGTTTTGTCCAAAAGATTCTGTTTTTATGCTAGTGGAATTGGCATCCTTGAAGCTGATTTTTTTTTTTTAAGCTAAAGTATGTCAGCCTTGGTCCATCCCTCTGAGATCATGAATTATGACTGAGCTCTTAAAGGAAGTGGTGGACAGTTTGTATGCAGCTGTGGCCCGTGTTGGCATTGGCCTTTGTCTAGAAACACACCTTAGCAACCAATAAGTTTCATGTGCCTCTGGTAGTAAGTCTGAGAAGAACTCCATTCCTCGTGTGTGAAGAAGCCTATCTGACAGAAAAAAACAATTTGAGAGCTCAGTCAGTGGCAGGATCATTTAATTAATTACTTTGGATAACTGGTGCCTGCCTGTAGTCTGGCTCCACCATGGACGAGGTGATAAATGTTTCCTTCCCCAGCCTCAGTATGTGTATCAGAGAAAAACACAACACCAGTTGTTTTCAAGAGCTTGTGGTGACTAAAATTGTCCCTAGCTGCAAGGGAGGGTTCATGTTTACAATCTGGGGAAGCAGGCAGCATTGTATCATCCAGGGTGCCGTATCCTGATTGCCTCTCAGATGTGCTGCAGCCAGGCTTGTGACAGAGGAAGGGTTTTGGTGCAGAGCACGGTGAGAGTGGCAGAGGGGCCCTTGTAGATCAGGTGCATCCTTTCAGTAGGACTTTGTTGAACATGGAAACACAGTAAGGAGGATCTAGTGGCAAAAGAGCTGTCACCTCTTCGTGATCCACTGAGCTCACCTCAGCTGTCATACCAGCCTGTGGCTCTGCCTTGAGCATGAAGTTTAGCCCTGGCTTCAGACAAAGATGAAGTGAGAACCACTCATGAGCCATGTCTAGCACACGAGACAAAGTCAGTCTACAGGGCTGACATTCAAGGTGTGCTCCACAGAGCTGGGCACACACTGGTGTTTCTCCAAGGCCTTGTCAGTGAACAGCAAAGACTGATCCTGCCCTTGTTTTCCTGCTCCTTTTCCAGGCCAGGAGAACAGACAGATTTGCATAGTCTGTAGGCAGCTGAGTACAGTTTTTCCTGTGGGTGGTAGTGTTTAGAAAGTGTCCTGCCTTGCCACTTTCAGATTGCTATCACCCTCCCCAGATGGGATTAGGAGCCTGGCTTCACAGGCATTGCCTGATCCAGCTGGCTTTCATAGGGATGAGGTGGGCAGTGGTGACAAAACAGGATGGGTGATGACTGTATAGCTGTGCTGGTAAACTTTCCTTGGGGGAGGAAACTGAGGGGAAGACAGGGGGGCTGAGGATAAAGTTAGAAATCTCCCATAGAAGGAGCTCCTTTAACATTTGAAGGAAATTACCAGCGAGCAGACACCAGTCATGCTTTTCTGACTCATTGTCCTGTTTTCAGACAGCATCCCCCCTCCAGTCTCCTCCTGCCTGTAGCACTGCTGTCCCGATTTATTTCTGTAAAAAGTTATCCCAAGAATTTCCCTCTTCAAAAATATAATTAAAGAATTAATGTTGTAATACATGAAGTTTTGCAATGTGCTGAAATCACTGAGAAAATTAACTTTCCTTTTTAAAAAACAAAAAGCAACAACACTCATGCTGTCTACAACCTGTATGATTCGAAATGCTCTCATGGGTTTTTCACCTCTTTAAGTAGAGCCTGTCCTTTGCTCCCAGATGATCCTAACACAGGATGCCTTCAGAGGGACATAAAGTACAGTTTGATATCATAATGAATGGTTAAATGACTTGCTCTTCTCCCTAGCTTTGGAAGGAGGAAGATCTGCAGAAATTTTTTCAATGTCAGTGGCATTCACAAAAAAAACCAGGAAGAGTGGTCTGTGAGGTACAAACCTGTGTGTGTTTTCTTCTAAGCCTGCTTCCCAATTTTGTTACTAATATGTTATTTGGGAGTACTGAGGGACAGGCAACTGCCCCTTTCCAAGCCTCTTTTGTACAGTAGAGCCCAGAGGTGAAAGGCTGGTGTAACTTTGCAGTAGCCTCATGAAAATTGCTGTAAAGACTGATTTTGCCACAGGTACTGTAGAAAGCTTGACTTAGCATGTCTTTAGCATCAGCCACAAACACTTTCACTTCTGGGTCCAGAGTTTCAAGGATCAGCTTAGTCAGCAGTAGAAACTCTGTCATCTCATTTGATACCCTTTAATTAGACGTACATGCATGTATAAATGCATAGATTATCTAATACATCCTACTGCAAATTTCTCACTGAAATTAATGAGGTTATTCCAAGAGTAAACTGTGAGTAATAATGAATAATATTAGTACTCAGCGTGACTAATAGTGGTAAGAGGGAGAGTCTTAATGACTTAGACAAGGAGGGTCTGCTGGGAGCCAGCATAACGATTTGCACAAACAATTCCTTTTCAGAGTGGTGAAGCTTGGAGTTTACCAGGAGCCAATCATTAAACTGCAGACCCCATTTTATCACAGGCGTCTTGATTTCTGTCTCTGAGCCTTTCTCGAGGCGCAGCTTACATGTGTGGCAGAAAATGAGTCATGCCCAGGCAGTTGGCCTTCTGATCCCTTCTCTGTTTAGTGTAGTCCACATCTTTGCAGCAACTTTTACGGAGAGATCATGTTTCAAAAAGCCTTTGACAAAGCTCCACACAGGGTGTTATTTTTCATTTAACTGGGAGAGAGGCAGAGCGTGAGATGAGGAACTGGCTTAGCAGTAAGAGAAAAAGCAGATTGTGATTTTATTTTGTTAAAATTAACAGTTCTTGGTGCAGTGCCTGGGAGTCTATCTGAGGTTAAGCCATATTTTAGCATATTAGTGTCTCTGAAGGATCTGGAAGAGTGGAAAAAAATGATGCAAAATTAACAAAGAAAAGCAACATTAATGAAAGTTTTTAAAAGAATGAAACATGAAGTAGTTTTCTGTGATATTGGGTGCTAGATGGTCAGCTCTGAATAGATGTCAGTGAATATTTGAAGTAATTAAGACAAACTGGTGTGTATATATTACTATAGAGTCATATGCAGTAAAATAAAGTCTGCTCTCGTGCTATTCCTCCTTGCTGTAATTGCAAGTTTTTGGGGAAAGATGTGTGGTGTAAATTAATTTGGGATGGGAAATGAGGAAATTAATATTCCTCCTCAAATACAAAGCAATCAGAACTTCTTCAGAATGAATACTGAAAGGGTGAACCTTTTTTATCAGTGTAAAAACTCCAGTTCCTTTCCAGTTCATATTTCCAGCTCTTGCCACTATTTCCCCATCTGTGATGCCTCTGCTTTTCTCGTGATATATTTTTCAGCAGTTTCATGCCACAAAAATCTGCAAAATGTTAGCAATTTAGAGATCCTTGGTCAGGCTGGATTTAGGAAAAGAAGGTCAAGAGGTTTAGAAAAAAGACAAAGCTGTATAATTCCAGGGTTTGTCCTAATCTATCATTAAGATGCTGCAATGGCACCTAACTTTAACAAGTTCCATGACTAGAATAATAAGTTAAACCAAATAGATGTGTCAGATGATGAGCATTGAAAACCAGGTCATTTCAGGCTGCTTTAACTGAAAATGTTCTCCTGAGGATTTATGATCCAGGTCTGGACCAGAATAATATTTAATAGTTTAATCTATTAGATATCTCCTGTTGGTTGAGGAAAAATGTGAGTCAAGGTGTGAAAGGATTAGTTCCAACAGAGAATCTCTTTCAGATACTGTTCATGTATGATTAAAGCTCAGGTCAGAATGGTCTCTGTACTAGGGCCACAAAGAATCAGCCTTCTCTCAGCAGTAGTTTTGAATATGATTAAATCACCAAAGACATATTGAAAATCACCCAATCCATTTTAATTCTTCTTTTATGTCATACCCAACTGAAATTTTCTGATGCTGTAGGCTAATGAAAAATACAACTTTTGCTGCCTATCCTGAAGGACAATATTACTATAAATGTTCTTGAAAAGCTGTATCATAAGCAGCATCTAAGGGATGTAATTTTAAAATAATTCTTGCTTGTAGTCCTCTCATTACAACATTGGCCTTAAGATGATCTGTTTAAATGCAGTTGTCAGCTGCCTGCTTGTCTGATTAGTGCAATATTGCCCTGTTGTGTACTGGAAGGTAAGAGTTTTAGGTTGATGTGGATCCTGGGGTTCAGTTAGCCACCCCAGCATGCCTTTTCCATGAATTTGACCAAAATGACTATTCCTTTTCTGTTTGATGGATTAGATGAATAGGCTTCTTCTTTACAGAGGACTCAGCAGGTTGCTTGTTGCATGAGGCAATGAAGGTCAGGCAGAGGGGCATTACAAAACTGATGAATGATTCTGATTGATGGAACTTTTATTCCTAGGCATGCAAGAATGGAAATCTCTTTTATAAGAGCTTAGAGAAGGCATGCCAGAATAACAAGAATGTTCTTGTTGATTTATCTGCAGCTGGATTGGGTCTGCGGTAGTGATTAAATAAATAACAGCAGTTCTATCAAATGTTGCAAAATTGAGCAAAATCAACAGCACATCAAAACTGAGTTCAGGTCTCTGGGATATAAGCTTTACATAGACTGCATTTTCATGTAGCACAGAGATTCACCATGAACACTCTGATCTCACCATTGCTGTGGCAAATGCAGTATGCTTGCAAGAGTGCAGCTTACTTGTGCAAGTTGCAGTCTGCTGTTTCTTCTGGAATCTTCTCTGAGTTTTAAATCAAGGCCTAAAAGTGAGAAAAGCATGTGTGTATGGTTATTATATACCAATTGCTTGTCACTCAACAGCAAACTCAGTTATCTTTTAAAGAGTGTTTAAGCATTTGAATAAATTACAAGGGGAGTTGTTTGGGTTGTATCTTGTTTTGTTTACGTTGTTTTATCTGATAAACTATTGAAATGGATTCAGAAATCTCCATTGCAAAATAATAATGTGCAATGAACTTTTATATGTAGCAGCTGTTAATGACATCCTTCCCCCTTGCAAAGGAGATCGCTCTGTGTGGTACAGCATTGTTGATATCTCTTAAGTTAGTTCTTTGTCATATCCTCTAAATAAAGCAGAAGAGAGCAATACTGCAAATGGAAGAAGTTCTTGATACCTTTGGAATTACTCATCCACTGTGTTGGAAACTGTGAAGAAATCTTCAATTTCTTATTGTGTATCCTTCTTTGTCTGTTATTTTGAAAGAAAAAAGCTGCCACCAGCCAGCCAGAATTACCACTTAGGTCTTCAATAAGCAGCTGCTAGGAGTTTGACTTAGCAATGAGAGAGACAAGAAGCGGAAAAAATCCGCTCCAAGTGGGTGGGAAGGAAAGAGAGCTTTTATGAGGTAGAATTTCTGGACTTCCTTCCTTGCAAGTATATTACTAGAAGTTGCCTTTGTTTTTCAGGGGGGAAATGCTGCTGGTGAAGTAAGGGGTGAACCATTGTGTCAAGGTAGCATGCTAGGGCCTGGACATGTGTTTCAGATCAGCTCTCATGTTGGTGCTGATTCTTAGGCCAGAGAGGTTTTGCTGTTGACTTAATTGTGAACAGACAATGCTCTGTGTCCTTAATGGCTTAGGAAGCTTTATATGGTAGCTAAGACCTTCCATTTTCTCTCCAAGGAATGTGCTCTTCCTACAAGACTGCCCATCTGATCCTGAGGTGTTCAGCTTCGTTTTTTCTCTTTTGTCAATAGAATTAAATGAACATTTTGAAGATGTAGTATTCTGTAATTCCAGTAGTCCACACGAGTATGGACTAAGCCAGCCTAATAACTGGATAAATGCATTTTAGGGAAAAATGACCATGTTTACTGACAACAGTGTTCTCATCATTCTAGTGCTTGCACAATATTAACTATTGTACAGCTTTCTTGCACTGACTGTCATCACATTCTTCAAACTAGAAAGAAAATCAAATCATTGCAAATAGGTTTGAACACTTGGCAGTGAAGAAGCTGGAACATAAAAAAATAACTCAAGAGAAGACTATTGAAGTGTTTGCTGACTGCCATTTGTTTGCTGACAGATTGGTTCAGGCAAACACATCATCCAGGATTAAAGCTAGACAAGACCTGGAAACCAACCCATTTTAATTTCAGACTCAAACATGTTTATTGTTTGTCCATTTTCTTTTTCCTTTCTGTTCACTTCTTTGCTTGCTGTCCATCTCTCTGCGTGTTTTCATCAGTTTCTGAGTTCTTACTTGAGCCAGACCAAAAGAATCTGGCAAGATCAATTATTTCAAACATTAATTATTCCCCACAACAACTTAACCCACCTAGCGTGGTACTGGGGATGGCTTTGTGTGCTTGAGAGAGAGATGCTGTGAGGGTGGTTACTTAACTGTCACTGTAAGTGAGAGAACAGTTTTCAAAATATGCTTAGTAAGCTTAGACTCATGGATTTCTTGGAAAGAGGGATGGATGAAGGAGGAGTATGGCTCAGAATTCAGCAATACAGACATGTTAAGTCTTCGAGAATGGGCTTTAAACGAATTACTTACAAAGTAACTAGTAGTAAGTAAGTTACTAACTTACTAATTATTTTAGCTATGGGGATGCCATATGTACCTCATGTTTTCAGGCATTTTCCTGTGTTTGTTCTTTTTTTCACCCTCCCCATGTGCCCCTAGATGTGGTGCTGCTACAGCAGCATGTGGGATGGATCGTGGGTAGGATCAGAAGAATGATTTGTCTGAAGGACAAGCTGGCAGCAGATGGTTATGGGTAACTTGGGTCAGGCCCCAGTTGGTTCCCAGTGTGGTTCCCAGTGCAGCCCTGGTGCAGTTGGCCAGCGCTGCTAAGGGGTGGTGCAGGATCAGCCGGGAGCAGACAGGGGCCACGTGGAAGCAATGCAAATGCTGCTCCCCAACTCCTGTGTTCTAGTGTCCCCAAGGCCATTGTGGGAACCCAGGACATCCCTCTGGCTGTCCAGGATGGCCAAGACCCCTGCCAGGGGACTCAGAAGCCCTGGCACAGAGCCCAAAACACCTGTGGTTTTGATTATGACCCGTGGAGCAAATTACCAACCTTATGTGAAGATCAGCAACCCACAACAGTTTAAGTAGGATAATAGTGAAGTTATCACAGAGTGGAAAAGCAGATTTGGGGTTTCTAGAATGGGGGTTCAGGAGGCAAGATGGAGGAATCTAGGCATGTCCAGCCTTTCTCCTTCTTCTTCTTGGCCTCCATCTTCTGCTGTGATGTTGGCACTCACAGATTGGTTTAGAGTAGAAGCTCGCTGTCTAACATAGGTGATAGGTATTGGAAAGTAATTGTAAACATTGTGTACATAGTTTTTAGTATAAAGACATAACACCACCCCTGGGGCAGGCAGTGTGCCTGGAACTGTCCTGCTGGACGGACCTCGTCAGGGCAGGAGAAAATTTTTTATAGATAAGATGCAATAAACAACCTTGAGACTGAGAACTGAAAAGCTCCGACTCATTCTTCAAGCGCTCGGGCTGGGAAAAGAGACTTTTGACATCTCTTGGGGTCACAGTGACGAGAAAAAGATCCTGAGAGGCCATGGCTCCAAGCTAGGAGGTTGGCACAGGGGTGTTGCGGGCGGGCTTTGCAGCCGGTGGGCTGTGTGTGTGCAGTGTCAGGAGATGGGCTAGGACACGATGGGTGTCCTGTCTCCTCAGCTCTGATTTTACCTCACAGCAGGAGGGAGCTCTGGAAGTGCCTCAGACTGCCAGCTGCTCAGCAAGGGCAAAGGTATTACAGGAGAGTTTGCTTTTCTGATGTTCTTACCTTTGACCATTTGGAGCAGGAAAGGCAGCGTTTGCCTTCTGAATTGGCATGCACTGGGGTGAACACATGCAGTCCTGCTGGTAACTGTGCAGCAGAGACAGGCTGTTGTTCTTCAGATGGTTGCTGCTTTCTTTTCAAGGTAAAATCTTCCTGGATACTGTGACTAGGAGAAATGCAAACAGTCATAACTGGCTTGACAGAAATACCTGTCTGGGCTCCTCAGAATCCCTCCATCCTTTACGTTTTAATTATGAGTAGAACTTTAAAGTTCTAGAACAGTTTCTTCACTAAGATTAGTTCTATTTTCCATATTTTGCAGGGTTTTTTTTTTCCCTCCCATCACTTAAAAAAGGAAAACCAATATTTTTTGTTTTAATTTGGTCTTCCCTTCTTCCTCAACTTTACCTCATGCATTTCATGAATGAGGATAGTTTAAATAGGGAATTTTAAGAACGTGGATCTATTTTCCATGTTAGGACCCTTCTTTGTCATTTTAGGAAGCTAAGGAGATTGCCTTCAGTAGCATGGAATGGTATTGATAAATCCAGTTGTATATGTATATTAATTACAAACATATAAATCCACATCTCATTTTCTGGAGGTGTCTAGCTATCAATCTAGATATGTTATGCATTACATATGCATAAGTGTTGAACAGCTGTTTCCATAGTGGTGAACAGCTGACTGAAATTTTACTTTCCAGAGTGAAATATATTTATTTAGTGATCCTTTATCTAATGCTCTTTGCTTACAGCAAAATTGGCAAGATATGAAAAAAAAATCCCCAAACCTCTGAAAATACACAACTTTGACCAATAATATGACAAAAGATCAAATATTAAGTGACGCCTGAGACACATACTTTTAATCACATTAGCTTATAGGCAACAGTGTTGATCTTCTTGGAGGGAGCATTGTTTTAGAAGACTGGCAGTCAGGTGACAGTCATCAGTCTGCTTTCTCCTTTTAGCTTTTGCCTGTGGAAACATGCTATTCAGAATCATTATCTGCATTGCAAATATATTTGTAGTAATTATGCCTCTGCAGGCTAGATGAGCCATTAAGTTTTTATTGTGGCATAAAAATGGTTTTGAAATCTCTGTACCAAAGTAATTAGCAAAAGTGAAGGAGGAGATCACAGGGCTGGAATTTTTTATTTTGCTCAAGTAACATGGATTTGCTATAGCAAGTTGAGAAGGCTGATGTTTCATTCTGACTTCATCGATACTGTAGGTACAGGAACAGCCATGAATGCTGTGCAACTGACTAATGGATTTACTTCGGTGATTAATGCCTATTATCTACTTTACTTCAGAGTTTGATACTTGCTAAACCGTTTTTAATACCTAGAAATATGCTGAAATCACCTCAATTTCTTGCAAAATTACTTCTTGTGAATAGGGTGCTGCTAAATGCGAGCTAGAACATGCAGTTGGTGATACCATTAGGGACTAGGCCTGCAGAGAAGAAAATAACAACTTTGAATTGTATTGTATCGTACGCTATTGTATGTTTAAGACACAGCGTGAGTTTGGAGCTAACAGCTCCCAGATGTAGTGATGCTCTTTTTTTCCAACACCTAGCATCCTCTGGACAGACACTGTCTCAATTAATCTGTAAATTAATTCAGTGCAGGCTCATGGGGCATGCATGGAGGTAAAATGTTACCAAACCCTAGTCAGATGCATGATTCCTACTAAAGCTGATGGGAATGACATGCCTAAGGTTAGTGTGTGCTCATGGCCTAATGCTATCCTGTGATGCTGTTTGTGATGGTGTAGGGGTCTTGCATTGCCAAATACACGTCATGTTAAGTGTTATTATATACCAATGTTAACAGGTTCGTCTGTTATCATGATCCTTTTGAAATGCTGTACTCCTCCTTTCCTACCTCACCTGCCATGTTTCTCTTCTCAACCATGACTTGTGTAATTTGCACAACCTCTGTTCTCCAAGGATGCCACAGTCCTCTTTTTATTCACCTTCTCCTCAACTCCACATGGCAATGCTTTTATCTTTCTCTAGAGAAGTCCCAGAACAGAGCTGCTGTGTTTTCTGTGAGAGAAAGGGAGTTATATTTGCAATATATATATTTGCAATATATTGCAAATATATATTTGCAATATATTCTTGGTTATATTCACCAAGAGATTTGTGGAGCATCAGCATTGTGCCTTGTCACCCTGTGCCAGGGACATTTGCCAACTTCTTTCTTCTCTCAAGGATCTTGAGATTAGTGGTAGAGAGAAAAAAGGTGGCATCCTATAGGACAGACCCTGCTTTTTGTGGGGGCTAACTCACCAAAGGTACTATTAATGTGACTGTCTTCCACTCTTAAAGTTAATCTCAAGAGCTAGTTCGGATATTTCCAAGTCCTTCTAGATTATACTGTGTATCAGTGACCTCAGGGCCAAGCTCTGCAAACCAGTAAAAGGTGTCTTTGGGAGAAAGGCTGCACTGTTTCCCTGTTATACATTACTTGTTGAGGCACAGGTTGCCTTTCTCTGTCTTGAAATGGAAATTGATTGCTGAGTTGTGAACTGAATTGGAGTCCCAGTCTCTGCAAGAGTATCCTTCCCAATTGTTTGCAGCAGGGCAATTTTCATAGAAGTGGGACTTTGCTGCAGGTGTCTTCTGGCTCTTCTTTCAAGGTTTGGCATAGGTGGCTTAAGCAGATTAATTTATAAGGAAGGTGAGTGTAAGCACTGCTGGGAAGAGCCAAATGTTGCGGGCAGGCTGTCCAGACAGTGCTGTGCAATCCCTTCTTGCCCTTGGGGATACAGACTTGGATTTCACTCTTTTTCCCATGCCTCTTCAGCCCCAGTAGTTTTCCAATATGTGCTTGGTAACCTGGAGAACTACAATGAATGTTTTTCCTCATAGCAGAGAAAGGCAAAACTGCAGACTAGGCTGCTCTGGAGATTCATAGCAGTGAAATGAATGATCTGAATGTAATGGCTGCTCCTTGTCAGGGAATGGGGAATCTCTGTATAGGGAGGAATGCATGTGGCAAAATGCCCTTGATGGCAGGGCCTCAGATGTGCGCAGAATCAATGGTGTGTGCACTCACACGCTTCACAATTCCCTGTATGAACATGGTGACCTTCAGTCTTGTGGTCTTTGCTAGGAGTCTGAAAGCCAAGTAAAGTTCAAGCAACATGAGGAATATGCCTCTGCAAATTCTGGCATGCCTTGGCCTTTTTTCTTGTGCCAAGATGAGCCTCCAATCATCTACGTGATGCTCCCAGCACCCGTTTAACCTCTTAACACACCTTGGATATGTGCGTGCACATCCTCACGCTCTAAGGTGAAAGGGAGCCAGAGATGCCAAGCACTTTTAGGGAGGATAAGAAGGTACAAGTTAGATGGATTTCCAGGGCTGATAGGTCTACAGTTCATGCAGACAAATCAAGTAATGTGAGAAAGAGGAATACTTTAAGGCTCTATGAGTAAGCTATGTAGGAAACTTTCCACAGCCTGTGAAACAGAAGGTAAAATCAGGTCACAAAACTTTGTCTTTAGCCGGTCTCAAAATTTGTAATCAAGTAACTTTTGATATAGTTAAGCGTGGTATAGCATAGGCAGTATTCCTGAAAGAGGGGAAATTGGGAGAAAAACCTTGGGATGGCCCACAAAAATCTCAGTTTTTACTCTGATGTTAACCTGTTATTGTCATCAGCAAGTTTTTTATCTCTTGGTGTTCCCCCCCTCCTCCACCCTTGCATGGATTATGTTTAGAACAACCCAGACTGCCTCATATAATTTTGATCACGGGTCTCTGTCTGATCCATATGAATGCCGTGATAATGTGAAATCTGCTGCTGGCTGTTCTAGCTTCTGGAGTATGATGTTGGGTATGCGAGAGCTCCACACCTTTAACCATTAATTGACTAAGGCATTTCCTCATATGATATAAAATACATTTATTTCTTTATTTGTTACATTTTCACTGCAGTCCTGGGTCAGGCTAAAACCTAGGATTTCTTGTCCCTCTTTCCACCATCTACCCTGGCACAGAGTTAATGTACTTGCTCTGACTGGTCAGTTGTTCGTAACACAGTCACTTTGAAAGTTTGGTTGGCATAGGCGTGGTGCTTTTTCTCTTTTTACCTGTACTACTCTCCTCACAAAAATACTGCTTCAGGTGCAGTTACACCACAAAACCCCCTGCTCTAGCTCTCATCTTCTGCTCTCCCAGCCATGGTTGTAGTTGCATGTGTTTGTAGCAGCGCAGCAAAACAAGACATCATCTGGGTTTGAGCGCGTCTGTGTAGGGAGGGCTGTTGGAGCCAGTCTCTCACTCCAGCAGCAGGTGCCCTTAGTTCAGGTCGTGTCACAGTCTGCAGCCTTCCCTAACACCGAGCTCAGGGCAGTGTTGCACGGATCATCACAGCCTTGTGTTGCGCTGTGTTAGCTCTATGACTTAGGTGCAGCTTACCGAATCTGGAATTGGCAGAGTGCTGTCCTTTCATGTACTCATGCAGGACCAAAAGCAATGAAGCTCTGTCACAAAAGTCTGGCTGCTGCTCGCTGTGATAATTGCTGCCCCTTGAGTAGCAAAGGAAATGTAACAGGGCTGGGCACAAATGATTTTTAAAAAGCCCACTTAGAATTGGACAATTTCCTTAGAAAACTCTTATCTTTTGGCTTTAGGAGTTCTATAGAATGGTCTATACAATGAAAAGCTTCCTAAAGACTTCCACAAAGGGGGAATTAGCCAAGTGCTATTCATAGAGCTCTCTGTCTGTGCTGAAAAGGTAGCAAGCGTCCATTCCGCAGGGCGCTCCCCCACAATAGCCAGGAGTTACTGAGCCTTTCAAAGGCAATAATGCTTTCAGCCTTTGTGTGCCTCCAATCCCACAAACGACCCTATAGTTTACTTGGGTACTTAGTAGAAAGTGTTTCAAATAGCCCATTTTCCTGAGCTGCCAGTGCGCTAACAGTTTCCCTGACAACTTGGCTATAGTAATTTCTCCTGCTTTTTTTCTACGCCGATTTCCCAAGAACTGGTAATTTCAGTTAATTCCCTCTTGGGAATATGGGAGCGAGATATTATGTTTGTTTTCCTGTGATGAATTCTGCATGAATGGTTTTGGCCTGCATGCAGGATGCAGGGAAGGGAAATTTAAAAAAAGCTTATCAAACAAAAGAAGAAGGGAAATAAAAGGGAAGAAATGGTGAATTAAAAAGCCTTTTAAAAGATGGAGAAGAAAGAAAAGAATACAATTCTTCCTTGCTATGAATAACATAATTTTTCTTTTATTTACCTTATTTACAATTGTGTGAATTATAATAGAAATAGTTTTTAATTATTTGTTGAACTTTACAATCTTGTAGCAGGAAAAATATTAGTGTCTGTAGTCTATATATCAAGAATCTATAGTGTAGGCCACATTTTAGAAGGGTTGGTATTAAGTGAATTCTCCATTTTTAATGGATGGATCATATTTTCAGGTTTTTTTTTTGGCTACGGGAGATCTACATGGGCAACTCTGATAGCAATTAAAAAAAAAAAAGGGTAACTTTAGGATGTGTTTATCTCAGCTTCATGCCATTTGGTGTTGGAATATGTGGGAATTAATTGCACCTTACAAATCCTGGCTGTAGACTACTAGTTGTAGCCCAAAGGCTCTGTTAACTATTAGTTCTCCAGAGTGGGAGGAAGCATGTAATGCACGGCTAGAAATGGAATGTGTGTGTAGGTGCTGTGTGGTGAAATTTTCCTCACAGGGAATCCCTGCCATGCCTTTCCATCTGGAGTGTGTTCATGGGTGAGCCTTTCTTGTTCTCAGAATGTATCAAGATAATTTTTCATCAGTTCTGTCAGCTATTGAGCATTTAAAGACAACACAGACACAAAAATGCTGTTAGTGTGGGGCACACAGTAACACTGAGTTATGGCTTCAGAGGTCATCAAAGAGTGAGGAACTGAGGTTTGGTAAAGCATCCATATTTAATGGGCTCTGGTTTTTACTTAAGAGACTTAAGTTCACCATTAAGATCAGAATTTTCAAAACGATTCAATAATCAGTATTGCTAAATCAGGCATTGTTCAGAGTCCAAGATGAAAGCTTCTGTAGTTGAAAAGTCCTCTTTAGTCCTGAGCTCCCAAGAAAGGCCCTACTGAACTTGCTTAAGTCTGCTTGTCTTCAGAGCATTTCACTGAGGTCTTTGGCATGTCACTAAGGCATTTAGCATCAAGGATTTAGGGTTTCAGCTGAACTGTGCCCTGTTCATCATCACCTGAACCATCACACAAACCTTGTCTGCTTTAGGGTTACAGAGAGAGTATTAAAAACTAGAGGATGGGAGGTGACATGATGTGGGGATTCTCATTGCAGATAAAACCCTTCTGCTTGGAAATTGAAGTATTGCTCGGGTTTTAGCCAGCAGAGGGAGATGCTACGTGTGTAAATCACACCCTCTGCATCAGGCAGCCGTGCCCGTTACCGGGGGGCACCAAGCCCAGCCCAGCACTCACAGATAGAGGGGCTCGTACTTCATTGCGTGGTGTGATTGGTTTAATATGCTTTTCAAAGCTGCTTTCTTCTAGGAGGAGCTGAAACCAGAAAATTCAGTAAAAATCAAGTTGTTTCTAAGAACACATTGTAATAAAGCAAGAGTTTATTCATTTATTCAAGCACATAAGTGCTCAGGCAAAATAGGTATTAATGCACACCATTTGCAATGGCACACAAATATTTTCAGGTGCTTGTTACATCACTTTTAAGAGCTGTTCTGATAACACTGTAATTAATACTATGAAGTAAGGATGTATAATGGTAGCAGTGAGATCCAGGATGTACATAGAAATGTTATATTAATGCTGTATAATAACATCAGAGCTAGGTTTGGGACAGTCTGCTTCCCTGTACAGGTGTACCAGGTGGTACCTGTTTTCTATGTGCCTAGAAAAAAAAATGCTTTAGTGTAGTTTATTATGGGGGGGGGGTTGTTTATTTTTTTTTTTTAATTATTGTTATATGCAATGTAATTGTAGGTCACAAGACATGGGAAGAGGAAAGTGAAAGAAGGAAATCACTGCAGACTCAATAGTTCATGTCTTTATGGTGGGATTGATATGAAGCAACATAGAAGGGAGTTGACATGGATGATAGCTGCTTGCTTCTCAGATGTCTGTGTATATAGAGACACAAAGGTATTTAGCCTAAACTGTTTGTTTAGAAGGAGATGCATCATGACAGTTCTGGGGAAATCTTGTTTTCCTCCATGTGTTGGGCAACAGGATTCAAGGTCACAAGGATGAGCTGGATTTTGGAGCTGATACAGTCACAGCCTACACCTCTCTTCTCTATACTAAACAAGATTTCTTAGGATGTAGGTGGACAGAGTTGCTTCAGAGCATTATCTGTATTAGTTCACTTGTCACCACAAAATTAATTTAACAGTTTGGAAGGCCGTCAAACTTCTATGAGAATTGCTGTGTTCACTTAAAACATGACTGATGTAATGGCTGATTAATTAAACTCTCTGTGCTTTGTTTATAGCAAGAATAGATTATTTTTATACTGTCAGAGTATGGACTCAAGAATCTTTATGGACTCAAGAATCTTTTGTCTGTTTTACTGATACTCATAGAGTTCCTTTGAGACCATACTTTGAAACAGATAATGCTCAGTTTCAAATGTGTGTTTGAGTTTGGTATGCCCTCTAGTTCTGTTCTTGGGCAGCATCTCACAACCATCTTATCCAAAGGAAAAAGAAAATAAAATTGAAAAAGGTCAGATACTGCCTCAGGCTTTACTTTAAAAACACACTCCTGTTGATGTGCCTGAAAAAAGGCTGCACAGTATGACCTTGATATCCTCCACTTTAAATGCCTGTATTGACTATGTGAAGTGATCTTTGTGTATAATTTTTTTCCCTTCTCCCTCTTTTACAGGCTTTCCTTTTGTTCTTTAGATTACTTTGGATGCTGACTTAGTACTGTAACGTTCTCATGGCAGGAAATGTCTGTATATGGGAATCTTGCAGCTAGACTTCAGTAATTCCCACACAGACTGTCAGTCCTATGCAGTGACTATGTATACTCTGTCCTCATGTTGGCAGGAGAATTCAATTGTGTTCCTACAATGGGATAGGATTTAAAGCTTTTAGTTGCTTTTGTTTCTTGTGGAAACGATGGCTTCTGGCCATTGGAATGGAGAGTGACATGGCCTCTTATACAGGACTTTTACCCATGTTAGGGAACTAATTAGACTTGATTTTAAATAAAAATTTCAACCTGATACAGAAGAGACTTCAGGGACTGAACTTTTTTTCCTCCCTTCACTCTCAGCAGCTCAAATTTTAATGTACCCTTACAGAAATTAAGGACTTGGTGAACACTGAGTGAAATGTCAGCACAGCCAGACAGCTCTAATTGGTTTCTGACTACCTCCCTGGCAGACAGTGACCAAATATCCATGCAAGCCAACCTCTTGATGTCCTGATAACACAGTTTCAATAGGGATTATTGCTTCTAGTATTTATGATAAAATTCCAGGCCAATAAGTAGTGAAGGTACTTGGGACAATTGGAGTTTACACCTTTCTAAGAGGGTAATAGCCAATAGTGTTGCATATCCCCCAAAATGGCTGTGAAATATAAGAGAACCTCTCTGAAATCAGTTCAATTCTTTACTTGTGAAAGTCCAGCCTTATCCTAACTTCATTATAATTCAAGCCCAATCTGCTCTTATCCTTCATATCCTTTATCCACTGCTTACATTTTTCAGGCCTTCTTGCTAACTGCTGTCTTTGGCCATATCCCTGAGGAGTCAATGGGAAGACACTTCTAACACCAGTGAAACTGGACTAGACCCTTTCCATTTTTTAAATCTAAATATTTTTCCTTATATGCCATATTTCTGTGAGGAACACTGATGTCTTTTTATCTGATGGCACTTCTGTCTTTTTATCTGATTTCACTTGGAAAATTATTTTGGAGTTTTAGGTTGTTTATTCAGAAAAGCTATAATTATCTCATGAGCTACAGATGTAAGCAGTGCTTCAAGATTCTTTTTTCTGCTTTGGTTGTTTTTGATGGCTAGGTGTGTTTATTAGATTCTTGGAGCAGTGACAACATCTGTTCTTATGGCCAATGTAAAACCTATGATAGTCTGTAAATAATGTATCTGAAAAAACAACAACTCTGAAATCAGCAGAGCAGAGATTTTCTTGGATTACTGCTTGACTCCTAAGATAACAGCACTTGGTATGTGGAAGGACATAATTGTGCTGAATTGTGGAGTTACCTGATTAAAAACAAACCGAAACAATCTACCCTGTACTTTGAGTACTTTGACCATATTTCCACCTTTGATCTTTCTTTGTTAGGGGTACTGCTTGCACAGATCCAGTTCTAGATAGGCTTGTCATATTGGCCTTAACAATGTCATCTAGATACAGATAAACTGTCCTACATAGTCTTAAAATATTACATTAAATGCATTGAAGAGATAGTTCTCTCTTTCCCAGAATTGTATTGTTTGGAGTCTTGGCAACTAAGAGAGCGTGGGTATGAATTAGCTAGAAAATAACCCCAAGATATAGCATATATTAGCAAACAAAACAAGTATTTCAACCTCAATTCTGAAAGTTTCCAAAATGGCTTGATGCAAAATGATCCTATTTCTTGTGGCCATGAGTAAAGCTTATTGCTTGTTTCATTGTCCCCAATTCTAAAATGGTAAAACTGAGGGCAAGTGACCTCCCCTCTGCAGGTTATTAGCAGGGCCAAAGTAGAATTTGGGTCTGCTTTTCCCACTCCAGTGCTTCCACCCTTTGAAAGACATAGAGATATTATTAATAAAAGTTGATGAATATTTATTTTTTCAGTGTAACTTGGGAAGCCGCATTTGAGTTGATCATAGAAAAACTATTTAGCAACTGGGAGTAATTAATTTTTTTTTTCATAAGTTGCTATGGCATTGAGAGCACTAATGGCCTTGCCCAGCTTCCCTAAGGGATTTCTCTCACCCTGTCCATGGCTCCCATTTCAGCCCAGCCCTGCCCCAGTGATGCTGCTGCAGAGTTTGTCTCCAGCAGTGGTCAGTATAGGATGCTCTAGGGCAAGGCACAGCATGCTTTTTGTTAGCATGTGTGAGATTCTGGTCCTCAAAGGAGCCTCTTCCTTGTTGCAATGCAATCTCTAAATACTGAGCCTGGGAGCATGTAATTGTTGTAATTAGTGTAATTAATTAACCTTTGAAAAAATGGTTACCATAACTCTGTTTTATAAATGTGTAAACCCTGGTAGAGTCTTGCCTAACTTGTAACTTCAGTGACACTGTCTGACTGTAGGGTTTGGCTGAAATTCTTATATTACATATATATGTATAACAACTTTCTTATCAGCTCTGAATTTATCATCTGGCTGTTTGCTTCAGCATTTTCTTGGCCCTTCTGCGGTGAGGTAACATAAATGTCTACTTTACCTTTTTTTTTTTTAAAATCAGCCAACATTTTACCTACTTATGTTACCTTGCCCAATCCACCTTTCTTTAAAATCAACTCTAACAAGGGAGCCAAAATGCTGTCTAACTAAAATCTGGGAAACAAGGAAGATGTGGAAGCCTAGATCCTAGCAAGGCTGGTGCTCAGTTCCTCTGTGGCAGTAGAATTACAGTGTGAAGTATCTATATGAAGTCTGAGCAGACTATTAAAGTCTTTAGTCCCTACAGTCAGGCACAATACTCAGTTTTCCTCATCTTGTGCCACAGCTGGAAGCCTGTGGGCCCCATCGGTCTGGATTGCTCTGTCATCTGGGATCTCTTGACACAGAATGGATGCTTTGCTGCATTTAAAGTAATTGCCAGCTGTTTGTTGAGCTGCAATAACTCTGTCATGCATCTGTCCAAATTTCAAAGAAATCATGTTGGCTAAGACAGTGACTAAATAGATCTTAGCTGTCCAGTTCCCAATCCTTGCTTTTTGTAATAAGCATGTAAATACCCTACGGTTGACTTTTCTGGCTTTTGTTTTAGTGCATTTAAAAACAATGAGCTTGACTTTTCTCTCCACACACATTGTGGAGTCATGAATATGCTGTCAAAGGAATGTGAGAGGTGCTAAAATGCCAGTCTACTGAGTGCTAGCAGAGGGAACTCAAGGGGATGGATAAGGACAATTCTTCAGGTAAGAACTGGGCCTAGTACAGTTAAAACTCCTCACTGGTACTTTCAGGTGTGCTGTTATTACACACAAGAAGTAATAATGCCTTCTTATTGAGTTGCTCTGGCTCTCCTCTGTTAGTATATACAAAAGTAAACAGTCACATGCTACACCTTTTTATTCTCATAGCTGGAACTATTCTTCTGATATCTTTGAAGGTAGCTCACTGTTCTGTTCTTTAGATCTTTGTTTTCCAGTTTCCCTTTCCAGTCCTCTCCACTTGTTTTCTCCATTAGCTGCACCTTTTTATTTCTGCTTCTTGGGCCAGGATTCTAAGAGACCAAGATAAACATTTGAGGGGATTTCTATCTGGGCTAGGCAAAACTTTTGTGGCCAGGAAAAACATTTCAGCTGTATGAAACTATTGTGGCTGAAACCATAGAACTAGCAGGTGACATGGCAGTGAACAAAATACAGATATTCTACACAAATATTAAATACCAGGAAATGTAAATGACATCTCTTTATTGTAAGGTTAACTCTGATTCTTGCTTATGTGGCAGCTCTGCTCTGCCCTGAGAGCACAGACTTCCTAACAGCTCCAGAATTGGGACAGCCTTCAGCGGGCATTCTGGGGTTCCTGTATGTTACCCTGAGCTTTCTTGGCCTTGCAGTCCCTGCTATTTTGTACTTGGTGTCCCATTCAGAGTTAGCTCAGGGGTGTTTCACACCTGTCAGAACCCTGGAGCTGTATTCCATGTCTTCTGTCTGTCCGCTTGTTTAAACGGGCCCATCTGTATCTTTTCTCTGACAAACACCCACCCATGAGACAGAAGTCCAAACTGCTGAAACACATTCTCTGTTCAGAGGAAGCCTGTGATACAAGTGGGACCGTTGTCATATGACAGTATAATCTTATGAAACAGTGCACTGACAGGATATCATAAGGATGTGTACATGTCTGTTCACACAAGGACTTTTTTATAATTTTTTTTTTTATTATGAAAGGAGAGTGATCAAATTTAAACCCACATTTTAGTTCAGAATAATCCTGATAAATGAGTATTTACTGATAATCCCTTCTCAAAAATACATTTTCAGACAACTTTGAAATGAAATACAAACAGTGAGGACTTTCTAAAATTTTTATCTGAGTAAAAAAAAAAGAAAATTAAATTTGAAGGCATCAGGAGTTATTACTGACAAAATCACTGGTGAGACTAATTCGCCACGTTTGCTGACTAACACCTCTGATTTTATTCAAGTGGAGAAAGCTGAAGGAAATGATAACCAGATAGCCTGACAACAACCTCAGCACAGAGTTTCTGTCTCTCTGGAGGAGGTGCTACTCAGTTCTCTGTGCCATTAAAGTTCAGAACCTCAGTTCCCTGTTGTGGCCACAGTTTAGGACAGCAAAGCTGTGTTTCAGCTTGTACAGCTTATTCTAGCCCACCTCAGCAAAACGAGCTCTAGATGCAGCACTGAACTTCTGCCCCTGGAGTCTGAGCAGCATCAGGCTGTGCCAGGAGGGACTCACTGTCACTGCAAGCACAGGGTCTTGGTTCCTCCTCTGCTGCATCACTCCTTTGCAGTCAGTTCTGCATCGGTGCCTTTCACAGGAGGAGCTGGGGCCCTGCTGCCGTCATCTCAGCCCTGCTCTTGTGTCCTGCTGCCTTGCAGAGCAGGGTGAACAGTGAACCTCAATAAAAAGCTCTTTGGCTCCTGCTTTGTGCTCTGCTGTGCCCCTGCTTCAGATAGATGAGTTCTGTGAGTGCTGTGCATACCACTTCCTGTTACACCAGGCAGAAGTGTTAGCCTAAAAGTGGTTGTTGGTATTATTTTCCCATACTGAAGTCAAAGGTAGTCTGCTGTAAAGCACTTTCCTTGTGGGGCTATTTCAGTTCTAATGCTGCCATAACTACAACACCTTCAGGTTGACCTTACAGGGACTGGTATGTGAGTGTGGTTTTTGGAGCAAGCAAACTTGAGAGAGAAAAATGTAAGAAATAACACATTGTGTCCAGAACACTTTCCTGTTCAGATGTTTTCATTAATGAATCAAGCCTTAGGATTTGAAATCCAGCCCCAGTTTACAACTTGAGTGCTCTGATTTCTGAACTAATGTCCCCCACCTCACTCTCACTTCCTTTGAAAACATCAGTTATGAGTTAAGCAGCATATGAGGTATTGAAAAGGAAACCTTCTAGATTTCCAGAATGAAGAGTGTAAGGTATCTAAGTATCCAGCCTGGAGATTCTGGTTGTATATGATGGATCACTGATGGAAACTCATCCAAAGAATTTGGATAATGTGCTTATAATCACAGAGGATATTTCTAACAGTTAATGGTAAAGCCCCTGTCTCTTAAGTGTCAATCCTATGCTTTGACTGTGGCATCATCCCATCTCCATTCCAGTGACTAAATCATAAAGAATTACAGAATAGAGAGTACAGGCCTATTTTAAATCCTCCATAGATAATTTATTTTTGTGTTGTGACTTAAGGACCTTTTAGGATCTAGTGAATTGATTTACTCCCTAAATTAAAAAAAAAAAAGGCATTTAAAACTATTAAGCAAGCCAAAGTCAGATCTAAATGATGAGACAGAGATAGTAAAGAGGAGATGCATTGCTGTATGGAGGCTGGCCCTTCAAAGGCTGGGAACACGTGTATTCATTTGGCTGGGAGTTTGGAAAATAGCAGTGTGGCGGGCTGAGGGCAGTGTGTAAAAGCCTGTGTGGTTTTATTCTTGGCTTGTATTTCACTGTGAATGAACGTACAGTATGTGATTTTGTTTCTCTGAACGGAGTGAAAAGGCCACAGGTGGCCAATTGGAGAGTGCCTTTTATTGCCACCTTAGATCCAGAAGCACCACGGGCACTGTGAAGGTGTTTGGGTAGGTACCACAGTGCCTCTGGTACATGGGAGCTCCACCCCATCTGCTTGCTTGGAAGACTCCACAGTAGGTATTTACAGAAAGTTCCAGCCTTCCTGGACCAGGTTTTGAGCAGATCTGCTGGTCTGAAACCTCCTTGCAGCACAGGACTGGTTTCTTCCTTTTGTTTTTCTAATGGCCCATGCTAAATCCCAAATCTGTGAGTGCTTATGCATGGACTTCACTACTGTAAGTAATTCCATTCAACTCCATAGGGTTATTCATAGTCAAGCTGAGCATGTGTGTTCAATGTTTGCAAGACCAGACACTGCAGAAGCTGGCTGCTGTGGCATTTAGGGCTGGCAATTCCATCCCTTAGGCCTTGGTGTCCTTTTATGGAATGATTTCATTTTATATAGACTTCACTTTGTTTTCTGTGTCGGCCCTCTGCACTATTAGTACATGCCAGAGGCAAATACTTCTTCCTTAGATATTGTATGAAAAAAAAGCAAATTAAAAGTGCATGCAAATTTAAATTCACTTCCTGTCCAGTGTGATGTTCTGTGGAAAACATTCAGAATACTTCAATGCTGAAACAACAATTATCACTTTTGACAAAGAAGAGGTCTGTCTGGTTTATGTTGGATTTTTTTTTTTCTTTTCTTTCAACTGGTTTGTAATGTGTAAACTGCTAGAAACCATAGCAAAGTTTTGGGATGTGCAAATACAGTGAAAAGCAGCTCTGCTCAACAGGAACTTGCAGTTAAGCATTGAGTTGTGACAGCCTGAGAGGAGACACAAAATTGCCTGGATTTGGCCAAAAAGTATTGCATGAAAGCACAAAATGGGTAAGGGGAAGCCTTAGGACATGTCAAATTAGGGGATTACAGCTTGTGTTTTGCATAAGGTTAGATATGAAGGAAAATACAATCATAGAAAACAGAGGCAGAGACCTAGTTACTCATTGCTGTCCCAATTGCTTTGTCATCTTCCAGAGTGCTCACAGCTCCCTCCAGTTTGAAATTGTTTGCAGGTATTGTAAGTCTCCACCTGCTTTCAAATCACAGATACATATATTGACTAGCTGAGGCTCAAGAACAGTATTCTGCATAACACAGGTTGATATATTTTCCATTTGGACAATTTCTTGTTGATAACTCATAATTCTGAATATTTTTTTCATATTTTGTACCTGTCTTAAGATGTTGACGTAGCTTGCCTGTGAGACTGTTATGTGATGGAGCATGAAAGCCTTAACAAGGCAACAATCCAACAGTGGCTCATATCTCCACTGAATTTTGGCCTTGCTGTTTGCCTTAAAGAAAATTAACTTGGACTGAAGTGATTTGCTGCTGACAAATCCCTGCTGATGTGTCCTTATCTATGAGGTGCTTACATAGGAGCTGAATGGTTTGTTCTGATGTCTTTCCAAGAACTTAAGCGTTAGACTAAGTGCTCTGTCATTTCTAGAGTCCTCCTATCTCTCTATTTTTACAGATAAGAACTGTATTCATCCTTTATCAAAAGCCTTATCCTTCTCCCACAAGTTCTCAATGATAATCGCTGATGGTTCTGTAATAGCTTCAGGCAGTTCCTAAAAATATTTTGGGTCAAACTTCACCAGGCTCAAGTCAAACCCCGAGTCTGTTCTCTTTCCTTCCTTTCTCGAATAATGCCTGCTTTGTTAGTTATATTCTGTCTAATCCCAAATGATTAAAAGTGTCTGCTAAACAGATTAGTGGCCTGTAGTGTCACTGTAAAGGGTTTATGTTGTTGCTGAGTATAGGTAGTAAGTCAACTTAGTGAACTAATAGAGAAGCCAAGAAATTTTGGAGATCTTAGAAGCCAGAGCAGAGTGCTGGGTAGAAAAGTGACACTGGAAGAATTCAAAGGTTGGGGATGTTGTGAAGGAAGGGTTTTGCCAAGGTTATTCTGACAGTGGAATTTATCTACAGCCCTGAAGACCACAGAATGGAAGATTACAGAATCTGTAGTAGTGCATGGTTAAACATCAATGTCTCTGAATGTAGTGGTGTTTTAGAGAGTTCTTTTTGTTTGTTTTTTTGGAAGAAACCGAAGACTTCAGTGTAGCTTGGATCCAACGCTCTGTAGAGAAGGCTGGGTCACTTATGCCTTTAGTGGGTTTGAGATGCTGGAGCCTGTTCACAAGTGACAGAGCAGCCACATCTCTGCTTCATATGATGAAAGAGTTAGCTTTGACCAGCTCAGGTATTTTGAAAGCAGTTAAACTCTGGCGATGCTGAAATTTTAATGTATTTTTGTTGAAATGTACTGACTCCCACTCAGAGTGGAAATAGAAAGAGACAAACATAAAAGGGAATACTACATGACAGTATATAAAACTATATTTGGAACTGTTTCATCCTCTGTCCTCTGCTTTCTGTGGAGAGAAGCATAAAGATAAGTGCTATATCTCTTCTTATGAATGTTCTTACCTGAGTGGGAATCATTTAGAGACAGAGTTTTGACAGATCAGGTCTCCAACTTGAGACCACTTGCTCTTGAACACTTTAGTTAGTTACAGAAACCGCTGAGTTATATGAAGCCTCATTCTTTATTTTTTTCTCTTTGTTAAGATAGTACTTGAGCATGGTTTTCTCTTCCTTTTGCTCTTTGTTTCTGAAGACTTTTAGTTACAGCGTGATAAAATTAACTCACTAAAAAGAATATTTATTCTGTTTTCTGTTCTTGTGAAGAGGGCTTGGAAAGCCAGCAGCCTTCCACAAAAACATACTCAGACATCACACCCTGGTTTCAGTTAACTTGGATGAATTACACTACTAGCTTTCTAACAGTTAATTACAGTGCTTGATCTTGTTACCAAGGATGATGAAACTGATTCATCTGCTAAACAAAGAGCTTTGTGGGTTTTTTTTTTCCACTTGCTTTGTTCCAGCATTGCTTTATACTGTCAGTGTGTAATTCGTCCCAATTTATTTTGTTATTAATTGTCCATGCAGGCTACATTGTAGTGGTGATTTTTAACTATGGACACCTGAAGTATTCCACACTTAACTTTTTACTAAAGGATACCAAAGTCTAAACATTACAGGTGGTAAGTACTTTGCAAAACAGATATACCCTCATTTTTCCTACTGAAAAGCCAGAAATTACTTTCTGGCTTGTGGAGACACAGAGATAATTATTGAAGTAATTTTCTTGTCTGTGCACACTTCCTGAACAGATGTGGTTTTCCATTTTGATTGTGGTTGTTTATCAGTTGTTGGTATGGAGAAAATATGTAGGTAAACTATCTAATAAAAAAACTGATAAGTGCCAGATACTGGAAAAATTGAATAATGTGTTTGTGAAAAGGGAGGCGTAATAATCTTCTATTTCTTAATTTTGCTGCTAGTCAAATTATCTTGACTATGGCTGTTGTCAGCAGGTGCAAGGGTAGCTGACTAGAGGAATAGCATATTCTTCTCATGTATTATAGAAAGAACTTATGGTACCCAGTGGTTTGCTGTAGTCAGATGAGCTGCAGAATTCAATAAAAGTTCTGTGCACTTACAAATCATTTATTTTCATGGCAGAGCAAAATAATACAATTCAGTGGTAAATGAAATTATTGCATTTACCAGTGAAGAGACAAAATGTCTATTGGTATATGTCATAATGACTTTTGAAATCCTAGATTTTTAAAAGATAAAGATCTTCAGGCATACAAATAAGTTGTCACTTTGGCAATCAATGAAATGCAGTGCTGTCCTCCTGCTGGAATCTCCAGCTAACACTTAAGATCTACAAGACAAAAAATGTCAGTCCCTAGTCTAGGAAAGAGCATCAGAAGAAAGATAAAAAAGACATCAAATATAGACAAGATAACCGCAAAACTGAAAGGAATGAATGCTGCCTTGTGTTATCTGTGCATGGAACTTGAGTTGCAGCAAGTGATGTTTGGGCCGGATGCAGGCAAGGCCTCATTTAATAGTTGAGGTAATTATCCTTTCTGCAGCCTTTAGGGGGAAAAACTGCACCATCACTGCATGGAGAATCATAGAGATGCTGCTGATTCAGTCTCAGAGCTGGGAGAGAGACTTCTATATGAGGTTTCTTCTGGTTCTGTGATTTCCCTTAAATGGGGCCCAAAGCAGAGCCCCTTCAGGCACTGAAAACAACAAGGGCTTGCTGAAAGGCAGCAGCCTGCTGTGTCTCTGAGCAAAGCCTACATGTCTAGGGAATCTCCTAGTTAGGTGGTTAAGACTTGTCTGGTTGTCTTGAGTCTCAGGAATACACATAGTGAGGCTGGATCATGTACTTGTACATGAGGAAATAGACATCTTACAAGAATCTCCTTGAAACCTGGGGGGAGAACCCCCAAACAGCAACCAGCAAACAAACAAAACATCTAAATTGCTATTTGTCAGATCAGTATATTTTTAGGACTCCTGCTGAAACATGTTGGGGCACTTTGATCCTACTTCAAGGAAGGAGTAAGAGGATGGGCTGGAGTCAGCTAATCTTGTGCATGTGAGTGTTGTGAAAGGTGATGCCCACATTCTTCATCACTAACTGGTTTGAGTCTTCCTCCTCCACTAACAAGTCTCTTTCAGGCAAGAAAATTGCCAGTTGAACTTCATGGTGTCTGAACTTGTTTCCTGAGGCCGGAGCTCACTTGAGTGCTTTTGTTTGTGAAATCTGTTAGATGACATATCTCATCTCCTTTTGTTTGGCTTCAGCAGACAAAGGTGTGGAACCTGAAAACAATCACAGAAAAAGAAACATACATGCTAGATAATGGACTGATGCAAAATATTTAACCTATGTATGGTGTGTTTCTTACCTTTTAAAATTTTATATCCAAATGTATCAAAGAATAGTGACATTTGCACCATAAAACTGTTAAAGACATTTTCTGGTGACCAGTGATGGTCTGCCTGATCTAGAGTATTCTCTGAAATCAACATTCCCGACTTTGTAGAGAAATACTCTCTGTCTTCTCCCTGTGGTAGATCTTGTATGTTAGACTAATCTGTGAAGCTTTCAAATTGATTTTATTTAACCTAGAAGGAATAAAAGATTTAAATTCCATCAATAGTAGCTGATACAGAGTGCTCAGTGTGCAAGATGCTGCCTTGATGAGCTATAGTAAGTCTAATAATTCTTCTCATCTCTCCTACTTTATAAGTTCTTTAGATGCAGCCATGCATCTAAGAATCAATCTAAGATTCTATCAAACAATCTAAGAGTCATTTAGTTTGGAAAAGACCCTTGTGATCACCAAGTCCAACCAAACAGCTAAGTCCACTGTTACCACCAAATCTAGACATGTTCTACATTCCTGCAGGGATGGTGACTCCACCACCACCCTGGGCAGCCTGTGCCAGTGCTTGGTAACACTTGAGAGGGTAAAAAATAGTTATGGGCAAAACATTTCCTCCTCAGAGGAAAGACTTCACACTTAGTGAAATCACAGACATTTCTCACCAGTTTTCCTCCTGTCCAGTAAGGAGCACTTCGAGTAAGAATTACCACGGGCAGTGAGAAGTGCCAGCTTTTTGGAAGTGTAAGCATTTTAGTTATTTGCTGCAGGGAATTGTGGGATGTGGATTGCAGAGAGCAAAGTGAGTAATCCAAATATGGCATAGGGATTTGGGTAAGGATGGGTTCCCAGCAGGGTAGGCTTTTTCAAATATGTGTTTAATGATGCAGGTTGAATTACTTGAAGTTTAGATTTGGATTCTCAAAGATACACAACTGCCCAAATTCCTCAGATTAGGAATTATGCACCTGAAAATAGAGAGGGGTAAAATCCTACTGACAAGTAGTGTTAAGTGATTTTCTGGGCTGTTCTGGTGGCTGATAGGGATGCTGGTGAAAGTTCACTGGGAGGCTGGAATAGGAGTGAATGTGTTCTTTGCATGTATTTGAATGAGCTGTTCTTGGCACAGCTCTAAGCAGAGCGTGTTTGTACCTGCTCTCATTTCAAAGGTGTAACTGGACTCAGCACTTTTTTTTTCTTTTTCTTTAGTTTTACTTTCCAGTGGGATTATAAATATATGACATGGTGAAAGTATGATAAATCTGCCATGTCTGCTCTGAATGCAGCTGTCTGCAGAGAGATACAGCTTAAGTTAAGCCCATCTGAGGTAGTTCTGTTTATGCCAAAAACTACACTCTGTGCTACAATTTTAATATGGAATTGCATCTTTTTTTCCTTCTCAAAGAAGACACTTTAAGTGGGATGTAACATTGTGACAGTATCTGTGTGCTGTGTTGTAGGAAAGAAGGGGTTTTTTAAGGCTTATCAAATATGTTTAAATGGAAACACCAAATAATTCTTTCTGCTAGTAGGACTGACTGTGTGAAAACTTTGCTAAGTCTGGTTCCAAGTTCTAATTTTGCTTATTTGTGCTTATTTAAATCTAACATATTTGCTCTGAAGTCATTGAAGCTGCACAGAATTAGGTGATTGCAGAATTTACATCAAATGGTCCCCAGAGCTGTTTGTGCTGCCGTAAGCAGTTACCATTCATAACAGTAAATGAGCTAATATATGTATGGGAGATTCTTTTTGAATAGTGTGAGATACAGGGACTGTCAATCCAATTCTCATGAATGGAATTTTCTACAGCAACACTGAAAAGAAATCACATTTCCTCTTAGTGGAACTCAGAAAACTTAGAGATACAGGAAATTCACTTTTATATTAAAAAAATAATTTCCTTCATTGGTATCTGGGTGATATTCTGTGATCTTTTTACAGTCCTCAATAGAGGCATAAAGCTGATAATCTTTCAAGTCATTTCTGTCAGACAAAATAGGCCTAATGTTAGGAGTGCCTGTTACTGCAAAACTAGCCTTTTCTGTTTCTGGTCCAAGGAGCAGAAACAATGTTTTATTTGGATTGTCCTATCTCTAGGGAAATAATAACTTGCGCGTACAGCCTTTGAACTAGTTAGGGATTTGATGCATCGTTTTGGTAAACTAACAGTATTCCAAAGAATAGAATTAGATTAACTCTGTCTGACATTAGATGTGATCTGTTCAATCAGAGTTTTCCTTAGGCAACAGCAAAACACAAAGCTAAAGGAAATCAAAGCAAGAATCGAAACATTTTATGGAAAGCCATCAGTCTCTTTTCTGCCTTGCAGCCCCTCCCCCTTTCCCTGTTTAATAGATTTTATTAATTTTTTATTGTGAATCTTTAGTCACCTTCAGATGAAAAGAGCATCACCAAACTGTCAAATACACATTTCTAGGAAAAAAGATATTTCTTACAGTCCAAGTCTGCTCTCCTTCTCCTTCATTACAATAGTGTAATGTGTATCTAATACTGGTTCTTCAAGAGTGTTGAGCTTATAAAGACTGTTGCACTTATGAGATCCAAAATATATACCTAGCATATCCAACATGTATAGCACTTAGTGTGTGAAGATGCCACGTAAATCATACATTGCATTAAAAACAATGAAACTGACATTTAACCATGAGATAGGATGCATACCCATGTGCAAACATATCACTGGCCAAGTCAGAAAATGGTTAAACCTGTCTGACTACATATAGGAAAAGAAATTAAGTATAAGTGCTCATTGCATTAAAAACAATGAAACTGACATTTAACCATGAGATAGGATGTATATCCATGTGCAAACATATCACTGGCCAAGTTAGAAAATGGTTAAACCTGTCTGACTACATATAGGAAAAGAAATTATGTATAAGTGCTTTCATGGGCATAGAAACAAACAGAATGAAGTCCACGACCAGTCAGATTATTTTTCCCAAACAATATCCTTTGCAAGAAGAGTGGAAAGATAAAACCCAGCTTGAAGCTTGGATAAGGAGTTATTAAATGACTTCTGTTTCTGCGAAGCTGTTCCAATAAGATAACGTAAGAAGCAAACATTATTGGCACAGTAGTCAATACACAGAAGGTTGGTTTCAAACTAGCAGCAGTGGTTTGTGTGACACAGGCTCAGGCTGCCAGCATGAGGCCATGTCCTTTGGTACAATATAGAACACTGGATGCAGATCAATCTCTGCTAGCAGAAGTAAAGAGAGTGCTGGGGCTAATTCCATATAGATGAACTGGGGCCAACTGTTCCATTTCTTTATGCCTGTCACTAGTCTTGGCCAATGTGACTAAAGCCAAGTCTGACACTAAAAGCTAGAGTGGATAATGGTGTTTGGCTGCTTGGCTGTTATTTTTGTGCTCAAAAATATGTGATATGCCATCATTATGAGTGGCTAAGGACGATAAATGCACAGACATTGTGAACAGCATCCTACCGGCATCCAAAGTCCTGTTCTCTATGTCCATGGAAAATCTAATCTTCTAATTTGCAAGATGTGTGAATGCCATCCTGTGGGTATCTTGTCAAAATTCCTTGACTGACAAACATATTTTTGTGTGGGCACTTACAGAGCTGTGTTAGTATGTGCCTGTCAGGTAGGCACACTGCAGGACCTGGCCACACACATGGCTTCTGCTTGACACAGCTGTGAGGCAAAGAGTGTCAGTTTAACCTGCTCACTCTAGTGCAGTGGGGATGCACACAAGTGCATTACACTGAGGGCCAGTGGGCTGTCATGTGATACTTTCCAGAGTCAGCACCATCAGGACCACTTTCAGTACTCTCCTGGTATGCTCCTCAGTGGAAATTCTCAGTCCTTTCCTTCAGTATGCTTCCTCAGGACACACCCCTGGAATAAGTCAGTCTTAAAAAGTAAAATTTTTTATTCTCTAACCACCTGCATACATCTCATACATTGCAAGGAAGGGGGAATGTAGATTACAGACTTCCTGAGTGAGAAGAATTTGTGCCAGGGTAATTTGAACTGCCTCCCCTTGCTCTTACTGTGTGTCTTTCAAAGTGTAGGTTTAACCTGACTTAGGACAGAGCTATTCCTGCTGTAAATGAAGTCCATATACTCCTCCTCAGTGTGTATCTGCTATCAGGGCTAATACCTCAAATCCATTCTCAGTGGGCACTGGCAGCTGTTCTTCTTCTGGGCCTTAGGAGGTACAAGTGCCAAGTGATAACACGAGTGACAACAGTGGAGTGGCATCATTGCCAGGTTTATCAAGAACCTGCCTATTCTGGAGGAGAGCAGCCTGGATTGTATGTTTTCTTCACTTCTCAGTAAAGCTCTTGCTGTGTCTTTACCTAATATGTTTCTAGCAGAGCTCACTTCTGCTTCCCAGGCTTCAGCAACCATGTAAACGTCTCCTGCTGTGAGATCCAAGAGGCACTACAAACCTGCAGGCCTAAGGGATCCAAGAATCCTTTCCCAGGCAGCAGTACAGTTTTGAGATGGAGATTTTGTCTGGCAAGGTGGGCTAGGAAGTGAGCTTTTCAGAAAAGAGTGATGGTGTCTGGGTTCCTGGGTGGAGGAGTGCTGAAAAGCAACTACAATTTATACTACCTGAAGAACAAAGACGCAGTGGAGTAGTTGCTGGAGGATTGCTCTTATCAGGAAAGTAATATAGAACCTGTTCTGGCAATCTACTGGCAAAATATGTCCAAAGAATACTTAATTTCTGTCATTTTTAGTAGCACAGTCTGGACTTTGCTGCCAGGAATCACATTTGGCTCTGTTAATAAAGGTACTTTGAGGTGCCCCGGATTTATAGTGTGCAGCTTGCTTGAGGACTGTAGCAAGGATAGAAGGAATGGCCTTTGATTTGTCCCTACCTTCTTGCCTGAAAAAAAAATCCTAGTAGTGCTGAGTGACATTTTCATCCCACAGGCTTGGTATTTGTGAGGAATCTCTGCATTCCAAAAAGCATGCAAAGCAGTGAGGGAACCTGTGTCAGCAGTGTGCAGGTGACATTCAGGACTTGTAGGGGGATACAGTATGAAGGTGGCATAGAATGCAATCTTATCCCCCAAAGAGCTGCAGCTGAACCAATTACTAAAAATTAGGAGCTGGCCTAATATTAACAGGCCACACCTGTAGCCAATAAGAGCAGTGGTATAAAAGAGTGGATTGGTGGGATGAGGAGTCAGATGGTTACTGCAAGGACTAGGAAGAGTCAGTGCTTAGAGGAGCTGCCTGTGAGAAACATCAAGGAGGTACAAAGCTCTGAGGGTATGAAACCCTTGCACTGTAATGATAATAGAACTCTTGGTATATAAGACAAACAAGGGCTCTTTCACCAAAGCCAAATAACTTTGCTACAGCTGGGCTGAAAACGTGCTCAGGGCTCACACAGGTCTGAGGACAGAGTGGAAGAGCTGCTGTCTGTGGGGTTTAGTCAGTATGATGGGTTAAGCACAATCCTTCCTCTCTTTTGTAGTAAGTCCTGTTGGCTTGGGCTGCTCTGCTGCTCCCAAAAGCAGCTCCAGCCAGGGAGGGGCTTTTCACAGAACACTGTTTCTTTCTGCTGAGCCTCACAAGTGCAGCACAGTGAGCATGTATAATGGGCAGCTAATTTAGTAATGTGCAGCCCAAGTGACACAATTACTCCTTACCTCATAACTCTTTTGTAAAAGTCTACTTTAATTTAATTTTTTTTAATGTATCAGTGATAGTAACAGCAATGGCAACAGATACCAGCACTAGAAGTCCTGGTACTGATATACACATTACATATTCCTTGAGCAGCTGCTCTATTTGATCTAGGACATGGAACTTTTATTGCCTTCTGTCTCCAGCTGAAATTTTTGTTCTGTGTTTGAGCAGCATATAGCACAGACATAGCCAGTACTTCAAAGACTGTCACATAAACAAGTCTTGCAAATAGGCACGCTAAGTAAACAAGGGGGATGTTTTTGATCTCTGTTTATAACAAGTTGTCACTGCATGGCAGCATTTTCACTGATGTTGAGTGCAGGGGATTGGAAGTGGAAGAATGAGATAGCTGAAGCTCTTCATAAGCATCCCCTGAGCTGAGAATCTGCAAGAGGAAAGCATAGGGCTCCAGTTAGAAAATCTAGTGGAGGAGATAAAGGAGTCTGATGTGATGGGCAAGCTGGAGATGTGAATAAAGGTGCAGTGTTGCAGCAATTGTAGCTGAACTACTGGGAGCTGCCATGGTCCTCTCTCCTTTGAGGGCTGAGCCAGACAAAAATTCATCTTTTTTTTTTTTTTTTTTTAGGATTGGTTTTCAGCTGGCCCATGTCACCAAACAATTGCAGAAGCAGCAGTGTTAGCACGGGAGAGATAAATGCAGCATGCAGAGGAGAGCAAGACTGCAGCAGCCCAGGTGCAGATCAGACCACACAGCTATGGCATCACACACCACCTTCTGACTCTGAGTCAGATATAATAGCTGCAAGGGAAGCAGTCTCACAAGTTAGGAGCTGATTTTTGTTCACTGCCATGAGCGCTGCAAAGAGCTAATATAGTCTTGCTCTCAGGGACTAGATTTGAGCAGAGGTGGAAATACATAGTGGTATATACTCCCTTGCATGGAACAATATGCAAAACTCAAAACTTGGTAGTAGCAATAAGCTCTAGCATTGTAACTTGTCTCTGGCCTAGACATCTCGAGAGACCAGAGATATACCTGAGTTACTTGGGGTGTAGCCACTCACAGGGGAAAATCCTTTCCTCTGTAGCCAGAGAAAAAATAAAGTAGCCAAAAATATCTGATTACTGTTGCTTCTGCTGAGACATAATGGAATTTATCATCTCTGTTGCAAAGCTCTCCTATTTTAATGGAACCATTTTTCCCACTCTGGGTCTTCTCCAAAAAGACTAGTATCAAAAGGATTTTATATTAACTAAAAACTAAGAAGAAGGAAAGCCAGATATGCTCTTGAAAGCTAATCATTCTGACTGTAGAAGAAAGTGTTTTCTAAATAACATAAGTCCTTGCAGTCTCCTAGTGCCAGAGTTCTTTGGGGAATTATTCTAAACTCTAGTCCTCAGCAAAGTAAGCTTTCCTGCAGCCAAGTATTGGAGTTAAACTCCAAGCTTTATTTTTATCTACAGTATTCTTGGCAAATTGTGAAGCTTATGTTTGGCATTTTATTTCCCTTTACAATCTTCTATCTTTGGCTTGTATTACACTTTGCAGAGCTTAGGGTTTATACAGGGTTCTGGGTGGGTGATATAAATTCTAATAGGCTCTAATGTAATTTAGAAGCTTAAACAAAGAAAGCCATATTCTGTACTGGAAGATTTGTGCAGAGCTTTGCTGAACTTATGTTAATGTTGAATTAACAACTATTTTCAGTAGCACTTTGTTTTTCTTTCAAATGGAACTGTAATGGAGAAGAAGGTGGAGAACAAATTTCTTACTGAAATGCAATACAACAGTAACACTTAAATATCTTTGGTGATCTGAGAATAGAGACCAAATTTGTGACCCTCACATTGTCATTATAATGTGCATTTTCTTTGAGAAACAAAATCCTAGGAACTTTATTTTAATAGACAATTTTGGTGTGCTAAATTTCTGGGATATATTTCTTTGTAGCTGTCTTAGTAACTTTTTTATTAAATAGAAAAAAAAAGTCTGTATAATGATTGCAAGACTGTGTGTTCTTACTGTACCTTGCAATTAGGGATCAAAAAGCATGTTACAATTATTGGTTGTACTAAGTCAGAACTGAATGTGTAAACATGATTCTGTATCTGCTGGTGTAAATGAATGTTTTACTCTCAGCTTAAGCAGGTCTGATTATAAATGACACTGCCAAAATCACTCCAAACCACACCACAGAGCTGAAGATAAGAGTTGTCTCTGTATGTTTTTCCTTGTGACAGAAAAATATAAATAAAAGCTTAAGACAAATGCTGACAGGAAGATAAGGTGAAAAGCCAAACCACAGTGTGTGTTACCTCCAAACTTCAGGAGCCTGGTGGTGGCAGCTTTAAACTGGGAAGTCTCATGTGGGTTTGTTGAACAGACTTCTAGTACTGGTTTAGATCCAGAAACTGGGAAGGAATAAAACAAGAACCATCTCTTGGCTATAAATGGCAGCTCCAATAAAATCAAAGGAGAGTCATAAAATGTCAGCAACTATCTGGGGATGGATCTCTATGGACACTTTCTCACCAGAGGGATCAGCCCCAGCGGAGTCCCATGCTAATGTGCCAGCTTGGTTCTCAGTTCAGAATAGTCTCATGCCTGGTCAGCTCCTTTCCTGCCATCTCTCCCTGCACTCTTCTGAGATGATGTACTGCTACTGCTTAGGCTGTGCATGGACTGCTTGACATAGATGCAGTCAAGCCAGGGTAGCCAAGATGAGTTACACAAGCTGCAAATCTTTAGCAAGGAAGAGTCTTGCTCAGAGTATGTCTTTTCAGGAAAGAAAGAAACAACAGAGACTGTATTTGGCTTTTTCTACCCCTTCTACATCCAGGTCAAGATGTGGAAAGTTACTATAGGTTTTTATAATTAATCAGTTTGATCAGTTATAATCAATCAATCAATACAGTTACTACAGGTCTTTATAATCAAATATTTTTGGAGTATTAGAACTACAAATATGGAAGAAAAAAGAATTCCTAAGTTGAAATAAAACAGGCTTCAGGAGAGCTATGTGCTGTAAATGGGATCTTAAAAATGAGTATATATTAATATATTATTATATTAATTTTAAGTGCAAACATGCCTTTAGATCACTCACAGGCATCATCAAAGACAGCATCTTAAAAATCAGCTTAGCCTAGGTTGTCTAATGTAATACTGCTGTTGTCCCATGATATTTTGTACTTGTGGCAGCATCCTTCCTTTGCCATATGAAGTTCCACTGTCCTGGAGATGGTGAATAAGATTTGTTTCCAAAAATCCTCTTACATATATTGATAAAATCCTTAAATCAAGTGAAGGTTATGGGTTTTTTAATTTTTTTTTTTCAGAAGAAACAAATGTTCAGATTCTATCAAAATTAGTTATGAATAGAAATTCTGTGCAACTCTGTACAAAGCACTAGTGAATCTGCTAATGTGACTCAGAGCCACTGCTTTCAGTTGATATTCCTGCCATGGAATTAATTCTCATGTCACTTTCAAGAATCACAGAGTCATAGAATTGGACGGGACTCTGAGCTACCCCATGGGCTGATGTTGCTGCCCATTGCAGGGGCATGGAGGAGATGACTTGTCAAGGTTCCATCCAACCCAAACTGTTCTATGATTCTGTGATACCATGCCTGAAGAAGTAACACAGGGATAATTGTTTTGCTTTTACTTTAGACAGAATACTTTAGCAGGTCACCAAAGTAAGCAAGAGTTTTGTAACTGGGAGATGACGTGAAATGAGAGTTATGAGTTAGGTTCAAGATTTATGCCTATTTTCTTGGGGTTTTGTTCCAGGTTTGGCTATTTGAAATTTAAATTGCTACGAGCACACTAAGTAAGGAACCTAGACTTTCTCAAATTTTGGAGTATCTGCTGTCACCCATTTGGCACATGGTGGCAATCTAGTCAGTAATAAAGACATCTGGTTACAGATATAAAACATTTCATATTAAGTAGCCCAGTTTAAAAGATGGAAATAATTGTGTCTGGTAAATTTTTTTTTCCCAAAATTGACTTCTATATTCTGTTTCCACAAGTTTTCTCTTTCCTTATTTATTTAAAATTAATTTATTTAGATATTGCTTCCTTTTTAATATATTTCATTTATGATGTAATACCTGATTTTTCTGAAGTCCTTTGTATGAATTTCTGAGCAAATACTGTGTATGAATCTTTCTGCTATGCTAGGTGACCTGCATGATCACAAAATTTGAGATTGTCCAACTATGTTGCACCTTTAAAATAGACTATACTAAAGAATTAGCATTGTGAAGAATATAAAGAGCACTTTAGCAGCATGAAGAAAGTAGTGCTTATCCCATCTACTTGTACACCTGTAGAGAAAACCCTTTTTGCAATATGAAATACACAAGACATGAACTCCTAGTACAAAGGAATTTTGAAGGCGCCTGAGTGGAAGCTGAGTGTGTCAGTATAGCCAGATGATTTTTGAAGACAGGAAAACAGGAAAAACTTTTAATGTTGCAAATTCAAAGGAAGAATATCCAAGAAGCTCTTTTGTGTCTAAATTTTGATATCAACAGACTTTAACTTGCTTTCTTACTCATCATCCAATAATACCAATCAGTTGAAAAAAGCCAATTTTGAGATAAAGTAATTGCATTTTACTAAAATTGGAAATCCGTATGCCCTGGTTGTTGGCAATTTAGACATTTTAGGCACTTTTCTAGGCAAGTAAAGGTGGATTAGCAAACTTTTCGTGAACTTCCATGGCTTTTTTGCCCAGATTGGCCTGCAGCTTCATAGGCAAATTGTTTTGCAATAGCTGTGGAATTAAGGTGAAGTCCATATTTCAGCTCTGAAACTCATAAGTGCAACTTCTCCATAATTGGAAATTCAGTGACTAGATGTCTGTCACGGCCACAGCTACTTGTATCTTGCCAAAAACAACTTGGTGGTTTGCAATCACAAGGGAAAACTCAGCTTCCCAGCTGGCTGATGGGATGTAATCTGACTCCTACTCAGTTACCAGAGTGCTGCAGAAACATGTGCTCCATTTGTTGACAGAACAATTGTCCTGGGTAACATTTACTTACAATTTGGTACTTTCATAAATATTCTAAGAACTGGTACAGCGCAGAGAGTGCAGGTAGCAGTTTCATTTGCCCTGTGATGGCCTAGGGCCATCACTTCTAAGCTGACTGCCAGCTCACTCAGCAAATCATCCAGACTGGAGTACAGGCTGTTTAGGAATTGAGACAGGTCATGCTGTACCTTGTTTTCCTTAGCTGGCCATTCTCATTTTTGGTTGCTTTCTTCTTGCTCTAAGCCTCACAGCTTCTCTGCCCAAAATTAGCTAATGGGTGGTATTTGTGCCGTGGCAATTTCCAGACTGGAAGTAGAGTAAGTCATTAGAATTGAAAGCAATGTGTGGAAGAGTCCTGAATGGCAAGAATCAGAGTGCACTTTGATAATGGCTCAGGAAAATTTTCAAGTCTGATCTGTTTTATTTCTAGGCTTTTTTGTGGACATCCTACCTCTTAATACAATCTGGTGAAAACCTCTTCATTAAGAAAAAGATACAAGGATAGATTAGATTACAAGGACCTGGAAAGTATTATTTTGTTCATGTTATCTATTGGTGATGAATTGTTTCTGCTAAGAAGAATATTCCGAGGGACGGTAATCTCTGAATTTATGCTGTAATGACTTTTGTGAATAATGCACCTACATTTGCCATTGATAATTCTTTCTTTCAGTTGAAACTCTTTAATGTAATATGTTGTAATGGTAATTGTTCCCTAGAAGTCTCAGATAGGAGATCTGAACTTTCTAGGAGTCACATTTACACAAGGGATTTGGACAACAGTTCCCTCATGGGAGGTTATAATCTTTGTAATTCCTAATCTGATTTGCATTAGGGAATACATACAGCTCATTAGCAGCACTGTCATCTTAATTAGCACATAACTAAATGTGGGACATGCATTTGACTTGTAAATAAATGTTCCATATATCCATGCTCCTCTAAGAGTGCCAGAAAACCAGAGATAGTGAGGATGATGAACTATGCAGTATTTCACTTTAAGTGAGGGGGTAAACAAAGTAGGCCACCACTTCCTCCCCCAAAATATCACAAAGCTGTGCCTAGTGGGACGTGTAACCTCATTTGCATCAGTTGTGTCCTTCATCCACAAACACATTTTTCACTATACTGACCATGCTCTGTTAGGAACAATATTCAAATCTGTTCTCTCCCAGAAGGCCAGGAGTGAAATTACCTTCCTATTTTACTGGTACCTTCTTGCTTAATTCCCTTTTTAAAGTAAACGTTTCCTGTCTCTTGTGGAGAAAACAGAAATATATAGGGTTACTCTTTAATGTAAGAGAAAAAAGGCAACGTTTAATAAATTTGATAATATTCAGTAAAACACATTACAATCTGTAATTAAATATTATTGTATTTTGATTTATTATAACTGATTATTTAAATATTATAAGACTATGACTTTGTTATGCCTCTGTTTTCTGTCTCTAAGTATCTTACTTCTCAAGAGCTGAAACTTCTTAAATATGGAAGAAAAGCATCTGAAGTTAGGCATGCTTTTTGGCTATGTTCTTGGCCAGAAAACAAAGACCACAACAGCAAATTGAAAACTTTTATGTCATAAAGATACTTCATTTGGAAAGGCAGCGATTGCAGAAATTTATTGTCTATTTTTGGTTTTGCTTTTTTTTTTTTTAATCCCAACTGATTATTGAAAAAAAAAAGAAAAATCATGTTAATGCAGATGATGTGACAATGGTTTATAAAGGCACAGTCACCAGATCCTGGGTGAAGACCTTGTGGTATGTCATTTTGAAACAGAAATGCCTACTCTAAAGGCATTTTATGTGTAGCTAATTAGTCCTGTGGTGTATTGGGCATTTCGGAACTGAGTCCAGAGAATGTCCAAACACATTTAGAACTTGGCTTTTCATCACAACAGGTATGAATAAACTCCCTGGTGTGATGGAAGAGAAATTGTGTGGGAAGAATATGATCATTTGGAGAGCCTTATGGGAAAAGAGATTTGATGGCCCATATTGCACAATTTACCTCAGCTACCTGGAACCCTGGATATATGAATATCTTTGGTGTTTATTTACTGTATGCCTTCTGTGCATGTGAAAAAAATTTGCAGTAGTTGACTAATCTTTAATATTCTTCCTTGGCTGAGTAGCAGGTTAAAGGTTAAACTCATGACTTTAGGCTAAGTAGGGCTATAATAAAGGGTGCTGATTGTTTTGGTGATGTGAAGACCTGCTTGGGTGAGGTTAAAATATTACACTGAGAGCCTGTATAGAAAACAAGGAACAAGTGCAGCTGTGAAATGTGTGAGACCACATGATTGGAAAGAACTTCTTGGAATCTTTTCTTGGAAGAGTCTCCTCCTACTGCAGGCATTTACATGCTGAAGTCCTTAATTACTACTTCAAGGTCTATCTTAAACTAAGTAGTTTATAGCTTTCTCAAGGTTGCCCTAAACCTCCTGAAAGGGTTCCCAAGATTTCATTCTTCTGATATCTAAAAACCTTTTTCAACCTAAATTGTGCCAGTGTTGTCTTTTTTGTTAAACAACTATTCCTTTCTTTGTCCTGGGGAAAAAGTAAATATCATGGCTACAGGGCTAAATCATGTGAGGGTAAAATGTCAGGAAGGTGTCTCCTTCTACTAAGCTGGCCATGGTGATGCTAAGTTAGCACTGAAACGCAGTGAGCATTAAACATATAGTCAAGTCTGAGGATGGATTTCACTGCTTTTCTACACAAGGGTACGTTTTAGACATTACCCACAAGCTGGATGGGTTAAGAAATATAAACTGGTGTTAAAAGTCAGCTGCATATAATTGTGACTTGCGTGGAAATTTAACTGAACATTTCTTTGTCTGTTACTGCTATTGTTGATGGTCAAAGTTATTTCTGTTAGTGTAGTTGGACAAGGTAGGTATCATGTTTGATTAATGGAGGGATAAACAGCAACAGATGAACACACAGTCAAGACACTTGTTAGTGTAGAATCCTTTCATACTATTTCACCATGCCTTCTAAAATGGCCAAATTCTATACACTGAAGTTAATAAATATTTTCCTTCTGTCAGAGGTCTGTACCAGATAATTATGAGGCAGCAGATTTTTCTTTTTTTTTTTTTTAAAGACAAGGTGAGATAAATTTCCCTACACTAAAACTTCTTTTTAACTGTGTAACAACTTAAACACACATCTGATTTAAAATGTGTATTCTTTCTCTTTGCGTGGAAGAAAAAAAGAAACAATAGGACAATCGATCTTTTGAAAGGAGAATTGAGGAGAGAAAATGAAGTGGAAGTGATTTTATTCATTAAGTAGCCTGCCTTGACTTGCTATATGCTTTTCAAATCTACTTTACTCATCTGAACCTGTACTTGTTGAAGCTAGTGACTGTAATGATGGTGACATCATCGTTTTGTTTATACTGAAACCTCTTTTGAGCACAATCACAAAAGAGATAGTTTTAGGAGATTGATTACTCCTCAACTTTGGAATTTGGTAATTTTGGTATACCTCAAACATGCTGCACTTGTCCTCAAGTCTGCTTTTCTTAGCTTTAGATTGTGAACTCATCAAGCCTTTGATTATTTCTTCATAAGCATTTATAAACCACGTAGTACACTAAATCTCCTGGAAAGAAACATGAATAACTTTGATCCTTGACCATATGAATTTACAATAAATATTTAGTCACAATTTTGCATTTTATATTACACCCACAAACTGTGCAGAGATGAGCACTCAACATTTGTAAATCTTAATTAAGGATCTGCTAGAATGTGCAGGTTGTTCTTAGTTTTGATTTGACCCTGTTGTTCATGTGTCTTATAAGATGGTTTTCATTTACACAATTGCTTCAGGTTTTTTGAGGTTTATTATTTTTTTTACAAGATCACTCATACTGCCTTCATCACAGAAAATATGACAGCATTTAATGAACAGCTTCTAGGTGTTTTATTTTAATTGTGCAGACTTAGGATGTATTTATTTATTATTTACTCCACTGGAGTGATGCTATTGTTTCTCTTTTTTGCTTTTTACTAACATTCAAGTTTATATATCTGTTTCTTTCATAAGCACTGACTTTCATGGTAGCTTTCACAAGCATGGGAAGGGGGATTTATCTTTTTTTGCAGATAGCTATAGCCAAACAATGTCAAGTCTCAACTGATCCTCAGTATTCAATTTTAGATACCTGAACTGATAATTTTTTTATGTGCTAAGTATTGTATGACACTTGTCCTCAAAATTCAACATCATCTGGCTTTCTTTGCAAATGTCCTTGGTTTTTTCCAGTCTGAACCTGGCAAACAGGTACTCAGAGTATAAAGAATGCACCATTTAGTTGAGCACATAGGATAAGGTTTAATTTTTAAAATGTGATATAGAAATTACATTGGCAGGGGTCCTGAGACCCTTCAGTTTTCTCCTATACTCCTCCTAGCAGAGAATCTTCCTTTCCTAGTCCTTTTCTTTGAGAGCATTAGGTCAGATCCCCTCTTTCTCCTTTTGCAGCTCTAGTTTGTGTGTTTGTTTCCTCACCCCTTTCTCTCACACCCCATTTAACATCTGATGCTTACCTTTCTGATCTCTGAGAAATCAGGTTTACTTTCTCCCCAGGTTTACTTTACTCCACTTCTTTGCTTGGAGCCAGTCTTCTCAACCTACCTAGGTGTTTCTCTTCCCTTTCTCCTTCTGTACATGTGATTGTTTGCACTAGTATTTGTGTCTTTTTGCCTGTACTCCTTTTGTTTGACTTTTGTTCCTCCTATTTGAATGTTCTTTGTCCTAGTGTAGCTATAGGAACTGGTTGTTTTCATACTACTTCCCTCTCCCCCTCTCGCTGTTTCTTTGATATTGTTTGCTTCTGCCAGCATCAGATGCTCTAATGAGAAAGAGGGGGCAGGTCCCTTATCTTCTTCTCCCCTCAGCTTCTTCTTTTATTTTTGTATTGATGACTCCTCAGTATGAAACTCTGTCCTTGCCATGGAAATTATGTCTGCTTTGTATTTAAAGAAAAGGTTACAAGGACCATGGAATACTGACTCCTGGCATTTTCCTCCTTCCCCATTCTTAGGGGCGCTACCACTGCTAAAATAACCTCCTGTTGTGATTACCTGTACCAGGTACTCAGCTCCATTAAAGCTGACAATGCTTTTTGACAATGTTAGTAATATTGTGTCAGCCTGTAAGAACACCCAGTATTAATAGATAAAAGCCTTGAGAAAGAATCTACTTTGGTAGAAGTAATTGCTGTTCCAGTTATCCCATCAAACATCATCTTACCATCCTGTTTGTGAAGTCTGTGGTAACTTCCCATCAGAGGTCCTACTTGCCAGAGCAGCTGATGACTGGAGTGGATCTGATGCTGGTGTCAGACTGGGTGGAAGGTGCTTTTATCAGTCTCTAAATTCCTTTCTTTGAGTCCTTTGGCAGTTGGCAAGAAATTAAACAGTGGGAGAATAAAATGCAAAGCTGACTCTTATGGCACTGCCCTAAGGAGACAGGCAATTTCCTCATCAGAGGTCTGGCTTACCCAGCAATTTCTGCTGCTTCCATCTATGTCCAAGAATGTGTTTGGGGAGGGGGTGGGGAAGGGAAAGGGAGGAAGAGGAGTGGAGGAAAACCACTATCAGGCCACTCTTAGTGGACCAGGTACAGTATCTTATTAAAGATACTGATGGTCCGCCTCTTCCATGCCACACAAGGACCAATATGTCACCTGGTGTGTCAGGGACAGTTGCACTCATATTCGTATACACAAAGCTGGTCTGCTTCTATTTTGATAATGACTTCTGGGAGGTTTGGTAAGTTTTGAGTGTTTTGAAGGTCTGGTCAACTTGTTGTAAACAGTGGCATCAGTTTCTTTTCACTCAGGCAGCATGGTATGGGGAAACTAGGTTGGCCTTTTCTGCTATAGCTATACATATGGTGACCAGATGGAATGCAATGAGCAAACAAGGTTTTCAGCTCAGCAAATGACTGTGTGTTCACCTGGAGATGTTGTTCTCCACAGAGTGCCAAAGGAGGTAAGGTGGATGAATGCTGGGCCCTACTGCCCTACTGAACCTTGATTTGTCCATTGGGCATTCTCTGATGGCATTGAAAAAAGTGCTAGAGCATCTTGTCAGAGATCAAGGGGAAAGGAACATCCTTTTATGCCAAACCTAACTGGCATTCATGTCAGTAGGCTCCTTTTTGAAGGACCAAACACTTTTATCACTCTAACCCTTCATCTGCTGTCCCCTGAGAAACCTCACTAAAAACTGTAGTTCACTGCACATCATGGGAAGTCCTGTTTTAGCTATTACTGTTCTCTGGGCTGAATCCCCAGAGAATGGAGAAGTTCAGTGCTTGTGAAGATGGGTTGTGTTCATCCCAATATTAATGGAGGGCCACTGCAATCTGCCTGCCAAGACATATTTAGCACCAATTATGTGGGACCTGAAGTTGCAATCCATCCCTTTTTATACCCATGCTGTTTTGTACAAGACCATTTTCAATGGTTTAACTGGGCTGAAACTCTGCCAGTACTGTTCCTGGAAAAGGAAAGGAAAGAATAGGTCACAGTTATACAGCAGGTGTATCAAGGCCCTTAATATCAAGGTTATTATTTTTGTGGTGGTTGTGCTCAGTGCTTTATTATCCGTTAAAACTCTGTGTCATAATCTTTGACTGAAGAATGTGTTAAGACTTCTCCCTATTCAATCAGTTCTGCACAGCTTGTCTTACTTCATCTCCTCAGTACAACTAGGCAGGTGTAGTTTACACTAATGATGCATTTCTCAAAGTGCAGGTTTTAGTGACCTGGTGTAGGTGCATGCCAAATCTTTAATTTAAAACCTCCCTCCAGGTTGTATGGGTCAGGAGCTCTGACTAGGATTGCAAGGATTGCATCTGTGCCCAGTGCCATCCAACGGTGTGTGCACCTGCTATTCCCTCCAGGGCATTTGCTTCTGTTCAGAGAAATGGTGAACTAATTTTGTTTGCAGACTGATCTGGCTCTGCCAGCACCTTTCCTGAAAAGCATACACAGGGTTACTGGTCACCAATCAGCTCTTCCTCCCCAGGCTCAGGCAAACGTCAGGAGCCTTTCCTTCTCCTCCTCAAGCAGGTCTTTGAGGCTGTGCTAAGCCTCCTGCTGGTAGGCAGTGCCAGAGGCCTGCTTTGCCTCCACAGCCAGGTTTATATTTTTGTCCACAGGCTCTGCAGAGCCTCCTTTTATAGTGTTCTTAGTTCAGCACAGTATTTGTTGATGCACGCATTCCTTTCATTTGCTGCTTCCAGAACGGCTGATAAGGCCAGAAGCTCTTCTGTCTCCATTTGAGAGGGTTTGTTTGAGACCCAGTCCAGCTGAGATCCCCTCGCCTTGCTTTGTCTCGACCAGGCTGTATCTGCCTCAGCCTGCCTGCCTTCACTTTTACACTGCATCTCCTGTGATCTCTGCCTGATCCTGAAACTTCTGTGCCTCTCATCAAGTAACTCTAGACTTTTTGCTTCTTTCAGAAGTCAAGCTGGGACTGGCCCTGTTGCAGTGGAGTCACTGCTGTTTTCTTCCTGACACTTCCCAGCCATTCAGAGTTCCGACACTGTCTGTAACAAATGCTAAGCCCAGAGCATCCCAAAAGTGATCCAGGGAACTGGCTGCATTGCACATGATGTGGAGCTTTGTGGCCTCTCTGCCTCCCAGTGTTAATGTTAGAGCTTCAGTGACAGCTCAGCCCAGCTCAGCTGTGGGCAAATACAGATTCTGCAGAGTGTCAGGGTGGAAAAAGGAGCCACAGTATGCAATCCCCCTAGTGGGATTGCATACTGTGGGTTATGTGGGAGTGGGGGATGTGGGAGTAGGTGTAAGGAGGAGCCCCAGGGCAACGTGAGTATGTAGTCAAGAACAGGAAGCACAAAGGGATGGTTCACCTGCTGTATGTGGATGTTCAGCCCCATTAGCACAAGGTGTTTCACAACTGAATGAGCCTAAGGAGGGTGTAATTTTTACAGAGGCAGACAAGGCAAAGTTATCTTTACTAGACAAGTGTTAACAGCTGTTCCTGAAAACTTTCACTCGAGCAAAGCTTTACAGGGGCAGCCAGAAGTACAACCTTGATACTGCTCCCTCCCAGCCCCCCAGCTTTTTCAATAAAGGATTGTTGGACTATTTATGCAAGGGCAAATAACATTATTTTTGGAAATGACTGAATTATTTTCGTTACTTTTTTCCAAAAGAAAAAAAAAAAATCAGCCCGAGGCAGACACCTGGCATGGAAAATTTCGGCTTGCGTGGTAAGAGGCTGGCTGGCAGAAGTTACCGGGAAGTGCGAAGAGTGTCAAAAAAAAAAAAAAAGGAAAGAAAGGCAAGCATTAAGCAGGCGTAGTCACCGGCAGCGCTGGGAGCGCGCTGCCCTCCCTGGCTCCCGGTCCCGCCGGGATGAGATCCCTTGTGTCCGGCGGTGCTCCCGGCCCGGGCAGCGGCGGCGGCGCGGGAGCCGGGCCCGCCACGCGGCTCCGCGTGGGACCGAGCGCGCCGCCCCCGCGCCCCGCGCTGCTCCAGCCCCGGCGGGGGCGGGGCCGCGGCCGCGCTGCGCTGCTGCCATTGGCCCGGCCGGCGGCGCGGGGCGGGGGCAGCGGGCGCGCCGCCGAGGCGGTCCGGGCTCAGCCCCCGGTGCGGCGGAGCAGTCGCGGCCGCCCCGTCCTGAGGGCACCGGCGCCGCCCGCCTCCGCCAGGCAGCGCAGCCCCCGCGTCCGGTTCCAGTTCGCCGTTTGTCCGCCGCTCCGCGCCCTTCTCTCTCGCTCTGTCTCCCGGGCGATCTCGGCGGAGCCGCGATGGAAGAGGAGCGGGCGGGCGAGCAGATGAGACCGTTGCTCACCACGGTAACGGGGGGTGCGGTGCGGCGGGGGGCGCACAAAGGGGCCGCCGCGGGGCAGCGCTGCCCCGCGTCCCGCCCGGGGGTCGTGTCGCTGCCCTCCTGCCGGGGCACGGGGGACGCGGCGGGGCTGCCCCCCTGCCGCGGCTGCCCAGCCCTCAGCGGCGGGACCCTCGCCCGGGGGTCCCGGCCCCTCTCGCCCGGTGTCCCCGCGTGCCGGCCGCGTGCGCGCGGCCGTGTCCCCCCCCCCGCCCCTCGCCATCCCCGGGGGGCGGCGGCGGGGCCGGAGCCTTTTGTTCGGCCGCGGGCTCCGGGTGCTCGGCGGCCGCGGCTGCCCCGTCCACCCCCCCGTTCCTTTGTGAGAGCCCCGCAGGGCTTGTGCCGGCGGCGGTGGGCGGCGCGGCCGCCCCTGGCCTCGCCTTTCTCCCTGCCCCGCTGGCTGACGAGTTCCTGGGCGAGGGAGAAGTGCGCACACATGGCAAGCGGCGAGCTTCCCCTTGTCCTCGTGTCGCACGGCGGCGGGGTCGGCTCGGGTGGTGGGCACGCTCCCCCGGCGGGTTTCTGCTCCTGGGGAGTACAAGTGTTGGTGAGGGGGACATGGGTAGAACTACAGAGCTTGGGTTCATTTCCTTCTCGGGCCGGGTGGCTCAGTGAAGCAGGCATGTGTTGCCTTCCTGTGCTGCTGAAAAATACATGTGGTTCCACGCTTGTAATTTCCCCTCCCTTCAGATGACTCAAGGTCTGGATTTTGTTAATGAGCCTCTGAGCTCTTACTCTGATGTTCTCCTTCAGGGCCTTTTCCAAAAAGGTGTCGCGCAGGGATTTGTCTTCAGTGCCTGAAGAGGAGGGATGTGTAGTTTGAAACACAAAGAATGCTGTCATGGACAGAGAAATAACACTGAAAACACATGAGTTTTCATCATCTTTCCGTTACTCTTCAAGGAGAGACTTGAGTCACATTTGATAAAATTGGCAGTCTAATGAAGTGCTTGCTTCCTGTGACATCAGTATGTTCAGTGTGTTTTTCCTTTGTTATAACAGGAGCGTTGATAACTTAGTGGTTCAAAGGGCCATGAATTTTGTAAATGTTACAATCTTTGTATGTTGCCTTTGTATGTTAATGCTTGTGCTCACATTGAAAGGTTTTGCAGATGTGTTCTAGACCATTTCTCTGTCTTGTCACTGCTGCAAAAAAAGGTATATTCCCAATTCATGTTAAATTCTTCACGGTAGATTCTGTGTAAGAGCAGACTGCTTAGTAGGTTTAATTCATGTTAAAACTACCTTGCCCCTCTATGAGGTATCTCTTAGCTGGCAGGAGAATATTCCCTATGTATAGGAGAATACTTCCTATATATAACAAAGAGATGCTAAACTGTGTGCAGGGAGTTGAAAAACTTTGAGGTTCAAGTGTGGGGTTGCAGTGGAAGATGGTAATGGTTACCATCTCAGGTGATTCCTCAGGTGAATCCAAATGAAACGAATATTGCGAATGTCATAAAAGTCAGTGTGCCCTGATCACATTTGTCAGATCTGGCAGCAATCATTTAGGTTCTGTTGTAACAGAAATTATTTTTTTTGGGATGAACTCCTCCTATATTATTGCATGGTCATTTTTGATGCAGCTGTAATGAGCAGCGATACTCAGTGGAGTGGTCCACATTGGTTTCCTTGCAACAGCAATACCTGACCTTGGTGCCAGAGTGTATTTGGAAGGTAATTCCAGCTGAGATGAAACAGTTAGAAAAGTGAGAGGACAGGTTAGAAAAGTGAGAAGGCAGAAGAGTTGGTAGGAACTGGAAAAAAAGAATTTCTGGAGAAAACACATGAATTAAATGGCTTACAGAAAGACAGGACATACTGATCTTTGGGCAATTGCATAGTATAGCAGTATTGGATTTGTTGTGGGTTTCATATGCAAGAGGTGTAATTTTATATACAAGAGAGCTACTTAATCCAAAAGATGAGTGTTTTTGACAATAGAGTTTGACGTAATTTTTCTAATCCTGTGTTTCTTGACAGTACAGGCTACCTTCCTGCTAGCAAAGCTTGCTGAAACTGCTTACATGTGCAGACCTTTTTGAGAAATAAGCCTCTCAATAAGATGGAAGGACTTAGTAAAAAAGTGTAGATCAAATCTGAGAACTTCATTGCTGTGCCTTAAAAATACAAAAGTGTAATCAAACAGAGGAGTTCCTAAAAATTCCTTTTCTTCCTTCCTCCTGTGTTGTTTCTGTGTTCATAGAATATTAGATATGTAATGAGTTAAGATTGGTGTCTCTCTTATGGAGGAGCACTTCTATCGGTCACATGCTGCCCCCTCCCCCTCCCATTTCGTTAATAAAAAATACAAAAAAAAATCCTTTAACCTTGCTTGTTTTATACTTTAGGTCCAGTCTTACAGAAGAGAATGAATAAGTGTTTAGAACTTTGGTGTTTTGAAGAACCTGATTGGTGGCAATACGTACTTGAAAGTTGGAAGGGCGAGGTGAAACAAATGCCTGATAGTTATTGCAACCAGAGAGCAACTGATGAACAGAGCATCTGGGATGACTAGAAAATACAATAGGAAAAAGATACATACCTGCATAAATCCACAGTTCTTTCATACCTTACATACTCTTAGATGTTCTGCCCCCCCATCTTAGGAAAGATGCATTATTATTGGAAAATGTTCATGGAATAACAAGAGGATATGAATTTAGTTCAAAGATGATAAAGGATTCAACAGTCTAGGAGTTGTCAGCCTAATAGAGATGATGGAACAGTGAGGCTCTATAAAACTCCTGTGGAGAAAGTAGGTGAGCATGGAAGAGGAGGCGCACAGTCAAATCAGACTTTAGGTGCTCAGTTCCAAACAAGCAAAAGAAACTCAGTGTAGGGATTCACAGGTATATTTGCTATACAATGTATACAGTGTGAACTTTGGGGGAGTTTGGACAAACATTGGAAGACAGATACATTGAGGTTAGTAAATGGATGAGCAACAGCCCCAGGAAATCTGATTTGAAAACAGCTGGAGGTTGTGAGTGTAAGGAGGAGGAGTTGTATGCTTGTCTTGTTTTTCCTCTTCCCTCAACAGCTACTTATGGTAATTCTTGTTGGGTTTTTCAAAATAGGGGTGGGACGTGGTAGTTTGTTTTCTACACAGTGGTGAGTTTGACAGTTACAGTTATGGTATTAAAAATACTTGATACTGCATATGAGTGATCTTAGTTCTATCTTCTATCTTTTGTCATTATGGTGTTTGTTACTGTAATGTTTGGTGGGCTTCTTTGCAACAGCTGTAAGTAGCATTTAAAGGAATGTGTAGTGCAGTTCTGTCTCTAGATGTTTTGCAGGTAATATTTTCAAAATACTTTGTTTTCTTAAAGTAGATGGAAACTTTTTCTGTTAGTATTTGATACTACTTCATGTATATGAAAATATTCACAAGATTGTAGACCATGCAGTATAGTTAAGTAATGGGTTTGTTGTGTCTTCTTTCAATGAAACACATCTGGTTTTATCATTAATTCTACTGTAGATGATGATAGAACTGAAAGTGGCTCTGTTGGAGAAGGGCATGTTTCCAGGGATCTCCTGGCTTTCCTAATCAAACCAGAAAAGTACTGTGGTCTGCCTTATCTCACTGAAGAGGGCATTAGTGTCACAGTGCTTTTTCTGAAGTGGCTGTGTGGTTGGCTACAGCTTTTTAAAATTTTTTTAACAGATGTGCTTGCACGTTATCAGGTGGCTTGCTGAAATAAGCAAGTCACTGTCCTCTGCTGTCATCTTATTCAACATGGGGCTTCTGTGATGTGAAGTCAACAGGTCTCTGCATACAATTTATTTTTCCTACTAACATAGTGAGCTCAGACTGGTGCTTTGCCTTTACGGCTGGCAAGGGTAACTGAGGGTATGTTTGTACTGCATAATTGAGGACTGTGCAGGAAACTGTCCTCCCCCACAAGTTTGTGGCATCTGGCTGAACAAATGCTCTGCACAAGTTCAAGCAATACAGTTATAGCTGTGTGGCAGTGCCCTAGCTAAATAGTCCTGATCAGAGAGAATTGTAGTGGCTTGCCAGCCTAGCAGAATTGAAGCCATGACTTTGGAGAGACAAGCTGCTTTTCTCTGGTGTGCTGTTTGGGTATGGTGCATACCTCGTACAGCTTGGACTGTGTTGTGGGCCTCTGTAAGCTTTTAAGTGTACGTCTGGCAGGCTTTCTGAGTTCTTGAAAAGTTACCATGGCTGTCAAAAACTGTTATTTGAGAACTTCCATTATGCTTCATTGTAGTAGTTCTATTTTCTGTCCAGAATAAGTGGGGGGTGTACCAAGTTGAGTAGTTGTTGCTTTATATCCATGTCATTTATCTGCCTCTGCAGGTGACTTTTGACATGTCACCAAATTTGTTGTGGGCCTTTGAATATTGATTCCCATTACACAAGGGTATCTGTTGCACAGGACCTTTTGTGGCCCTGAAGCAGTAGTAATACCTAGTAAAGAGAACTGCTCTATAACTAGTGCTAGATAAAATAATAGAGTATAAGTATACTTTGAGTATACACAAACTTAGCTACAGAAGGTCTGTCATGAATGTTTTTGGTATAGCACATCCTGGAATGATAAAGTTTAGGGATACATCAGATTTTTTTTGCTAAAACGAAGATAGATATCCAGCTAATGTTTTGAAATAGTGCTATGAATAGTGAAATTCAACTGAGTGTTTTGTAAGTAAGGACATAGAGATGAGCACCAACTATTACTTAACTGTGTAGATCAGAAAATGTCTGAATGGTAAAATGAGAATTTTGATTATTTTACATATCCTCTTGCAATATTCCTAAATATTTGCATTTCTAAATTTACATTTGCAAAATTATCCGTAGATGAAAGTATTACATTATTTTTAAAAAAGACCAACATGTATTTGAAATGGCTCAAATCTTAAATCTACCTTGCCGGCGTATCTCAACAGTTGTTAGAAGGGATTATCTGTCTAAGAGTCTCGTGTTTGTGTATGGCACCCTCAGAGTTCCTAGTTTCACTGGGAATTACATTCTCTAACTAGAGTGTCATAACTTATAAAATGTACATTTTAACCAGTAGATGGAGCCATTTTAGTTATGTATCAGCCTGTCTATTTACCTAAGTTTGGAAAACTTTGTTTCATAAAGTGCTTTCAGTCATTTTGTTTTTAGAGGATGGCTCACAATTTTTTATTCATTTCTTTACCTGCAGAGAAGACTAAGTGTATTATTCTTCAAGTAACAGTGCCAGGACTGTACAGCAGGAAGGCTATTACATTTTCATAAATGTGGAGAAAAAAGTGAGTGCTTGTTCTTTGTGGGAATTACAGTTGTCTCTGTAAATTGTCCAGTGTCACATGAGTAGAGCTTTGTAGCCTTTGTACACCTTGTGTTGCCTGAAGCAGCTTTTTGGAATATTGATCCATAGTGGTGTTAGATATCTGTCAGTCTGGATGCTCTTGTGACTTCTGCCCAGGAAAGGCTGCTAGCTCAAAGTTCTTTCAGCTTTTTGAGCTTTTGTTTTTTCTTCTCCAGTACCTTAAACTAAAATGACTCAAACCTATGTAATGAAATCTTTGTCCTGTTTGGATATACTGGCGTCAGTTGTCTTGTTTCAGCAATGCTGGAGTGCTTCATAACCTTGAAATACCCCTGGCTTATTAATTCTAGCAAGTCCCATTTTACCAGAAGCATTCCCAGTGCTGTACTCATTGTATTTTATCTTCCTTCAGAAGATAAAATATTTGCTTTTCTAAAAGTTTTTTCTGAGTTTGATTCTGCCCCTGCATTACATCCTTAGTAATGTCCCACCTAGACCTTCCCTTTCCCCCTCTATTCTGTCTTCTGCTTTGAAGATGAGTTTAGATTAACACTTTGCCAACTTGGAGAGTAGAACCTTATTCAAGTCTTCATTTGAACTCTCACTATATGATACTTTGTGAAGTATAGGTGAGTCATCTTCTTTCCCAGAATCCTACTGTGAGAGATCTTGAGATTTCTTGTGGCTCAGGGTTTTTGTAGTTGTTGGTTGGTTGGATTTTTTCTTATTCATATTCATTGGAAGTTTAAGTTTTCGACAATTTTTACAGAATGAGTACTGATGTTTTTCATATGCTGTAAGGCATCTAGACTTACATTCTTGGCAGTAGTGCTAAGATAGTATCCTGAAATATCAGAATATTTTTAAACTTGAAAACAGACTTGAAGGTTTTTTTAAACTTAAATAGATGCTTCCAGATTGGGCACCTGTTGTCACACTGTTGCCCCAGTTTAACAGAATGTCTGGAGTCTGCCTCCAGACAAACTGTAGCTTCCTGTGAATGAGGCATGTGGGTGGAAACTGTGGAGAGGAAGTGGGAATTACAGAGAAGCATCCCCTGTGTGTTGGAATTGTGCTGTTTGACCTACTCTGCCCTCTGCTACTGTTGCTTTTACAGTGCAGCTATAGTTCTGAGGATCTGGTAGCTGAGATCTGCTTGCAGGTGGGCTGAACTGAGGACTTGTATGAAAACCTGTCTGGTTTTTTTCAGTTACTGTGTTTTTACTATAGGGGCGTGTATTTAGAGTGTGTATGTGGAAATGCTGTCTTAAAAAACTGTGCTTCCCTAAAATGTAAAGTGGAGATTTCTTTTTTCCCTTACTTATTTTTGCACTAAGCTGATTCCTTTTCATTTTCCATGACTAATGTCTACTAAATATATGCTGGCTGTGTCTTGACTGGGATCTATTTTGGGATGAAGAAAAAGGCAGCTAAGTTATTGTGAATACCTAGGTTATGGCAGGGGTAGTGATGCCAGTAATTCCTTACTAGAAAAAGTTAAGAATTTGCTTCCACAAAAAATGCTGCTGCTGAACATTGTGAACACACTGATTGTTTCACTGGCATATTATAATCAGAAGACTAGAGAATCTCTAATCAGCCTGCTTTGCATGTATGTCTTTGTTACCAAAGAACAGAAAGAGGTTAAAGCAAATCTGTTCACAGAGCTGTTGGAACAGAATCTTGTTTGGTGTCCATTTCTTAACTGTGACTGCTTCTCAGTGCAAAAATTGTGTTGCTATGTCAAGAGATTCAGGCTGCTGTGTCCTGGATCTCAAAAATCATGCTAAGTGAAAGAATGTGTGATTTCTTTCTTTTCTTTTAGACAGGCTTATGAGTAAGCTAATACAGCTTACTGTAAATCACATTTACTGCTAACTGATCAGATTTCCAGTTTGCATTTAGAAGCCCTAATTCTTCAGATTTTCTCTTTTTTAAGTAAAGGATGGCTAAGCAGATGCTGGTGTGAATAACACCTTGTTGTACAAAGATTTATTTTCTATTTCTGCTGTATAACTTCACTTTTGGATGAAGAAATTAAAAGTGTGTTTTCTCCCTTTCATAGTGCATTTTGTCTCCATTATTATTTTCAACCACTGCAGAGCTCTAGTTTATCTAACTCCACCCCTGCACAATTAGATAATGTCTGTATATTCCTCCCACTCCTGCTTCCGCCTTTCATGTATTCTGTTTTGCATTTGAGCTCAGCCACAGGTTCCCTTTTCTTTCACAGTGGTCCATTGTCAGGCCTGCTTGAACTCCTGCATGTTGTCCTTTGAGGATGTTGTCCTTAAAGGTCAGCCAGTACTCACAGGCTTTGCCTTCACCCTCCGTTGTGGTCTCCTGGGAGATTGTGCATGCAGAGCCCTGGACCAGGTGAAAGTGAAGAGCCATGAAGTAACTCTGAACTGCCATGTTGTAACTATGTGCTGGATTGTGCACTGTATGCTGTAGTATTTGTCTTTTCTCCCTCTCTCAGGACTTCAAACTCCCATGATTTCATGATTGCTGCAGCCAAGGCTGCTCTTGGCTTTCACATCTCCATCTGCTTCTTCCTTGTTTGGGAGCAACAGGTCCAGCAGAGCATATTCACTAGTTGGGTCATTGATGACTTGCACCAAGAAGTAATTTTCAACAAATTCAAGAAAATTCCTGGAGTGCTTGTGTTTGCCTATACTCTACCAGCAGATACTAGTTGTTTTAGGCCCTGGAGTGTCTGCAATCATGAAGTTTCCTTAAGCTTTCAAATGAAGGCTTTTGCTACAGCCCCTTCTTAATCAGGAGGTCTGTAGCAGGCACCTAATACAAAGTTGCCCATGTTGGACTGTTCTCTGATCCTTACCTATGAGGTCTTCAGTGCCTTGTCACTCATTCCAAGCAAAGCAGGAATCCCTTTGCATAGATTGAAACCCATGTTCCTTACCTTTCCAGGCTGTTTTTCCTAAAGCATCTTTGGCCTTCCGTTGTAGTACCTCAACCATGTGAGCTGTCTCACCATCACTCTCTAATTCTCATGAGGTTATAGCTCTGCAGTGGTGCATGGACAATCCTGTTACTTCCCATGATGTGTAGAAGCACTTGAGATGGGCTCACAGACAGGCCACTTCCATGAGAGAAGTGTATGAGCCTCCAGACTTGTGTTCCCACATCTTCACTTCTCCTCAGAGTGACAGCCTTTCTCCACCATGCCTAGTTTAAAGTTATACTCACAGACTTATTGTGCCTGGTGATAAATACACTCCTGCCACACTTTGTCAGATGGATCCTTTTTCCTGGAAGATGTTTCTGTGGTCATAGCATAAAATGCACTGACCCTCTGGAAGCATGCCATGCACTGACCCTCTGGAAGCACCTAATCTGCTCTGAGCCTTTTGCTTCTCAGTGGAGAGACTGAGAAACACTGCATGGGCTTCCTTGCCCACAGCACTCAGTAGTCACTCTTGATTTGCTCTGTAGTTGCATTTTGGAGGTGTCACTGGTGTCCGTATGGATAAGCAGGAAAGTCCAGTAGTTTGAGGATTGGATGAGCCTGATATATTCATTGTTTGGCAAACAGCAGACCTCCCAGGACCTCCTGCTTATCTTATCTTCCCTGTTGTGCCATATGTTGATCTCCTGCAGCTCTTTCACCTGGCCTGCTCAGCAGCTCAAAGGTAGCACAGCTCCCATAGGGTGGGGGAGGCCACTGTGATTCACAGCAGTGAGCCAGGGAGGAGCAGCACAGGCTTCCTGCAGGCTGGCATCTGGATGGTGACATCCTCCCTGTGCAGTTCTTGGAATTGGGATCTCTGATGTACCTGTTCCTTTGGCTGGTGTGAGACTGCTCCTTGTAACATTGCATGAACTTGGAAGGTATTTTGGGCCTTTTGTAACTCAGGCTGTGAGCTGCTGTGCCATCTGTTGCCTGAGCCCTGGTAGATCGATGTGCTGCACCCAGGTTTATATTGTGAAACTATTGCACTACCATGCACTTCTGTTCACAATATAGATTTAAAATACATATGTTCATGTGAATGCTTTGGTCTACCTGCAGCTGGTTTTTGATGGGCATGTCATGTCAATATTACTTTAACAACTTCTGTGCTGTAAACTTATAATGACTGCTATTTCTTCAAGGCAAATATTCAGTAACAGTAATCATTAGAGTTTTTAGTTGGCTGGTGCTGTTGCATTGGCTGATGTTGCATAACTTCTTGGCTTCTCAACTTGAAGGGACCAAACACAACAGATTTTCATATTCATGTTTTTCCAGATCATGTGCCTGTAATAATAGGTATCTCCCTTACCTGGAAATATTTAACAGCATTTAATAAACACCTCATTATGTAGAGCAGAGACAGTTCTACCATACTGGAGATGCTTCAGTTTTTGAAAAACCTATTTTTTTTTTCCTTTTTGTTTGTGATATCTGTAAACTTAGTTTGTTGCAGGTGGAAACACTGTGGCTTCAGTCTATGTTCTAGGAATTTCTTCATCTCTGTCTCTTTTATAGAGGGATTTTAACTAAATAATGCTACTGGTGCTTACAAGGGTGAGTACAAAACTAGAGGATCTTCTTTCCTAGTTGCTCACCAGAATGTTTAAAAGAAGGTATGCTGTGGGTTCTCTGACTATATCGTGAAGTCAAAGGACTGATTGCAAACTCTTTAACATTTTAAGCAACAAGGTAGGATTCTTTAGACTACTGCCAGATTTATTGCTTCTTTGTTTCTATTAAAGAAAAAAAAGCTATAGGAAAGATTGTATTTAACTTTACTGCTTGTTTTAGGCTACTGATTTTTGGAATTTTTTTCCTTTAGCTTGTGCAGCACTATTGTGAAGTTATACTGTTATGTAGGCACATGCATTTCTTTAACATGTCAAACATATTTCCAAACAGAGATTGTGTACAAAAAAGGAAATGAGAACTTCTTACTGAATAGCCACAGTTGGTGTTCCTGTTAGTGGTAAATTCTTCTCTTTTTTTGTCAAATGGCTACACCCTACCAGCCATGAATTTTAAAACTGTTTATATAAAAGCAAACAGATAGCATCTGATGATTGTTATGACTCATTTAAGGAAGTGATAAAACCCAAGAGTAGCAGGGATCCTTTCCTTTTTCAGCTTGTTTTTTTTTTTTATTAACTGTGCTGTGCTTGTGTGCAATTGAGAGATATCAAAAATGAAATTAATAAAGCAGAAATAAAGCAGATACTTATAATTAATATTTGAATTTGAATTGCAGATACATAATGATTCAGCTTATGAATTAAGTTTACAAAACTAGCTTTAATTTTAGATTGCAATTACAAGCAATTTGATTAAAACTATTGTAACTGTATTGTACAAGCTGTTGTAATTAAAGCTTTTGTAGAAATTCTTGAGTTTTTCAAACTGGTGATATATGTCAGAAAAAAAACAACCTTTTCTTTTGCTTGTTGGCATCAGTGTTGCCATCCATTACCTGCCTTAACTGCTGTTGCCATATAAAATGCTTGCAATTGCTTTACATGTTTTTAGAAACATAACCAGAGGGCTTTTTTCAGCATATTGTGCAGTGTATTTTGCTAGATCAACTTTGACTGCTTTTACTGAAATATGTAAATGTACATGGTTCTGTGTGTTGTAAGAATAAACATTTTTGGGCCTTGTTTTTATACACAGATGCTTTAGGTAGAGCTTCAGCTGGAGAAGATCAGTTTATTGAGAAGTTGAGAGTATTTTTCCTGAAAGTCAATTGAATGAAGACTCATGTTTAGGCTAAGTAAAATTATAGATTTGAGACTTTAGAGCAGGACACAGAAAAAAAGGTTAAAAAATTTTATCACCAGGATAGAGAAAAAAATAAATAGGGCTAGGATGCTAACTTTTTTAATGAAACAGCTGTCCACCAAATTATTTTGACATGATAGGAAACGTTATTTGTCAAACAGTGTTTTGTTTGATGTGATTAAATGTAGTGAAGTTAGTCCACTTATGAACACAAATAAATTCCAATTCTTTATAACTTTTGCATAGTGGAGATGGGCTTAGTAGGTAGCCTGTTGGCTTATAGTTTAGGGGGAAGATGGCCATATTCTGTTGAGTGAAGCCAAATAATGTTAGTGCGAGGCTTTAATTCTTGAGCATGAGTAAGTTGCCTTTGCTGTAAAGATATAAATGAAGGGCAAAATATAAATAGGGATCTGAAGAAATTTGATACGCTCAAGGTCAAAGAATATACCTACTACTTGTATTCTGTGCTTGCATTGATAGAAGGTTTTGAAAAGCCAGGCAAACGAGAAAGTTCAGTGTGGTTTTCTCATTGGTGATGGAGACAACTCACTGTAAGCCATTTGGTATATGTGATTTTAGCTAGTCCTAACACAGAAATAACTTGAAATACGCTGCTTTGTTAAATAAGATAATGAATTTCTCCCTGTCACATTCAGAGATTTGGTGTATGACTGGGTATTTACTGTATTTGCATTTATGGTAGCCCAGGCTGATGATTATAAAGTTCCAGATCCTGGAGGCAATGTAAAGGTGAGCATTTGCATGTGAAAACAGTAATCCTCAAACCAGGTCTACTTCCTAGTCCACATATATCAACTCTATAGCTGGGTTTCTCTGGGGGAGGGTGGAAGAGTAGGTCTCACTTTGAAAACCATGTTGGGGGTTGATGTATTCACTAATAATTACCTTCAGCTTTCTGAAGAAAGGCATATTTTGTCTTTGGCTGTTCTTGGAAGAAATGCGTAATGCTTGATGACCATTGCTTAGGTAATAACTTTTCAAACAGCTAAAGTTGTAGTCTCGTCACTGTGAGAGGTTGCTGCAGAATACTCTTGAGTTGAAATTGCCATTGGTGCATGTTCTTAGTAATGTCACAAGTGTCCCCTTCCAGGTGCTGGGGGAAGTTGTAGACAGATGACAAGTTTGGTGGCGCTGAGAGCACCAGGGGCCCAGGAAAATGTGTATCTGTTTTCAGAAATGGCTTCTAGAGAATGGTTGCAGTATTTTCAAACAAAGGTTTAAGTTTGTTTTAGAGGCTGCAGAGGTAGCAAGAGCTGGGGATAGGCTTGGGCAGTGGCAGTACAGGTGTCAGGTGCTGTGGAAGCTGTTGAGAGCCCAAGGGGGCTGTGGCTGGGGAGCTGAGTACTTCTGGATTTGACAGAAGGGGAATCTGTATTTGTATGCATGCTTGTTTCTGGAAATAAAGTACTAGTGTACAGCGTGCTTGAATTTCTAGTGAAGAGTAAAGAAATACATCCCTCCAAGATGGCATGTTCGCTTCTGTCTTGTGGCTTGCATTACTGCTGCAGTCAAGTTCAGAGGATCAATTGCAAGCAAGACTGTAAACAGATTTATGTATTATGGCCACTTTATGATACGGAGAACCTGTTTCCAGCTTCACTTGGGCTATGGTATAAAACAGGCTCTCGGGTGAAGATAAAAAAAAATTTCCTTCCTGTCTTGAGGGTCGCTAAAAAAAATCCAAGTACCATGAATGTATACAATATGCTGTACAATTTAATGAAAGCTGAACAATGGCTCTTTGGTGGTGAACAGATTGTATGTGTATATATTTATCTTTAAGGTGGACTAAATTTAAATGGAAGAAGTTATGTATTGTTAGAGAAAAGAATGGACATGACCTTAATTTGGAGAACTTGCCTCCTGTAGAGCTCTACATCAAAATACTTTAGTACAAATCTAGCATATCACTAACAAATCCTTAATAAACATTTTTAAGTCCAGTGGTGATCCTGAAGTCAAGTATCGGATAGAAAAGAGGAAAATAGTCTGGGAACTGCTTTAAATGTCTTCCTGCTTACATAAGAATCATTAAGATAAGGTAATGATCAAGAAAGTGGCTTATTGTGAGAGGTGAAATGGGGCAAAGCAGAGCTTGGTGGTGTCCTTCTGTAGGTTCTGTGGTCATGGAAATTCTCGAGAGTTCCATTGAAAATTAATGTGTAACAGCAAGCAGGAGAGACACATTTTAGGTGTTTTTGATAAGGCTGTAGTTCTCCCTTTCCCCCTTTATTGTGGTTTATTATTTGGTATCCAGTGCTTTTCATTGTTAGAGTGATGTTTGCCTAGCTTCTATCCTTAACCTCATCTGTTTATGATTGGTCAAAGGTTGGTCTCTATCATCTTGGAGGCTTTTTCCACCTTAATTGATTCTGTATTGACAGACAGCCTCAAAGGAACTGGATTGTGACTGACTGTCTTGTTCTGTGTGAGCAGTGAGTCTGTGATGTTGAAGGATTCCCACAGGATGTTTTCTGTAAAAAAATGGGCTTTGTGACTGAAAAATTGATGTGCTTACTCCACATACCTGCAGGATTGATAGTGACTTATACTGCAGCATAGAGAGTTTTCTTGGTGGCTATAGACCAGTGCTTCTCGGTTAAAGTGGGAAGGAGGCATTTGCAGCTCAGCAGCCTTTCTGTTTCATATGCTGCTTCATGTATAACTGGAACTGACTTCCTTTTAAGTAGTAACATTGCCCTTCCTTGTGTTACTGTGCTACTATCTCAACTTCGGCATGAGTTGCTAAGCTCCAAGTGAAGTGGGTTCTAGGCAGAGACTCACAGCTGCTTTCCAGTGTATTAATTCTAGGCAGATAGTAATGTAATAAAAGCTGAAATGTAAATGTGCCCTGTATGTGACTACATTCTTTTGTTAGTTCTCTCTGCCATGTGCTGTTCATATTACTGAAGAAAGTGTTTCTAAACTCCCTATGGTCTGAGAAGGCAGAAATTGAAGAACCTATAAATATAACCCTTTTTTCCAGAGTGATCATGCTCTGGGACAGGCATGAGCAGTGATCTCCTAATTTTACACCACCGGTGGGGACAGAAAGTTTCAAAACAAGTTACATGTTTTATATTCTATATGACAAAAAGGTCAATAATCCTATATCAATCCAAATCATAGAAAATCCAAACCTGAAAACTGTTAGTTAGAAGTGAAGCAACAAGACTCTAAGTGAGCCCATGTAAAGAAGCAAAGCTCTTGTTGCAGTTGATGAGTGATGAGGAAGCTGATCTTTGTTAAGTGAACTCTACAAATTATGTAAGTTAATGTGTTAAACTTACTTGTAGCAGGTAGTTTGACAGAAGTCTTATTAATGAGAACAGTGGTTTATATCAAAGTTGTTCAGAGACTAGATGTAATGAAACAGCTGGAATTACCTGGTTTAAATTAGATAATTGGATGTGATCCTGTTATGGTATTCTGAGACCCTCATGTGAGAGCAATCAAGTCTTCTTTTCATCCTAGAAAGTGCTATAGCATACACCTACAGCACAACAGAGAAGCTGAGGATTGAGCAATTTGTCTTCCTTGGCAGCTAAGTGAGGTTTCTGGTTTTAAATACTTACTGACTTTTTTTGTGTGCATCTCTGTTCTTGTAATAGAGAATGTCTGTAATTGAAGGCCTGCTCACTTTGCAAAGATGTGGTGCCTGATTGTCAAGACAGTGTAGTGTGGGTGAGTTACATTCATGCCTTCTTAGATCATGTATTAGTAATACCCTTTGTAAGTGGCCCCTTCAGTGGCTTCCTAATTTGCAAAAGTTAAAGTTTTCCTTTGCGGTGTCATAAATTTCCTGTAAAAGCAGCTTAAGCAGAGGATTTTTTGTGTTGTGACTTTATTGCTGTTTGTTCATAAAATCTTGGTGAAGAGGTTAGTGTTAGGAAGATTGTGTTTCAGTTGATACTTCAGAATTAATACAAAATATTCAGGATGTTCCACTTCAATAGTGTAAGCACCAATATCTCTCCTTTGGAATAATAGAAATTGTAGACTCATTTAAGTTGGAAAAGACCTTTAAGGTCTTTGAGTCCAACTGTAAATGTTTGTGCTTTATTAATATGCATTATGTTACCAGTTATATTAGTAACAGTAGAAAATGTTTGTAAGACCTGTTTGTAACATGAATAGTTAACTGAAAGAATATGGGAGCTTTTGGAAAAGCTTAGTTATGCAATGTAATATTGCTTTAAAGTATCGGTAAGTACATAGAGGTAAAAAAATATTTAAAAAAAAAGGGGTAATTTTAGGAAATCTTAGTGAACGCTCTTCTATCACCCTCTTCCTCCATCCTCCTTATAAAGTGTTAGCCTGTGAATGTGGCTAATGAGATCTCAAAACTCAAGATGCCTATCTTTGTCTCCTAATGCTTCCAAAAGGATTTGTAGAATCTTGCATATTCAAATTAACGCCCAGAGCAGAAGTGAAACCTGCTGACACAGTGCTTCCAAAAGTCTGAATTGTGGTGTAGTTCCCTACTGTGCAATGTGCCCAGGGTGCTTCTGTTTAGGAGAGCAGGCATGTTTGTGAATGTAAGTTGCTAATAACATTTTATCATGTGTTACTGAAAATCCAAAAGTTGCATCCATTATGGAGTGAGTCAAAAGTAGAAACAAGCTTCAAATATGTAGAGCAAAGTTTTCTTCAGGCTGCTTTGTTTCACTTCCTAAACAGTAAGGGTAAAGAAGCATTGCAGCCTTTTCAACTGCTTTTTGTTTAACATAATTTTCTTGAGTATGCAGCTTCAAAATTTTCTTCAGTAAAAAAGACTGGAAGAACTGCAAGAATGGAGAGAATGAAGGATGGTCTCTGTACTGCTGTACAATAGCTTCCTGTCTGAGGCTGTCAGAATGCCATGTTTTTTTCCCAATGTATGACTACATTTAAAATGTTTAAGCATTATGACCTCAGTTGTCTGCCAAAGCTTCTCTTCCCTTGTATATCTAAATCACTTGTTCATGAATGAAAATTTAGAGTCAATGGCAGGATCAGAGTGTGCAAGAGATTTTTGAAGTGGACTGCTTTCAGGTTCCCCCTAGTGTCCTGGTACAGATGTTGTAATTCTAAAGTGAACTACAGTTCCGTTTCTCTTTAGTGGAAGATCTTCCTCTTGGCACACTTGCTCTGTTCCTGTGAGAAAAGGGCATCTTATGCTTTCTTTGAGTTCCTGTCAATGCACAGGGCCCTCAGACAGCGTAAAAAAGCCTTTAATGGGCAGTTGGCCTGGTTATAAGTATGTTAAAATAGCAATTTTTTGGTCTCATTGTGCTTGAATAATTCTGCTTTATATGCTTTAAAAAAACACCAAAACCCCACAAAACAATGCTTCTGCTATAGTGTTGATTTTGATAACCAATGATGAAAGTGTTGTAAATTGAAGAGTTGGGTCCTTTTGGAAACCTCAGTTTTTAAGTGTGTAAAACGTTGTTTAAATCACATATGAATTCATTACTTCTGTTTAAATAAGTTACATCTCAGACAAAAGCTCTGAAATTGATGTTAAGATAACCAAAAGCTATGGTGTTGTGCTGCCCCAAATATCAAAGTGTATTCAAATGTCAATTAAGAGGTACCATTTTCTGCCAAAGTTGGATGTCTTATTGTCATTCAGATACAATCTCATTTGATTAAGGTTAAAGTGCAGTAGAAGCCAGTTTGATTCTCTTTGTTTTCTACAGGGGAAATTTTTTCAACTTATTGTTGCTGATACTTTTCCAACCTGGTTTAAAGGCAGTTGATTTTCTTCTGTAGAGTCAGTTCTGTGAAAAAAATGTGAGAATAAATACAAATGATTTGGTGGATAGGTTGATTTCTTTGTGTGTGCCGAGACTTAAATGAAGTAACTCTGGAAAAAGGAACTTTATAATTAGAAACATGGGCAGTTCCTAGAGGACAAGTATGTTCAAATTTTTCCTATTTAAATATTTCTTTACATGTTGCATTTGGGAGTAGGTGAGACAATTCTAAGAAAGCTGCTCTTGTTGTTCCTCTTGTATCTCATATTTATTTTTAAAAAGTCTCTATCAGTTTGAGGTGGAACAGTCCTTTGGAATTATGGAATGATGAAAGCTGTGTTTGGATGAAAGCTGTGTTTGATTGCCAAAAGCCACCACGTAAAGATGTTCTTCCTTCCCAGGAAAAACCCAGCTGAACTTTTAAAGTTGTATAAATGCATATATAATTAAGATATCTGATTGCAGAAATTTATTTGATATCATAACACATCCCCAGGGTTGTTTGCTGTGTTGTTCATATTTTGTATGCTGCAGTAAAAGGAAGTATTGGATTCTGTGTAGGTGGTTTCTCTACAAATTTGATAGTATTGGAAAGAAATACTTGTTTTGGAGGCTTGGTTTCTAAATAATGAGAAACATAATGCAATTTTCTTTACTTTCTCTTTTTTCTCCTTATCTCATATGTTTAGAAAGTCAATTTGGTTGCCAGATACAATTGCCATTGACTAGAATAACTCTTGCATTCTTTTCAGCATTTAAAAATTCCCTGCTAGCTGTGAAATCCTGAATTAAAAATGTTAAGATAAAGTTCTTGTAGCCACTGGGTGTAGCATGTTAGATTCATATTGCTGGAAGATCTTTTGCTTAGATCTCCAGTCTGGATGATATATTTTATGTATTTGTCTTAATGTTTGGTTCACTGTGCATTTGGCTTGACATTTTATTTTTATCTGTTAATGGTATCAATTATGTTTGTAAGGACATCTTAAAGCTGTTTCAAGTTCAGGCAGAGAGTTCAGGAGGAGACTTTGTGTCTAGGGCAATGACTTTGATTTATTGATGTCAGCTTTAGAGTTCTAGGGCTGGTCAGAACTGCTATGATTGCATCACAGGAAGTGTGGCTGGTGTAGGTTTACTCTGCATGTTCAAATTTGCCTTACAATAAAATCATGGCAGCAGAATTTTTATGGGTAGACTTTATGCAAGGCTAGATAATTGTCTGTTTTCCAGAAGTCAATGTGAAAGCCAAAAGCCTGTCTAAGTTCTTTGTTGTACGTGCTCCAATTTTGCTTAAAATTGTCTCAAATAAATTGTCTTTCCTTGAACATGTATTTGTGCTACTGGATGGTAGTGTACAGATTAAGGTGCATGTAAGTGTGGTCTATAGCTTTATTAGAAAGATGGGTAACTTCCGTTGTTCATTTTAAAATAATGAAAAATGCCTTTTCAGAGAGCACCCTTTTTAATAGTTCTTGGCTGGTTAGACCTCCCATACAAACCATGCTACTGCTCTCTGAAGTAGAGAATTCTAAGTGTTAAGCAAATGAAGAGCATCTGATCTGCCTGCCAGGTGCTGGATGCTGTCAACTTTTCTTACTAAGTAGCCCCTCAAGTCATAAATTTACAATAGGAGTCTGACAGCAGTTTTTTTTTCTCTTTGCAAGAGAATTGAGTGTCTTTCTTAAAAGTACTGTGTTGTCTTTTACATGTTCATTCACAAAACAAAAACTAATAAAATAATAAAACCTGTGTCAGTAGTTGTAGTTCTTGAGACAAAAAATGGCTACAAAAGAGGTAGGCTTTTTTTTTTTTTTTGGCTTATTTTAGATCTCTAACTCAGTTTCCCTTTGCATTTTGTCAGCTGAACTTTCCTGTAAAATAAGCACCATGTACAGTGGCATGTATGAGTCAGTTGTGCCAGAATCAACACCTTACTTTTAAACTGACTTCTCACAAAACCTGCTAGTAGGACATAGTGAAAGCATTACCCTTAATACATCAGAAAATCAACTGCTTGCTTTTTTAAAACAGAAAGAGCTTGTTGGTATAGTTTTACAAGATATTAAATAAGAAACAGAAGTGGATCTCCTTTTAAATGTCCTGTCAGTGGCCCTTCTGAAGGATCCTGGGCTGACTCCTAGAAATTTCAAGTTCTGAGAGTTTTTATCTCAGGCTTTATTATTTCTTTCTTTCAGGCTTTTCAGACTTTTAAGATTGTTGTGCTTTAGAAATGCAAGAAGAAAATGGAAGAAATTTTGGCAAGAAAGTATGTGTCTTAAAATACAGCTTCATGGTAAGGGTGAGCTGGAACTAACTAGTTCCTGATTTCTGAAAGGGAAAAATGTCATTTCCACTACATCCTTTTTCCTTTCCCATAAGCTGATTCAACTTCTGAAGCCATTGAAAAACTCAAACAAAACCTTAAAAACCACTCTACAAGCTCAAAAAAAAGACTTGTCAGTTTTAGTTTCCTGAAGTGAGTGTTAAATGAGTTACATGTTCATTCTGTAATCAGAATCATTGAATCAAAAAATGGCCTGGGTTGGAAGGCACAGTCTTCTAGTTCCAGCACCCCTAGTGTGGAAAGAGACACCTTCAACTAGATCATGTTCTCAGAGCTCCATCCTACCTGGCCTTAAACACTTTCAGGGGTGGGCAGCCACAACTTCTCTGGGCAACTTGTTCCAGTGCCTCACCACCTGACAGGAAGAATTTCTTCCTGCTATCTAATGTGTGTCTACTGTCTTTCCATTTGAAGTGCAAGAGAGTTCTGACTTTCTCTCAGCCTTTCCTCCAGGGAAAAGTGCTCCATCCTTGTAATTATCTTGGTAGGTCTCCTCTGGACTCTGTCCAGCAAGTCCATGTCCTTCCTGTGCTGGGAACCAACCAGGTGGGTTCTCAGTGGAGTGGAGTCATGGACCCACCTCCCTAAAAGTACTGACTGCTTTGGTCGGGAATCGAACCCTGGCCTCCTGCATGGCAGGCAAGAATTCTACCACTGAGCCACCAATGCTGGTGATTGTTTTTTTTTTTCCCTGACTCATTTTACACATTGTCTTTATTTAAAAAAAATAAATAAAACAAAAACTTCTATTCCACAAACACACAGGCACCACCAACTTCTTTGATTTTTCCCCTCTACGCTTCCTCTGAAAAATTTGCTTTCGCAATTGGGAGCTGCTTGTGCAGCTTCCCCTTGCCCAGCACTTTGTAGTAGCCTGAGTGCATAATACCAGTGACTGCAGCCAGTCTGGCCTCATTTTTCATGTAATTGAACATTTTCTATTCACTTACAGTTGTCCACAGTTTCCAAGTTGGCAGTAGCACAGAATTTTTGGTTTCTTGTCAAATGACAGTGTGTCATGCCTACTTTTCTGAAGTAACCAGAGTGATGCTTGCCAAAGTTCATCCTGTGATGTTGAATACCACCAGCATTACCATGTCCTCTGGGATGTTTCCTATATGTGCAGGTGGCTGTGGCTGATGTGCCCTCTTAGCTTCCAGGTGTCCCTTAGTCTGGAAGGCATCCTGTCAGTGTGTGCAAGGGCAGGGAAAGAGCTTGGTGCTTGTGAGAGTGAGGAAGAGCAAAGGGGGCAGAAGTGGGAAAGCATCAGATCCAATGTAAGGCAAAGATGTTGCATTGTCAAAATATTATGAGAAGAGTGGAAGGTGATGTGACTGCTGCCTTGCCATTCTCCAAGCTGAGATGTGAAACTACAGCAGTGGAAATGTGTGGCTCCATTACAGTTTGAGTCAGACTCTGCTGGAACATGGTCCTGCTCTGCCTCCTCTGGGCTCAGCAGTCTCCCTGGCCTACGCCTCACCACTACCGAGTGACATCTGAATTGAAGTGGCAAAATACCATCAGTGCAATTTTACTGCTGGCTCAGTTCCCTGATCTGGTATGTTGCAGGTTCTCATTATGGCCAGCACTAGCACAAAATAGGAATTGCAGCATTCTGGTACTGTCTGCCTTACTAATAAAATATGTGGGGATTGCTAAAACTTGGGGTTTTTTTGGTAGCTGTGAATTTGTTGGGGCAGAGGCTTGGTAGTACACTAGTGGCTGGTTGATATTCAGCATATGTGTGACAGTGGTAGTAATCTGACTGGCATTCATGCTACAAGGATTTCAAATACCGTAAAGTTCCTCAGCATAACTTTGGAGATGTGACTTGTGGACTTTTTATTTCATTGGTTTTTGTTTTATGTTTGGGGTTTTTGGTGGTTTTCATTTGTTTTTTAAAAATTATTTAATTAAAATAATCTGCAGATGCCAACACCTGAATCCTGTATGTTACAGCACTTAGCTAAAAATTTATGATGAAATGCTGCTGTAGTTCAGACTGCATGAGCAGACTGTATTTCCATCCTACCTGCCTTCTTATTAAAAAGAAATGTTGTGGGCCAGCTGATTCCTCCTCCTGTATTAGTTACCTATAGATACTGGAAACATTGCATTACCCTCCCACTATAACTTACTGAGTTTTGATTTGTAGGTAGTAATTTTTGTTCACTGTAAGAGTAAACATGTGTTGTTTGTTAGTTATTATACAGACACTTGATTTGAGTGGGATGCAGTCATATAAATAGAGAATTTGAGACACTGGGAAAGCTGAAGAATTAAGCCTTGAATTCATGTGAATTGGTGAGATTCAGTCTTTTGCTTTTCTGTGGAATGACTTTATAACTGAGTAATCATTCAAAAATGACATCATCATGGAAAGACATCTTTTATTTATTAGCTGCTGATGGTTGATGGTCTTTTCAAGGAGATATTCTGTTTGGGTGTAGTTTGGTTAGGTTGTATTTGAGCAATTTGTCCTAACTCAGTAATTGGATGGGTTGACTTTTTTTAAATTTATTTTTTGTTTTTTCTTTTGCTGTTTACCTCCTGAGGATTTACTGTCAGGGAAAGCAGATCTTCTTGTGCAAGCACTTTAAATAATGTCAATAAAAACAAGATAAAATTATCTGTCTCTTATTATGGTGCTTCATATCTGGACTCATCAGCTGTTCACAATGATGCCATCTATTCTAGGGAATTAATCTAAAGGATAAGTGGACATTGACCTCTTGGAGTGAACCCAGAGGAGGGCCACCAAGTTGATCAGAGGGACGGAGCACATGTATGAGGAAAGGCTGAGAGACTTTGGATTGTTCAGCCTTGGACTGATTTAGCTGTGGCCTTCCAGTACCAGAAAGGAGCCTACAGGAAAGATGGGACGAGGCTGTTTAAGAGAGGATGTAGTGACAGGGCAAGGGGGAATAGGATCAAATGGAAAGAGAGTAGGTTTAAAGTAGATGTGAGGGAGAACTGTTTACTGTGAGAGTGCTGAGGCACTGCAACAGGGTTCCCAGAGAAGTTGTGGATGCCCCATTCCTGGAAGTGTTCACGGCCAGGTTGGAGCTCTGAGCAACACTGAGGAAGGTGTTCCTGCCCACAGCAGGGAGATTGGAACTTGATAATCTTCAAGGTTCTCTTCCAGCCCAAACCAGTCCATAATTTAGAATATTTGCATAAATGGCTGTAGAACAGTTAAACATATGGCATTGCTTAGGCAGCCTTAATAGTGTTGAAACAGCCCTGGTTTATAGTTCTTATGAACTTGCACAGCAATCTAAGACTATTTTGGGATAAAGAAAAACTAGAATATCTCTCAAAAATGCTGCCAAAATTCCTGGAGATGAATTTAGCTAAAGGCAGTATGTTACAGTTGTAAAGTAAGCAGCTTTGAATTCCTCTGTGTCTCCCTACCATCCCTTCTTCCCCTCCCCCAGGAAAAAAAACCCAAACAAAACAACTGAAGATCAAAAACATCCCCGAAGTTTAAAAACCCAACCTCCTGAAAACCCCAACAAATCAAATCACCCAACCCTCCCTACCCTAGCTCAGTGGCATTTGCATGCTGACCACATGCTCATGCATGCTGCTGTAAGATCTTGGTGAGGTTCTGGTGGAACATGGTGAATTTCATCCATCTATACTGAGGGATGGTTTTGAGTCCTGGAACATGTCCTGGAAAACTTTACACACATCTTTTGTTTTTCTACATCATCAGTGTATTTAGATCAGAATGTGGTGTGATTAATCAAGTAGGACATAGTACACTAGAGAACATAGTAATCTTGCTGTTAATGAGGGTTCAGGTTATAAATTTCAGTGGGATCTCTAGAGACTAAGTATTCAGCTGTCCAAATGATGTGCAATTGTGTAAGGAGGGCTTAAACTAGTGATCTGCCTCATGTTTGCTCTCAGCATCCTGGTGGCTTCTGACAGCTGACCTGCAATCTGCTGAGATACCCGACTCCACTACTGGGGCAATACACCAGAGAATATCTGTACAGAATACATCTATCTTTTTTCTTCCCTTCTTTTTTGGGAAAAACCCAGTTCCATGTGTACGTGCCGATGCAAGCTGTGCAGGTGTACATCTTGGGAGCTAGGTGTTACATAGAAATTGTATTCTGAAAAATACTTGTAGGCAGTAAGACTTTGGGATTTTATGGCTAGTTTTAACTCATTAAATGATGAGCCACTGCTGGCAAAGGTTTCTGTGTTCCCTGGCTAAGGCAGTAATGTTTCTTTGGAGGAATACCCAATATTTAATTTCTTTGTAAAAAGAAATTCCTAGAATTTTTTTTTAATATGACTTAATAGGTTCCCCTTTGATAAGAAGCTGAACAAAACTATCTGTAGAGGTGTTTGACATATGACTGTGTTGTACAACTTGTCCCCTTCATCATCTTAATCCCCTAGCACCTTGCCTCCCGCCTGAATCCCCCCATGGCCTGGGGGGAATCTCTCCAAATTAAAGCCTCATTTAGAAGTATTTTCATGCTGTCTCATAATTATTTCTTGCCTTTTTTTATTTTCTAAAGAGAGATGCTTTGAGCTTGGTAGATGCTATCCTTTCAGCTGCATGAAAGGTGGCACTGGGTTGATTTTGGGGCTACAATGTTAGAAAAGATAGTCATAGTATCATTAACTGATTTGAGTTGGAAGGGAAACATAGGGATCATCAACTCCAACTCCCTGATTTAATTTCCTCATAAAAGGAAGTGTTGATTTTGGACTGTGGATGCAGCTCTTCGCACCCCACCTCCCTACCCCCTCAAACCAGGATTTTAAAGTATCAATAGATACCGAGTTTACAGGGCTGCATGTGTGGGTGGGTCAGTTTGCTTGCTCTGCAAGCAAGCAAGCACTCAGTTTTCTTGTGCTCATATCTGACTGTGTCAGATAGCAGCTGGGCTGGAGCTCATGTGGTAAATCCTGCTGAGAGCTCAGTCCTGCTTACTGCAGCTACTTTAAATGTCCTGCCATTTCAGAATGGCAGATTAAGCACAGCTCTGCCTGCTAGACACTCTGCAGACCCTGCAGTAAGGCAGTTCACTGCCACTTAGTAATGGACTAAGATCAGAATTGTGTATCACTTGGGAAAAAATCAAAAGTTTTTCAAAGAAGCAAGAGCTCAGATAAATTTTTTTTTCCAGATAAGTGGTACATACTCTTTTGGGCCCATCTTTCAAAAATGTGTTTTACAGACTGAGATAAGGTCAAATAAGTGGAATTTGAAGGGTATAAAAGTGAAAATGAAGAAGGAAAGATTGAAGGAAAAAGTGTATGTTTCATGATAGGTGCTTATGTTTCTTTTATTAAAATAAATGTCCTCATACACTTCACAGAGATATTTTTGCAGCATCAAACATATGGTTAAAATATTGCTCCAGCACAAATAGTTCTGCTCTGAGTTCTCACAGTGTTGTCACTGAACATGTTCAAGGATGTGATAATCTTTAATATATTTGCCTACAGTTTGTTTTAGAATACTTCTGTAGTTAAACATGTTGAGACAATTGCAGTTTGAAGTTGATCTGCTGTTCTCCATTTGATGGGAAGCTTTTTCCTGGTATTTACTCTAAGGGAAGAGCAGACGTTTATCCACAAAGTGTTTTGGTATGGACTTGAAAGACAAAAACTTCCATCTGTTTGGAAAAAAACAAACCTATGCTTCTCTTGCTTCTTAGTGGGTTTTTTCTTGTTTGTTTTGTTCCAAGAACTGAATGACTGTTAACAAGGAATTGGCTGACTACGGACTATAAAGAAATTTCAATAAGCTGCTTCAGAAAGGGTTTTTTTTTCTTTAAGTATTCAAACCAAGCAAGTACTTTTTCCCAAACTTATAAAAAATAATAATAAAAAAGAAATAAAATATGTGATTCCCACCCCTCTCATTCTATCCCTAAGGAATAGACAGCCTCTTTTCCCTTCACACACCCACTCCCAACTTAAACAAACATTTTTTACTTGTAGCAATTGAATTACTTCTAGTATGGATTTATGCTAAGGAACAATTCGTTGAAATATGGGAGAGCCACCAGGACACAGTTTAGCATGGCTGTTTCAGTATTCATCTGAGCAGCTGAAGAGCTGTGTGAATCTGTGCTCTGTGTTAGGGAAAGAAGAGGTGTGATTTAGGATGCCCAGTTTAGAAGAGATCACTAAGAACTAGGGTATCTGATATTTATGTTTAACTCTGTGCTTCCTCTATGAATCATTTAGTTTATAACAATTTACGTATGGCAGCAGAGAGGCCTTCAATACCTTGGAAGTTAAAAGATGCATACTTGTGTTAGAATGAACTTCTATTTACAGAGTGGAAACAAACTACTTTTAAACTCTCTTGTCAGCACTGTCTGAGAATACTTTCATTAGCCTATGGTTAGAGAATTTTCTGGACTGAGGCAGCAAGAGGAACTGAATGTGGCCTTCTGATTTCTCCACAGCTAGGTGATAAATACCATCTTCATAGTTGCACAGTGTATTGCACCAAGTTCATGGACAGTATGTTACTTTTTCTGTTTTGTCCAAGTTGTTTGTTGGTTGGGGTGGCATCAGTCCAGCTTCATTGCTAGAGTTCTCATCAAACAAGACGTAGGAGTAAAAGAGAAAAAGGAACAAGCAAGGCAGTGAGGCAGTGGCATGTCTTAAAGGTTAAGTTATAGATAACTCCTTAAAGAGACAGTTTTCCCATGCATTTGATGATGGGACAAGGAGATTAGGGTATGTTAGTGATGAAGAGGGAAAGAGTAAGATGAAGCGCTGAATTTGATCTGCTCGAACAGAGGTTGAATTTTTCAAAGGCTGACTTTCAGAAGGAAAAAATATAGCTACTCACCTGAATAGTAATACTCACCAGTAATACCTGAAACAGAGACAGCTTACTCTGGGAGGACACATGAGATTAATTGCAGCTAACATCAGTGCTTTTTTACCTTTTCAACAGGAGAGGAAAAAAAAAAATCTTTTTAGGAAGCCTTGGTTTATTTTGCAGAGCAAGAATATATAGCTTATGTTAAAAAAAAAAGCAACAACCAAACACCTGCATTGGAATGAGTATTCGTTGAAAGGTTGAGATTACAGCTATAAACACACTTAGCAGATGTTTGACTGCTGGGTTGTTCTGTTGGACCCGTGGTACAAATGCATTTTGTAGTGCTAATGAAGTCTTGGATCAGAGCAAAAATACTACCTTGGAGCTGTTCTCAGCAGCTGTTGATGCAGAAAATGTGAAGTGTGGAACTCAGTTTCAGCTCCTTTTTTGGTATTCCCTGGGCTGGAATTGAAGGCATTCCGTCTTGCCCATTCTGCTGCTGTGTGACCCTGCGGTAGCCGTAATCAGTGGCCTGGGAGATGAGCGAGCGGAGCGGGAGCGATTGGCTGGGGAGCAATTTCCCGGAGTACATCTGTGTCAGGCACAGGCAGCTAAAGCAGTCATGTATGCGCAGGCTCTGATCTCTGGGGAGGTTCATTACAGGGTCTCCTACAAGGGCATTCTCTGCTTCTGCACATCAGCATGGAGGAAGCTCGTCAAGGGAAGAAAATGCAACCTGTATGTAAATAGCAGCTGTGTAACATAATAATGGCTTGAATGGAATTTGATGCAAGTGATATTTAGCAGCTGTGGCTCAGAATTGTGTGCTACCTTAGACTCACTAGTTGTGGAAGAAATTTTTGAAAGATCTGGTGATAGAAGTAGTAGTTTGAGTAGAGATTTCTGTATTAGGGAAGATATTTGCTGTGTTGTTAGAATTGCTTAATCATAGTAACCAGCTTAATTCAGAAAGAAAATGTTCTCCTATAGTTGTGCCAGTATACTGTCAGACTTGGAGATTGGTTGAGTGTTTTGGATTGGGTTATTTTTTCTTTTGCACTATTTTGAGTCAGCCTTTCTTAATTTGAAGGTTATCAACTGTGGCTTTGCTTGATTCTGTGCAAGTATAGCCAGGATGTTTCTGGTAGAGAGTCTTAAAATAGCCGGCTAACTGTTCCTTTTTGACAAAAAAAAAGGCAAGTGAACTTAATGAGCTGTGTAACTGAGGTGAAGTGTTTGCAGAGGTAACATTTTCTTCAGACCTCAGTGGCACAGATAAAAAACTCCATTTGTGGGGATTTATACAATGAATTCTAATATTAGTGTTATAAGCTATTTCTTAGCCATTGTATGGGTTGTCATTACCACTGCCATGTAACTGCAATGCAGCGTGTAACAGGGATTACTACTTTAAAAGTTTCCTGGAAACTAAAATTTATGGGATGAAATTTTCCTAGGGTGGAAAACTCTAAAGATCCCTGAATTATTTTATGTATGACAGCTAAATTTTCTATTCCATTGTGTGAGCATAAGAAAGAATTTGATTTAGATATATTAGAGTGCATCAGATTGTAGTGGCCTTTGTTTGTCAAGGTCTCTGTAGTGCAGTGCTCGATTTTTTGTTTTCATTGTGGTGCTACTTTCAGCTCTGGGCACAGAACTGTATCAAGCATGCATAGAAGACTAGGCACAGATTTGAGGTGACTAGTTGTAAACATTATAGTACTTCTCCTTTTTTTAACCTGTAATTTCAGGAATTCACTTAATTACGTTTAAGTGAATGGAGATATGTTGGGTTTTTTTGAATGAAATTTAGTACTGTGAGGCAGTGATAAAATGCAACTTCGTGAAATAGCTACTATAATATTAGGTATGCAATTTGATATCTTGTGTTGGATTGCTGACAATATTTGCGAAGTTTATACATGGTGGTGAATTTTCTGGCTTGCAGAATACTCAGGCTGAATTGAAATAGACTTGTAAATGAAATATTCACCTGCACCTTGCTAGGAATCAAGCCATCTCTTTTTCTTGTGCTTGTTCTAATCCAGTTTTTTTGATGAATTGCTGTGGTGTGCCATGGTTGAAAGCCATTCACAATCGTGACCAGTCTCTTTCTTGTCAGTATTATGTTTCCTTTTCTTTCTGACTTTTTCTCACAATTTAATTTTCTCTTGTGATTAATGCAAACTCGGTTTATTGTCCAAAGACATGTTTAGTTTTTCTGGGATGGGACATGGCTTCTCTTGCACATTGTGGTGCTCAGTGTGACCCTGGCTGGATTAAGGCCTGCTAGAACTGAGATAAAACTACATATAAACATTAGATTTCAATAGAAGCAAAACATTAGTGTGTTTAGAACTGCTTTTTTCCTGAATGTGCTTGGGTTTTGTGGTGTTTAAGTAGCACACATGCATGTCTTTAGTGCCCTCCACATATAGTTTCAGAAAATTCAAAGTACAGTGAAACTTCCGGGGAGTCCGACTGAAGTCTGTTGATATCTTTTGGACATACTTGTCCAAACAAGGTTTGTAGAGCTGCTGTGTTTATTGTAAGTCTTCTCGAATCAGATTGGTCAGATGTATTTGGTAAGGTAAGCTGAGCACTTAATTAGAGGATTAGTAGGCTAAAAAAAATGTCTAAGTATCCCTAACCTCTTCCGTGATGGATATGGTCTTACTGAAATAAATCTAAGTGTCACACCTCCCTGCAAGGCTCTGAGTGTAGCTTTGATGAGGAGGGGCTGTCATTTACATGTGAGGATTGTTGAGTAAAATAGGAGTTGTACATGCACAGGTAAAATTCACAGGAAAAGAGGGGATGTGTGGTGACACCAAAGCCATTGAGCTGAATTAGAGTCATTCCTGTAGTGCTTGAGCAATATCCTCTGCTAAGATAGTAGGGGAAAAAAAATCTCTGGAAAGCAGCTGTTGGAGACCATAGAAATTACAACTAAGGGGGAACCCATCAACAGTATGCTTCCTATTTTAAACCTGGCAAGCGTTCTGTTTGTGAATTATTATTAATTGTGCTCTCATCTGTATATATTTAGAGGGGAAGGCCAGCTAAAAATTGTACGATGACAAAATGAGACAGGGCTCATTTATATGTGATGCATTTTTCCTTGGCTGTTAGGTTGATGTGCTTGATTTAGAACTGGTAGTGTTTCATCACTCTAGCAACTTCTGATGATACAGTATTGCTGTGTAGACATTGTGCCCAAAGAACTTATTTCAAATGCATCTCTAGGACCACTTGTGCAGTTCAACTGAATTTGAACAGTTTGATAGACTGCCTAATACCTTCACTTACTGTTATTTAGAAAGAACTTTGATTTTTTTTTGTCCTTTAAGGAGGCAGCAACTACAGATGCCAGCCCTCCTGCCTACTGCGGGCTCATCTTACCTCTGGTTTAAAAGCAGAATCAGTCTGAAAGAGAAGTGAAACAATATATTTAGAAAACTTAGCAAGTGCTGCTGTTAGTTGGTCCTGCAGGTACACCACGTCTACAAGCCCTTCCTATTGACTCACTTTTAACTAAGGCTGCTTGGTGCTGTGTGTGGGTAGCAGTGGGAGGAGACCTATGGGATAGACCTGATGCTTGTCTGAAGTAGAGTGATTGGCATTCAACTCTGCATACAGCATCCAGAGATGACATTACAAATATACTGTTTTACTGGTTTCTTTTCTTTTCCTTTCCAGAGTTGCTGTCCCTGGTAGACTTCATCTCCTAATTTTGTGGGTCTGCAACACTGGTCTTGTCTGTTTTTTACTCCCTGAAGTATTAGTTCTTATTACCTTGAAGCTGTGGGAGGTTGAATGGATAGAGAGGAGGTTGTAGGTGCATTCTGTAAATTGGAGATGTATTTTATTTCCTGACTACATGGAGTATTATGAGTGCCTAGAGCAGAAATGCAGACTTCTGAAACAGACCACTTGGGAAATGTGGCTGTGACAATGAATAATGAATTACCCTGTGGATTCTAAATTACCCTGAACAATATATTTCAGTACCTATGTAACAAAACAACTGAGTTTGTTTATCTATTTTTTTATAAAGATCAGTTTTAAAATATTTTATAGATGTACACACACATACCTGGATACATTTGCAAAGTGGGGTTGTGTAGTTCCTCTTTGGTTGTCTCTGAGATATATGGTCAAAATAAAGGTTTTAATTCCTTTTCATAGCCAAACCTTAATTTTTGAAGCAGGGCAATATCAACAATCTTATGTTATTTAATTTTTTTATTTATTTTTGTCACTGGAGCTTTTTTTGATGGCTGTCATATCCATCTCCTGAGTGTAGATCCCACAAAGGAGGGCTGATAATAGAACTAGAGTCCTGCTTTGGCTATGCTTCCTAAGGCCAAGCCACTGTTGACTCTGATTCATTTTGCACAGGGCCTCTCCTGTTGTGTCCTCTTGCAGACAGCCCATTGCTGGATGGTTTGGTTCAGCTGAACTGCTCCTATGTGCTTACTGGTGGTGAAAGGAGGGAGAGCTGAGCGTGACAGGCAAAATGCACTGTGCACAAGTGCTCATATGCTGCTGATCTTGGTAAATCCACAGCAGCGTGCTACAAAGGTTTGCCAGTGGGGTCTGTAGGCAGGGTTTGCTCCTGAGAGGAAAAAATCAAAAATCAAAAATCATTTTGAGAGGAATGATTTGTTGGTGCCACGTTCCAGCCTAAGGGGAAAATCCTGTCTGCCAGATCTCTTGTGCTTACAGAAGTAGAGATGTATCCATGGGTTCTTGTGGGAAGGAGGAGGAAACTGTTTGCTTTATCTTCAAGACAGAGAGATTGGGACAGTTACAGTCACAAAGCAGTATGTAGGATCACTGGGACAGCATAGGCAGTTATATTAGAAAACTATTAATATAAGAAGTGTTAAACTGTTGGCCAGGGACATATATAGAAGAAAAACGTTGATATGAGTACGCTTCTTCCTCCCCATCCTGAGTTGGTGTTAGTTTTTGTTGGTTGCATTTTGTATTGTGGTTTTGGCTTTGTTTTTTCTTTTTTATTTGCATCCACTTCAATTAATGCTGCAGTAAAGCTTCTTTGTAGCATGGAAGTTGTAATGTAATTTTTTGGGGGGGGGGAAGGGTAATGGTGTTTGGAGGTTTTTTTTGTTTGTTTATGCCCTCTCTTAAGCCCTACTTACTTACTTCCATGAGCACTAATATAGTCCCTTCTGGTGCTGCAGGTCACTCTCTAACTCTGCTGGGAAAGAACTTCGGTCTGAGGAAATGTAAATGGAGCACATAAACATTGACTTAGCTAAGTAATGGTCTTAAATGTTGATCTCAAATTATTCTTAACATGGTTACTGTATTGCTCATAGATTTTAAAGGTTTACAGTTAGCTGTATCAGCTATTTATGATCACTGTCTATCACCAGAATGATTTGATTAGATTCTATTTCAAGTACCTTAAAAATGTGCTTCTAGCAAGTTGTCTGTCTTGGAAGTGGTTTTTCAGTAATGCACTTTGGCAGCATGCCCATTTGAAATCTGTGTGACTGCACAAGGTTAAGTGAGTTGCATGGTGAGAAGTGCTTGCAGAGATGACAGTGGAAACTTGCCTTTGGATTTAATACTCCCTGCGTCATATTCGTGCTAGTCCTTGAGACTGTGGCTACCACATACTGCTGGAGGTTGTCAGTTCTTCCCAACTCAGGGCTTTCCATACAAATTCATGCAATTTAGGATTGACTCTTTTTTCAGTACTAGTTTTAAAAACATGTGGCGTTATAGATACCAAAAGTGTACTGTAGTAAATGACAATAAATGTTTGAGAAGGTAAATTAGTAGTGTTAACAATTTCTGGTGCTTGGTTTTCTGCAAGGGGGAATTACTCTTTTCTCACAGACCGAGAGAAGACATTTGAAAACCAGAGGTGGCAAGAGGAATCCTACTGGGAGTCTGCTGGAGCACTGAGTATTTGAAAGTCTTGTCTGATCTATAGCAGTTGAAAAGGGATTTCTTTTTCATGCTGAGGAGCGTTAGAAGGCAGAGAAGACACATTCTAATATATGCAGGCACCTCTAGCTGAATATGAAGGTTTTACTGGAGGTTGTTTCTGCAGTATGTTTATGAGTATCCAGAAATCTGTTAGGAAAAAGTACACTTAGTGTATCATAATACAGTGTAGTGTATCTTAATACAATGTGCTAGACTTTTTTTTGTTCTGTTTTTATAAATTACCTTCTCCTTTAAAAAAAAAAAGTGCAAAGCAAAGGTGAAAGCTTAATCTCTCCCTAGGGCACCTTGGTTGCTGCTTATGTTGGTTTTTCCCCGCCTTCTCAATTGTTCTGTCTTTTGACTGAAAATGAAAGTTACATACATTCTAAATTAGTCTTGAATTTTACTTTGGCTTGTCTACATCAGCTGTATTTGGGCATCTGTGGGATTGTCCTTGTAAAGTTTCACATGCAGTGAATGGTAAACTGCCCAGGAATATTTACTTTAAGCTCCAAGTCGTTCTCTGCCTAAAACAGGGAAGTTGACAAATTTTCCACAATCCCGCTGTTCTTTGTTTATGTAAAAAGTTCAGAAAGTAGACAAGAGAACTGAAACGGCAGCTGTAAAATTTTCCCTCCCTTCAGTGCCTTCAACTGACATGATAGATCATCTAAAATTACTGGAAAGCTATGCCCTACAGACTTTATTTTTAACCAGGAAAAGGTTGTAGTTTGGAATTACTCTATAATGTACTTGAATATTTTTGATTTTTTTACCTGACCTAAGGCAAAAATATCTCATACTGGGATTTGCTCTTGGCATCACAAAACAGATATCTTAAAATGATGCTTTGTGTTTTTCTGAACAAAGGCTGTAAATGATATGCTTCCTTCATGTATGATATTTGTGGTTGTTAATGGTTTATTCTTGGAAGAGTCTTTGCATATGTTGAGTACTTTGAGATAGTGATAGAACGGTTTGCAGGGGCACACATGCCTTCCTGTAATCTAATCTTAAAAGACATGTTACTTTCACGTGATGTGGTTTTTGAAGACTGCTTCTGTATGTATGAGTTTGGCAGAGAATCTCTTTTACTGAAGGAAAGGGTGATAAAAATTAATAATGTGATATAGGACACACAGCAAATCCACTTTCAAAATGTTATTGGGAGATGAAAATTTCTTCTATGTGTTTATTTTTCACAGTGTGTATGCAGTTTTCTACTGGTATGCAGTTGTTTGTATCATCTGGAGAAAAACTCTTTCTTCCTTTGTTGCTCAAAAAACTGTGTGTTTGGCAAGATTTCAAGTGTCCTAAAAGGACTGCTGGGGATGGGTGTGTTTATTTAGGTACAGGATTTTTCAGGAGTCTGTGGCTGTAACCATGAAGCTAATTGGGGAACAGATTTTGATAGCGGTTTTCCTATTACTAGGGTTTTTTTTTTTCCTACTCAGATATAAAAAACCACCTAAGGTGGTTCAGAGAATTTGTAATTCTTCTGTCTGCTTCCATCTCTACTTGGAGTTTTGTGGTAATGTGCATACTGTGTGTATCTGTTTCTGTGAACAGGAGTGTACTACAGTGTAGGAGACAGGAATATACTATTTCCCCCCATACTCCCCTCCCATCTTATTACCATGACACTTGAAAAATTTCTACCACTTTTTTATTAACAGGTCCTTGGAACATTTTCATGGTCTTTCTCCAACAGACATTGCCTCAATTTTTAAAATTGTAGCAATGTGGAGTGTACAAGGTTTTTTCTACCCTGTTTCCAAAACTACTGTCACTACAATGCAGCAGTAGTGACAAAGTTAGGTTACTGTGTAACGCCTTTCTTGAAAACCCTATTTTCAGGGACACAGCTCAGAATTGACTTATATTTAGTTTTCAGAGGTTTCTTCTGCCATGTGCTACTCTTCCCTCTTATGTTTTTAATTATTTACATAGTGCCAGCTGCTTTTAGTTTTTTGTGGTCTAGCTGTGTCTAACCTTTTTTTGAACCTCATCAGAATTTTTTCCCAGCATGTGGGGCTTGTCCTCTTCATTTTCTTTAATCTTCTTTCCTCAGCATTTAACTACTTAAATTTGTTTTGTGTATATGCACACAATATATTATAATAAAGATATTTTTTGTTAAGATCAAGGAGTTCTGTGTTCAAAAAATTCTTTTTGTGAGTGGGAGTTGATACAGTGTTTTTTAGCTTGTACCTGTTACACACAGGAATGTTTTTCATCCTTGCCACTTTTCCTGTGAAGTGACAAACTTGTTCTATGTATAAAGTAATTGCATAATTCTAAGACCAAAGTTTAGTTGAATGTCAACACTGTTAGGGTTCCCAGTTCCTGTAAGACTCCTGATTTAGGCTTCTGTTTTTCCCTCATGAACCCATTATCACAGATCCTCCGTGGATTGAAATGTAAAGCATCAGATCAATGTAACTGCTGCTAGAAGCAGTGATCAAACAGATAAACTTGTGGTGGATCTGGCTGTCAATGGCCACAAGAGAGTCACTTTGGTGAGCTGATCTAATGGAAAACGAATCAAGTTGTTATAAAAAAGCTAAAAAAACCCCCAAACAACAAAGAAACCACACCATTTCTTAAGCGCTTTTAATATTATTTCATGATGGTTAGGTCTGACTTAAGGAAAAAGTGTGTGCCCAAGGGAGCAGAAAGATCAAGCACACAGTAATCTTTAGCAGCTAGCCTTGCCCTTGTATTTGGATGTTAAACTGCCCTTAGGCAGTTGTTCTTTTGGAGAACCAGCTCTGTCAGGAGGCTGTAATTTGTGAGCTGTGAAAAGTGGACTTTATTCTAAGGAATGCAAACACATGGAGAAAGGCAACTCTAATGTTGTTTTGATGTCAAGTCTCAGATGGACTTGAGATTTCTACTATTCAGTTACTTTATTTTTGTGAAGACTGAGCAAAAGGCAGTTTTAAGGTGCTTTAGTGATGTGCTAACTGTGATTAGAGGATGTGTTCAGAGATAAGCCTGTATCTATTTCAAATATTTCATGTTATGAGTGTGGTTTCAGTAGTAATGGAACCCCAAGGGTCTGCTGGAAACTGCTGCTTTTTAACTTTGTGGGTAAAAAAAAAAAAAAAATGGAATTAGGTTAACAAGCTGGCTGTTGAAACCTGAATGAAGCAATTATTTTGATATTTCCAGAGCTGTGGGTCTAGGAAATACCTTAGGATTTTTTGCTACGCCTTTGTTCAAAAAAGCTTCTTATTTGTGCTGGAAAATCTCACACAGGAATTGCCCACTAAAGAGAAGAGCTTGAGATCTCTCAGTATTTACTTCTGTATCTTTTTATAAATTTATCAGTTATTTCATGGAAGTAGATTGATTGCTGTTGAATAAAAAGCTAAAAGAATATTGCACTTTTGAAACAAGTGTCCTGATTGTAATGAAATCCCAGAGCATTGCAGAAGGAAATTTTATGGTATTTAGCCTGTCTGTTGATTTACTGTCTTTTTCTTCAATGCAGGGTAATGTTTTCTTGAAAAATTGGATAGATAGGTTTTCAGTGATGACATGAATATATTTCGGAATTTAGGAAAAAAGTAGTTCTATTTAGTTGTAACTTAAACTTGTGTCTTGTTTCTTCAGGGTCATGATGAAGAAGCTGTTGTGGATATGGGCAAAATCAGCTCTACTATCAATACAAATTTTGAGAAGGAAGAACTAGAGAGTAAGTTTGTGGTGGTTTTGTGTTTGATTAACATGTATTTTTTGCTTAGGGATAAAAGATGAATTTTCCTTGCTAAAAGGAATCGAAATTTTATGGCTATCATGAAATTCTGGGGTAAAACCAGTGAAAGGCAGAGGTGACATGCCCTGTTTTGTCTCTGTGCATGCTGGTAAATATCCACTGTTCTAATCTGTCACCAAAAAAAAACCCCAAAATTACTGAAGCTTTCCAAGGAAAGCTTGCTTCTTAGACTTAGGTTTGAAAAAATAATTCCTGTCGGTAAGTAATTTTCCAGCATGAATGATGTCACGTTCTGCAGAATTAAAAGTCAGGAAACAGGGGTCATGAGGGAGATGTTTGTTTTCTTTTCTGAAAGTTAAGTGTCCTTGTGATTGTGGTCATGCACTTCAAATACTGAGAGTCTGAACAGACATGTAACTGTCCTTCTGGTTCCATAGTAAACTGTATATTCCACAGTCTGCTCTCAGTAAAGCATTACCGTAGTCTTCATTATTTGACTCGGGATCCCACATTTAGCAATAAAATAGCAATGATTTAGTTTCATGTAGCAGAATGTAAAATTAGGTATTTCATCTAAGATGTTACTTTTTTTCTTACTTGAAAACAAATTAGTTTGGGATGAGGATTCATGGATGCTCCTTAATGAACAAGGAAAAAACTAGGGGGGGATCCAGTGTTAAAGTCTTCATTATTTACCTTTCACATGGAATACTCTTCTACATTTGCAGAATGCTAGAAGGCAGTAGATTCACTGAGTTGTACTGACTCTTGCACTGCTTCAGCACACTGTAAAACCATAATGGCAGCAGTTTCTGGCTAAGAAAGGTTGATTTAGGTTGCTGTGACATTTTTCTCACCCTGTGGTATAAGAGGAGACAGTTTAAAGTGATTGAAGTTGTTTGCTGCTGCAGTCATACTCTTGATCTGTCCCCTTCATTCTGTTACTGTTTTCTGTCTTGTGCTAACACTTCTGTTGGCCTGACCAAACCACAATCCCAGCTAGGTCTGTTAAGCCATTGGAAAATTTACCAGTCTGGCAAAGGAAGATGGTCAAGATCGCAGCTATTGAGCACAAAATGCCACACTGATGGATGTGTGCCAGAGCTGAGCAGAGGAAGGAAGCATGGATGTGGGGCTGAGAGATGCAGCAGTGGAGGCTGTGATGATGCTGGTTTAGATGGGGTTCTACTGTAGGGAAACCACTGCCTTGGCTGTTTCTGCAGTTGAATCTTCAGTGGAGATTTAAGGTGTCTCCTCCTTAATTTCTTTATCTTGCATTTCTCAGGAGATGACCCAGGAAAAGTGTGTGTGTATGTTTTGCAGGGAGGCAAGGGTTAAGGGGAAGCAGGCATCCAGCTGGAGTGGTGTTGGAGGCAGGAGCTTTAGCAGCTGTAATACCTCGACCCCAAGGAATGACATGGGAATGTGCAGCCAGATCTCTTCCCCAGTCTCTTTCAGAGCACTTTCTTGTAGGAGTGCTTCAGCTTGTACAGCACTGCAGTTAACCAAGATACTGGGTGGGAAGGCAGAGGCTCAGGTTGCCTGAGGCAATTTAAGCACTTGGACGACTGCTATGGAAAATACCCCTGTCTTACCCATAGCCAAAGAGTAAATTAAGGTAAAATGTAGACTGCTGTCCAATGAACAATTGAGTCAACGTAAGTGCTTTTGAAGGGAGGAGTTGAGATCTCACTCTCCTCACTTTGCTCTTATCCATGCACCTCATCTTTTCTTTCACTCCCTCACTCATTTTGGAGTGGCCAGTGTTGGTATCTCAATGCAAGAGGGGGCTGGCTATACAGAGGTTTAACAAATAACTAGTAAGACACATACTTCTAGTAAGAAGTATGTGACAAAAAAAAAAAAAAAAAAAAGTTTTCCAGTAGTATTATCACATCTGTGAAGCTGTATATAGGTACACATTTTCTCACATAAATAGGCATTATTTTTGGTGTTCGCATATATTTTTAGTATCTTGTATGTTTGTAAGAATTAAATTTTTATTGATAGAATGGAACAAGGGAGGGGCACCATATAGTTTGACTTTTATCAAAGTGAAAACTATTCCAAAGTAAGAACAAAATGTTTTTTCTTTCCTTTATGAAGAGAAAAGGTATGTAAGTGTGATTGTTCAACTCATATAGTCACCTTCTCAGAGATTCTTCAAACTCAAGGTGTCTAGAGGATAAAATTATGTGAACTTATAGCTCTGTTTAAGAGTTTATTATTTATAAGCTATTATGATAAAAGTAGGTCTGTGGAAAGTTTAGGTTTTGTTTTTAATTCTGGTATCAAAATCCTACAAGGAGAGAAATGGGATTGTTGGCTGCAAGCAGTAAAACAATTCCAACTAGCCTTATTTTTCATTTTTGACACAAATATTTTCTTGTAAGCTTGGGAAGCCCTCTACTAAAGCATTGGACATTGGAAGTGTTTTAAGACTTTAACCTATTTCAGTCTAGTCTTTCCATATGTGTTTCTGGTGACTTGTAAAGGAGTAGTAGGAATTTTGAACCTTTACACAAGTATGCATCGATGTATTTTCAAGGAGAGTCAGCAAGCAGTGCGTTGAGTTCAGCTCTGGTGTGAAGGACAATACTTTTTAGAGCCCATATGGACAGATGATACTTAACCTCCTTGAAGCATGTACAAACTAATGTTAATAGGTTTGATACAGCAGAGGGCATAATTTTGCTCTTAATACTAAAGGAAAGGTGTCTTAGTGTTGTCAGTTTCTTGTATGTTCTGGAAATTTTCTGATGAAATGTTAATGGAAAGAGAAACAAATGCTAAAGGAGAAAATAGATCTTGAACTTGGAGCTTCTCAAGCCCTGCATTCTATTTATGGTGGCTGGCAGAGTGTGGTACCTGTCTGGAGTGACAGTGTTTAGGTTAGAAAGGTTAGGCACAGGCTGCTGGTTTCGTAACACTCTTCCCATAAAAGAGGAATGGTTAGAGATGGTAAACTGCAATTGTGGGCAGACTGTGTGTGTACTAAATAAAGATACTGCACTTTACTGAGGCTGTAAGGCCTTATTTTGAATTAACAAATGTCAGTTTACAGAAGAGCTAGAAAAGGGAATAACATCTTAAAATAACCTTTTTTAAGAGCACCTAATGTTCTTAACTTGATGCCAGGCTCTTTGAGCTGCAGTGAATGAGAGTAATAACAAAGTCACCCAGGAGCTGGAAGTAAGGCATGAATATTAATGGCAGAGGTGTTTAATGTGGTCTTGTAAAGTGTATTTTCTGTTAAATGATGTTTAAGGAAAACTTTTTTAACTTGGGCTGGCTTGATACTACAAGGATGCATCTTTTAAACTGTGTAGCTACTTTTCAACCTTGATTTGAGGATACATTTACTAGATACAGTGTAAGGGAAGAAGGGATACATTCTGTTACTCTTAGTGGGCCTACAGAAGCAGTTTACACATTACAGAGGTTTAATTCCAGAAACAATCTTGAGGTCAGGAATGTGTGTCTTGGTAGACTAGTTTTCTGTGGCATAAATCCAAGCACCAGCTTTCAAGAGTTAAGATGGTTTAATAGCTATCTACTCTCACATTATCCCGTGGCAGGTGTAAGTAATGTTTACATTTTAAGTGACCTTATTATCTCTTATACCTTGATGAGCCTTAATTTTTATTTAAGAAAAGAACCCTGGTTTTCACTTAATCTTAGTTGACAAGGACAAGCAATCAAATAATCCTGTATTTTTTCTCCCCTTAGGTGAATATTCTGTATCTAAGTAGAAGACTTGCTGTACAAGTGTTTCACAATTTGAAGCTTTTTAAAAGTGTTTGACATCAACTGTGTCCTAATGACTTTTTCCCTAACTTCTTTTATTTAAGAGAACAATATGTAATGTTTTTGTTCTGATTGCATTAGAAATTTTATAAAAAGACAGCAAACTGGAAACTATAATAGTTTTATAATCTGAAACACACATAAAATTATTATTTAAGTAATATGGTCATAAAACTGAAGTTCTACCAAACAGCATGAACCAAAACTTAAAACTTGCAGTAAACTCGATAGTCCCAGATCACTCAAATATAAAATTTTTGAGAGGAGGCAGAAGAGACTGCTTGATTCTACAACCTATTAGTTCTTGATGACTTTTCATAACCTTTACCTTTTTTCAATCCCTTAAAAACCAGTTGTTCCAAAAATTGACTAAACTTGTGCCTTGTTGGATATTAGAACTATTTCTGAATGGATGATTTCTTTATTTGCAGTTCACTGAAACTTAGTGTTTCATAGCACTTTAAGCTTTTAAATTTACCTTTTCTAATTTACAAAATAAATAAAAAAAGGAGAGAGTTTGAGGTTTCCTCAGGAATGAGTAACCCTTCTGTGAAGCAAGATTCCTTCTGTAAATACCAGTAGATGCATTTGCAAACCAATCCATTTACACGCTTGTAAAAAGAGGGGTGTGATCAAATTTGTTATGACAATATATTTGTGACCCATTGATGAAGTCAGAAAATTTTCATTTCAGAAGTTTCTTATGAAATACTTTACAAGAACAGTGTTAGAATGTGGAAGCCTTATGTCTTTACCAGGGAGATGGGAACTGATGATCTTTAAGATCCATTTCCACCCAAACCATTCTGTGGTTTTATGTTGTGTTCAGTAGACAAAGGGCTAGTCTTGAATGTTAATGGGACTTCCACTTGAATTGCTTATTTCTAGGTTTTCTCTCCTCCAACAGAAACAACTCTTTGAAATTACCTTATATGTGTATCCTTTTTCCTGAGCTCTGCTGCAGAGACAGGCTGCACTGAGGATCCTCAGCTGGGATAAAGCGTGGGGCCCAGCTCTGCTCTGGCTCGGCTGTGCAGAGCAGGGATGGCTTGTCCTCCCTCCCATCAGCACCAAGGGCTGGCTCCTTTCCCTGGCAAGGGACATGGCTGCTGGCAGGGAGCCACAGGTCTGTGCCAGAATCCCTGTGTGGCACTACCACCCAGCACTAAGCTTTTCCTATTACTGTTTCTACCTGCTTATCTAATATAAACCCTTCCTGAATATTGTTGATTGTGTCTAATAGAAGCATTCAGTGAATTTTTATCTCTGACTGCCCCTATGAACTTATTTGGCTTTAAGTCAGAAAAAAAATCACTTCTGTGTGTAATGAGAAATCTGACATTTACTGGTTTTGTCAGCATAACATGCCAATGTGTGTTATGTAGTGAGAAAACACTCTTCCTCAGCGCTTTACCCTGTGCTAACTACGGTTTGGGATTGTGCTTCTCAGTTTTATCAGTTCAAGTATAAGGAGTGTATTCTCAGAGAGACTGAATTCCTAGGAGCAGCAGGAGATTTCAAAGCCCAGGTACAGCCCAGGTTGTGTACTGGATTCTAAAATATGCTGTACTGTGGAGAAACCTTTGGGTTCCAGTCATGGCATGCAGTTATCCCGTGAAAGAATTTTCTTTACTTCTTTCTATAGGTTTGGTTAGAAAATTTTATCTCAAATGTTTAATTCTGAGAGCAAGAGATAGCTTTAGTTAAATAGTTCCTTTAACAAGAAGAATCCTTGGTAATTAAAGGACTTCTTAGTAGCCAGTCGATGTGTGGAAGACCAACATTATGTTAAATTATTTTATATTCAATTTTGATACATTTAATTCTGTAGAAAATAATTTGACTCTTTCTTGGGAACGTGCATGAGAAGTTTATGAAATAAGTGAAAAATGCTGTTTGTTCTGAAATATTTAGTTTCTTTCTTATGACAGGAACTTCACTATCAATACTAATTTCTGCATTTAATTGCATCCTTCAGAAATAGAACATTATTTTTAATTAGAAAATTAGCATAGTGGAAGTATTTTTTGTGAATTAGTGACTTGAGTGATTTTTCATTATAAATAAACAAGGGGTGTGTGTGTGTGTTGGAGGCATTGTTCTTGTTCCTTAAGTTTTACCAGAACCAAGAATATTTGGAGAAGTCCTATGGGCTCTGAAATTTTTAACGGCAAAAAAAGACACTTTTGTTCTTACTCTTACTTCTTTCATCCCTCTCCTTTCCCCCCATTTTTGTGCTTCTACCTTCAGAGCAGTCTTGTTTCAGAAAAGGTCACAAGAAGTTGTGCTCATAGATTGCATTGAGCTTATTTTTGTGCATACAAGTACTCTCAGTGATGGAAGGGAAATTAATACCAAGGAATGAGATGCTGTGTTCCAGATATTTCCTACTAGGGTAATGCATTTGGAGATGTGATTTAAGACATCAAACAGCTGGATTTCTTCCCTGTTTTATGATCTTAAGGAATGGATTAGGGTCTCTCTTGCAGATACTCCAGTTTTTCCATACTGGAATGCTCCATGCTAGAATGAGATAGATTGTGACATTATTTGATTAAAAAAGGCTTCTGTATAAAATAGATTTTCCATCTTCAGATTATTATTTAAAGATTTTCTGTAGAAACAGTAATTCTTGTCACAAAACTCTAGTCTTCAGTTGGGAAGATAGGGTCACAATGGTACGTTGTGAAAGGATGAGAGTGATCACACATAAGATGCTATATTGAAGTGATAGTTGGATATTAGGATTTTTTTTTTCAGGTAGTGTGTTGCTGTAGGTTGGTATAGGTTGCCTAGATAGGCTGTAGAACATATATCCTTAAAATTACTAAAAGGATGGCTATCATCCTAACGAAACTGATCAAAACCATGGCTTCAGCTTTGAAGTTGGCTGTACTTTGAGCAAGGTTGGACCAGGGAGCTCACCTGCAGATGGTCCTTACATCCATCATTAATACATGATCACTCTTAGTTCAAATTTCTACGTAACAGGGTTTCAGAATCCACATAGATACAAACTTGGTTTTCTTTACTTTTTCTTGTTAAGATGGAGAACAATGTCCTTCTTTCTATGAAGCTTTAAAGGCATCTAGCCAAAGAAAAGAGAAGGTTCTGTGTGAAAAGAGAAGACCTAGTGATATCAGGGCATTTTTGTTGATCTCTCTCAGACTTCAGAAATCTTCTATTATGAAAATCTTCCACTTTCATGGGAGCTCTGGGGAGAAATCAGGAAATGTAGAGCATTTTCTTTTCTGTAAATGTTATAGGACTTCACCCAAAGTGACTTTTGGAGTGAGACCAACCATGTGATTGCAGATCAACCATGTGATGGAGACACGTTTCAAGATCCTAACACTTAAGTTTGTTTCATATTGATAAGGGCCTTAAGTAGTAAATACTCTCAGTGGATTTGAACAGCTAAGCTTGGATAAAGTCATGTTGGATTAAAATGAGCAATCATCTCTTGAGCTTTGTATTACTAAATTTAGTATTGGGCAGTCTACTAATTCTATTGATTATTGGTTTATAGTAATTCTGTAAGAAGCTTTGTTTGAAAGTGGTACTGTGCTACAGACATTTACGTGAATAAAGCTTTGAAGGTCACATGATGTACCTTTTGAACTTCTAAACACAATATTCAAGTAAAGGTTGTGTCCCTTGTAAAAATAACACCCCCATGCTAGAAACTTGAATCCCAACCTTTTTAGAGTTAAATTTATTTCCAGTGCTTTCACAGATGATATATTAATTTTATATTAATTGCCTTTCTCGGAGGTCTGCTTTTTAATTTTGTTGAGGTTTGGTTTTTTGGCCAAACCAAAATTTTCTGAAAAATATGAAATCTGAAAAATAACTTTTTTAGTCCAATTCACTGGGAATGAAGGAAAAAAAAAATGGAAAAATGGCCATGTCTTTGTTTTACTTTGCTTTTCCTTGTAAATTATATTTATAAGTAAATCTCTATCTGTCTATCTGCAAACATTATTACTCCTATCTGAATAATGAAACTTAAGGAAACACAGACCTACTCAGTGCAGCTATCTTATTTTTAGAAGGCTTCTCAATGCTTTGCTTTGTTGAGTTAGAATCAAAGTTAAGCTTGTCCAATTTTTATTATGTAGTTTTGTCCCACTTTGGAGTTGAATATGTCTGTAAGCAGTTTTTGGGTAATCATGACAGTATACTCAACAGCAGTAGTTCCAGATTTTCTAGACAGTAGTTGAAATATCTTTATTTATGACTGTGACATCAGAATGAAGGTCCTTTTTCCTAAGGAACACTCAGGTGCACTCATAAGCTTCTGTTTGCTGTAGGTAAATTTTTCACAGTTGGTCTGTTGTACTGCCACCCTCACTGCTTGCTCTGAAAAATATTTCAGAGGCTTTTTGTCAACACCAGGTATTTTTTAAAGTTACTCTGATGGAATTACATTGTATTGTGATCCATTTTACTTTATAAATGCTGACAATCATTTGCTCATTGGCATTTCATATTAGTCCCAAAATACCATTGCAGATGTCTGAACACTTTGCATATACAGAAGTGCTTTGGGGAAGGTAGTCTTGATGTACATTTGCCTGCAAGACCATGTATACGTGAGGAAATAGTCTCACAGTAGTCACTTCTGGGCAGTGTGGGCTGAAGGGCAGGATCATAAGCCATGGCTAGACTGTTCCCTGTCTCTGTGAAACCCTCATTTGTTCAGGTGGCAGGAAGGTGCTTCCTTTAAATCTTTCTTTTTGGAGTGGAACAGCAATATCAAATGTTGTAGGTTGTGGACTGACCATCCAGGTTGCCTACTTTGTGTGCTTGAGGCAGCTATGAGGCACCTGGACATGATTCTGTGGTTTCTGTGATAGTAAAAGCCATTTGCTGTGGACCCAGGCTGTTTAAAAACACCTTCTGTTTGTTGCTTATTTCAGCTCAGTTTTCCATAGCTTTTACTTGTGTCTTTGCAGCATATCTGCTCTCCTCCAAACTTTTCTACTGGAAAAAACAAGTTCTGTCTCAGTGCAATTAGGTAAACGAGATAGACTTATTTCCACCTCTCCTTCATGCAGCAACCTGATCTTTGTCTATGGAAATGGTCACACTAATACAAATGCCAGTTTTTGCAATAGCAAGGTATATTGTTTAAGATGGAGATCCTTGGAAAATATGTGAGGGATTTTTGTCTCTTATTTCTGGGAACAGTGAAAGACCGAAATGTGGAAGTCCTTATTTCTCAGGGAGTAAAGTCCTGAACAGTGTCAGTCAGCTCCTTCAAGGTTGTTTTTTTGTTTTGTTTTGTTTTGTTTTCTTTAGTGCCGTGATCAAAGCACATGCTTAAAATGTGTTTGTTAATTACATAAAATGCTTGATTACTAGAAGTGTGCTAGAGTTTCTCTTAGGAAGAAACAGTTCCTGCAAAAAAATCCAGCACTTCGGCAACAAATAGAACAGTTGGAGTGTATATATAAACTGTAGTTTGATACCTGCTAATTGAACATATAAAATAAAACAGAAACCCTAACAGGCACAGTAACAGGACTTGCAGTGAGCGATGGCTCACTCAGTTGCAGCTTTGAGTGGAATGTGGTGAGTAATGCAGTTATTTTTGAACCTCATACTTTTGCTTTCCCTATGCATAAGGTTATTGTTTCATGATGGTGTCAGCAACATGACCATTGTTAATGATGCCCCCTGATCATATTACATATATATATACACCAAGTGCAGTGATTTATACGCGTCGCTTTGGCATTAATTTCTCTGGGAATTGCATTGTGCATAGCAGTCATGGAGGGCAGGGGTGGGTCTGCCAGGCAGGGGCTGGGTATTGTTGGAAGAAACTCACAAAAAGACAAGTCTCTCTCTATAAATAGGACTGATGAGTGCTTCCAGAAATTAATCTCTTTTCCACTCTTACATGGAAACAAATAGCTTTTAATATGCTTAGTTTCAGATTTGGTCATAGTGCCAGTCAGTCAGCTCTAATTAAACTTGTGTTGGAAGTGTGTCAAGAATTGGATCCTGTTATGTGAAAAGGAATCTTTGACCAATTAATTAAATGTTGAACTTACTTGTGTGAATAATGGTTTTTGCTTGTATTTTTAGTCAGCACTGTAAAAATACACAAAACTTCTCTAAAGCAGTATCTTTTTGGCCTTAGAGATTCTTTTTTTGGGGAAATAAGCTTGACATCTTACCACTTTTTGTTTCTTTAAAGCTCTATAATCACCAGGAATCTTAAACGTCTTCGTGTGTCCTAGGTACATACATACATATGTGTGTAGGTGTAGTCACAATTTCTAGGGCTTGCCTTCATAATGTAAATTTGCTGAATTTGCATCTGTCTAAGAGCTGGAAGACCACTTCCTTTTCCTTTGGTTAATGTCAGTCTTCTGTAATAGCTCTTCAACACCAAGAAGCAGAGTATTTAGTGTTGTAGTTAATTTGTCTCTTCCTGCAATTGTTTGTTTAAATAGCAATGAAAAGCCTATTGTATATGCTATCTTCATTACAAGAGACATGGTAGTAATATGTTCGTAACAGTCACTTGATTGATATCTTTTGCTAAGATGTTGATGCTAGTATTGTCTTGATGTCAAAGGTCAAAGGAAAAGCAAGATGTTGAAAGGACATGTCTTAAAGAGCAGTGTTCATTAATTTGAGGATGTGCTCCTAAATTTATTAAAGCATTCTAGAGTAGGAAAAAAACCCACCCCAACATCTCTGGAAGTTATTTGAAGTGTTGATATACATTTCAGAATAGAAGTTCCTTATACTAAGTTAATGCTGTAATTCAACATCAGTTTCACCTTGAAGTGTTATGTGCTATTTGAGAAAATACTGGCAGCTCTTTCAAGGACAGAAGACTACTTGCAGACTCTGAATGAAGGGGTAATTTCTTGATGAAGTTAATAAGCTGAACCAGGAGATTATTTTGCCATTCTTACAACTGTCCTGATATGAATCCCTGCAAAAAAAGAGGACAAAAATGTAATTTCTCTGCCTTGGCCTCATGTATATAAAGTAGCTTCTTTCAGTGTTACAGGTCAAGCTTGAACTTCAGTATTATTTGTTTCACAACCAAATTCTTAAACTGAATAAGAACATGACCTAATTTATCAGAGAAATGAGTCTAGCACTAGTTCCTTGACACCTGGAAGGACAGAAAGGACACGGTCATGTTAGTTCACTAAAGGTAATTTTTGTCTAGTGCTTTTGGATTACTATTTCTTAAACCCCTTGTCTTTAGATACTCAATTTGGGTAGTAGGTAATTTTTTGTTTATTTGTGTCCTTTTAAACTTCCTTGAAAAGGCCACAGAGCTGTGTATATCGGAGTTCACGTCCCACTTGGCAAGCCAGGCCGTCGAAGGCATAGGCATCGTGGGCACAGGCACCACAGAAGAAAAAGAGAAAAAGATAATGATAGAGAGGATGGCCGAGAATCTCCATCATATGGTAAGAAGTTTGTTGTGCATGTTCTTCATGTCTCCTGAAAATAAACGTGTAGTAGCTACTCTGTTCTCAAATGTCGTTTGTTTTGTGCTATTTCTTTTATTCTTGGTGTAATTAACGTCTTTTTGTGTACAATCAAACAAGGATTTTGTGGTTGTGTTTTATCTAAGTCAGAAGCTGTTGGACTTGGTCCAGCTGCCTGCATGAATGTTCAGCAGCCTGCACTGAATAGGTTAGACTAGAGCTTTGTAATGCTCTCCTGTAGCATGAAAATCTGTGTTATTTAAATTAGACACCTTTTTTCAGATTGTGTAGTCGTGTATGCTTCTTCCTCTGATTTTTGAAACTAAGCATGTAGCTGTGAAAAGCAGCATTTGCCATGGTAATTTGATCAATGATCTTATTTTATTTAAATATTTACTTCAGCCTTCTTGCTGTCTGTTAGTAAAGGAATTGCACTGCCTCATAAGTTTTTGGTTTGGATCATGAACTGACCTGCCCCCTCCCCCCATTATCCTCAAGAGAGGACAATTTTGTCATATCATTCTCTGAAATGAAAATATTTGGCAGTATGCTTAGCAGTTTTTCTTCGACATCCTAAGTCCACTTTAATTCCTAAAGTGCCATGAACGAGCAGATTATGGTGCAAAAATTTAAGTGTGGACACCATGCTGTTCACTATTACCTTTCAATGACTGGCAGCATGTTCTGCATGGGGCCAGTACCTGAAACAAAAGATTTTGCAAATGGAAAAGCTCTGACAAGTCTTTTACCATTCTCCTATGGTTCTTGGTTTCAACCATCTTCAAGGCCTCCCCTCCCAAATACAAATTATTACAATGGACATCATGTTTGTAGAGTCTTGCTATACAGGTTTTGAAGAAATAAGTGATATTAAGTTGACAGAAATTCACTTTTTCTGTTCTGGTTGCTTCTGTATGCACAGAAGCACAGGGTTTGACCAGATTCTGGGGTGTGTTGGTTTTGGGATGGAAACAATCTGCTATAGATCTTAACTAATAATGAATGTTGTTTAATTCAAGAACACATTTCAGAATGATGCTACTAGATGGTGGTATATACCAGAACAAAAATGCTAAAGTAAATCTCAGTGTGGAATTAACTTTGTTAGTAATTCAGATCTTAACCTTTAAATCTAAAAGGCCATCTTCCTACTACAGTAGAAGCCTACAGTTGTATATTCATGTATAATAGCTGTAAGAGTGATGTTTCAGTGAACAAAGTTAAATTTTTTAAATCTGAGAAAATTAAAAAAAAAAATTAAAATTGAGATTTACCTGGATTTTCTATTTCTGGCCTTCCTTGAGATAACATTGCAATTAGTACATTTTTTGAACCCTTGCAGTATGAAAATTCACTTGAGTTGAAACAAAATCTTTGTATAAATATATGTATAAAAGTATCTCTAGAATCATGTGGTTTAATTAGTGTTTTTTAAAAAGTTTTGTTCATATTAATTGAAATCTAGTACTTATGTGATCAATAAGGATAGTTTAGTTTTCTAGCTAGTTATTGAGCTGTTCCACTAGGCATTATACTATGAGAAGTTAAAATATTTTCTGGACACTTCAGCTACATAGTTTTCTACTTTCCTATGCTAATTTATACATACTGCTCTAAACATGCAATGAAAAATTGTATCCTGCATAAATAGCAACAGACCACAGAAAAATCTGCTGCTCTAACAGTCAGTGCCTGGCTACTCACTGATGACCATCTTGAGCTATTGCTTGGGCAGCTGATCTGTAAGTAAGGCTGTTTGTTTCCATCAGCCTGTTTTGTTTTAACTTTTTCTTCTTCATTGTCTTGTGTCATGATGGTATTAATTATTTTGTTCTCAAAATGAAAACATGGTTTCTAGTGTTTTGGTATATTAATTTCTAGGTTTTTTGAAACAAAATTTGCTGGTGATGTTACTTTTCATATTGGCAATCTGTAGAAGAGCCAAAACCAATTGATTAATTTTCATAAACATGGATTTCCAGATGTTTTGTTTTCAGAAACAGTGCAAAGTTTTTAGAGAGCCTTCTTTTAAAGACACGTATATGTTTCTTTTGTTCCTCTTCCCTCTTAAAGAGGATGTTGTCCTGCATATTTCTAGCTGAGGGCAGGAGATTTTAGTGCTATGTAATGTTTCTGATTTCATAGAAGTATGAATTCTTCTAATTATTTAGTTTCTCCTTTTCTTCAAGACACACCATCCCAACGAGTGCAGTTTATCTTGGGTACTGAAGATGATGATGAACACATTCCTCATGATCTCTTCACTGAAATGGATGAACTTTGCTTCAGGGATGGAGAAGAATATGAATGGAGAGAAACTGCTAGGTATGTTTGGAGTAGATTGTTTCAAGGTATATTTTATAGTAACTTTATTTCAAAGAATTGCAAACCAGGTTTGGCTTAGAACCATCACTATCTGTAGGAGTTGTTTACTCAATTCATGCACAGCAACCCAAAACTTTAGTTCTTCTTTTCAAACTCTGAAAGAATCAATATTGTTTTCAAGAGACCCTCAGTCTTTCTGGTGCTGTGTTCTCTTCCCTAAAAATGATCATACCAAACATTTTGAAAGGTAGGAGTATGCCAAGTTATAAATATGGGTTTTTGTCCACCTAGTGTGGTATTTGCAATCTCAGAAATCTCTTTAGTATATCATAGCCAATATATTAGTATCATTTTTTCCTCAAACATAAAAAAATTGGGTATTATTTTTTTTTCTTGGGTAGTATTTGATTAGTTTTTGGCAAATTGTATGCCTGAACATTACAGGGATGCCGATTAGTTGCTTCTTTCTACCTATGCATTGTGAGGAATTCTTCTGCATTCAGTACTTCCAGGTACCTTGTTGCATGTTAACTTTTGTAGAAACTCAATTTGCACAGTGCCTGTGAGTGGGAATCCAGATCAGTTTATAGTTTCACGTGTTAATATTGCCTGGTTCTTAAATGTCTGACTTAGCAGCCTTAGGAGACTTGTACATGCTGTATGGTATGTTTCAGACAGCTTTCTAATCCCAAAAGACTAATGAAAACAAGACACAGATCAGGTAATAAGGCAGTCAGCTATATTCTTCATGAGAACATGTGAATAGACAGGTATTGCTCAATACCCTAAGAAACAGTATGGGTAAAAACTGAAACAGTTGAGTGCGGTTATTAAGGCCTGATAAAAACATTAATCAGTTGGGCTGCCTGAGAAAATGAAAGCTGGTATGATTTCATGGGATTTTCTGTTCTATGTCATGCCTAAGCCACATGGAAGAGTGGGATTGCTTGCCAAATTTCCTTCCCAGGAGAAATATAAATGTGTACCTGTGAACGCATTTCAGGTGGCTGAAGTTCGAAGAGGATGTTGAAGACGGCGGTGATCGATGGAGCAAGCCTTACGTAGCGACTCTGTCTCTGCACAGTCTCTTTGAACTGCGGAGCTGTATTCTTAATGGGACGGTCATGTTGGACATGAGAGCAGACACACTTGATGAGATAGCAGGTTGCAGCAAAAATTTTTAAAAATACTTTATTCCTAAATTTTGATCTATAACTTGAGGTGGTTTTGGTGATGTCTATGTTCTTGAAAATACTGTGTTGAAGAAACAGGTATGTGCATGCTTGCTGCACTTCTCTTGGTCTGGTTGAGAGGAGCTGGTCCTACAAATGCCACTTACAAAAGTGGATGAGTAGGAGCTCCTTAGTTTGTACTTTAGGCTGAGGCCCAGAACTTGCCTTTATGTTCTAATCCCTTAATGTGTTCTCTGTCTTTGTTTCTACAGATGAATTGTAAATATCTGCCAGAACATTTTAGGAGTTATTTGTGCACTTTAGTACCATAATTATTAATCATATTTTGGCTGACGTTAACATGATGCCAGTAGTGCAGTTGGTTGTTGCACATCTGGTAATTTTTTCACCTTTATAAGAGGTGAGCAGAAATAAATGCTGTACATGTTGTTTGACCTACTGTGCTAAGTGTCCTCACTAATCACATGGTCATTTTGGAGACAGGGAATTTTGAAGACTTTCATACATATAGATATATTTAAATATATAGATACATGCACATATATATACATTATATATGTCTGCTTGCTCCTAAATGAATTTAGAATTAGTTCTACATAATTTTCCTGGTATCTCTTGCTACAGGTACCACACAGTGGAATGCCTTCTCAGGAATCATATTAGACTTAGGGTTGACCAACATATGCCTGAAGGACAAGGTGTTTTGGCCTTAAAAACTTTAGCAGCACTTGAAATGTTTTCTTGTTTTGAAATCCTTGAAATTCGCTCATGAAGTTGGTATTCCCTTCCCATTTTTCTGACTTACCGAGCAAGAGCATTCAGTACATCTTTGTAAATGTAATGTTTTGATTTATAATTTTATTTTTGGTAATTGAATTTAGTGATAATCTTAATACATAACCAAAGTAATTGCTTAATTCCATGTAACCAGCACTCTGGGTAGCAGACACTTGAGTTGCAACTAGGATGCCTTAAGAGATTGTGTGAATTTGTTTCAAGTTAATTTTAGGCGCCATTTTGAAGCATGTGGCTTAGCAGTGCTTGGTATACAAGTGTGCTGTCTTGTTTCCAGGAGCCAGCAGTACCCAGTAGGTAATACTGTTTGTTACTCATAACAGGAGAGGGAGGGTGGCAGGTTTCCTTCTGAGAACCTGTAACAAGCGGCTGTGTTTTACCAGTGATCTCAGAAAGAAGCTGCACTGTACTGACAGACACTTTACTGCATCTTTTTCTGTTAGTCAGGACGGAGCCCTACCCTGAGCCCTAACATTTTTCATTGTGAGAAGTTCTATGCAATTTCAGTTTTACAATGCAGTTAAGTCTCGATACATTAGTTAAACCTGGGAAAATATATTTAAAAATTTGTAACATAGGTTTGTGTTTCTTTGTGCAGGTTGAGGTCTTTTATGAATTTGTTTTATATTTTTTATTATTTTTAAAAAATGGACCTTTAAGAAACACAGTAGGTATTTTCTCTGATCTGTAGGCTTTCTTTCCTGGTGTGAGCATACTGGTGAGATGCCCTTTTGTTATTGTTTGACAGATGAGTAGTTAGTTTTAGATTATATACCTAGACTTTGTTTCATACTTCCTCTTCTAAAGCATATGAATCACATGAAGTTCCGTAAAGAGTCTCAGGAGAGCATCTGAAGATGACAGGAGTTGTGTAATTCCTCTCATTCCATAGCAACTTTCACTTTTATGTAGTTGTAGATACTTCTGAAAGAAGGGAACACCAGGTTAAGACTCTCATAAGTCTGTTTTCCATTGTGTTTGTCTTCATGAACTCACTCCTCGTGTAGGTTTGTTGAATACAATGAATACATTTTTTGAAAGTGAGTTTCCATTGAAATTTGAAGTAAATGGCTCAAATTACAAGGTACTTAGTACCTTACATTTCTGGAAATGATGCTACTAATAAATACCCTCTCTTGGATCTGCATGTTGTGCTTTTCTTATTCTCACATTTACTTGTTTAGTGACATCTGAAAATTTCCTGTGGATTCTTGAAGATGGTTTTGCTAAAGAGAAGACTTTTCTTTTAAATAGATTTTGATTTTCCTTTAATATTTGATACGATTACAGTGCTTGAGTGAGGCGAAAGAGAGATGTGATAGCTACCTATATAATTTTCTTCTTTTGTTATTATTATGTAGATATGGTTTTGGACAGCATGATTGCCTCTGGCCAGCTGGATGAATCCATAAGAGAGAAAGTGAGAGAGGCTCTTCTAAAGAGGCACCATCATCAGAACGAGAAGAAATTGAGCAGTCGGATTCCTCTAGTTCGGTCTTTCGCAGATATAGGCAAGAAACATTCTGACCCTCACTTGCTTGAACGAAATGGTGAGATAAGTTGTAGCCTCCAGTTCATACTAACCTGGTAAATGATGCTCTCACTGGGAGATGAAGGAAAGGTCAGCTGGTAATAACAGATAAGTGTTTCCTTCTTGATGAGCAAAGAACTAACAATAAGAGTGTGTGTGATGTGTAGCTATGGATGATATTTTTGAATTTACTCAAATATTCTACTCCTGCCTGTATACCATAGCATGCATTATTATTTTGAAGCATAGTAGTGCAATACAACATAGTAGTATACATACATTGATCCTAATGGTTTTTTTGTATATGCTTAAATAAAATGTGCAATGTTTGAGGAATTTCAGCATTGTGGCATAACTTATACATGTGTCAGATGGATCCTACTTGCTTTTATAGTCTGTGCACAAGAGATTTAGTGATCGTGAGTTCATTGATGCTGACAGTTACTGTGTTTTAACCCACTGTTAAGGTCATTTGACAAGAAGTTTGCTATGTCAATGGTGAAGGTAGTACTGTTAGCTAGAACACTGTTTATTTTTATCTTGTTTTGTAGAGAAGGTTCTAATGGGAACAAAAATCCCAAACCCAAGAAAAGTATTTGCAATGTTCTTAGATTGCTTTTTTGAACCAGTTCCTGAAAATTTTTTCTAGACATCCAGTCCCAAATTCCAAATAGCAATATGTACTACAGAGCAGCTTACTTGTATTCTTGTGTTTTTATGGGACCTCTATTTTCATCTCTGTTCTTTGTTTCCTTTTCTTGTGTTTTTATGGGCCCTCTATTTTCATCTCTGTTCTTTTGTTTCCTTTTGCCTTGCATTAAGACAGAAGGATTTTTTTAATTCTGAAAATTTGAAATTTTTTACTCTGATGAAAACTGAGTTCTGATTTCATGAATCAATCATTGAAGTGAACTTCCTTTTCTGTATTGAAGGATGCCTCATTGCTTAGAGTATGTTTCACTTAGTTAAGTGCTTGTTAGGGGCTACCTATGCTGGAGTATTCTCCAGTGAATGCCTGAGCTTGCTGATAGGTTTTTTTGTTAGCCAGTGCATATATGATATATGCTTAAATATTTCTCTAATAGTTTCAGATTTATTTTTTCAAGAATGAAAATGCAGCTAACTGATCTAAGAGCATAATGTCTCCTGTAACTCCCAACTTACATGTTTTGTTCAGCAAACATGAAAATTTCACACACACAGACTTGGTTTTGCCCATCCTTGAACACCTGTATCCCCAGGTACAATCTTTCTTGACAGTTATCTTACATGTATCACTTCCATTTTTTAGGGCATTTTATTCTTAATACTCTTTTTACAAGAGTTTATGGGATATATGCTGAAACAAGAAACCAGTATAATATGATGAGCATATACTAATTTACTTTTCTTTTTATTATGCTTTGGTAAACCTCTAATAAGCTGGTAAACCAAACATGCATATTTGCATATTAGTTCTTAGGCTCCTTAGGGGGTTGTGTGTGTTAGGACATGTTTGTGATTTATCAGGTATACTTATGGAATTTAGTTATTACTGTAGTGATTATTATAGGCAACCAAATCTGCTCTATTGGTCCTATTTTCTTTACTGCTCTGCAGTTGTGATATTTTAATATTTGAGTTTTGAGGCTTTTGTTCTTAAAGGAGGTTTGTATCTGTAGGATCCACTCTTTGATTGTTTGGGGGGAGGAGAATGTATGTGACCTTTACCTAGGCATGCTTTCTGCACCTCGTTCTTGTTAATTTTTCTGGGGTTGTTCAACTTACTAGTCTCTGTAGTGCTTGGTATGAATGTGAAAGTAAATGTGTATAGTTTACTGTTTGTTTGTTTGATGGCATGGTACATGAAACCAGCATGTTTTGGATTTCAGGGATTGTAGGAGAAGTCATCAGTAATGTTTTCAAGGAGACTGGTCATCCCAGGAAAAGTGTTTGTGGCAAATGGGAGAAATGGTATCACTAAACCTTTTAATGGAAGTACTAATATGAGCATAAACAGTCTCTCTTCCTGCTTAAGGAAGAACTGAAAAATCCATTACAAACTCCAGTCTGAAGGAACCATCACAAGACTGTGTTCTCTTAATAAGAAATTAGTAGGACATGGAAACTAGAGCAACAAAAGTAACAAGGGATTTTGGAGAAATGTTTGGTTTTAGCCATGTGGGGCTATTGGTAAGTCACAGCAAGAGGATATGGAGAAGAGGCTGTGTATTTCATTTTTGTGCCCTCTTCAAAAATATGTATTAGACTACAGCTGCCTGGGAAAATTCTCAATAAAACAAGACTCTTCTTGGAAGACAGCTGCATTTAACACATTTAGATATGTTTGATCATGATCACTTTTTAAAAATTAAAAATTCTTTGTACATAACGGATGGAGTTAATACAAGTCTTGTAATATTTTGATTTTTTAGTTTATTTTTTGGATGGATTAGCAGCTGCTGTGCAATTAGGAATAAGGAATTATAGAAAAATTGAAGAGTCAGTTTCAAGAGATAATTTTTTTTTTGTTAACAAATCCTACTCTGACTTAAGATAATATCTTCTCCCTCAGATCTTTGGCATTCTAATTAGTATTCCTCAGTAATTTCTGACTTTCCTAATGTCTGGTATCAGATCTGCTCTTACCTCTTATCTTACTTGCATGAGTATGACACTTTGGCCCATAAAGCTTGCAATTTACTATGTAAATTGTTAATGCATATTTGTATCTGTGTGGGTTTTGTTTGGTTTGTTTGAATTTAATATAATCTATCCCTTTTGTAAGCCTCATGGTGTTCCATTTGTTTTATCTCAGGGGAAGGCCTTTCAGCCTCCCGGCACTCTTTGCGAACAGGTCTCTCTGCCTCCAATCTTTCCCTGAGAGCAGACAGCCGTTTGTCGGTTCTTCTCAGTTACCTTCTTCCTTCTTCAAGAGCTGGGAGCCCGGCAGCCTCAAGGTGTACAACCCCTGTAACCACCCCTCAAAACACTCCACCCTCCAGCCCTACCTGCAGCCCAAGCACAAGTGCCCAGCCAAGCCCGCTTCAGGGCAAGGAATTGCTGGTGTCATCTGCCAGTGATGATATTCCTTCAGTAGTAATCCACCCACCTGAGGAAGACTTAGAAGTGCAGGAAAGCCAGGAAAAGAAGACAGAGGAAAATATTGGCAAAACACCAGGCAACTATTGAAATTTAAGCTGTCCATGTGTGATGCTCTCTGCATCTGGATCACTTGCACTGCGATGTTTTTGGCACAAAGAAATATGATAACTGTTACCTCTGCCTGCATGTTTATCTATTCTCAGTTGTGACTGTCTTCTTGTTTGGCATTTTTAACTTTTTAGCTTTTAACTAAAGCAAGCAAAAAATTATTTAATTAACATTCATTTGTGTAATTAAAAAGGAATATGGTTTTAAAATCTAATATATAAGCAAAATGTCAAAAATGGTGGCCTTTTCCTTTCACTCACCTACAGTCCATAGCAGGTTTTGCTTTGGTTTTGTCAGTGGTTGAGGTAATGTCTTAAACCAGTGTTGGATATCCTGAGATAGGTACAGCTGAAACCATGGTAAAGTATTAGAGGTGAATATGAATAGTATTAGGAAGGATACAATTATTAGTGGCATTCATAGTTTAGTTGTATCATGAAGCTTTCAAGCAGTTTTATTTTTGCTTTTGTGCTTTTTAAAACCATGACTGTTAAAACCAGCAGTAGTTAACTGATTAAATGATCAGGTTCAGTTCACCTGCAGCTGTTTCTGGATAGTTCTTCATTAGTTCACTGCTTCAGCATCAGACACTCCATTAGCATTTTGCTGTGTTTGATAGGCAGAATTGGAGACAGTAGTTAGGAGCTTGTACTCGTAGGCCAGAGCTCAGCAATTTATTATTTTGTTATCTGCAAAGCCTTTCTTCTTTATATGCAAAAAGGGTATGTAGGTATATAGATAAGTTGAAAGAAACTGTTAGAACTTTCCATCCTTTCTTGAAATGTTTTTAGTAAAAGTTTCATAACATTTGCATTCTGCATACGTACGGTCATACTAGCTTTACTTTTGCAAAATTACCAGCTACTTAGAAACTTCACAATTCTACCTGGCAGATTGTGTTTTTAAGGGGGAATCATCTTTCTTTTTGGTCATCAGACTCTTCCTCCCCTTCCTAGAAATTTGTCTTGCCAAAATTCTGCTTGTAAGTTTGACTGCTTTAGGCCTGTGTGTGTTGGGAGCAGGGAGACTGATCTCCCCTGGTTTTTCCATCAGTTGAGGCTTTGCTTGTTTTCTTCCTCACTTGTTTAATAAATAAGAGCACACTGTTACATTTAACAGTGGAAATATGCTGACAGAGAAGAAAGAGGCTGTGGTTATCTGCCTTTTCACATTAGCGGCCAAGTCACTGAAAAGGAAAGAAACTACGTCACAGTTTTTTATCTTCAGTTGAAGTATAGAGGCCTCATCATTACTTAAATTCAGAAAAGCAAACACAAATCTCTTTTTCTGACTTCCTTATGGGAAATTAAGAGAATTCACGTAACGATAATTCTGTCACAGGTCATCTTCCAAACGTGCTTTGAAATCAGAAGTAAAATAATGGCTGTAATTGTTTTTCCAGTTCTCATTTCTCTGACAGGAATGACAGCATGCCAGACACAAGATCTTTATAATCCAGGAGAAGGCAAATAAATGAAGCTCAAGTACATGATGCTATTACTATCATCACTAGTAAGGCTTTCTACTAGAATCTCCAAGTCATGTTCAAATCAGTTTTGTTCTTCATGCAGATATTTCTCATAAAGAAAAAAATCTGAAAGGCATGATTTCCCAGTTAATCCATAAGTCTTTCCAGAGAATGATAAACACCAAAAACGAAGATATTTTTGTTTTCTTGGGTTTCCCCTGCTTTTTTAGTTCGAGAAATCATCTGACCACAGAAAGATACGGTTTTTCCTTAGATTTGGTTTTGAGGACATTCTCAGACTATGACTTCAGGGCTGCAACTGGACCAATTTCTGTCTTGGGAGGCAAGAGTCAAAGAAAACCCTGACAAGGAAGTCAACTTCCTGGTATTAATTAAGAAAAAAAAAACAAACAAATCTTCCTGGTTCATTCCACTATAGGTTATGGTCTGTACCACCTCTCTAGTAATTCAGAATATTGCAATCTGAATACATTTTACACATCTGTATGATTGAGTTTGGTTTGCCTCCTGTGAGGGTGAGGAGCTGTGTTAATTTTCTAATAGGTGTTTTTTTTTCTGTATACATTCCTCTGTCATTTGCCTTGTGTTATTCAGACTTTTATTTTTTAGTTTTCATAAATAGCTGGAAGGTTACTGAACTTAATGTGAGTTACTGTAAAAGGAGGGAAAAGAGACACACCTTTGGTCTACCACTTAATTTGAATCAGCCAGTCGTCAGTTCATAGTAAGTCAACTAGACAAAGGCTTCTCTTAATAATGTTTTTTTAATTTTGTCATCAGTTGAAGATCAGTGTTTGTTTTCCCATCTTTGAACTGTTGAATAATGAATTCCATAGGAAGGGCTGGGAAGTCAGCTGTGTCACAGCTAAAAATTAACAGTTAATTCACCAGCATCACTGAGGTTTCATAATGTCTGTGAACAGCAGCAAAGAAGTATGTTTTAAAAGGTCTTTTTGTCCACTGAGAAATGTACTTTGAAACTGAGTAAAATAACATTTACAACGGCTTTCCTCTTACAGTGATTGCTTCCTGAAACTATTGATTCAGAGAAGTTTGCATATTTGCCCTCTAGTAGTAATTTGAACTTTTTTTTTTGCATTAGAGCTGCACTGGACTTTAGTTTTAAAAATTTATTTTAATTTCCTCAAGTACAAATATGGTTGACTTCATATTTAGAAGATTTGTATTATATAATTTTTGCTTTTCTAAATACAGTTATTTTGAAATAGTCATGCTTAGATGTTGAACTCATATATTACTCATCTTTTTCATATGAAACAGATGTGAGACAACTGTATGTAATCTTCTTGCTTTCTTTTTTCTGTAGATAATGTTGATTAGATTTTTGTGATCACAGTATGAAGTGTAGTTGGCTAAAAAAAGCACATGATTTTTAGTGATGGTGTAGTTATAAATACCTTAACTTGAGTTTATGAGGTTTTATTCCAAATTACTCCAGACTCACTTCACTGTAGTCTATTCAGAGGAGGCAAGTGGTGCATCTGCCTAACTAACATCAGGAAGAGCCCTGTGTTGTTAAGGATCCCCTCAGTAGCTTCATAACAATGAATTTCTCTGTCTTACAATCTGAAAAGTACTTCTAGGTAATTGTCCTTGAGTTTGCATCTACTGAACTGGAGAAGAGAGGGAAATAAGTTCTTTTATTGATGTGAGATTGGAATAGAAGTGTTTCACTCTTAAAGAAGATTAATTCTTCAGTTCAGAGTTTCTCTATAAATAGCAGATTGATGGATATGTGTAATGAAGGCAGTCTCATATGGAAATGCTTGCTCAGGTCTGAAAACCTGTCAGCAGTATTGTCTTGTGAGAGCAGCAGTCTGTCCAACTGCAAGGCTGACGGAAAGGAAAGCTATTCACACATCGTTTAGGATCAGACAAATATTCCTGTGTCAGTGCCAAAACTTGTGAGCCTTGACTGTGACTGATCGGTGAAATTTTGAAGGCAAACCTTTTAGAAGAATCACTTTAGCACTGAAATAATAAATATTTCTGCTAATATGTGGAATCCTTATTCACTGTCCTTCTCCTTGATTGTCTCTCTGTTTTTGTTCTAGTCTCTGCTTGCTCTTGCTCACAGTGTTTTTCCAGAAAATGCAAAGCGATGCATTATCACTCATCTTTCATCAGTTAAAAACATTCTAAGTTACCTGTATTGCTACAGAGAAGGGGGAAAATGAAGAAGTTTGTATGTCTAAACTTTTGTATTAGGCTGCTCTTCTGCAACAACTGTTTAATATTTCTAGTTCTACAAACGTCAACTCCTAAGCAGTTAAATACTTAAATCAGCTGATTTCATAGGTGGTTGATAGTACGATTCTTGTGAATAACATATAAATCTTGGAGCAGAAGAGTAGAATGTGTTTTTTGTTGTTGGGGCTTTTCTTGTTGTTGTGTTGGCTCATTGTGCATGTTAGGATTTATGAAGGAAATGACAGCCTATTAACTTGGATTTGGTTTTTGCTTCAGGACAAAACACCTGCACCACTTACATCCCTTATGAACTGTAAGAATGAAAATTAGTGGTAAAGGCTTGGACCTGCATGTTTTTGTTGATATGATGACTTTTTGGAAGAGCTTTTTGAAAACAAAGATGGGGAAGAAGTAAAGTGAATTTGGTCATCATTTGAAATGCTAAAAAAAAAAATTCAAAATGGAGAAATAATAGACATGGGGGTATGCAAGTAGTTATGTGGCAGTAGTTAAAATAGAGCAGTAGCCTGAAGATAGCCAGAGAGGGTTTCATTTATATCTTGGCTGGAGAGATGCTTGACCTAACTACAAATTTTCTCCATGTAATACAATGTTTAGGCTTCAGTCTTTATCTAGATGTGGTTTTGAAGGCATGTGGAAGCATGTTCTGTCACCACAGCTGGAAGGTCTAGTGTAGACAAGCAAGAAGGCCAAATGCATTTCTAGTGCATGTTAAACTGAACAAGCAAAAGCTCTGTAATTCAAAAGGTGGGATTTGGGCTTGGTTATACATGCCTAGACCAGCTTTTAAATACTAATTGGGTAGAGAGAACCATGATGCAACATGGAATTCAGTGTGTTTGAATGCTTGGGTTACTTGCCTTTTGCACCCTTTACTGAACCTGCAATTTGCTGCTGCTGGCAATGTAGCAGGATTCATAACACAGTTTTGTTTTGGTGCAAGTGTTAGAGGGAAGCTGTATACTGAACTTGAAAAACTTTGTGTGTACTCTTCAGCTCAAGCGTATATTCCACATAGCAACACGTGGTTGGATGAATAGTGGGAGCTTAGGTCTGCTGATTGAAAGCATGGTTTGCAAGCTATCCTTCATGTAGTACGCTACTTACTTTTACAGCTTAGTTAACTTAGTTGACTACATTCCCTGTAGTTGTAGCCTGAGGCTTGCTGACACTTTTTACAATTACAGTAACTGCTGCACAGCAGACTAGAGGTGTTTGCGTTAGGTGTCCAAGGACTTCTTAGTACAGTGAAGATGCTATATCCTAACTACTGAATCAGTTATGATTAAAATGCCAGAAGTTATCTTTTCTGCAATTAAAGTAGCTGATGTTTTCTGGTGACTGTTTTGCAAATGGCCATCATTTGGGGCAATACCTAATTCTTTTAATTAAGTCATTTTTTTGACAACACAGTGACTTGTTAATGTTGCATTTATGATACTAATGTAGGGCACTTACTGAATAACGTGCACTTTTGCGTTAAGCAAGCTGCCACATTGAGTTTTGGTAGTGTTTCACACTCAGTTCATTTCCTGCACCATTTTGAACTTATCTCCTTTGTTTTAATTTAGGGCTGTTGGCATCTCCACAGTCAGCACCTGGAAATTTGGACACTGGGAAAAGTGTAGATGTTAAAGCTCCTGGGACAGGAGGAAGCAGAGAAAACAGCACTGTTGATTTTAGTAAGGTAAGTAACATTAAACACCTTAGTGTTTAGCATCAATTAACTATGTAACAAAAACTGTGCTGGTTGTAACTTCCCCCTTAGTTACAACTAAGACATGTGTACCAGTGTACGCATGAAATAGGTACTGAGAGATAACATGTGTCACAATATGATCTAGGCTAAATGTGTCACATGTTTTAAAATTCTTCCCAGCGGAATGCTTCTCAGTATTTTGGTAACATAAGAGTGCAGCTGCTGTACTTTCTCATGCAGATGGAGATATTTACACATCTGCTATTAAGGCTCTTCTGAAAGTAGTTTTGTACATTGTTGTAACTTATTTTTATAGAACTTTTTGTTGGTTCCTTTTTTTTTTGTGAAGAGGGCTTTTAAGTAGAATTTGCTTTATATATATATTGAGTTTCCTCTACAAAAGTTGTTGTACATCTTAGTCATTAGTAACACGTAATACCACTTTCTAAAAGAAACCTTGTAAAAAATCTACTGTAAATCTCATATATTTCTTTCATAATCTAAATTTGCTGGGCAAGTTCCATTGTGGCTGTTACTATAAAGTTCAGTCAGAAGTGTCATCTATACTGTGAAATATTGTAAGAAAATTGTTTTGCCAAGTTAAATAATTTTGCTTAAGGAAAGCTAACTTACACTGTAGTTCTGATCTGATCATGGCAGGTGCCATATATTCCTGCTCCTCTGTCACAGTTTATATATTTTTGCTTGGCCTGTCCTTGTGTACACCTGCCTTGTCTCCTGTTGGACAGGAGTCAGCCTCCTGGCACTGTAGTTGTGGCACACTTGGTGTGGGACTCAAGAGGCCATCTGTAAGTTCTCTAGCTAGCAGTGTCACTGGTGCTTGTGTGTGTGTGTGTATGTGAACACAGAGTTCATGTGCTGTACCATTTTCTAATGCACTTCTGTAATTATGTACAGAAATGAAGGTGAAGATTTTCAGCCATCATATTCTTTATGATTTGTATGAACATACAAATTATTTTTCAAAATTATGACATACTTGAAATACACGGCTGTGAAATAACTTACTGCATTCTAGAAACCATGTGTAATTACATGAACTCTCCTTACTTAATTGTGCATAGATTTTGTTAATTTATGTCCGATCACGGAATGTTTGTCACGATAATATTAGAAAGGTGATTATGCAGTTTGGAGTCTTCTAGAATATACTAGGTGTTAGTAATTCTAACTTATAGAAAATAGTTTATTATTATTTGGCTGGCTGGCTGACATTTTCTAAATGTGTTTGTCTTTTCTGTATTGTGGGATATTTAATTTGCTTTTTAATTTTTCTTTGTAGCATAAATGTCTTGTAAATTCTGATAAACATAATTATGTTATGGAATTTCTGCTAAGAAATGTAAGGGATTAAACACTTGTTTCATCTTTGTATGAATAGGTTGATATGAACTTCATGAGGAAAATTCCTTCAGGAGCAGAAGCATCAAATGTGTTAGTGGGAGAAGTAGATTTTTTAGAAAGACCTATTATTGCTTTTGTGAGGCTCTCCCCTGCTGTGCTTCTCTCGGGTCTCACAGAGGTTCCGGTTCCTACACGGTAAATAAATGCCTGGAAATTCTGGCTTTACTTATGAATAGGATAATAATATTTAAGATCTCAGATAGCTGTAAATTTTTATATACACTGTATTAAGCTCAAAAAATGTAGAGTTTTGTTTAACATTATGTCAGTCATTTGCTGCAAAATTTGAAGGAATGAGATCTGCCACAAAATTCTCTGAATGCATTATATATCTTTATATATATCTCTATATACACACACAGATACATATATACATCTATATACATGTAAAGATGCTGTCTTAAGCAAGTGTAGGATTTGAAACTGAAAGTTGATTTGGAGTAAAAGCAATGAGTCTTCCAAGTTTGTGTTGACATTTTGAAGATGGGCATGAGGATAGTTATAGTTCCCTTTGGTGTGACACAGCTTGTCAGTGGGGAAGAGCACACTGAAGGTCTGAAGGTCTGTCTAATCTGAACATCTGTTCTTTTTATACAAATGCTCTGCATATGAATGACTTAGGTGGTGAAAAAACAATTTTTTATTATATGCCCAATTCTACATGATTGACACTGGAGTAGTCAATCTTCAGCTAATACATAGAGAAGTAGTTTTCAGTCTGCAGTATGCTATCCAGCCTGGTGCAGTCACCCCTGCTTCCCCAGTCCCAAGGATCTCACCACTATACTTGTGGGTATGTTTACCACAGATGTTCAAAATTTCAAAATACAGGTCTCATGATGAAGGTAGAAGATAATTTCATCAATCATCATGAATAACAATTCATTTTCTGTGCACATTGATGTATTGGACTGTTCCGTGGTGTTTGCCCATACATTTGTATTTATGTTTTTTGGTGGATTTTAATGTTTCAAAATGATCAAAGTGTTTGTTTATCTTCATGATTTTCAGCTTATACACTCTATTGAAGGGCAAAAATACATATATGTGAGAATTTTTGGAGAGTAGTTGACAGGAGTACTCAATGTTTTTGGGAAATTCCAAAATTTCTGCATACTGATTACTGTAGCTGAATCTATTCTGTACTAAGTTTTTCAGAATGGTTTGGACTTGCAGATCTGGAATAGCATACTGGGATTCTTAAGATGCACTCTTGTTTTCAGTTAGGGTAGTAAACTTGAAAGGAGACAGAAGTGACCTTTTTGTACAATGAGTTGGAAGAAAGTGCTATTTTTTTCAGATGTATTGTGCTTAGGAATGTCATTTTCATGAAATATAGGAAGAAGGTTGTGAAACAAATTACTGAGGTTCACTCTTTGGTTTGTATCCTTTTGAATTTATAAAATGTTATTCCTGTTCAAGGTTTTGGTGAGTTTTATGTTAGGCACTGTTACTGCACAAGGATCTGCTAATATATGCTGTGACTCAACCCCCAGATTGGATCAGCTTCCCAGAATGTCACTTACTTTTATAGGTGCTCCAATACCCAAGTTCCCTTCCTTTCCACTGACACAAGACTAGGATAGGCTATATGAGTATGCCCAAGTGTACTGCAGGAAGTACAGTAGGTGCATCCTCTGTGTGCCATGGCCACTCACAGCAGGTGAGGGGGTTGAACTCCCATGAAAAGGTGATCATCAGGGAATGTAGGACAGGTCATAGAGCTCCTAGGCTGCCACTTAAGGGGTCTTTGCTACTGGGAATGTCAGAAAGGCTTAGAATCCAGAGGAAATATTCATTGAGCTCTAGTCTGTGGATTTCTACAGTCTTTAAGGCATTACAAGAAGTTGAAAAATTAGGCTTAATTAAGAAGATATCTGAGTAATTTTGGGTCAGGATTTGAGTTCCTTACAGTAATGACTTTAAGCTGAATCTTTTCACAGTGTTGCAGCAGTCTTTTAAGATCGTAAGCAGTAAAAATGGGATTTTTACTTCACCACTAAATTTTCTTTTAAATATTAATTTGAAAAACCCCCTTTTGAATACATGCAGATGAGTCAGCCATACTCACCTGTATTACTTTCTCCGCAGGTTTTTGTTTTTGTTGTTGGGACCAGTAGGAAAATGTCCACAGTACCATGAAATTGGACGATCAATAGCAACACTTATGACAGATGACGTGAGTGATCTGTTTTAAATGCTTGTCGTTAGAGTCTAGAATGAGGTATTTACAAACTGATTTCAGTAAATGATTTGGAGTAGTAGGTTAAAGAAAAAACCTCAAACAAGTTAAATGAAGAACTGTAAACTTAATTATTTTTTGTGTTAGTGAAGTCGATAATGATAAATTAACTTCTCTCCTTGTCTGTCTTGAAATCCTAAATGTATTTCTGAAAAAAAATTTGGCCTTAATGTATAGATTTCATTTTTATGTTAAATTCATTATCAGAACTATTAAATAGAACTGCATTTGGTATGAACCGCTGTATGTCAGAAAGGACAGAAGCAGCTGCGCAAGTGCTCAGGAAACAAAATTTTAAAAATGCGTGCAATTGAGTCATCATAATTTTTTTTTTCATCTAAGCCAGATCAAATAAATAAAATAAGGATTTTAATAGCCTTTTGAAGTCATGTGCTTAGAGCCCTATTGGTTTTAAAGACCGCAGGAGGGAACCAGGACTTTTAATTTAAAAGTGATGCCATCTTACTGAGCAAAATTAGGATGTTTTAATTTTGACTTCACATTGAGCGCCACCTACTGAATTGCTGATAATTTTTAAGGTTATCTAGCAGAAATGCAAGTACTTTTTACTCTAGAACAATTTGAAGTTTGGTAATGTAAACTAGAAATTTGTCATTTTGCAATTGGTAACAAGTCTGTGAATACAGTTTTTGTTCAATGTGAGAACTGAATTTTAAAAGCTTAAGTTACAGCTTCTGATCTTTTTTAGATAGGCTGATCTGATTTTTAGGAATAGTCTAGATCACCGAAATAGAAAAAAAATCAATTATTTGATGGTCTAAAAAGACCTGAGTAGACTTCAGAGAGCTATTTTAAGATTAGAAGATTTAATGATCAGATTTAATGATATTTGGAGAAAACCAGTTCAGGTTTAAAATGTACAGAACAATTTCAAATCGTCTTCTACAAGCAGTTTTACAGTAAAATAGCATTTTTTCCCCCTGTGTGTATAAAATATATCTTGGAGTTCATGTTGTAATAGTCTATAAAATGGTATAGGATTTTTTAGTAGGATTGCTTTCTTGTGCTTTTTAAGCAGTCTTCTAAACTTAATTAAGGTAGATGTATAAAAATGCATTCTTATTCTTAATAAAAGCTTGTGGTTTGGTTTGAAGCTTGTTTGAAGTATTTTTTGTCATGATTTAGCACAGCATAGTGGTACAATGGCTGTAAGGCAGAATTAGTCAGACAATAGTACATGAACTTGATGTCCTGAAAATCGAAGGTTAACTTTCATTTAACTTTAGAAATTACCACAATATTAGTTTTGAGTTTGAAGATAAAACTTCCATGTCTTGTGGTCCATAGGAATGTGCATACCAGTAGTTTTTAATTTAAAAGTATGCAAGTAAAGTAAAAGCCAAACTTTTGAGGACCTACAAAATATTTTCCATACCTTTTAATCAAGTTTAATCATTATATAATGCTAATCAGTTCCTCTTTCAGAAAAAATAAAATAAAAATAAGTGTTGAGTACTTTCTTCTTGTAGGTTTTCCATGATGTTGCCTATAAAGCAAAAGACCGAAATGATTTGTTGTCAGGAATTGATGAGTTTTTAGACCAAGTGACAGTCCTGCCTCCAGGAGAGTGGGATCCATCTATACGAATTGAGCCACCAAAAAATGTTCCTTCCCAGGTAAGAGGAAAAAAAAAGGTCCAGTCTGTCTTGGAGTGAGGGGGCCTAAACTGAATATAGGATTTGAGCTGCTGAGTACAGAGGGACAATCACTGCCCTTGTCCTGCAGGCCACACTCTACTTGACACATGCCAAGATCTCATTAGCCTTTCTGGCCACCTGGCCACACTGCTGGCTCCTATCCAGATGGCTGTAAAGCATCAGGGAAGTCCCCACATCCATTTTGCAAGAAAAAGTTGATTGTTCATTCAAGTTACCAAAAAAAAAAAAAATTAAGAAGGGGGAAAAGGCCTTAATCAGTTTTCTGCTATGCTGTTAAGTTAATTTTACTTACAATATTTCCTTTTGAAATACTGAAATGAGTTCATGTGGGAACTGGAAGAATTGGTGAGAAATTGTACTTGAGTTTATGTTGCCAAATTCTGTGAGTAGTCTAGCAGTGGTCAGCAAGAATATTTAAATTATTGTAAGAACTTCTGTTTGCATGCAGCATTCATTACAGTGTTCAATGTGTTTTGTGTAGCATATACTGATAACAAAATGTTTATGAAATAGATACAAATTGATCATACTGCTCAGTTGTGATGATGCAGGCTTACAATGAGAGCTGAGGAAAGTGGGTCCTTGGAGAGATTTTCTTCCTCTCCTCCCTCTTTACAACTTAAAGGAATTTGGGCCTCCAGGATCAAAAGCAGAGGAGAGACCAGAGCTTTTTGTTCAGAAGGTTGACATTGGTGTCGAGTCCTGTGGTGGTTTGGCAGAGTGGGTGGAATAGAATGGGGTAACAGCAGTGCAGTCTATTCATGAGTAGCCTGAGGTTACCATGTAACTTGTTTCCAAAATAAGCTGGGCTCAGGGTTTTTTGGAAGGCAGGCTCAGCTGAAAAATTTATGAGGAGCTGGTAAGCAGCTTGCTCAGCAGGAGAATTACTTCTCATTTATATTTCAACTAAATACTGTGTGTATCATAAAAAGAGGTCAGTTTCTGATACATGTTAAATGTTTCTGCTCTGTAAATGGTTGAAGAAAAATAATATCTAAAGATTCCTGTCTCATGGTCGAGCCTCTACTGTGTGTTGAAAATCTAGGCTTTGTTTCATTGTGTTTCAGTAATCTATTTCTTATAGGTAGAGGGAAGATGAATACTGTTGTGCAAGGTACTAATAAGTCTTCTGGGTGGTGTTGTACAGTTCTAGTCATCTGTTCTCAACAAAAGATTGATTTGGAAAATGGAGGACTGCTGATGAGCTGGGAATGTGAAAACGGGTGTGGAAGGCATAGGATTTGTGCACACTCTCTTTTAATTATACTTTTTAGTGTAAAAGCAGTCTCAAAGTATTTTTTTCCTTTTTCCTTTTTTTCCCCCACGTCTCTTCTGTAGGCGAAAAGGAAGGCACCTAAATTTCCAAATGGATCTACTCCTACAGGAAGGGATCTTAAAGAAGAAGGCCATCATGCCGGACCTGAACTTCAGAGAACTGGAAGGTGTGTTCACTTCCCTAAATGCTAGCTTCCATAAAGAAATAAAAGTGATAAATCTTCATCGTAATGATTGACATTTAAACATTAAAAAATTACGCTACAAGTGTCAGAGCGCATCCTTTGTCCTTTTCAAGTGTTGGATTCTTGCCTGTAAGTGCCAATCTGCTTAAAGTATTTTCAAGCCTCTGGCAATGTTTCTCAACACATTTGTGAAGGATTTCACATAAGATGCTGCCTAATTTAACTAACTGACTTTTAAAAGTTGGGGTTTAAGTTTTAATCTTCAGGGGCTTGCAATTATCATAATTAGAGCAGGAATATGCAATTTTCAGTGTTTGGCTAGGTACTAAAAAATCCCATTAATGCAAATCTGTTTTATTAAGCGTGTATGAAATGGAACAATAAGAAATGAAAAGTGGCACAAAGTAGTTTGGTATTGGTTAGCTTTGGGTTTCGGTCAGGTTTCTTATAGAGATAAAATAAAACGGAAGGAGTTTCTTTCAGTTACTGTTGTTTTCTGTTAATTCTAAAATATTTGCTAAAGAAGTCTCCAACATTGGAAATACCTGGTTATGATTAAACTTTAATCTGAAATGAGAGTAGAGATTAAATCAACTGAAAAATTTTGGAGTATATGTACAGTGTTGTTATCCCCAGAATAATAAACCTCTAAATCAAATGCATCTTTTTCATACATTTGCAAGAAAGACTTTACAACATTTGTGTTGATTTTTACCATTGTGGCTTTGTTATAATTACCTTTTACTATTTTTGTAGACAGTATGTGGAGCTAAAAAGTTCATTTCTGCTCACAAAATTATCTGTAGATAAGACTTTTCTTTTTCTTAGGAGTGTTTGGGGTTTTTTTAATAATTAAAAATAAAATAAATTTTTCTAAATGGAAATTAATGTCTATTATTTTGGAGTCTTTAAGATTTTTTAAAATTGATTTTTAAATTCTTGGTAATAACTTACCCAGCTGAACTAAGTGGAATATCTGTGTTCTCCAGATAGGAACACTGTTAAAAATGATAGACCTAAATTTATTTATTGACGTCATCATATGTATGTAGTGAATTTAAATAAAAAGCTACAACTGTATGTTGGAGTGGTAATATTGAAATGTGATAATGCAGTGATCTTGGTTGAGGTTTAGCATATTTCTCTGTTCCATTGTTTTGAATATCATAAGACAGATTTGACTTTAAGCATCATTTAGGTGAAATTGTTCGCTAAGTTATTTTTTCAGTATCTAGCCCATATATTAAAAAAAAAAAACGTAGTCAGCTTTTAAAAATGTGGGAAACCTGCTTGATTATGTTTGGAATACTCCCAAATTGGAGTAGATAAGATTCTCATTGACGTTTTTAATTGTTATGCTTTAATCTGCATTATGAAATAGCTAATTTGTGCCAGCAATAGGCACTGGCAGTCATGTGTAGCCCATAGTTTTAAACTAGCTAGAATCCTTTAGTGTACAGTTTGACGAGTTTCATCTCACCTATTTAGGCTTTTTGGTGGTTTGATACTTGACATCAAAAGGAAAGCACCTTTTTTCTTGAGTGACTTCAAGGATGCATTAAGCCTGCAGTGCCTGGCCTCGATTCTTTTCCTATACTGTGCCTGTATGTCTCCTGTAATCACTTTTGGAGGGCTCCTGGGAGAAGCTACAGAAGGCAGAATAGTGAGTACAAAGAATGGTAGCGGCCAGGCTTTTAGACCTTCAGAGGCAAGTCACTGTGTGCATTTGTCTCATTTATTTATACTTGTATTTGAAGAATTTACCCACAGCACTTGATTAGCCTGCCCCAAAGCAGATCTTCCCCAAAAGGTAATTGCTATGGAAAATGTGGGGAACCTATGTGAACAGGAGAAGATGCACAGGGGAGGTAAAAAATGTTTATCCTGCCTTATTGGATGAATGGCTTCATGAATTGAGAAAAGGCTTGCATTGCCTTCTTTTTGGCTGCTTAAGAGCAATAAATAGCAGTAAAGGTGCACCATCCCACTGGGCCTGCTTTAGGCAAAGTCAGAGGCTCAAGGTGGATAGCCAAGAATATGTACTGGCCTTGAGTAGACCTATGAGGATGATAATGCCTGCAGTGTGTGGCCAGCAGTCCGTTTATGAAACTGACAGGATGTGTTTATGCTTGCACTAATACATATGTTGCTCACAATAGAATAAAGTGTTTGAGGTTTATCAGCAGAAAATACTCTTCATTGTAAATTATTCAAATGTAAACCATATGCATACAAAATTTTGGTAGTGTTATGTTGGGCAGTAGACAATACCAGCACCTTTTCACCAGTTTTTGAAGCAGGGAAGAATTACTTAATATCAGCAGTGTTAGTAACTTAGTGTCAATTGGCTTATGAGGAATCTAGTTTGAAGTGTATTTTCTGTTTTTAAATCTATCACAAAAAAACAAGGCTCTGTCCTTTTATGGGAGGGACAGATATATTCAGACATGTCTTTTACAAATGCTAAGATGCTGTTGAAACTTATGTTACAAAATTCTTCTTGATACTTAATGAAAATTTTAAGCTTATACTGTATTAAAATTTAGTTAACTGTTTTATTTCTTTCAATTATTGCTGTTGACTCAGATATTTGTTTATTGATGTAGCATTTCAGGCTGATAGAAAATACAGAAATCAATTATATCTTTTCTATGTGCTGGTTTTCCCACTGTAAATGTAGGAATGATTACTAAAATGACAGTGTAACTTTTGAATGTACAACATGTATAATAATGAAACTACCCTCCTTTCCAAGCTTGATTCTCAAACACCTTCTTTCTTTTAGCTATCTGGAATTGTTTGCGGGTTTGTTCCTGCCTTCAGATACTTGGTGTGCATCATTGAATAAAACATTTAGTTACTGCACACACATGTTCAAGCACAGTAGCTGATATTGTAAGGTACACAGTTTGTCTTTGAAACCTTCCCTCGCATTCTCAGAGGCCATCACCTCCACAGTGCTCCTGTCCCTGCCACCCTGACTGAGAGCCCCAAGGTTAATGCATTGACTAACCAAAAACACTAATTTGAAGGTAATAGAACGAGAGACTGGAATTATATTTTTTTCTTAATGTTATTAACAAAGGACTCATTTTCATTTTTAATAGCCCAGTTCAGCAAATCATTTTGACCATTTTCGGATGATTTCCTGAATTGGAGCTCAAGTTTGAAGAATTCTGTTTTCTTAGGTTTACCTAATTTCAAAATAGCAAATGCTTTAAAGTTCCACTAGGAACACTGTAATTTCATTACAGGAATCTGTAATCCATGACCTCTCATAGTGGTAGGTGGTGTAATTAACTGTTTTCAAGTAAATTTAATATAGTATTAGTATTTAAAATTCTGGCCTCTCTCTTTAGAGGTACATTGTAACTGGGTATTTTTGGCAGAAAATATTACAGGGAAACACTTAATTCAAGAACTGAAGTAGATACCTTAATTCCTTGAAAAGAAATGCATTACCAGGTGGGACATTGGTTTACTGCTCATCTATTTTTGGTGTCATGTATACATAAAGCAATATTCTTCAGTAATTTCCCCCGCACCTTTGCCTGTCAGCTTGTTTTTATTTTTTTTTTTCTTTTGTAATGCTTGGTTGATGCAGGTTTGATTCAGCACACTGTAGATATGGTGCAATACAGATATCTATTTTCTTTACAGAGACCATTAATTCTTTCTGTAAACAACATGTTGAGTAACTATTTTCTTTTTTTTGTTCGTTTGGGGTTTTTTTTGTTTTAGGTTAGTTTTTCGGGTTTTGTTTTGTAAATTTGTATAATTGTTGGTATGCTTTTCCTTCAGAGCTGGCAGGACTAGTAACTTGTTCTCATGGTTTTGGATGGCTTTATGTTTCTCAAGGGTGAAGTTTTCAAAATCTTGTCCATGGTATTGTTACTGCAAAACAGTGTTAAGTTATTCTTGTCTCAAACATGGATATTGATTGCAATGTGTTTGCATCTTGTCTTGTTTCTAAGTTAGTGCATCTTAAAGCTGTATTTATGAAGATATGATGCTAAATGCTAACCTGAAAGACGGCAAAGTTACAGCATTTTTTTTCCCCCAAACAGAGTGCAATAGAGTCTCTCTTTGGAGCCTCATTAACTGGGATTGCCTATTCTCTCTTTGCTGGGCAACCTCTTACTATCTTGGGAAGCACAGGACCAGTTCTAGTATTTGAAAAAATATTATTTAAATTTTGCAGGTAAGTGATGTTTCTATTGACTTGATGCACTTTTTTAACATTCTAGCCTGTTAAAATAGCTGTGATTGAAAGCAGATGTGCAGTAAATGTGTATGTCCATGAAGGTAAGTACAGTGGCAAGAGACTGAGAAATTGATATGATTTGGTAAAGCTGTGAGGCACTGGCAAACCTGAATGAGAAAATCAGTGATAAGAAGTGGCAAGGACTCAAATAAAAGTTACATTCTGACTGTGTGAAGTTGTTGGCTTTGCTTCTGCAGGGGTAAGCAGAGATGGATCTACCCTCTATGAGAAACCATCTGGGTAGCTCTGGAGAGACCCATCCTCATGATGCTTCCCAAGCTAGGTAGTTGCACTGTCAGTCCTAGAAACATCTTGCAGTGTTGCTTTGCTTTGGTGGGAGATGAGACAAAAAAATTTCTGCTTCCTTCAGAGCTAATATCAAGCATGAGAAAAGTGCTGAAAACCTATAAAGCTTGGCCTCAGTGTCTTTTCAAGTAGAATGTAATAGTGGTGGGTTTTGACTCAGTTAATGCTTTTTATTTCTTTCTTCACACAGGGATTATGGTCTTTCCTACCTCTCCCTGCGAGCTAGCATTGGTCTGTGGACTGCATTTCTGTGCATCGTGCTTGTAGCCACAGATGCCAGCAGCCTCGTGTGCTACATCACTCGATTTACTGAGGAAGCTTTTGCAGCACTCATATGTATCATATTTATTTATGAGGCTTTGGAAAAGCTTGTCCATTTGGGAGAAGTGTATCCCTTCAATATGCACAATGATTTGAATAAACTGACTTCATATTCGTAAGTACCAAGTTACTACTATCTGTTAGTGAAATAAATAGGGACATATAGAGAGACATATTGTTTACTAAATGGCAGTGGGTGCCACTTCCAGGAAGGGTAGGAAGAATGCTAGGGGTGGTATGGGCATGAGAAACATCAAAACAATTCTATTCAGGATGCTGTGAAATTGAATTTTCTGTGTTAGCTATGGGTGGTTGGAAGGGATAAGGGGTTGTGACAAAGCCTGCTTTAATACAGCTTTACTAAAGGTCAGAACAGGACTTCTGCTTGCTACTTCTAGGGAGTATAGTTTCATGAAATAGGATGAGTTGGGTTACCAGTTCACACCTGCCAGATGAAGATACTGCTTACTGTTGCTCAGAGAAAACTACTCATTTCTCATAGTTTAAACGAAATCATTTAAATGTTGCTGCTCCCCTCCTGTTGGAGATGTGCATCTTCCAACTTCAGTTGTACCTGTGTGGTCACAGTGTGGGTGAGGGACCCCTAACAAAGTCATGTCCATGCACCTGGGGTGAGGGTCCTTGCTTGTTGCACTGGGGCAATCATTCCCTAGTTGGAGAGCAGAATACTTAGTGTCCTGCTGGGCTGCTGCTCTGCCTTGCCCGGACAGTGATCTCCTTGCACACAGGGTGACTTCTAGCAGTGTCAAAACTGGTTTGGATTACTGTGTTTCCCCTCCAAGATTTCTGCTCACTTTTGCAATCATTCAGTGCTTCTTCAGGACTTTCTTCTAGGGGGGAAAGGGCAAACACCCTGTCAGGCTGCTGCTTGTGTTCCGTTCACACTTGACATTTACACTCACTTTCCTGTCTTTCCTGCCACTGTTAAGACCAGGCCACATTGCCAGGAGTGGGCTGTGGGAGGACACACACTCACTTATTTTTCCCTTCCTACTGGCTGCTCATCCTTCTGTTTCAGTGGCTCTAGGTGCTCACTGGACTTCTGTGTGGGCATGTTCAATCCACTGAGCTGGCAGAAACTGTCCTGTAGGGCTTTGGGTACTTGCCACCTGACTGTGTTTTGCCACAGGCAGGCCATGAGGGTGGAGATGGGAAGGTAGGATTTTAATTTGGTTTAGCTCTGTGGTTTTTGGGACATGCCACAGTGTTCAGCATGGGTTTGCCCTGCATTTTTTCCCTTACAAAGCTGTAGGAGATCCAGCTGTTCACAATTGCTTTCTTCTTCCTTTCCCTTTCCTTTTCTCCCCACTCTGTAACACCCAGTGGGGAAAAGGGTGCAGAACAAGCATGTTCAGTTAATTGAGCCACAAGATAATCTCAAATACTCTTACATTTTTCTGGGTGTGGGTTTTTTCATTTCTTTTCCTGCATTTCTACTTATCTACTTGGTGGCATACTTTATCTTCATTGTCTTTGTTGAGAAATTTGTCAAGTCTTCCTTCAGCGTGGTTTTTTATGTTGCTGCTTTGACCAACAACTAATTATGATTTGTCTCATCATGCTTATTGTTGCAATTCCTTTCTCTATTGATGATTCTGTGTTGGCAACTGCTTTGTAGGAGCTACTGCTTTCCACTCCTTTCCCATTTCCTATTGCTGTTAGTTTAGAATTCAGTTAACAAAAGATAATTTGTTTACTTAGTATTTTCTAAATTCCCCAAACATTGTGCTATGCAAATCTATGTTCTTTTTGCCCATGCACATTTAATGTTTCTTCTTTCTTTACCTTCACACCACCAGGATGCAGATTTTCCTTTCCATGGTTCATTGGGGTTTTTTTCAGTGTCTTTAGTGAATCTCATAGAAAAAGGAGACTTATTTCTTGCTTACTACCTCTTTCTCCTCTTCTACATAAATGTTTATGTGTTAAGCTTACCAGTTGGTGTACTTGAATAGCTTTATATGAAAACATCCCATTAAATCAATATTCAGTCCATTGTGTTTTGGTTTTTTTTTAATCTGATGTGTACTTCTGTCAGCCTGTCTGACAGAAAGGATTCTGCAGTGCGAGTTTGCAAAATGCTGCAGTAGGGAGGGGGATTTTTACTTCTACAAAAATATTGCTAAAAATTATGTATACAGTTGCTTTAAAGCTGAACACTGTAAGCATTTCTATCTTCAGTTAGCTCACTACATACTCAAATATGGTGTCTTTCTTGAGGGTGACCTGATCCTTCATTTCACCCACCCTCTCAATAGTCCTAGATCAGGTAAGGAAAAGCCTTGTACTCTGCTTCTTCCATAAAAGTTTGGGATAAACTCTGGTTTAAACTCTTCAGGATTTTTGAATTTACTTCAAATTGCTGCATTTTGGCACATACAGCTTAAAAGCATGTAAACTTTCCTTCTTCCCTTCAGATGTGTGTGTTCTGAGCCTGAGAAACCAAGCAATGAAACATTGCGTATGTGGAGGACTATGAATAAGTCTCGTGAAGATATAGCATGGAATAATCTTACAGTTTCTGTGAGTATCTGGAAGCTATATGTATGTATCTGTGTGTGTATATGTGCATATGAATAAAAAATAAACACCTGCACAGTACCAGTGTTTATTACATTTTTTCATCTGATTTCTTTTTTTAACTGAACCTGGACTGTTTTCCTTAAAACTGTATTTTTCAACTCTCTTAATTTCTTCCATAAGGCTTTGCACAGTTATTGTAGAGGACTAGATGAGTGAGTCCAGAGAAGTAAATGCTAATATAAGTCTGCTTGAGGTAGCCGCCTTAATGCTTTTAGGCACCACAGTAATCTTCCTGTAGGGGAACATGATGAGGTGAATAAGCAGGAGTTTGCGTTCTTCCAGTTCCTGAAAGAAATATTTTTAATATAATGTGATGATGGAATTGGTATTTGAAGTGTGGCAGTAAACACATTTCATTAGTTATTAGACATTGGTACAAAACTCCCAACAGAATCTAAGGAACTACCTAAATATTGATTGGAAGAAAATAATTATTTGAAATTAAAAACAATTATTTAGAATAGGCTCCAAGGTATTAACTTATGAATTGGATATTTTATACCAATATCTAATTTTGTGTGTAGGTGAAGAGGACGTAAGTTATCATGTGCAAATGCTCTGGAAAGCTTTTAGAAAGAAACACTTCTGCTGATAAGTAGTTTGTTGGGCAGTGTGCAGTGGAATAAATGCAGCTGTGTGCAGCCACTTTGCTTACACTGGCATCTGATTCCCACCTGCTCTTGAATTATTTGGATTTGCTGCTGGTTTTGTTATGCTTGTTAGGTTGGCCATCTGAGGCTGTCTAGAACAGCAGTGGATATCTGTGTATGGGCTCCCCTTGTGTCTGAGCATAGACATTCACACTAAAGCACCTCTTTTGCACAGCAGAAATACCACATAAAACCTCAGTGCTTTTCTTGACTTGTAGCAGGACTTTTTTCTGTGTGCTACCTATGGCTCCTAGTTTACCATAATCACTTAGGATGACAGTTTCTTTTGGACTTAGTTTTTATATTTCCTTTATATTTATTACTTATTTTATATACCTTTTCATCTATATGTCTTTACCTCTAAAGCATCTTTAGTCTTACCCAAGAGACAGAACTGACCCGGGATTTGGTGTTATCTTATAAGCAAGGTAGATTATGAAAAGGGAGAACTTGTGCCATAAGATAAATTTTCAATGAATTAACTGATAAATTAGGCTAGTGCAGTGCTGCTTCCAGCTACCTGAATTATTGGCTTGTGTTTTCCCTGTATTCCATGTGTCTACTTGAACTTTCTGCTCTGCATTTCTGTCATATATGGATAGCTGTCATCTGACTTTGTTTTCTTTTTTATTTAAATCCATTATTTACGATGCTTTCCTACTTCACTAGAAATGTTTTCTTATGGTTTGGGTAATCTTATTTTATAAGACTCTGTTTTTTCCCTTAACTGAGCAAAACAAAGTCAAAGAGATAGGAGAAACTGAGGAGATCGTTTTTTATGTTTGTTAGCTTAAAGTTGATGTTGGATATTCTGCTTTTCCTTCATTGAAAAACAGAATAGAAGTAATGTGAGTGTAAATAAATTGTTTCTTCTTGGGCGTCTCCCAGCATTTTGTCATCCTGAAATAATCAGGGGTGGCTACTGTGGCTTTTCTGGAACAGACAGCACACGTCTGGCTTTTTCAGGGTGAGGTAGTCATGAAGGAAAGAACCCCTTGTTGGAATTATGAACTTTCTCAAATGTGTTTTATATAGAAAAGTTGGAAGCTTAGTTAAACGTACTGAATTAATAAAACAGACTTACAAAGAGTTTTTCTCTTTGCAGGAATGTTTAGAATATCATGGTGTGTTTCGTGGATCAGCTTGTGGCCATCACGGACCATATATTCCAGATGTTCTTTTCTGGTCTGTCATACTATTTTTTGCAACATTTTTCCTCTCCTCTTTCCTTAAGAAATTCAAGACCAAACGCTATTTCCCAACTAAGGTAATTCTGATTAGAGACTAGACTGTTGTTACCTTGTAATATATACACCTTGATATAATTTAATGGAGTTGAATTCTGTCTTGAGAAATTTCTTTTAAGACAGGAAAGGAAATTAAAACCCAAAATTCAGCTAATAATTACAAAGTTTAGGACATTTGAGGAAAGAAATAAGCTGCAAAAAATTCGGTGTTTATTCTGTATTTTTGTAGAATTACAACAAGATATTCTAAACTTTGAAAGATCTAAGCAGTCCATCTCCTCACATTAATCAGTATTGCCAGGTTTCATTAGTAGAGACAATATTGCTGCTCTTTTCCTCACCTAGCCATACAAAACAATTAATTACTTTCTCCAAACTACTGATGTCTATTGGGTTTTGAGTGGTTCCTCGGGGGATTGCTATTTCTAATAGATGTTAATGTGATGATTCTTTTGAGATTGATTTATGTAACTTCTGCTAGGCAAAATGAAGTGGTTAGATCTGCTATAAACCTCAGCTCATCCCTGTAATGTCTTCCTAATGTTTAATAAAGTTATCTTTGATAATATGAATGTATTGCAAATTATCTGCCTCCTATTGATTAAAACATGAAAGTATAAATATTACTGACCTAAGGTACCAGGAATTACCTGTGATGGCTGAGCCTCCTAATGGGATTGAGGGGAGAAGGAAGATGATGAAGTTGTTTAAAGTAATTTGCCTCTTGCAGTAGACCACTTTTAAATGAGTGAACAGCTGTATGGAATACTTGTCTTCTGCATCTTCATACTGTGCTGGCAGGCAGCTTAAATTTGAAAATAACAAGAAAAAATAGATAATGTTCAGTGGTAGAATAATATAAATAAACCTCGCTTTTTGCAGGGGAGAAAATCATCTTTCTACACATACAAATTATAATGGTGAAAAAGCAAGACTTAACACAAGTCTTTTCTTTATAGGTGCGTTCCACCATCAGTGACTTTGCAGTATTTCTGACCATAGTAATCATGGTTTTGATTGACTATCTTATAGGAGTACCTTCTCCTAAGCTTCATGTTCCAGAGAAGTTTGAAGTAAGAAACAAAACCTTTTGAAAAATATAATTTTTAAAATGATTGAAGTTTTATGAACAGTAGAACAATCAAATCGTACAGAAACAGAAATTTCTCTTTTTTGATTACAATGTGGTTGATCAAGTAGTTTCTCTTTTCTGTTTTGGATGTATGTCTCATCTGACAGAAAAATTTATGTTTTATATTATTACTGAAAGAGAAGCATTCTTTTGTGTAAATGTACAAAATGAAGGAATCAAATGGATTTGTTTTAATTTTTCCCATATAAATGCCATGTTCACCTGTAACAACTAAATCAGTCTTTTGGTCAAAGCCATTGGGAAACAACCTAAACATATACTTAAGGGACTGATCTGTTGTTCATTGAAACTGTTTGTAATGATAAAATCTGCATTCTATTTTAGTAATTTAATTCTCATTGTTGACGGGTTGGTGTCCTTTTTTCAGCCCACCCGAAAAGATCGAGGATGGTTCATAGATCCTCTTGGACGCAATCCTTGGTGGACACTCTTGGTTGCTGCTGTTCCTGCTTTACTCTGTACCATTCTCATTTTCATGGATCAACAAATAACAGCTGTTATTATAAACAGGAAAGAGCATAAACTGAAGGTAAAAGTCCTTTTGATGGAAGACTAATGTTGTGTAAGTTACTTAAAATCAGATTCATTCTGCAAATTTGTGAAATTACCATCAGCTGCTAAATATAAATTGACTAATCAAGAACAAATATAATTTTGTGGATACTCTCAAAGTATCTGACTTTTGTAGTTGTAGGTTATTCACCTGCTGAGTAAGAAGTATGATCATATAAATAGAAAGTTTTTCAAGTTATTTGTTTGCTTAATTTTACAGAAAGGCTGTGGTTATCATCTTGATCTGCTCATGGTTGGTATTATGTTGGGAATATGTTCTATCATGGGCTTACCGTGGTTTGTTGCTGCAACTGTCCTGTCTATAAGTCATGTTAACAGCCTGAAAGTTGAATCTGAATGCTCAGCACCAGGAGAACAACCAAAGTTTTTGGGAATCCGGGAGCAGCGAGTGACAGGATTGATGATTTTTGTGCTGATGGGGACGTCAGTGTCCATGACTTCTGTGTTAAAGGTAAAAGAGAGTTTTTCCAAAATATTTTCTTTGTGCTATTGATGTTGTGATTTAGCATTTCATAATGTGAGAAAGTTCTTTTATGTTAAGTAAGATATGCCTGGACTCATTCTCAAATTGCTTTTTTAGCAACAGATGTTAGTTGAATAGAAACAATATGGAAGGATGCAAGAAAATGAAATCTGAGAAAGCTAGGAATGTAGTGAGTAGTGAAGAAAGCAACCTTTTCCTGTGTTACTTGATTTTTCTTGCCAGCTTTTTTTTAGTTTTTTCAGTTCACGTTACCTAAAAATTGCAGTTTTTATGTAAGTGCCTAAATGGAGAGAGAAAAGGAGTGTGATAAAGAAGTAAAGCTACTTGAGCAGAAGTAATATAGTGTAGCAGAAGGAGCAGAAACATTGCTTTAAAAGGGACAAATTGCATTTTTCACTTCTTGTTCTTGAGCTTACTAAACTTAATTTGATTCTTAGAGTGTCAAGATTATTTTATACATGATCACACTATAAAGGTGATTTTGCAGGTTGTGTTGTAGCATCAGATTACACTTTATCTCCTAATTTATATTCCTAGTGACCTTTCAATGACTCGGTTGGAAGAAAATTAATTCAGTTGGATTTTGCTCAGATTTACTAAAATATGTTCAACTTCTACTTTGTTGTTTCAAATCCAGTAGTTAAAAGGAGAAATGAAAGAATTATCTTTTTTGTTGTCAGAAATGTGGATAACTGCATAACTGCTGGTATTTCTAAAGAACTTTGTAACAGTCTGTATAAACAAAGACAGATCTCAAGTAATTTTGTAAGAAATGCAGCTTCTCAAATTTAGATAATGGGAAAGAATAATCCTGTAAACATGCAGCTATAGTTTAATAAATAGTTATGTATTATAATAGTTGACCATTTGCATATCTATTAAAGACTGTAAAGGTCTGTAAAGAATAAGACCATTGCAGTTACTAAAAAAAATATTCAGATTTGACAATCTCTCATTAAAGTTACCAAGAGCTCAGCTGTATAATGTGAATAATCAGAATCAAAAGCAGAAACACTGAAATAGATTTATTGTTGCTCAAAAGCAATAACTATAAGTGGTAGTTGCTGAAGTAAAGTGTTTTAAATCCTATATTCTAACTTTTTATTCTTAGAAATGAATAGTTCTTGTTTATGGGCCCAGGGTAATAGGAATGGAATTATTACTCTTTGCTTTTAAGAAATGTCTTTCTTTTTCAGTGTGAATGACTGTTATTGTTCAAAAGAAGTAAGGAGAACAAAGCCTTGCATCTGACAGTTGTTGTGCTTTTTTTCCATGTGTGGATTTATACTGATTTATTGCAGTAGAAGACACTATATCAAATTACAGAACTTAGAGGGAAGACACTAGCCACACACACACATACATCATGAATCCCTAAGGCATAGTTTTATTTCACACTGTTTAAATAAAGGGCTTTGTTCAGTCTTGGTAGCAGCAGTTTTTATTAAGATTTCATGTTGTATCTTGGCTGTCCTTTACTCGGAAGCTTAATGAATTCAGGAGCAAAGAAGGCTTCACTGCAGCGGGTTGAGGCAAGTGCCACTGAAATCAGGGGACAACTTTGTTATCTTAGTAAGCTTTAAGTTATATAAAAATAGAAAATCACACTGTATAAAATTATATAAGCGGTCTATTATACATTAAAATTTAAATTTTTAGAAATATTATCTTTAATAAGATTTAAATTGGTCTTCTTACTGAAGCAAAACTTAGTTCTGAATAATTAGCAGATTTTCATAGCTCAGTAGGTATGGTGAGGTATTTGTATTGTCTGCTCCAGGTGTTCAGAAGTAAAACTTAATGTGGCAATTTAATGAAGTTGTACAGAATACAGTAGTCTTGATACAGTTCCTATCAAACAGCAGCATAAAGCAGTATATTTAGCATAAATAGAAATTTTTCTTGCAACCTAGAAAATTGAGTGAGTGAGCAGTCAAGGCAGAACCACTTTTTTATCCTGGTGATAACCTTGTTAGTTTTAGATTTTTTTTTGCTGCTCAATGATACATATGTATTCTTTTAAATAAAGGTCCTCAGATTTCACTTAAGTAAATATAAAGTAAAAAATAACTTGATCTGTGCCTTTCACTCATATGGACTGCTCTCTTATGTCATGTTGATTCCACTTTTAACTGTGGGTGTTTTTTCCCCCCTAGTTTATTCCAATGCCAGTTTTGTATGGTGTCTTTCTTTACATGGGAGTATCTTCATTAAAAGGGATTCAGGTAAAGTCTGATTTTAACAAGCAGTTCACTTTTGTTTAATACTGAATGAAAAGGAAGCTGTAACACTCTGCATTATGTGAGGCACAATAAAGTTGTTCCATATTTTCTGAATAGCATATAGGATAATTTCCTGAGTGTCATGTTCAAGTATTTGTTCTTACAATATTATGTCTTCACTTGTCAGTTCTTTTTTATTTATTCTTTCAATAGTGTAACTAAGAAACAAATTTTCTGAAATATTCTGGAATTTTTTATTATTAGTGAGGATGGGGGGGACAACCCCTGCAAAACAGCCCAGTTCCACCCCCTTGAATGTTCACTATCTTTCATTAGTATTTAATTTGGGATTATTTTACATTTCTGTAGTCTCCTAAAAGCATTCATTTTCTTCTGAAGAGGCAAAAAATAATTAACTGAAGAATGCTTTTATTTTTCCATGCAGTTTTTTGACCGTATAAAACTGTTTGGAATGCCTGCCAAACATCAACCTGACCTGATTTATCTACGTTATGTGCCACTCTGGAAGGTCCATATCTTTACAGTTGTTCAGCTCACTTGTCTAGTTCTGTTGTGGGTGATCAAAGCCTCTGCAGCTGCTGTTGTTTTCCCTATGATGGTAAGTTTTCTGGTTTGCCAGTTAATAATTTTTGTACAAGACTCCATGTATTATTCAGGGTCTCTTCAGAAGATGTTTGCTGCCTTTAAGAAAGAAGGGAATGGGAAAGAAACAAAAAGCCCCAGTAGTACAAGCTGATCACCTTTGAAACACAAAGACTTCTCATTTCCTGAAAACAAGCAATTCAGTTGTGAATAGCTACTGAAAGTGGAAATGATTTACCTTTGGGGTAAGATGAAATCTAGTACTAGAAAAAAGAGCTTCAGTTACAGATTCTGAGTGTTCTGAAAGTGTGTGTGCATTTTTGTTTATTTGAATAGTTTAATATATAAAGTATTTTTTCTGTGGTTCCCTTTAGGTTCTAGCATTAGTGTTTGTTCGCAAGCTCATGGATTTGTGTTTCACCAAAAAAGAGCTTAGCTGGCTTGATGATCTTATGCCAGAAAGTAAAAAGAAGACAGAAGATGATGAAAAGATAAAAGAGAAAGAAGTAAGTGTGAAAACAAATAAACTGAGCATGTTGTAAATTTCTAGGAAATACTTAATGCAATTTAAAAGAATATTATGTGACCTGAGCATATGACCTCATATACCAGATACATATTTTGAAATTCTTCACTTACTTCAGAAATTAAATTCTTTACTAGAACAGTTGCTGCTGGTTAAGGAATTAAATCTCTGTTTCAATTATGCTATTATGAACTATGATTTTTATTTGTGATAAAAATTTTCAAGCAAAGTGGAAAGAAGCAGTTGTTAGCACAAAAATGTTGAGGTTTTTGGTCTTTCATCAGATTAGAAGGAAAGAAAATGGAGAGAAAGGAGAGGGAGAGGGAAGTGGTGGAGTAGGATTTCTTTGTTCTGCTTAAATTAGTCAGAAAAATGTTGGTAATATCAGGGACATTTTGCTCATGTGTGTTTGTGGAGCTGCCATTTAGTGCAACTACTAGTTACCAAAAATACAGTAATATAGCTTCTGGAACTTCTCCATAAAAGTCCTGCCTTTCTGTGCACCACCTAGATGAATTCCTTGCAAAGCTTGTAACACCCTCCTTCCCCAGTCTCCCATGTCCCTTGTCTTAATAAGACACTTCAAAGAGGAAAGGTCATAAGCTCTGTTTCCTGCATTCAACTGTGGTACCTACACAGAAGTGCCTTTTACCCCTATGGAATACCTGTCATGTAACTTGAATAAGTTGAGATGATAACTGAATAAATTGAGATACTACTGTGGTTTCTGCTATTTGAGTAATCTTACAAACTTCTTACTTGGAATTTACAGGAAGCAGAGAGAATGTTTTCAGACCATGACAGTGTACACCTTGCATATGGAGAAGCAAATATAGATTTTCCTGTAAAAACTCTGAAATACAGGTATAAAATGTGTCTGTTTAAAAATTCTTTTATCAGAGCCTAAAATTTGCTTTATATTAAGTTGGTTGTGTATGAGTTGAAATATTTTTTCCCCAAGCTGGTAACTTAGCCATGATTAGGAAATATGAAGCTACATCTCATGGTGCTACATTAGTATTTTTATACTGCATTGTTCTTTAAAACTGCATCTTAATTATAAATTTACATGACCATCTTGAACAGATCAGATGACTCAATTTCGACCAGCTGTACTAAAGGTGAAGAAGCATCCTTGGTCAGTTTTGATGGAATATTTGTGTGCTACTGTGCATGAAATGCTGAGCATTAAGCAACTAATAGCATCAGTTGAGCCATGTGTTTGCCAGCCACTTGGGTTTTTCAGAGGAAATCTAAGTGTGTAATTATTTGGTTTACCTAAGTGAAGGCTAAAGTCGTAATTTCTGTGATGCAAAAAACCTGCTTTACAGGCAACTATTTCTACTTCAAAATGTTATTTTCTGAACAGAAATGTACAAATAGATTCTCTTCCAGAAAAGGAAGTACTGGAATTTCAGTCATGGAAATTCTTTCAGCTTTGGTGTTAGGCATTTTCTCTCAGTTGGTGTTTCCCTTACTGGGATTGTATTTAGCTGAGTGGTCAGGTGTTCTCAACTGTTCCAACACAAGTTTAAGATGTGACAGATGAATAGGTTACAGGTTTTCTTTTTGTCTCTTAATACTAAGGGTTCCTAGGTTAAAAATTTGCCTTCCTATGGATCTAGGGTAGTACCAGGTATGTCCTGATGAGAGTTGGGAACAGACAGAAATTTGGATTAGACAGATATTTCTGCTGAGTGCTGTTGTCTGTTCTGAGAGCAGGCTTAATCAGACTTAAATGAAAATGCTAAAGCTTTTTAAAAAAACATTTGAGTTGCTAATTGCTCTCACAGTAGTGCTGTGACTTCATAAACTGTGTACGTGTGTTTTGTATGTATTCTGCTGCCTTATATGTCTTGTGGGATCCCTGACGAAGAATGGCTTTGAAAGTTTTTTCTGCCATTTGAAAAACTTAGAGATGACCTGGGGTAGATTCTGAAGCTTAAGTGTGGAACAGAACAGAAAGCAGACCTACAGGCAGCACCTGAGTCTGCTTCGCATATAACTGTGGAGGACAAAAGTGGAAATAGCTTTAAAATCTTTACATCTGTGAGGGTAAACTTATCTTCTGCAACACTTGGGAGGGAGGTGGTCTGACAAAATAACCTTGCAAAATATCTAATCAGGCTTTTGAGAAAAAAAAGCAAAACTTATCTGTCAAAATAATTGGAATTTCTAGATTTTTAATAGTTTCAAATCTCACTTGAATTTTTGAAATATCATTAACCTTTGCTCTTTTGCCCTTGATTATTTCCTAGAAGCTGCTTAAAGTAACTGATCCATGAAAGCTTTAGCACAACAGTGTGATTCAATTTATTATTTCTGGGCATGTAAAATAATTTTCTGGACTTAGGTATGGGTTACCTGTCAAGTATTCTCAATATCTTACTGATATCTATGTGAAAAACTGTTTTGAGATGCTATGTAGTTATGGTAGTGCTAGTGACTATCAGATGACTATTTTCAGTTTTTTGTTGAAGTATACTTTTAAGAGGTGAACTCAACTTGTGGCTGTGTAAATATTGAAAGAAGGCACAACTGATGTAAATGATGAGTGACAGTAAGTATAATAGTGTTGCAAGGAATTGAATACTAACCTGAAAGTATGTTTGTTCTTTAGCACTGATCCCTCAGTTGTAAACATATCAGACGAAATGGCCAAAACTGCACAGTGGAAGGCTCTTGCCATGAGTACTGAGAATGCCAAAGTAACCAGAGCTAACCTGAGGTAGCTATAATTACTCACACCTTTTCTAACTATTTGTCTTGTGTTTAACAGCCATACTTGTATTTATTGAACTATATCTTAAAAAAACCCATGGTTTATGAATCTGAGTTACTGACTTCTTACTTTGGAAGAATTTGAATTTGAGCTTAATTTTTCCTCTTTACTCTGAAGTTTATCAGTTTCTATAAGGAATTATTTTATTACTATTTTATTAATGTATTATTTTAAGTAGTAATTTTAAAATTACTATTTATTTACTTAATACAAGTGTTTATTACTCTGATGAGCTTAGGGTTTCTAAGTACTAGTGTGTACATGAGCATGAGAGTGGTTTGATGCTCAATAATACAAATTCCACTGAGAATACAAGGTAAGTCCAGCACACTTTGATTGTTGCTTTGTACTGCCCTAGGATCTGTTTTTATGGGGGAGTGTGTTGCTTGGATTGCTTTTCCACAACTCATTTTAAATATCTAAAACTTGAACCTGTCTCAGATGCTATCTTCACTGAAATATACTTCAGTGAAGTGCATGGACAGATCATGAGCCCTCAGTGCTCTGAACTTTCTCTGTAAGCTGACACTTACCTTCTATGCTGGCCAGCCTTTCTTCTCTGTGAGCTCCTCATCAAAGAACAAAGTCTTGAGTGTGATGTATCATTCTGCTATTTCATCCTAACTTATTCCCTGTCTAGCTGAATCTATCTAGGGAAACAAGCCAAGACATGAGTATCTGTGCAGAATATTCCCAAATTCCTGAAAGGCTTGTGATTTATAGGAACTTGTATCTGTGGACTGCTCATCATCCATGCACCTATTGCTTAGCACTTTTTATGTAGGAAAGGGGAGAATGGGCATGTTTGCCTCAGAAAACTAAACCTAAGCAGTCCTGTTGTCTATTGTATGCATCTTCTATTGGTTGATCCTTTTCAGCCAATTCTGTCAGAGGAAGACATATTTGAGAGATACAAAATTGTCAGGTTTTGTAGAAAATTACATCTCAGTAGAAGTATTCATGGTGAGGAGGGAGAGTGTTCATGCTCTGTGCAAGGCTGGAGCATTCCTACTCTGTTCATGGCTCTGTCCAAGCCATCTCAGGTCCTGCTGGAAGCACCAGTAGTGACCTAGCACTTGTATACCATCTGTCTGTTCACCACACACACTGCTCCAAACGAGGCATGCAAGTACAGTTTTGGCCAGACAGCAGGTCAGCCAAGGGTAAAGGAGACAGAGAAAGAGCTTTGAGGTGTATTGTAAGAGGAAAAGCTTAAGAGACTCATTAGTGCAGGCACCATTTCCATGAACGTCTAGGCTGAATTGCTTAAACATTTTTAAAATGTTAAACACATATTTCAGTAAAATATTTCAAAATCTTGAGTACCACATGAGCAAGACCATCAAGAAGACAAATTGAAGAGATAAGAGGGTATGTGTGTCAGTATACCCTCCTTATTTAATAGGTGTTTCCTTCCTTGCTAAATTCTTAGAAGCAGCCCATTACAGAATTTGTGGATGATTCTAGTGCATTATCTGATAGTCATTGGGCATATAAGGCTTGAAGAGATACAGGCCTGCATTTCTTTTTCCAGAAGAATGAAAATGTTTAGATTGGTTTTCAGGCAGTTCTAATTTAGTACAATTTCATCTCTCACTTTGCTGTTTCCTGAGTAGGTTAAGTTAGTATGGAATTATATGCAATGCTAGTGAATCAGGTTTCTGATCAGCTTGCAGTGTTTTTTGTTGTGCTTTGCCTTTTATTCATTATTCCATCTATTCATTATGTTTTGCTATAAGACACTTTCCTTTGATTCTATAACATACCCTCCTTGAGCTTAGTACAGTAAAAAATCCATCTTGGTAGGGAACTTGCTAAAACTACAAATGGAAAATAAGAACCACTGGTGCCAGAAACCAGGTTTTTAACAAGCAATCTGATAGTGCATTAATTTTGAAAATGTTGAAAGGAAGACCTTGAGCCTTAACTCAATTGGTTGCTGTTTTGAGGTATTTGCTATACTTTCTTTGCATCCTGTTGAGATTCAGAGATGTCACTACTGGTCATTCAAAAGTAATTTCCAGTAAAGTACTGATTTCAGTTCTGCTAAGGTTTTTCTGCTTAACTGTCTTCATCTGGTGGTACAGACAGACATTTAGTGCTGTGGTAAAAATGGTTCTGTAGGCACTGCTATTTTCAGATTTATATTCAAATACTAATGCAGTTCGAAGGAGGCATGTCTTTTATAATTCCAGATGACATGTTGTGTGGCTTGGCATGATTTATTAAAAACCATGTATTTTTAAGAAGATCAATTTTTTATTTTTTTCTTTTGTTTTTCTGAATTGATTCAGATTGCTTTTTCTTTTTTCCTCAGCCATCTATTGTAGTTTACAGACTGTGGGGTCCCAGCACAGTTGTATATTCTAAGGAGACCCAGAATTTTTCTCTTTGCATGAATTTCTAATATATTTTTTTCCTTAAAGAGCAACCCTACAGATGTGTCATCTCTTTTGAAATTCATCCTCCCTCTTAGACTGTTCCATTTCATCTTCTACTGACTTCCAACTACCTTGTGACATTCCTTTTTGTCCTTCAGTCAGGCACTGTTCAGTGTCTATGTCCCTATGTGTGTCAGTTGTTCAGGTGCCACTTGTCTTTTGGGTCTTCCTGCTTCACTTGAATGGAAGGTTCAGGTTACACAGGTTTCTTACTGTCCTCTGCTGTTGTTGGAAGTGTGGTTTCCCCTTTTGAACAGACTGAAATGTCCTCTCATTCTTGTGAACAGATGGTTTCCCTGCCCAGGAGTAAAGATGTATTAGTAATATTGCTTGTTATGTATTTTTGACTATTTTTACTTAGACAGTTTTGCAGGCTGTGTTGGGGATTTGTTTGTTTGTTTTTAAAGATGCTTTGCACGAACAGTTTCAAATCAATAAAAGCAGTGGAATTGGATATGTATTTATGAAGGAGATATTGGTGCTTTCTGTCTTTTAAGTTTGTACTGTTCCTGTGAATATTATTTAACAATTACTAAAATGTAATAGAAGTGCCTTATCATAAAAGCATCCTTATGTAAATACTTTCACGGTTCATTTTGAAGTACAAAACATTTGAAATTTAACCTTTCCTAAAGTGGGCCAGACTTTACATTTTCTTCTTTGTTTTCAAACAGCCCTGAAAAACCAGAAAGTGTGAAAATAGAAGTGGAAAAGTCACCTGTTGTGAGATACGTGGATGCCGAAACATCTTTATAGAATGGAACCAATGGGAATTGCTTGTATTTGTGTGTGTATATATATCACTGTAGGATATTTTACCATGGAAGTGTGATTTCCAGTTTAAGGAGCAACATATATTTAATTTTTGCCATTTTTTTGGGGCACTGTAGATATGCTTGCATAATGCAAAGATTTTCCCAGCAAATAAGATGAGTGGTAATCACACTTCAGCTATTTATTTTATTGGAAATTTTATTTTCATTTTTAAATAGGAGGACTGTAATGAATGCTTATTGTTTTCCATAATCAATATGTGCATAAAAGTTACATCAGCTTTTGCTGATGATTACTGGTCCACATTGCTTAAAATTTTGCAATACCTCTGTTTATAATGTGCGCCACAGAAGTTTTGTTTTCCATGCAGGCAATTAGTGCTTGTTTTTGCAGGGTATACTTTTTTTGTGGTTTCATAGAACAAATGTTAATGTGCTGTTGACAAGAACTACTGTGTTTTATGTCTCCACTCCATGCTAGTGTTTTCTGGATTCTGTCTCTCCTACTCTACAGGAGTGGCCTAGAGCCCTAAGTGAGGTGGTTAGTTAAGCCTTAAAATGTATCTAAATACCCTGGTGTGCTGCTTTCTTTGGTTTTCTGAATTCTCTTGAGTTTTCCTGATTGTCCAGTAGCAGTATGAGTGCAGTAATGGCAGTTACAGTCCCAAATCAGTATTTGCCATTCTGGACACTCCATGTTTACACAATATAAATTTGATTTACAGGCAGCAATTGGTCTATAGGAAATTATAAGTACTTACCACGTCAGTAGTCTTGAATTCTTTTCTTCCTGTTTTTGCTTACATTTTTTCCCATAGATTTTCAGTGTCTGATTTGCTCAGCTTTAAGATTTTGGAGTATTTCATATCTTCATCAAATATATTTCTTGGTTAATAAATTTTTTAATTTACTGTGTACTTGATTAAATTAGATGTAGCTCAATTCTGGAATAGTTTTATGATCAGTATTATTTTATGGATTACTAATTGCTTGTGGTATTTGTATGTATAGTTCTGATCCTCTCGATTGTAAAGGGCATATATGGTAGCACACCAACTTATTTTTAAACACATTATTTATTTTAATTAGTATAAATTTCTATCATGTAAGATGAATTGAAAAAATAAATATTCATTTATTAAAGTAAATGGGATTTTTTGGGGACTCCACTGATAAAGATGCAGTCAGTGCATTTATTGTACTTACATTTTCAAATTCTAGTGTTTAGCATTATAATATTTGAAATAATGAGAATTTTATATATAAATGAAAATCTTGATGACTTACCTGCGCAGTTTCCATTCTTAATATTTTTTTTGCCTTATGCCTTAGTTTTTTTGGCTTTAATTTCCAACATTATCTCTTTACATTCTGAATTGCCACTAGCCCTTTCTGGATGCATTACAATGGCTTTAATTAGAATCTGTGCTCATTTAATACTAGAAGATGCTGTTTGTTTAATGCTGCTTTTGGCAGAGTTGGGAGTTTTACCATGGACCAAGTGATAAAATTCTCAATGATTGCAAAAGGAGCTGATTCTGGAGGAGGGCAGACTTTATCTGAAAATACCACTTGAGGTGGAATTTTAGTGCTCTTCAGCCAAGTGTCACCTGTAGAGAAGGTAACTGTATATTACAAAAATAAGGCAATCAGTGGGAATAAATAGAAACATTTAAAAATAGAATTTACATTACATGGACTGTTACTCTTCCCTTTAAATGTAATGCAATTATTTAACATTTTTTTTTCTTTCCTTTTTTCATTTAACTGAATTTTGAGAAGTCAGTTTAAAGAAAGGAAATCGTAGTGTACAGCAATATGAATAATGGTATCCAAACTGTCATAACAGGCTCAGGTCAGTGGCAAAGCAAGAGAGGTCTGTATTACCAGTTTGACCAATACTGTGTAATGACCTGCATTCTTAGATAGTAGTGTAGCTCATGCCTTAGTTTGACTTCATGCTCTTTCAGAAAGTTACCCATGGTTTCCCTCTGATCAAACTGAGATAACAATGAAACTACAGCAGATGGTTTCTCAAAACTTTGTACATTATTTTAAAAAAACCCAAACAACACCCATCTGCATGTCAGTAGTTGACAAATAAGTACCTCTTGCCCTGAATCAAGGAGGGAAGAGATATTTTGAGGATTTTATGTAGCATCATCCACAATACAGTACTTCTGTCCTCAGTAGTATTTTTCGTTTCCTGTTCACAGTCCTACAACAGTTTCCAAAGACCCAAAAAATTACTAGAAGCCTCTTGGATTTCTAACTCTTTAATGCTGGAAATCAGGGTTCCATGGTGCTGCACACCTTGTATCTGGCTTCTACTTCAGAAGTTTTGGTCATTATTACAGGAGGTGGATATATTTTGAGTAACGTCGAAAGGAAACAAAACCAAAGCCCCACAAGTCTAATCACAGTATTTATTTAATTGTGTAGATATTTTAATCAGTACCAGAAATACCATGACTTGGCAAGCCAGTTTACAGTGACCTTTAGTTCCAGTGTTCTTGGGCAATAGTTATACTTGCACTTTCTTCCCATATGAACAGGAGAAGATCTGGTATGAAGTACATAAATCCTTGTTGCTAATGTATGGTTAAGTGATTCAGTGGTCATTTTACACCTTCTCTGCTTTAAAGTCACACATAGTATTAAAATAAGACAGCTAAGGATGTAGTTTATTGTATGTAGACGTATGTTTTGCCTTAAAGGATGCAAAAGAGCAGTGACAATTGCTGTGCACTGATTTTTATTTTTTTTCCATAGGGCTTAAGCCCTGTAAAAACGACGCCAATGGATTTCCATTCCAATAGCTAGAGGAAAGTAACCAACCCTGCACTTTTTATAGATGCCTTGGTTTCCTGGAATGGAGCTTAGTGCTACTGTGTACCTGGCTGCAGAGCCACCTCAGGAAGTCCCTTTTTTTTTTCTTTTTTTTTTCTTCTTTTTCCTTATTTCTTTTTTTTTTTTCTAATTTATTTATAAATATTAATGTTTACATGAAATCTAGGTCTTAATTTTGACCACTCCATTTAAATTATCATCTAAAATGTATCATTTAAAATGCAGTTTTGTGTTTAAATTATATTCTAGAAAACTCATTTTCGTATGTATTACAGTGACACGTTTTTCATTCTGTTTACATATGCCCAAGTTAACAACAATTTCCTCCTAGATGAACTTTGCAGCTATAACGTAATATTTTATATAATTGTTCTGTGAAATGTTCCAAATTGCCAAGTTTGTCATCATAAAACCTGTCAGGGTAGAACTTGGTGCCCTAATGGCTTTGGGATCTTTTTCAACCAAGTATCTTGGCCATTTTTTCTTCATTTAATGCAAGTTCTCCTGTAAGTTATCATTTGCTTCACCTGCATCTCTGTCTTTATCCGGTCACTTCCTAATTCGTGCCCTTTGCAAAGGCAGGTTCAACAGGCTGTGAAATATTTCTGTACCAAATGGGTGTCACGTGGCAGAGCCTGCGCTGCTCTAAAGGGTTTGTCTTGTACATAGGTTCTGGAAATCAGAAAGTGAATGGTTCAGGACTCTCAGTTCACAAATGAAATCTGTCAGGCAAGCACCACAGCGAGCTTAGTTGTCTTTTTGCTTTCTTATGATTAGTAATGTTTTAATTACTCATCTAGGACAAAATTATCAAGTACAGTAAAACGTGGGAAATACTTTGTTTATACCAACAGTAATTTATTTGATGGCAAATTTCAAGACTATAGATGCAAACGGCTTTGAGTCAGCATAAGTGTAGTGCTATAAATAAAGCAAATTGCTCAGTAAGTTTGTCAATTTTATTTTATAATGTTTTTAGTAAAAACTTCTAGGACTTTGTAGTTGGCATTGAACTTTGCCTAAAGACACTTTCATATTGAATTTAGTATCTGTTGACATTTATTTGGAATAATGAATGAGTTTGAAAATCAATACTTTTCTAAATGATTTTATTGGAAAGACACATCACTTCTTGTATTTTCCTTTCTGTTGTTGCTGATGCTCCTGTGCAAAGGTGTCTTCCAGGTTCAGCTTTTGCAGCTGAACTGCTGTTTTGATTTTAATATTCTTTATTTGAAATGTGATTACATACTGTATGGTTCGAATTTTTTATGACTGCTTTTCTAATTACAGTGACGTTTTCTTACTTTATAAACAAATCCAAAGCAAATGAAAACATTATTCCAACTGTAGAATCAATATTCAGTTTATACGGAAAACACAATTCTCAGACTTGTTTTTAATGTGATTCAGCCTTTGTGTTGTTTTAATTACTGCTAGAATAAAATTATCTTTTGTAACGTTTCAGAAAGTTGGTAAAAGCAATAAACAATCTCCTGGACTCCATTGGGGCCGCTTCTGTTTTCATTGCCCAGGGGCGCTGGGGGCGGGCCCGGCCCGGGCTTCCCGTGCCCATGGCAACGGCGCCGGGCCTCGCAGCACGGCGGCTTGCGATTGGCTGGCGGGCCAAGAAGAGGTGAGGCGATTGGCCGAGGGGTTCTGTCCCGGCGGAGCGAGCGTCGTCGTAGCCGGGTGGCGGAGTGGAGGCGGGGCGGGGGGAGCGGCTGAGGGACCGCGGGGAGCGGGACGGGAACACCGGAAAACGCAGCGCTGGGACGGGAGAGTCCAGTCAAGGGCAGGGAAGGCGGTGCAATGTCCCCATCCTCCTCCCGTTCCGCTTAATGACGTCCTCCACAGCCCTGCTCCTTCACCAGCTCTGGGCTCTCAGTAGGCATTGAACAATCTCGTGGTTTCCAGAGGCTCTGAGGAATGGCGGTACAATTCCCTATAAAGGTCTGCTTGGTAGTGAGAACGGAGGGGGTGAACTTCAAAGAGATACGTGTTACTCTCGAGTTGATACTGACCTGAGCTGCTCACTAGACCTCAGAAATCCCCTCTTTTTTTTTCCTTCCATATGTGAACTGCTGTTTAAGAAGATGGATTTAGGCAAACTTTCGCTCTGGAAATTAACCAAGAAACTGACATTTGGTGGACCCAGCAATCTGAGAATAGGCCTGGCCATTTATGGAATGAGTGAGGTGGTACAGAGGGAAAACAAAACAGAAAAAGCGAAAGACAAAGAATCCCAAAACAGCAGTAGCTTAAATGTTTTCATTTGTCAGGAAAACAAGAAGGACCTTACTCTTGTTAACCTTTAGAGAATCTCCAAAGAAGTAATTAAAGAAAGATTGAGACATATATATGTGTGTGGAAGTTTTTGTGTGTAAGAAACACATGGATTTCCATATTGATTCAGTTAATGAAATGAAAGAAATATTCTTCAAACATTGGCTGTGTGGGTTCAATTTCCTAGACATAGGCTATCACCGGTGGGGATCTGTTATGACTGCCATGCTCTTTGAGAACAAGAGGGGAAGCCAGCCAGAAGTCCCTTTTTTCCCCAGCAGACTGGATAAGGAAAAGTACCTTTTGGGAATTTTTCATCACCTTTGATGCTTCCTTTGGATTATTTTGGCCATGTTTGAAATAAATTTCTGTTTCAACAGTAATATATTTCTAATTTCTCTTTTAGGAAGTGAATTTTCACCTGACCTTCATCTGACCCAGATTACGGTATTAGATGGGGTATTAGATACATTCCTATCCAGCAACAGCATCAAAAGTCTTATTAAAGCCACCATATCTACTGCTTCTTTATCCACCCTAAGCCTATTATCCTGTGTATGATTAGACAGTGGAATTCAGCCACTGCAGTGATTAAGAAAAGTGTTCAAGGGAAAATCTAGAAACTAGTTGGCTTACAAACTATCCATATGCGCTAGTTATTGCTAATAAAGATTATAAGGAATGTGAGACATCTTCTTGTTGAAGAGACCATTACACTGTAGTCAGTGGGGGTAGATTCATCCTCCAACACTTCTTTGTGGTCTTGTTTTTACCTTCTTAATCTTATGTGCTTATGTCATCTGGGACAGATACTAGACTGGGCCACAGATCAAGTCTGGGGTAATTCCTTTGTCTCCTGTTTCTCATCATGTGGATTCTTTCATTTCTGACGGGGTTCTTGGAGCATTTCTTGTCCTGTCCTGCATTCTAGTGCTATCAGAATGCATCTCTCTTCCTGTGTAATTGAATGTAATTATCCCCAGTTAAAATGAATGCATTACTATTGCTCTAATTCCACTGTCTTAAATGGAATTAAATGAGACTGTGCTGTAAATGCATTTTTCTCTTAATGTGTCTCTCTTCTTCAAAAGAGTTGTCTGATCTCAGTTTTTATTTGGCACAACTAGTGAGTGCTGTTTGGTCTGTTTCTTACACATTCCTCATGGCTGGTGTCATAGCAGGGGGATAGTTATGAGGACAGTGAATAGCCTGGCTCCATGGAATCCACGGAAATTTCTGCTGGCACAAGTAAAGAAGAAACACGGGGTGAGAACTTATTTGGTGACTTCAAGAAAGTCAAATAACTGTGAGAATAGGTAAGGAAATATTAATGTCTCTTTTCTCTCAGGTTTCTGGCTGATAGAAGGAAAATAGAGTTGTTTCTGTTTGTCTGCCCCTCACTCACGGTGCTAATATACCTACCTGATTTAATGACTGGCTACTGATGGAAGGGGCTTTTTGCTCTTCTCCCTTGATTTACACCTGTGCATTCCTGCCCTGTCAGCAGGGGCACTCATCTGTACCAGTGAGCTAAATTGGTAGGAAAGTAACAATATAAATGGAAGTGTATTGTTTTCTATGTGTTTAGCTCTCTAAACTGGCTCAGGTTTGGGTCAGATCAGCTGAAGAAGTAGAGAAGAATTGCTGGTGGAAGGGAAGGAATGGGGAAAGCCATTTTCACTGGCAGCTGGCTGTTAATTAATTAGTCTAATCTCTGTAGTAAGGTGAAGGGCATAACATTCTAAGCTGCATGGATAAATCCTCCTTTCTGCATGTTGTCCCTGCCCCTGTACAGTAGAAGTGCTTTGGAGACAAGGCAATCAGGGCTAAAGTAGGAGAGATTATTTCTAACCTGAATCAGGTTTCCCAGTCCAGTGCATCTGAGATAATGCTGGGCTGACAGACTAAAGAGGTCACTGCAGGGTCAGTTTGTGGCCAGAGCTGGCCTCTTTCCTGCAGGGCTTCCTGACCTGTGCTGACTTGTTGGCCTCTAGGAAACAGAGGAGTAACCTTAGGGTGAGTCCTCAGAGCTGGATGAGTGTTGTATCCTTGAGTGACCAGTGTCCCTTCATTCTTTCTCAGCAGCAGTGAAGGGAATGTGGCTTGATGTTTATCAGGTTCAATTTTGCACAGGCACTTTTAGATCTGTAATGGCAACAAACCTTTAAAATATTTGTCATCTGTTATTCTGTTTCATCTTTACCAAGGTAGCATTAGAATTGGAATGGCAGCCCTAAAGTAAGTTTGGTTGACAGTTGTAAAATGTTCTAAATAATCACTAAGACCTAACTGTTCTGGATTAAATTTTAGCCATAGTGGGAATCCTGCTCTTTGTGGTTTGGAGAGTTAACCCAAGGATTTCACAGGATGCTAAAAATTTTAAGGTTTAACTCTGTTTGCTTATGAACAAGTTATTTGTGTGTGGTTTGGTTGTTCTTTATTTGGTTGAAATCTGTTGTTTGTGCACAGATACTCATGGTCAAGTAGACAATTTGTGAGTTTCACAGTATTTCCCACTGTGCAAATGTGAGGTGCTTATTGCATTGTGTCATGCCTCAGTAATATTCCAAATGGACAGGGTACTGGGGAGATGATATAAGAATGTCACTGAAATAATACATGGAAATTCTTACTCCTTAGGATTCTTAATGTGCTTAGCAATGTGCATGGCTTCTCTCAACTTTTAATGCTCTTGAAGCAAAGGAAATAAATGCTTTGAGCAAACTGCAATCAGTTTAGTCTGAACTCAGTGGTTTTGTCTGCTGAATGGTGGAACAAATCCTCTATATTCATTCCCTGGTAATAACTGGTGCCACAAAAGTATTCTGGGATGTTTTTTAATAACCTTCTTGAGCAGATACATGGAAGAGAGGAGAGAAGTTTCTTGTGGATCCAGATCAATGATTCCCTGTAGTAGGATAAAGGCTTGTTTAAAAGACTAGACATGGATTTAATACAGTGCACGAGTTCATACTGTCAATAGTTGCATTTTGGGTAGTTCTGTGATGTGAGATTGTATAACTGGAAGAATGACTCTGATGTTCATTGGGAAGGAGCAGCTTCTGGTAGTTTACAATGCTTTTGTTTCATGACCAGTTTTCTTCTTCTTCTTTGCCTTTATGAGGAGGAGAAGTAAAAATCAGTAGCTGAGGAATTCAACACTGCACAGCAAGAAAAGGAGGCCATCAGGTTTGATACAGAAAATCCTCTTAAGGACACACCAAAGGGAACATCCAAACAGTCCATGTTTAGTGAACAGTAAAATAGGTGGAAAGGATCAGACAGCAGTATTATATCTATGGTTTTTAAATTGAAAGTGCTCTACCATTATGCTACAGCTGTATGTAATTCTCCAGGGTAATTCTACAGCCCCAGCCTGTGCCTGACCATTCTTTTTTTTTCACTCAGAGAAGGATCTATATCAATATAGTTGCTTTTGTTGCAGCAAGAGATTCCTCTTGAATATCCTCTTTCCACGTCTTTCTGTATTTTTCTAGGGCTTTAGAAGATTTTCAGTGAACAGGTGTTGTGTACTGTGAAAGTGAGTAGGTCAGGGCTTTTATGGGAAGTCAGACCTACAGATTGAATGTTTTTATGCAGGGATTTAATGTGTGCTAATGGCCCTGATGAGGCCATGCCATACAGATCTGCTCATCTGGAAAGAAGCTGTGTGTCCCACTGCAAGGAAAGCAGATAGGTTTGGTATAAGACATTGAGAAGGCCAAGATTCAAAACTGCTGAAAATTTCTGTTATTCTTTGACAGACTGTGTGGTCATAGATTCACAGAATGGTTGAGGTTGGAAGAGACCTTAAGATCATTGAGTTCCAAGTCTCTGCCATGGCAGAGGTACCTGTAACTATATAGCAGATTGATCACAGCCCCATCCAGCTTGACCTTGGACACTTCAGGGATGTCCACAACTTCTCTGGGCAAGCTGTTCTGGTACCTCATCACCCTCACAGTAAAGAATTTCCTCCTGATATATAATCTAAACCTGACTTTTTTGGTATAAAGTCATCATCCCCTTGTTCTAACACCACATACCCATGTAAAAAGTCCCTTTCCAACTCTTTTGTAGACCCCTTTAGGCAGTGGGCTGCTGCTGGATATCTCCCTTGGAGCCTTCTTTTCTCCAGGCCAAACAACCCCCTCCTCTCAGCACAGGAGAGGTGCTCCAGACCTCTGATCCCCTTTGTAGCCCTCTGGACTCACTCCAGCAGGTCCCTATTGTGCTGATGGGAGCCCCAGAGCTGCATGCAGTAGTCCAGGTGGGGTCTCAGGAGAGTCAAGGAGAGGGAGAGAATCACATCTCTCAACTCACTGTATGCATCTCATTTTTTTGTCAGATACCTCCTTTTTCTACCCTTCATTTGACTTGTTTATTTGGATAATAAAACTATAAATTCTCTGTTGCCTGGACAACAGCTTGTTGTTGACAACCTTGATGTTAGCCTGTAAGCATTGCTCTAACATAAGCAGCCAATTCACAGAGAGAAATAATGGCAAGAAGATGAAATAAAAGGAAAAGTCATAATAAAAAAATACATGAAAGAGCAAGACAGTATTGTCTATGCATGTGTTGGAAAACCAAGGTTTCTGTATGTTAAGTTAAAAGCTTTCTTATTAATATCTGGAATTTCAAAGGATATCCTGATATAATGTCCAAGGCTTCATGCTGAGAAAATGGCAAAGTTGGTTTTTTTTTTTTTTCCTAAAACCAGTATCGGTTGATTCTGTAAGTAAACATGTGTTCCTTTTGCTGCAGTGATATAATTCTCTGTATCTACTTTGCTTTTAAGGAAAAGAGTTTTTAACCCCATCATGATAATAATGATACACAATGCCTGATCAGGACAAAAAGTTGAAGAGCACAGAAAAAGCAATAAAAACAAAAGCCTCCTGGGATCTCTATGAGGTGTAGTATCTGATGTTTTACTTTGAACTTCAGTGGGACTTGTGTGGAATTTACACTGGCTGCCAAAGCAGAATGCTTCAATTTGAAGTGCAGTATAAACATGACAACTGTTACTCTGGTCACAAAGTTTATTTACACCTATGTTGACTTAAGGCATTCTGGAGAAGCTGTGAATTCTTCTGTACGCAAAAGTGGACACCAGGCAACGACAGAAAACTTTATTTTCTGTCAGTAGCATTGTTGCTTGTTGACCTTTTTTACACTTATGGAAATACTTTTATGTAACTATTAACACACACTGTTGTGGTTTTTTCCTAGGGATTATTCTGATCTAAAAAGGCTTCAGTCTCTCTTAGGTGTTCAGTCAAGGAACTAACAGGTATTTTTCAATAACTGTTATTAAATGTGCTTTAGAATTATAATTAATGGTGATTATGGTTTCTGGCATATGCTTAGAACATTAAGTACTATAGTGAATAAAACATGTTAGCAAAATCTTGAATAGAAGATGTCTTTCATCTTGTCTCTTTTTTCTTGGCAACATTAGACCTTCCATGTGGCACAAATCACTTTTAGAATGGGTAAAAGAACAAAACTGATCCATTTCCCATTCTACTATACCATATTTTTTATTTTAACAGGAAAAAATTAAAATTGCTTTATTTTGTATCTTGAGCAGGTTTTATCCAGCTATTGTTGCATATATTAAAGTAGCATAGCAGATTTTTTTTCCTCTGTGCCCTTTCACAATGTCACACGAAGGTAGGCTTAAAGATGTGTGAGTAACAGCATGGGGGAGAGTGGTACAGAATATAAAATAAGATTGGCATTTTAACCTTAAACAATTTGTCCTTGAAGAATAACACCTCAGCTAAAAATATCCAGGGCTTAAATACCAACTTACAGGAGAAAGTCAAATCTCCTTCACCTCAGCTCACTTAGTAAAGCTTGTATTTGCCATTTGAAGCAAAGAAAACCAACGCATGATTTTGGGTGTGAGTCTTTGGAATCACAGAACATTTTCTCCCTTTCAATTCTGTAAAAAGATATGACAGAATGACTAAAGGATTCATCCATGTGAGGTAGGAGTTATGCACTTTCTACCTGGTTAGAGGCCTGGAATTGCTTCTGAGCAGAAAGCTGAAACATGTGAGTTGTACAACCTAAAAAGAATGTGAAGGCTGTGCAGTTGTGGAGTTGGGACAGGTAAGAAACACAGATAATGAGCATGTGTTGCAGATTTTGTCAAGCTTTGATATCATAAATTTAAAAAGATGTCCTTCTTCACCTTTACTTACCTCTCAGTACTTGTTTTTTAGTCTTGCTTTGCATCCCTTTTCTACCACATCAGTGTTGTTTTCCAGAGGAGGTGTGGGTATTCTAGAATGGCAAGTTTTAGGTCCAAAGTTCAAGTCAGAACTTGAGAAAATGTACTTTGGCATGATAATATTCTCAGAAAACTTAAATTGCAGCATTTGCCTCATGACTACTATCCCTCTTTAGCTTCCAGCTATGTATATTGAAAGTGGTCAAACCACTGTGACAAGAACTTGGCAAAATGTCAAAAGGATGAACAGCAGTCCAATGGTCAATGCCAAGAATCAACAGAAGCTGTTGAGCTTGAGAAATTTAGGTAAAAATAATTTAAAGCTGATGATGACACTCTCATATCCCTGAACGAGAGATACCTTTATGTATCTAAGGGTATCACCTTGTTGAGGTGTTGAAGGCATTTGTATTTTTACATATGTACTATTTACTTGTACTTTTCATGTTAATCCAGTATTTGAGATGAGAATTACGTACTTCTAATTTTTAAACCTGTTTATGTTCCTGCCTTTGTAAGTTTCAACCTTTCCCACTCAGCAGAGTATACTAGTGAGAGTTAATAAACTCATTTAAAATGCTGGAAAAGTTATACCATTCTGATAGTCCCAAATTATGCATGAGACAGACTGTTAATGTCTGGCAATCTGAAATTGTGTTATTCTGTGGTAACTGCTGGTATGACATTTCTTAGTTTTTGTTGCTAATGTTAAGCTGTAGCAGAGCAAAACTGTCTTGTGGCAAGTTAATTTGTAATTCACCATTTTTCTTTTTTTCTTTCTTTTTAGTGTGACCTACAAGAATGAGAAATTTTAGCAAGCATCCCAAGCATCAGCTGTTTCAAGATATCTTTACAACTTTAGTTAAGGACAGACTTACCTGCAGATCAGTATATGAAGCACATTCATAACCAAGAAGGCAGGCTACTTTCTTGCCTTCCATGAAGAAGCAAGATGCATGGATAATATCCCATATTGCTACAACACACCTTTCTGTGGGAATTAGCAGCAGCATTTGTGGTTGTTTTAATTAACCACTTGTGTATTGGCTTTGAGGAGCCATGCCCAGGTTAGTGGGACAGAAGAACACAGGACTGGGTATATGACAAAACTTGGATGACCAAAATTCTAACTGCTGTGTTTTCTTGATCATTCATCTGTCTATGATGTCTGTAATCTGTGATTTGCTTCTCTAATTTATTGTACTGATTCTGTTTGTATTTTATGGTCTACTGCCTTTATGGTGAAAGGCCTGTGGTTTCCATAAAATTCAGATGAGTTGATGCCACTTGTTTGTGTTTATTTGTATTTCTGTGTATGACAGGTTTGGAAAGGGTAATACCTTTTCTTATGCTGCTCTCATTTATGTGAGGAATAAGTACAGGACCTTACAAAAATAGAGGGGGCAGAGAAAGATATTTTCAGGGGAAAAATGTATTTTCCAGGATTTTTTTACTATACTCCTTTGCAGTTTATTGTATTTTCCTTTTAAAGCCCAAATACATTTTCTAAAAAACCCTTAAGTGGTACAGAAGTTTAAAGATGGAATGCTAGAGCATTTAAAGGTATTAATATATTACTACTAGAGGAATCTAAAAACACCACATGGTCTGCTTAGACCTTTATTCACAACCAACTGGGGAACTAGGGGTGTCTCTTGATTATCTAAATGACAGTGAGTTTAAAACAGATTATTTAAATGATTTTTAAATCTGGTACCTCTTTTTCACATGTGAACTCAGTATTCACCAGTGGGAAGTCAGTGGCTCAGCTTCATTTGCCAGAAATCCAAGAACAGCTTACACTGTGATTTCCCAAGTTCTGTTTATACATTGTGACATACTTGGCCTATATTTTGGTTTTCTTTGGGGTTCTTTGTGATAGTGATATGGCAAAACAAGCCTCTTGTGTTAAGAATGAAAGCACCCAGGCAAGGTTGGTGAAACAAGCATAAATTAGTAGATATGTAGATAAGCTGGATATACCCTGGTGTGTCTAGTAATGTGTGTTGTAAATGTAACTGTAGTCGAAGGGGCTCTCAAATGTTAATCAGGCTCAGGGAGTGACTATCGACCATGGTAATATCTTCAGGCCACTTTAAAATCTGACCTACAAATTTTGCACGAAGGTATATGGTTGCTGTTTTCTTTCCATGAAAGTTTTGTGCTGTTCTGAAGCAGCCAATTATGGACTCATAATGATAAATGGTATTACTAGGGCAGAATATTGGCATAAAAGGGCTGAGAGTTTGTTAGCATGTATTTGTAAAACATTTATTTTTATGGAATTATTTTTAGCTGTTGGCGTCATTCCCAACTGCAAATGATGAAATGGGAAGAGAACTGCTATGACCCATACACTTTTTCTGTTTCCAAGAAACCTATCCAAACAAATTTTGTCCTCTCAGTTGAAACAGCAACAAAAAATGCATGGCAAAGATGTCTAATTTTAGGTTTATTTTAAATAGGGAAATGGGGATATATACTTTCAACAGGCAATGGAAATAGTGATTCCATTACTGGTGTTTTATGCGGGATTACTGCCCCTGGACACTTTCTGCAAATCTGATTTGTATTTTCTGCCATGTCTTATGCTGGTGAATCATGTGGAGAACTATAAAGGAGGAAGTTCTATATCAAAATACAATCCTATTTCAAGAACATTTGAACTAAATAACAATTTATTTCTAGCATAATACAATTTGAGTTTTTAAAAGCCAGGATATATTATGATAATTCAAAATAATGTTTTAAATATAGCTATTTTTACTTCTGTAGCACCCATATTTTTGCATAAGTGTATTTTGTGCACTGAAGTTTGCTCTGTGGTTTCTCATTTATTTTGCTCTTTTGGGCCTCAATTCAACGACTAAAAGTTTATATAAAAGCACAGTTAGTTTGTTCTTACAGATGAGCATGTACTTTCCCTCATCAGTCCAATGATAATAAGTGATGGCTGGTAATGCTCATATAATGTAATAAATTTATTTATAGCTGCCACTGTGTTACAGTATAAATGGTATTAAAAGTTCTATGGTATAGTATGTTGAACAGTTGTTGTAGCTCACTAATCATCTAGTCAATTGATCCTGAATCAAACTGTTTTATTTAAGTATTTAAACACTTTTAAAATTGCATTTGGTTTATGTTTTGAATATTTAATTTACAACCAATGGGTTATTCAAGCTCCGTGCATGCATTTTCTTAGATCTTATTAATCTGCCTGAGATTATTAAGAGATCCATGCTACCAGGTCAGTATGTCAAAATGTTTCTTGCTTGGATAAGGGGATGCTTGTAAGTGTCACGTGTACAGTTGTGTTGGTGCTTGTGTATAAAAACATTTGTTCTCATGAATGCACACGTGCATGTGCGTATCTATATTTCTGTATGTGAGGATGGGAATTGCAAACAAACTGATTTCAAGGGTGGTTTTAAACCATTACTGTATAACTTGCTCAATTTCTGTTGTTCCTTATGTCATGTCTGTTGTTGCTGACCCTAACAAGGAAACTGTAAATCTCCATAACAGATGGCTCGGTCATTGCTCTGAGCCCTAGACTTGGTATTTGACTTTATCATAAAGATATGTAAAATTCCCATAATGTATTTACTAAAGGAAACTGAAAGCTCGAGTTTAAGAACCTTTAACATTCCACCTCCGTACTTTTATTTATCTACTTATTATAAGTAATTCTGAACTTTTTTTTTTTTTAAATTTTCCTGTAGAAAATGCTCCACAGCCTGGGTGGAATTGAAAATCTAGGTCAGGTAGAATTCCTCATAGTACCTTTGTCCATTATGTTGCCTGTCAGTTTATTATGATTAAAATGATATATACTGTAAAAAGCAGTGTACAGATATTCTTGGTTTATGGAAAGAAGTGAGTCTGTTTCTCTGTTTTCACATGAGAAGTTGGTGTGGGTTTTTTCACTAGTTTTCAAAACAACTGTCCTATAATCTAGGTGCATTCATCTAGGATTTCTAGTTAGGAGACTAAGAAATGCCTCCTGAAGTGGGAGAAGAATTAGAAAAGTCAACACAATTGGTTCAGTCAGAAGAAACTGTAGACTTTTGAAGGGAGATGAGAAAAGTCACCCTGCACTGTAGCAAATGACTTTTTAAAGGGAGAAGCATACTGATAATTTCTTTTTTAAATGTTGAAACAGGTTTAAACCTTGTGGCTACACTACTCTTGCATTACAGAATGTTTTTCATGAAACAGATGCACCACCTACAGGCTCTACCTGTGAAGAGCAGTCTAGGTTTATGAAGTCTGCAAACTTTTTTGCCTTAATGGTATCCTTTATTTTTCCTCCCCTTCTTGTAGTATATGGAAACAGTAGCAAATGGTTATCTTAATTACAGAGAAGAGCAGCACAATGTAGACAAGTTGGTCAACATGACATGTAGGTGCAGTAGCTGATAACAGAAATTATAAGGCTACCCACAACTTTTTGTGTGAGGCTTAAAATGTTTGAAATACTTCAGGTTGTCATTAAGTAAGACAGTAGTATATTTACTGTAGGCATCATCACATGAGTAAAAGCTAAAATTCCTGTAGAAGGGAGCAGCTTGTTTTTCTACATAAGTAATATTTCTTTAAGAAATTAGTATCTTTTTATGCTTTGAAATAAAAGAGTAAATTGTGCTAGTTATGGTTCAAAGAAGTTATACAGTATTTTTCTCTGTTATCTGACTGGTAAAATAGAAATATTAGTGAGAAAGAGTCAATTTGTGTGTCTTCCTTTGTTCCACAGATATTTTCCAAAAGCTTGCTGCTGTTAGAAATCAAAGAGAATAAGTTATAACAAGCAGAGCACATAAAGCAAGTGCTTTATAAAATTGTTAATTTTATTTAATTAGCTACTTAATAAAATAGCGCATGCTTTACAGATTTGACCTAGGTGGGAATAAATTCCTTACCTTGTCAGTCTTGTAAGGTAAGATAATCTCTGTGTTTTACAGATGTATTAATAGTATCATAAAAAGAAGTTCTTCTCTGTAAGTTAATTGGTCTGATGTATTGGCTGTTTGAGATAAACAGATTGTAAACATTTGGACTAAACATTTGTTCTATAAAAAGTAGTGCTCCCGTATACACTGTCCTGAGCTACTCCTTACTGTGATTCAAGTAGTTTTATATATTTTTAAAATGTAAATATATTTTAAAAATTTTTTGCACAAATTTCTGCTGTGGTTTTTCACTTGTAAAGTGTTCTGTGTCTAAATATTCTGTGTCAACCCAGACATCCCTTGCTATATATTACCATCAGTCTAAGAATCTGTACTTGACTATTGCTGGTTTGTGGCTAAACTGAGATACAGTTGAGATCAAAATCAGTATAACTAGGGTTTCATGATTCTATCATGCTGCAGAAAAACAAAGGAAATTGTGATCATATAGTAGCAGACAACCTATTTTTAGAGAATCTAGACAAATACAGAGTTTACTTAGATGTTAATCATGAACAGAAATACAGACAGGGCCTTAAATTACTGTGCTGTTTAAATATAAGCTGAATATTAACTTTTACTTCAGGAGGCCTGAGTTAGTGTTCTGAAGTGTTACACAAAACCAAATTTTTACAATGGTGTAATAGAGACATTTTAGCAGTCAAAGAGATACTAATTGTAGTTTGAGAAGAAACATCCTTGCTTGTCCTACTGGGTGTATTCTAAGATTTTAGGTGTATATTTAAGTGTTCTTTAAATGTACCTAAGACTTTTAACATATTGTGTAAGGACTTGGTACCTGAATTTTTACTTTTCATTAAATATTTCTATATGTTTCTGAGTTGTAAAATAAAGTAATATACTTTATATTTACACAGAATCACACATTTGCTTACTTTTTTTTCATTTTTTTCCAGACCTTAGTAAATTTATTATCTGCCAGAGACAGTTATGTGTTTTTTGGTGCCCTCCTTACTCTGACTAGCTTAGTAGAATGGTAGGTTCAACTTAATGTGCCATAAATAACAAAAGCTTTTTAATGTTTTCTCTTGACAGAATATTAAAACTGCTCTTTATGAGGAAAACTTAAACGTTCTTAATTTTATATTGAAGCAATAGAAACTAAATAGAAACTTTGGTCCTTGCAGCAGACTTCTTGTTCATATGGGTGGCTCTGCAATACTGGAATCACAGAATCTGTTTTTTTAATCCTCATGCAGGATTCTTGAATTCCTATTGACTTCCTGCATATAAAAATCTTCTGTCCTCAGCTTAATATAACAGTGCCTCACAATAATCAGGTAGAATATTGTTCAGTGTAGTAAATAATAAAGTCATACAGCCAAATCCATGTATATGTGCCCTCTTCTCATTAATTAGTGGTAAATAAAGATTAAAAGAGAAAAAAAGGAGCAAAAAGGGGGGACAGAGCAACTTTCATCTATAATGGTATTATAGAAGAAAAACTGCTGTTATTGATCTGCTGTCTCCCAGACTTCCCAAAACTCTGATTCAGTTTAATTTGTTTTTAATATCTGTGTTAATTTAAATGATGTTGTGCATACATTTTCAACTTCCATTTAACTTTCTTCACTGAATGGAATGTAGGATTTTGTGTTACATTTGGACTGGGCAAGAAGGAGTTTGAGCTATATTACAAATCTTCATAGAAATTGTGGTTGTTTTTAAAAATGCACTCCATTTGCTTAATTATCAGTAAGACACAAAATAGAGTTGTCTTTACTTTTATGCATTCAAATTGACTTTTTTTTGTACTGGGAGAACTGGAAAATTGTTGCACTGTTACTATTGATCCAGCATATATTTGTGGCTTTAAGTGCTTGTGTGCACAAGTTGATCTTATTACTTAAGACTTGGGGGAAAAATAATTCATCAATGCACAAAGAAGGAGTCTAAAGAGCAATATGTGTTTTTCATATAATTTCATCTGATATAAATGTCAGGAATGATCAATTTGTAGTCCAGAATGTAGGGAGGAGATAAGTGTGATTGTTGAGAACTTGCTGGTGATATTACTTGAATATGATTTTCTAACAGGTGAGACTTTTTGTGTGGATCAATTGTGTTAAAATAAATTTTGACTTTTTTATTTAAGGATGCATGTATTTAGAGGAATTAGAAAATGTGGCACTTGAATATACCCAAGGTCAAATTCTGAAACCTGAGTTTTTTCAGTCACATCCTGATATAGCAAAATCTTTTCCAGCAGTTTCATTGTAATCCATCTTCTCTCTCTCCACTGTTGGCCTCCAGTTGCAAATGAGTTACAATGTTATCATAAAGTGATTGCAATCACTTTTCTTGATCCATCTCTTCCTTGCTCCTGGCAGACCTGAGTGGTTAGATGGGAAAGCATGCTGGGCCCTGACAGTTCCTGGGATGCTCAATATGAATGAGTGAAATTGCAGGACCTAGAGCTGCTGTAGTCTATGCCAGAGGCTGAGTCAGATCCCACATCCTCTTCATCAGAAAATCATCAATGTTCCTTCAATTGTTTAATCATCTCAGCTAAGACTGCTAGCAAAGCATTACTGAATTTCAGTGAGAAACAGAAAGACTTTCAAATTTGATAATACATCACTTATCACCTTTAAAATTCTGAAGAGGTTTTTAAAATTTCATGCTTAACTATTTCACACATATAAGTGACCTTATATGTGACTAAGAATAGACAAAATTAATATATGAAAAGGTTTTATTTAGTTTCTGTGTTTGAAAATTCTGGGTTATATGTAAATCAAAAGTTAGATGTAAGAGTTAGAATTTGAATGTAGACAAGAAGATGATGAAGTTCAATGCCAGTTAAGGATAATTTTAAATTCAGATGTGAATCTAAATTCCCATGTTTCATTAAACACAAATGGAGCTTTTTTGCTTAAAGTGGAAATGGATATCCTTAACCATATTTTCTATGTGAAGTCCACCTTCATTGCATTTAATGAAAGTCTTATATAAACCTTTTAAATTGTATCTCCAATCACTTTCTAAATATAATATTCAAACTATACTGGAGAAGAATGATGCATTTTTGTGTTATCTGTGGAACTAGGCTATTTGAGTTCCACAGATGGACTTTACAAATTCATGCAGTCAGTGCTACTTGTACTACTAATGCCATTAATAAGAAGATGGTAGCACAGATGGCTGCAGCCCACTTGGCCACCTCCCATTCTAGCTGGGGATGCCTGGTTGACTTTAACTGGGTTGCAGTGACTTTAAGTTGTTTTCTTTAACTGTTTTTTTTTTATTAAATAGGAAATCTCTGTTCGTTTTTAAACTTCCTGTGGCTTTTCCCCCTTTTCTACCTGACATCACAAAGTAATGATGGAGTTATTGTTGAAATTTCTTGCTGATTTTTTTTTTTTTGGGTTCACAACAGAGTTGCTATGACTCCTTTGTGCAGAGTCATGAGTCAAAGAGCAAATAAAAATGAATGAAGGAGTTCCAGTCTTGCTCAGTTTGCTCCATTCTGATCACATCAGACTTCTATGGAGTATAGTTTGGATTCTGGTACAGGTTTGTGAAGATCCTGAGACTAGTGTGGAAATTTGGATCTGGGGTAGAATCAAGCAGCTCCTTCATATGTTACAGGAGTAGGTTTTCAGTCCTCAGCATTGTGGCAATTGTACAGGACTGTTTGTTCTTTTGAGATATATTTGACCAAGCGCTGTTTTATCAAAGAGCATCTTTGGCTTGTTCAGCTGTATGTGATGCCAGCAAAATTTAAAAGGCTATTTAGAACATAATGAATAAGCAATATTTCTCCAGCCTTTTGTATTTCATTGTTATCCTAAGGTGTTTTTCATATTTTTAATGTATAAACTAAATAATGAATAAGTCATAAATATGGCATTACTGTCTGTTTAGTTTTCCAATTAATCAGACACCTATTTAGTGAGCTAGAATTGTGGATGTAATTGATGAACATGGTAAAGGAATTTTCTGTTTAAAGGCTTGTTTACTTTTTCAAAGTGTATTAGCTAATTTAGTGAAAATATACAAATTTTCAGAACTTTGGGAATGGTTAACAAAGACATATTAAGCCATTTTTAACACTGCAACTTGATTTTTTTTTTTTGTTTTGCTTTTTCTTTCAGGGAAAGAAGTCTTGTATCTGACTCTTGTATCAAGCTCTTTAGTTGGAAGTTTATCTAGTACAAATGCAGCAGGGAGAATCCAGTATCTTCATTTGTCAGATGGGCTGAGTTCTGATGAGATACAAGAAAATACTTTGTCACTTCAAGCAGGTAGGTTTATAAGGTCTAATACTCTGTTATGTCTTTACATACACTTGTGCAAAAGGATTAAAATGCTACAAATTTGTAAATAATTACACCTGCTTTAGGGAGTAGGAGCATCAAATTGGATTTATTTATTTTCAAATGAGTGATACCAGCACTTATTTTCAAAAAGTATACTTTTGTTAGAAGGAAGCAAAGAGTAAAGTATTAAGAATCTGGGAATCATATGTATTTCTTCACCTGTAAAAAGAGTGACAAAAAAGTTATTTATTTATTTAGTTAGTTAGTTAGTTAGTTAGTTTTGTGTTTAGCATGAAATTATTTGATCATATTTTTCTTCACTATTTAAATTTTCTATGAAATATCAATATGAATCAAATGATTTCAAAGTGGTATTTTAATGACTTGTATTCAGGTGAGGATTCATTTGTAGTTATGGAGCAAATTCCTTTTGGAGGAGATTTCTCAATAAGGTCAAATGGCCCTAAATGTTACTTCTGGATTTTTATTCTAGCTAATTGTGCTGCAATTACTGAACTAGTGGTCAATGAGACTAATGCTTACCAGGTTGTACAGGTAGGAAGATTTTATTCAGTAAAGTAAGGCATTATAGTTTATAATAGCACTATAGTTTATATAGTTTATAATTTCACTTACTTGTTGTTCTGTGTTGTCATAATTTAAGAGATTGGAAATATGCCTGTCTATAACTTTAGTACTTTTGTTTCTTTATCATTTTACACACAGAGACATAGACACAAAGGTTATCAACATAGGTGTCTGGAAGAATAAACAGCTTTATTCAGACAAGATTCATTTTGGCATCTCTTACCATGCTTTTGTCATATTCAAAATAGGATAGTAAATAAAAGTAATCACAGAATAAACTGGGAAATGCAAATTCTGAATTTATTGATGTTTATTACAAAAAAAACTATGCAGCTGAAAATTGACATGTTGCTGTTTCACAAACTTTTTCTCTTTTCGTAAGAGTGTGGTATTTCTGAGAGAACTTCCTGGCATTCTATCTCCAGGGATTAAACCATTCTTAAAATCCCTGGCTGTATTCCAGACCTGGTCAAAGATATAAATATTAAGGGCATTAATATCAGCTAAAAGCTGTAGCCACCTGTTAAACTATAAATGTTAAATCAAAACCTTCAAGTTAGCTTAAAACCCAACTAGAAGTATTCCTGGAGGAACCAAGAGAACAAGAACCTTAAATATGAACAGGAAAGAAGTGTGTGAATATTTCAAAACCATTGGTTAAGAGAAAATAAAGGAAAGTAAGTCTAGAAAAAAAAATGTTATTTTTCCCCACTAGATTGTCAATAAACTGTACTGATTTAGACAACTTTTATCTAAACAATATAATGATATATTTTATGCTGAGACTGATTTCAGTAAAATAAAATATCACTTGTTTAAATTAAATGGTTTTAACAGAGAGGTTTTCTCCATTGCCCCAGCAGTGCATGGTGACTGTTGTGTCAGTAAATCACTTAAAAATTGATGGTACAATGTGTAGAGCTGGAAAAGGTGTTTCAAACTTAACTTCTTCTGCTCATTATGTTAAAAGACACAGACCTCTCCATTTGTTTAAATGCCAGCCAACATCCCCCTTTCAAATCAGGACATAGCCTCAAGCATGTTTATTTTAACTGGAGTCCCAGCCTCCAATACCACTAGAGTAATTTTAAATCCTACTTCTTTCTTTTTGCTAATATAACTTTGAGAGTTGCATAGTGAAGCAACTCACTTGGGTTAAAAACAGAGGAAAAAGGTGTGCAGCTTTTTCAGTTATGTGCCAAGGAGGTCAATCTGAGTAACCTGTAAAGGTTTATATCATTGCTGTCAAAGGACTCTTGGGAACTTTTGCTTCTGCTGTAGCTGCTCTCTACCTGTCTGTCTGTCCTTGTCACAGCCTTGGCAACAGTCTGCAGTAATTCTGGTAGCAGACAGAATGTGTTTGACTCAATGGCTCTACTGCACAGCCCAAAACCTAAGCTTAACCATGGTCTAAGCTTAATTCTGTCTTCCTGATCAGAAGAAGAAAACATCAGGAACTGCAGATGAGCCTCTGCAGAGCTGACACATATTCCCTTCAAGTCTGGTAAAGAGGAGAGTAGCATCCATCAGGGACCTTGTCAAGTAACTAGGAGCAGTACTCCAACTAAATCTGCCAGTGCCCACCTATCAGACATACCAAGTGGATAGAATAGTGACCTACCAAGTGGATAGAATAGTGGAGGATACATGGTTGCATGAAAATGGAAGCTGAATTCAGTATGGTTTCCACAAAATTCTGGAGGTGTGGACAGACTTCTCAAGCTATTGCTTTTGGTGTCTCTCCAATTTATTTTCATTAAGACTTTAATTTTGTTCCTGACAATTCAAAATATGGTGCCACATGATGACAGGAGATCTATTGCTGCAATTTCCTTCACCTATAGAGATAGAACATTTCTTCTTTATCTGTTCACAGGCTCTCTTTGTGGTATCAGTTTAAATGTAACAATGATTTAATTCTGATACACATTTAAGCTTATATTTTAGGTGTGCAATAGGATGTTGAGAACATGTCCATTGCTATTAGCTTCTGATTTATCTGAACATTAATTTTTATTTGTGGTTTGCATGCAAAGGGGCATTATTAATGCTGACCTCTTTCTGTTTCCAGGCAAATGCAATATATACAATAGCAAAGCTAATTTTATCAAACAAAGAAAGGAATGCTGAAAAAGCCAGTTTATTACAGGTAACTCCCTTTATTATCATTGTACAATGAAAGCCCCAACAGTCCCTGAGAAGTTTTTTATGGATTAAAGTTTATTTTGAAGTACAGTAGAAAAAAATCATATTTAAAGGGGAACCCTTACACCAAAACAATAGCCCAGGAACTGAAAGTTAAATAGAGACTCAATTTCTGTTCTGATTTACTTTGTTTCTGGCACCTCATATAGTGTAAAGGAAAGTCAATATTTTTCTTGTGATAATCTTTCCTCTACTTTTCAGGCTGTCTAGCATCAGACTTTTATAGAGCCTTGATCTTCATTGAAACTTGCCCTAGACTTGACATTCTACTAATATCTGTTTATTTCTGGAACATTTTTCTGTGGATGTTAAATAATATACATGAAAGCAGTGTATAAAATAGAGAAAAATTTAAGTGTAGAATAAATATAGGCCAAATAAGCATAGAATGCCTCTTGGTTTTGCGTGTCATTATCCCTGTAAATGTACTGGTTAGAGTCAACTTAGGCTAAAGGTCATCAGTAGTAATTAATTACCTGGTAGCTTTTCTCAGGCTCTGTGCAGTGGTGAGTGTTTCTCTAAGATATGGGAATGTAGTGCTCAGGGGTTCAGGGATTGTGGATTCTCTGTATTTTCCACCTCTGTCAAGGTCGGGATTGAAGGCACTTGAGACAGTATTTCATGTTCAGACTCAGGTATTTATTATTTTTTATCACTGTAACAGCCTCACAACCATGAGTCCTGCAGCCTTTCATTAGAAGGCACAAAATGGCTAACTATCTCTTGTTCCAATGTCTTTTAAGACTAAACTATCCAATTAAGAAATGACACCTAGATTATTTTCCTTTTCAACCCAATAATTGATCCCTCAACGCCCGCAATGTGGACTTTTCTGTCCAATTACAAAATACCACCCAAACCCATGAAGAAGAAGGTGAAGAACAACCTGCCTCCACCCTAAAATCTCCATCTTGCTTCATATTTAGTACTATATTCTAAAACCCCAAACTAAGTTTTCCACCCTGTGATATTGCACACTTCCAACCAACTACACACCTGTAATCTAGTGCTGTTAACCAAATTTGGAAGTCTTCTCCACACCCTCAGGTCAAATGCAGTGCTCTCTAGCGAGTCTGTGCCTTTAAGCACAGAAAGTTTAAAATTCTCCAGGATTCCAACAAGGAATGAGCACAGCTGCTGCTGCTCTAGTTGGCAAAGTCCTTAGCACAGCTGAATGCATTCATGATCCTGCCTCTCACGTGGTCTTTGTTCTGACAGAGCCCCTAAAATGTGTATATAGCTACTCCACTAGCTAATCAGGTAGATGTGCTTGGATAGCAAAGAAAGGCATTTCCACCAAAAAAAAAAAAAAAAAAAAATCATTTTAGTGTCATCTTTCTCAGCACAGTTCTTCTAGATTAGAATTGGAGGGCAGATTCAGTACAGTAGGTGCCTTTCTACTGCAAGGAGATTTTATAGTGCCCTTCATCTTAAGCGTGAGATAAATGCAAACCTTCCTGGTGGGTAGGTATATGGAACTAACATGTAGTCTAACAAACTGGAGCATATGCTCAGCATAGTTGCCTCACACAACTGTAAGGAGCTTAATTTATGCCCACTGAGGTTTTTAGAATCCAGTAGAATGTGTTGGAAATAACTTACAAGAGCTACCAAGCAGCTGTAGTTGGGTTGAACATGAAGCTGTATGGATTAATAATGGATTTAATGATCACATATGAAAACTAAGTCTGTTTTGGACAAGAAGTTTATGAAACCTTGTTCAGCTTCTCATACTGCTACCTGCATTGCCTTTGAAAATGTTACTGGTATGAAATAGAGTTGCAGATATGGGAATATCCTTTTTGAGTTTCACAGATATTTTTCTTAGAATATTTGCAGTGCTTGTGTGGTTTCTCTACTGCCCCATTGTGTGTGTTTTCAATGATGAAATTTTCATCTTCCTTCTGCCATGCTACCTTAGTGATCTTAATTCATGACTGTCTTTGTTTGCTCAGCTATAAATCTGCTATATCATTGAGTCTTGACAAACAGAGCTAAAGATCAGTTGCATCAAAGCATACATATTAGCCACCTGTCAGTAGCTGTTTTAAAGGCAAGTAAAAACCTTAAACCTTCATAGTTTTAAGAAGTTGTATTCTTGCATATTCTTAGCACAAGAAAGGCATGAAATATTTTAAATTTATTTATTTGTCATGTAATTTATGACTAGGAGGATGTATTGAAGCAAATTGCTGAAAGTACTGAGAACATGAATCAGAATAAGGCACCCACAAATCATGTAGGCAATGATGCAATTTAGAGCTACCTTGGCAGTGGAGCTTTTGGAAGTGTATATAAGGCCAACCTTTCTTTTGCTATTATTTTACAGACTTGAGGAGAAGCTTCATGGAGAGGGTCTAATACCTGTTCTAGGCACAACTGTCTTTTGAATTTTAGTTGGAGAATGTAGGTGCAAAAAGACCTTTGTGGATCTGAGCTTGTTGTTAACGTTTGCTGTGATTTTGTTTGTTCTATGTTGTACTTTTATGATTGACCAGAGTATCTCTTAGGTTTCCTACCTTATCTTCTCTTAATTCCTTTCCACTAACAGCATTTGTCTATTGCAAAGTCTAATCAATCTATGTAAAACGACAAAAATTCAAGCATGTTTCATCTGAAAGGCAACACTGGGCACAGATAATATTGCTTCAAATGCTGTGCAAGTTCAGAAGTGTACTGCTAACCTGTACTGTTGGATTGTAGTTCTTCTACTAATCACATCATACACAAAAAAAAACAATGATTACATATTCTGTGAGAAAATTTTGGACTCTGATAACTAATCTGGTAGCCATAATACCATTCTTCCTGTTCCCATCCTATATTTATTGTAAAAAGCTTTACCTTGGTTATAGGTTAGAAAGCATAATGGACAACATCTCCTGGCAATGAAAGAAGTCAATTTACACAATCCAGCATTTGAAAAGGACAAAAATGACAGAGATAGCAGTGTCAAAAATATTGTCTCTGATTTAACCATCATCAAAGGGCAGGTGTTTCTCATGAACTCTAGTTTGATATGCTGGCATTCTGAATTACTGACTGTGAGTTCTCATGTGGGAAGCTGCCTGGTGGAAAAGGAGACCTGGGGATGCTGGTTGGCAGCTGCCTGAACATGAGCCAGCAGTGTGCCCAAGAAGGCCAAAGACATCCTGGCCTGTATCAGCAGAGTGTGGCCAGCAGGACCAGGGCAGTGATTGTCCCCCTGTGCTCGGCACTGCTGAGGCAGCACCTTAAATCTTGTCTTTAGTTCTGAGCCTCTCTCTACAAGAGGGGCATTGAGGTTTTTGAGCTGGTCCAGAAAAGGGGAGTGGGGCTGGTGGAGGGTCTGGAGCACAAGTCCTATGAGCAGTGGTTGAGGGAGCTGGGGGTGTTTAGCCAGGATAGTACCCTATTTTCCTGCTGATTACTCTAGTAATGTGCAACATTTCTCTGCATTTGGGGTAACAGTGAAGGAAGGTGCGCTGGAGTTCCTAGACAAGTTTGTGGAATCTTTGTAATATCCTTCCTTCCTATGTGTAGCTCAGTATTTTAAGTACTGTGCCGTCAGTTAATTTATTCTTAGCATCTGCATTTCTTTTCTCATTGTAGCTTTATCATCCAAATGTTGTATGGTATTACAGAACCTTCTTGGAAAGTGAGTATAAATGCAGAGAATTATCACATTGTACATAGTGAAGAAATAGAAATATATAATAAAACGATTTACAGGTTGGCAGGAGCATGTCAAATATGAGCAATAATCTTTCTTCCAGAGCTGCTACAAGTTCAAACAGGCCTATATTCCTTTAAAATAAAAAAAAAAAAAAAAAAAGAAAAAGTGTATGTATTTGTTTATCTATTAGTAAAACTAGATGCAATGTAAACAAGTAACAAGCATCATTATTCTCCTCTAAAGATCCAAAGTGTACAATTGAAATGCTAAATAGGGAGAAAAACTATGGTGAGTAGTGGAGTGAATGATACAGATTGCCAGCCATATTGTTTTAATTTTCTTTTCAATAAAGAATTACCTACATACACCTGCCTGCTGAGTGATTATCAGGCAGTGGTTTCCTTATAGTTCCTGACATAAATTGAGGAAAAACAAAAACAAAAAAGAGTGGAATGAGATACAGGTGTATCTATCTGTACAAATACAATTTTTAAAGACTAAAAAATAACAGCTTTTAAAATACATTTTAACCTCAAATACTCTATTTAAAAATTATTTCTGTATAAATACAGTATTCTATTAATCTCTTTTATGAGATGACAGGTTGTATATAGTGATGGATCTCATGGAGGGGATGCTACTGGGAGACCAGTTTCACTATTTCAAGGAAAAGCAACAACAGTTTACAGAAGACAGAATATGGCATTTATTTATCTGAGTAAGGGCCTCCATTCTTTTTGCCAGGATTTCCCTACCTGTAATTAGTAGCACCATGTCTTTAGGCTAAAAAATGATGAAGTAATGCTTATTATATCAATCACTAATACATAGCTATGAATTTAATATGTCTTTATTTAGGTTGTATTTAAGAATCTTTGTGAGGCTCTTTCTGTTTGTTTTTAAGCTTTGTCTAGCTCTTCATTATTTGCATAAAGAGAAAAGGATTGTTCATTGAGATCTCACTGTGAACAATATCATGTTGGAGGATAAAGACAAAGCTACAATTATTAAGTAGAACTGCTTTGCTTGGAGACAATTTCTCAAGATGTACCTGAGAAGCATTTCTTTACTGAAACTCTGAGAAGGTTTCAGATTCCTGCATGTTGGTTATCATTCTTAGAAGCTAGGAAATTATTGCATTATTATACTGTTGTGTGAAATCATTGAATCACAGAATGTACTGGATTGAAAAGGATCTTAAATATAATCTATTTTCAACACTCCCCCCGCAGGGGGGCCTTTCTCTAGACCAGGTTGCTCACAGTCTCATCCATCTTGACCTTAAACACTCCCAGGGATGGATGACCTGTTCCAGTACCTCACCACCCTCACAGTAAAGATTTTTTTCCTAATATCTTATCTAAACCTACCCTTTTCCACTTTGAAACCATTCCCCCTTGTCCAGTCACTATGTGTTGTTGTTAAAAGTCCTTCTCCATCTTTCTCGGGGGCTCCCTTCAGGTACTGGAAAGCCACTATTAGGTCACCCTAGAGCCTTCTCTTCTCCAGGCTGAAAAAAACAAATTCTCTCAGCCTCCCCCTAACAGGAGAGGTGCTCCATCCCTCTGATCATTTTGTTGGTAATCCTCTGGACTCACTCCAAGAGGTTGATGACCTTCCCATGCTGGGACCCCAGAGCTGGATGTGGCACTCCAGGTGGAGTCTCACCAGAGGGAAGCAGAGGGGCAGAATCCCCTTCCTCACCCTGCTGTCCATGCTGCTTTGGACACAGCCCAGGAGCCATTTGGCTTTCTGTGCTCTGAGTGCCTATGGCTGGGTCATGTCCTCTCATCCACCAGCACCCCTGAGTCCTTCTCTTCAGGGCTGCTCTCCATCTGTTCATTCCCAGCCTCTGTTGGTACCAGGGGCTGCCCTGACCCAGGTGCAGCACCTTGCTCTTGGTCTTGTTAAACTGAGTGAGATTCCCATGGGCCCATTTCTTGAGCTTGTCCAGGCCTCTCTGGATGGCATCCCATCCTCCAGGTGTGCCAACTGCACCCCTCAGCTTGGTGTCATCTGCAATTTATTTAGACTGATCTCTCCATTTATGTCATTAATGTATATATTAAATAACACTGGTCCCACTATGGATCCCTGAGGGACACTATTTGTCACTGGTGTCCATTGGGACTTTGAGCCATTGATCACTACCCTCTGGATGAAAGCATCCAATCAATTTCTTATCCATTTGGCAGTCCACTCATTAATTACTATTTTGGGAAACCATGCCAAAGGCTTTTCAGAACTCTTGATGAATGACATTTGTTGTCCTTCCATTGTCTACTGATGTAGTCAGTTGCTCATAGAAGGTCACTATGGTCAGGAAGGACTTGTCCTTGTTGAAGCCATGCTGACCATCTCAAATCATCTCCCTCTCCTACATGAGCCTTAGCATAGGTTCTAGGAGGACCTGTTCCATGACCTTCCCAAGCACAGAAGTAAAATAATCGCTGATGCAAATATTGTGTCATCAGCCATGGCTATATTTTTTGCAGCTATGGATGGTAAATATGATAGAGATGATTTAGCCTTGAAATATTTAAACTATAGTTATGCTTCAAGGCCTGTTTTTATCTAAATTAGCAAGAAGATAGAAATAACTAGATTAGAGAACAAGTGCTAATGAACATATAAAGTGTAACATCTGTCTATTCCATTCCAATTCTGCCATGAAATTGCAGTGAGGTGCTTTTTGTATAAGTCTGTAGTAGTGAATATTCTTGAGTAATGCTTCTGTAATCACCACAGGGTGGAGGAAGGAACCTAGACAGGTTCCAAGACAGACTTTGAAACCAATATGTGTGTCAGCAGTACAAAGCATGGCGTAGTTTTAGTCTTTGAGCAAATTAACACAACCTGGTACACAGAGCAAGCCTTCCAGGAAATTCAGATCCTGTAGTTTTTAAAGTTCTCAAAGAACTACTGCATGTTTTCTTGCTGCTCATGACACTGAAGAAAACAATTTGAATGCTGCAGAATTGTTGTGAGAAGTCTTTATGCAAAATTCCATCTCTCTTCTTTAAATATAACAGTAAACTGAAGACACACTGCACACCCATCCACAAAACACTCAGCTATAAATAGTTAGCAACTGTTGTTTCATAGTAAATATTTTTACCTCATGATCTACATATTTAAATTTATTCATTATGAAATTGTATGCACTAAACCCCCTCAGATTCTTAGTAATGATGCAGTTTTGAAAGAATGTGATTTAATGGTGCAATTGTCCTTGAGTGATGAAAATAAATATTCAAAATATTATTTTAAAGTATCATATAATTGTATTTTATATCAACTACTGCCACTGAGGGGCACTCTTGTCTCAACAACCTTTCCTTATCCTTAGTCCATTCTAAATATGGAGAAGTCTAAATGTACTTTCAAGTATAAACTCAAAATTGCCCTTGAAAAGCATTTATATTTCTGTCAAAGATTTACAGGAGTTCAGGAAAATTGGAAGAACAGAAACTTATTTGGATCATTTCTACAGCAATTAGTTCAAAACTATTTCAGTATTTAAACAAACACTCACTTTATTTAGTCCTACAGCTACTACACGTGTAGTACCTAGTGAATTTTTGGGGAGAGCTGAAGACTTTTATCTATTGTTTCTGAATTTTATTAAGCCTTGCTTTTTTACGACCTTAATGAAATTAAGATGAATTTACTTTCTCTCTGATGTTGGTTAATATGTACTTTATAGATGCATGCTATGGTATTGCTGTAACTCAAACAGTCTGTGTATGCCAAAGACTGGAGCATTTGTGATCTTAATGATTATGTCTCACCATAGCTGAGGATAAATGTACTGTCCATTTAGTACATTTCAAGTGCTCTTGGTGAAAGTTTGTCCTGATTTTGTTTGGGATAGAGTTAATTCTCTTTCTTGTAGCTGGTACAGTGCTGTGTTTTGAATTTAGGATGACAGTAATGTTGATAACGCTGAGGTTTTAGTTGTTGCTGAGGACTGTATACTCTAAATCAAGGACTTTTCAGTTTTCCATGCTCTGCCAGCAAGGAGCTGCACAATGAGCTGGGGCTGGGGAGTACATCCAGAATGGCTGCCTGGAACTAGCCCCAGGAATATTCCATACCATTGGGATAATTTGGCCAGGAGGTGCCAATGGCCACTTTTGGACTGGCTGGGCATCTTTCAGCAGGTGATAAGCAACTGCAGTGAGCATCATTTTTTTTTCTTGAGTTTTATTCTGCCCCACATTCTTTTAATTACAATTGCTACTAATAATAGCAATTATATGTATATAATTTTATATAAATTATAATACTATAATCCTGAAATATTATAATATTTTATTTTGTTTCAGTCGTCAAACTGTTTTTACATTGACCCATGAGTTTTATTTCCTTTTTTTGTGATTCTCGTTCCCAGTGGGGAAGGTGAGAAATTGAATGTGTGGTACTTGGTTGTTGGCTGGGGCTAAACCATGACAAAGTTACAACAAAATGTCAGATGAATGTGAAGCATATGCTAAAATGCTGAGAAATCTCTGAATTTAATTTTTCCTGTCAGCTTTTTAAAAAGAGAAGGTCTGCTCTAAGATCTACTAAAAACGTTGCTTCTGTGTTTACAAGCTGCATGCTCATCCAAAATAGAGAGAATTCAATTTTCTGGAGTCTTTCAAATCTGAAAAGTGACCCAAACTTGCCTTGATCTTACTAGAGTAGTAAACTGCCTATGAAGCAGTGTTGTGTGACTGTAAGTGGGATATGGCTGAAATTATTTTGCTTTATAAAAGAATCTTATAATACTGCTCTATTTTCTTTTCCTCAATCAGTCCTTCTGGAAATAGTAACTCTTGTTAATCTACTGCTATAAGAATCTGCAGGCTGACGGTATAATAAAGGCAGATCATTTGTCTGTTACTAATGTTCTTTAAAAATATTGTCTTTAGAGATGTGCCTTTGTTTCAGACTCTTATGGTGTATTTTGATTAAAAAAAACTAGTGAAGTGATCAATATAATGGAGAAAGACCTTTTAGAGATTCAGACTTTAATTTGGCAACAACCACACCAATGAACTGCTTTTAGAAAATTCTTGGACTCACAGATAGGCATTTTGTACCTTCTATATGAGAATGGGACCACTCATATTCCAAATCCCTTGAAGATCTCTTACATAGTTTCTTCTTTTACGTTGGTTGAAAAGGGTAGGAGTGCATAGAGTGGGAGACACTCCCACCTTGCTGTCAGAGTGGAAAAAGAAAAAGAAACACCTGAGATAATACCTCACTCTCTGATAAGACCTTACCTGAAGTACTGTGTCCAGCTCTTGGGTCCTCAGCACAAGAAGGTCATGGACATGATGGAGTCAGTCCAGAGGAAGGTTATGAAGAGGATTGGGGTGGTTTTGCGTGGGAGATCTGAAACTGACGAACCAAAACCACTGCACAGATTAGAGGAGTGGAGCACCTCCCCTATGAGGAAAGGTTGAAGAGTTGAGATTGTTCAGCCTGGAGAAGAAAAAGCTCTGGGGAGACCTTAGTGCACCTTTCTGAACATAAAGGGGACTATAAGAGAGCTGGAGAAGGACTTTTTACAAGGGCCTGTAGTTGCAGGACAAGGGGCTATGGCTTCAAACTGAAAAGAGTAGACTTAGATTAAATATGAGGAAGAAATTATTTATGGGGGCAGGGGGTGGTGGCGCTCTGGAATCAGAGAAGTTCTGGATGCCTTGTCCCTAGAAGTATTCAAGGTCAAGTTAGATGGGTCTCTGAGCTGCCTGGTGTAGTGAAAAATGTCCTAGCCCATGGCAGGGAGCTTGGAACTAGATAATCTTAACATCCCTTCCTACCCAAGCTATTCTACAATAATATTCTGAAGAATTTTTGAATATTTATAGTCACACTGTGTTTTCTTTTTCTTAAGTAATGTGTGTGGTTAGATACTTTCTTTATTCAGATCTTTCTTTATTGTTTTGTTTTAGAACTTATGCAAGACAGAAATGAAAGTTCTAAGCCCAGGAGGTGCTTCATTCTAACGTGAAAATGGTATAACTTTTTTGTATTTCCCAGGCCATCTTTTACACATGTCAATTAAACTTGAATTATCCTAATCTTTTTCAGGCTCTATAAAGTTGTGTGTTGTTGCAATTGTAAACAGACATTTACAATCTGATCCCAGCCGGCTGTTTCTGACTGTAGAGAACTTCAGCATGTTGTTGTTTTGTAGTCTCTAGAAGTGCTCACCCTACTCATTTTCTGTTTTATTTTTGACATAAATTTCATAGGAAAGGGTCCATAACTGCCATCTCTTATTCTGGTACAGCATTTAATCATAATTGATTGAACTACCAATGCTATGAAAATATAAATATTAAATCATGCCAACCTGCAATTTTGTAAGACATCTCAGTCTAAATTGATAGAAAAGTACAACCAAAACTGTACATCTCTGGTCAGACTGAAAGTCTCATGTATTGTGTCAGACACACACAAAAAAGGTGGAATTTTAGGTGCAGCCTGGTTGAAAGTTGTTTTGTTATAGGGTTTTTGAGATTGATTGAGCCAATATTATCAGTGACTTTCCTTTTAATCTGCCCAGCCTTTTTATATAAGACATTGAGAAGTTACAGTTCTAAATTGAAAATGTGTATCTGCTTTTATTGCAGCTATATTTTACTGCAGCTGTATTTTGGTTCTAGCACAGTGTATTTCTGTCTATACTCCATAGCTGCATCTGTTTGTAGGACAAAACAGAAGACTCTGTAGATCATCACTTTTCCTCAGTGTCATTTAGCTGCAGAAAGGTTTGCACCTTGATGGTCAGAGGGCTGTGTGGAATCACTTTCAGACACCTTTCAGAGCTGATATCAAGGAGAATTGTGAAGAGTACCCTACTCTGCTTTAGGAAGCATGTTCTGTTTAATGCTTAGTTCACATGATAAAATAGCAGTTGGAAAGATCTGTATGGGTCTGAACCTAGGATTATATAGCAGCAGAATGCTTGTTTTGAGACAACTCACCTGTTGGATGAACTTCTAATCATAGCAGGCAGCCATGGAGTGTTAGAATGGTTAAATGAATGTGACTTGGAAAGTTCAAAGAGTTGCTGGGTGCTGGAAGAAAGCTCCCTGTTAGTTTTATAATTCAGAATATTTGCTTGAGTGCATTGTATAAAACACTTACTGGCTCTGGATTGTGTTCCATGCCCAGAGAAGCAGTGGCCATGAGATAAAGTGGACATAATCAGTGTCTGTTGTATGTTAGTCACTGCTCAGATTCTCTTGAATCAGTCAGTGCTATTTTTTTAGCAGATTACACGGCTCATTTAACTAATATTCATAATCAGAATTGCTACCCTTCACACTGAGGTTCAAGGAAGTCCTTGTAGTACTTTATTTTTAAAGTTATTTTCATAATAGGCTGAGTGGAATCTTCTATTTTTTTATATTCACGTTGTAAATCAAACTTTCTGAAAATCATTGGTGGATTAATACCATGATCACATCTCTCCACAAATCTCAGTTCTAGATGTGGATCAGTGCTTAGGTTCCTAGTGCAGGAGTTACAAGCTTCAGTTACAAATCTAGCAGTAGATTGTTTACAAAGCATTAATAAAAGCACACAGAAAGACGAATGATAGAATAGCTAAAAGATTTATTTGGGAATGAGAAGTTAATTCTGTTCACATTCTACTAATGGGTAAAAGTAGAATAAGTATGTACTGTTGTTGATTAAATTGCAAATTATCTTGATTTTAGCATCTGTTTTTATAGAAAATGAAGTTATAATTTTATACTCCAAATCGCTGTACCTCAGGAAGTTGCTTACAAATCTGCTTGATGACAATTGCAAACTTGCTGAAGAGAAGCAAAGGGTTTTTCTCACATCCTGAACCCTTCAGGGTAGAAGAAGAAACTGTTCAGTGGTTACACAGTGAAAATCTGATGCGAGCAGCTCTGAAGTCCACAGATGGGGTGGATTTGATGTTCTTTTTTGCTCTGCTTTTGGAGAGCAAAAAAGAACATCAAAGCCATTTTGTATTTGATTTTAGGAGAAATTAATGGCATTTTCAAATGGGGTTCAGATATAAATTAAGGCAAGAAACTTGCAGATATGAAATCAGTGTTGTTAAGTTGTATCCGGATAATTTTTGTCTTGTTTATATTGCAAAAGATAAATTTAGGTGAGAATTTTGGGAAATGAAACAGCAAATGAAAATCCAGATTCTCTTAATAAAAAGAGTAATAAAAAACACGTTGCAGGTATCGAAAATGTTCATTGGAAGACTGCTAAGATTTGGAAAGTTTTTGTAATTTGGCCATCATGAAAACTGCAGAGACCATTAAATAGAAGATTAAGATACTAGCTAAGTAAACCTAATCCTATTTTCATAGTTCTATCTTTCCTTCATGCCCTCTTCCACAGATTTTTAATCTTTTTTGAAACCACCTTGCTTCATTATGACTTATTCTGCACCTCTAAACATAGTGTAAACAAGTGAAAAAAGTGAAGGAGGGTGATCAGAATCTAAAGGATTATGACTACATCATATTATTTTAATTTTTCTTCCTGTTTGAGGATTGTCTTGTATAGTTGTTTGACTATTTTTAAACAAATTTTAAAAAATTAAAATAAAACTAATTAATAGGGGTCACCTTCCTATTTTGTCATACCTTCATTTAATGATACATGAGACAGGCCTGTCACAGTTCTTAGAAGTTATTTCATTTGTTTGTTAGTCATTGTAGGAACTTTTGGCATCACATACCAAATAATCATGGAATATTAAAAGTTTTAGACCAATTTATTTATTAAGACAAATGCTTAAATAAATTAAAAGAAGCAATGCCACTAGTTTGAGGTAGTTGAACAGTTGGCAGCTCTTTTTCATTTGAATCTCTATTATAGGCTTGAAAAAGCTAAGAAAAAAAAATTATGCTTAATGTAAAGCAGATTGTCCTGGGCTTTACATTCCTTAGCTCTGGCAGCACCAGTTTTATGTAGGAGTTTCTTGCTGGTATCAACAAAGTTTAGCTGATTTTGGAAAAAGTAATTGCCACTGAAAGGGTTTTATCCCTCCATTTCTGAGGACTTGAGCTTAAAATGAAGAGAATATACTTACTCCATCTGGCTGATTTTTCCCTTGCTTTCTTTATTTCTCCATAATCACTCATGTTGTATTAAAATAAACTGCTTTTTTTTCAGAACTGAGATGTTCAGCTGCCTTCTTTCTTTTACTAAATCTCTTAACAGGAACTGAATTTATGAATTGTTGTAGTGTCTCAATACTCTTCCTTCATCAAATATTATTTGAAGAATTCTGAAGAAAGGAATTTAGAATGATTCAGCCCAATTAATACAGGGAAGTATCAACACTGCAAAAAACTCTGGTCCTCTGGGGATTGATATTTCTTGTAGTGAGCTGCCTGAGGACTGCCTTAACTCAAGGGAAAAGGGAGGCTTCTTGGTTATCCTGTGAATTTAGCATTCTTTCTACTTACATTTTCCAAGCACTGCAGAGCTAGTCCTTCTTTGGACATTTTGTTCAAAGAAAAATGATCTGTGGCTTGAGCGTCTAGATTTGGCTTTCTTATCAAAGGCCCTTTCTGAATTCAAGAACTGCTCCTTTTCAGACCCTGAAGGCTTGCACTGAGCAAGAACCAACAGAAACTAATTTTTCTTACCTGTATTTCTTCTCATCTCCAGCTTCTTTTGATGGGTAGTAACATTTTGAAATAAAATTTTTATGAATTGTGTCAGAGTGAAAGCAATTGGAATAGGCATGCTATGGGCTGTGTCCAAGTAGAACAGAAGTTCTTAGAATATTTTAAACATTGTGATTTGTTACTTACAACAAAAATCTTCTTCTGAAGTAGCATTGCAATACAAAAGTTATTAACAGGATTTGTGAAGTGCAATAATGTTTTCTGCTCTTTGTGCTTGGACTTAATGAAGTATGATGTATCTTAACTGCATTGTTGTGTGGAGGCAGCAGTAGAATATTGAATTGGAAAAAACAAACTTGAACTGTTTGCATGGAACTTTGATTAAAAATATAATCTCTAAAGAGTGTGTGTGCCATTTTGTCAAAGACTACCTGATAATTACACAAGGCACTTTATTAACATAATTACATGATCATCTAAATCTACAGCTTTTTTCACAAGCTAAGGCTAAGAGTCACTATTATTTCTTACCAAATTTCATTTTTGAACATGAACTACCAAGCTATTAGACCCCCCCCCTGCCCCCATGCTCCTTTGAAATTAAATTTCTTGGAAAGTCCACCCTTCCCAATTGTCATAATTTCAAGGAAAGAAAACTAATTACCATAGATTTAGATTATTAGAGATTAATATGAGATCACTGCTTATTAGATACATAGCATTGTCATACAGTTTATTGAAATATATTAATAGAAACCTGAAACTGGTCATATAGTTTACACTGAAACCATCAGAAGTGTGCTTATGGTATTTTTAAAGCAGATAGGCCTAATTCAAGTGTAAGTTGCTGATGAATGTGGAGATAAAAAGATATTATAGTCCAGTTCTGTGAAAAGTAAAAGATAAAAAATCCCAAACCTCCCTTCCACCCTCCCCCAGCTTTTCAGCTGTTGTGACTGAGCACTGATTGTCATCAATCAGTGGAGGTGGTGGCTATTGAGATGTGAATCTTTTTGTTCCTTTTTTTTATTATTGTAGCTGAATTTGGTCTTGCAAAGTGAAGGCAAGAAATCTGCAAACTTGCATAAGTAGTGGTATCCTATAATATAGGTAATCCTATAGGTGTTTAAAGACATATATATAAATAGGTATATCTATCTATCTATCTAGGTGTTTATATATTACCTCTAGGTAATCCTATTATCCTATAATAATAGGTAATCCTATATTTGTGGTAAGTACTCCCGCATGTAACTTTTAGTCCAGTGACTTCCTTCTTCATAGTTACTCTTGGAGCAGACAGGGAAGTTGCAATGGAATTAGGAACAAGGTGCAAGTCGCTAGCTATAGTCGGTTGCCTCCCTATTTTGATGTTGCCTGTTCTTAACACTTGGTGGTTACTGTGGGTTAAGTTGGTGCAAAAATGAACGAGCTGCAGTAATGTAGTAACTTATTCATCTATATATAGAATACCCTTATAGATAAGGAAATGGGTGTTTAAATTACAAAAAGGTGTATGTAAACAGTATCAATTACCACCACCACATGTGAAGGCCTTACACCTGTGAGAATGTTTGGCCTGCAGGCTGTGATAAATGATTAAAAGGTCCAAGCCATGAGGGGAGCTGCTGGTTGTTCCTCTGAATTAAGAATCAAGAACTCAGGCATTTGGCAGTTGAACATAATTCATTTTGCCATTTTTGAAATTGTTGCTTGTGAATTCCTAGTGCCAGAATGATAATGATTGACACTTATTCCCTAGAAATCCCTAAATCCTAAAATGGCTTCAAGAATGAGACCTTGTAATATGTTAAATATTCAAGTCACATACCTTGGAAGACATGCTTATAGATCTTAGTGAGCAAAGGTAAGGGGATTGCAAGGCTGCCTTAATTGCTTTTCCAAATATTCCTGAAGCGTTGCACAATCTCTGAGTGACATTGGATCTATGAGTGATAGTTGGGGTATATAAAGTGTAGTAAGAGTTTGGTGTAACAAGTTATGTGCCATCTTTTTTTCAGCTTCTCTGAAATAATTAATTTGTTTTGTTCACTTACAGCTGGGAAGAGAAACTGTTGATGAGAATTTATTCTGCTCTTTTAAACATCAGTTTAAAAATAGAGGTGTCAGGTGTCAAAACCATGCTGCCATGGCCCTCAGGCATACTGAATTGTAATTTTTCTTATCCCATCTACATTTATTTCTTCTTTTTCCTCTGTTAGATGCCTAATATGTTTTCACTGATATCTTTTGGGTTTTTAATATTTTGCAGGAAATTTTTGTTTGAGAGTAGTGTTCTGTATATTTAAATACTTTTTAAAATATAATTTTTGCTTATACTATGTTTATTATTATTCTTATACCCTGTCTTTGTACATGGAAGTTCATATCTGAGCTAGAACTTTGGCAGATCTTTTTCTACCTCTTTGTCCAGTTATTTGGATGCAGGATTGAGGATAAAATGTCCCTTACAGGTTGCAGTCTCTCAAGTAAGTGGTCTTTTGGGACATTACTTGTCAGTTCTACTCCACAGGCAAAATCATGGAAGCAGTGATCCTTGTCTGTCTGCAGTCAGGAAGGAGAACAAGGATAGAGTACAGATGTCTTTGTATTTAAAATATATGCTTGAGTAATATTTAAAATGACAGGCTAAGATATTAGTCCTTCCAATGTCATAATAATTTAAGAGTGCTAAAGAGGCTTTGCAAACAGCACCATGCACTGGAGGCCACCTTCAAGGTGCTTGGTTAGTTCTGGGTGTGACAGTGGGCTTTTTGAAATGGAAGCCTGTTCGCAAGGAATAAGATGAACTGACAGAGTATTTTAGCACAAGTCTTGAAGGAGAAATCAGACCCTATAGATTTAAGCAGTGCTTGGACTAGACTTTTTAATGGTGCTTTTTTGTATGATTTAAGTAGATGTTAAAGGCTATTAAAAAAATTAAAAAGTGCCTACCTATCAATGCACAAAAAAACCTCCCAAACCAAAAAGAGAAAGAGAAGTGAGAGATTTTTTTCTTCTTAGAATGGCAGAAATAGCTTTCTTCTGAATTGACAGGTAATAGTTTTGAGTAGTTTGAGATGCCACCCACCCTTCTTTGAGCAGACAATACAGTGCAGAAACAAGACAATAAATATCAAAAGTAGCATTTGATGCTTATTGTTTAAATTTGACTAAGCAATATTATGCAAAATGGTTCAGATAAAAACACATCACTGTATGTACCAAACATGTTTGTATTTGGGCTTGGCTGAATCAATTTGGTAATGCAATTTTTTGAACCTTGTGTCATCATAAAATAACTGCAGACACTGTTTTTTGTTTAGAGAGGGGCTTATATAATTATGCTTTGTAATTGTGATGGTTTTTAATTTTACTTCATACTAGGTTGCATTCTGCTATCACACTAATTAAATTCCTTTTAATTGGTTATCTCCCTGAACTTAAAAATCCAGCAGTGTGTGTGTTTAGAATACCAAATGTATTAAACGGATGTGTTTACACTTAATACATTAAAAGTTGAGGAAAAGACTGCTTTAGGGAATTGATAATGAATCCTGAAGTCTTTTCCCAGCTCATAAGTCACTAGAAACAATCTGCTCCAAGTTAGTGGTGACAGTCTTTATTATTGTGCTGTCTTAAAGGCCTTCCCAGAAGAGACACAGCAATTGTCCATGGTTATAGAGAATGATGTTTCCTTTCAATTATACCTTCCATTTCTTTGTTTCAAAAAAAGGATTGTGATTTAGGAAGAGAGGATATATTGCCAGCAGATCAAGAGATGTATATAATTGTATATGTATAGAGACAATTTAGATGAACTCTGGGAAATTAACTTAATTTTGAGATTGGATGGAATCGAGAGTCCCATCATAATTGCTTGAGAACTTGACTGATCTTTAAAAGCTGTTGAGAAACTATGAGTAGATCCCTTAGGTGTCATTAAGAAGCAGGCAAGAAAGTTCTACCTTAGTTGGTGAGCTAACTTGATCTTTCTGAAACAAAATTGTTTTCAAATGTTAGAAAACTGATGCACAGAACAATGCTGTTTATTTAGCTTTTTGTGCCAGTGTTGGGGAATTTTCTTGCTCCGGTGTTTTAAGGAAACTCCCATTTCAGTGGTAATTGGAGGTATTATTTTTACTCCCTCATCTTCTCTGCTGTGGAGGAGAAAATATTCCTTGATCTTCATTTATGTTTATGGACTACACACTGGGTCTCTGTACTGTATTATGTTAACCAGATTTCTTTTCTAGTACTGGTCACTGCTTCTCTTTATAACCATATCTTGTGACAGCATTGCATAAATCAATAGTCTGGTATGATTTCTCATGTAGAGACCTGCAGTAGCTGCATTGCTTATTATGGCGACATAATATTTTCACTTAAAGCATTTTTGTTTTGGGAAAGGTAATTTAAGATGAGGGAGTGTGTTGTATTTTCAGAAATACTTTATTTTTAGCCTTTATGATGCTATATGGTCAAACTGATGATGAGATTTCCCAGCAGTACTTTATTCCTCCAAAAATAGAATCTGAAACATTTCACTAATTTCAAGCATGTTTGAGTGTTTAGCTTCTTTCAATGTTTGTGAAAATTTGGTGATGGATATCAAGTAGTGAAACAATTCAGTCTTGGTGAGAAAAGTTTTTAAACTCAGCTGAATTTTTCCAAATTTCCAAAATAAGCTGCAGTATATGCTGTTGTGTAACAGCAGTTTGGTATGTTTAGACAACCCAGAGAATAGGAAACTGAAGGTATTGTGTAATGGTGAGACGAAACAGAAAACTAGTGGAAAATTGGTCTTGTGCTAGTTTTGCCATTCATGGAACAGATGGCTCCTGGAGGGGATTTGTTGATTTGAATAGAAAGGTAACAAAAGTTAAATAGTCCTTTCAGTACATCAATACTGATTTTTTTACCAGAGGATCTTCTGAAAGTTGTTTAATACAAGTGTTCACTCTGAGAATGAAAGATAGCAATGAAATACAATTGTGAAAATTTGGTTGTAGTGTAAACATAAGTTTATAATACTGGGCATCAGCAAAAAGTCCAGTCCAATTAGAGATGGAATCCACAGGGAGAATAAAGGTTGGACAGACAGGCAGCGCTGTCCCTGTGTGTAACCCATGGGACAGCTCGGTTTAGAACATTATGTTTCATTGTGAGCACCTGGTGACTAAAAAGACACCTGGAAAAACCTCAAGGAAGAACATTATAAGTACTTGACAGAGACTGCCTTACAAAAAGATGTTCAAATGATTTAATTTTATATAGTTTTTATTAAATAAGAAGTTTGTCTAGTTTACTGTCACCTGACATTTGAAATATACTTAATACCATGTTGTGTGTGAGATAGCATTATACTTGGAAGTAAAACTGGAATTATGTGAAACAAAGTAAGAAAGCATGAAGATATCTGTATTTATCTCCAGAAAAATGTTCCAGTGGCAATTATACAATTCTCACCATAAGAGATAACTTAATACCAGACAGGAAGGAAAAGGAAGGAGGAAAAAAAAATCTTGGACTAAAAGACGACCAGCCACACTATAAGTAACATGGACTAGTCCATATTATGTATTTTTCCTATCCTGAGTAGAGTTGTACTCACAAGGGTTTGTAAGTAGCTTAAAGTCACAGCACAAGTTGTTTACATGAAAGGGAATGTGAAAACAGTTTTCTGTACTTCTTTTCTATCAAGTGAATGGTGCTGATCCAGCTTCTAAAGAGTTACTTTAATGCTGAGGGGTGGGATGTAGCATCTAATAATTTTATAGGCTCCATGGTGACTTTAGACTGCTACCTTGAGGGAAAAAACTAGTACTGTTTTACTACCATAATACATTATAAATCAACAATGTACTGCTCAGTTCTTAAAACTTATACAAGTTGTACAGCAATTATTTTCATCTATAATAATCATTATATTATTATCTCTTTGGAAGAGATAATAATGATAATGAACAAATACTTTCAACAGAATAAGATTAGTCATTTAATCAGACTAATTTATCATCTTCTAAATGTCTTTTAGTCCAATGTTACTGGCATTTGTTTGCTGAAATTCTTCTTTCATTTTTATTTTAAGAATGTTAAATGAGCTACATTAAGATAAACTGTGTTCTTATGACACCTGAACTGCAGGACTTAGAGTAGTTTTGGTGAGTTTATTTCTAAATAAACTTTTCCATTCTATTCTATATGCAAGTTTTTAGCTGTATCAGTACCTTAGCAAATCCTTACTATTTCTAAATCTTACTATTTCTTGTTCTTCTTTACGTTGCTGCTCAGTATATAGTATGCTGTTTGAATTTCTTGTGCCACTATGTGTCATCTTGCTGTCTTGGATGTTTCCTAAAGAGCCTCTTTGCTATTTTACCATTTCTTTGATAGTCAGTTAAAGCTGTTTGCTCTTTTCATTTGGGTCTTGGGGTTGAGTTTCTTGTGTGACCTTGCTTCAGTTGCTTGCTTTTTCATAGAAGCCAGATTTCAAAGCTCTATCAAGGATTGTTCAAACTTAGTCTTTCCTTGGTTTGTTCTATATATTCCAACTGAAAGAGTTTGAATTTAAATACCCCATGGTTTCAGACAGACTCATATGTCTGCATTTGCTATTTATTCTGCCGAAGAAAGCTGTTTTCCTGGGTTACTGCCCAGTATCTCTCTAGGTTCTCCACAATTTAATCTACACAAGCAGGGGTAAATGATTTTATGACTAGAGAGAGAGTACAGTGTTACTAACTATGTGATCCCACTCACAGACAACTAGTTTGTGTATTTTTATGGAGAGCAATGTGCCAAGTTATTAAATTGAGAGAAGAGGATATGTAAATGTAATTTGTGGGTGGGTTTTGTTGATTATTATTTACAAATTAATGTGTATGTTGATTCTCTTTCTACTTCCCATCTCAAGGAGAACTTATAAAAGCTTTAGTTTATCCTGAAAAGGATTTTTAGAGAGAATTTGGAGAAGAAAGCTGTGGAATTAAATGTTTTTCTCATTGGAGGATCATGTGACAGCTCCATTTGGATGTCTTGTCTTATTTTGCTTCTGATCTATTTCTCAAGGATGCCCATTGCTGGGGTTTGTTAGTGGGCTGAACAGAATGAGGTGATGTCTCAAATCTCTTCCTTCTCTTTAGTCTTTGCTGTTTCCCATGTAACCTTACTTTTCCAGTTGATGTAACCTTACTTTTTCAGTAAGTGAGGTAGGAAGCAATACATTTTAATAAAAAATACAATAAAATATGTATAGATTATTGTGTTATAAGCCTGTGTGTTTATTTAACCCATTGACCTTTGTCATGATTGTTGGGGGCATCTGGATCAACAGATCCAGATTTTATTTAGATTGGAGAATTTTAAATTCTATGCAAAAGAAAACAATGAAATCCCCATCTTATTAGGTAAAATTTTCATTTGTCTGCTTTTTTTCCTGGTTGTTTTTATTTTTCCATTTAAACCGTACTGAATGTGATTGCTAGACAGAAGAGTTGTTATTAGTTAATTATATTATGTATTAGTTTCCAGCAAATCCAAATACTTGCAAAGTCATCTAATTCATACCTTACTGTGAGACACAAGTTACTGTCAGAAACAAGTCTCTGTGTGGCTGGGATTCATCTTGCTTATATGCAGCAATTTAAAAGCTGGGCATCTTACTCAAGCAGCTAGATTATTGAAAGTAATGATTACTGAAAGTAATGGAAAAAATGGGCATTCTGATAATGAATTTCATCCCATCTACCTTAAACAGTTATGTTTAGTTGATGAGATGAATCAACCAACTGGTGTGTCTATCTCTCTTCATTTGCTACAGAGGGATCTTAGCATAAATCTCTTAGAGGAGTTTAAAGTTAGATGAAATTGACACCTTCTTTGAAATCAGTTATCAAAGATCTTGGTTTATTTTAGAGTTGTTGTAGAATAGGATTTGCTATTGCTTGTGTTGTCTTTTTGCAGATACTTACTTTTCCATGTCTCCCTCAAAAATGTAAATATTCATGCAATTTCTTGATAAGCTTTGTTATCCAGCTTTTAATCATGATAAAAGCACTGAATGAAGTTTATTCCAAAAGCATGTATCTCAAAAAGCAAATCCTTTACCATTTTTTAACTGTTCAGATTTCTGTTCCATAGATAAAAGGGAAAAAAAAATATTTTCTTGTTCTGTTATACAGTTACAGACTTATGGCAATTCCTGATATATTTTATGGGAAATTGGGATATTAATTCACTAAAAAACATCTCTAGTTGGAGGGAAACTCTTCTTAGAAGAATCTGCAGATGCATGTTAGGAGTACCTTTTTAGAATATGAGTGGTTCAGGTTTTTATATGTATGGATAGCATTTGCCACAGCTAATTGTCTACAGCATTTGCCACAATTTGTCTACAGCATTTCTTTTAAAACTGACAGCTTGACAATTTGATAGGTATTTTTGTATAAATGGTATAACATCCCATGGGTGGACCATGCAGTGACTCTTAGTTTTGATAATATAAATAATAAATCATATCAAAAGGAAATTTTGGTTTCTTTAAGGTTCAGAATGCAGCTTATACTTCCTCGTGTTGTTTTATACTTCATCTTGTTCCATGATGTGTCTGAAGGAATAACAGATATAAATTACAACTTTAATGTGTTTTTCTGTTTTAAGCCTCCCAGCAGTTCTGTATGTAATACTGGAACAATAAATTACAAATTAATGGTACTGTGATTTCTTCTTATAACTTAGTCAAAGATGCATATAATACTCTTGAAAATTCAGAAGCAAAAAAATGTTGAAACAGCTGTGCACATTTTAAGTTTAATTAGATAAGTGTATTTTTATCCCAGTGTGAAAGGTGGTACTTTGTGACATTCTTTAGTAACAGTTATACAACTGAAGAAAGAATTGGCTTGATGTAAACATGAACTTTTCAAATAGAGGCTGCAAGGCTTTTAAAATTGTCCTTGACACAATTTTTTTTTTTTTTAATGAAGGCCTAGAGAGAATAGTATTTTTCCACACTGACTCCCAGCAAGTTTTTTCTCCAGATGGACAGATACAGTATATAGAGGAGAAGGCCAAATTCAAACAGAATTGTATCTTTATGGGACATTTTCCCAATATGCCTATGCACCCTATCCTGATGAAGGGTAAAACACATTGCCAATAGATTTGTGTCATGATTTAACCCTGGCCATCAAGCAAGTCTATGCAGCCACCAGTTGTACTGGGGAGAGAATCAGGAGCGTGAAAGCTGAAAAACTCATGGGTTGAAATAAAGGCAGTTTAATAGGGAAAGCAAAAGCTGTGCATGCAAGCAAAGCAAAGCAAGGATTTCACTGCTTCCCATGGGCAGGCAGGTGTTCAGCCATCCCCAGGAGAGCAGGGCCCCATCACATGTAACAGTTACTTGGGCAGACAACTGTCGTCATTCCAAATGTCCCCCGTTCCTCCTTCTGTATGTACAAAGAATGATGTCATATAGTCTGGAATATCCCTTTGGTCACTTTGGGTCACCTGTCCCATTCTGTCTCTTTCCAGCCTCCCATGCACTCCCAATTTCCTTTCCAGCATGGCAGTACAAAAAGCAGAAGGGGCCTTGGCTATGTGTAAGCCCTGCTCAGCAGTAACAAACACATTTCCCTATTTACCATGACTGTGTTCAGCACAAACCCAAAACACAGCCCCATTCCAGCCACTGTGAAGAAAGTTAAATCTACATCAGCCCAAACCAGCACATTGTGTAACTTTTAAAGAAGTGCATAGAAGTGCTTCAGTTGAGGGTAAATGCACATCACAGCCCATGAAACTCTGATATTTGTGATCTACTTGTAATAGATACCTAAAGGTTGAGACATGGGCCTTCGGATTATGTTAAGAGTTCTCCCAATTTTTATAGCCAATGTAACTCAATAGTACTGTACTCTCTAAGTGCTCCCAAGCCTCTTCGTTTCTGAAATGAAACATTCTGTCTGGAAAATTCTAGAGATCCAAAATACGTCTTTGAGCAGTAGTACTGTGTATATATGCATACACACATATGTGCATGTACATATATATGCATATATATACTGAGACACACAAGGACATGCACATACACACACATATATGTAAAAAATCAACGAGAATGTTCACAGTTGTAGGGACTTTAGTTTACAGAGTGTAAAACAGATTCTATTATGTTTAGTTTTGTGTTTGTTTTTTTTTTTGGGGAGGGCAGGGAAGGTTGTGTTTTCTTTTCTTTGTTTGTTTTGTCTTTGTGGGTTTTTTGTTGAATTTGTTGTTCCACAATGCCAAATTAAACATAGATTGGATTAGCAACACTGTTTCTGGCAAAGCCACATATTCAGAAAGTTGCTATATTGATGTCTCTCATGCTTTCAACCTATGACATTTTACATAATGAGAATTCTTTTCTTGTTCTACCTGCTATTGATACTTAAGCCAATGTGTCCTAGCAAGTGGTGTCCTAGCAAGTAAACAATTGCCATACCTGGGAGTTGTTGGAGGGTGTTGTTTTCTGTGTATTCAGACATGGGAACATTTAGAAATGGATGTCCCTTAGAAACATAATCAGGAAATATATGTGAAATATATCCTTTGGTTTTAAAGATAGTTTTAAGAAGACACTTGTGTAATGAGCTGCATTGCTCTATGAAATTCAGAAAGGGCTGATATTTAGCATTTGTTTTCTCTAGCACTAGAAGTTCATATGTGTAAAAACAGTGAAAGTGTAAAGTTGCCCCAAAAAAACAGGTCTGTCTGCCAGAGATGTACACTCTTGCAGAAAAGGTACAGAGTTCAAAGATAGGAGAATGTGTAGTAGTTGAATATAACTTGCTAGTCTTCTGAGTATGAAAACAAGTCCTGACAATAATATTCTTCTGTTCCTTTCACCAGCTTTTTATCTAGGCTTTATGCCCAGAAAGAGGAACTGGTAATAGATAGGCTGAAGTTTTTTATCCATTTTCTTGTATGGTTATATTTTGATTGACTTAATTTTTCTTAGTAAAGGTAAAAGAGAGTTTCAGTTCAGCATTATGAGCTAAGGGTAAAACTGAAAGCTGTGTTTCAGTGAAAGCTGATTTTATATTTCTAAAGCTGACTCTTTGGCAGTTCTATTTAGTATCTCTCTTCCACAGGAAAAAACCTCCCAAACTTCTGCCAGTACCAGTTGTTTCTGAGGCTGTGATATAAACTGTGTCAATGAAATGATTCAAGGCAAAAAAATGCAATTGTGACAGCAACCACCCAACCTAAACCAGCCATACTCCAGGGCAACCACAAGCATTTAGGTAAACATATAATGATGAACTAGATTAGAGAACTGAGCTGGCTTAAAAATATTTTAGGTCTTTGATGTGTAAAGCAGCTGTAGAAGTACTTGTGCTGGCACAGGAGAGCAGACCCTGGTGAAAGAGAGTGACTGGAAACAGCAGAAGCAAGACACCATCTTGGCTTTCAGTATCTTTTGAATATACAGCCTAAACAACTTACCCCACATGAGGCTGTTGTGATCGTCACAGTTTCATTTGTGGTCTAAATTTTTGATGGAGGAAAAAAGTAGTTACAAGTGCCTCTTTGCACTTACGAATTGAGAAGAGGACCTTGTGCTCTGAACATGCTTTTGCCTTGGGTATTTCATGATTTAGGTATGAAGAAGGTGTTTGTTTGTTTGGTTTTGTTTAACAATGCAATATGAGTAAACAACAATAGAATAAACCTTTAAAAATGTAATTTGATTTATATTCATATGTGGCAAGGGTGAATTAGAAGTGAGTTGGTGGCAGTTTTTCATGTATTCTGGAACAATATCTTATTACAGTGCTAGGGACCATAAGTTATTTTTCAAATTTAGTATGTTTGGCATTGCTAAGCAATGTTGTATAAAGTTGGCATGCATAAAAGCTTGAAGGTTTGTAAATTCAAAGAAATATGAATCTGTTGCTGAATGTTAACTGGATGTCCATATCTTTATTTTCAAAAATATAGAATAAGCAACCCAAGAAAGTAGATTGTGAAACTTCTTGATTATTTCAAACAGAGAGGTAGTGAATTGTGCTGAAAGGAAGCAGTAAGTTAGTGAGTTTTCTAAATTTGTTGATCAACGGCAGTGTAACTGAAATTTACACTGGTTTATTACTGGGATCTTGTTTTTACATGTTTCTCAATGCTCATTAACATTTGAGATTGAGACAGACTACACAAATTTACAACTATTTGCATTGAAAAGCATCCTTCCACATCAAACCGGGTGGTTTTTTTGAAGATATTAGTAAAAATATAAGGCAGGCATGATGCAGTCTGCTATATCCTACAGTTATTAGTGGCCTGTCACTGACTGTGGATTGGTTTTGCCTCTCTATAGAAGAAATTATATGAATATAGCAGAGCTTTCTGGGCAGAGGCAGGCAATGGTTGGACTAGGAAATGAAACTGTTGAGATTACACTGATGAGAGAGCAATTATACACATGAAAGTGGTCTCTCTTAGCTGACTTCACCCATTTTAAAATTACATTCCCCACCTGGTGGCGCGAGGATTTATCACAATGTAAAATTGCCATCTGAAGATAGTAAATTTCTTCCCTACCCCTGTACATTTTAAAACTTGGTGGAACTGATGAATAAGTGATGAATTTTTCTCTAAGTGTCAGTAGAAGTTTAGGATGTCTGCAAAAATGTCTTTTGTGAATAAGAAATTATAGGTATATTTTTTCCCAAAAAATATTTAACATAATTTGTATGAGAAAAATGGTAGCAAGTTAGACAACAACATAATAAATTATTATAGACTTCCTTGACCATACTTTTTCCATTTCAAAATAGAAAACTGTGAAGGTAAAATTTTAACTAGTGATTGAAAATCCTGTTCCTGCTTCATCACTCAAGGGATAGACAGACTATCCCCAAAAGGCTTGTGTTGAATTCTTTATGTGGGTGAGAAATGCGAATAGCTTTCAGCATTATTCACAGGACCTCTTTATTCAAACTGTCAGTTTTGTGGCTCCTGTTTCTTTTTCCATTGGTTTTAGTGGTAATTATGAAGCTATGGTAATGAATGTGTATCTGTAGCTTGCAGCAAACTATCCAGAGAAAAATTGTGATATGCAGCAACTGCTTTTCTATTTTTCATTTTGGGATTGTGCTGGTGGTGTTTCTTTGTTGTTTTTTTTTTTTTTTCCTTTTCCTTGCATTATTCCTCTCTCTTTCTGTGACTCAGAGAACTGATTCTAGAGTAAATGTAGGGGTTTTTTTGCAGTGGTCTCCAAATACTCACGTATTATCCTGCAGTAGTTTGGTAAAATGAAGATGGGTTAGTAAAAACCTAGAAATGCTGTCCAAATACAAGCATTTTCTCATTTGTTGCACTGCAATTCATGGTCTTGAATCTTTTCTGAGAAAATAGACATAAATTGAAAGAGATTCTAACTTGATATATGCAATTTTTTTTTTCTTACTTGTAACAGTCAAATATGGAAATGAGAGGTTGTGTAGTCTTTACCTCTGAAGATTTTCAAGGCACTACTGGATAAATCCCCGTTTATCTGGGCCAGGGAGCAGCAGGTTTCATTTTTATAATACTCATTTTAATTGTGGCAGTCATAGGTACAAAGATTGTGAAAATCCTTTTCTCTGCTTTGCTTTGGTGAGTCCTGCCAGCAAGTAGTAAGGCTATCCATTGCAAGTGAGTATTACTATATTGCTATTTTAACAAGGATATCGACTTACCTGAAGTAAATAGAAGCTGCAGAGACTCTTTTAGCATTTGGGACTAAAGGAAACAAAAACCCCCCATTGATCAGTGTATGGCAAGCTTGTCTACTGTCTCTCCAACTGTCCTGCCTCCAACAGAGGGAAAAAAACCAATATTCTTAGGTAAGGAAGAATGGGATAAGCATATTGGATTCTTTGCTACTTTCCAGTTATTTTCAGCTTGGATTGTTTCCTGAAATAGTTATGGTTTCTAGGCATGAGTGTTTGTATAGCTAATACCTACTGCTGGAATTCTCCATCAAAGTTTAAGTAATGAATTGGAGTTATGTTAAAGACTAAAAGCAATAACTGTCATTGTTAAAATCCTCACCACTGGCAGATGATTCTTTGTTTTGCCTTTCATTATAACCACCACCTTCTCTGTGAGTCAGCCTTGAAGGATCACTGCTGTTTTCATGAATTCCTAACTGTCCAGTTGAAACCAAGTCTCATTTAAAAGTGCCCCTCCTACTGCAGAATGCCACATACCAGTGTGTTCCCACACCTGTTGGAAGCACCAGTGAACACTGCACCAAGATAAGTCATGAGTGGCTCTTTGAAGTTCTGTGCAGCTTGGGAAATCTTCACTGGCAGTGTCCCATGTAAAGTCAGCCTGAAAGTATTGATAATGTTCTTTAGAAGCTTTAGAGGTTCTAGAAAATTAATGCTGTTTTGAAAACATCATTCTCTCATCTCCTCTTTTCCTTCCTCTCCAAATTTAGGACTTCTTTTTTAATTTTGGCACTTCTGTCCACTAATAACTAATGTGGACAGAAGCTAATCTAGTGAGGATAGTAATCTTTCATATAGCTGTGTGGTCGTGCAAATGTAGCAGACTGGGATACAGTCTGTTTAAATCTCTGTTAAAAGAGCTCTTGAAGAAAAGCAATGGTAAAATAACATCACTAAGCAAAATTATAAATAAAAGCTTGATGGTAAAACTATCTCCAAGGCCATGTAGATGTTATTTGGTTAAATGTGTTAATGTGTTTGATGTTTTGCAAGTAGCACTATACTGACAAGATTTGGTTATTATTGTTTCTTTTTTTAAAAAATCCTCCTAATTATAAATGTGCTGTAGTATGGGAAACATGTATTTAAAATAGCTGCTTAATTTTGTAAAAAGGAGTTCAGAAGGAAAACCAGCTATTTGGATTAAGCAGTGGCTCATTTTGAGGCCATGGTCACAGATGATTCTATTATTAAGAATAAAAGCAGTGCTAGTATGTTGACCTTTCTAAGAAACAATTATAAAATTGTCTGTTAAAGGATGCTGAGAATTTGGATGGTTATTCTGTGGATATAATTCTGTCTTTCATTTAAAAGAATTTAGTCTTTTATTTGCTATGGACATTTGTTTAGTGAAGGACTCTCTTACAGTTAGCATAATGATGCTGGAGTAAGCTTTTTCAGCTTGAATATGTAAGTTGGAAATCACCAGTGATTTGCAAACTTAGATGAAAATTATCTTGAGCTATTAGATGAAAAATATCTTAGAGCTATTATCCTGAATATGTTAGCTGCAAGAATTACATGCTGCCACTTCTAGTAGCTGTGGCTAATAGCATCAGCACTGCTGCTTAGTGGCAGTAAGCTCAGCCCTTGGAGCAATGGAAATTAAAATCTTCATAATCTCTTAGGGGCTCCCCCTTTCTGTATTCTGTTTTAAATGCATTTTATGATGTAGACATCTGTTCGCTAAAAATTTAATTAGTACTGCTATCTGGTTTCAGTCAATTGAGTTATCTTCAGCTAAAAGTTAAAGGATGAGTACTGCCTTTACAAATAATAATAAAAAAGTCATACTAATGCTTGTATTCTCAGTGTTTGTGAGTAAGACTGGTTCCACATATTCTTTCTGGTCTTGACCAAGCAGTGACAGTTTATAGACATTTGTCATCTGAATTAGGCAAACCAAATGTACTCCCACCACGCTCCTGTTGGTGGGTGGCAGTGTACAGGAACAAGATCTGGGTGCTTTCTCTGCTTGGCATCCCTGCCACTGAGGATCCAAAACGTGCAAATTGACTGCAGAACTGTTTTGCTAATCAGCTACTGTACCCCACCCACATTTCTAACTAGCAGATGGTGAGGCAAGCCTGTAGAACATGGTGATGGGTTTTACTACGTCCCTTGAAAAGTAAATAAATAATATTTGAAAATCCTAGATAAAAATCTAAATTACAGAACTAACTAGCTACAAAAGCATAGCATCATATAAGTAGGGGATTTATATTCTCTGTAAAACTTTCATGGACACATTAAATAAACACTGCTTCAGTAATTTAAAGTACTTCTTAAGCAGGAGACAGTATTTTTTAAGGTGTTGGTCATCCTAATGTTCTCAATATCTGAGACTTCTGACTAAGACATTTGTTCTGGAAGAAAAGATCAAACACTATTCTGCTACAAGTCTTTTTGATTAAAAAAAAGAGGGATTAGATAAGCATTTAGAACAAGAAATCTTTCAGCATGAATAAACAGAACAAACGACTTCATTAACTTTCAGCTACTGTGCTTTTGTGTGAAACCATGCTAAAACTATAACCCTGTCAGCACTGTATTCTTTCTATGATTTCCAAATCATAGTATGATTTTTCCATGTCACCAGCTGATGGGCTGCTGTTTGCTCTGGACATCAGGCAAGATTTTTCTCTGGAAAAATCTTCAGGAATCAAGATGCTGTAGGCCAGGACATGGTTGCCTCTGTTTCTCTCTCAATTGTATTCAGCTTATTCTTTCTGTGGCTGCTACACAGATTTTTCCATAATTACTTAAATTTGGCTTGAATAATCTCAGTTTGGTATTTTAATTAAATTAATAATGTAAAATAATAATTTTTAAGTTGATCTTTCTGTGGATGAAAATTATCCTTAGAACAAAGACTAAAATTGAGTTCAGATTTTTTTTCTGATTCGGAGCATGCTTAGAACTTGACTAAGATAGGGGCTTTGCCTTATTGAGCTCACCATCTCTATGATAAGTTGCAGTATTAATGTTTGCTAGTAGACACTTTTAATACACAAAAAGGAAATTTTCACAAGGACATCTAATGAATTAGTGTCTCAGACAGTGTGATTACAGAAATACTGTTATGTCCTAAAACAACATTCAATACCCACTCTGTAATTATGTAACAGCAGCAGCAAGATTCAAAGAAAATTGCTTATTAGATTTGACCCAAGAATCTGTATCTTGCTTGATAATTTCATCAGGAGAGTGTGACCTGTCAGTCCCTCTCACTTCCCTGCACTGTGACCTCTCTTCTGACTTTCTATGGTAAAGTTCATGTAATTAATCTTATCTTTTGTCTAGGGACCTCATCCCATATATTTTCAAAATCTGCATTTTGTATATAACAGCAGGATATCCTCCAGCATCATTAATTGAATTTACACAGTACCTCTGAGCACCAAAATAAGGCATTTTACCAAAGATATCAGTACTATAATTATGAAGAAAAAGTGGCTCCAAATTCTAAGCTGAAGGAAAATGGTAAACAAGTTGGATTTCAAATTAATTTTACAGATGAAAGAAGTCAAGTATTTTTCTATATCTCTGAATGAAAAAAGAATCAAACACATTCTGTGATATGATCTTTACTTACTGCTAAGACTTGAACTCCAACACAGAACACACCTATTAGTGTAAATTGTTATCATCCAGGTTCATGAAAAGCACTGCACTGAGGAAGTTAAACAAAGGAAATAAATTCTGTTTTGTACTGCATCAAAATAAAATTACTGCCTTCGTCCATTTTCTTTAAAAGTAACTTTACAATGTTTTTTTGTATTATCATTTGGCTGCCGGCTGAGTGTGCACGTTACATCCTCACAAGGAATGCGTTACAGTAGTTTTAAGAGGATGAAAATGATACAATGAGTCAAGTTCATTTACTTACATTAATAGCAAAACTACATCAATTATCATTCGAAATAGCATAGTTGTATTCAATCTTTCTGATATCTGAATTATGAGATGAGAAGCCATATTATCTGTTCTCTAGTCTGTTTTATTGAAATGTCATCATTGTAAACTTGTTCTAAATGCTGTAGTTCATGTCCAGTAAGTCCAAAGACAATGTGAGTGGAGAGGAGAAGTGAACAAAATGTAACCCCCTGCTCTTGTGAGAAAAAGTGCAGCAGAAGTTGAAAATCTATTAATTGTACTTCCCCTTAAAGAATTTGGCTGGTGAATGACACATATGCAACATTTTGAATGTAATTGTGTGTGTAATTATGTTGTAATGAGTAACTAAATATTGGGTGAGTTGGGTTTTTTTTTTTGTTTGTTTGTTTTTTGTTTGGTTGGGTTTTTTTTAAGAAAATAAGCCTACTTCTAGGGGAATTAATAAAACACTTGTGGCTTGCATTGCTTTCTCCCTAGTCCTGAACTTGTAAAGGGTGAGCTGTATGGAGAGAGGGCTGATGTCTGGGCTGCAGGATGCATCCTTGAACAGATGGCCACTCTGAGCCCACCAGTTTACAGCACCAATATGCCCTCCTTGGCAACTGAGGTATCCACATTTTCCAGATCAACCTCCCAGTTATTTCTGCATGTGTTGTCATGATCCAAGAGAATTTATATTTAAGTTTATTGACACATAAACTGCTCTCAGCTCTAATGTGTGTGGCTTGTGAACAAGCACAAGTGTTTATCATTGTATGAATTGCTGTCTTACCATTTTACCAATGCAAAAATTGCTTGTAAATGTTCAATATTGTAGCACTTTAACCTACAGTAAGTACACTGATGTGGATACCTGACTGAAGGAGACAGTCTGCATCTAAGTTGTTCTGCAAGTTAGAGCTGGTGATGTAATGCTCATCAGATAGTTTCAAGGGACAACACTTACCATACTGGATGCTGAAATAAATACTGGAGTATTTTTCTTCAACAAACTGTAGATTTTTTTTTTATTTTTCAGATAGTAGGGGCTGTGTATGAACCTGTGCCAGAAGGACTGTACTCTAAAAATGTCTCATTTACCATTAAGAGGTAATTACTCATTTTATTTCAACATCCTGCTGTAAAGATGTTTTTGTTTTGTATGCTTCCAGCAGAGATAATGTGTCAGTTTGCAGACTTAAGCAACTGCCGGTATTTGTCTCTGAATAGGAAATATCTTTGGATTTAAAGAAAAACAGAGCTATCTCCTTACACCCATAATAACATGTAAAATATAGCTGCACACATGCAACTGGAAAACTCATACCAGTATAATCAGGGCATTCATTTAGCCAGTATAGCCTTTATATTCAGTACTGAAATTTACATTTAAAGGTATCAGTGCTGTACTTAATTCCCTGCACATCATTTTTTTCCCAATAAAAATCTATAATTTGAGTGATTTTCAAATGCAGATTGTGGTCAAGGAAATAACCCCATCAGAATATATTATTTATAGATCACTGTATGATCATGTTCATAGTTTTTTCTGTTTATTTGACTGATAGAAATATGTTTTTCATTACCTTATAATTCTGTTTGCACAGCAGCAGAGGTAACAAAGCAATGGAGGAAAAGATGAGCCTGTACTTGCTACACTCGCTCATCACAAATTTCTTAGCTATGTTTATATCTTCCTGGAGATAATGTAATGTGTAAGGCAAAGTATAGAGTGAATTAGAGATTTAGTTAGCTCCCTTGATTTTTCCATTTTAGAAAAAAACCCAAAACACTTAGTATAAAAATGCTTATACTTTTTCATTCAGATATTAAATTCTGTCTCTAAAAAGCATGTAACAAAAAAGGTTTGTGTAAGGTTATAAACTAAGGTTTTTATAGTATGTTTTAGTGTACAGAAAGGTTTCTGTTGCTTAAAGACCTTGTGGATAAAGGACAACAATGGAGAGTACAGGCGCTAATAGAATTAACATTTAAGTTTAAGAGTTTCTGAAATGAATTTTAATGAAAATGTTAAAATCTTAACATTACACAAGAATTTTTCTACATATTTTACTAACAATGTGAGGCATAAAGTTTTTCTGTTATGGGTAATTTTTGGGGGTTATTGTTTTTAATAATATCTCTTACTATGGGTTAAATCTTAAATGATTTGTTATGTTTAGGTTTCTGCTAATGCTATGTGAGCTATTTAGAAAAAATAAAAACATCAAAGAAAAGCAGTAATAATGAGATTTTAGTTATATAGATGAGGAAACTAACAGATAAGATGTTATTTTCAAATGACTAAAACAGAACACGTTTCAAAGATGAATATTGAAAGTGAAAAAATAATTTCTTGATAATGATTTGAAGAAATATCGAAAGCTTCTTGTTGCAGCTCTAAATTTTCATTTAGTGTTATCATTACTATTCTTTAGTATTGTTATTAAAATAGGCAATTAAAATAGTTTTATTGCTTTAAGCTTCTAAAGAAAGTATGGCTATGGATTCTATTCTGGAATCATAGCCATAAAATTCCTTCAGAGTTGAACATCAACCTACTTGATGTTTAGTCATAAATAATTTTTAGATGCATGGGAAATGGATATAGGACTTATTAAAAAACTCTTCCAGCTCCCATTGGTCTTGGAACTTTTGTCAGTTTCAGTGAATTAAAATAAAAAATCAAAAGGAAACCCTAAGCCAAAGTATTTTTTAAGGGTGAAAACTTGCACCTCTTTAAAATAAATACAAAATTTAAAGTAAAAAATATTTTTAAAGTTATGAAAATTAGTGAAATTAATCAACACATTTAATTTAACACATCAAATTCAAACAAAAATATTAAAATCAAGAAGTTCAAGCATTGTAAAGCATTTTCAAAAGTGCTACTATGCGTGTCAGTTGTGTTTTACTTAGAAAGAACTGCTGTACAAATCATAAGTCATTGTATGACATTTTCTTTGAGGAACAGTGTTGGGTTATATGTTTGTGTTAGCAGGTCAATGGTGCTGTGCAAGTAAATCGTAGTAAATTACAAGATTCATTGGAGTTAACAGATTTAAGACACTTTTTAATACCTGCACGACTGTCCCTAGCAGCTTTCCTGTCCTACATTGCATACACTGCAGAAAATATTTTGGGGATTTAAAAATAGACCTAATAATACATTATTACCATTACTAAACAGCTACCTAGGGTGCCTTTAACATAGACCTGTTGAAGTATTTTAGGTTGCAAGGGACCCCTGGAAGAGTCCAGTCCATCCTGCTCAATGCAGATACAATTAGATCTGGTTGCTCACTGCTCAGGGTTTTGTCTATGTCGTTTTTGTATTGAAGGATGGAGATTCCACAGCTTCTCTGGGCCCTCTGTAGTGTTTGTCTGCCTTTGTGATTAAAAGTAATAGTAATAATAATAACAAATTTTGGATCTATCCAGACTTCCCTGTGGTTTAACTTATGTCTCTTGGCTCTTGCTCTAACACTGTGCACCCCTGAGAAGGATCTGGCCATGCCTTCGCCTTATGCAGGTAGCAATCAGATCTGAGAATAGGTGATCCAGGTCCCTCTGACAACTGCCCTGCCCATGTATCCCTGTAATTAATTCATTGTTCACAAACCTTTGGAAAATGCACTCTCTCCCATGATCTAGGTCATTAATAAAGACATTAAATAGTGCCAACCCAATCCCCCAAGGCTGACTCCATCTCTCCCATCCCAGGAGAAGGCCCCAGGCACTCCTGAGTGTGTCTGGGAGTGCACAGCCACAGTTCCCAGTAGCAGTTCAGTTTGGGTCAGTGTCAAGGATAATTGCTCCAGCTGATGCTGGAGGCTGTGCTGTGGTGTGGCAGCACCAAAGCTGCCCAGCATCAAACTGTCCCAGGCAGGATGAGGGAGCAGTGCTGGCTGGCATAACTCCATAATTACCAGGGCAGAAATTCAGTGGTGGAAAGGAAACAAGTAAATAGAGAATGTTTTTCCTGTAGCTGCTTGACTCCTGATGGAGAGGCACGTCCAGACATGGTAGAAGTCAGCTCACTTCTGCCTCATGTGATGATGAAATATCTGGAGTTTTTATCCACCTCTCATCTCATGCTGGAGAAGAAACTGGATTGGGAGAGGAGACAAACCCAGTGGTACTTCATGGAGGCTAATTGAAATGCAATAACTTATCACCATCAACTTCCCATTTTATCACAAGTAAGTACATGCATTAGCTTTACTTTTTGTTATTGTTATTTGCCATATCTGAGAAAATAAGGTGCAGCAAAGCAGAAAATGAATCAAAATTAAAAGACACATCCTTCTGTAACATTTTTCCATTCAGGCTCTTTAATTTATTTTTAACAAGGTATTCATTAATTTTTTTTTTGGACATTCTTATGCAGGAAAAATGACAGTATCTTAAAACCCAATGTCATTCTATGTTGGAAAATGTCATTGTTATGGAGGTTCTTACCTCCAAGCTTTGATAATATCTGATAACATTTAATTATTATGCGAGTGGTTTGTGAATAGGAGAATATACACTTGTTTAGGGTGGAACAAGTTGATAATCTTGTGAATGATTCATAAACAATGACGCCTAGAAAATGGAACCTACAAGAATAAAATTTTTAATTACAGATTGCAAAATACAGACCAGTGGTGCTGATAAGGTATTTGTTCATGTTTTCTAACTCTCTGATACAGTTCTGCAGAAATACTTACAGTTCTTCCATTTGCTTCAGGCTGTGTTTTAAGCATCCTTCATGAAAAACATTGGTAGTTTATCTACCATATATAATCTCAGAGAATTCATTTAAAAATACAAGGACAATGCTTTTGTGTAGCAAAATTGCCCTTTGAAAATTGTTAAAATAATTCCAGTATAAAGTTATAATTTACACAGCCACTCTTATCTGTTCAGATATTGCATCTCTTAGATTCCTTTTGTCAGGGCTCAGTAGCTTATACAAAGAACCTCTGTGTAGGAAAATGGTTTTCTAGAACACTTGGTACCAAACATTCTAGTCTTCACCTTCCAAAAATAAGTAACTTGTATCAATAGTTAATATTTTTTCAGGAGTTTTTTTACCAATCAGTCTAAGATAATTATTTATATTGCACCATTTTTTTCAATAAAAAAGAATGCCAAAACCTGCCGGCAAACTGTAACAAACCACTGCCTTTTAAAATGTAAGAAGTATTGGTTTGAAAGAAAGATACAGAGTGGGATTTGTAACTTAAAATACTATAAGCAACTTTTCCATGTGTTTTTCATTTAAATTTTCTTAACCTACAGATTTGGAAGCTTATTGTATGCCATTATCTTTTGTATCTTGATATAGTCATTCTCTTGCATAACTGCGATGAAATTTGCAAAAAAATGTGCTATAGATGTAAAGATGCTAGATTTAGGATTTTGATGCAGTTATTGTGTCTTTGAGAAAAGAATGCCCTACCCAGATATTTGTGAGATATGATAGAATGGATAGTTTTACACTGAAGTTAGAATAGTTGTATTTTGTATCAATACTTGGAAAATACACCTATCTACAAAACTGCCTGTGTATTTTAGGCAATAATGGCTAGTTTTCTCAAGGAGGAAACACTGAAGTTCTAGTTCCAATTGATATTTTTTTATGCATATTAAAAGAACAAGAGATTCTGACAAAGATCAAGAACACTGAAGAAATGGAGGGGAATATTGCTTAGTAATGAGTCCTAATGTTGCAAACTGTTGTAAATAAGAATAAATCAGGCTAGGATCTTTCAAATTTCAGAGGCATGTTACAGGGCTTAGAGACAGAAAGAGCCATGTTGTTTCTTTCTTCCTGGTATTTAGGAAAACTTTATAAAGTTGAAGGGTTTCTAATAAGGAGAATAATTATTCCTGAAAAGTGTGCTTTTTGAAAAAAAAAAAAGGCAATGTTCTGACTAAAAGCGCTTGGAAGAATTTCAAGCAGCTGCTCCTGAAATAAAAGCTCTGTGAGATGTAGATGGCCTAATTTATCTTAGTCAAGGCCCCAGCAAGTCCACACCCAAGTAATTTGTCATTTTTCCATAGTGTCAGAGGATTTGGTGTTTGGAATTTGGAACCAGCTAGCTTATATGCTTTCTCTACTGAAATGTACTTATGGCCTCCTTTTTCATCCCAGTTGTGTTACATTGTGAATGTTTCTGAAATTAGGACTGTACTCTCTGTCCTTGTATATGGAACTGAAGAACAGAGATATTTTGGAGCCAGAGTGGAATTTGTTTTATAAGTAGTTTAAAACTACAGCTCGGTAGCTGGTAAACAGGCAGTTGAAAGGCAGATCAGTCAGTTAGTTACCTTGTGTGGTAAATATACCATAAAATCTATTCTTGAAAATAATCCCAGTAAAAAGAATCGTCATCAGCTCCTCACACAAATTCTTATATTTCCTAGTTTTCCCCAGCAACTATTTATGTTAGAGCAGAAACAGATATAGGGGTGGCAGGTGTTTGATAGATTTTGTGTGTTCAGTTCTGAAAGGTCAAGGTTGCTGACACAACATGTGCTACAGAAGACCCACCCAAACAATTAAGTATAATGGCAATAATTCTTTCTTATTAACATTAATAATTCATGTTGCACCTTTCATTTCAAGGTGATCAATATTATATTTTCATGCTCTGGGTAGGAAGAGGTGGAAAGGAAAAAGGTAGTTTGTGTAAGGTCACCAAACAGACCAATAGCAAATTTGAATTTTCTGTGTTCCAAGGCAAGTATAAGTCTCAAAACAGTAGTTGATCTAGCTAATGAATTGTCTTTCTAATATTTTCCTTTGAAGAGATGAATGTATAGCCAAACTATGATTTGATTGCCTTTTGAAGTATATAGGTTTGAAAAATGGATTTTGTCTGTTTAGAAAACAGTGAAAATAAGTCACTTTTATTACTTTGGAAACATGTGTTTCATTACATGGGCATCATCCATTATTGTTTCATTTACTGTATATATCCTAAAAGGTTTTCAACTTTTCTCTCATTTCCACATTTTTTAAATGTAAAATATGTAAAATATACATATACCCAAAACAATATAGAATGATACTGTTCAGTCCTGTCTTTTGAATGTGGTAGAGGAAAGTATAAGTTTTATAATTGGAGTCCATCAGCTAGAAATATATGACAAAATATGAGCCATTTGTACCTTCTACTGCTCTGAGAATATATTAAAAATGGGCAGATATGGTAGACATTCCACAACAACTTCCTTTTCTCAGTTTCTGTAGTTCTGATCTATGCATAAAGCACATATATTCTGTCACTTTCTTTCTCCGTGCCTCTCTGTGTTCTTTGGGAGTTTATACTTATTTTCATTTTTGTATCAATGATGTCACTAGAATATGCATTTCATTTTAAAATTCACATATGCAAATCTGTGTATTCAGATCAAGTTCCCAATTACTCAGAGTAATGGGGATGATGCTTAGATAGTGGGAAAGGTAGGTTCAGCATTTTTTTCTGATCTATGGAGTGTCTCCCCATTCCATGTCAGAATGGAAGAGTCAGAATTCATTAATTGTGCTTGGTTTGAGCAGGTTCATTTAGGTTGCCCTTAGCTGAGTGTTTTGTCCTAGTGTTCAAATGCATGAGAATGCCCATTAGCAAGGCTGCTCTCTGCATTTTCCTGTTTTCACACTTGGACTGGTCTTTGCCTAACCCAGCATATAGACCACAGTGACGCATCTTCTATCTAGATAGGATTTTTAGCTGCAGGTCAGCACTGGCCCTCCCAGGCTAGGTCTGTAGGTATCAAGGTGCTGTGCTACTGGACTAGGTTGGTGCTGACAGAAAACATACTCTGATTATTCCTCTTGCAGGCAGCTTGGCTAGCTACAGCCCATGCTAGGAAGTCTGCCTATCTCTCCTGCAGAGGCTCTTCAACTATTTGTTGGCTGAAAATAGTAAATGAAGCAGTGTAGCTGTTTTCAAACTATATGTAAATGACTAAATTTAAACTAAAGAACCTGACCAAACCTGAAATAGCTGATGCAGTTTCCTGACCTTTATCTCTGACATAAACCTTCATACTCCACATCGAGATGAGTATGAGTTGATTGTATTTTTGAGGATCATAGCTATATGAAGGACCAAGAAACACAACATAATTTAACTGTTTTTTCACCCAGTTATTTTTCTCCATGTCCAAATTCAGTTCTGCTCTGCTGGCAATTGTTGTGCTAATAATCGTGTCAGTTTCTAAGCATCACCACATGCATTGCAAAGTAGTACTTAATTAGCAATTCGATTTGAATTAATCAAGTTTTTTTGTTAACTCAGAAAAAGACATAAAGATTGGATTAATGTTCATTTTAATTTCCTTTGTGTTTAGAAATAGATTTTGTGCCATTCCGTGCATAAAAGATTTTCTTTCTTAAAACCGTGTCTGTGTGCAGCAGTTGTTTTGGTGTTGGTTAAAGCAATGAGTATGCTTGGGTTTAAAACACTTGGCATGCAACAGGTTATTAATATTTCAGAAATATAGTCAATATAGAACATTAAAATATTTTTGTTAAAATTATCACTAAAACTTGTTAAATTTTTATAAAATAAAAATGTGGATGATCATGACCATGCACTGCTGCATACATATCCTTTGGAAATGAGCGAGGACTCAGGAATGTCATGAAGACTTCCACAAATTGTTTTCTAATTCTTCCACCTTTCACTCCATTGTAACACCATTCTGTTCTGCTAATTAAGTAGCAGGTACTAGAACTTATGCCTAAATTTTAAAAATGTTGGTGTGATTAAAAGAAAGGAACCTGTTAAAATTTATACTATTTAACTTTGGAGAATAAAGTGACAATACAAGAACTGTTTTGAATGTATAATTTTTTAAGAGTTGCTGAATGTTTGTTAGTGCATCAAAGCTTTTTAATAGAATTGCAGAATATAAGGGAGGAAGAGTTGTCAAAGATTATCTTGTCCACTTCCAAGCCTTAGAAGTCACTCCTGACAGGTCTTTGACCAGTCAGTCTTAAAAATGTCATGTTATAGAAACAGTTTGGAAACAGCAGAGATGCAAATACTGTCTTTACAGTAAACAGTCATATGTCTGATTAAGTATTTTTTTTTCATATGAAGATAACATCTGCATTTAGTCTGATGCTTGCAGAAAATTTTGGTCTTTGCTTGAAAGGGTTTATATTTCATGTATGTCTGGTTTCCAGGAGACATTAGATTGACCTATGCCTGTGCACCTATGGGATGTATATGGCACTTGGAATTTTCAGACCCAATCTGAAGTGTCATATAAGGGCTCTGATAGCACTGAGTCCAGAATATCCCCAAAAGCTGTTTGCTGTGTGCATTCAAACCTGTTACACAGTGAAATATGAACACATATTTCTCTCTACAGGATCCCAGATAGATGCAATAGTTAAACACTTAATTACTGAAAATTTCCTCCCCACAGTGGAAATATGTAAAAGTTATATATGGTTTTTCTTTTATGTTGTATCCCCCAGGTTTTTTTTTTCTTTTTTTTTTAATTTTATTTGAGCTGAATAATAAAAAAAGTGGAGACAGAGAAGGAAAGAAATGAGAATGATCAGAAGTCTACAGAACATGACTTAAGAAGTAAGATTGACATGATTTTAAGTGTAGTGATCAAAATTGGACCTAATTACTCCGAGAAGCTTCTTGATACAAAGTAGAAAGAATACAAAATTTTCAGAATTAGTCTCTTTTTATATATCCCAGTATGATGTCTACCTTTTCGAACAGCGTGGTATTGTAGTATAATCAGTTTCTGATCCAGTGAACTCCCCATGTCTTTTACTGCAGAGCTACTGTCACCAGTCCTTCTCTAGTCTGTGCAGTTGTATGGTTGTTTCTTCTTGCTCACAGAACTTTGCATTTTCCCTACTTAAACTTCATCAGTTCTTTTAGTTTGTCCAGTTTCTCAAACTTCCTTTGACACCCGCTGTCACTTTGAGTGGCGCAGCTCTGTGTATGATGTATGTGCTGCAGTGTGATATACGATGTGAATGGATCACAGGCCGGGCACTGCTAATAGGCACTCTGTCTATCCATTATGCAGATTGTCACTGTAATTCAGTGACAACATTCAGTGCTTTTGGAACAAGGTCAAAAAGGAGCCTGATAAATTGTGCTCACTACCCATTTTCAGTTTAGCAAACACTCAAAGTAGTTACCAGGTTGAGTACAGTTTTTATGGTCAATTATTCAGCCAACTGGTCATGATTTTGTTTAGCTCACACTTCCTAGCTTTCTTCTAGGACCTTATGAAAAACATTGTCAAAAACCTTGCTAAAACCCACATATGTAACATCTACTTCTTATTCCTAATGCACAGGAGCTGTTACTATCTTACTGAAAAAGATATATTGGTTTAGCCTGGTTTTTCCCCTGCCAATTTCATGTTATATATTACTTTTTTATTGGTAGTTTGCCAGTGGAAATAGGTTGTAGTTTGTTCTTGTTTTTGTTTTTATTTTTTTTTAATAGAGATTCAATTGACTAGCATAATGCTGTAATTGTACATGTCTCTAATAAAGAAGATTAATTAAATGTTGTTTGCAAATGCCACTAGAGAGCTCTATATTTCATGAAGACAGAAAAGTTAATTATTCTGGACATCAGTATAACAAAACAGAGCTAAATAAAAATCAGTATCTTTATTTTATTTCAACCTACTTTTTTTTTTCCCTAATAGCTTTTAGATTCCTGTTGGAAGTCAAAAGCAGCAATTCAGGTTTCACTTTTCCAAAAACAAAGTATATCTCAATTTTTGTGTTGATAGTTACCAATGAAGAGATAGGGCAAGTATACAGGATCTGAATGAATACATAAGTTTTCTTCACTGCTGGGACACAAATTTCCAGAGATGATTTTGCTCAGTAACAATAGTAGATGAATGCTGGAAAAAAATGTTAATTGGTTCATAATTTGAACACTTTTTTGTGGGAGACTTTCTCCTTAGCTTTCCTTTTCAGCTGTGTTCTTTATACAGGAAGGCAGAATTGGTTTCAACAACAATCTGATGAATGGGGAAACTGAGGCACTAGTTTATAAGGAAAATGTGAAAATACACTGTATCAGCTGATGGAGCCTCCAGAGAGAGTTGCAAAATACTGGACTCTAGAATCAAGTGTAGGTATGAGCACAGTTCAAATGAATAAATATCAGCCTAATTCCTTTTTCAATGTTTGGGATATTTTGAATATTCCAGTTTCATAGACAGATAAGCATCTGTCTTTCTCCTTATCTGAAAGAAGCTTCTCTGAGACTTCAAGGCATATGAAAATGATTGTTTCAATGTGTTGGCATACACTTTTCTCCATGAACTTACAAAAAAATTATGTTATTTATAACCTTATATCCTTATGTAGGTCATTTTGGTCCCTCTGCTATGGTGAGCAAAAGTGACACTGAACTTGCCTTCCATCCTCTTCTAGTCAGGGTACTTTTGTTCTTCTAAATCAGCCAGTGTTTTACTAAAAAGAGAAAAAGCAGTACATAATATCACTTTTAAATTTATTAGCTATTTTCTAGGTGGAGCAAAATATATCACAGCAAATTTATTTATTATTCTCAGATTAGTAATGAAATACTGTGGTTTTTCTATATTCAAGTGCTATGGAAATGGACCAGATTTTTTTTCTAGACAGGTTATAGCTTTACAGTTTGTATAACTACTTTAACGCTTTAGGATATGTTCCACTGATATTTAAGAGTTTCTATAGTAGGTTTGTCCATTATTTTCAGGTTGAGGTCTATGGAATTCCATTCAGACATTTTGAACAGGTTTCCTTTCTTAAGGGACAGTGAGATCTGGCACCAGATGATATCAGATGTCTTTTTGATCTTTTCCCCCCCCTCAGTTCCGCCTGATTTACAAGTTAGTGTTAACAATTAGTCTTTTGAGTATGAGGTTCAATACTGAAAATGTTGAAAGGAGATTTGAGTTTGAAATGTCCATGCAGTTTGACCCTTCTCTGTCTTTGCTTTGATTCCTTTGATGTGGAGCAGGTGAACTGTTTCTCTTCAGTAACTATGCACTGAGTGTTCAGGGCACAAGAAGTGTGTTCCTGTGCCAGGACTGGAGTCCTCTCTTAAAGTCAGCTTGAGAGTCATCGTTAGTGGTTTTCATGCCGTGCTACACTGCAGTCACTGCTATTGTGGCATCTTGGACATAACCACAGCCCAGTACTGAAGTATAAAATGACCTTTTTCCACCTGAATTTAAAGAGAAAACCTTAACAAGCCATCTCTTGGCTTGTTATAGATATGGGACTAGAACAAAGGATGGGAAGGTAGTTGAAGCAGATCATTATGTAGACAGTGGTATGTATAGTGAATGCTCAGAGATACAGTGAAGTTTCTGAGGAGAAAGTTTCTAGTGCATTCACTTTGCTGTGTCCTAATAAAGTTAAAATACTTAATGGGAAAACCTTTGAATGACTGTTGTCTTAGATACAAGACAAATTGCCTTATGCAAAGTCAGTAAGAATATAAGTATTTAGGAATGTATTATCTTCTGAAATGACTTTAATATTAAATAAACTAATTTGTTTAATCTGATATAAATATATAATTTATCTCCTGTCCACCTTTATCATGCTTTACTTTGACAGGATGGAGTAAAAAGAAATATGAATTTTTTTACACACAAGAGAAATAACAGAAATAATATGCGAAGATTTGGAAAAATAGGAGATCATAAAAAGTCTTCCTTCAAAATATGTTGCATTAAAATAGAAGCAATAGCAGGGACTGGGGATTTCTATTCATTCTGTAAAAGTGATAAACATCGACAGCTGCAGGAGCAGAATTTTATATACATCAAATAACAAACAAGATGCGGCACTTAAATGTTACAAGCAAATAATTTGTATTCAGTGTTTTGATTTTTGTAGCTCTGCTTGATAATGCCAGCAGCGTTTGGTCATTTCAGCCTTTGTGTCTCTCTGGCATCACATCTGTATTGGTTTGGCACAGCCTGGCTTTAGGTAGCAGGGAGTCACAAAGATGGATCCTGTGGGAAGCTGCTGGAAGCTTCCACCATGTCCAGCAGAGCCAATGGCTGATGGCTGTGAAGATGGACATGATGCTGGCAAAAGCTGAGCCAATGAGAGAGGCTGGTAACTCCTCTGTGATGACATTTTTAAAAAGAAAATCAAAATAAAGTTACAGGTTTTGTTTCTAGTCAGAGAAGAGGAGGAGGTGAGAATACGTGAGGGAAACAACATAGAGACACCAAAGTCAGTGGAGAAGGAGGGGAGGGGAGGGGAGGGGAGGGGAGGGGAGGGGAGGGGAGGGGAGGGGAGGGGAGGAGGTGCTCCAGGTGCCAGAGCTAAGATTCCTCTGCAGGCCCTGGTGATGATCATGGTGAAGCAGCTGTGCCTCTGCAGCCCATGGGGATCCACAGGGTATGCAGAGATCCACCTGCAGCCCATGGGGGAGTGGGTGGATGCCTGGAGGAGGCTGAGATCTAGTGGAAGACCTGGTGGAGAGGGAGGGCCCTGGCTTCCAGGCTGGAGCAGCCTGTCCTTGGAGAACTGCACCCCGTGAAGAGAGACCCGCGCTGCAGCAGTGTTGGGAGGACTGTGTGCCCGTGGGAAGGACTCATGTTTGCAGCAGGTGCAGAAGGCTGCTGCTCATGAGAGTGGCCCCACGATGGAGAAGTTAATGGAGAGGTCTCCAGTGGGAGGGACCCCATGACCTCACAGGGGAAGGACTCCTCTCACAGAGCAGCAGAAGAAAATCCCAGTGATTAACTGACCAAAACCCCCATGCCCTGTCTCCCTGCACTGTTGGTGGGAAGGAGGGAGGGGCTGGGGGAGCAACGGTGTTTTAAGGGCTTATTTTACCTCTCATTATCCTCCTCTGATCCAGTTAGTAATAAACTTCATTTTACTACTGAAGTTGGGCCTGATTTGCCCTTGAAATATTTCTCCTGGTCCTTATTTCACTCACAACATAATTTCAAGTTCACTTCATATTTTACTACTCTCTTGACTGTTATGTAGGTTTTGCATTATCCAGAACTGGACTGCTCTTCGTTATCTAAGATGGAAGAGAGCAAATCTCCCAGTGCTTGTCCTTGGGAACCTACTACCTTTGTCCAGTCTGTTATTTTTTCTTTGTTCAGTATTTGCTTCTGCTCTGGCATTTGTTTCATTTTTCTCACTTTCAGTGGTTGTTGTGAAAAGACTGTCACCAAGAAGAAATAAATTGTTTAGTTTAAGAGTTTGAAAGTCTTGCTCTAAATTTAGAATCAGTAACTGAACCAGGTACTGTGCAGTCCTGGACTAACAGCTAAGTCTAGTTCTGTGTGTGCATGCACAAGTGACACTTCAATTTTTGGTTTTTCTAGTAAGTGTTGAAAAAGGACAATATCTAACATTGCCTTTTTGTTCTTTCTTGTCAGAAAAATGATGAGAAGTTGAGTCTGCGTCATAGCAGCAGTGGAGCAGCCAGTTGCAAAAGTGAATTTTCAAAAAATACTGACCTTCCAGTTGACAGTTGTCAGTCTGCACATGGAAAAGATGAGGAAAGAGCATATGAAGCAGTCCTGGTAGAGGATGACTGGACTATGAGAAAGGTAGATGTCAGCAAAAGAAGCATCAGGTGCTATCATGCTGGTCAGAGGTGGGTTAAAAATTTCTTTGTTTTCATTTGTATGTGCAGGTATTTTCTCTGAATGACTATGAGATAGACATAGTGGACAATTCAAGCAGCTCCAGTTCAAGTAATTTGGAAGAGTCTGCTGTTGGTAAGATTCTTCAAGAATGAAATGTACAAAACTTTCTAACAGTGAAGCAGTTGTTTAGTCCAATATATGAGGCTATTTCATGATTTGTCACAAGTTCACAATCTGTTGTTACCTAAGTGAAGAAAATCACTGTGCCTCTGTGATAGCCATGTCCAGTTTCATACATTTGGTACCACCAGGACTTTGTGTAGCTTGTCCCCATATTTTGCAGTAGCAACTATGAAAACTGGAATATTATTGAGCTTCTTGAGAAGGAAGGTCGTTTTTAATTTAAACATAAGATGACTAATATTGATACGAAACAGATGGAAGAGTGTGAAGAAGAAAGTTGAAAGAGGCAAGCTTTAGCTGTCTGGAAGAATTGACTGAATGGAACTGAAGGAATGTGCAGATTTAATTAGGGCAGAATTATGTGGCAAAACACAGCATTAATTCTGCTTATAGTTATTTATGGTAATCAAATTGGAAAACACCAGCTGTGTTGTGTGCAGTAGCAGTTTTTTGGGATTATATTTCCAATTTGAAAATTAAAAAAAAAAATCAACTCGAAATATACTAGCACTAACCACTATGAGTTTACTTGCTAGATCGTGAGCTACCATGACCTACCTATTAAATGCAGTGGGATTCTGATTAGTGAAATGAAAGGGAATTTTATACCAGAGAAAAAAGAGGTGGGTGTTAGAGTTAAGCAAAATTTAAGGTTTCCATTAATAAAATATGGGGATGATTTAGATGTACTTTTAAAAGGTAATGGGAATGTAGTTGTCTGAAGATTAGAAAATATTATTGCTGCAAATGTCCCAGGCTTCAAAAAACGTAGAATAACATTATTTGCTTATAATCCTATTTGGTAGCTAGATTTTATTTTGTATTTTGGCCCAGATACTGAAGAGCTCGGATGAGCTCTTTTTACAGAAGCCATTAGTGCAGGGCAAATAATGATGTGGTAATTCTACTTAAAATCCATTAAAATGATTTGCTAATTGTAACTGGATAGCCTGCCATTCTGAAGGCTGGAGGACCTGTGGCTAGCCAGCCCTGAGATTATTGTCAAAATTTTCCTTAAAAATAATAATTTTAGAGAACACTTTTTTTGTGGCCCCATTCTTGTGCTAAGGGAGTAACAGGAGAAGGTTGCAGGATAGAGGGAAGCTGTGAATAACTGTGGGAAGGGGCTGCATAAAATGAAGCCCTTGAGAAAAAGCAGCTTCCAGGGACAAAGTTCTGTTCTGTGTTCATACTGAAGAATAACACATTGTGTATCTCACAGGAATGTAATTCTTTGTGGGCTAGTTCAGCACTGTGCACAGAAATTTGAAGCCTTTCTGTAGTTTGTAACTCACCACACCCAAAGCATTAGTGGTAATGATTTCCTTGTAGCTAATTTTTCTTTGTTAAGATTTTGACTTTAACAAAATATCAGCTTTTCCTAATATTTGAATGTTCCGTGCCATATTGACATAGTTTTAATTAAATATTTTAAGTGGAAAGATCCCCACAGTTCTTATCAGTCCCAGTAGCTTTAATCAGTATTTCTAGAAGTCATCCATTTTTCTCCTGGCATAGAGTCTAATTATTATATAGATACTTCAGGATTGCTTTTTCAGGAAAATAACTGCAGTCTTACATTCTTAGATCAGCTGTAGTTTCTACTTCATGTTGAAGTCAGTGGTATAGATCAGTGGTAATTAATGCTGGAAAATGTTTCTACTTTTCAGGGGTAAAGAAAAGATAACTTAAAAAAATATATAAATTCAGGATAATTGGGTATTGCTTGAGAAATGTTCCATTCATTAATAATAAGTGGGTAACAGAGTTTGAATTATCAGCCATGGTTTTGTCAAGCATGTAGCATTACAGGGGAAAATGTGGCCAACTTTGATCTAGCTAAATTGGAAATTTCTAAAATGAAGATGAGAGTTTTAGTTTCAGGTATATTGATGAGGATCGTGAAAGGATTTGTCTAATTGTGCTGTCATCACATCATTCTCAGAGAAAACGTGATCATTCTAATTTGAAACTAGGGTGGTATTTTGCAAAAAGGTGTGATATGCTGAGCTGTTCAGTAGCACAGACACTGGTATGGATTTGTCAGTAATAGGGGGAAGCTTTTTTTATAGTCCCATATTGTCATAATATTTTTAATGACTTTGCATACTCAGTGTTTTTCAATTATGCTTTAAAAAAAGAATTGTTCTTCTTAGTACAGAATGTATAGACAATGTATTTCTACAAGACCAGCTCCTTTAACAAGATTGCCAAGTGCAGGGTGTGTAGATTCTGGAATAGTTGCTCCTGGTACTTGAAATGATTAATCCTACAGGAACAAGATTCTGCAATTTCAGAAGCATAGAGGCAGCAGTGACAGATGCATTTTTCTTTTCCTGAAGTAATTATAATTTCAAATTATGAAGATTGACAGAGGATAGGGACATACTGAGTCAAAAAGCTGTGAAGAATGATGGGATGGTAACAGTTTATTAGTTGCACTTTTTTTTCTTAGTTTAAAATTACAAGGTTCCCAACTTTACCTTAGCTTAGTCATATTAAACGTTTTTTTTTTGCATTTGGTTTACAGTGTAAACATACCTTTGCTTCTGTTGGTAAAACCAAATAGCAGGAAAATATGTGATATGTATTAATGCATAGTAGTCCAGTAGAGCCAGCGTGTCAGTTGGGTGAGAGTTGAAAAATTTACTTTTTGTCTGGGAATGCTCTTTTGGACAATATTTTTTGTTTCTCTTAATTGTGTTCATTTTCATCACAACCAGGACACTGTCCTAAATGCATTAAACAACAATTCTGTGTAAAACCTGCTATTAGAAAGCCCTGGTCTAAGGCTTTATGTACTCCTAACCTTCCTCACAATATAGAGGCAGCATGCAATAGATTCTTTTCAGAATTGCTCAGCCTTTTCAAGAGATTAGGAAGTCTCAAAACACAGTCCTGTTGTACAGCTGTATCTTGTTTAAAAGTTTTTCTCTTACCTCATAATTTCATTTATGTTTCCACTATTTGGAGGAATCCCTGCACTTTTATATCTTGTGACCAATAAGCAAAGAAACTGATATTCAGGATTCCTTTCCTGTAAATAGTATTTCCTGTAAATAATAAAAATAGTATTAAAAGTTACCATGTAATGAAGATATCACAGATCTACCTGAACAATATTCTAGTGATGTAACTCTAAAAGGGTCTCCTATATTCTTCTTTGAGAAATGCAACTGGCTTACACATTGCCAGGACTTGAGTATTGTGCAGATAATGCTCATATCCAGTTGAATAATTGAGGATTTCTAGAAGTAGGATACTCTCAAATAGGAACTCTGTGTGTTTTATGTAGCAAGTGATTTGGCTTATCACTTAGGTCATGATTTTAGGTCATCACTCCAAATTTAACTACTTTTGAGGATAACAACAAACACATTATGAAAGAAATCCCCATTCACTAATATAATTTGTCTTCTGGAGCCTGCGATTTGGGCTACATTGCAGGCAGTTACCTTATATCTTAAAAATTCTGTGCCCACAAACATGAGCCTTTTTTTTTTTAAATTCAGACCAGTTGTATTTAATGGATTTGGTGACTTGACAAGACATTTCTTCTTTAAATAAGATGACTAGATAGTAAGTTTTGGAATAAGATTGTCTGACATCTGCTATATATGGTTTTCTGGTTTGTGAGGATAAAGTTTAGGGATTTTCTTGAAAATTATTATTGCACCAAGAAATCTACCATTTGAGCAATGGGTGTCTGTGAAGAACTTGGGAGACCTTAGTGTTTTGTAGGCTTGTTTTTCATTATTTGTCTAAGATTCAGATTTCTCTTGAGAACTGAGACTAATGGGATTTTGTTGAAGACATCAGCCAAGACCTGGTTTTCCTATATGATGCCTGAGTTAAGTCTGAAGTATGTTTATGTAACCTTCTGTTGCTGTTCATGGAATCACTGCTAGCAAGAAAAAAACTTAGTTGTTTGCTCTGCAACACAGTTTAATTAACCTGGTTGGGATTGCCCATTCCTGTGTATAGTGATTTGAAGAGCAGTTTACTAAGAGTATTTTGAATGAATAAAGGTAATTTCATCTTACTCCTGAAAAGATCATTGAGCTGCCATTCAAAAACCACTCCCTTTGCTGCCATTTCTTTCAAGGAGATGTACTGAAGTTCTCTGCTAATACAAAATTTTAATCCAAATTTCCTGCCAGTCTGATGAAACTTGGAAAGGTTTTCAGAGGTTTTGTTTTTTAGATACCATTGAAGTGAAAGTTAAAACCAAAGCAAAAGTTACCATCTTCTCAGGTTTTTCTGATCTCATATCATGTTACCAGCTCTTCCCTTGCAACTGCCTGTTTAGGTGCCTGCAAGAGCAGAACATGAAACTTCATATTAAAATGTATTTGTATGATTTTTACTGATGTTGATACATGTTAAGAAGTTAAAGTCTTAGAAGTTGCTCTAATTACATCAGCTGCTAAAGACCAAAGTAGCAGTCAGAGAAATTATTTATGCCTCATTTAATACCTTTTTTAATGTCCTCAAGGAATCTGCATAGAGCTATTCAGAACAGGGAGGCTGATGGGTATTAAAAGCTTTGGCTTTTGTGTGTCTTTCACATTCTAAGAAGAATGGGGACAAAACAGGAAAGAGATGGAGGGTTTGTATTTCATTTTCCTTGAGATCGTCTTGAATGAAAAATGCCCTCTTGCAAGGCATTTGAACAGAACATGTTGCCTTGCTCTTCCTGTCCGTGTCAAAGGAGTAGCCATGGTAAAAGGAAATACAGCCCAGGAAACCCTGAGCTGAACACCAGGGTACACTATGTGCCCCATGACTTACATGAGTCACCTTGCTGCACATCTGTGCTGTTTCTTACTCCCTGACTGGCTTTGTATGATTAGCATAACTCATACACAGAAGACCAGGGATTATGAATAAAGTCATTTGTGTACCTTGAATGTGTGGGTACACATGTGAGTGTGTTTATTACGATGATTTTTACATGTTTGAGTCTCCTTGTGTGTAGTTATTAAGTAAATTATTTTCCTGTGTTTTCATATTGAGTAACATAATGAGATTCCTCTCTCAGGTCTAGCTGCTCAGTGGGTCTCTAGCACAATAATAAGCAATAAATATAGGCCTGAAGGGTGTTTGCTATTGTGTAGTGATGTTCATCATCTTTGGGGTTTTGTTTTTTAGCATTAATAAGTATTTTCCTAACTTTAGCATATGAATCAGAAAATATTGCACCTCTGCTGTGTACAGTCAGTGGTGATACAGACTCTTTGGTGTGAAATATCATGCACTTGTAAATACGCTCATATGATGGCAGATTAGCAAGTCAGATGTGGTGAGTCATCAAACTGATCAAACAAATTTGGATATGAACCCTCTACTGATAAGAGACCCACTATTTGAAACAGCCAAAGGGTGAAATATTTCAAACTCAATTTTGTATATGAATACTTGAAAAGGGGTTTGTTTTTTATAAAATTCTAGCAAACATCTGTGTTCACTCTTAGCTTTCAAGCCAAGTGGTTTTAGTTACAGATTTTCTTGCACGTATTCACACAATGTATTATGGTATTTGTTGTGACAGAGAGTCTGAGGTTGCAACTCAAAATCCTTACCCCAAGCAACATGAATCACATTCACTCAGAGTTTCTACTTTTGTATTTGTGTTATTTTGTCTGTGTCCTAAGCAGGTAAAATATCTGTTCCTTGAATAGGCACAATGATATTTTTCATTTCCTTCACTTTCTAGGCTGTGGGCATTCTCTTTTTCTATTTTTCTGTCTCATTAACAAAGTTAATTGAAGAACTTCTGCTTCTATGAGGGCCTAGTTTGTTTGCTCTTATGTAATTTAGCTGCTCTTATCAAATAGTCTTTTGTGCTAACTAACACAGAATTTTGGTGTCTGTTTTGCTAAGCAAAGTATCAGCAGAGATTAAAATGTTGTTTCTTTCTTGTTTCTTTCTCTTTCATTCTCCCTCTGTCTCTGTGTCTCCTTTTTAGGGAGACAGATTTGGCCTAAAGATGTATAATTTCTTTTGGTTTTAAAGTGAATTCAGTTTGACAGATGAAAGCCTCCTTCAGAATTTTTTTAAATTTAGAGGATCTCAGAAAAGTAGGAAAATATTTCAGAGTCCAACACAAAAGTACGTTTGAACATGAAAAGATCTAAGACTCTCAAAAATATGTTTGCTCTACAGTTGCTCAAGAACTAATATAACTGCTATAACAAGACCGACAATGGGAAAACTAGTTTAAGTTTGACATAAAATCTTTTTTTTTTCTTATCTGCTGTTTGAGTGTTTAGATGCATCTTTTCTTGTTTAGAGATAATGTTTATGAAGTTACTAGTGTGGGAAAAAAATCTCATGTAGACAAAGATGCAGGCCTCGTATTAAAATACATTAATTGTATGTGAAAATTGTAAGAATGTCCTAATCTTGCTACTCAGACTCTCATTTAGCAGAATTATCTTTTCAGTAAATGTACACTAAATCAAAATGAGATACCAGGGTGGTCTCAAATTACCATCCAAATTACCATCAAAAGAATGGTTTTACAGGAATGATTTAAGATAAATGATTAAGACTAATATTTGCTTTAAGACAATGCTTTCCAAGTGCATGAATAATAGATGTCATCAAACATTAGCTTTCCTTCTACACATTTTTTGGCAGTATGCAATAAATGATTTAAATGTTTACATTCAGTTTCATTGCTGATTAGATGTTGGCCCAATAACTGGTCATGCTGCTGTCTTCAAGCCATTGACTTCAGTAGGATTATTTTAAAAGGAAGGTATTGCATGTGTTATTGCATATAGATAGCCACCAAATGGAATGGTGGCAGTAAATATCTGGTGAACCTCTAAGAACATAGGCAAATATTCTATCTCCATATCCAGACTAGAGACAATGTTGTGGCTATAGTGGTAGCAGTACCTGTAACAATTTAATGCAAATCCTCATGCATATTCTGTGGACATCTAATCAGCCTGTGTTGTTACTTTCTGTAACAATTTTGTGACATAATTTATTAAAATCATCTGTCAGGCTGAGATTTTTGTTATGATCCAAGCAAATTTCTGATACATCAAACAGCAACTTAATAGTCAAGTGGGGGTTTGGAGTTTGTTTCATGCTGATTTTTAGAAGTTATTTTGACACCATGTCTGGGAATAGAAGATATTAACATGCATGTTGTACATTTCTTTTAAACAGAAAATAATATTTACATGTTTGTTTCAGGTATAATTAAACAAAGTTTTAGTGTTTCTGAAAGACAGGCTCAGATAAGGTATGTGTAATTTATTATTTAAATATAATTGATCATTGTTGCTATCGGTTCCAGTTGGTTGTTTCACAGTGGAACAGTTCCTCAAGTTCCTTGTGAAACATGTCCTTGGTTCCTTTACAACTTCATTTTCCCTCAGCCTAGGACACCAATTCTGCTTGAGGATATGTCAGACGGTGTTTGCACACAAAAGCTTTACATAATAGATAGTTTTAACTGTGGACCTTGCTATTGAAACTTAAACTGACATCAGGTGATTAGCCAAATTCGGGTTTTATATTTTTAAGCAGATGCTTTTCCATAGAAAATGGTGCTTGTGTATTTGATAGTTTAGATTATGTAGTAGAGTTTAGAGATAGTTTAGAGTATGTAGCTGTAGTAGTCTAGAGTAGTATCTTGTCCCTTTGAAATCCTCTGGACTTTCTGTATAAGCATAAACACCCATTTCTTGCATTTTGGAGGCCTCATTTCTTCAAAAAGGAAACAAACAGAAGCAGAATACGTCATGTCATCCCTCTTCTAAAGATCTTCCTTTTTCTTCTCTTTCTTCAGTAATACATCAAACACATTCTTGACCATTATTTTTCTGATCACTTTGGCACCACCCTTATTCAGAAATGCTGTCAATTGTTTCTTCATTTCTACTTTTCTTCCATATCTGGAAAAAACCTCTCAAAATCACTCCTGGCAGCATCTGTCTCCCAAACATTTTTTTCATTTTACCTTTGACTTAGCTAGGTAAGTATTTATAATGATTGCATTGATTCTTTTGCTGTGTTTCTCCACAGACCCTGTTTGAGTCAAGTGCAATATTTTATTTTTGCTTTCAGAATGGTTCTTAGCATAACACCCATCTGGTCTGCTATTTATCCCTTCCTAACCTTACATCTTCTGCAGTCCTGTTACAGCGTCCCCATGCTTTAGCATTGAAGAAAGCACATTTTCTTTCTCTTTGTAGAAACTCATTACTATACAAATCTCTGCCCCTCACATAATCATGAGCAAAACTATTTCCTTGTCTTGATTTGTAACTACTCCTTGAAACAGTGGTTTTCCCTACTGCCACAAATATAGATAAAAATTCGGGCTATCGCGGCTGCCATCCATCAGGACATCATGTTTGTTCTTTCAGTTCCCTGATGTCTGTGCCCATTTGTTATTGCTTATCTCAGCTAGTGAGATCTGCAGGCTGGGAAAGTATTTGTCTAGAGTTTAGAGAAGGATCTAGCTTTGATACATGTAGACCTGTATTTCTGACATTGAGATATTGCTTTCCTGGTGATGTAATACCAATTTTTTCCCCATTTTACTAGTACTGACCAAGGAAAGAAATTTTTATTTAGTAGAAGTCATTCTATTTTGGGCATGCAGGGTAAACCAGTTTTTAAAAATGGACAGTTGTAAGCTAGTGAATTTGGACAGATTTCCTTTAGGTGAAACATGAGAAGGAGCCAAGGAATACTGCTGTTTTCTGTACAATCATTGATGCCAAACACAATTAAAACCTTTTTCTTTTTTTAAAAAAATTATAGATTATGTTGACAGTTCTGGATCAAGACTGCAATCAGGTAATCTTGTGCTCACAAAAAATTCAAACTTTAACTTACATTAAACCTAATGATTTTCAAGTTTTTGAACATTATTACATTATTCTCCCATTGCATATAGAATGTTTCCTCTTTTATTTCTTCCTCTTTATTGCCTATTGATTTGCTTTTAAGAGTACCTTCACTCACCCACAGGCCCCACACTAAGAAAGTCAAGTGTTTGTTCGTGATGAGATGGCAGTTTCATAGTCTACCAGTTGTAGCTCTTTACAATGTGAAACATCATGATTTTATTTATAATTGTATTTTTAAATGTTAGAAAAAGAGATAATTACATTTTACATACAAATATGTTATCTAAAATATCATTAAGGTACTTCTTAAGAGTATGAATTCCAATAGTGAATCAGTAAGATCTCATATTAGTTGTCATTATCTCAGCTAAACTTCTGCAGAATGAAATGGGAAATTCTCCTGTAAAATGAATATTTCATACAGCCCTTGCAAATTATCATGTATTTATGCATGATGATTGATGAAACAAATTTTCCATTTGAAATACTTTTACCGAGAAACTTCACACCCTGTAAGTGGCTAAGCTGTGATTTCAGAATGCATATTGTCTGAGTTAAATAATATTTGAAATAAAATTATTTTGATCAGTTAGGATATTGATCTTCACAAAAAAAGTGCTTTTCATCTGTACTAAGTTCTATTTTACAGCTTTTAATGTAAAAACTGTATTAAGAATTTTAATCATGCAGTACAAATCCAAATTTGATGTCAACCTTCTGTAGTTTCAGTGCTGTTTTCTAAAGGGTGCTAAGTAATAACAATTCAGTTTAAACATAATGTCTGTGTGCTATAATGATCTACAGAAAAATATTTTAGCCTTTGTTGATATTTTCAGTTCTGTGAGTAAATTGAGTAAATCCATTATCTTTTGTCAGTGATGTTTTCCTTTTGGATAAAAGTCTTAAAAGCTTTGGTCAAGTCTTCAGCAGCCTATTCACACATGTACCCTCATCTTCCAAATAATGCTTCTGTATTAAAAAAAAAAAAACAAAACCAAAACAAACAAACAAGGAACTTGGAGTGGTCCAGTGTGTGGACTTCATGGGAACTCCTAAAGTCTTTGAAGCACACAGATACTACAAATAGACATTAAATCTGGTCCTCATAGACTTTTAAGTCAAATTGTTGCTGTCATCCTAGAAAACAGAAAGAGCTGAATAACAGAGAAATCCAATATCCATAAGCTGAATAACAGAGAAATCCAAATTATGTCCTTCTTGGCCTTTGCTGTTATCATTCCAAATATATTTCTATTCAGAAAAAAAAAATTAAGACCTACAAAAGAAAAGTCCTTGATTTATTTACTTTTGGTTTATAATACAAGCTATTGACAGAAAAAGAGGAGACAAATACCACAGAAGAGGGAGCAGTGAAAAAGGGAACATGTCAAAGAGGTAAGTATTTTGTGAGTGTCCTTAACATAAGTGAAGATTTTAAGGCTATAATGGCAAGACCACACTGGATTCTTTTGGGCCTTGATTATAACAGTATTGAAACAGTTGGTAGAGAGGTGAAAATGAAGCAGAAAAACTGAATCAAAATTGTTCTTCACGCGGCATGTATTTTTAGATTATTATAGCATGGCTTCCACTGTCACCTCGATCAGAACCAATGTAAGTAAATTCTTCTTTAAGTGACTCAGAGGAAACGCAAAGCTTCTTTTTGTCTTACTGACTATTAAGAGAAGACCTAGGGAAAATATGTCAAACTGAATTTCACTTGGCTTTCTCAAGACATTTGCCAAAAGTCAGTGCAACAAAAAACCCCATAAATATCAATGATGTTGTCTTCCTGAGCCTACTAGAAATGTGTCTCCCTGTGATAGAGAAGGATGTTTATCTGTATTGCTTTATTTCTGTGAGAGCATAGTTCAGATCTGGATGGTCTTTAGACACTAATATTTGTGAATATCTTTCTTCTTATTGAAGTAGCCAGCACAGAAATTCTTCAGCAAAAAAGTGGTAGTAGTTCTGTTGTGGACTAGTTAATGTTGGTATTTGGATTTCATCACCCTCTCAGTAGAATTTTTAATCTTGACATAAGATCACATTGGGAAAAAAAAAGAAAACTTTCTGTGGTTGTAAATTTATACATCAGACTTGATGATCCTCAGGGTGTTTCTGTGAGAGTAAATGTTAGAATATCTAAATTAGTCTCTGAAGTGTGGTTTAGAGAAAATTGTTTTTAGGAGAGGTCCAGTGCTGCTGGCTGAAGTTCAATACTTTGGCCAAAGCTCTTTGCTTAGCTCCCAGGTCTAATGGTCAACTTGGAAAGATTATTTTGTGAACTAATGTTCTTCTGTGATCCACTATGTGTTTTATAGTGGAAGCCTGCTGATAAACTTTTATTGAATCTCTGGGCCTGACAATGTGTATGACTTCAATACACAAGATTAAAAATCCTAAACAATAGATTTACCTCATTGAAATAATCCACGTCAGACATATTATTATAATGCTTAGGGTAGAATGAAAATAAATTCAATAACATCAAAATATATGAAAAAATATATTTTGTTAGTCTATGTAAAAAAATCAGTTAAGAAAATTATGTTTGTCATATATTTATCCTTTTGAATAAATGTGACAAAATTTTAACAATTGTTGAGGTACTTTAATACTGCTTCTGTCATGGAGTAATTTAGTGATTCAGAGAAAGGGATTTTCTTTTGAAACACATTGTCACTTATATTGTCTAAATTTTTAACATTTTAGATTATCCTTTTTTTGTTCCCAGAATTATTGGAAAAACAAGTCAAACATTTCAACTTGGTATTTACAGCTGTGAGTTTTAAACATTGTATGCTATTAATGTGCAAAGGCAACAAAATGAGCTGCCCTTCTGATTTTTCTCTTGCCATCTACAGCATTGGCAGGAATTGATGTATCACAAGGAAAGGTGCATCAGATCAGTGACCCTGTTCAGCAGATTCTTTTTCAGCTGCACAAAATTATCTTCAGCACTAAAGTATGCATTACTGTTGCTTCTGACATTCTGTACTTTTTAGTCATTTGCTGTTGCCAAAATGATGTTACTGCAAAGTGCTGCTAATTTAGTTACTGTTCTTTAAAAACAACAGAACTTGACATTTTTGCAGATGGCAGGATGCTTTAAAAATATATCATTAAAATAAAGACTAACTTTGAATATTAGTATGTGGAGAATGGCAATAATTGAGTCATATAAAAAAAAAGCTGTAGCTCACCTCAGAAAAATGGATTGTACAGTAAAGTATTTTTACAACATTCTGTCATACCAGCAATATGACTACTTAAGGTGACAATATCATATACTGACATGGAGAGTTAATAAAATGCTTTCTTCTGTAGTAATAGTTTTGATTATTTTAAGTTGTATTTTAATTATCAGTACATAGTAATGCTCTCTTGGGAGTTTTAGTGCAATAGATTAAATCCTGAACATGTTAACTTTTTGAAATGTCAGATATTTTTCAAATTTAAGACTTATTTTAAAATTAAGTTCAACTGTTTCACAGTGAGAGAGAGTTGAAATTATTTCATTTTGATTCCAAAACTAAAATGGAGCAGAGCTGATACAAAATCTGCTTGAGTTCTCATAAAAAAATGTGATTGGGAACCTCTTTATTCTGCAGAAAGATGGCTACCATGCAGCTATTTGAAACATTTGCTATTATTAGAGAAACAGCTTTTTATTTTCCAAAATGAAGTTTACATTTGGGACGTGGTGTTTATCACCTCAGGGCTTTTGAGATTTATCAGCCAAATTTGTTTGGTTTTGTTTAGAACAGAATAACATAACAGAACTTGAGTGTGCTTTACATGTCTCTCTTCTGTTTTCTTTTTTTTTCTTTTTTTGTCAAGCTTATCAAAACAGGTAATACAAGAATTAAATTATCAGAGACAAAAGAAACAAACATTATTTAAAACAATTGGAAATTATATCTTTCTATCAAGAGAAATGAGGCAGTTCAGTTTTTACATCATATTTCAGGAGCATGTCCAAGGTGCTCATTAGTTCTATCCTATCCTTTCTGTTGAAGGAGGTTTTCTCAAGTGGCTTACTACTTAATATGAGTTATTGTAATGTGGATGCTCAAGAACTGAGAACTAACAGCAGCTCAAAAACTGGCTCAGAATTGACCACTGAAGCAGTAGCAACAGCTTTTCTCTGATTTCAGAGAAACCAGAAGCCATACCTGTACTTGTTTACTATGTTCCACTGCCTCCCTTGCACTTGTTTATATTTTTACAAATCTGAGGTCGAGTATTTTTTATAATACACAGCTGTTTTCTCAAACTGTTACATATTCCAGTTGACAGTTCTAAACTGAAGTTTGCAAGGAAGAGTTCTTGCCTGTTAGTTCTTGGCTGCCAGCAGCCTTCCCTGTTTCCATGGGAACAAGAATCAGAGTGATCTCTGGAAAACAATGTAAGAGAAAGCTTTTTAAAAAGCATTATGTAAATCCTTGGCTTTTTTTTTTTAACTGATCTGACAACTGATTTGATTAAAACAAAAGCTAAAATTGAACACTAGTGCCTGAGGCAACTCCAAGGTTCTCAAGCACTGGACTTGTTCTTTACCATTTCTGCTTCAGAATATCCCAGTATCCCCATGGTACATTAACTACACACTGCAGTGGTATGTAATCCATAGAATAGGTTGTCAGCCTTTCCTAGGGCATCATTTTTTTACTCTCTCATAGGCTAAGGAACATTCAACTTCTGACTTAAAGCATATGTATAAGGCCTTATCTGCATGAGAAAAGAGTAGTGTCTGTCTGTGAGAAAAAAAAATATCTCTGCATGCCAGCAGCTGTCAGGAGAAGTCTTTTGTGCTTAGCATGTGACATTGATCCCTGGTTTGTTAGAGAAAATCAGGACTCCTGTGAGGCCAATAAAACCATTCTGGATTTATAGCTGTCTAAGAGCAGTAATTTGTTCCAGTGGGATAAATGTCTCTATAATGTCTGCTATGGCAGTGTTTGAATGTGAATCATTAGGGGTCAACCCCTCCCTAAGTAGTCAAAAAGCTTCCTGAATTCAGTTGAGTGGTACTTCATGAATTTACATCAATGAAATTATTATAAAGTGTGTATGAAATGGGAGAAAATCATAGTTTTTCAAACAGTGTCTGCAGGTATAAGCAACTATGCAGAAGCAACAGAGAAGATTAATTCAAAAGGGTAGTAACAGACCATAGAATTGTTGTCATACTGGGTTGATGTCATTGCAGTTACCAACAGCTGAAACTGTACATTTGCTGTTGGAACATAAAAATTATTTTAAAGAAAAAATATTTTAAAGTCTTTATTGAAGACTTTAAGTACATTATTTGTGGGGGTTTTGTTTGGGTTTTTGTTGTTTTTCTAAATATAGGTGAAAGATATGTTCTTTTTCAACCAAAAGGATACAGGAAGAAAAAGTATATAAAACCAGTTATGCTTCATAAACAAGTGAAAGGTAAATTACCCCCCTCAGGAAGCTTAGAGCAAAAGGGGTGCTCTGAATTGTATTAAGACCCTTGAGGACATTAAAAGAGGCCATTGAAGCCATTCTATGCACATTCAATGAAGGTCTAAGCTTCTTCATTAATTTCAGATGGAGAGATTCATTATAGCCAACATGAAATCTAAGGCAATGTTCTATGTGCTTCATCTGTAGAAAAATGTCCCAAATACTGACACTTTTATCAGGGAGGCAAATCTGGCATTACCAGTGTTAGGCTAATAATGCTGGTTACCTTCAAGACTATAGGAACTGAGTTATGTGGTAAGCTAAGCCTAACAGAATGGACAAATAAAGGAGCCTTATTATAATATGTCACTAAATCAAGTCTTACGCTGTTGTTTATCACTAATATCATCGATATTAGATATCGATGTTTCTTTTTGCCAGGTAGCTACATTTCTCAGTAATGGCACTTCTGAATGGGTCCTTTTCATGGCAGGTGTAACTGAATGGTGAAAGTGCATTTCTTTGTGTCATGTAGCTTCCTCCAGCTTTGCAGTGCAACTTGGAAAGGAGAATCGTTGAGAGATTCAAGAAATCCGTCTTCAGTCAGAAGAGCAATCCTTGTAGACTGGAAACAGAAATCAAAAAGGTGTGGTACACCATTTACTACTTGTGGTCAAGTTTGTCTCTCTTTCCATTCAATCATGCTATTGAAATTAGTATCACAAAAATGAAAGTGTAAGAGTCCATTTTCAAAAGGAAATATTTTAAATATTCTCCAGCTATACTATATTTGGAAAATATGGAGTCTCCTTAAGTAAGAAGTTTCTGCAGGATGGTTTCAGGTTTGTATCTTGTCATTAGAACTCTTTCTGTAAATGGAAAGGACCTGCTAGCTCCTAAGACACAAAACCAGATTTCATCTCATCAGAGCTCAAAAAGGCAAGAGGAAGGGTAACATAACTAGAGATTATATAAGCTCCTAATTTATGCAAGCTCTGCTTGATTTGTTAATAGTTCCTTAGTATTTTTCATATTTTGGACTGTATTCCTACTTAAACCATTAATCTTAAGAGAGCAGTTTCCCAGAGTACCTTAAATATAACATACCTTGTCCTGCTGTTGCACAGTGTGTCAGCAGCATTTTAGTGTCATCAGTTTAAAAGTACTGCAGATTTGTAAGAATAGCCTGACTGGAAAAGCATTCTTGCTTTTTTTCCAGTGATATGCTGGATGCTTTCCAACAGAGAAAGATCTAATGACTAATATCAGAATTTCTAAATGTTCCTTCAGAATCTCCTGAGAGGACTGAAATCAGCAAAGGAGTTGAACTTTCTTCCTTGGCATCTGTGTACTGTGGGATACTGAAGCTAAGATATTTCATTTATGAATTGATGATAAAGTAGTTATTAGATTCATTATTGTACCTAAAATTTGATGACTAAGGTGACTTATTATCATTCACATAGTTCTCCCTCTGCAACTTAATTTGATTATCGCCTACTTGCACTGAATTATGGAATCTTCTGTGTAATTGTTTGCTGTGAAACAGACTGATCCGAAATTCTGGATCCTTCCTTTGCTTTTGTAATAATTAACCTGAGGTGCTAAAACTTCCTGGAGGGTGGCACATTGGCAGTACATTAGATGCTTCTAAGGATGCTTCTAAAGATGCATAAGGATGCTTCTTTCTGAGCTATCAGTTTCATGCTGTCCTGTTAAGTTGGAATTTGTGTTAAACATTCCTGTATTTCAGCCATAACATTAAATCTAAGAAATACCTGCTCATTGTGTATTGAGTTGATGTTTTCAGAAACAAATCCCCAAAAATATGGTAAGAAAAAGGAAGTGTTTATTATAAAATTAACTTAATTTTCAGGTGTTCAGAAATGAAGGAAATTATTTGTAAATGTTATCACCTGTAAAATTGTGTTAGCTTCAAAACTATTTGACTTAAACCTGTAGAAAAGGAAATAAATACTTTATTTAAAAAGTAAATGGTAGTAAATTGAAAATGCTTGAAACATTGAATACAATTCTGGGCATTCTACCTTGAAGGAAATAACATTTGGATATCATTTGGAGGTAATGGGAGGAACCTAAATAGAGAAAATAATGATGTTGAACTCTTACAGCAAATGTTGTTATGAGGTTTTACAATTTCTGGAAATAAAATTTTAAAATAATGGGTTTTTAATTACATCAAGTTAGAAAACCTAATAAGAATTACAGACAAAAAGATTCCTCCACTAATCAGTGGTGGGGTAAAGGTCTTCCAACAACAGAGATTCTCCTGTTTCTATAACTGTAAAAGTTATCATGCTGCAGAAATGTGTAACTGAGATTTCTCTCCCATACACAAAGGTGGTCCTGTTAGAGTTGTTACCTTGTTACCTGTAGATATTTTCAAAACTAGATGCTTTAATGTCAGTATCATTGCTCGTATAATCAAGTAGCTGAACTGACTTTCAGATTTCAAAAGTGCTGGAATTCCTCTAGTGGGAATTAAACCACTTGAATATCAGCTAAGAATTTCACTTGAAGCCACAGTTTTAAAAGCAGAGTCATAAGCTGCTTCTCTCATAGGTTCAAGAGAACACACTTTCCTTTTATCTTCACACAAATGTGTAGTTTGTGACATTTTTTCAGATAATCTGAAAAATTCAGTGTTTTATACTAAGTGCAGCTTGCAATGTTCAGTGTTTCTGGAGAGAAAAAGGTAGAATGTTCGTAATCATGTTCACCACTTTTCATTAATCTCAAAAGTGCTGAAATTTCTTTTGACTTCTGATTGCACTGGGAAACATAAGTGTGAACTGCCTCCCAGAAGTCTGAAGTTTTGGCAAATGAGAAGGACATACTTTTCAGGTGTCTTTACTTTTTTGGTCTCTTTTCTTTTTCCCTAGATGCTGCTGAATTGATTGAAACCAATATCTTCACAACAGATTGGCATAGGGTACATCTTTCTTCAGGTGGAAATATGTTGCTCCAGATGATAGAAAAGGTAAACAAAGCATCATAATCTTCTGTAGTGGCATGTATTTTTCTAATAAAATGTATGGTATCAAAGCAGAAGGAATTGCTACTCTAAGATCAGTCTTTAAAGACAATAAAGTTATGTTGACCATACTGATTTTCTAGCAGGGGTTGTTTGTTTTTAGTTTGGGGTTCTTGGTTGGTTGGGTTTTGTTTTGTTCAATTCCTGGTAAGATATACAGTTCAGCACTGCTGGAACTTTCTAATGATTGAAGAGAGTACACTTTGAAATTATAAAGAAATATCACAGATACAAATAGTTCATGATTCATCCATGAAAATTAATAGAAATGTTTGTAACTGAAAATGTCATACTAAGGAATTACCTGTCCTTGTGTATGATTTTTAAATCAATTATGTTTAAGCCCTTATGTTGTTCTTTTGTCATGTTTGAAACAGTTGTAATTGGTTGATTTAATTACATAGCTAGATCAAACCATACAAACTTGAGAAGGGAAAAATACACACATACATATATATACATATACATATACATATATATATATATATGTACTTTAGAAAATATATCTGTATGTGTTTAAATTCTGCTTTGGACTAGTGATTCTCAGCTAGACAAATCATAAACACCATGGAAAATCAAACCTTCCAGCCGTGGTGTCACCCAGGGTGGGGAACTACAATTCCTGGTTCAGAGACGTTTTTCATCATGTGTTTTTTTGTGCAATGGACATAAGGGAAATGTGCTGCCTGTATTTTGGTAATTGTGCCGTTTGCATTCTTCTAACTACAGAAAAAACTGTGTTGCAATCCATGGACTAGAGGATACAGTAACATTAAAATCTGTGGTGCCAGAAGGAAGAGTGAGAAACTCTAGTTTTGATGGTCTTTGTGTTGAAAATAGCCTGTCTGTTCCACAGCTTACTGCAAAAACCAGAATTAATACTAGGTGTCAAGGGTGACATTGGAGTAGGAAATGAGTCCCTAACAATCACCTTAAATATGAGCATTATTTTGTTCCTGGAGACAATAATGCAATTTTTTGAGGTGCTCATTATCTGTAATTTGTGAATCTCTTAACCTGCAGACAATACTTTTGTCCTCACAAATTACTGCTGGCTGTGTGCCCTTTCCACCATAAATTTCCACTGTACATGAGAAAAAATAAGAAAATTACATTTCTGAGTTCTGTTACATTAAGTAAGTCTTTAAATTATTTTTCATTGATTAGAATATTTCCATAACGTGTGTGCGCCAAATGTTCCTATCATGCCATAAAATGACCTCACTTTTTCGGGGGTCATTGTGCTCAGTGGGAGTTACTGATCATGAAGCATCTGGCTTGTCATTGTGTTTGAAGTGGAATTGCTAAGAAACTGATAAGGGAGCACAGATTCCAAATTCAGTAGTATGACATTACTTGCCTTTTACTTGAAGGGATTCTTGGCACCTCTGGCATGGCAGAAGGGATGACATATGAGCAGTTGCAGGTAAGCTGTATATTTACCTATATGTATTCATTTATTACTCTTAATGAACATAATTCACTGAAATTAAGTTATTTTGTGTTGTACACTCTAATTGAAGAGGTTCTAGAGGAAAGTGGTTATTACAGTTTCCCTTCTTACAGGTCAGTCTAGTCAATTTAAAAAGAAAAGGTTAATTATGAAGTGCTAAACCCAAATGTATCATCTTCCTGTTTATGTGACTGCAATTCACTTTAAACTTGGTGCAGTATGTGGTTTATTATAATACATGGTTATGCATGGACTGGAAGAAATGTATGTGGGATATATTAGCTAATCTAAGCAGCTTTTTTTGGCCACATCTGTTTTCTTCATTCACATGAAAGAGTTGTACAAGTCTGGCAGCAATTTCCTCACATTTTTTCCCACATAAACTCACATCTGAACAAAAGGTTAATTACATAGAAGAATATTTTATTTTAACACTCTGCCATTACAGGGTTTAAAGGACAAAGCTGATATCTTTAGCAAAATATTGGAGTACAGTGCAAAAGCCAGTATAAGTGTTTACTAGCACAAAAGTGCAGGGGATAAAAACAAATGTGGTGGTCTTTGAAACTAGGCAAATGCTTTGTCCTCAAGATGGTATATCTTTTCCTGCAGGAAAATTTTGACACAAGAAATAAAATATATTAACTCTATAATTTTTCATGTTTTTCACCTGATATCCTATTATTTATCATCTCAAATATTCTTTAATGCAAAAGAAACATTAACTACTTCAATTAAGTAAGTCTGTTCTTGTCTTTACATTAATCACCATTTTAAAGTCTGGGAGACTGCAGTTAGGTTTTCTAAAACAAACAAACATAAACCCTCCCAGCCCCTTGCCCTCTCTAGTATAAGTATTAAGAGATTTTAAGACTGGTTCCTGGTGCCTCAGCAGTATTTTTCAGTTATTTTTTATTTTTGCAAGGTTTTTGGTATGATTCAAACTCAAAAAATTTCTGATGGTAGTCTGTAGGCTACTCATTAAACTGGTATTTCAGCTGCCAGCTCAAAGTATTGAAAATCATGATTCAACATTCCCAAAATAAAATAACAGTTCAATCTTTAAACCTTCAGGGTGTGCTTGAATTATGTTTACAGATTACTTTTTCACCCATGAGGTCTAACAAACTTCTTCATGAATGTTTTCAAGTATTTTAAAATTTTTGTCCTCATGAAAATCTCCCAGAATTTGATGCTTAGAAAAAGCATTGCACAACTTACGGAAAAAAAAAAGAAAAGAAAAAGACATCAAGATCTGCCAAGTCCTGTTATAAATACACTAATGTGTTGTAGTTTCATAGGCATTTATCTTACAGAATAGTAAAAAGTGTGTAATTAACTGTAACAAAGGAGGTGACTATACTGAATATGGACTTCAGTATTTTTTTTTACAAGAACTACTAGACAGATAAGGTATCTATTAAAGGAAATCAGAATGATAGTGTATCTTATTTTGGAAGGACATGTAAGGATTGAGTCCAACTCCCTGCTCCTCACAGGACTTTCTAACACTAAGCCATATGACCAAGAGCTTCATCCAGATACTCCTTGAGCTCGTACTCCTTGAACTCAGACGGGCTTGGTGCTGTGATCACTTGCCTGGGGAGACAGTTCCAGTGAGGAACCTTTTCCTCATGGCCAGTCTGAACTTCCCTTAGCACAACTTCATTTCATTCCCTTGTGTCCTATTACTGTAAATGTAACTGCTGAAATGTAGAGCATACTTCAAGGTTGCAGGCACAAATGCTGATACTTTCAACATATGAGTGCCACAGAAATGCACATGGGATTAACAGTGGTGAAATAATTAACTGTCTTTTTTTTCTGATTTATTCAGAACTTTTTTTCTGCTCTGCTGGAATTCCTTAGAGAGTAGCTGTTCTGCAGAAAACTAACTTAAGATTCTAAATCTTTAAAAATGTTATTTTAAGGGAGGCATAAAGAGTTGTCCTTCATAGCTACATGGGATGACAGCATAGTATAAGGAATTCTTCTTGATCCTGCAGAAGGAAATGGGTGAAAGAGTAAGCAATACATTTCAACACATATGTAAGCTCTGGAGAAGGCCAGGGATATTCATCCTTAATCACACTGGTTGATGTGCTATGTCTTTGATTTTCACAGGAGCACAGCAAGATTGGAAAGCACATTTTGTTTTCCCTGAGTCACACAATTTCTTTAGCAGCACTTCGAGTATGTTATCCACAGTCAGTGCTGATCTGTGTTTTCTTCGTGGGATTTGTAGCAAAGAAAAAATCGATTTTGGAGTGAATTTTGGAGGAATGGAGTGAAATCTCCTCACAGGTGTGAATCTCCTTAGAAGCTAAGATGCATGTTGTCTAGATTTTGTTGGGGTTTTTTAATTGCTTAGATTTGTTAATGGCATGCACAAAACTGCTATTGCAGATTTTGCCTGACTCCATTGCATGTGTGTCACTAGAGCATGTCCTGGCTTTAGCTGGCAGGTACAAGACAGGTGTACTGCAACCCTATTGTTGGTCTGTCACCAGCAACTTGTTTGTTCAATATGTTTTTTGTGGTGGATTGACTGTGGCTGAATGCCAGGTACCCACTACAGCTGCTCTGTCACTCCTCTCCACAACTGGGTGGGGGAGAGAAAATATAACAGAAGGTTCATGCATTGAGATAAGGACAGGGAGAGACATCACTCACCAATTCCTGTCACAGGCAGAACAGACTCGACTTGGGGACATTAGCTGAATTTATTACCGATCAGAATCAGAGCAGGATAATGAGAAGCAAAACAAATCTTTAAAATCTCCCCACTCCCCTCTCTCCTTCCTGGCTTTATCTGCTCCCCAAAAGGGTGCAGAGAGACAGGGAATGGGGTCTGTTCATCACAGAATACAGTCTGTTCATCACAGGTTGTTCCTGCCACTGTTCAGGGAGAGGAGTCCTTCCCCTGCTCACTGTGGGGTTGCTCCCACGGGAGACAGTTCTCCACAAACTCCTCCAGCCTGAGTGCTTCCCATGGGAGATCCAGTTCTTCACAAACTGCTCCAACATGGGTCACTTTTCCAGGGGGCACAGTCCTTCAAGAACAGCCTGCTCCAGTGTGGGTCCCCCACAGCATCACCAGTCCTTCCAGGAAACCTGCTTCAGTGTGGGCTCCTCTCTCCATGGGTCTGCAGATCCCTGCCAGGAGCCTGTTACAGCATGGGCCTCCCATGGGCTCACAGCCTTCTCTCAGGCATCCACCTCTCCAGTCTGGGTCTCCTCCATGGGCTGCCGGGGGTTCTCTGCACTCCCATGGACCTCCATTGGCTGCTCCATGGACCTCCCATGGACCTCCACAGCTGTCTCACCATGGTCTGCAGGGGAATCTCAGCCCTGGCATAAAGCAGCTCCTGCCCCTCCTTCCCTGCTGACCTTGGTGTCTGCAGAATTGTTGTTCTCACATTCCTCTCACCCTTCTCTTCTCTGAGCACAACTAGATCTGAACAATAACTTTTTTTTCGATTTGACTCTGTTATCACAGGGGAATTATCACCATCTCTGATTGGCTCAGCCTTGGCCAGCAGCAGTCCTGGGGCCAGTGGGCATTGGCTATGTCAGACCTGGGGGAAGCTTCTGGCAGCTTCTCACAGAAGCCACTCCTGTAGCTCTCCACTACCAAAACCTGTCCATGCAAACCCAGTTTGAATACTATTATTTGCTGTGATGCATAATTCTGTTTGGTTCCCCTGTCACTATTATGCTAATTGTTTCCCAGACAAGGTTCTGCTCCCAAATAACTTTTATTCTTTCCTCCAGAAAACTGATAGACCAGGCTTTAGCCTTGGCTGTCAAAAACATGTCTATATTTCCAGAGAACTTGCTATATTTTCTGAAGTGTGTTCTGCTCAGTGCTATTCAGAGCCTTCTGAACTTAAGCAATTTTTATTTTTTGCTGCTCACACTCTGTCCAAAAAGCCAGAGTCCAGTTTTGATAGCTGTCCAGTATTAAATGATTCATTTGGTTAGCAGACAGAATCATTAGGTTTCACCTCAAACTCTCAAACAACATGAGCAAGCTAGAAGAACAAATCAGTTTCCTGAGCTGCACTGCAAGTCACTTATCAGTGTCCACCATTACCTGGTTTTATTCCATCACACAGTAATTGGTTTGCAGCCCTCGCAGCAACATCCCGTCAGCCGTTCCTGCCTAAAGCTGATTTGAGCCTGGCTCTACTTCCTCTCTTATACATACACTGAGACATTTCAGAAGCAACTGCAAATTTTCCAGCAGAACCTCAAGCCATCTTGTAGCTTTCCTGCCATCCCCTTCTTAGAAAAATGTTCACAGAGGAGCTTTAGAAAAAAGTACTTAGAGTAATGAATATCTGTATCTTACTTGCTTTAGCAACATATAGGGCAATGCTATTTTTAAATTTACTTGTGTTACATTAAAAGCTTTTAGTTTAGACTGGGTTTTAAATTTTCTAAGTTGTAATGATGCAGCATGTGCGGGTCTTTCCCAGTGGAAACAGAATGACAGTGCTTCTAGCAGGAAACAAATTGCCTTCCCTTCAGCTCATAATATGGTTCTAGCTTGTCTAGTAGAAGTGAGAAAGGAAAAGAATTTCAATGGCTCAAAAGTCCTTAGAAGGCACATCATAATACCACAAACTTGATTTGAGAAATTGCAAATGTTTAAAAATGTTTTTCGTTTTAGGGCCAAATTTCCTCACGTTTTCTGACCAAGTTGACATTGACATTATCCGTTACGTATATTGTAAGGCTACAAGGTGAATCTTGGTTTAGAACAAAGAACTGGGATGTGTGCTATGGCTAAAAGCGTGGTTAAATGCAGAATAATTAGCTAGATAACATAATAATTTAATCTTCTACCTCCACGTGTGTGGAATGTGCTTTATAGAGAAAATTCTGAAAATATGTCGTATTTATTTTCTGGTTTAGGGAGAATTTATATGCATTGTCTTTCTCTCCCATCACTGTTGCCCCTTGCTGTGGCCTTCTAAAATTCCAAGATGATAAAATGGGAAACCAAACCTTAAGTGAGGTGATGACATGAAAATTGTAGTAGGACAAATGAACTGTATAAAGAGTTAAAAATAATTCAAGCAACTTGATTGGGTGACAAGAAACATGAATTCTTTAGAAACTGACAGCTTCATAAGAATAATGTCATGCTGCTTTTTTTACCCTATTTTCATTATAGTAGTAATTACTATCTCAATACCAGTAATTTCATGGGGATTAATGACCAGCTGAGGATAATGACCCTCAGCTTTATGTTGAATAATCAACTTGTGCCCATTTATCACTAATCTCCTGAAATTACTCAGCACTCCAATTGTATTACTTATTTGTAAAGAAATTTGGTAAACATGCATAAAAAGACCCTGTAATGTTTCCAAATTATTCTGCTCACATCCATTGTGCCACTCTCTCTTTTCCACCTTCTGATTTAAAATTATTCTGCACAAGAGGCAAGCTCCTTGTTTGTGAGGCTATTTATGAATAAGGTAGTGAATACCAGTTTCAAAATTTCATGCTGCTTTTTTATATTGAAGTACATATGTAATACCCAAATTCATGCAGAAATCTATTTTTTAATAAATTGCTTGAAGAGACCTAATCCAAGCAGAAACTCAGTTATAAGAAAAAATGCAGTGGTCAGAGACAGGAGATGTGTTCAGCTGAGTGCTGTAGCTCTGTTGTGGTTTCACTCCCATGGGCTGCCTCAGCACCACACAACCACTCGTGCACTCCCCTGCAGTAGGACAGGTGAGAGAATTGGAAGAATAAAAGTGAAAAAGCTCTTGCCTTGAGATCAAGATAGTTTACTAGGTAAAGCAGAATCTGCACCTGCAAGCAATACAAAAGAAAGAATTCATTCTCTGCTTCCCAACAGCAGGCAGGTTTAGCTATTTCCAGGAAAGCAAGACTCCATCACGTCTCACAATTACTTGGGAAGACAAGTGCCACAAATCCAAATATACCACCCTGCCCTTCCTTCCTCTTTCCTCCAGCTTTTAGTGCAGAACATGATGCCACATGATGTGGGGAACATCCCTTTGGTCAGTTAGGGTTAAAGGGAACATTCCTTTGGTCACTTAGGGTCAGCTGTCCTGGCTGTGTCCCTTCCCAGCTTCTTGTGCACTCCCAGCCTAAGCAGGTGGGGTGGTGAGAGATGCAGCCTAAGGTGGGGTGGTGAGAGATGCAAAAGTGGCCCTGGTGCTGTGTAAGTGTTGTTCAGCAATAACTAACACACTGGTATGTTGTCAAGGCCGTTTTCAGCACAAATCCGAAACATAGCAGCATGCAAATTACAGTGAAGAAATTTAACTCTAACTCAGCCAAAAGCATTCAAGCTCAAATGACCATGTCTGTTTGTGAGGAATGCTTCAACATTTGTTTTGCAGGAAGAAAAATGGTTGCAGTCCAAGTAAGACTAGAAGGAAACAGGCTTGTCACAAAATTTCTTAATTTTTTTCAGTGAAATTTATTCCATTGTTGTTAAAATTTTAGAAATAGAGAAGCAACTAATTTTGTCGTTAGAAAGAGCTATTTCATGAAGAGCATGTCAATTCTGGCTCTAATGATAGCTATACATTTTTAACTACTCAAAGAATATCTCAAGGTATTATCCCCAGAAGGATTATATAGCTCAGGAATGACAGCAAATTTCGAACTGTGTCTGTTTGAGGCAGCTCTCATTTGTATTTGGTTTCTGGTCCATAATTTGAAAATAGAAATGCATTAGTGGAGCTTTTGCTGCCTGCAAATTTTTACCGTGTTAATTAAGTATTCTTCAACATAACGTACCACTTTAATTCTGTTAGATGGCTAACGGATTCCATTTGTACTTCGTTTAGTTAATGTTTTGTTAATGTTCTAGAACATACCGAGCTAGGGAATAGATGACACTACACAGCTCCAACACTCCTGGAATCTAAAGCAGATTTTTGACTTGGTGATACCTAGGTGATTTAAGACATTCTGCTCCTTTTTATTCTTGCCTGGAACCATTTTCACTAATGCTGCCAGGTATCTGTTAATTGTTTTCTTCTTCCAAATGGTTCTGCGTGTAGGTTCCTAGCTCTCACACATACAAGAGATTGTTTTGGCCAGCAAGTCATACCAGCATTCTGCTGAAATTGTCCTTCTCTCCAAGGAGGTAAAAAAGTTTGCCAAAGCACAGAAGTACTTTTATATTATTATTATTATTATTATTATTATTATTATTATTATTATTATTATTATTATTATTATTATTATTATTATCATCATCATCATTATCATTATCATTATTATTATATTACTATCATCATTATCACTAGTAAGCATTCGTGGCTGCAAGAGTTTCATTTAGCCACCTGCAGTTCTGATGGCTGCCAGCTGAGGGTCTGTGTGGTGCTGGAAGTTTCCAGTCCCATTTCCACAGACCAGCATTCACTTCACCTTTTGAGTCAGCTGTCCTTCCACTAAGAGGCAGTATTGGCCTATCTTTCCTAAGCCACACATCCAACAGAAATTAAAAGCAACATGAAAACCAGGTGTAGCAATTGATCCTAGCTTTAATTTCATCCACCTCCTGGGGTTAGACAGTAACTAATATCTGTCACGTTGATGAATACAGAGAGTTCCAATGGCAAAAATTTGGCCATGAGATGGATTAAAAGACACTTGCTGGACAGGGTTCACTGCTGCACATGGTGATTGTCACAGTATGCCTTTTCACACTTGCTGGAGAGATAATTTTAACCAAATTGTTCCAGCTGCACAGATATAGGCTGCATTCAGAAGATATATGTCCAGTCTTCATGGTAATGGTAGAAATTTACAGAAATGATGACTTATAAACTAGGAAAAATGTATGCTTTGGATTCTAGGGTATTACAGCTCTTCATGTCAAAATCAAATGACCAGGTGTGAAAAATGTACTGCTAACTCTATTTTTAGAGAATTGCAGAAATGTTCTGGTTATTTCATGGGTAACCAGTAAGCTAATAACAAAGAGTATTTGAATTTTTTTTTTTCCTGGTATTACAGTGCTGTAACAAGACATTTTTCTCACATTGGTTAGTAAGTCAGTCTTTTAATTTTTTTTCAATTTATTTGAGGCTTATTTTTCCTGTGAGTCAGAATGATAAGGACTGTGGAAGAAACTGTTTACTGCTTTTTAGCAACTAGTCAGCATCAAGACTGCTAGACTTGGCTCATATTCACAGTGCTAGGTATAAAAGATGGATAACCTGGCTGTTATTCATGACATTGTGTGGTGTAGAACAGAGAAGTGATCCATCTGGTGCAAGTACCAGAATAATCTGATCACGTGGTAGGACTGTCATTGATGCAAAACCTCTTCCCTCACTCAAGCTGAGGATTATCTTTAGCAATAAGGTCTGTGGAAAGGTGCATTTCACCTCTTGTTGGAAAAATGAAAGAGCATCTGGCTTGAATTTAGCCTGACTGGTAGGTACCAAGTCATTGATACTGTTAGTGATGGATAGACAAAATTAAGTGGTCTCCTGGCACTAGGAATGCCTGAAGTCCACAGTGCCTGTAGAAAAAGTGCATGTTTATGAAGCTGTCTGTCAGCATTTGGACTGTGGGAATGACTGTTTTCAACAGCAGGCAGATGGCTCTGGTCCCTTGAAGAGATCACATGCCCTGAGTGCTCAGACATTCTTCTATGAGCTCTCCACCTTTGAGTGGAAGCATCTGTCATCACAGACTCGTTTGGCCGAGATAAAATGGGTTTGCTCTTGCAGTTCTGAAGCAGGTCTTTCTGCCAGTTTGATGAAAAGATTTAAGAACAACTACTGTGCATCAGAGATGTCTGCATGGTGGAAATTGTGCATAGAGCACAGATAAACTCTGTCAAAGAACATCAAATAAGAAGGCACCTTCCTATTTAAGCTGGTTCAGAAAGCTCAGTATAGTCTAAAATCATTCTTGTGCAAGTATTCAATTCACAGCTACTGTGAACTGAACACTTTCAGTTGAAGTAAAGAGGAAGGCTTTCTGGGTTTGCTCTTTTTTTGGTTGCTTTGTGTTTTTTGGTGGGGGTGGGGGTGTGTAGGGGTTTCTTTTGTTGTTGGTTTGGTTTGGTTTGGTTTGGTTGGTTTTATAGGCTTTAATGGTTTGGTCCAGCTGGTCAGTTTAGCTGCTAAGAATGTAATATCCTTCCATGTCATAGCAAGATGATGTTTAAAGGCATTTTGGGAACTCTTAGACTAAATAAAAGACAATCTGAAAGTTTGGGAAGAAATGGAAGATGAAATTGACCTCAGTGTTCAGAAATCAGGGCCATACAAAGATAAATTATTTTTTACCTGTTTCAAGATCTCCTTAATAACTATGGCTAGAGGAGGAATTGCAGAGTTACATAGGTGGGTGTTTTGATATAAGGGTGCAAGACAGAACAAAAGCTATTCCAGGATATCAGCATAGCACTAACAGACACAATGTTCCTCCAAGTACTGTAGTTGTGTCTTTTGTTTTTGGGTACTCCCTTTTTACTAGCAGAACTTCCATTTACTGGTAAGGGTAAGTCAAATATTCATGTTTCTGACATGGTATTCCATAAACATAATTTTTAGGTCTCATCATAGTATCAACTCCAGTTTTGAAAGTTAATTTGACAGCTTTTACTAAGACAAATAATGGGAAAATGATATAAAAAGAAGGAATAACTGTTTTTCTTACTGTGACATGTTTTCGTGGAGTCTTACAGTTCTAGAAATCTGTTCTGTGGAAGGATCTGAAAAATTTTAGCCTTTACAGCACTAAATGAAGGCATTTGGCCTACCTTGCTTGCCCATGTTAAAAACATTCTAGTGTTGTTTTCTTGATTAACTTGTGTGCCACAGCAAGGATTAGCCAGAAAAGTACTTTTTTGTTTGGTTTTGTTTTTGTTTTTGCTCACAGGTATGAATTTCGTCCTTCACTTAACAAATCTGTCCCAGTGTCATAATTTCAAAAAAACCCACAGTAGTAGGTGTATGCTTAACAGTAGGCTTTGTAGAGTACTGAAATATCTGAAATAGTGTCAGGTCAAGTCTAGACATCAGAACAGAAAGGGAGGCTGTCTCATCATCTTAAGGTAATGCCTGGGCAAAGAACTGATAAGGAAAAACTGATGAGATAGAAGGTAGGAAATGAGAATACATCTAGTGCAGAGCCAAGAACAACAGGAGATGGAATGCAGGAATTTTGAGAAGGAGATTGGTATGGGCAGAAGGAAGAACCTGCCTATAGCTGGGGCTGACCAAGGGAAGAGAGAAGGGTTTGCAGCTGGGGCAGATGGTAGACACATAGAACAGCAGTCAGGCTTAAAAGCTCAAACAAAAGGGAATCCAGGGAGAAAGTATTACAGCCTTTAAATAATTAAAAGGGCCTGAGAAGAGATTTTTTTTTTTTACCAGGGCTTGTAGCAATCAAAAAGGGGCAACAGTTTTAAACTTAAAGCAGTAGATTTAGATTGGACATAAGGAAGAAGTTATCTGTGGTGACAATGGTGAGACACTGGAACAGGTTGCCCAGAGAAGTTGTGAATGCCCTGTCCCTGGAAGTGTTCAAGTTCAGGTTGGATGGAGTTTTGAGAATCTAATGATAGTCTTTCCTGCCCATGGCAAGAGCATTGGCCTACATGAACTTTAAAGGCCTTTTTGAGTCACAACTATTCTGTGACTCTAATTTTTGCACAGATATGGTGCCCCATAAAGGATTATGTTATCCACATAGTAGGCTAAGTGGAAGTTTGCTGTCAGCCTTTACTCCACGTGTTTTGTTTTTCCTTAAGTGCACTTGACTTTACAACTTTAATATCAATCTTTCAGCTTAGGGATTTCTATCTACCTTTGTTGAAGTGTGCAAGCAAAGCTATAAACTATTTTTCATATTTTTCCTTTCCTCATTCCTGGAATACTTTGATATCCTTCAGTACTTCAGTAATCAAAATAACACTGCTTCCCGAGGGACCACATGAGCAGAGGAATGTTTGCACTTTATGTATCTGAGTTATATAAATTGTATACAAGTAGTCTGGGAAAATTTCAGAAGAGGTCTTACACTTGTGTTGGAGACTGATAGAGTTTTGAGACAAAACCAAAACAACCAGTTTTACTTTTTCACAGCATTGATTATGAGAAATCTTTACATCATATTTTCATAGAATAATTGTAACAATATAATGCCTCTTGATTATGAGACAAGTTTCACCAATGTAAAGCTGACAGATGCAGCTCCATCATTTTCTGTGCTAATTTTCCATGTAGCAAGCTAAAGTGAAATTAGAAAAGGAGAAATAAGTGATGTTATAGACTTGCTTTCAACTAGTTCTCCATAGTGCTGAAGTTTCTGGATATGTTACATCAGCAACATAAGTTAAAGCTGTCCCACAAATACATTATGTTGCATTCTGGCTTCATTGATTATCTGTGGGAGACCTTTGCACCATGCTGTTCTAATTCTATTTGTGTGCTGTGGAGACTAGTCCATAAATTTTGAGTCAGAGGATCATTAGACAAAGTAATTCCCTGTGTGTAGCATAAATGATAGAGTTTTACCCAGAGATTTCTGCATCGAACTGTTGTAAACTATGAACTAAAACCATTTCATTTGATAGACTTTTGAGGTTCCTTGGCTTCTACATCATGCTCATACATCAGCTTTCTGCTGGTAGCACAAAGATTGATCTCATGCCTGGTGAGTGTGAATAGTGGGAAATTCTTACTTCCAACTACCTACCAATTTTTTTTCCCCCAGGTATCTCTACTATCCTGAAGGGAACAAAGAACTATTCAGCAAAAGAAGAGAATGTGTGGTTCTAAACAGAGGGTTTGGAATTTTTCCTAATGAAACCAACCTGCCTGTACTTCAGCAGAGGCTGATTACCAAAGGGTCAAGCTTTGCTTATTGAATTGAATACCAATGTGGAACAGCTTCAAGGATCATTTCCAGATGATACTCTTTAGCTTTGTTTACAGCACAAGCACTTTACAAGAAGCATTGTGAAAAATGCTTCTAGGTTTATACATTAGGAAAAAAGCACAATTCTCAATAGTACATATTTTCTATTTTTAGAAATTTTTTTTGAAGCTGTTGCATAGTCAGGTTTTCTGGAATGATGGTTTGGTAGCCTTATTTATATTCATGTATGCCTTCTGTGTAAAGAAGAAAAGCTTTGTAATATGACCAGACAGAAAATACATGTAGATTCACTGTGTCAGAATTAGAAACAGATTAAATAGCATCAGTATGATTTTAATATTTAGAAGGAGCTTCACTTCTTGCATTTGGATAGTAGCAAATTCTAATGCTGATGTGATGTGCTAATAGTCACTATTTGCAACTGACACAGCTTCTGAAATCATTGTTACTTTAAAACCAGCTGGTTTTATTGCTATTTCTGTCTTCATATTATATGTCTGTAGCCACACATTATATAGATCTATGTACATAAAATGCATCATGTATATCTCTATACATTTTATATACACAGTCATTTTACTCTGTAACAGGCTTAAGTAAATTAAATGCATTTTTTGCTGCTAATGAAAAGTACTTAAGGACACTTCCAGAATTTCAATTTTTATTCACTGTGTTGAATGTAGATTAAAATGTCTCACTCCAGTAGCAGAGAAGCTATGGTTTTGTCCACAGTTTAGTAAGGAATTCTTAGTAAGTGCAAAGGCTTTTCCCTGCAGTTGCTACTGTGGTAACCATAACTGTTTCAAATAACCAGGATGCAGCACTTGGTGATTATTGTTGTTGAAAATTGTTAGCTTTATAGCAAACACATGATTACTCGTAAGTAATTTGATACAGATGTATATTGTGCACATTTTTCTTTATTTTCCCCCCAGTGGTTCATTTGTAACTTTAAATAGCTAATTGGCATTCATTTTGTAACAATTTAAATGTATAATTTTATCTTTGTAACTTCAATGCCCTGAATTTTGAAGCAGTGAAAAGGGGCCCAGTAGATAATGTAAAAAACCCCAGAACAATAGTAATTAAACTGATCCTTTTTTCACATACATATTATGTTGAAAATCATCAGGCATTGCCTTTGCATCTATACAATGGTGCAATATTGATGGTAAAGGTCTGCTAAGGGTCAAGGCATATCATTGCTAAGGTGTCACCAGCAGGTAGCTGTGGATTCCACAGGTAGCTACGGTTTGCACCATGAATCACCAGAGATGATGCATTTCCTGCAATGGTGCCACTCAAAATCAATTTCTATTCTAGTTCAGAGTGTTAGTTTTGCTTTGCTAGAATGAAGAAAGGGAATGCAGTATGGTTAAATCTGATGGATTATAAAGCAAATCCACATTGTGTATGACTGCCAGTGGAATGGATTGCATGGTTATTTTATCCAAAATTCTTCATTTAAAATCAACCTTGGTATGTTCTACTCAAATTGTGTATGAATTCTAATAATAATTTTCCACTGAAATAGCATGTAACACTCTACACTTAAAGTAACCTATTCTAAGATAATTTTTTCATAAATTTTTATAATTCTAAACTGCCAATGTGCACTGAATACCCTAGAAGTATTTTGACTTTATTTCAAGTGTGTTTTGAAGTATCATTGTTTATATTTTGTCTGGATTTGTATGATGTTAATTTATAATTTATAGTGTTTTTTATTGAGAAATAGTATATAATTAATTAATGTTACTGCTTTTTTGTTAAAATGTATTTTTAGTGCTTTTAACTTTGAAGCAAATTTTGTGCCTGTTTTTGTGGCAGTGAGAAGTGGAATACTAGGTTGTGGCCAGCAGAGGGTCAGACTTCTCTCCAGTAACTCCAAGAAAACTCCAAGTGGATTGGTGGCATGTGCAACCACCAAGGCTTTGATATAAAGCAGGAAATCAGTGATCTTTTCTGTTTCTTTCCCAGTTTTCCATGGGATTATTTTTCCCTCCCTGGTTGCAACAGAACAGACATACTGACTGTGATAGGAAGGAGCTGATTGATGCATTTTGCATGTAGGGCAGCCAGTGGCTACAGAAGATCCATTATCTAAGCTGTTAAATGGTTTATGGCATGAGTACATAGATGGCCTCCACTGATACCAGCTTCCACTGTGTTTCCCACTGTATGAAAGGCAACAAGAGCCAGTTCTGACATGAATGATTTCTGTATGGCTGAATTCTGTATAGATAACATGGGTAAAGCATATTTAGGGAAACACAGAAACCAAAACTAAGTTGCTCAATATCATTCAGCAAATCATCAGCAAGGTTGAGAATGGAACTGATATCTCCTGGGTTCCAGTCCAGTTCATAACTGTATCCTTCATGGTGCAGAGCTCTTTTTTTTCTCATGTTTGCCATCTTTAATGTAACCTGTGCAAAAATCTGCGAAACAGTCATAGCTGTACTTACTATTTAGCTAATTGAGAAAGATTCTGCAAAGTGTGGTACTAACCATGTTGAAAAACTGTACTGAACTACAGGTAACTTTAGGTAATTTGTGAGTTAATCATAACTGTGACTTATGCAAGCTTTTCTTTAAGTTTGCTTGGCTGCAGTGGAGTACCTGAGATTATGTAGTGTTCTGTCTTCTATTATTCATGCACTCACTTTCTACAGTCATCTGGTTACAAATACTTTCTCAGGAGAATGTACCGTGTCTGTATTCTGTAGCCTGATTTACATATGTTGTGCTCTGTCTGAATCATTTCCCAGTCTCCTTTCATATCCATCTGAATAATCAGATGTTGACATTGGACCAAATCATGAGTTATATTCCTGTTTACAGGCACAAAATAATGGGTTTAAAGACTCTTTCTTACTGTCATTGTAACTTTGTGGGATTAGTGCCTGGTTATTGGTATTTCACATCAAGAAATTTGACTAGTTAAGGAATTTTTTGATTTATATTCATTAAAGAAGAAAGGCCAACAAATTTCCATGCTGTAAACAGGAAAGCTTCTAACAGTGACTTCTCCAAACTGAATAATAGACACAATTTTAGCATGTATGAATTCTGCCCTACTTTTGGGAAGAACCAAGCAATTCTGAATGACTGCATTTCAGGAGATGTGAAAAGAGGAAGCCACTTGAGAATATTTGGGTTTGACTGTATGAATTCACCATGCACTTGAATTAAAAAACTTCTCAGCTGAAGGTTTCATCATTCAATTTGTCTAGACAGATAACAGCAATTGGAAACAAAGGTCTTCTAATTAATTTTGTTTCATGACTTGAAGGAAGCTAAATTGTATGAATACTCTGTATTCAACTGTTCTCAACAGGAGACAGTGAGAACCGTGATGAGAAAACTAGTAATTTAAAAATATTTAACATTTGAGTCCTCAAATTTCCTACCAAACTAAAACTTATTTCTATGAAAGCTTTATGTCCATAATTGAACCCATTGTCTACTGCTGTATTTTGACCTATGTTTCTAATTTCCATCAGTCAGGACATGTTCCCTGACTTAAACTGTAATTGGATTTACTCAGTTTTGCTCCAAATTTAGGCTTGGTGTAGCTTCATTACTGTCTTTTGTCTGCCTCCATCTCCATTGGTGCAATGTAAGCAAATACAGATTATTTTTAGTGGAGAGTTTGCTTAGCAATAGAATCTATAGTCAGTTACAGTCCAAATCTTTATAAACAATGAAGACACACACATCTTTATATATATATGTGTATATATAAATTATAGAAATATAGATGTAATTTTTTAAAGTTAATATAGTTGAAATCTTAGCAATCTAATTAAAGAATCATTATTAGTCTAGATCTCTTGCAGAAGAAAGAATTATAATGCAGTTGAATTGTTTTACAAACACTTTTTAGCTTCTCCCCATTTGGGGCAGTTAATGCTCACCCTTACAGTGCTCCTTAGTGTCCCAGGGTCAGTGGTTTGGTTCTGGTGGGGTTGTCAGCAGTTGTAGTCCTGTCCTAGGAAGAACAGGATGTTCATATTGATGGCTCCATCTTCCTCACCCTAGGATCCACCCTTCAGGATCATTTTTCTACATTTGCTAACACACTTTTACTCCTTTGCCTTTTCTTTGTTGGTTTGCAGCTCCATGAGACATCTGGATTTATAATGTGTGGTGCATTTTACATGTACAGGATATTGTTTCTCTATTCTCTTAGATACCTCTAACCCCAGTTTTGTCCAGGCCTGCATTTTGTTGCTGATCATGGCTGAGTTATAGTTACCAGTGCCAAGCCTGTGCCACAACCTTACCATCCCATAGCTGAATTCCTCTACACCACATCCTATGTTTTAAGGCACAGCCCCCTTAAGGACTCTGCTGTCTGACCTGGCCCGTGTCTCTTCATGCTACATCCTTATGTTAGTCTTGTAAATATCTCAGTATACATTGAGTAACCACTTTTTACAGCTCTCTGCATAAAACTATCCTTGTTCAAAGAGAAATCAAAGTAAAACAATTAGAGGTATTGGACTGGTCAGTTGAAGGAATCACAAACACAGCTGTTCCAATTGAAACAAAGATACATTCAGACAAAGCACAGCTGACAAGCCTCAGGACTTGCGAAGGCTTGCAGATTAAGTGTTTATGGCCCGTTGGTGGTAGTGGTACTGCTGTATTACAGACCTCTAAGATTGCAGCTTCCAAAGCTTTTAAAAATGCACTGACTCTTGTTCCTGTACCCCGTGTACTGCTCTTAATGCCTTCAAAAGGTACAAGTCATTAACACCATGGCAATATTCCCATGTGTCAGAAAAGAAGGAAGATCTTGTTGCTGAAGTCTGCTGTCTGTGATCTGTCTGTTGTGTGATCAGCAATACTCATTTAAAGAGGACTAATGTTTCCACGCTTGCCAAAATGGCGAATTGCAGTTGCCAAGTGTGTGACCGTGTGGCTAAGAGAGGCCAAACAGCCACCCTTTGGAGCAGCAAGCAGTGCTGCTGCAGGGTAAAAAGGAATAGATGAAAACAGGAGGTGCACCTCACCAGACAGAAAATGAGTCTCTTTGCCGAAGACATGGTTTGAATACAGAGGACTCACTGCCTGTGCATCTGGTGCAGCCTATGCTGCAGTGCTGGTGGATGGGAATAGACCACTGACTTTGTGAACTGAGCAGAACATGCTCTGTGGTGTTCCAGCAGTCTGTGGGGATCTTGGATCCTTGATGGCAGGGCTCCATGAGGAATAGTTTGATTATTACTGATTGTAGCCACTGGAAAGATCATGACTATGAGGGTATGCTATTGGAGGGTGGCATGTCAGAAAATTTGCTCTTTGAGCTTGCTTATAACTTTCTTATTTCTGCTACCTGGTCCTCAGACAGCATAGGGATGGAGTTGTTCCACAAAATACTTGAGTTTCTGCCACAGTGTAATACATATAGATTCTACAAATACATGCATAAAAGAATTGAAACAGTAGCCATTGAAACAATGTTTATTGACATTATTTAGAAAGATTTTTTAAAAATTGTTTTAATTAGCAGTATTTGGAATCAAAGTTTTGCCTTTCTTTAGCATGATCATGGTGATTAATTCTTTACCTTTTCTTAGGTAGGTCATGAAGCAGTGGAATTATACAAGATGATTTATGTTAGCAGAACATGTCAGTTTGATGTAGTGGGTCTGACACTCTGGCCCACAGCTGATGACACAGCATACACCTGAAGGGATGTGGATCTACTGTCAATTGCGATCCTTTGTAATCCAGTTGGAGCCAAGGAAAATAGACTGTGAAAATAGACACAGACCAATGTTTCACCTGTTGGCAGTGTTGGTAGGAATGATCCTCTCCTGGAGACCTGTAGGAACCAGTGGGAGCACAGTAAACCCCAGAGACTTCTGTCAACCTCTACAATGCAATCGGTTAGTCCTAAATTATGTTGTGCTGTATGGATCATTTCTGCAATTAGTTTTATATTGCAGAGAGTAGGTATTATTAAATGAATGAGTGAGGTGTAGCACTCTGTAACTACAGACAGCTATTTTTAAAGATGTCTTCAATGGGGCCTAAATTAAGGTTGACCTATTTGTCATCTTCACTTCTTTGAGACAGACATTTACCATGCTCCTTTGCATACAGTTTGAATACCCTCTCTGAATAAGAAAGCCTGGCAGTCAATTAGAGCTTTGCCTTGAGTGACCTGCCCACTGACTTTCAGAAAGATTAAATGATGATGCAATACAGTGATATTTTATTGAAAAATAATTATAGAATGGATGGAAATAGATGTTCCTGACATGAAGGAGTAATGGACAAGGAAAAATATCGTGTTCCAGTTAATCAACAGTGAACTAATGTCTCCTACTCCTGTTCTCAGTAAGAAGTCACTGCTGCGAGACATTCTGGTGAAAATCAGCGGTAAATCCATTTTTTTACCAATAGGAAACTTACTTTGTGTTCAGATTTTACTAGGTGAAACTGAGTGTACTTGATAGAGCAAAAGTTTGGAACAACTGTTTAAAAGGTTGAGTAAATTCAAAAAAAGGTATTAATTGAGCACTATTCTGCTGAAATCACTATACATTGTGGAGTATTTGAATATCTGATCAGGCTACTTCTCTGCAATTTCCTTTATTGAGACATGAGATTTTCCATACTGACAAAATAAGTATTATAAGTATTCCTAAGAATGAGTCTCCTCCTTCATGCATTTTCTGAACCATGTGACCTTTGCATTGGTGCACCTAGCACTGAGGTCACACAGAGAATCAGGATATATTGCTATAGAACCTGGGGATCAGCTAATCCCCAGGAGGTATAGTAAGGGAGATATTCTTGCAGATTTTTCTTACCAATGTAACATAGAAAAACAGGTAATATTGCTGAAATATAGAGCTATAACAGCAGACAAACACCCACCACACTGATACTATCCTAATGAGTGCTCAGGGAAGACTTTGTTGAAGCTGCCACTGTAGAGGCTTTTGGGAAACTGACTGTGCCCTAATTGCAGGAAGCCTGAAAAGTATGTATAGCATCTAATCAAATTGAGTTTTCTTAGAATGAGTAGCAGGAAAAAGATAATCCCCACATAATCAAAGCTATGCTCATATTTTTAACCTAACTTTTTATCACCTTCTGTTTCAATTGCTTCATGCACTCCTGCTTGTTTTTGTGAGCCTGTGAAGAGAAGATAGGATACTTATATGTGGGAGAGAGATTAATTTCCTCAGGCTATTTTTCAAGATTTGTTATTTGATTTTGTGTATTCCTCTGTAGCTGCACTGTTCTTTTGTATACCTCAGAAAGATCTAGAAGATATTCTTAGTTCTTCGGCCAAGCATTTTTGGCAACAAGCTTCATCTTTTTGTTTAAAAATGAAGAGGGTTACCCATCTTTTTTGAAGTGTGATTGTTACCCCTCTCTTGTTTCATTTCTATTTTTCAAGACTGCACATTGCAAATGTTCACTGTTTACTGTTTCAAAGAGACAAGCTGAACGCACTGCATTCAAATAAACTTAAAAATAAAATATTGAAGGGTATCCTAAAACATGTTTCAACATAATCTGTAAAAGAAAGCCCAGTGAAATTTTCTACTGTAATTCTGTAATCATCACTGCAGCACATACTGCTGTTTTTTTCCTAAAGCAAATTATATCCATCCTCTTCACTAAAATGTGTTGAGTGCTTGACAGTAATTATTCTACATGTTTGCTTCATTAGCAAGTAAAATATTAAGTCTTAAATACCCTTAATGGTAGGGATTGACGTCCTGTAGCTTTGACTCATTTGTATATTTTTAAAAAGCCTTCAGATTTCTTGGTGTTTCAGTATTAGTCTTTCATATCTGAGAAGGTTTTTATCCATTTTTTCCCATTCAGTTTTAGAGGACGGTGAAAAGTTATTACTGTGTGTCACTGGGGCAAAGTAGATGGAGGAGGAGGCGGAAAGAATTGTGGGAAATATTTTGAAATTTCATTATTACAGTGGAGAGCTTTGTTTAGATGAGGAAAGGCTGCTGTATTTTTTGTAATGTATCAGAGGATATAGTGATAATTTGCATTCCTGTACAGCTTTCCATTTAAGGCTCTGAAGTGCTTTATAGACATCAATAAACTAAATCTTTTAGCACCCAAACTAGGTAAAGATTAAGATCCTCATCTTACAGATGCAAAAGTTATGCAGGGACAGATGAGCTAGCAATAGCTTTATTCTTTTACCCATAAATCAGAGCTCTAGTGAAACGTTTGTTGAGTGAAACAACACATGTCACAATTGAGAACTGCAAGTTCTTGAGAATTGTTGAAGACCTATTTCACTTCAGGATGTAAGATCAAAGTTTCCTGAAATTTTGACTTGTAATTTAGCAATTACATCCTTTTTGTTTTCTTAAAAATAAGATCTTAATCTTCTTATTATGTTATATCTAAGAATATTATTATAATTATTGTTCAGAAAAATAAGCTTTTCTATGTGCTCCTGGAGAGATCAAACCCAATTTCTGTGAGCTTGGCTCACTGTCTGGTCCTGCTACTTAGACCACAGTTAATAATTTATTTAAAAAATAAAATCTGGAAGCAGAAATGTAGTGATATAAAGATGCCTTTTCACCTCATTCCTAGTTGCTCTTGATGCAACTGATTGCATGGATGTCCTAGTACTGCCACTAGCAAACTGGGAAAAAGCCAAACACCAAAGGGCAGAAACTAGAGTGGTGGAGGAGGATGTGCAGATTCATTTTTACAAAGGACTCAAGTTGAACATGAGCCAGCAATGTGCCTTGTGGCACAGAAGGTGAATGGGATACTGAGCTGCATTCTGGGCAGTTTTGACAGCAGATCAAGGAAGGTGATCCTTCCCCTCTGCTCAGCACTATGGAGGCCATACCTGGAGTGCTGTGTCCAGTGCAGACACTGTGCTTGAGAGACATGGACACTCTGGAGAGAGCCCAGCAAAGAGAGGCAGACAAAGATGATGAAAGGACAGGAGCATCTCACATAGGACAAAAGGCCGAGGGAGCTCTACAAAGGTAGAAGAGGAGGCTGAGGAGGGTCTTATCAAAGTGCATAAACATCTGAAGGGAATGTGCCAAGAGGACAGAACCAGGCTCTTTTCAGTGGTGCCCAGTGTCAGGACCAATGGCAGTGGGCACAGAGATGAAAACCAGGAGTCTCTGCCTGACCACATTTTCACTGTGAGGGTGACCGAACACTGACACAGATTTTCCAGGGAAGTTGTGGATTCTCCATTCTTGGAGCTATTCAGAAAGCTTCTGGACATGGTCTTGGGTACTGAGCTCTCTAGGTGGCCCTTCCTGAGCAAGGTGTTGGGCCACATGACCTGCAGACATCCCATTCACCCTCAACCATTCTGTATTTCTGCAAATACCCATTATTTTATCGGTTTCTCTGTATCCTTGGGATCTGCAGAACCCAGAAGTTTAGAACTGGTCTGCAAAAGTCAGTTTTTAATCACTGCTGTGGATGTCAGAATTTCTAGTTCTAATCACAGATTGTTCTATACACAATAGTCATGAAAGAATAAGAGAAAACTGCAGGCTGGCATTGGGATAGTTTTTTTGAATGTGGAAATTCTAAGTGCTCCTGTGATAGTCTTACTTGATGGTACTGAACACACATGGAATTACTTCCTTTTTGAGTTTTTCAGTGGTAAAAGGGAAATGGTACAGTACACTATTGAATAAAATAGATAAAAGATATATAAATGATGAAATGTGCTATTTAAGAGGATTGTCTAACAACAGTCATTAAATCAGTCTTTTTTTCCTTAGCTTGTTATAGTCTAAAAAATGGCCTGTAAAGGATATTAGGAATGTTGAAAAAAAACTACAAAATGTAAAATCAAGAATTATGGCATAATTTGGTTTTATTTTGCTCATAATATATTGCATGAAACTGAAAATAAACTGACTAATAAAGGAGCGTGGAATTGGTAACATATCAGAGGACTGAAAAAAATTGCTCACAACCTTCTAAAGCAATGACCCCAAAATGAACACTTTTCTCATATTTAATTTTATTTATTAGATAAGAGAATTTATTTATTAGATCGGGGGAAAATGGTAAAGCAAGGTGTATCTCTGTATCAAGGATTTTCAATGTCTTAGTAACATATTTTTTATTAATACCGCTTCCTTTTGTATTGCTTTCATGACTTGTTTTTCTTTTTTTTTTGTGTGTGTGTGTTTCTCAGAATTTCAGAGATGGCATTAGGGCCACTTGGAAACATTCAGCTTTAGTGATCCTGTAGAAATGTGCTCTCTGCAGGGAGTGTGGGATTGCCACACAAGTATGTAGACTTCCTGTCTTCCAGCTGAGCTTCTTGGAAAATGACACCCATTGCTACACAGCACTGCCTAGCTTTTTTCAACAGATGAATTCTATGCTATTTGATCAGTTTCTTTGTATCCTTGGGATTAGTAAATTCATGTGAGGATTGGTTTTTTCTTATTATGCAGTAAAACCATATATTTTACATGATGCCTGGACAGGCTAGTAAAATTTGATCTTTGCGTAGCTTCAATCTCTTACCTTGGAAATTCCCAACTACTGGAGTATAGTGCCCTCCTTCACAGACACACATCTCCTTCCTTATTTAGGTGCACTTTGTTTACTCAAACTTTTTATACCATCATTAATTTCAGAGCTGTGTAGTCAAAACCTTTCTGTGTAATTCTTCTTTCTAAATATTTGGGATGCTTATTTGTTCACTTCTTTCTTATAGAAAATATGTTGCTGTTTCAAAAAATGCTTATTTTGTTCTCTGTTACTTGGAAAGTTGTAGATGCTCCAAGGTGCCATCAGATGTTCTCCAAAAGCTACTGACAGTCATACTTACTAAAATATCAAAATTCTTATTCACAAAACTTAAGGGTATAACTAAGTTTTTTTAGAACACAATGAGGCATGAAATGTTATTTATGCCTTCTAAAAAAGTATATTAGGTATACAAATGCTAACTCTCCAGTTGCTTTGTATATAATTTTGCTTGCTAATACTGACAGAAATGTCTTGGCTTTCTATAAGTTTCCATTTGCTTGTTAGCGTGCTCCTCGGGTCCAAATGTAATAATTTCTTATAAACATATTTAGACTTCTGTTTTTCCTTTTTTGATTATAGACAGTGTCATTTGCTTCCTGACTGTTTGACTTTTTATTTAATATGCATTAGCTTGAAACATTCCATGAAAAATGTGTTGAATGTGAATTTTAATATATTTCAGTGGCTTAATAGATATTAATAGAGCAATAATACAGTTGCAGACACAGACCAGATTACAGCTTGTAAATTACAGCCAGTGTACTGAGGGCAAACACTATTAGGAAAACATAATTTGAACATTAAAGAGATTGTGTTTGTAATCAGGACATCTGCCAAAACCATACCCAAAATGTAGAGGTCCTCTAGCACACTTCTTTTGTGGCTTGCATCTGTACAACCTGATGTCTTCATCTGCCCAATTGAATTAAGTATTCTAAAGTACAGCCAGAAGGATAATTGCTACAGGAATACCAGATACAGATACAGCAACTTAAGTGGTGGTAATGTTTGCAAAATGTGGTCTGCGGACAGGCTTGGATGTGGAACTCTTTATCCACATTAGCTGATGGAGTGATTCCTGTCCCATGTGGGGCCTCTTGATTTTCTAATCAAGAGAACTGGGTCGTTGCTTTGCTATTTTCAGTCTCTTCCTGAAACTACATTGGTGTGTATCAATCACCTGGATAAGAACAGATTTGAGCTTAGTGTTGCTTGAAGAGGAAAGTGATCTTCCTAGCTGGAGACTGAGTGTGGCTGAAAATCAAAAGGAGAATCATTTGCATTTTATATTTTTCCAAGGTTTCTGACAGTTTGCCTGCTTTGAGATTTCTGTTAAGCAAAGCAATCAGATCTTCCCAGGTGTTTCACTAGTCCCTGTATGAAAAGTTGTCATTTTCCCAACCCTGTCAACATCTCCAAACACTTAAGAAAAACCCCAGACCTGGGACCTAATTCCATGTTGCTGAAGAATTTTGAAAAATTATTCTGGAAAGAAGGGGTGAAACTTGAAATGCAAGATTATTTTGCATTGGACAAGGTGCCTGAAAAGTGATGAAAAACAAGGTATTTTTCTTCTGTTCCATCCTTGGTTTGTGTAGTGCAACAGATTGGCATCAGTTCTGTTGATAGATTTTGACATGATATCTATCAGTGGGGAACAATTTCTTTGAGCTCCAAAGAAATTGCTTCATAGGAGCTGGAATTTCAGATTATTAACAGGTCATAGATGGTAAATGACAGGCACCACTTTTATAAAGATCCATATTCAAAGAAGTGACTGAGAACAGAAAGGCTAATTAGAAAGCTATGGACCAGTCATCTAGCTAGAACATCATCACAAGCTCAACAGCTGTTTCATGTCTAGCTCTGCAAGTCATCAGGGACTTAGCCACTGATTTTCTTGGCAAACTGCTGAAATTCTTGAGTTTGCTCTCTACGTGAGTCAAACTCTAATAATGTATTGGTTTATTTGTGTGAATCTTGCCTCTGTCCATGTAACATCTTTCTACAGTGGCTCTTAGGCGCCTCCAGCTGTGTTTCCCCCATCTATTTTATATTTTGTTTCTGTTGCTCTCTAACACTGGCTGTTGTAGCAAGCTTGCAATCATTTTCACCAAAAGTGGACTGGCTGCTCAGCTCTCTTACAAGGGCCCCACAGGCTTATCACAAACCAGGTCTTCCCCACCTTGAGGAGTAAAGGGCAAGACCATTTTCAAGTTGTGTGATACTGATGGACTTCAGCATTTCCAAAGAACTTTCCTCTTTTTTGGCAATGACCCTTTTAAAACTAGTTTTACAAATTTATGTTGTGCCAAAGAGCCGTCCAGGACCTTTCAGCCCAAAGTATTCATAACTCCACATTTTACTTCATTGACAACATGAAGGCATTTAAATAACCAGTTGCCAAATATTCTTGCCTGACAGTAAGTAGTCTTGATCACAGGTAGAAGGAGACAGGAGAGGAAGTGCCACAGTGTTATTGCAGTGTCAGGGTGTTTTCTGTAGATGTTCCAGGTTGTCAGGCTCCATTCCCAGGCTTTAGTTACCATGCATTAGTTATCACCCATACACTTTCCTATATGCTGGAAGGACCAGTATCCCTACAGAAAATAATATTCCTTGAATCACTTTAAGGCTTTGCAGCCCTTTCAGCTTCCCCTACATTATTATTTGTGTGTGAAGCTAACTCATGCAGTAAATTAGGCAACTGTTGATTAAATTAGAGTGATGTAAAAGAAAAAAAAATAATAGAAGCTAAGGAAACATTCTTAAAGGAAGTGTTTTTAGTGGCTCAAAATCTTCAAACTGCTGCAGAGCATAGCTGGAAAATCAATTTGGAGTTTCATTTGTTTCTGTTCTCAGAAATTACACAGATTTGGCAGTTGTGCTCCAACATGAATGATTTAAGGGACTTAACCTTGCTTTATGAATAGAATTCAATCCAGCCTTAAGGCAATTACTGCAATAGGCATCTGCATGACATGCCTTAAAACTCTATATACATTGCAAAAATGTGGTGAGGGGTGGGGTTTGTAGGGGTACAACAAAGTCAGACGGAATTCCTAATGGCACAACTGCATGCTAATCTTTATCTAAATATAAAGATCATATAGTGCAGGACAAGATGTTGGTAATATTTGTCTCACACTAAGAAGGCACCATGTCCGGTAATGCAGGAGAAATAAGTATTCTTGAAGGAATCAGACTGAGAGTGTTGGTGCCCCATAAAGTGCTGCCTAAAAGTAAGTGAATTTTCTGTAAACAGTGGTGGAAATTGACGACTGCTATTATTCAGGTAAGTTTTTGATGTAGTAAGAATAAACAAACTCTGGAAGACCTGGACCAAAATCAAGGGGTTTAAACATAAAATACTGACAGATCCATTCCTCATCTTAGCAACTATTGTTCTCCCAAAATTTTAGAAAAGTTATGTTCTTGATTAATATAAAATGATAAAATGGTACAAAACTACCCCAGATTTAGTAATCTTGTTTCTATGGGTAAAGAACAGAAGAAATATGCCAACTTTTTGTTCTCACTGCCATCTAACAGATTCTGCAGGAATTTTTCCTGTCTGTTCGTGCAAATCTGCTCTGGATCCTTCTCATTTCCTTCCCATTTATTCTTATAGGAAGTGTTAGATATTGTCTTTGTAACAGAAGTGTTGGACTGAGATGGTGCTATCTTTCTAACATTCCCCTGAAATATTTATCTGTTGGCTGTCTGAATTGTAGCTTGTCTTCACATTTGATTAGTGAATGCTTGTCACTTAAAAAGGCAGAGTAAGATGGAAAGAAGCGAAAAGTTTCAACAGGAATGGTAAAATAGAAGCATCTGTAGACTGTTTTCTGATCTTTAACTCATGGGACCATTTCTCAAACCTTTCCACAAATTTTTTAATCAGTGTTTCACATATTCATACTGCTCATTTTAAAGAAGGCCTTCTATCTGCATATAGTTACATTGGAAGAAAACTCTGGATTACTTGCATGTGTTGACTCTCATTAATGCAGGAGTCCCTGATCTCTTGTAGATCAAAGTATCTGGAAAATAATAGCTTTAAGAATATCCATTTTCATAAAAGCAATGAAATATATAATTATATCCTGCAGCTCATTTACTACTGCAATTGGTGCAAGACATATTTTCCTCTCTTTCTTTCTCTTAGCTAATAGGATCATTAGAATAACTGAAAATAAGGCAGGAAAGGATTTTGGGATTGGTTCTTTTGCCCCAGGGTAGGATCAGTTAGACTTGTTAAACTTCTCACAGATGATTGTGTGTAACTAATTATTATTTTTACTTTTTTTTTTGCAAGTTTCAAAGGTCGTTTCAGCCATTTACCAGTCTCTAAATGAGCAAAACCTCAGTAGTTCTGAGACAGAGAAAGAACCAATAGACCTGCTACCTTTATAATTTGTATTTGCTGTCTAGCCTTAGTTGAACTGGTGTTGGTAATTAATGGACTAATGGTTTTGGTAATTCACTTGACAGCCAGCAGTTTTGCTCTATGCTTAGGTAGACTCAGGCTGCTGTGTTGGGGGGGTTACTGAATTGCTGCTGACTGTTGCTACTTAATATTTGCAATTACACTGGATTTTGACAAAATCTGTGAGGTGACATATGACCAAGAAAGTCACATTGAAAGAAAATCTCACAAAATTTAAAATCTGTCCAGGTGCCCCAGGCCACTCTTTCACAATTGTTAACATTAAGAATTTTTTTTGTGGTCTAAGTTCAGCTTTTTCATTTTAAAGTCCAGTTTCGATTCCTTATTTGTTATCCTTTTCTTTTTAATGAATACTGTTTTCTCTTTGAAAAACCTTTTATACTCTCTTTCTGTGTTCTTCTGGGTCATCTTTGGGCTGAAAAGTTTGATTTAATTTTTTCTTAGAACCCACTGTCTGAGAATAAGAATGTATTTAAAGTCTTCCTTTCCTTACGAGTTTTGCCATTGGTTTCTCTGGAAAAAAGAAGTACAGAATACTACCAAACTATTATATTTTGGTTATTAGTTAGCCCTTGAAATTGATTTTTAACATTAAATAGTTTAAAAAAAAACCCCTCCTTACACATCCTTGCAGAAATTGTCATGTAAGAGGCAGAGACATAAGTTTCTGATACGTAATTAAAAAAAGGGAGAAAGTTAGTGGTCATAATCTTTAGTATCTGAAGTAATCATCTTGCTTTCAGAGTTGTGATCTGCTGTAACGACATGATGCGTCAGCTGTACACACTCTGTTGTACCTGGTTGGTGCACTTGTCTCTTTTCATTAGCAGATTGTTTCTAGATAGTCTGACACAGAGTTATTGTTTAGTTTCACAAGCATCATTTCAACACGGGTGCAGGTAATTATGGCTTCATGACTTTAGAAAGTGCTGCTGATGTCCTCTAATTATAGTAGCTACAGCAATATGTTAGTTGGCCTTGCACGTTGTGTTCTGGTATGGTTGGATTGCTCACAAACTGTAAGGGTGATTCTAAAAACTTTTAAACAAGGTTAACAATCTTTTTAAGGTTTAAAAATGTAAAACTGTTTTGTCTGTGAATTCTAACACAGGGTGATGTTTAACACCAAAATATGTGCTCACTGCTTCTGTTCTGTAGTAAACTGGTGCACAGTTCAGAGGCAGCTTATGCAGCTGCAGAACCTGTTTAACTGATGGACTGTTGGGTACAAATCATCTTTAAATTGATTAGGTCATGGTCATTACAGTGAAAAAGAGCATTACCATATGATCAGTGCTTTCCGCAACCCAGCAATCTAAATGAAGATCAAAGCTCAGGAAACTAAAAGCCTATGAAAAGCGAGATGAAATGCAATGTGCCATGTAAAATATTTGAAAACTCTTTTGTCAAATGATTATTGATGAAATAATAAGATCAGAGCCGGAATTCATCACACAAAATCAGTTTTAAGTAGTCATGGGAAAGTATCTTACTGTCACAACGTGAAACTAGAACTATGGTTGATATGGGGAGTGGGCTACAGATTTAAACACCAATAAAATGAGGATGATCAATGGTATACAAAAACTTAAAAAATATGGGAAAACATATTGCAAACCAGCTAAGCATCAAGAATGGGAAAATAATTAGATATTACAGGGAATGGCATAGGCCAGCACAGGTTGTTAGCACAGGAGCTTGAGATAAAGGGTAAGTGAGAAATGGAAAAATAAATCAGAGGAGTAAGAACAAGGTAGGGCAGAGTAAATGGGAACGTTGCAAAAAGCAGTGGTATGAAACTTGGCATAGAATTGTGAACTGTGGAAGTTGATTGTATATAATCAAAGTATATTCCTTGGCATCACATAATCAAAGTACACAGATTATCAGTTGCTTTTACTATTTACTCTCATTTATCAATCAAGTCTAAGATTGGTTTTCAGTAGTTTCATGGGTTTTTTTCATTTGTTTTGGTGATCTAGATCACACCAACTAAGCAATTAAGCTTTTAAGTTTTTACTGTGAATCAGAAAATTGTTCACTTATGTTAGAAAATGCTATATATACTACAAAATATGAAGTAGTGTGAGTCCTGTCCTTGTAGGTCCTCAGAGGTGTCAGAACCCAAACCAAAAAAGGACTGGATTTCATCTGGTTTGAAGGTACTTCTGTTTCTATTATATTTTTTTTATATTTTTTTTCTGATTTCCTGGAAAGAACTTAGATTTATTGGTCTTACCCATGGAAATGTTTCAATGAATTGTCATCAGATTTCCTTTCCTCCTGATAATATGTCTGATTTCAGTGAGGGTTTGCATCTCACTTCCTTCAGGACTCTTCAGAGTAACCTGAGTTTGGTGAATTTTTTTATGCTGCTTCTACTGATTTGTTTTAAGACATTTCTACTGTTTCTTCAGTTTGACCCAGCTCTCCTAATTGCCCCTGCAAAGCACTGTGTGGTTAAAGATATCTAAACAAGCTCACCAGTGCAAAGCATTCATTCATCTGTACCCCTCCAAGTGTGCTTTGTTGCACCCCTATGACCCCAAATTCTCCTGTTTCTCATGCTCTTGAGTTCTAGCCAGTAGCAGGTTGCAGCTGTTCTATCACGTTCTATACTTCTAATGTGCCAGTACTAAATGCTGTGTTTTGGCATGGATGTGATTTGCTCTCTTGGAGATTTTTTAAAATAATCACAATAATTTAATAATCAAGACTCTCTTGGAGTCTTTTTTTAATAATTGTGATCCCTACGTCAGTATCATTTTGATCCAAGTCCAATAGTGTACTCAGGAAACAGTCAAGCATTGCTTCTCCTTTTCTGGGTGTTAGCTGTTCCAAGAAAATATAGTTTAAGTGGTGTAAAATTGTTTCTTATGTGCTGTTCTGACATTTACTCCATATGTAGAAAGGTAAAACTCCTCTACACTCACACCCTTTTCCCAGCAGCTCCTCTGGATAGTTAGGAAAGTAATAATAAAAATAACAGTAGCAACAAAAATAGTAATCCTTTTCAATTTGGGCATTCAAAATTCAGCCTTCAATGTTTCTTATTGACACTATTAATTTTTGTGTCCTATTTGACTATTGGCTTTCTCTAATATGTAAATACTCCTTCATGCATATCCCTACTACTATATCAGTCCTATATAATTAGTTCTCCTTCAGTATTATCATGCATCACATATTGGACTTTTCACCAACTTTTTGAGCTATGTTATTATCACATAGAGCTAAGCATTTAAGACCAGCACCTTAGTTTTAGGCTCTTGAAAAGTATTTGAAAGGATGATCTTGAACTGATAATTTCTTTTTACAGACCTGCTTAACAAGTTTTACTTTTTTTATTTTGGCACTGTAATTCACTGTTTTCTGTTAGATTATCAACTTTTATGCTAAACTTTATTTGAAAATGTTTTCTTTAGTTTAATGACTTAATCCCTTAAATATCTTTTAACATATTATGTTGTTCTCCTTCACATCTGTTGGCTTTTTTTAGTCTTAAAAAGCTGTTCTGTGTTGATTTTAATTTCAGTTGTGAACAAATTCTTTTTATTGTGCAGTGAGACATTTCTTTCTTTGTAGGCTCATCTACCCCAAGCTTTCCCAAGTCATAATAAATTAAACCCACTCTGTCTATTATTGTTTTCTGTATTATGCCTTGAATAACTCCATGGGACCTGCCTTCCTTATCTTGTCCTAGTCAAGACACAAGAAGCACCTCAGAAAATTGCTCTCAGAGAGATCAAAGGCTTGAACTGCCTCGTAGTAGTTTTGCTTTTTGCCTTGAGCAACTCTTGCATCTGCTTCCTTCTCATTGCACTGTAATCCCTTCCCACAGTCCAAAAGGTTGTAATTTTATTGTTCTCTACCCTGATTGTTGTTCCTGTTGCATCTGAGTTTGCCACATTTGTTTACTTATTTTAGCTTGTTCCAGCATACCCTTAGCATAATATGCATGGGCACAGAAGCTTATGGTAGGGTGTTTTCCACCTGTGATTTTTATGTAAAAATGATACTTTGCTGTCTCTCTAACTTTGGGATATGAGCCAACAACAGAGATACCATCCATTGACTTAGTTGTGTTTATTGCTCCCATAATAATTCATTGATTACATGGTTTTTTTTTCCTTCCAGGTCAGTTGCCAACCAAACGAATTTAGTTCACCAGGAAGATGGTAACATATAGAAAGTGGATAAATAGAAAGATCAAGAAAATCTTTGGGGGAGTGTGAGAAAGCTTTAGAAGATTGTGACAACTGAGGTCTGAGACCCAGGAGTCAGCTGGCAATACCGAGAGTCAAGCTAGGCAGACAAGCTCAGGTTCAGGGGTCATCTTAGCACAAATGAAATGATTTTTTATGGCTGCTTAAGTGAAGCTTCTGTTAAAGCCTTGGCAACTGCCCAAAGTAAGTCTGTGTTGAAGAGATTTAACTGCAGTTGGAACAAATAAACCTTATGCAACAACTGAGTCAGTGCTGAGGAAGGTGTGTGTTTTTCACTTGTGTATACAAGAAAGAAAGGAAAAATCTCTCATCTTTTGCACATCCAGGAAAAGCATTCAGGATGTAAATACCCTGTTGTTTGTCTTGAATTTCATTTGCAGTGCTGCATCACAGGACTTCTGTATGGTAAAAGCATGCTTAAGAAGTTTGCGATTGCTTTTCTGAGATCATGAACTCTGAACCTGCAAGTTTTGTTTGCCAGGAGGCAAACTAGTTTGCCAGTTAAAATGCCTCTGACACATGGTGTGTTTCTGCCAGTGTTCTTCAGGCAAGCATTCTCTTGCATTGTGAGGTCTGTGCAATAGAGATAAGCCCAGGCTCACACTCCTGACCAAGCCTGAAAAGACATTTTTTCATCAGAAAGAAGGGATGATTCTAAATTGCAATCCAGACTGCATCTCAGTCTGGAAGCTTGAATGCAACAGTAGTTTACATCTACTGACCCTTGCAATAGCCAAAAAGATTTATGTTTCTTCAGGACAAGTAAGGTCAATGGTTCATTTTCCTGGCTTTTCTTCTGGGAGTCACTGACCATAAGAGGCATCTGTTCACAGCAAAGCTTAACTTGCACATGTGACCCTTCTGACCACTATCAGAATGTCACTGCCACTGGTCAGTGCCGCTGGTGCTTTGTTTCTGAGTATTTTGTTGTGAACTGGTTATTGAACTTTTCCTGCCACTGCCAAGAGATCTGTGCTCGTGAAACTTGTGACACAGATGGACATCTGTCACCTGTACACTGGGGAAGCATTGAGCCCAGCAGGCCATGAGGGATCAGAGTGCTCAAATGTGCTGTGACAGCTGTGTAGGGTGATGGCTGTGGCCCTGTGCTCTGGCTGACAGGATGAGGAGCTCTGCAGTATGTAAGGGATTTTTCTGCCTTCACAAACAAAACCAAAACAATCTTTGTACTGCCTTGAGACTTAAAACACTTGAGTTTCAATTCTTTGTCTGTCCTTTTATTAGTGTTAACATAAAGCAGTATCATTAATGTGGTTTGCATTTCATGTGTGTAGATGGCATCACCTTGCCAAGACCCACAAGTAAGTTTTATAGCAACAGCTAAGTATTTCATTTTTGAAATCTGAAGAACTTCTAGTGAAATTAATCACAGCATAGCCTTCTAAATTTGATATAATTCAATATTAATCAGATTTAATATGCAAGAGGATGAATCAAGGCATTGCTAATAGGATACAGAATCTTTAGACTCCCATCTGAAAATCAGTGCTACATAGAGATTAGTGAGGTGGTTTCTGAGAATTGAATCTGACAATATCTTTGCAGTGTCTCTGGCAATACCTGGAGTGGATACATTCTGCAGTTCACTCCACTAAGTCTTCATTATTCATATTCAGCAACTGGTGTGAAAACCCTGCATGAAAATCAGGGCATAAGTTGGGATGGTGCACCCAACTATGCAGGGGAACAACTGAAATGCTGAACCTCAGAGCACTTTGCAGGGGGCATAGGTTAGTCTGTGACTGTAGATAAGACATCTCCAAATTAGCTCAGGAGCTCAGCAGGTGGTTGCAAGAATGGTTGCACTGACATGTCATCTTTGTTGCTGATCACAGTTTGTAGAGCCCTGGGCAGATGGGAACTTCGCAGAAATTTTTGCACTTCTTCCATGGATGAAAGGAGGTTCCCTTGGGCATCAGCTTAATGACTTCTGTAGACATTCCAATGGTTTTGGAAACAACCAAGAATAGTATGTAGAAAGATAGCAAAGGAGTGAAAAATAAGGTTCTTGTCAGTGAATTTATTTTTGCTATTTTGGTTTCTACAGGTATTCAGCCACCACTACAGTACCTAAGTAACTTCCAGCAATATCTTAACATGTGCAATTAGTCAGGAGTGGCTTTTCCTTCTTTCATATTCTTTTCAACTTGAAACCTCAGGACATATTTCTTTTAGGAAAAAAATTGGTATGTGGTTTGTGTAAAAAGTGTACATATCTTTTTTTCTTTAATATCATTATATTGACATGAATGTGTAGATATAAAATACTACATCTCTCTATTACAAAGACTATATGGTACAGGTTACTCTATTTTATATATATTTATATATTGCCTTTTTGGAGCCAATAATGAGGAGATTCTGCAGATTTTGAGAAGGAGATTCCATTTAAGGTAGTGCTTAAATGCAATGGAAAATTTAATATATGGAGCAAAGACAGCACCGAAGCAAATGTCTGCTTATCTTCATGGCCAGTATGTCAGCTGAGGCTGCAGGCTGAATATTTGTTGAAAGAAAGCAGAAAAATTATGCTTTGCTTTTGAGATAGGAATGCTTCAAGACTTTTGAGGAGTACAAAAGAATTACAGCTTTGCATTAATGTTGTACTGAAGCCAGTGAAAGAGAGGTGCTCTCTAACTGTTGTAGCACAGCCATGAAGTATCTTTTCCATAGTGTTCTCCTAGAGAAACTGATTGCTTGTGGCTTGGATGGATGTGCACTTTGCTGGATAAAAACTACTGATTGAGCCCAGAGAGTAGTGGTGAACTGAGTTATATCCAGTTGGCAGCAGGTCACAAGTCATGTTCCCCAGGATCAGTGTTGGGGCCAGGCCTGTTTAATTTCTTTATAAATGATCTGGATGAGGGGATCGAGTGCCCCCTCAGTCAGTTTGCAGATGACACTAAGTTGGGCAGGAGTGCTGATCTGCTGGAGGGTATGGAGGCTCTAGAGAGGGATCTGAACAGGCTGGAACGATGGGAAAAGGCCAGTTGTGTGAGGTTCAACAAGGTGAAATGCTGGGTCCTGCACTTGGGTAACAACAACCCCACTGAACACTGCAGGCTTGGGGAAGAGCAGCTGGAAACCTGCCTGATGGGAAAGGATCTGGGGGTGCTGCTTGACATCCAGATGAACATGAGCCAGTGTGTGTCCAGGTGGCCAAGCAGGCCCATGGCATCCTGGCTTGTATCAGAAACAGTGTGGCCAGCAGGACCAGGGCAGTGAGTGTCACCCTGTGCTCAGCACTGGTGAGGCCACACTTTGAGTGCTGTGTCTGGTTCTGGGCCACTCACTTCAAAAAGGACATTGAGGTGCTGGAGCAGGTCCAGAGAAGGTCAACAGAGCTGATGAAGGGTCTGGAGCACAAGTCCTGTGAGGAACATCTGAGGGAGTAGGGGGTGTTTAGCCTGGAGAAAGGGAGGCTCAAGGGGGTTCTTATCACTCTCTACAGCTGCCTGAAAGGAGGTTGTAGCCAGGCGGGGGTTGGCCCCTTCTCCTGGTAACAAGCAACAGGATGAGAGGAAAGAGTCCAAGTTGTATCAGGGGAGGTTTAGATTAGACATTAAGAAAATGTTTTCATTAAAAGGGTTGCCAAGCTTTGGAACAGGGTGCCCAGGAAATGGTTGAGTCACCATCCCTGGAGGTATTTAAAAGACTTGTAGATGTGACACTAAGGGAGATGGTTTAGTGGTGGACTTGGCAATGTTGGGATAACAGTTGGGACTCAGTAGTCTAAAAAGACTTATCTAACCTAAGTGTTGGCTCTGTGATTCTGTTATGTACCTGGATACCTAACTTCTTTCATGGATGTTTGTTTAGGATGTAAATGGAAAAACAAAGAATAACTAATCCTTTGGGGTTTCAGTATGTGTATGCTTTGTGTGTCTGTGCCTAACAGAGGCAATACTAGGAAAAAAACCCAAAACTTCAAGGGTTGGAAAATGGCCAAGCAGGATGAGGACACTTGTCAACTGCTTGTGGTATGTGGAGGGGAGATCTCCTGCAGTATCCTAGAAGACCTACTAGTCTTCTCCATCTGTGTGTACTTTTCTATGTGCTCTATTTCATACAACAAATGCCCAGTGTAACAGGAATCCAATCCCAGCTATCTCCAATTCTATTAAAAACTCTAGTTGTAGAAGCCGAGAATGGATTCTAAGGGCACAAATCAACATCTGCTTTTATGTCGTCTTTCTTAAAATCTTCTTTCAAAGAAGTCAGAATTGTATTTGACACACGAAGGAGCATTTCTCTTCTTTCCCAATGCCCTCCTCTGCCAGCAAAACCATAGTGTAAGTACCAGAGTGTGGGTGAATTTGCACAGCCTAACACCTTTGAAAAGATGTTGGGTGGTTTCCCACCAACATCTTGTTCTCTTCTACACTTACACTTTGAAGGTAAGATATGGGTATTTATCTCACCTCTCTTTTGGGCCCTTAAGAAAAGATGAGAGGATAGATTTTTGTACAATCTGATCCTCAGATAAGCCTGATAGGCTCACCTGCCAGAGTTTAGTCACTGTCTCAAATAAGTCACCTATTGAGGTAGAATGTGTAGAATTGCCCAATTTCACAGTTTACTGAAGTTCTTACTTTGCTTGTTTACATAGTCCATCTAGACCTTGTTGTGGAAGAAAGCCTGAAAATGTGAAACAAACAGATAAATTAGAAAATATATCTATATAAACAGATAAATTAATAAAAATATATCTATATAACAGATAAATTAAAAAATATATTTTTATTTCAAAATAGTTTCAAGCAAAAAAATTCTGCCTTGCTGAAGGGCCTGATCCATTGGCTTTGCATACTTCAAGAGTGTCACACTGAATGTAGGTACAGATACATGACTTGAAAACTTTATGTGAAAAGCATTGTAATAGTGAGATGGCCAAGATGGTTCTGTAGCTGCATGTGGCCTGTGGTGCCAGGTTTATATCATACAAACATAAGGAGACTGAGCTGACATGGAATTCTTGAACTAAAGGTGTTTTTGTGGATGTGGAATCAGGGAAGGAAACAGGCTGTGAAAATATTCTTTCCAAGCTGGTCAAGAAAGTCACCCATTGGGTCTGAGATACTTGGATGTGTCCTGGGAGGATTTTTAAACAAATTAAGGGTTTGACATGTAATTGAAAGAGGAAAAAGACTGGTCATCTCTCGTCAGAAAATATGCTTTCCCCATGTTGCCTAACTTCTCCTTTTGGCAATGCATATTCTCACTGCTTCAATTTGCATTTCAGTAATGTTTCTGTCCCTGTATAGAAACACTTCTCGGGCGAAGCTGGAAGCTGCTTCTGATAATAGTCTGCAAGCTTTCTGATTTTTATTTGGGAAGAGGCCAAAGGTAATGATGATTCTGCTGTGGTAAGAGCCAGTTTCTAGGGAGATGAAAAACCTCAGTCTCCAGTGAATGATCAGCCCTCAGTTTTTGTTCAGATGTCTGCTCCACTTGTCCAGCTCCTGGAGGAGAGCAGACAGGCAAAATCCTTACTTCTTTGCTTAGCAGGAAGGTCAGGAAGGTGCAGAAGCATCCCAGTAGCTGTACTCCCTTGTGCCTCTCCCACCTCATGTCACCCTGCAGGAACATCAACGTTTGGTCAATTTTCACAATGCTAAGACTTGAAAGGGACAAGTATGGATCACAAAGCAGGAACTGAAGGTATGAAACCTGGGAAAAAGGTGGTGGTCAGGCTCTTTTTGCCTGGAAATTACTTGGAATGAGAATAAGGCTCCCTAGAAAAGGCTGGAAGTAAGCAACTGCCACTCCTATCTTCAAGGAAAAAAAAATCTGGAGCACTACAGACTGGTCAGTGTCACCCTGATCCCTGGTAGCATGAGGGCACGAGTAACTGTGAAAACTGTTTCCAGGCACTTGAAAGACAAAGAGGTGATTAGGAAAGTAAACATGGATTTACAAAGGAGAAATTCTACCTGGCCCAAACTGATAGTCTTCCATGGTGAGCTGACTGGCTTGTGGATGAGGGAAAAGCAACACTGTTTTTTATTTTGACTTTAGCAAGGCTTTTGACATTGTTCCCTAACATCCTTAAGGCAAAATGGTGATGGATAGTTGAGGTAATCAGACAGAACAGTGGACTGGGAACTAGCTGTAGCAATGGGCTCAGAGGGCAGCTGTGGCACAAAGTCCAGCTGGAAGCTGGTCACTAGTGGAGTATTCTAAGGGTCAAAATTGGATCCAGAACTGTTTAAAACTTCACTAATTACCTGAGGGATGTGACAAAGTACAGACCCTCAGCAAATTTGCTGATGATAGACCAGAGGGATGTGTTCCTACTCAGAAGAATTTCAACAGGCTGGGGAAACAGACAGGAACCTCATGAAGTTCTACAAAGGTAAGAGCAAAGTCTTGCATCTGGAGATGGGTAATACCATGCATCAGCTGTGTTGGGGGCTGACTGGCTGAAAAGCAAGTTTGCAGAAAAGGGCCTTGGGGTTCTGTTGGACACCAAGTTAAATATGAGCCAGTAATGTGTCCCTGTAGCAAAGGAGACCAACAATAACCTGAGCTGCTGTAGGAGGAGTTTTGGCAGCAGGTAGAGGGAGGTGGCTCTTCCCTTTTACTCAGCACTGGTGAGACACACCTCCAGTGATTTGTCCAGGTCTGGGCTCCCCTGTACAAGAGAGAAATTGACATACTGGGGAGTAAGAAAGGTTGAGTCAGACTCTTCTCAGTGATGACAAGAAAAAGACACAAGAGACAATGGGCAAAAATCAAAATGCAGAGAATTCCACTCAATTCTAAGGGGAAAAAAATTTTTATGGTTAACTGCAGACTGGAACCAGGTTGGGCAGAGGGGCCATCTTTGGTGATAGTCAAAACTCAGCACAATATCCTGTGCAAGCTGTTCTAGGTGACTGCATTGACCTAGATGACATCTGTAGATGTTTTCTTCCCACCTCTCTACCATTTCTGTGATCTTTTCAATCAATGTGGAGTCAGCTGTCCCAATTGTCAAGGAAAAGTCTGAAAATCCCATACAAAAACATCTTGCTATTTCAATGCCAGTGATATTTTTTGTGTGAGGGTAACTCATATTTTTTTAACCTTTGGGGTTGTCACTAAAAACTAAGTATAGATGTGCTTTGATGATGAAGCCTGGCAACTCAGAAATGGTTTCTTTTCTTCAAGTATAAATAAAGATAGAACCTTACCAACTGTTTAGCTGGCTGTTGAAACTCCTTAGTTTCTGGGAGTGTCTGTACACATGCGAATATTTTGCTTGAGGGATCCACTAAATGCCTGAACTTCTAGGACATTTAAACCCTGGTGAATGTACCTAAAGAAAAAATAGCTTTCACTTTATCCATGCAAGATGGGGCTGTAAATGGGCTATTGCTCTGTTGGAAATGAATCTTGCTATCAGTTTTTGGCAGTTTTCATAAAATCACAACTCCATGTTGGTAGTTTCTTATGAAAAAAGTACGGAGAATGACACAGAAATTGCCCCTAGATGACCATATCAACTGCACTAAATGCATGTCCATGATGGACAGTGCTTTGATTTGAGTGTTTAGGCTGTGCTTCTGTCCTCAGGCAGGACAGTATAGCAGACCTCAGAACCAGTCCTCTCATGAGCTGTATTTCCCAGAAGGTACCTAAATCTTGTTCTAATTATGCATTTTGGCAGCAGGAGCACAATTTCCACTGAATTCAACACAGATCAGCACAACATATTTTAAAACCTCCTAATGCAATTAGAATTGTATTAAGGTTGTAAAATCCATTGCCAGGACAAAGGAGCTAAAGAAAATGCCAGCAGCAGGAACAGGTTGTGACAATGGTGACATGTGACATCTTTTCTTCCTGCTGTCACTCCTTGTGTCCCTGACTACTAGCATCTCAATTATTTAGTGTCACATGCCAAATACTGATAGAAGTGTTGCAAGAAACTGTGGAGGTAAAGTTTGGAATCCTCATTATAACAAGAATGATTAGGCAAGCTTTCTGTATTTTTGCCTGCAGCATTATTTGTCTTGAACAATGTCTGCCATCTTTCCTTTTGGTGATGGTCTCATTGTTTGATTAGGCATTGAAACCCACTGATTACAGCAAATAATGTGGAAAAGCTCCTAGATATGTGCCAGTCTTCATTTCGCTATGAGTAATGAGTAGTCAGGAAGTCAAAATGTTTGTTTTGTTGTTTTTTCCTGCTTCTCAAAGAGTCTGTTTCATTGGATTCTGATTAATGTTTCGAAGTTAGGAGCCAAGAATAAATCAAGAAGAAAGATCATAACTGGAGGGATGCCAATCCATCTACAGGTAATTTGTCTACTCTGTGAAAAAAGGTGTTTATGGTCATGACTAGTAATGGCATTCTTAGTGGTCTTTTCCACTTGAACAGACAACTTAATTAATTTACAGTATTCTGAACCCAAGTAAGTGGTGGATATCTCTTTATCATGCTTTAGTGTTTTCTGAGGCACCATATCATGTCAGAGCAGGATTTAGCCATGTTCTGAGAAAGTGTCCCATTTAGAAAAGGGTGAATTTGTACATTATTATTCTGCTCTCAGGGATCTCACCTAAGCTTTAGGCTATGTAGATCAGTGGCCTTGAGAAACTTTATCTTCTTTGATTCACCAGAAGGATGATATTGCCTCCCTACAGACCGACAAATCCTTTTGATTCTACTCCCACCCTTTAAAACCTCCACTGTTCCTCAAGTTCTTTTTTTCCCAACATAATCCTTAACATAGAAACTCTCTCTTCATTTACATACTCCACCCAAAGGCCTTTGTGCTCTCCTTTCTAGCCCATCACTTTTTAAGCAGCTGTCATTAAGTTAAATTTACATACACCCCATCATTCATAGCTCCTTAACTTGCAGCATGTATTTGCAGCAGCAGATGGAAGTAGGAAGAAAAATCACCTGTGCTGCCAGGTTTCATTTCCCAAGGCAGAGAGTGGCTATAGATCAGGAAGTAATAAGGAGATTTAATTGGAGAATGCACGCTAACTTTGCTGTGTGGTGGAGGATGCTTGAACATCTCTAAATAAGCTGTACCTCTTGAGTTCTGGTCCACGATCAGTCCCAGGGACAGCTTCCTTTGTTGCTCTGTGTTGGTCAGCTCCCATGGGCAGTTTGTGCAGGACTGGGGATACCCATTAGCCAGAGACAACACTGAAATGGACATGAAGACAATCTCTGCCTTTCTGCAGTGGATCTTGCCCCTCAAAATTTAAAAAGAGTTTTTCTTAAAATCTGTGAAGAGAAGTATTCCATATACCACAAAATTCCTGGTTTCTGCTTCAGTTATGGATGCACCTTGCTCCACAATTAATGCCCTTTATCATTCCTTTGGAATTACAAAGCTTCCCTGATCCAGTCTTCTCTGGATTCCTGTTTGTGAATAGGTGACATGGGTGCTTAGTGGGGACTCCCTAACTCCCTGACACCTAGGGACCTAGGGACACCTAACTCCCTGACATAGCACAGAGTTCACTGGCTGGATATGATGAAAAACCTGACTTAACACATGGGTATTTGGGGGCCAGGCTGCCTAGAGAATCCTGCTCCCTGACATTCCCTTACAATCTTGTGCTGCTCCTGCCTTTGTGTCAGCACACCTGATCACACAGCTGGCTGGAGAACAGTTTTGGGCTGGATTCTTTCCATGCCCTGGGTCTCTGACAACCTTGTTAGCAGTTGTGTCAGCAGCACAGGGATATGACCATACTGCTGGAGATAAAGGTTGACCTGGCGTTTAATAGGCAAAAACAGAGCGAAGGAGACCATTGTGAGTACCCAGAACATTGTGAGAGTTGAAAAGTCTTTTGGCAGAAGGAAAGTGACACTGGCAGTTTGAGCTATGCATACAGAGTATCCATACACATGGTAAGAAACAGTGAATTTGGAAATCTAGAACATGGAAGACCTACACTGTCAATGGAATTTATGGCTCCCTTCAAAGCCAGGCCTGGGGTCCAGCCAGTCCACATGTACTACTTCCCAAAACCAGTACTGACTGCTTCAGTACCTGGCCAGAGTTAGAGCTACATATATGCAAATGTTTGTAGCAACTGTGCTTACTAATATCCAAATTGTGGCAGGATTCAATGAATGAAGATACGTCACACTATGCATAAAGGCACATGAGATTGTTGGACAGAGAGAGGTTTTACCTCTCATCCAGCCAAGAAATTGCTGACAGGCCAGTCAAGTACAACAAATAGTAATTGTTCCCTTAAAGAAACATCTCCTTTTCCTTCCTCTGTTTTAATCCTCCTCTTGTTATCTGTTGGGTGAGACAGAATGAAATTAATTTGATAGGCATTTGGAAGCAGGGTGGAATATGGATGGAGCTGGAGAACCTCAAAAGAGAGGCTGGCTGAAGAAACTGTTAAGGTTAACATGCTTCAAGAGGAAGATGATTTAAAATGAGTCAGGAATACCAATAGTCAACCTTTCAGATGTGATCAGAATAGTGGCAAACTTTTCTTTCATTTCTTCACTTTTATTTTTTATAAAGTTTTGAAACTGGGTTGTTTATTTTGTAGACTGAAAATAAATCATCTTGGAAATAAAATGTGTTTCACTTTACCATGCTTTGAAGGTGATTTTAAGCTAACTGACTAACACAAGGTATTTGTTATCCACAGGTGAGGTCAATCTTTAAGTCAAAGCCCTGGAATGCCTGAAGAAACACCCAGCTCCCTTATATATCTCTCCAGGGTCAGGTACCTGCCAGCAGCTAGGGCAGGTTGGCAGAGAACCATGTGAGCCTGTTGAAGGGCTGACACTGGAACAGCTGGGTCTGGGAGAAGTGTCATCTTGGATGAGATGTAGCTAGGAAGGCTGCCCAGCATGTGGCAGGTCAGCAAAAAGTGCCTCCATCCCCTTTCTCTGGGCAATGTGAAACTCTCTGTTGTGTCACTACATCCCAGGCATCCATCCCACAGCTCTAGCAGGTGGTGTGTCAGTGCAGAGCAATGCCAGGAGACTTCTCTTACTAATGTGGGTGAAAGTGGAAGTAACACTGCCCTGCAGAGCAGAGCTGGCAGCTGGAATGAGTGAGAGCAGTTTTAGCCTCCTAGGACAGGCAGCAGTGCTTAGTTCTGCCTTCCCTGATGCCTTCTTTGCTGACTTAATGTCTTCAACATCTGATAAAGTGTGAAGAGAATTAGATTATTTCTCACTCTTGCACATTGGGGCATTTTAAGAGTAAGTCATTACTCAGGCACATATCTGTAGTTTGCAGTTTTGCTGTCCCCAGTGTCAAGCAGGTGTTCACTGCCTGCTTGTAACATCCCCAGTGAAGGAGCAAGAAGATTGAGGGTTTGCTGAGAGGACACTGAGAAGAATCAGAGTATTTCCAAGTGTAGAAGAGAACCTGACCAAGTGTTAAACACATTGGCCCAGGAAGTTGGTTTTAGATGAGTTGCTGGTGTTTGCTGAAGGAGTCCTGCTGAAGTTCCAGAAGTTTTCTCAGGATTTGATCTAATAATAGATCCCTGATGAGGGCCATGGTAGAAACTTGATTTCCAGATGCCTTACCATGTCTATAAATTAGGCCATTAGCCTGCTACTCCCAATTTCCTCCTGCCATTTTTAAGTAGCGCAGAACTACAGGGTCTAATGTAATATGATATGGAATGTTTTGAAGCAGATTTAAATGGAAAATGAAGTGATGGTCCTGCGTGTAAGGGCTGATGTAATAGAAAAAAAAAAGTATTCTTGCCTAATGAATTTACTGGAAAATATATTACCAATTATGCTCAGCTCTCTCTGCTAAAAGCCACCAAATAACAGATGTGGTTATTTAAAGAGCTGCCAGCACAGGGCAGAGGGAAAGAAAGGAATGGAAAATAAGAGCCACCTTCGATGCATTACAAAGTGGAAATAAAGAGAAGGCTGTTACTGACACAGACTGACTGCTGGAGAAACCATGTTTCAAATATCATCTTTACATAGGTGACTCTCCAGACGTTTCTGGCAGGTCCTTCATGACCTCAGTTAGCAGTTCACTAACACTGAAAAGGTAAAAAGGTATCTGAAACTCTGGTATTCTGTTGTTGGGATCCTCCGCATCAAAACCACTGAACAAAAATGAGTTTGGAATTTGCTTTATTTCTTTTCAAACAGTGCTTCTGAACCTTGTGCATGTCTGTTGATAGTCTTTGCAACATGAGGTGAACCAGAGTCTTTTCCCCAGAAAAAAATTCTGCAGTTTTTTACCAGCACTGAATGAGGTTTTCCTGGAAAGTAATCTACATAGTATCTTAAAAAGGAGAATTATCTCTAGTAACTGTCACCCTGCAATAGATGAACTAAGCTTATAAGAAATGTATAAGCAAGGGGCAAAAAGCAGTGCACATTCTGCTCAGCATTGCCCATCTGCTGCCCGAGCTCTCCATTAGAGCTGTGTTGTTAATCTCATGTTTTAATCATCAGTTTTACTGATAAAGGATAGATTTCTGAATAAAATTAATTCATATTTGATCCTCAACCCTGACCTCATATTAATTCTATATGTGTTACATTAGTGGGCTTTTTGGTGTAACCACTAAGTTTGATGGGTTAGGCAGGTTTGATTATTCTTGTTCAGGGCATTAAGCACAATATGAAAGAACAGCTATGAAAACTAAGCACAGACAGAATTGGATATGGTTGATCTGGTTTTACTGGCTGAGTGACATTTCCAGTATAAAAAAAGAACATTATGGTTTAAAGATGCCATTATGAAGTTGCTGCAGCTTGAAAATGAAGCAACCCTTAATGCAATAAGTAGGTACTGTGGCATTCAGTAAAATAAAGAAGTCTCTTGCCTTTAACCTTACAGCTAAAATCAGCATCCTTGGAAGCTGTGTGAATTCAGCTTTTTCACAGAAACAGCACAGGGCTTTGACTCAACTTCTGGAAAGTTTCATGATCCTTCTATCTATAGGATCCTTTAATGACTGTGGTCCTTTAATGACTGTGTTACTTCTCTAGAAATAGTCTGAGCTTTTTCTAAATTTCTTCTCTTGCACGATAGTCTTGGGGTTTTTTTTATTCACCTCAATCTATCTCAGTCCTTGAGAACTGAGTGTGTTTGACAACTGTCTGTCATTGTAGGAGGTAGACCTTTACCTAAATGAATTTGGAATTCTTTTGTGTAATGCTTGGGAAATGAAAGTTTGCTCTAATACAATGTGCTGACCTGCAGAAAAAATGGTTCACCTGCTTCACTTTCAGTTTTGGTTCACCAGCAGAAAAAATGGTTCACCTGCTTCAGCTTTGTAGGAGGTCCTAGGTTGAGTAACTCATCTCAAAAACAGCACTCAGATTGCTTTTAAAAGTCTTCTTTTTCAAATATTTCATGGTTGTGAAAGACATTTATTTATTTCTCTCAATTCATTCCAGCTCTGAGCAGCAGCCTTGTCTGGATGAATAACACTTGCATTTGACCATGGCTGGGAGCCTGTTTTCTAACTCATTAATGGCTTGGCAGCATTACCAATTTAGCTACCATCCCCTGCTCTGCAAGGACCTGTTCTGTCTGTGAAGAGCTGCTTTCCAGTGGAAGTGTGCAGAAAATCCAGGTCAGCTGTTGGAAACTTTATAGTACAGCCATGTCAGTGCAGCTCCTGGGCTAATAAACCCCATCACCAAGCAGTTTTGATATTCCACTGCCTTCTCTAATCCTGGATCTCTTATGGACTTTGTTTGGACAGATGGAACTGCCCCACATGTCACAGCACTGGAGGTAGGGCTGCTTCTCCAGAGGTGTGGGCTAAGTGGGGATGTACATGCAGATGTGTGTGCAATGGTGTTCCCTGGGTTCCTGTTAAGGAGGAAGGATGTGAGCAGACTGACAAGAAGTTGTTCTCATTAACTTTGATGGGAATAGTCCTGAAAAGAAGCTGCTGTTGACTGGTGCACTCCAGATGCTAGCAGTCCCTGTATATTCCTTAGTGCAGAGACATGCCAGGTTTAATTAATTATGCTGGAACAGTACAGGCCAGGATGCAGCAGAAGTAGCATGTGTGTGTATGTCCAACTGCTAATGACACCCCTGCCTACACTTCATATTGAAACAGTTCCAAGACGTGTCAGAAAGGAGCGGTATATAGTAATTGACAGTGAAGAAAGCAATGTGAAATTTAAGCACCCATCATTAGAGCTTGCACCTAAAAAGCAAAATGAGATTATTGTGGGACTAGCTATTGAGTTGAGAGTTATGAATTTGAACTAATATCTGGCTTGACTAGATCCTTGCAGTGCTCTCTCAATCTGCAGATGAAAGATGAGATCTAGTTCACAATTCAGTATGGAATGCAGACAGATGAGACATTGATAGAGACCCATTAGTTTAAAAAAATGGAAGGAAGGCAAATGGACCCAAATAAAACAAATGTATACATCTCTTCAGAGTTGTCTCAGTAAGGTAGAGTTATTTCAAGATTTCCAGATGATTCACAGTGCCTGAAGTATCATGTTTATAATTCTCTGTTATCTTGGAGAGTGGAGTTTTTCTTACCTGATTTCAACTCAGAATATATTTTGTAATCATTTGTTCAATTGAGCTGTCTGAGGAGACATTAATCCAGAAGTTTATCGGTCGTTTGATTCTATTAATTGGTCTTTCTTTTCAGCTTAACAACAGCAATAAAAAATATTCTTCAACATTCCCCTGTATCTGCCCATTTCTGACAACGGGGAATATGCCACCTCCTGCTCAGCCCAGCTCCTGCTCTGCCCTGAAGGACTGAAAAATCCCCAAGTCATGGGACCATAGGAAACAGAACCTAAGGAGAAATGCCAGGTGATAGAAGTGATTGAAATGTCTTATATATGCATATTACAGGCTCTGTGGAGAAGCATTTGCTGTCCTTTGGAGGCAGTTTGATCACCTCCATATGGACTGTTGAAAATGTCACAGCCTGCAATTTAGTTCACTAAGAAATACAAGATGTTTTCTTCCTTCTCTCCTGTAGATCTTTCTATCACCTGCCATCTTCCTCAGCTTTCAAGAAACTGCAAAATTAGGAATGACAAAACACGCAAAAATGAATCATAGGTAGAAATGACAGCTCAGAAATATCAAAATGTGCTGTAGGTGGGACTTGATTTAAAATGGAACATGAAAAAGAGCAGGAATTCTTTGGAAGGAAAGAAGTGGCATGCAGAAAGTCGAAATCTGAAGCCTCTGAAAATCCTAGAGAGAAAAGAAATGCCAAAAAATCAAGCAGTCAAGCAAACACATTACAAATCAGTGTAATTAAACAGAGAGATGTGTTAGAAATTGTTGATCCAATTTGCACCTAAGCATTGGCTTCTGTTGAAGTCAGACCTGTCCAGGTGTCTGGTTATTTCTACGGTTGTAAGTCTAGGATCAATTACTTTGGTTCACATTTGTTTTCACTGTAAAGGCTGATGTGCCTTTAGTGACTTAGAATTCACAAGAAAAGACAGAATGATGCTTTGCTTGCATTGTTGCAATAGCTGAAGTTGAGTCAGCTGTTTGAAATATCACTTTCCTGGGTTACCTTCTCATTCTTTATGGACAAAATGCTTTTGGTTTTTCCTTAACCACGCCTGCAATCCTTTACAGTGAAGTCTGTGATTTGCATGTGATTTGCATGTAGGCCCAGAGATTGTTGAAGGATGCTGCTGCTAACAGGTGAGGAGGACACACAAAGCAGCAGTGACATGGCTGAGAGTTCTGGAGTACACAGCCTTGAACCTGCATCTCTGGGGAAAAACTGCAAGGGAAATCACAAAATTTCTTGGGCACCAAGATGCTTCTACACACCTCTTCATGGTCCTGGGACAACGGTAAGCTGTGGCACACCGTGTCTCCTACCTTTAATTCTGTTATGCCGGATGATGCATTCAAAATCTCTATAATGTTTAAGGTCTCAGGGGCCTTAGAAACTTAAACAAATGTTTTTCTTGTCACATTAAATGCAGGCAAGTGGGAAAGGAGGTATTTAAATCTGAAGAAATTGACAGAAATCTTTGATTTCCAAGGGCAGGACAACAGAGCTAAAGTCAGTTCTTCAGTTCTGGAGAGATCAGAGCCAGGGAAGCATGAATTAGTTGAATATTTTGAAGGATTTTCCCATCTGTATGACTTTGTAAGTCAATTTTCTCCTCTCTTTTGATTTTAGAGTGATCACGTACCTAGAGAATAGACAGCCTTGGGCTGGTCTGAGGCAAGAGTTCTCTGAATTGCTTCTGCACTCTTATGCATGCTTCTGATTCTGAGAAACATCAGGGCAGGCTTAAAGAAACTCTGTAAGGGGATACCAAAGCTTCCAGGGAAAATGTAGAGCTTTTCTGTTGGATCTACCTCGTGAAACCTGAGCCAAAACCCAATGTAATTTTACAGTCCAGGACTTGTCTGGACCTGCATTCCCCTTGACTGCCAGCCAGCGTTTCCCTTCTCTAAGGAAAGGAAGGAGAGTTGCTTGAAAAGGGGTTTTAAAGCATGATGGATTTCTTGCAAGCACAAAACAAGACACGATGACTAAAAAAATGGTCATGGACAATTCTATTTTAAACTCTGTTTTTCCACTTGCAAGGAAGGAGAGATAGACTCAGATAACAGGTGAAAACATTATATGCTTTTTATTGCATGTCTTCTTGCTATGTACTGCATTGGTTTTTATCCCCTGAGGTATTAAAAAGGAAGGTTGTGAAAATAATTTCCAAGAAATCAAAGAGCACCCAAAATACTCATGAACAAAACCAGTTATTCTGCATATATGCAAGCTGATGTATGGCCTAACTCCTGATCTTGCAGTCTAATGCCCACCTGTGTTGGAAAATGAAATCTCTGAAAACAAATTTCTCAGTACTAGCCAGAGAAGTGGACGATTTGTCCATGCTTTCTACCAAAACCCTGTGCACACAATAGCACCCACATAGCTCAGACAGAAGGAGATCACTCCAAGGGACTAAGCACTATCCCAGAAATGCTTCCCCTTCACTTTATCCAAAAACTACGGTCCCCTAGACAGACTCAGAGGGGATAACAGGCAAAAAGGGCGAGGGACAGCTCTCACAAGAGGTGACAGATCTCCAGTGAAGACATGGAGATATAATAGGGGATGATCAGAGACAGAAATATTTGGACAGAATCTTAGAATATCTGTGCAGTTCATAAAGGATTGCAAATGGGGAGAAATGTTTCAAGAACCCTTTTTTCATGGCTGCTGCTTCTGAAACATTCCCCTTGTAAGTGACACCGCAGGCAACTGTCCAGAAGCTTGGAAACACTGGACTTGCATGTGCAGTAAGACCATGTGAAAAAGACTAAGACAAGTACTGAACACAGGTCATGAAAAATACAGAGACTATCAATAATATATGATGAACAAGATAAGTGACATACTGGCTATTCTTGGTTGTAATCTTCTGTTCATTTTGTCTCTCTTCAGGGTTATGAAGCTATCATGTTCTTGCTTCTATTTGCCACAGTCCTTGCAGACAAGTGAGAGAGGTCACCTGGGAGGATTTCATGCAGATTCCATGAGTCTGATACCCTGCTGATACTCTGGTGTGGCTGGAGTGTAGCTCCTGGTCTGCTCCTGTCTCTGTGCTGTTTCTCATTCTGCCATTTGGCTTGGTTTGGCCACCCAGCTCCTCATCCTAGCCCTGTCTTTGTGGCTGAGCTCTAGGCATGGGAGTGGGGTGCAGTGTTGCCTGCCTTATACTGAAAGGGCTGTGCTGACCTCCCTCCTGCTGGCACTGTCAGCCTTTGCAGGCCCTAGTGAAAAAAATTCTCTCTAGATCTACATACAATGCACTTTGATCTTTAAACCCTGGATAAGCCCCAGTCACTGTCTGTCTTGGAGAGATTTCAAATTTAAATACAGCAATTAGCTAAATCCATCAGGCAGATAGTAGCTGCCCTGCTTTTCTTCTTCCCTTTGTCCTTCTTTCCCTCTGCTATTATTCACAAAATTATCCAACCCAAAAGCTGAAAGAAAAGACATCTCATGTGTTTACAGCCTGAGATAGACTTTGTTTTGTTTGACAGCATAATTCCCCTTTGGTGACCTCATTTGCACATGTGACAACCTGTGTGAAACAGTCTGTTCAAGCAATGCTAGGGATAGCAGAGGCTTTGTGTGTAGGAGGGTGTAAAGAGATTGGTGTTAGTGACTGGCAGTGTAATGCACACCACAGGCAAACATCTAAGTCTTCCTCTAAAGGAGATCCTTGCAATCCTTCCAGAACTCACATTTCCTGCAAGCTCTTTGTGAAGTGAGAGGTGTTAGCATTAATTCTTCTTGAATGTCAAACCTTTTTCTCATGGACAATATCTCTCTCCTCCCATCATTCCTTCAGCACTTCACTATCTGAAGCTGGGGAAGGACTTCCATGCTAAGATCAGGCGCTCTGTTGTAGTTGCACGCTGGTGAGTGGTATCTCCCTTCTCCCCTTAGGGAGGGCTTGTGTGTGCCCTCTTCAGAGTGTGAGACACCCAGCACAGCCTGGGTACAAAGCTCCTGGGTAAGAAATAGGATTGTAACAGAAGGAGCCAGTGATCTCTGGGCAAATTTTAAAGATTACCTGCTGGATTAATGGTCTTGAGTTTTCTGGTTGCTCTTCCATTCATGCTGGCTATCTAGTTTGTCTGTATTTTGGCTAAGAAGAAAATTGAAGAAGATTATCCAGAAGAGTTAGCCCTTTTTCCTTTACAAAAGCTGGTGCTGTTATGAATATGAATGAGGCCAAACTTTCTCTGGAGAAAAAGATTGTCGTTTATTAAAATAGCTGCAAGGAACAGAGTACCCAGGATAAGCCCAGGCACCCACACAGCGAGCCAAAACCAGAACAGTGCGCTAACCCCAAGTGCACTGGGCTCCCCCCACAAAACAAGTATCCAAAAAGAAGAACCCTGACCCCACCGAACTCCCCCCATTTATAGCCCCCTTTGAGTCCAGGATTGGTCCATTTTGGATCTGCATGGTAATTGGTCCATTTCCAGGTTTCTCATTGGTCTTTAATGATGTTCATTCTGGACCAATCGTTTCTGCAGGGCTTCGAATGATTGGTCAGATCTTCCATCCAATCCCTCTTCGACCTCACCTTGCCCCGCCAGACCATCCTTCCACCAAACCCTGGACCCTTCTCCTAGAACATTCTAATAAGCCCCTCCCCCCTTAACATAATGCAAAATACAATTAATATAACATAATTAATACAGTGTATTTGAACTATACCCTAATTTAACATAACTTAACTTTTACCTATAACAGTGCAGCACTTCCTCTCCTGGAAGTGCTGCCTTCCACAGGTAGCACAAGCATGTGTGCTTTTAGAGCTTTATCCCAAGAAGTCAGCTATGCCACTGTAGCATTCCTGCTGCAAGCAATGCCTCAAACACCCGCATCTCCAAAAGCAGAGACATGGAAGAGACCCTTTATGGGTGGGTAACCAGTGGCGACTCCCTCAGTCCTGCCTGCCTTTTCTAAAATGGTCTTTGAAGTAGGTTTTTTTTGTTGTTTTGTTGGTGGTTTTTTCCCCCCCAAAAAGTAGGATTGTAATTAAGAGAGGAAAATGAGCTGTTAATCAGAAACAAACTGTTTGCTCCAGCAGCTCAGATACACCTGGGGCTGTGATTGCCATGTGTGATACATGCATATTAAACAGCATATGGGCAGACTTTTCTTTTCATGGTTGCCTTTATCATTAAAAATTAGTATGGATCTTGCACAGATGGCTTCAGCCCAAACTGAGTCTGGATGACTCAGTTGTCCACTACATCCTCAATTATGTTTGGTGCTGAAGAGGAAGGGTACTTAGCTTCAATCTGCAAGCAGGATATGCTGAGTACTTTTTGTGCCTTTTCACTGGACCCACTCATATAAAACAGAAACACCAATGATTAATATACTGAAGCAACTATTTTTTAAAGGATACTAGCCACTGATTTCAGAGGTTAATAGGAAGAAGCTCATCAGATTCACTTGGGACTCACAGAAGTAATGTAGTTTATGAAGTTGCTGTAAAGCTCTTTTCTTCCCTTCCTCGAGTGTTCCAGATTCACAGAACAATATCCAAGAACATGTGTCTACATTAGGTTTCTTCAGGGCATTGTCACGGTATGAAATCACAGCTGTACCTCCCAGCACTTTTACATCCTCATGTATGTATGCTCTGGCCTTTCAGACACAAAGATCAGTGCAATTCTGTTGACTTCAGGACCTTGTCAAGTCCCATACTCACCTTTTTTGGCAGCAGCCTGTGCTTGTCTCACATTCTGTTTAGGTCTCATTGTGGATTAGTACCAGCTGACGACTTAAGAAAGCAAATGTTAAAGGCAAACAGCAGCATTACAGAAGCCTCTGACAGTGAGGTAAGGGTAAAGTCAGAGATCAGTGAGAAGTATTGTTTTCTTGGGCATTTTATGCAATCATACCCCTAACCTTACCTTCAAAAGCTGCAGCCAACTCTCAATCATAATACAATCCTGTTATAAGGATTCCTTTGTTAAACTTCAAGACAGTAAAATCTTGCAGATTGAAAGTATTGTATTTAGAATTCAGATTTTTTTGCAGCAAAGAACATATGTAAATTAATCAAAGTGATTAAAAGATAATTCTTTCAGTGCAAATGAAGATAATAGTTGAAAGAAACATTAATTACTTGAAAATGAAGGGAGATAATAGGTAAAATTCTTCCAGTATTATGTTAGGTAATGCAGGAGCTGGTTCATGAACAAAACTGCTACTATAAAGTTGGCAACTTCTATGGGAGAAAGTGTGCTGAAAACTGAAAATAGGATCTATCTTAGATACTGAATTTTAATATACTGCTGCACATCTATGAGAGATCTTGGAAATGCATTGCATCTTTCAGGAATCCTGGCTCCATTACCACTGAATTTGCTATAAAGTCATTCAAACCCTTTCCTAAAAAAAAAATTCAGATGTCTGTAGGAGTAAAGCTCCAAAGTTCAGTATGTGAGAGATGTGGGCTAAGAAGCCACAGCACACCAAGGCTGGTATGCTAGAAACTCTAACATGCAAGGAAGAGCTGACTGCAGGATGGGAACAGGATTCCTTCAGCAAAATTTTACTTCATTCAAGCCTTGGAAGTCCTGTACTTTTAATCAGTTTCATTTTCTCTCACCTAATGTACACACACATGCACACACACCCCACTCCATTGCCCTTATCTTGAAGTACCCTTAAAAGTTAATAATCTTCCTCATTCTGAATATAGACGACTGTAAGCTCTTTAAAGAAATTATATATGATATTTAAACAAGGAGTCTACCTGAACCTCCAGTTTTATTTCAGAAGAATGAGTGCTTATAAGCAGTTTTCCATCTCTTAAGAGACTGGCTTCAGCACAGAGATTTATTCTGACTTGTGTTAATTTAATGAGGTCCATATTTCCAACTTATGCTGATGGCATCTCCACCTGGTGGCTTCAGTGGTATCAGGGAGATGTCTTCTAAATAGCATCTGACAGAACAGATGTTATTTAATGTGAGTAAGAGCACTGGAATCTGGGTCTATCAAGGTTAGAATCTTGACTGAAACCTCTTGAAAATGGATTAGACTTTCACAGTCCTTTTCTATGTCATCACTGATTGTTTTCTGTCATGCTGCATTGTTCCTCAGCTGCCCTATCCTCCAGGGTTACCATTCTTTGTCTTTGACTCCTTGTCCCAACTCCTTTTCCTCTCCAAGGAAATTATGAGATGCTGAAGAGAGTTTACCTAGTCTCAAGACATTCAGGGAGACCTGAATCACTCTGAAATATCTCAAAAGTTCCTCTTTAACTGAGCCATTTGCTATAATTCTAATTTGAGGTGTCCTGATCTCTACTGTGGCTACCAGAAATAAAGGCAGAAGCAGATGAGGCACTTATAGCCTGACACAACATTCAGAGAAATACAGTTGATTTCCACAAGAAAGCCTGATCCTCCGGCATTGAAAGGTCATGTTCAAAGAAGCTTAAAACCTTTGTCAACTGCACGTAGATTAAAGGAAAGCAAGTAATGTGATGGATGGCTTATTCCCTGGTGTATTCATTTTGGACAGTGCATTTCAAAGGGGATTCATTCATTGAAAGCTGAAAATTCATTTTCTTATTCCTTGGGTCAGAAGGGGATATGAATATATTAAGATCAGTAGGATGGCTGTCCTGGGTCAGAACATTTATCCATCCAACCCAAGTATCCTGCTACCAAAAGTACCTATGAACAGACTTATCAGGAAGAATAAGAAATGGCAAACACTTGTGAAATGTCTTCCTGAATCTCTTTCAGGCCCCAAGTTTTTCCTCTTCAGAGACTTCTGGTATTTCAATATATTTCTAATTGTCATTGTATTTCTCTTCCATGTACCTGTGCATTTTGAACCCATGCCAATTTTTAGCATCCTTAAGTAATTTAGCAACATGTTCTGCAGTCCACTGTTTACTGTGTGAATAAGCAAAATATTGTGTTTGTACTGGACCTGCCTGATGTTATCTTTATTTGATGTTCTCCAGTTCTTGTTCACTATAAGACAGTGAACATCAATTCCTATCTATCCATGACACAATTATTTTGTGTATACCACATCATCCCCAGTTACCCCTTTTCCAGACTGCAGTGTTTAGCCTTAGTATGACAGTGCTTTCATGCCCTTGATTATCCATCCTTGTTGCCTTTCTGTCAACCTTCTCTAAGGCTGATGTAAACCATAGATTTACACAGTAACGAAATATTTACGCTGTGTTCTGCATTATTTGTCTAAAAATGCCAAAAATCCAAGTTCCTCTGTTGACTGCAGTTAGGGGTTGAAGTGTTGTATTGATGGAGTCACTTGCAAGAGCTCCAGGACTTTTTGAGTGGTGAAAACCAGTTTAAAGTCCATCATTCTTTGTGTGAAGTAAGGATTTTTCTTTCCATCTTCTATCATTTCTATAATCTTCTATAATTTTAATACACATCTTCTTTCTCAGTCTTGCTCTAAGACTTTGTACAGTCAGCCTACAGTCTGACTAGTAAAGGTGCTGTCACCAACAAGTTTGTTTTGTTCCACTATTCAACCATTTCCAGGTTTTCTTATTAATATGTTGAACAGTAGAGGTCTGTTGTTTTCCCCCTGAAAAATTCCTCTTTATTCCTCCCTCCATTGAAAGAACTGGTGATTTTTTTTCTCTTTCATGAAAAAACTGATGATTTTTTTTCTCTTTCATATCTTATAACTATGCAAGACCTTCCCTCTAAGAGCTGCATTTGTTGAAGGTCTTTCTCAAAGCCTTCTGGAATTAAAAATGGGCTGAGTTGTTCAGATAACCCTGTCCCACACATAAGCTTGTTGACATGACAGAAAAAGCAGGATTATGACCTTTTATATAAAGCTTCACTGACTCTATCAATATGGATTATTTATGGTACAATGCTTATGCAATTGTCTGCTAACCCTTTATAGTTTCTCTTAGTTTGTCCAATGTAGACATTAGTCTGATATTCCTGTAATTCTCCTCTGGGACCTCTGCATCACATATGTTATCCTCCAGTTCTAAATATCCAGACTGTTTAAAATGAAAGGTTACACAAGTCTCCAGCAATTCAGCTATTTCATCCTTGAATTGCTTTAAAACTCATGAGTGATTACCATCTGGTCTTGGCAATGTGTTACTGTTCTTTATATCATTTTTTTCCCCAACTCCTTCTGTAGTCACTTCATTATCAGTTATGACCTAAACTAACCCAAGAGTCTCTCTTTACTCCTGGGTAGCCAGGGCATGGAGCAGCTGAGTGGCTGATGCATTTTGGAAAGCAGGGATTGTGCTGCTGCTGTTTGCTTTGGGCTGGGCTATGGTTTGGTTATATTGCACCTGGTATCCCATAATTGCATGTGTAAAGGAACTGGGTAGAGGAATGTGATAGTGTAGTAGTGAGGTGGTCACTTGTCATTAATTATCAGGGTGGCTGTGCTTGGAGCACTGGCTGCATGAAGTCAGGAGTGCCAGCACTGAGGTAGCCCCCCAGTTACACCCACGAGCATCTGGTGCCTTGCTACACACTCACAGTTATTCCCTGGAAGGAGAGACACTAGTGAGCATTGCAGGTGCAGGTTAAGAAGCAGGAGCTACGTGGTGTGTGGTGATGGGGCCCAAGGAGTGAGCTCAGGCAAAATCTTTCCTTCTTATGGCCTAACTGTGGCCTCCGGAGAGCTTGCAGCCTAAAACTGGATGCACAGGAGCAGGGCATCATACAGAGCTCTTCATGAGGGCAGTCACAAATGGCTTTCTTTATGCTTAGAAGTACTTGGAAAACAAGAATTTAAGGTAGGGATGACATTTTCTTTGTGTTATGCTGGTCTCAGTTTAGGCTGAGTCCTTGTGTTGCAGCAGCAGGCATTGCATTTGGTCACTCCCAGGGGCTGAATCTGCACCAGGAGCTTCCTCAGCTCTGTCTGCCTCCGACCCAGAGGAACGAGGAAAGGCTGAAGAGAGGGGATACTGTGGAGCAGTGAGGGCTGCCTGTTCTTCCCTGGAGGTCAGACTGGCCTGAGAGAATGTCTGCAAAGCATCTCTACATACCGGCTGATTTCTTCCTGGGTCAGCAGAGCAAACCTTTGTGACTTTCAGGTGTCTTTTTTTTCCCCCCTTTGCTTTCTAACAAAGCAGAATCTTTGAGTCAGTTCATACTGTTCCTTCAAGTTCCTTTTTTCCACTGTCTCTAAAGTGAAAATATTATAGAACTTTTCCTATCTGCTTTCAGCTCTGTGTTGCTTCTGGCTCTCTAAGTTGCAAGGGCGGAAGGCACTAAAAGCATCAAAACCAAATCCCTGGATATATAATTGTATAATTTATCAAGCTGAGCTCTGAGAGGGCGTCTTCTCTCTCCAAACAAGAGCAGAGTAGTGTGAACAAGAGCAGAGTAGTGTGAACTAAGACTTTTTGGTCCAGGAATAATAGTGGCTACTGATAGATGACTTGCTTAAGTGAGTTTTCATCATCAAGATAAAACATAACAGTTCAGACAAGGCTTAAAAACTGGTAGTTTTTTTCCTTAATAACCCATTACACTGAACTGATCTCTTGATAGTCCATTAGTCCCATCAACCCACAGCTGGTTTCATGTTTTAATGAGAATTGCTTAACAAGTGGGCTGTGCTCTGGATGGTACCGAAGTGTGTTTGCACTGTAGCAACCCCATATATTTTAAAATAAAAATCTGGTTTGGATGTATTATTATCTTAAAACCCCAACTCTCTCATATGTACATATTAACAGTGGTGAAAAATAGTATGAAATTTCAGGAAAAATTATCCTAAGCTTACAGACTTAAAGGTAGAAAGAGAAAGAGAAAATGAGATTTCAGAGAAGTGGAAAAATCATGATGAGAAATGGCAGTAAGTCTGTTTAAGGGTCAGACCCATTTCCCTGCCTTCAGCCACCTGAGAGGTAGATGTGCAATCTTCAGTGCTATATCACTCTTGTCCATGGGAAAAATGTGTTTTCAACTCCCACCTCAAGAGAGAATGAACTACTGCCCTGTTAGAGGTGTTTATGTGCTGTGTGGATTGTGGAAGCTAGGCAAATAGCTTGGATGGCTAAATTTAGCAGACTTGAACTCCAGACCTAGTCTAGTCTAGAGTGAGGCTTTGAGGGTTCAGCTTTTGTAAAATCAGCCATGCAATTCAGTATGTGGCAGTATGTGTGTGACATGCCACTGACTTGAAGGTACTTTTTCCACCTTGCAATTAATGCAACTCCTTAAGTTTTCCTCCGTGAAGATGCTGCAAAGCTTTATTGATGGCTTTGGATCTCCCCCTGAGTCCAGCTTTCATGTCTTGGGGCAGCTGGGAGGACACTTACTAAAATGTTAGTAGTTGTGCTTGCAGACACTCTGAATTCCACCTGGAAAGCTGGATGCTTTATGACTAAAACTGTCTCCGTTAGTTTAATTTCAGAGTCTAAGTTTTCCCATTATATCCAAATAATGATACCTGAATTGTAGGTGTGTTGCAAAGATTAATGTATTAATGCTTCAAAAATGTTAGAGAAAATGTAGGCATGTGTCTTAGGAAAGTGTTCAGTTGTTTTCTATTTTTTTTTAAGTTTTAAAGAACTGATTACCACATTAACAGAACCAACTCATTGAAACCATCCTGTAATAAATATTACTAATATATAAGCCTAATAAATATTTCCAAGCTCTTATTCCCAGATGCTGCTTGCAGATGGACCAACAGTTAAATCCTTCATTGCTAGACTAAAACTGGTACTCAGCATGCTCCAAGTTCAGCCCTCTTTTTTTAAACATCAAAATGCCCCTGATGCTCAAGGAACAGGTAAGTAGCCTGTAAGTTGTAAACCTGCAGTTAAAAGAGATGGAATTTCAAGTATCTCACCTCTATTTTTCTTACCCTTTCCCCATATCATGCACATAAAAGTGTGGTGGTCTCTTCCTATTGCCTCTCTTAAGAGGTGGTGCCATTCAGCCTTTTCCTTCCTCTAGAGAAGGAAAAGGCTGAATGGCACCACAAGAAGACTTGTTTGAAGAAAATGGTGCAGGGAAACTGAAAAAAAAAAAAAACAAATTAAAAAACTAGATGCAGTGAAAAGGGTGAGGGAGATTTTTTTTTCCTCACAGCCACATTTTTGCCCCTTTTATTCATATTTGCCATTATTCTTCACAACAACAGTTTTTGGACAACAGTTCATTAACAAAGTGGTCACCTGACAGCTATTTCTGTATGGAAAACTGAGACTGTCATCTGGGGGGATACAAAACTTTGTGGTTGGATTCACATACACTTTTTTTTGGCTCAGAAGTCATTGGTTTTCAGACTTCCTTTGTTCCCATTGAACCTTTCCTAACAGCTGATTTTGAGATGATTTGATGAATACCCAGATCAGATACAGAGTGCTGAGGTCCCACCATAGGCTGACATCACTTTCTAATACCCATCTGGCTCTGAATGCTGTGTGGCAGATCCCAAATGCTACATTGTAAACCCATGCAAAGCATCTGAGGCCACGGGATAAATAGGCTTTGCTATAAACTATATCTTGGGCAGTCTCTGTGGAGGGGCAGCTGACTTTGTGCTTTAAAATTATGCTTAAAACTTACTGAAGTCTGTGTTCCAGGCTACAGTTTAGGTAAAGGTCAGTTCCATAAACATTTAATCAAAATCTGGTTTTACTTTAAGGCTCTTTGCCATATTTCAAAACTTATCATTAAATGCAGTTTTAGTCCAGATTCATGGTTTGGATTGCTATCAAGTGCATTTCTAACTCTTTAGAATTGCTTTATTTCAACTGGGAGCTGACTCTTTACAACAGAACATTGATCTGAATTTCTAAAATGACTTAGATGGAAAATGGTTTTGAAAAAAGGTTTATTTAGTAAGTGAAAAGGCTCACTCAGCACAGTTCAGATATCAGCTTCAACCACTTAGGCTAGAGATATATATGCCTACAGTCACATATGATTGCTTACCTAATATCACACAAACTATTGTGTAAAAATTCCTGTTTGTCTTCCAGATTTGCTCATCTCTTTTGCTAATTCAGTCCATAAAAACATACTTTTTTGTATATTTTATCAAAAGAAGCCTTCACTTCTTCTTGAAAAACAGAGAAGCAACTTGGAGTTTTCAGTCTTACAGGCTATTAGATCCCCTGATGTTTACCCTTATAATTTCTGTCATGAAGAGTGGAGTTGAAGAGTACATGTACTGATTTCCCATAAGTATGCTGTGGTTGAATTGTGGCTAAATTGCTAAATTAGTTAGGAAGTCTGGAAAAAATGTGTTTTTAAAAAAGCTTAATCTTTACTTTCAGTCTCTGTATCTCAACACAGGTCTTCCACAATGGTGTTAAAATTTGATGTTTTCTTCCAGGCTTAGAGCTTGGGGCATGTAAGGGAGCAGCAGTTAGGAAGTATGCAGAGTCTTTTCTAAGGAAGGTCTTTGAACATGAGACATGCCAGGGCAATTCTCCTTTGGTTTCTGGATGCTTCCCTTTCCCAGGAGACCATTGGCCCAGGGCTCAGTGTAACTGTGATGGCAATGGGAACCTTCGAATTGCCTTGGCGAGTGTGTGAAACTTAGAATAATATTAATATTGTTACCTTATTTCCCTTTCCACATCCCTTGGAAAATGTTTATTTTAATGAGATCAAGTCTAAAAAACAGGTTTTGGTTGTGTCAGTTTGGAATTTAAAGTGGACCACAGAAATGCAACACACAGCACAGACAAGCCCATAGGAAATAAAAAGCAGAAGAACATAAACTCTGTGGTAATGAAGAAAATTAAAATGCTTTTCTGAAAAGTAATGCTCTTTCCATGTAATAAATAAAATAGTTTGTTTTTCTTTGCTTTCTGCCTCTCATTATGTAGTTACGAATTATAAAGAGAACTTTGTGGTCCCTCTGCATATTAACAAGAACATATTCCTTTTTGTCCATTAGGAAGAAGATACAAAGTATACAGTCATCAGATAGATGCTTCATATGGATTAGTGATTAATGCTCCTTACTGTAACTGGAATGGCTAGATGCCTACTAATGCACTTCCAAATATTCCCAAAGATGGCTGTGAAGACACTCTCCAGATTTGCATTCAGAAGGTAATGACCTTCAGGTAAAAGAAAGCTAAATTGGACTGATGGAAATATATTGTCACTGAGTCTTAAATCCAAGTCACCTACTGGGTCTCTATTTAATTTCTGTTTGCTGGGTAATGAAGGATTGACTTCTAACATTCATTATAACAAGGCATTATAGTTACAAGTGAAAAAACTCTCTCATGCCAAAACCTTCTATTCACAATGCACAATGCTTTCCAAAAAAATCACCCTTTGGGCTGAAATTACTTATGCTTTGTTCTCCTTATGCTCTGTTCACCTCACAGAAGTAATTTGTTTTTAAAAAGTATTACAATGCTCTTTGCTGGTGGTGAGAGAAATACATTTAAAAACAAACAAACAAATAAAAAACAAACACACACCCCCCCCCCCCCAAAAAAAAAAGAAAATAAAAGAAATTATCTTATTGCAGAATGTGATTCTCTGATCATTAAGAAATGACTTACAATTTCAACTTCAGACTCGCTGGGTTTCATACCCAAGGACCACAGGTGATTTTTCTGTACTTGGAAAAGTTTCATTAGGTAGAAATACCAGCACAGTCTTGCCAGTTCCACTTGCCTTTTCAAGGCAAACTGTGAGTCATTCTGAAGAAATATGTTCAGGGTATCTGTGAGTGTTTGTGTTTGTGCAGGCACTGGGACATTCCACGTTCATAAAACACTGTGTGGCTAATGATGTGTTTTGTGTATGTAAATATAAATCTACTTTCATGTAAAGCTGTACACCAGCACATACTATTTGGGACTTTTTGGAGTACCATTGGAAAAAGTGGTCCTTGGTGTTTATTCTCTTGCTTCTCCTTTCCTTACCATAGTTAATATTAGAAAAATGAATAAAGCAACATTCTGATGAATTTTCAAGTACACAGTTAAAGGGGAAAGCAATCCAGTGGAATGGGGCAGGCAAATAATTTATGAAATAAAGGGGTTTGTTTCAGTATTTTTTTCATATTGAGAGAAAATTCATTTAGAATATGAAAATGTAGCATATGAGGAGAAGTAGAGCTATGAAGAAATTAATTAGTTGTTCCATTCTGTGGTTTTGGAAAGTTACAGATGTCACTGTAGGAGCTGTGCCCCAGAACAGTCATGTCAATGAAATTATTTGTATTGCCACAAGAAGAGGCTGCTTATGTAATGGGTGAACAGGTGAGAGAAGAGTACTTGGAATTTCACTGGAATGCCTTCCTGACAGGGACATTTTATTTCAAATTACTCAGTATGTCTCTTGCTTATAAAGAGACTTTGAGGATTTTTCAAAATCAAATGCAGCAATAAAGCTTGCCAGACTTTTGAGTCTGTTCATGTCCCTTCATTCTTCTGCAGCTGGCAATAGCACACCATAATGACAATCACAGAGCTCTGATTCTGCTCTGATAACTTTATGCCAAGTCTCTGTGACCAAATAATCATATGATTTTCCTTCTATTTGATGTGTGCAAGGAAGTTGTGTTTACAGGCTGGACCATACTTAGAATAAAGGGAAATTTATTGCAGCCCTATTCTATCTCTTGGATGTTAAGCTAAACTCAGAAGCATAAGGCTAGCTGATCTCCACATTTTTGGCTCATCCCTTCCAAATCTGTTGTAATATTTGGAAAATTTAGAGTTAAAGAGCTCTGTTTGGCTAAACAAGTGAAAAGGGGGCAGGTCAGTTGTAGTTTGTCTTCAGGTCAAATGCTTCCAATGATGATGATAATAGTCTGTGATCAGAAATAAATGTTCTAGGAATCAAATTGCAGACCAGATAGATTAGTAAGTCAGTAGTAACTGGGGAAAGTAGTTTTCAGCAAGTTCTTATGATTTTACAGGGAAAAGAAATTAAAAGATATCATCACAAGAAACCAGTCCTCAGTAGTGAGAGCTGTTACCCAGGAGACAGGTAATAAACCTATAATAAAGAAGGCAGAATGTAGCAAGAGGAGAGAGAGAAGGAAGTCAGAATTCGCAGCAGGATTTAAGGCACACACTGCAAAACCCACCTAAGACAACAAGCTCCAAAGAAATGAATCTGTGAATTTTCCTCTGGCCAGTGTCCCTGAATGGACTTTGAGGCTCATATCTAATCTTCTTAGTCTCCATTTCATTGTGCACCAGATATTTTGGCATGGCTCCTATCTCAACTTGGCAGAGCCCTGAAATGCACAATGACAAATAAAGGGGTGGTCATATCATATGTGAAGGTACTTCACTGCATCATTATCTTTAGTGCTCTAAGAGATGTGGGTTTATATCTCTTGAATACTTTGGGGTTTATAATTTTTCAACAGAAATGTAAATCCGAGCCAAATTTCAGTGCTCAATGCCTACGATTATAGGACTATTTTTCCTCCAAAAGCTGATCCTTTCAGTCTGTATCCCAGAACTTAGAGGACATGGCTGTAAGTTATCAAATATAGATTTTTCTCAAAACTGGCAGTGTCCTAGGTTCCTACAGTCACTAGAAATAACCTCTTGCATCTCAAAAAAGATAGCAAAAATATTAGGATGGGAGATTAAATTCTCTTGTGTTTCTTTGGCAATTGAAATTCTTCATGAAAATAAACCTTTCTCCTTTTAATTACCAATGTTTGAAATGCAGAGAAGTCCACAAAAAAAACTACACCTTAGCTGCCATAATCCTCCACCCCAGTGCAAAGCAGACACTGGTTATGTGTGATATAAATGGCTGAAAAATGCAGTGAAATGTAACAAAAGCTGAAAAACCCACTTTTAAAGCTATCACTCTGTTCAGAGTTTGCTCTTTTCTGCCTTGCTTTAATGAGAGCTTTGCTTAACAATGGGTGACCCATGAAAATTTATATTGTATTATTTCCACTTATTATGTCTGAACTCCTCATGAAACCAGTCTCTCACTCCTTCTGTCTTGCTCCAACAGTGTAGAGAATGTTGTCAGACTTTTCTTTTTCCAACTCTGAAACACCTAGGTTTGCTGAGAGTTGCTGTTTTCCACCAAACCCCAAAACACTGACAAGAGCTAACATGTTTCAGCCAATGACCCAACATGATCAGCCCTCTCTGAAAATGCAGTCCTGGGCTAGCAAATTAGTTCTTACAGATTTTACAAGAATACGCTTAGCTTACCTTCTCACCACATGCCTAAATTTACACATTTCTCTGTATTATGGGATAAAGCAAAACACCCCCAAGTGTCTTCAGCATCCCCTCAAATGCTCTTTGAACTCCCAACATCATAAATAGCAACAACTGGCAACCCACCAATAATGTGGATCTAGATGATTTTTCTTTTCAGGCCTGACCTTTATTTTATGGAACTTGGAGAGCTGAAACAAGATTTGTGTTAACAAGAGTGGAAAAGGGTGCTACACACAATTTGGAGTCTGCTAAGGAGAACTCAGCCAGCTCTAGTTCAGCCAGCTCTGGGAATACTTGTCTGGTGCAGGGACAAGGAGGACCGGGCTACACTGAGCAATGATACAAGGGTGACCTGCTGCCACATTTGTCAGAGAGACTCAGAATAACAGAAAGGTCACTTCCAGGCACCAGGTTTTTTAGTTTTTTTCAGACTTCTCTATTTAAAGTGTAAAGATTTTCTATTGGAATAATTATACATCTGATACAGACACATGGTGTCCTATAAAACTTGTGCTTGTGGGAATATGTAGTTGTTGATCTCTCCCTCTCCCCACAGTAATTTTTGTGTGATATCACCCAAACTTGAAAAAGAAAAGGGTCTGGAAGACAACAAAGCAGGAAGACCAGGAACCCTGTTGCAAGCACCCTGCTGGTGAGTGCAGTGTGACCCCACCAAGCAGAGTTCTTGGCCTTACACCTGTCCCAGCTCCAGGCAGACTTTCAGCCATAACTTGTACCATCCTATAAAGCAGTATCAATGAGCCTCAAGACTTAAACCTGCAGAAACCACGCTTCTTCTGTTGCAGAATTTAATAACCTACATCTTTCCTGCAGGTGTTCAAGCACAGAGTAACTCAAGGGAGGTAAAGTATCTCCTCTTCTCTTTCTTCCTTTGCAGCAACACCCTTAGTAGAGTGTATTGTGCCTATCCTGTCCTGGGGATGACAGGAGGCTGTGCATGCTTCAGGTTCCGAAGACCATCATGGGGACTACTTATGATTCAGCTCTGATTCTGCTGTGAGAGGTCTATGTGATACAGCTCTCCCTAAGGGCATTGCCTCACTGTGGGTGCTTCCTCCAGACCACCAGCTCTGTGTGGGGATGATGTCGATACCTAATTTTTCACACGATTGATCCCAGTGACCTAGGAACTCAGGACTACAAGGGGTCATTTTTTTTCCTCATTTTCTTCCCCAGGTGAAATGTAGTTTGACAGAATCCAGGCTATGCTGAAGACAGTGCTCTGAAATGTGCAAGTAAGTTATTTTTGCCCGGGCAGTTCTCTCCAGACATAGCGGGAGTATTTGAAGACAAAGACCATAAAGCAGTAAAATATGCCAGATTTGAGTATTTCACCAAGATACTGATAAAACTGGCAGTATTGGCAGGGTATGTGCCAGTGGACTCACAAGGCAAATATGTGCAGATTCCTCTTTTTTATAGTGAATTTGCCTCTTTTTCTTTTCCATGAAACAAAGAGAAATTGTCAGCCTTTTCAAACCACTAACATTTGGATTTATGAGCATGCCACCCATATTTTTGTGTGGAGAGAACTGCTATCTCAAGTCTTGCCACTGCTAAAATTAACTGCATCTCAGGCCACATAAGCTGCTGATGCCCAAATGTCAAGTCACCAGGGACATTTACAGGAAAGTGGATGTTAATGGGATATTTCTGAGAATAGACATTAAGTATGGAAAACACTGGAGCAAAGAAATGAAACTCATCTGAGTACCTTAGGCACCAGCCAGAGCATTCTGTGATGGGAAGCTGGTGAGATTCTCAGTTGTACAGAGAGAGTTGTGAGATAGGTCATTTCCTCGTCCTGAAGGCTTTGGATTAGCTTCCATTCCCAGCACAAGGAGCATTTATTCCTTAGCTTGTTCAGCAAAGAGATTCTTGTCTCAGCTGTCCCATCAATCCATCTGTAACACAACCTTATGGCTGTGGCTATCTTGTTCAGATTCCAGAAGGAAAATTACTTTTTCCTACCTCAACCAAGAATTTAATGAGGGAAATACTGCATAAGAACAACTGTTTTGTGTTCCATAAGTAAAGCCTGGGACTAATGAGCCACTAACTTGATTTGCTGAGATCAGAATCAGGTGAGAAAGAAGGAAAATGTAAGCTGTGCTTAAGATTAGTATTTTATATGTTTCACATTACAGGCTGACTATAAAAGCTAGTCAGCCAAGACTGGCTAGTCATGTGAAAGGAGGTCATTTGCCAAGCTTCACTGCTATGTGCAAGCTATTTTAAAAGGGACTGTGGAAATCTGGGATCCCTGCTGCACACGCCCAGATCACTGAAATAGATTTGCATGATAGTTCCTCTACTGTGTAAAATGGGATTTGAGATCTGGCACCTCCTTTTCTCCTCTGAATGCCAAAACACACCTGAGCCATTTGCCTCTCTCCCTTAGAATGCTCATCCATCCTTAGAAAAGAACAAAAACAAAAATCTCTACCACAAACCCACCCAAAATCTCACCCTCTTTGATGTTTGTAGAATAGATCACAAGTAGATTATCAGTTCCTTGTCATTTCCCCTTGCCTACCCCCTTCCCCCATCCCCAGTTTATCCTAATCCAAGTTAATACATTCCAACTAATATCTGTGCTGCTGCAGGAATCCCTTTGTGTTTCTGAGAAGCACATTTTCTAGGTAACCTTGAAAGCAGAAAGTCTGAGGAGTCTGCAGAAATACATAGGGATGTGCTGATGAGGCAGTTCCCTGGGGAGCACGGGCAGGTCTCCTAATTAGGGGAGCTTGACTTCAACAGCAGCTGGCCAACTGCAACCCCAATTACTGGAACCACTTGTGGAAACCTCAGGAGACATGATCAGGTTTTCAACAGCAGATGATCTGGGGTAAGTACTGGATATTCAGTGTTGCACACTGGGATTTTTTCAGGTTTGATTATCATGGCTTAAATTTAAATCTAATGTTAGTGCAATGATTTTTTTTCTCAGAAAAATGTAAAGAGGTGAATTCTTCTCAACTTCACTGCTTCAGCTTTTACCTTCTTTTGTCTAAAAGCAGCAGATACAGAAAGGTATTGTCTTCATAAACTGACGGTCAAGCCATTACCAAAGCTGGCCTTCTTAAAGCCACATTTTATAGCAGAGATGGACTGCAATTCCACCCATAAACCCAGCAAAGAGCTGGATTACAGTGCTGATTTCATGATGTTTCTGTCTAAAAGTGAACATGTGGAGAGCTTTTTGGATAATTGGCTAGCTGAGAAAGGCCACTTTGATGTGATACCATTGGATAAGGATAGGGGAAACAAGCTGGGGATTAAGTAATCAGCGTCCAATCACTGACTAGGGTCATGGTGACCTTTGCTGCAACATGAAGATGGGGGAGAAAATCTTTTGCCAGAAAATGAAGATAGCCTAGGTAGAATAGCTACAAGAATGTAAACATAGAAACAAAATAATCATTAGAGCATAGAAGTAGGTGTGGTTGATTTAAGTGTGCTTTAACCAATAATGAGCTCAGCTTTTGCAATATGTATAAGCTTCATTAACACCAATATAAATATGTGTGAGTTATCAATAAACTCTGAGATTTGCTGTTCATGCATATTGTGTGCTGCAATTCTTCCGCCGTTCACGACATGAACACTCCTAGAAGGTTGCAAGGGAGGCAGGAGCTATAGACACTGCTCCAGAAATAAACAAACTATGTTTATTCCAACTTCCAACTGCCTCTCTCATAAAATCCCTTCTTGCTGGACTCTGCAGGATCATCAGCAGAATTTGTCACCTTTTTGTTCTCTTGGTAAGGAGAGGCCTCAGAAATGTTTGGTCTGTTGCCTCAGTTAAATAGCATGGGCTGAGAAGCAGAAATGCAAAAAATAAATTGTCTTTGGTGAACCAACAAGTTTACATGTTTGCATGACCCATGGTCCCAGGAGCCCAGTTTCTGGAGGAGTTTTGTGGTTGTGCTCACAGCAGTAGCCCAACACATGCTGTGTCCAGTGATTACAGCAAGGAAGGCAGCAAATCTTTGGGGAGTCACCACCCCTCCTGCAGAATGACAGTGGAATGGCACCAGTTAGGTGCCACAAATGTCATTCATTGCCAGTTGTCCCATGTTTTCTATGCTACGTAAAGGGAACTGTTTTTTTCTGTCTCATTCTAACATAGCTTTCCTTACTATATTAATTTATCTTTCCACAGCCACTATTTTATTCAATTTTATATTCTGCCATTTCTTACTGGTATATATTTGCTGTCTAGCTGTCTTAACTAAAGCCCAACCTCCTCATTACTGATCTCAGGAGTGTCTATGACATTATGACAATTTAATGCATACACATTTTCTCATGGTTTACTTCTCTTTCTTGTCAGCAATTATGAGCTGTCATCAAAAGCATGAGAAATGGTTACTGTGTTGTTAGAATTTTAAATGGACAGATAATCTAAAGGGAATAGGGGGAAGGCAGGGACATAAAGACTCAGAAAAGCAGTGCAGAAGAAGAGAACTGGAAAAATTATGAGTTCATGGAAGAATATAAAGAACAGGAAAATGCAGTTTTCTACTCTCATAATTTCAGTTGATTCCCTGGTACAGGGGGCCTGTGACAGTTTTCTAGTCACAGTTTAAGCAGCTGTATATGGGAAAGGGGAAGGAAACACCCCACAGAAGCTGGCAGGATTGTCAATATACAGTCAGAGGGATCATAACATTCCCAAAATCAGCCATAACCATGCCATGCAGATTGACATGGATCTATATAAGTGGTACCTCAGCCATATGTATCAGCTTTCAGTACATTAGCTGTTGCACTCTGTCACTATGTCCCATAATGACACAAATGTCACTATATTGTAATACATGGGACATCACTGTTGCACACATATGGTATTTCTAATGCTTGTTTGCTTCTTAGAAAACTGAAAAGCCATAAATTTAGTGGTAAAATATTGCCTAGCACAGCCTGAATCAGTATTTCAAGATTGTTGCCCAGTCGGTTGATGACACTTCTCTGTTCTGCTGAAGCCTGTGAGGAAATTAGTCCTTCCAACCTGAGATGGGTGGGTAGCATCAGTGTTTAGTAGATTCTTATTTCTCTCCATGGCCTACAGAATCAATATAGTGAATTAGTTTAGTCTAAGCCTAATTTTCAGGCAGCCACAGTTGCTTTAGGTAAAAGGAATGCTTCCCTCCAAAGGTGTGAAATAGAGTGTGAAGAACTGAGCAAGCACCAGGAAGGACTTCCCAGAGCCAGCAGCAGGCTCTCCTGTGACCTGTGTGTCCAAGCTCTGGCATGGCCATTCAGAAGAGAAGTTCAGAGGTTCATGGATGTGATGGAGAGGCTGCTGAGTACCAAGTCTAGCAAGGAATGAATGGGACTGATATGGTTGATGGATATCCAAGCTCTGGCATGGCCATTCAGAAGAGAAGTTCAGAGGTTCATGGATGTGATGGAGAGGCTGCTGAGTACCAAGTCTAGCAAGGAATGAATGGGACTGATATGGTTGATGGATATCATCACAGCAGTAGCATCTGCCAGCAAAAGATTTATGGCAAAAACTTTTTTTTTTTTTTTTTTTTTTTTTTTTTTTTTAATATGAGGGGGGAAAACTTTCTGGTAAGTAAGTTTCTAAATTGATTGCTTCATTCTGGTTGTTAACAGAATTTGTTTGCCAGAGTAAGCAAATTCTGCATCATCAGGCCAAAGACAGGGGAAAAGAAACTCCACTTAAGAAAGCTGAGAAGAGGCAAGAGCAATAAGGCCTGTCCTCTCTGTCACATAGTTCTGTTTCCTGAAGCCTCTTTTTTCCACCAGTGGGTTGGCTATTCTTTGCTACAGAAGCTTGTTCGCTGAGACCATTCTCTGGGTTCTCACAGGATTTTGTGGAGAACAGGAAGAAACACAAAGTCCTGTGTTTATGGCATAGCAAAGAAGGTAATGGAAATGTCTGGTGTGATGTAAAACCAGATTCTAACAGAATGGTGGGCTTTCTTTTTCTTCTTGTAGTGCCCAGACCATTTCCATGTTATTATCTGGGGGAAACATTACAACCATAATTATAAACAGACATGAGATTTCTAGCATTCAAATGTATCCATGTATTGGTCTAAAAATGCTACATTCTGGGGCTGAACCTGGGCAGGACTTTGTTTCTGCTAGGGAATATACATTGAACATCCTTACATCCAGGGATATCAGGGAGAGACTCAACACCAGCTCTTTAGAGACTGGTGTAGAGGATTAAAAGGAAATTAGGAAAGATAATACACTGATGTGTCTTGAGAATACTCCAGACAATTAAAAGCATGAGCATGTCAAAGCAAATTCCCGTGCTCTCCTCCTCCAAGGAATACATTGTAAAAGCAGACATTCATCTTGATATTTGTCTCCTATAGAAGTGAAGGAGGAAAAAGCTACAGAAAAGTAGTAGAAAAAAACTGGTAATACAGTTAGATAAAAGAGTGCAAGGATATCATCTAAAAAGAGGAAAAGGTGGTTTTGCCTGATCCCAAGATATATTGCATACCTTCACAAAAGGAGATTGCTACCAGAGGTAAGTCATAAATACCATTGCTAAGTAAGTGTGAAATGGAGTCATGGGATATTACTAGTCTATGACATTCTTGGATAAAAAATATAAGGAAATCAAAATAGAAAAATGAGCAAGGAGGCAAAGAAATTCTTATTTTTGCTTTCACACTCAGGTTGAATCAGCCTACCATGTAATTCTGTATCAGAAGGAAACTCTATAAGCTAACAGCCCCCTCCATCTTTCATAATCATTTGATCAAATAAGGCGCTGCCTAATAGCAAGAAGATTGCAAGAAATTTTAATAACATTGGGTTATTGAAGCAGTGAAATACAGGAACACGACAGGCCTCTCCTTGCAGGATGTTCAATTACTTTTATGTTACTGCTGACTCATGAAGGGAGGTCCTGGGCTTATCTTTCAGAAGTTAAAGCACAGAGACAGATCCCAGCAGATATGTCACCAGAACAGCCCTTTCTTCTAATCTTTAATTTGTGTAGTATTTGCTAGGTCTCTTCCTCAAGCTTTTACTTTTTTTTTTTTCCCAAGAACTCTGAAGAGTGGCCTTTTAGCTTTTGTTATGGTTTACCAGTTTTCCATCACAAGCTGCAAGAAGCAATAGCTGGCCCAAGAGGCCAGAACAGAGACAAAATACCTCGGCAGATGAGGATGGATCTTGAGGCTGAGAGTATAAATGTTTCACACAGACCTGGGTTTTCTGTAGCAATGAGGAGGGGTGGAATAAGTTCCTGTCTCTGCCACAGCCCTTCAGAACAAGTGAGTGGAAGTATTCAGGCAGCACATCCAAGCTGATGCTCAATGGGTTAAAGTAACTGTGTCCAAAAAGCCAATGATTAAAAACTCAAGTCTGAAATATTATGTACCAGGAAATGGTGGAGAGCTGTCTTGACCTTGATTGTGGTATGTGAATGTGTAATCCATCTTTCAAGTTGGGCAGCTGTTTGACTGATTCTTGAATCAAAGCAGACTGGATTGTGTAAACAGATACCTTCCTCATTTATATGCTGTTCATATGCTTTGAACAGAACATGGCTATTTCTTAATTTTTCAGCTAAGGATTTTAAATGGTGGTAATATGACCACTTTTGACACTTCTGGCCTCTCCTGCCAGTTCTATAGATTTTTATTTATTAGTTGTTACAACCTGCCTCTGAGACAGGGTAGTTGAGGTTCTGGTTAATAGATCCCTTGAGGTAGATTAGAGTGAAAAGACAGTGAATGACCTGTGTACATATGAGCCAGCTTTATTTTAAAATCATTAGGTTGCAGCAGGAACCTGACACCTTCCCTGCAGAGGGATTTCATGCTGTCTGAAGCAACACTGTGGAAATGAGTTGGGGGACACTTCGGGGGACTTTGATGTTTTGTGACCCCTTCTAATGACCCAACTGCTGCTTGGCCATGCTTTTCCTTGTGCCATTTGTGCCTTACTAGGAGGGAAAAAACCTTCTGGCTTCCATGTGAACACCAACACCTCCTATGGTGGGGAGTTTCACACTGTCAGATGCAGGTGTGCCTTTCTGGGAGGAAGGAAATCGGTATGATAAAAAGCATTAGAATGCCTCCAAAGGATCAGCTGCTTACCTGTCTTTTCCCTTATCTGGCAGGAAAACTGATGGCACTTTAAGGCATCAGTCCTAGGTTATCAGGGAGAAATTTATCACAAGGCTCAACCAGTTTATGTAAACAAAGTTCAGTCTATCACATTACTTCAGTGTGATTTAAAATGCAGGGCATAATCAAATGGCAAATCTAAGTAGATTTTTTCCATTCCAACAAAACACTTAGACAGGAGGTAGAAGTAGAGGGCTGTTTTGCATTCGTATGCCTTTTCTCACTCTAAGTGAATGAATAGCTAACACTATATATCAATGAGTAATTTTGTCTGAACCATAGGCTTTCAAAGAAGTGAAGTTGGAGTGCAGTTCATTAGCACTGAAATGCTGAAGCCTAATAAGACCAAGATTTTAGCTAGAAGATATGAAAAAATGTTCAATTTTCCAAAGCTAGTCAAAACTGCTTGTTGCCTAAAGCTGTGTAACAGTTTACAAGAGTTTGGACCAAGGAGGTCCTCATTTCTACTTGTCCAGAGTCCTGGTTTATGATTCTGTCATGTTTTGTGTGTATTTTTTTTATTCCCTTCTTTCAGCCATGCTTTTTTCTGTCTTTTTCTGTGGCCTCTCTCATCTCTGTTTATGTTGTAGTCAAGCCAGTCCAGCAAATATAGGAAGGAAAATATCGTTGTCCATTAACAGTCAGGTAAGCCCTAAAACATTTCAGACCAAGTGCTGATTGGTTCCATGCCCAGTTCTTCCCCTCTAGCTTCAGCTTGATTTTCACAATAAACAGAAAAGTGAAGCTGTCTGTCTTTGCACCCCAGGTATTTTCATCTGGGGAGAAACAAGATGAAATCAAGAGCCAGCCAAGTGATATAACATATTCCATAGGAACATGCATGTCTTTATGTGCAAAGGAAGTCATAGATCTGTGCAAAAGATGACAAACACCAGCCATAGGAAAAAAAACCTACAGCTTTAAGACATGTTTTAAACAGTGATAATGTAGGAAATCAAAATGGGATTGATATCAAGAACCAAGTCACACAAGGCTCGTATTTTAAACAGTTTTCTCTATGCCATCTCACAATGTCAGAAGCTTAATTAAGTTTGGCTTTAAATTATTCCAGCCTAAAAAAATAAATAAGTGATGGAATTGAACTGGCATGCCAGTGATTTAAAAGTAGCTTGTACGCAGTCAAGGGCAAGGAGCTCATTGTTTAATTCAGTACCAAATCAGAGGGTTTACATTGTTTTGAAGCCCAAGGAAAAGGACAAAATCATCCCTGTTTTTCTGAAAACTCTATTCCATGAATTTATCTAATTACCTTCTCATATGGTCTCAGAATGCATCAAAATTTGTTCTGAGTTCTTATCACTTGCATGAGCTGCCTCAGAATTGCTGTATAAAGGATACTGCCTGCTTAGCAGTAAAAATTGTGACTCTTCAAGGGAAAGTAAAATCTACTCCTCCTAAGATACTAGGTAAAATATTGCCTCCAATAAAGTCTGTAGGAAAATGCCTGATGAGTTTAGTGCAAACAAGATTTCATCCATGTGTATTTCTTGTTATAGGAACCTTCCAAGAAATAATGGAAACTAATGAAAGTTTGGAGTGACAGAATTCTCTTCTTAAAAATTTTCTTCTTAAAAATTAATACTGAGGCTACTTCCAACTTTTGTGCTTGATCAAAAATATAAATTAAAGGTATAGTCAAGTGTGTTTGGTGAATAGGCCTTGATCTGACATCTCTGCAAAAGGTTGAAAAACAGTGTGACATTTACATTTTTACTGTGTTCTAAATCCCAAACTGAACAAATGTATTTGGACACTTTATAGCTCTAGCTGCAATGGCTTTTCTGAAACAGAAATATTGTTTGGACATTGCTCTTTTTATCTTTCTAGTTTCCACTCATTAAAACCAAAATATAGGCAAGAAAAGAACTGATTATGGCAAACCAACATTTCCAGATGTTGGCAAATACTGACTTCTGAAGATCAATTTCTCCCCTTCTCAGCATAGGTGTTTATCATATCAATTGCCATGTCTTCAGTACTTAGAACTAATGAGATTAAATTATTTTCCTCACATAAGTATGCCTTAAAATCCTAATAGATCACCTGAGGCAAGATTCAAATCCTAACAGTGCTGGAATGGGGAATACAGAGACATCTGAGTAACATACTGGAAGATGGAGGGCTAAAGGGGTTTGTAATTTTGTCTTAAACTATCACGATCATCAGAGGTCAGTGGGCCTTTATGTGTATAGGATGCAGCCTAGAAAAAGTGCATTGCACACGTGAGTGTGAACAGGTTTCTGCTCCTCAGAGATTTTTAGACCAGCCTGTGGGTGCTCTGTTTTGGCAAAAACTGTGAAAGGAAAGATGCATTCAGTTCTCCATCAGTTCAGATGCATTAGAGGGCTGCCTTTCACCAAGTGCTTCTTCCTCCAACACTTAAACTTACAGGGTTGCCTGAACATGCATTGACTTATGCTTCTGTTCCCCTTTATTTCAAATGCAAGGTTTCTGATGCAGCTTCTCTATTCTACCTGCAAATGTGTGAGCTGCTATTTTTAACATGGCCATTCCAGATTCTTTTTGCTAATCATTGGTAATCCAGTCTCCTTATTTGTCAATTCCAAACACTAAATATTTGATGCTACTGCTAGCAGAACCTGTATTCAGTCATTGCAGTTTTATTGTGTTTCCTTAGTTCTATGGGAGAAGATTCTCTTAGATTTGATCTTTTAGTTTAATTCAATAAAAGCTTGACTTAATATTTCTTTTTTATTTCACTTCTTGCCCTGAGTTAATTAACAGTATTCTCTTTGCTCTGTCCAGTGAAGCTGATAAGAATGCCTGCATCCTGATTCAACTGAGGATATAAAAGGAGTCTTTTGATGTCTAATTATAGCAAGTAAGAAAGAGGCAGAACTGATTTATGGGCTAGTGCATCATGTACTACACCTACTCTAATTCACTGGTTTTCTAAATGGCAGAATATGGAGGTAAAAAATCGACAGTACTTTTCCATATTTTCTTTTTATTCCAACAAAGCACTTAGCCAGGAGATAGAAGGTTATTTTTCATTAATATGCCTTTTCTCATTTTAGGGAGAAAGGGAACCTTCTGAGAGCAGTATAAGGGTAATCCTCATTAAGGCATTATTAACAAGGCATATTATTAAAACTGCTAAAGCCATTGCCCTTGATTATAAATGAGTAAATTGGTTAATGAGAACAGTAGTTAATTGGGGGTATTATTACCAAACAGGGAAATCATATGAAAGTTAAATACATCACAGTGATTCTTCTACACAATTAAACATCTATGAGAAAAGAGATTAAGGAGGAGAGTATGAGAAAGTAGCAGTCATAAAGCAGAAGTATGTTTTAAAAAGTGAATTGCAAAAGTCTGTTAAAACTGAATAAAAGTCAATGGTGCATATTTACTCTGTTGAAACTTATCTGAAGCTGCTTCTTGCAAGACAGAAAATCTCAAACTCCATCAGTGTGCTGAAAGGTTGTGTAATCATAGGGCCATCTGGTAGGGATAAGATTTGCCACCCTGCATTTGCCTTAAGATCCAGACATCACATCTGTCCTTCCTCAAGCTTCTCCTTTCACGTGTTTTATCCACTGTAACAACCAGGATTGTTTTGAGCAGCTCTTTGCTATAAGGGTTAGATTTTGCCTGTCTTTTGCAGTCTTAATTGTGCTTCATTTTCCAGTTAGCTCTGACAGAAATGACATGTCTTTCTGCCAATAATCTGTTGTGAGGGAAAGCAATGCACATGAGTTTTATACAGGGACCTCAGACAGGGCTACCTATAGCTGGTGGACCAGGACCGTGTCCAGACAGCTCCTGAGGAGTTCCAAGGATGGAGAATTCATAACCTCCCTGGACAAGATGTTGCTTCATCACTCTCAGTGATGTAAAAACAGAAAAAAAAAGTGATTCCTTATGTTTTGATGAAACCTCCTCTGTTTTTTTCTGTGCCTGTCACCTCTTGTCCTGTCACTGGGCACCACTGAAAAAACCTGTCTCCCTCTTTTATTCCACTCTCCCTTCAGGTAAATTAATGAGATGCTCTTTGATCCCCTCCTGAGCCTTCTGTTCCCTAGGTTAAACAGCCTTACAGCCCTAACCATTCTGTGACTCTGTGATTTCTTTTAGGAAGCTGAAATTCACCCTGGTTGGTAAACCAATACTCACACTTGGCTTTGGAGGAGAAAAAAGTTCTGTGGGGAAGGAAATTGCCTTATCAACTCTGCCTTGAAACCACAGACATGGGGATGGGCATCCACACTACCCCAGAGCCCAGTGCCAGGCCCAACTCAAGAGCATGCAGAATCATCTTGAAAGGTCTGAAAGAAATATTAGTGCCTCCCTTGAGGATGGCTTGCTTGACCAGGTAAATCCTATGGTTTAGATGATGCTTGTTCAGCTTGGAGTGTACCAAGGGCCATTCTCTGTGGCTGTATAGGTATAAACCAGCAAATAATACAAGTAAGCACCGATTCTGTACCTTTGCTGTGCTCTCTAGTCATGCTGTGTATTTGTAAGGTTCATCTGCAAGGAAATCAGTTCAGTCTAGGGCTGTTAGAAACAGTATGACAGACTTTTGTCTTTGGAGCTCCTCGCAGCTCCTTAGGTGCACTGAGACTTTGTGCCAATGCCTTTGACTTGAAGGGGATGCAGGAGACTGCTGGGCCCGTTTGGCAGCCAGCTGCCCTCAGCTTGTGCGCAGGCAGGGCCAACCCTGGAGATTAAGGGCTAGGAGAATACAGCAACTCACTTCTCAGTTTGTACCAGTCTCCATCTAAAGCAGGAAAGATACACAATTCAAAGCCTTTCCCTCGTTGGCAAATGCCTCGTTAGCAGCTTGTGGAATGTTTAAGGTGCATGCACACACGAAAAGTACTAGGTGTGACTCAGAGCTGGCCACTTGAGAGCACTGCTGTAATTGCTGACTGTCTGTGGGGTGAGCAGCCTGGGGCATGGGCTGTCATTTATAGTGGCATGTGCAATGGACTGCTTAGTTTCCAGATGAAGTTGTAACACAAACACAGATGGAATGATAATGTCCCACCCACTCTAATTCTTCTTGAAATTCCTAATTAAGTATTTTCTCTTCCAGCTTTCCCCTTTCTGAAAAAAATTGTTCTCTGGAGCGTTGTTGGGGAGGGGAGGCAGGGAGGGAGGCAGGGAGGGAGGCAGGGAGGGAGGCAGGGAGGGAGGGAGGGGCTGGATATCTTCCAAGTGGCACCTGAGGAGTGGCTGTTTTGCTGTACATTAGCAAAACCTTACACTCAGCCTATGAAGGACTGAGTTTTTCTTCAACTTGAGACCTGCTTTGGAAACCTGAAGGCATGGAGGCATGGCAGGAGTGGGTGAAGAGGGAAGGGTATTAGATCCATACTGAACAGTGTTTTCCATTCAGTTGAAGAAATCCACAGCATGCTGCCAATTTCCTGTCATTTGTTTGATGGTGGTGGCATCTGTGGAGCACCAAGCTGAGCATCCCATAGATCTCCTGCCTAAAAAATGTGTGGGAAGTTGATGATACATGTCTTGTAACAAAACAACACATAAGGACTGTGCATCACTGAAGTCTTTTTCTATCTCTTCATTTTTTAGTGTTATCCTGAAGAAGAGTTTGAGTTTGTCATCCTAAAGCTGCAAAACAATTTGGTTCTTATGTGAGATAGTAAAAACATCCTGCCAAAACCACAATGTGGTGGAAAAATTAAATATCAGATCATAGCTCTGTGAAAAGAGTAATGTGGATTATCCACAGATAAACTCCTAGGAATTCTGTTTAGCTGGGGCACTTCTTCTCTTCTCTGATCTCATCTATCAGAGGTTGTTCTGGTGATAAGTGTTTCCTTTCATATCTCACTTTAAAAAAGCAGTCAATCGACATTTGCTCTTCCATTTTCCCACATTGCCATGAGTTAATGGAATGTTCTTTGTCTTACCTGATGTAAGAACACAAATCCTACACATGCTGCTCTTCTCCTAGTCTCTCACGGTCATCACAAGAGCTGGTCATGGTTATGCTTTGCTAAGCTGAAGGCCCAGGGGAGCTACTGCATCTCCTTCTAATCCTTCATAACCTTTCCTTTTTAGCTTAAACAGCTCCCAGCTTTCCAACAGTTTTTCAGTCCTGTGTTCCTCAGTTGCTTTAGCTATGTCTAGGCTATTTTAAGGAGAGAGAATGAATTTATCTTTAGGCCTCTATTCTACTGAGGGAAGGTTAATATATTAACATAAAGCAAAGACCTGACAGTTTTGGCCATGGTATACCCATGGCCTTTTTCCACTGCAGCATTTAAATGCCTCACAACTACCTGTGAACTTATTCTTACTGTGCTACAGTCAGCAGCATAAGTCATTGTTGCTGAACTTCCCCCCCCGCCCCGCCTCTGTAAAAACAAGCAAAAATATTAGAATATTACATTTTCCCAGATGATGTCCCTTAAATTTACAATCAAACAGAGAAGTTGTCTCAAGTGTGAGTCACCAGTGAATACTTTAATATGACACCTTTCTCCCAGTTGTCCCAGTGGTTTGCCTGGTGGAGCTCTGCTGTTTTCCCAAATGGGGTATGCACACTCAAAGTTTTGGCGTCACCCTTCTATGCTGAGTCCCTTCTGAAACTTATCTTGGAGAGAGATATAAACTTAAGGCTATTTCTGGAGGTTTTGGGCATCTTTGAGCAACCAGCACCCAAGCTGGGCACACAGGGAGACCCATTCCAGATTTCCCAAGATGTGAAACGGGACCTTGACTCCAGAGCTTCCAGAAATAGACAGCATTTTAGCCAAAGAAATATTCTGCATAAAATTCACTCTCAATCAAGCTACATCAGGAACAAGACAGACAAAATCAAACTTCTTCCCAAGGTAAATTACAGATACTAGCTAAAAGCTAGTTGCTGGCTTACATAATTGAAGCTAATATGCTAATTGTAACAAAGCCTGGACTCCAGCCAGGATATAAAGTCATGTTGCAATATGAGTAGATGATATCCCAGCATTAATGGGTACAGAGTGATCTATTTTCTTAGAGTCCCTGTTGATATCTTATCTGTGTCACCATGAGATGCTGCTCTCTCCATCAGGAGTGCTAAAATGTGCTTTCGTAGTCAGAGCTTGTTATGGGTGGGAGCTGCCCAATGAGTTGCAACAGAAAATTATCCCTCCATCCTTCGACTTCTTTTAGAACCATTTCTTTGTTTTTTTTGAAAGGTAGCTATGGGCCACAGTTTGAATTGGTGAGCCAGTACGGACCATGGGCCAGTGATATGCAGGGGCCAGGATGTTGTTCCAAGGTTTGCAAAAAGTTAATCTGTGAAGAAAGACCAAGGAGGCAAAATGATCCTGAAATAGACAGGGAAAATGTGGTATCATCTACACTAAGCTGGCCAGCATGGCAGTCCCTTGTTGGAAGTAGACTCTCATGGGGCAAAATTCATGAACAATGTTTTATAACATCTCAATTTGTCCCAGAGTCTCCTCTCCTTCTTGGTGAACAGTGATCTATCTGTAGTTTATCACTTCTCAAATGACAATTTGACATCCTGGAACACTGACCCTTTGGCAAGTAAATCCTAGTAGTGTGGATTACTGGTTGGCACATCCTCAGTGCCAAGGCTCCCATGGCACATCCAGCTAGTGCTTCACTCTCAGCAAGGAACTCCAGATAAAGTCAGGACATTGGGTTCATGGCTACCTGAAGACTCAAATCTGCTTGACTGGGCTCTTCTGGTAACTTTAACTACCTGAATACATTTCCTCTTCTTGACCTATATTTGCTGGTGACATTTCTCTCAACTGAAGTAGAAGTGCTAAGACGTGTAGTGTGTTCAAACTCCACAGGTACTTTTGTGTGTATATAAATTGTTTTTCCAGGTGCCTCTGCAGGTGGATTGAACTTGGCAGTGCTACAAATAACATGGTCTCTGCTGGAGAGTCTGTGTTCACAGAGAAGGAGAGTGGATGACAAGACCTGTAAGGAGGAGAGAGCAGCTCTGAGACAGGATGTGTGTACAGAACATGCCTGTGTACCCCAACACCCTAAAAAAATGACATATGGAGCTAAGATATCAGTAGTGCTTTTCCACTGGAATTGCTACTATGCTCAGCCCTCATCTCACTGAACCATCCTGCCTGGGCAGCTGCAGAAGCCCTTCCCTCAAGGGACGCATCAAGGGAAGTATGGAAATTCTATTGCAAATGAACCTCTGAGTTGACAGAATTGGTACAAAAGTTTTTAATGTTTTTGGCTGTAAAGTATCAATAATAAATAAAATAATAAAATAAATATATTAAAATTTAATACATAATAAAATGATGTATTTTTAGTTCTAATTAATTTTAAACAAATTAATATAATTAATAATTAATTATCGATGTTTTTATATGGAGTATATGTCTAAATATAAAAATATTTATATCGTTATATAAAAAAAATAGAATAAAATGCAATAAATTTTTTAGCTAATTTAATTCTGGATTATACATGAAGTACTGGAGATCTGGCCTTGTAAGCCAAAGACATGCCTGATAGCATCTCTTGCCTTAAGATGGTAAACTTTTCCCATTCAAAACTATGAACATTGAAAACACTGCTCTGTTTCCAAATCTTGGTCAATTATAAGACCAGAAGGTCTTATAATTAAAGATTACAAAAGCTAGTATTTTCCAGTAAAATATCCATGGTTAGAATGAAGCTATATTTCTTTTTTCTTAAGTTTTCAAGTTACAGAAAGCAATAAAGAAAAAATCCCCATGAAATTGAAAAAAATGGCCTCTCCTCTGAAGTGTGTTAGAGGAATGCCTAAGCACAGTACATATCCCTGTGTTCTGCTCAGAAAGCTGGAGGGTTTTGGAGTATTATGGGGTTTTGGGAGTACCAGCAAGTACTGTGTTAGTATATTAGAATTACAGGCAAATGGAAATATGAGACACACATCCATTCCAGATTAGTTTGTGTGGTTTTGTTTCCCATTTCAGTCTTAATTTCCTTTGTTGATGAAGTAATCACCAGTATGTCTCAGGGAAAATCAAAAGATGATGCTGGTGCTCTGTCCTGACTGGGTTTTTTGTAAGTTAGTTAGTTTAACCCAGGGTGAAAGCTGTGAGCTCACAATGTCTGAGATGGACATCCATTCCTAATGATTTCTCTAAAATGAGTTGCTGAAATACATGTATCCAGATAATTCCCTGGTGGCACCACCCTCCGCTAAAAGCACCCATTTATGTAGCAGCAATTTTTTTTAGACATGCAAAATGGTTCTAATTTTACTCCTACAGTAAGCAGCAATACTGCTTAGCATGAGGTTTGTCCACAGGAGTTCTGTAACATTTCCCATTAGCAACTGTCTGCTCACTCCAGCAGAGCAGCTATTTGATGCTGAGGCTGCTATGACAGCTACTTGAACATATAAATAGAATCATGCTTCACAAATGTGACAGTATCACATGGCTGGATGCATGGAAGTGCTGAAGTGGGAAAAATTTCTCTTACCCCATAATTATGTGTGTGTTAGTGTTACATTTAGTGAAGTGGTAGGCCTGGCTAGACCCAAGAATGAAGCATTTTTGACAAGCTTGGGTTTGAACTATAGCTGTGATAAAAGGATTACATTCAGGTTTGATGTAGATGGGTACCAGCACTCTGTCTGTGCACATAGCCAATGCATTTTGTCTTCAGCTCCGTGGCTGATCCAGAAGTCTCCTGGTGATCTCTGAGTAGATGTGGCAATGGACTGGCTTGGGACAAATAGGCAGTAGATTGATCTCTGTGCTGTTTCACAGCACCGCAGTGGACTAGAAACTGCCAAGGTGGAAATTTCAGATAATTGCCTGTTGTGCCTAGGTCACTTAGGCACTATTTGTGTGCTTCAGTGTGTTGGTGAAGTCGCTTCTGGGTGGAGGAATCCTGGGCAGTCCCAATGATACTGTTAGTTCCAGGGACAGGTGAGGCAACTGGCCAAATGCCACATGGAAAAATTTAAATCAACTGCCAAATGCAGTTGCAGAAATGTCTTTGGAAATGTTCTAGACATAACTAGCCAGATTTAACTACCTTAATTAAGGGCAGGATCCGGGGCAGCAGGAGGTTGGTTTAGATGACTTTCATAGGCCTCTTCCAACCTAAAGCATTCTCTCGTTCTGTGGTTATAGGTAGGACACTGTACATAGTAGGAAAGCTAGAAGAAATTCTGTACATAGTTTTGAGATAATAAATAGAAATGGATCATTGATGTACTGTAGTCATCATGTAGGACCACAGACCAGCTGGAATGTAAGAAATAATCAGAAAAAAATGTGGTATCTCACCTTGATCCTGTAGGAGCTGCTCTTGCAAGAATGCTTGTGATGGAGACTCCCATCCAGACAGCAACTGACCCTGCTGTTTGAGAGATTTGATTCCCCACATGACCAAAAATGTCTATGCAAAATATCTCAGTGAGTTGATGGGATGTTGTGGGTTCTGAGAAGCAGAAGATTCTCATTTTGTGATTAGGAATGATAGAGTTGGGCAAGAACTGGTCAGTTCCAAGTGGTTTTCTTGAGGGTTATCTTTCCCGCCAATAATGTTTAATGTAATCTTTGCAAAGAACAACACTGGTGGATTTTCTTTGAGATACTGAGGAAAAATGTTGTTAGTCAAAAAACCACAACAAAAACCCCAACCAAAACTCAGTGGTCAATTGTGTGAATTTGTGACACTTGTTGTATAGCAATAGAAAAAATTTGAATATAAACTTGTGTAGCATAGCAGGTCATATTTTCTTCCCTTCAAAGCAATTGTTCAGATGACAAAAATGCTTGCAAGAATTTTTTTCCTTTCTGTTTTATTTCTTCTTGTCTTCTCCAACCCAAATACCACAATAAGGTATGTCTCTTGTGCTATGATGAAGACTGCCCTTAGTATTTCTGTGTGCAAGAAGATACATCCCAAGACACCAAGCAGCAAAATTTATTTCTATCATACACACAGACACATGTATGACAATTAAATATTTCAAGATGTTCTAAATATTTGCTCCTAACAAAGGACTGATGCCACATTCCTGCAATATAGTATCATATTCTGTAGGTGTTGTGGACAGATTATGCCAATCAAACACTGGAAGCAAGAATATTTATGTCATTCCTGCAAAGTCTATCTCATCCCAGAGATAATAGCAAGAACACTTTTTCTTGAAATCCTAATAAATGTACTATTTTCTAGATAGGGCTTGACTTCATGCTGTCTTGAAAAAGGGATTTGCTTCGATTTTTTGAAATGCTGTGCATGGCATAAACAGTGCAAAGTATCCTTTCCCATTTGTAAGATATTATCATTAACCCTTGGAACTTTTGATTTCTACTTAATCTTATGCTTCATGCCTTCACTGATAGTGAAAATCATTATCAAATGCCATTTTGATGTGTTACCTCATGGAATGAATTACTGAAGTCAACTGAGCAGCAACAAACAGAATGAAGGCTGGTGTGCTTGCAGACCTGTATAACTTCACTGATGCTTCACTATTAAATTTATCTATGTTCAACTTGAATTGAACCCAGATCTTTATTTAGCTTGCTAGCAGGCAATTTACATTCTCAAAGTCTATTCCAATGCCAGATGAAGTCAATGACAGCCTTCCCTGACTTCAAGGGGTTTTAGATGAGGCTCCAGTTCTTGGATGTGATGACATAAAGGTAAAATATTAATGCTTTACTTTTTTGGAGGGGTAAATATAATGGGTGCAAGACATAGAGCAGATGACTATGTAGCCAATGACTCTTTCACTGAACAGAGATTTTCCTTCTGTGAAGCTGGAGCCATCATATGTGGTAGTCAGGAGATGTAGAAGGGGAAGTGTTCCTCTTGACCAGCTTTTATGATTGCTTTTCCCCTTTTCATAGGATTTATTTTTTAACTGATTCTGAAACTTTAAAACTCTAATTTTAATTGACTGAAATTTACATTCACTAGCAATTTGACTGAGAGGTTTTGGACCTTTCTGATAATCAGTAAAATGGAGTATATTGACAAGACCTGCAACACTCCTTGTTAATTGCAAGCTGCTTTCCCTGATTTACAGTGCACAGCAGGCAATTGGTTGTACCAACTCTCCAGGGCCCTGAACTTCTTATTCTACCACATAAAACCACCTGGAACACAACATCAGTGATTCACTGGCTTCCAGGCTGCAGGTTCCTGCCCTGATACAAAACTCTCTCTTGCTGATGGTCTTAGTTACAGGTGTGACAGCAGGATTCCTGCCTCTTCAGAAAACACTCATGGCATTAAAGAAAAAGAAAAATAATGTGCTATATATGATTTACCCACAGCATTATTTCTCCCTCAGTAGTCATTTTGCTATGGCATTGTGTTTCCTTTTTCCAGGTCCTAATCAATGCACCAAATCTGTAATCACCAAAAAGTAGGTGTGGACATACGGATTCGTATGATTGTCCTAACCTAAGATCACATTCTCATTACCAAGTACTTGCTGAACAAAAGGAGATCATATAAATGTTCCATAATTCTATGGCATCCTTTGGCAAATATTTCAACTTGTCAGGTACATGATGCACAATGAACCATTTCCTTTGTTGTTGGTTCTGAATCTGGCTCCCCACCAGCTCCATTTGGGATCTGCAGTTCTTGTGGTAGACAGCATTGCTCACAGTTGCTTTCTAATTACCATCGTCTTACCAATTATAATTTTTCTGGATAATTTCCCCCAACTCAGAAGTCATAGCCTGCTCAATTGCTTCTTTTATAGAAGGTATTTTCCATTTCAGATTATTCTTCAAGCTTTTCTTGGCACCTCTTCTAATTCTAATATAAATTTTCTGGCAGAGGTAGATGTAAACTGCATATTTTTCAAATTGTAGTCAATCCATGCATCCATACAGTGTTATAGTAACACTGCCTATTGCACTCTCTATTTTTCTTACTAATTTCTGCAATTTTAACTTCTATTTTGCCCTGACTGCTACTGACCAATACATTGATGTATTCATGGAACAATCTCACTTCTGAATATTAGTGCTGGGCTCAGAGCCCATCATTTAAGATGTGACATTAGAAGTACTTTTGTTCAGGGCTCATCCCTTTATGTTTATCTATACTGAAAGCTATCAACTGCTGTGATCTACACAGGCACTCATTATTGTAAGTTGTGCACTTCTTCACAGACAGTTCATTTATCAATTTTGTAACCAGAACAGGCTCCTGCACACATCCCTCTGGTTCCTGCCCACCATCACATTTGTTCATTCTGCTTGTCTTATTTTTTAATGTTTATTACAAATGCTCAGGAAATTAAATGTGAGGAAATCTACTGTAGTTGCTTTAGAAGGAAAGATACACCACTCCAGTCAGTTCACTCTATTCAACTCCTTCCTGACTTCTTCAAATAACTCTACCAAGCCAGCAAGTTAAGTCATAGCCTTAAAGAAAAACGTGTGGAAAAACTCTTCCCTAACTGATCATACTTATCCAGGTGTCTGTTCTTTGTGATATTAGCATGCTATTGAAGCCAAGGACAGGCATCAGGATTCCGTATTTGGACTTCCATGGTTCTCCCTGAAACTGTTTTTTGGTCAGTTAGTATCAATCATGTCTAATATCTTCAGGTGTGTGAAGCAGGTTTAAGAGAATTATCCACCACTTTCAGTAATCAAACTATTTCATTGGTGAGCCCTTTCAGAGCTATTACCTGACCACCATCTTCATCCTGAAAATTTGCTACTTTTGTCCATTTTCTCAAGGACAAAACTAACCTCATCTATCTTACAGTCAATTCAGTATCACACAGATTTTGTAATGCAGTTTCCCACAAAAAAGAAAAGTTGTTTTTTTTCTGGTTTGTGTATTAATGCTGTTTAGTTTCTTGGCTATTGCTCCACAGAAGCTGAGCATTCTTTTCATGTCCTGATCATTCTGAGAGTCAAAAGACTCTCAAATTAGCCTGTTTCCTTGACATGCTTCAGGTTATACTATTGTACTTTTGCAACAACTAGGAGAGTAAAGTGATAGGACTTAGATTTCCATGAGAAGTAATGGATAATAAACAACAACAAAAATTATTCTGTTATGTTTTGGCAATTCCTTGCTTTTTAAAAATGCAGCTACTCATGATCAAAGACCATTTGTACTTTCTGTCTCCTGCTCATTTTAGTTTTGTTCCTCTCTTTGTCCAGCTGGATATTAACAAAATGTTTACCACTTAGTTTTCCTGCCAAACTTAATTTGACTCTCTGTGACTGTATGTCTTATCAAGCAGGTACTGTTCAGGGAATAAAAAATGATATATTAGCTAATCTTACAGCAGGGGAAATCTTGAGTCCAGATCCAGGGCCAGCTGCACAATTCAAGTATTTACCATCATAAATTGCCGAGACCAAATCATACCATAGTGCATTCATGGAACAGTGATAGACTGCCAATGTGATACACTCCTAAAACACCATGAAAATTTTGAGTACTTTTTTCTGTGTTTTTTCATGAGTAGGATTCAAATGTTTATTTACCAACTGAGATCAGCCTAACGTTCCTTGAAAAAGGAAGAGACATTAGAAAAGACCTGGGAGAAACTCAGCCTATTCCTGTTTCACTATGATTCTGTTACTCTAAGTAGATTATCATAAAGTGATATTGGCAATTGCCAAGGCAATTGCACAGGGTACAACTCCCTCCATCAGCTGAGCAGGCGTAATTGGATTGAAAACCTGGATGCATTAGTCTAATCTAATACTATACAGAAATGTACAATCAGTTATACATCGTATCATCTCAGCACAGTGTCAAATCAATATCTGTTTTCAGCAGGAAAAATGTGCAGGTTGTGCTGGAGATATGACTAATGGGAATGCTATTTGGAGTGTTTGGAGTGCAGTTTGCACGGTAAGGAATGATAACAATTGGTTTCATCTGGAGTAATTACAGCTCATTGGCCCCCAGTTCGGCAATTACTCAAAGGAAATCCTCTTGAGGGAAGAGTATCTCAGCTTTGACAAGAAAACATAACCAGTGTAAATTCCTTATGTGTGGTAGAAAAAACATCTATTCTTCCAAAAGATATAAAAAGCAACATAAGCAGAAGAATGGATATTTCACCAAGCCCCACAGAATTTCATGTTTTCTGTGTGAAAAAAATTCCTAAATCTCACAGTGTCAGATTTGGTCTCCCTGAAACAATTCTTGAAAAGATAGCGAGAAAGGAAAGGCAGTTTTAAGAAAGTGCTCAGTCATCTGCATTTCTAATGCACCATGTCTGCATTGGGTAAGGTATGCATGTGGTGACTGTGATTTATGACATACACTTCATGAAGCACTGTGGGAATGTTGTCTCTTGAACAGTTCTGACCTCCAGGAAGGCCACTTTAAGCAGGAAAACCATATTTATTTCAAGAACATGCCTAGACTATGAATTCAGGACATTTCCAGAGTGGCAATAGAGGTGTTTTGCAAGTGATACTTCTGAGTGCAAGTCCAGAAAGCGAGGCAGTAGGAGAAGGATGGTAATAATTAGAGATAGGTTTGAGAGAGAGTTCTCTATTATCAAAACCCCCTTGTTATGGAGTAAGGAGACAAGAAAGATGAGGCAAAGGAACTCCTGAGAAAAAGAGAGAAATGTAGCAGGTGGTGTTCCCAAGGTTCTTCCTTGGATTAAAAGACTACCTCCCATTTTGGTCTTGTACAGTCATGAGCAGAAGCCTTGATTCCAGTCCATCAAATCTCTGCAGAACTACACTAAGGAATTAACTGTTCAATAAAGCCCTGTTTGCATTGCAGGATTCAGCCTGCAGAAATCAAGTCTTTTAACAAAACCTATTGACAAAGCTTTCAAAGCAAAGACATTACTTTGCTTTTGTTTTTAGTTTTCCCAAGACTACCTTGAAGTAAAATCACAGTTATGGCACTGCATAAATAACTACTGATGTTTCTTCTACTTGTAACCCAGGTGAGGATCAATTCACAAAAAGGAAAAAAACCTATCTTTTGTGAAGTGCTTTTAATAGCTATGGAAAAATGAAATACTTGACACAAAGAGACATAAGGGTACTTTATTGCTGAATATTAGTACCTACTGTGTGCAAAACAGAGCTGTGAAGCAGAGACTTTTCAGACAAGTCTTGGAAGTTTCCAGACATTATTACAGCATGGCTTATTGAAAACTTCACCCCCTCCTCTGGGGATGGCAGAGGACTCTGACATGGGGGGGCTTCTGAACTACTGAGTCAAACCTGCCTTTGATGAAACTTCATTTCTCCCTAGATAGTTCTGAGGTATTATCTCCATCCAAAAAATAATTTTACATTTGTGTAGAACTTTTTAAACTGCAGAATCCTCTATTTCTTTCTTTATTTTATATGAAGAGAATTTTAACCCTCACCAAAAAAAAGTATGATATGTATTTTCAGTAGAGTTGAAATCCACCTTGAAGAATTACTGCTAAGATTAGCTTGTGTATTCAAGCTCCCAGAAAACAAAGAGCATTTTATCACATATATTTATTATTATTAAATAATGTCTGTTATATATAGAATACAGTACCTAATATGTGTCTAACTACATATTAAGTCTAACTGCCATAACATTTTTCATTGGCTGAATGACATTCTTAACAGAGATCATAATTTTGGCACTGATGGCAGTAGTAATTTCTTCAGTAAATCACAATACACTCCCTAAGTGGAAAGAGCTTTGCAATTTCTCAAATAAATGGAAAAATAATTTTGCACAATCAGTAAAGGCAGCAATAATTGTTATAAGGCTTATTGTAGTTATTACAAAGAACCTCAATTGTTCAATATAGCCAATCAGAAGTAAAACAGCATAAGAGTGGAATCCATAACAAGCATAAGTGCAGCACAGTTAAAAGAACAATTTTTTTATTGATAAAAAGCAGGAAAGCACAGAAAGTGACTGCTTCAGAAGCAATGAAGTGCAGAATGTCAGGTCACATCATCATGATAGAGGTATTAATAATTTTTTCCAAAATCCACTTAGAATTAGGCTGTAATTGGTAAGCAAAAAAGGGCTTTTAAATTTTTTTCTCATTAAAAAAGCCACTGATATCCCAATACACAGAGATATTAAAATGTTCCAATACCTGTATGTGTAGGTGCAGAGTCCCTTTATTATTCTCCACTTTGTTGCCTACTTTGAAGGCAACATGGAATCACACCAGGAATATTGGAAGATGTAAACAATATTTAGCCATAAAGCAATGCATATTATTATAGCATGAAAATTAATATTATTCTAAACAATCTCCTAGTCCATATTCTGTATAATACAAAAAGGGAAGCTATATATGGCTCATTGTACAGCCTTGAATGTATACTATGGAAATTTAAATTATCTCTTGCATTTTTGCCAAATGTGTTTTTGAATTACATGGCAGTTTTCATTTTGTCATCCTTGAGTGCACAGGAATGTTGAGGAATTTCTCTGCAAAGTGATTATCTCCAAACCGCTGCAAATTAAGAGTCTGAAAATCTTGTTCTTATATTAGAAGCTGTTTTCATATTTCATTTATGGAAATCTGTATTTTGGAATAAACTAACATTCTGCATTTCCCCCAAAGTTGTTTCATATCTCTGAAGTTTTTATTTTGTAATCCAACCATAAACACAGGACTAGGAAGAATATTTTACTTTTGTGAACAAACTTCGACATTTAATAAAAAGGTGCTGAATATCAATTCTTTTAAAGCAGCACTTCAAATAAGTTAGTTTCAGTTATACACAAACAGAATTTAATGAACAGAAGAAAATATAAATATATTTTTAAATTTTAAAATTGAATTTTATGACAATGACTCCATTGATGAGGAATTTATATAAGGGCATCAAATGTACATTGGAGGAAAATTAGATGGTATGAAACAGTGTTTTTATAAATGTTCCTTATTGGGTTTTTGGTTGTTTTTTTGCTTGTTTTGTCTTGCTGGGTTTTTGTTGTTGTTGTTGTTGGGTTTTTTTTGTGGTTTTCTTTTGGGTGGTGGGGGGGGAGTTTGTCCCTGTGGCTAGGAGTAACTTTGTAAATTTGTAAACTATCATTGAAATCTAAGAACCAGCAATTCAGGATGCCAGTGTAATATCCTTCAAAGAGCCAAGGCAGCAATTAAGTGAGATTTCAAATGCAAAGTGCTGCTCAGGATGACTTTGTATTGTCTTTGTCTATACACTCTTGCTTTCAAACTTATAATCAGGAATGAAACCATTTGTCCTACTAGACTAAACCCATAGTGAATTGAAGGTGTTCGGGTGTTAAAAGTGACTCACAGTAGAGCTGGTAAACCTGACCACTACACTTTGTGTAGATAACTGACTCTCTTCTAACACAACCTTTTTCACCATTTTAAAAAAGGCACTCCTGCCAGCTCCCACATTCTCACTTTCACTTCTGTGCCCTTCCAATTTGCTTGATGTAACCGGGGGTAGTGACCTGCCCTTAAGCAGGATCAATGAAATTAAGCTGTTTGAAAAAAAATCTGCAAGCATGTTCACTGACGTGCCCTCCAGAGCTAGAGCTGCCTGCAGGCACCTGGCAAGGCTGGGGGCTGATTTGAGGGACAAGATTCTGCACTGACCAGTGTTTCTGGAGCTCCAGTGGTGGAGCAAACAGCTGGCATTCCCAGCACCCTCAGCTTTGCTCAGCCCATGCAGACTTCTGCCCCTTTGACTTTGACAGGTAGATGAGAATGCCTCTGAAGCTCTCTGTCAGTTGGCTTTTACAGGGAAACCTAAATGGATCATGTTGCTGCTTCCATGTTTCCACCCAGTTGCTAGCTCTGAAATGCTGCTGTGCCAAAAGTGCACAATTGTGCTTTAGACAACATATATTTTAGACTAAGCCATCACAGTGAGTATGTCACTCAGTGTAAGTACTGATAATGTCCTCCAGCCTTTAAAATGTTCTGGTAACTGCTGTTACCAGCAGTCCTGACTTCTCATTGATAGTAGCTGAAATTATGAATACTTTTACATTAGTTAATGTCAGTCTCTGTTGGTTAATACTTAATTTAACTACTGGCATATTGTTCCAGGTAGCAGCACACCCTGACAGGTCAGTGAAACTATAAAAGCAGTCAAGAAGGATAGTTAGCCAGGGAGTAATTAGCTGTTTTTATTTTGGTAATAAACATGTTTAATTGAATAAATAAAAGAGGATAGAAGTGATCTAACTTGTTTCTCTCCAAGGAACAGTATAAAGGCTGATCATGCATTTGGTACTGGGCACTACAGAATGAATCTGTGGGAAAAGTAACACCTTAGTCACAGAATAATCACATACTAGGGAGAAAATACTGTGAGTGAATCACCCATTTAATCTAGCAAGCAAGGGTACAGAAAGAAACATGAAGCTAAAGGACAGCAAATTCAAACTAAAAACAAGACATAGGTTGCTCTAGTAGGAGTGATTGACACAAACTATCTAGTGAAGTGATAGATTCTCCATCTTTCAATGACTTCCAGAACAGGCATGGTCTCTGAAGGTGTGTCATTTTTTGGCAATGACAAGTTACTCAGAGGGCAGTTTAAAGATCAGTAGCTGATGAGCTAAAGATCCCTTCTGGCCTCAAACTCTCTAAACATGGTACACTGCCACAGATCTTACAGGCAAGGCACAAAATACAAAGATGCTACATCTTTCTTTTGCCAACTACAGAAGAGAAGAGGAACAATAAGGGTCACAATGCAAACTGAAGCCTGAGAGAAGTAAAACTCCTGTGTAGGTATGTCTGAAACAAAAAAGGCTGTGGGATGTAAATAGATTATGGTCCCAGGGTGCAAAGAGCATGTATGAGCTTCTCTGTGATATTTTACACATCAGATCCCCCATTAGCTTAAGTGTACATTAATTCAGATGCAATATGCATAAACCAGAGCACATCCACAAAGCTGGAACATGGAAACAGCTGGTGTACTCTTTAATTACAATGAACCTCTTCCATATGAGATGCTGGGGATTTGGGATGAAAATTAAAAACAATGCTGTAAAATGTTGTACTGGTACTTGTGCACCTGCAGTCCTGAAGGCACATGTGGCAGGTGCCTGTCTGCATATCCCCATTTTGCTGGCCAATTCCTTTATTTTTCAAAGTGTAAGGCTTTGACGATCATACAACATATCCATGTGGTGTTTAGGAAAATGCTTGATGCTTTAGCACTGGGAACTAAACGTGCATCATTTCAAGGTCTTGACTCATGACCTAGCCACACTGCAGGGTTGGTCACATCACCTTCATCTAGAGGAAAATACTGATTTCCAGGCTTGCCCTTGCACCCACATAGCTCCCCTATCTGTTTTGGGAAGATCTGTGGGAAGTTTCTGGCGTGTGCTGGATTTTTATGCTTCCACAGAGAGACAAAGGTGGAACAGCAAAGAGGTGGTATTGTCTGATTTTCTCCTTGAAATAGGAAAATGTGGATGCCAGCTAACTGCACCTCTAAAGAGTTTTTTGCAAACATCTTTACAGGGTATCTGGGTGAAAGCAAGGAGGGCCAGAGGAAGTCTCGAGGGACCAATTACCAGATTCCCCAAACCACCAAGGTTTTAGTCCAGCAGTAAGATCTGTTTCCAATTTCATTCCCAACCCCCTCCCCTTTTTTTTAACAGAGCATTTGTAACATGCTATTTTGCTTGTACTGCTAAAATAATGTGTCCTTAATACTTTTTTTTTTCTTTCTAAACAGGAGTAAATGTGATCATTATCTTGCAAAGGCTCAAGTCTGTCGTTTCTTTGGCACTGCCATTACACTGATGGTATCAGTTGAAGAGAACAAGCTACTCTGAGCTATTAAAGATTCATCGTTAGTGTAGAATCCTATTGATTTTCCACATCTTTTTTCTAAGGCTGAGCTACATGGACAACCTATAATATAATCCCTGACCATCAAGTTTAAATTGGAAGTGCTATAGCTTGTTTTCAGTTGTCTCAAAGTAGAATGAATAGCAGAAAATATTTGCAAATACTCAGTATGTTTGAGTGCTAAAAATGGTTTTTTGTTCCATGGTGGATAGGCATTTTCAGATAGGTGTGTTTCAAGTGGAGTTAGAGATACACAGTTGTTTTGGTTTTTTGTCTGCTAGACATTCAAAAAACATGACTTCTTCCTAAGATGTTCTATTCTGTTCTGTCCTTAAGATGCAGCCTCGATTACCTGCAGGCGGCCCAGAAGGAGTTATTTAGGTACTAGTTAGGTATTTTCCTCCAGTTTCCATCTCTTTTCTTTGGTATCAAAGGTCTGCTCAGTGTTAAGTATGCCTCTTATTCTTGTTTAGCTTTATTATGATGAAATGTGGTTCAGTGGCTCAGTATGCTCTATTGCTTCTTGGATTAGCCAAGTTCTGAGTGGATTGTTCTTTGAATGTTGCCTATAGATTCATGAGTACATCCTTCCCTGGGATAATCTTCTCCATAATCTTCTTCTTTACCATCAAGGGGAGTGTAATTACAACAGAGAGTGGTGTGACAGATGTGGGTATTACAAACAGGCTATCATTGCTTTCTGAATGACTCAGGCATTTGTTTTCCTTCCTACCAAACACTGATGGAATGTTCCCTGTATCTCTGTATTGTTAATTAGAATCTTGGTATAGGTGCTCATTCATTCCAACACTGTATTTTAGCCAAGTACCAATAACTGTACATTGCAATGTATGATCCCTCCTCTCTTCCTCTGTCTGCTCATTTGTTTCTGCCTTCCTTCCTGTGATTTACTTGCCACTGGGAGCCTTTATTTATTTTCAAATGGAAATCTGTCTAGATTTGCTTTTACCATGTACATCATCCAATCTTTCATTTACTGCCTCTTTATGCATTTCTGGGTGCTGTTTTATTTTTCTATTAATAGAGAACTGTCTAGAACTTTTGCTCCTTTTAGTTTGTGTGTTAATGTAGCTGTTCAAATCACACAGCCCATGGCTCACTTCTCCTCAGAGTCCACTTTTTTATTATTACAAATGTGTAGTGAAATTGGAGAAGCAATCTGCCTTGCAGTACATTTTACACTTACATGAACATGCAGACTGAAGGCATTTTATTCCTAGAGGTGCCACTTTCTTGTAATTCATTTCATGCTAAATAAAATGAAGGGCTACCCATTTTACCTCTGACTTGGAACTGAAAAACACAAGAAAGCTCCAAAATGAAATAAAATCTCCATTGATATTTAAATATCTTCTTCTAAAGGGAAGGAAAGAACAGTAAGTATAAATTTTTTTAAATCCAAATGGAGCTAGAAGAACCCAATGTCCATGTATGCTTTAAAGTTATTCTGACACATCTAGTCCTGTTTTTTATCCCTGTCCCATTGTGTATACTCTATAGTGCCACTATACTATGGAAAGTATTCATCAATATTCTTGCATAGAAAGGCAACTCTCCTAATGCTTTGGAATTCTCTCTTATTTTATATTCTCACTCAGAAATTCAAAGTCTGCTGTCTGGGCAAGTATCCTAGAACCCTTGGTTGTTAAGCAGAGGGAATCCTGTTTGTTTTTGCAGAATGAGAAAGATGTGTTCCTGCCAGCACCTGATTTCACAGTACCAGTGCCTGAGCCCTCAATGAGACCTTGGAGGTTGAAAACCACCTTCACAGGTAACTGATGATCCAGCCAAGGAAAAGACAAAATTTGAGTCTCTCTCCCCTACTCTGCTTTCAGTGTCTCCTGTCTCCAGGTTTGGACTTCCAGTTCCCAGGCACAGCCCCAGCACTTAGAGGCTTTGACAGACAAACTTTTATCCCTGGCTGGAAGGCATTACTCTCTAACAGAATGTTTCAGTTTGGAAAGACAGGAGTCTGCTAAGGAAGGCAGGAGCCTCCCCTGAAAGAGAATGTAAAAAGAAAGAGAATGGAGAATGTAAACCCTCCCCACCCCTCCGAATTGCTATAAATTTTAAATTAAGGGTCTCTCAGACAAAAGATATGGGAGCAGGAAATAACAGTTCTTTAAAAGGGAAGAAAATAAAAGGATAAAATAAACAATGCAGTACACTAGAACAACACCAACAGAGTCAGAACTCAACCTGACACCCTGTTGGTCAGGGTGCTGGTAGTAGTACAATTGGAAATGTGGCTGCAGTGCTCCTGGAGTGTCAGGTGTGGTTCTGTTGGAGCAAGGGGGCTCTGTAGAGAAGGATGTATTCTTCCTCCAAAGATCCAGTGGAAGAAGAGGCAGCTGCTGTTCCTCTGGGGAATCCAGTGGAGAAGCCGTGCTGGTGTTTCAGAACCTCCAGATTATATCCGGGTAGGAATGCTTGGCTCCTCCCTCTGGGCGGAGCATCTCACAATGGGATGATATAGTTCTTATCAGTCATGCAGGGACATTCAATAGCCTGTTATCAGCAGATGTCCCTCCAGAGGGAGGAATGATTGTGGTCACTCAGAGATAGATAAGGAAAACTTCCCACTTGACAGAAGACAACAGCCATACAGATGGTAATAGAATACATCTTGCCTTGCAATCTGGAACACAGAGCTGACAGCACACAGGTGCCCAATCCCTCAGACTAACTCTATCCTCTCTGCCCAGCAGTTTAACCTGTGTCATCAGGTTGGCACTGAAGCTGCTGAGATGCAGAAGTGTATGCCATGCTGGTGATGCAGAGGCAGCAGCAGAGGCACAGCTGGAGATGCAGAAGTACAGGTGGACAGCCCCGGGCTGGAACACCTTCAGCTTCTACAGCCTGTAGGCCTGAGCCTGGGAGTCCTCCCGTTCAGTACATAACTGTACCATGGGAGCACCAAGGAGAATCCAGCCTCTGACTCCTTAAAAACTGCAGTGCACAGCTTTCTGTCTGTGTATGAATCTGGACCTTGGAGAAGTGAATCTGAGACCATAAACCAAACAGTGGCTTCTCTCTACCTTAAGCTGCAGATTGGCTGCAGAGTTGCTTTGCCAGTATTGCCTGATCCTGAAGCGCAGACTGAAACTTAGTTGGAGCTTTTCCTGCATTTCTTGCAGGCATGTCTGTGTATGTTGGCAGGAAATGCAAAGAATCTGCCAAGTAAAGAATTCCCTTGTCCAATTCTCCCTCTAGCCCCATCCCAACCCTTGTAGGGTAATGGTCCTTGCAGGAAGCAGTTTTGTAAAGGCCTTTTCACAATGAGGAGAAATAGGCCATTTCACACAGCTCCTGCCATCCCAGTCCTGTGCAGTGGGATCCCTCAGACCCTCCTGTATGAGTGCAGACATGGAAATGTGGGGTAAGTCTCTTTTTGATTACTGTTTTTATTGCAACAGTTTTTATGGGAAATGTAAACATTATGGACTCCATCCCAAACTAAGCCATGCTCCAAGCAGTCTTGCAGCACTGGTCATAGTCTGATGCCATACACTTCCCCATGATCAGGAACAGCCTTTATCAGGTGAAAGAAAACCTCTTTCCCTGTGGGACAGGGGACATGGGGCACACCATTCTTTCAGGGAACAGAAATAAGGGATACAGCTCCTGGTTCCAGTCAGATGCTACAAGAACTGAGAATGTCTCTTGTTCCTAGCAGCAGCTTTGTGAGTGAATTGGTGAGTGAGATTTGTTTGCAGTTATATAGAAAAATTGTGAGCAATAGTCTTGACTGGAGAAGAAAGACCTGCATTTGCAAGGTAATTTATTTGGGATAAATCACATCAGTGACTCCAACCTCCTTCAGTGCAGCTGTTTACATGAGGTGCCACCAAAACAAGAAACAGGAAGGAAGGACAACCTGAAAGGAGCGAGGTGAACAATTTTCTTTTCCAGTGGCTGCTGTTGCTGGGTTGGCTGCCTAAGTGACTGTTTAGCTGTGCAGTCTGTTAGAATGAAATTCATCTCAGATCCAAGCATTTTTTCCACATTTGGGTTCATATTTACATTTGTTAAGGTTAATAGACCTGACAATTTCTTCATGTTCTCACCAGGGAGCAGTCACTGACAAACCGTGGGAGAGACTGAAACAATATTCTCCACAGAAAGGAAAATCTGTGCCTCACAAGGCTGTTACACATTCCTCCCTAGTTACAGTCCTCAGCCCTCAGTGGTGAAGATCCATGTAGTGCCCCTGAATTTACCTCAGCAGTGCCAGTTTACACCACTTGTAGATCTGACAGCTTATCCTTGTTACTTATCTTCCTCAGTGTTCCAGTAATTGCAGTGGAGCCTTGGCATTTCCTAAATCCACTTTTTTCTTTTCTTCTAGAGTGTTTTGGCTAACTCTTCTGTGTTTGTGCTACAAAGCCCCAGATTCAAGTGTTCTACCTTGCCTTTTAGATGCCATTGGCAAAAAGCCATTTTTTAAAAGAACACGTAAAAAGTAGACATCAGGCAAGAGGCGCCTTTGGCCACTTGTAACATTGCATGCCTTTAAAAAGAAAATAGTATAGGATGCCAGGAAATTCCTTCAGGAGAGAACTGAATTGAATTTTTAAGGTTAGTAAATAATCTGGGGAAGTATGAATCTGCATTTTTCCTACTGGCATCAGGGCTCGTAGGGTATCTGAGGCAGGGACATTACTGCGTCCCTCTCCTTTCAGCTTTCTTCCTTTCCCAGACTCCACAGAGAACTATCCAGGCAGACTTTAAAATTAAGAAGACAACTATGACCTAAGCAGTTACCTCTTGAGCTAAGCTGAAGTAAGTGGCCATATGCCTGCTCCTAAACTAAAACAAATGTGGGCTAAAATGCATTAGCTAAATGCAGGAATTTAAGGTAAAATATTTGATTTGCATTTAAAGCAGTGTAAGTGGGGGTATAGGCAGGTCCTTTGACTAAGCTGATGTGTACTACCTTGCCACTGAGCAAACCAAATCCAGTGCACGAGTCCACATAGAAAGTACTTGCTCTTCTCCTTATTCCAGCTTCAGTACAAGGAGGCAGGAACTGAAAATTGGTAAAAGTGTTTAAAAGTCCCTGCTTTGCACACCAGGTTTTAGGAAGACCGATCCCCAAAGCTCTCCTGGTGTTTTATAAGATGGTTTCATTGCCTTTAATGAAGCCTGATTCAATCACCACAGTGCTCACCAGTGAAAGATCTCCCACCACAATGCCTTAACTTTAGAGATCTCCATGATAAATGTCTCCCAAAAGTGGAGGATAGTTAGAATAGCATGAAATGGTCAAATTCTTCCTCTTAGCAGCCTTGTGGGGAGAAGGATGAGTTGGCCTTGGTCAGCACCTGCTATTAGCTTCTGTGACAGGTCACACTGCTCTTTCTGTGGGAGTCCAAGCAACAAAAGCTGCACATGGCCAAGTACTAATCATAGCTGTTTATTTGCAGATCATCCTTCCTTGCACCTAGCCTATCTCATTTCTCTGCCTCCAGCCCCACCCCATGTATCCTCTAGGATTTTGGAAGCCCAGGAGCAGAAATATCATGGCTTGCCATCAGTGCACCTTTGCAATCTGATGTCATATTTTGTTTGCCCTGTGGTTTTTGTTTCATCAGGAAGTTCTAGTGCACATCCTGTCTGCAAAGTTTTAATTTAGTCCTTTGTTGGACAAATCTCATATGGTGACTAATGCAGGAAGAAAGATTGGGTTAAAGTCAAATAATGTCTCAAAGATTTGGCCCCAAGTGAAATAATGCTAATGCAAATAGGAAAGGTAGACTGGGGGAGAGAAAAAGTGCTGGCTTGCATACAGCTTTTCTTCAGAGATAAATAAATTCAGAACATTTTTAGATACAGGCTGAATAGAGTATAATGCTGTATTTGTCCTCAGCTTTTATCACAACTGAGAAGAGTGAAAAATTGCCTCATCTGTAAGGGCTTGGAATATAATGAGCAAGAATGAGCTTCTCTGTCAGTCCTAATAGCTTTCCCTCTAAACAGATAGCTGCAGTGGAGGAGATGTCACTTCTTCCTGCAGTAACCAAATAATACTAGCAAACCACAAGTTTGCCACTGCAAACCACTGAGTTGCATTGCAACTCAGCTGCCTAGTAAGAAATACTGACCCCTTCCATGGCATGCTCTGGAGCATCAGTTACAGGCACGTAAATACAGCTACAGATGCACATAAATCCATCTGTAGCTGTCTGCATACAGAGAAGAGAGAAAAAGGCCAAAAAAACATGTACCCTACAAACTGTTGTGCTCCATAATTTTAAATATATGTCATAAAACTTTGTTGCAACTAAACTTTGCATAGAATAACATCAAATTTACTTAAATATCACTCTATACTACAACTATACATACGTCTAAAAACAGAATATATATGTAATAACCATATATTCACATATGGACCATATATGTATTCACAAATTCATTTGGAGTAGCACTGAAGAGGTTATTTTAAGTCCCTAAGATTGCAAGGTTTATTTAACATCTAAACATAAATAATAGTAGTTCATGTTCTTACATACCACTAGATGGTGACTTGTGTAATGAGTTGTTGACTTTTATCCTACAGTACATTTCTTTTTTTATTTGAATGAAACAGAATCATAACATTACTGAAACAGAATCACAACATTACTGTCTGCATTGTTAATAATTTACCCTGAAATACATTTCCATAAACATCAAGCTGGTTGTAGGGGGTCTAAGGCAAAGCTATGGAAAGGAAAGGTGAGCATGGATCCTGCTAAACTCTATTTGGGATTTTTTAATATCTTTGTACAATTCAAAACTTTTGTTTTGTTAATAGGAGCTGCAGGATGTCACGTACAAATGATTAAGCTACAATTCAGATGTCTCCTGAGACAAAAAAGCATCTAATTACAATTATGTAATGCCATGTGCATCAGCTTGTATAAACAGAAAGCTTTCACACATCAAGCAAAACTGCCTTCCCCCATGTGTGCTGTGTTCCCACTCAGTGCAACCTCTCATTTTAGCTATCTGCTATTAAAAGGCTACTTCAGTATCATACTTGGCACCTTTCCCTACATGGCTGCAGCTACCACATCAAACAAAAGCACTTTGTTTGGCAGCTGTAGTCTTGTTCTTCAGCTGGGCAGGGGATCAGAGTCTTATCAATAACAGGCTGTACCAAAGACTCACTCACCACTTTTGTCCAGTGACACTTGTTGCTATTATTACCCTTTATTTGGCATAAGTGAGGACAGCCTTTAGCCGCAGATAAGTGGTGAAAGTTCAATGCTATCAGTGCACTGAATAAGGAAAAGTAATATTTCTCTCTCTCCCCTTAATGCATCATTGAGAGTGGAAGCTATTTAGAGCTGAGCTTGACTTTTTTGTGTTGCGTATTTTACAAAACTTCCTTCAAAGAGGAGACCTGTGTCCAGTTGTTTTACCCATGCTGCCAATCTTTGTCAATAGCAATGCAAGTAATAGTAATAATAATAATAATTCACCTGCAATAAGAGCAAACTTGTAGTTTGGTTGTTATTTAACAGACTGCGGTCTATACAGTATGGCTTTCAAAAACAACTGAAGAATGAGATTGTCTTGAGGAACTTGGATCCTGAAAATCTGACTCCTTTAAGGAGACTTAAAAATCCACAATCCATTTTTGGTGTATACAATAGACCCCCCTTTCTGTACATGACTAGTGAACAGTCTGTAATGGCTATTCCTGTAATTTGTACCTGGAGTGAGAGCAGGTATCCCCTTGCTTTACCTGTACTGTCCAGATGGATGACTGCACTACATGGGTCTTGTTCTCTCCACCAAATCAAATTTTCTTTTCTCATCAAGCAAACTTAAACCTGTGAACTAGCAATTATTTTCTATGACCATTTACACAAGCTAAAATTTTCTTGTGCAAAGGGAAAGCCAAACCAGATCTTGGCTGAATCAAAATGTGCTTGAAGAACCACAAAGGCATCCTTCTGGTCTTCACCTACCTCCACTATTGATTGATCTGTTATAGCAAGGCCTTGTGCTTGGCTGGACTCCTAGCATTTCTGGTTCAGTGTTTATTAATGCCTAGCCAAGATGAAACATTTCTGAAACAAGATTAGCATCAAGTATTTGCACCATTAGTATTTACAAGCAGAGGGTTAGCTCTAGAAATAGCCCGATCAAAAGATGTCAGAGCAGGCAGCTATTAATGGGAAATTATTTGCAAGGGACACATTCTCCCCTCCTCAGTTGTGCTTAATGTTTTCTTCCCACCATCAGATTCACTCTCCAGTTCAAAGCTTAAATGAGGAAAATACATAATTGCTTCCTAGAGTACAGCTCTGTTTATTTTCTGCTACCTCTCTGCTGCAAAACTGCCTATTGATTTCCTAACGTGTGTATTTCTGTCCTAATGACTAATGACTAAGCCTTAAGCTGTGCCAGCCCCAGCAAAACAGGTTGTGTCTGTGCCATGCTGAAGTGGACATAAGAGGAATTTTTTTTTAAATTTAATTGACATAATCCCTGATCATGTTTTGCTAAGCTGAGACTGCTTTTATGTTCAGCTCTGTGGGGACAAAAGGGATGGGAAAAGTCCTGGGAGAACAGAAGCTTCGGAGACACATGGAATTTATGCTGAGTGCATAAACCATTGGTCCAAGACTATTTATATCCCTTGGAATATCCTAAATATGAACATGTTTTTTAAATCTAGCTTTTTACCCTGACAGGGTGTGTGTTTGAGAGATCCAACAGTCTTTGGTTTTGCATTCTGAGAAAACAACAGCCAATATCCTGGCTTTCAGAATGGATACACAGCCAAGGCTTCTGAACGCAATACAGCTAATTTGCAGTGTCCTGCTGGGAACCTGGTGACACTGTAACCTGAACCTTTGATGTGACCAAAACTGGCCTCACACAGGGTACATTTCTTTTGAAGCAAACACACAAAAGGCAATAACAAAACCAAAACTCAACCCCAACCCAAAAGCAAGTAAAAATCTTGGATAAGGGGAAAACAAAAATAAAATGGTGACTATTCCTTATCTGGTTTGAAACAAGAGCTTTTTCTAGAGCCTACTCTATATTCTACCTCTCTTTTCACTACAGCTTGTCAGATGAATTTTGAAACGCAAGTAAAAAATTGGTAGTTTAAAAAAATTGCTCCCATTAAACTATTTTAGATGGTTATAATCTAGTCAAAAAATAGGTTCTAAATCTAGCTTGGTTTTACTTGCTAAAGGGGCTTTTGAAGAGTGATATGCTGTAGCAAACTATACATGCACATGCCTTGTAAGTGGTATCAGCTGAAGAGTTAATCCTTATAGAAAATGTACATAACATTGACTAGAACTCCTGTGATTTTCTGTTTTCCTGTTGAATAAAGTATCTGGGAACCATGGATGTGATACATTGCTGCTACTAATGCTGTAGCCTGTCCCTTTGTTTAATTACTGCAATTAATCTTAATCTGTCTTTGTTTGACAACAGCTAGGTTAGGAAGAACCAGCTGAATGCTTTTCTAAGAGACTGCTGTTTTGAACACTAAACTCAGTCTTTTCTTTGGCAGATGAAAATATCCAGCATTTTATTGCAATCTGAGTATGTGCTGTATGGTTCCCCAAAATACAATTGTGTATTACTAAGAGAGTGGGAAAAATATTTGCTACAAAGGGATTTTTTTTGTGTACACAGTAGAAAAATGAAATTCAGTGTATCAAGAACATTTTGCCCTGTTCTGCCTGTAAAAATGACAGCTGTGTTTCACATTGTATGAACCACTCACATAAGCATTTAATTCACTCATTGTAAATTGAGCTACATAAAGATGATGTAATAATTAGGTCTGAAACAGATGGAAGTCCTACTTTAGATAATACACTCACTAAAATAGCATTTGCTTGCTTCCTTCAATTCTATACATTTTAGTCTGTAAAGATGTACTTCTGATCAGATGACAGTAGCTGAAAATAATAGAATAGGCAAGGTTTGCAGAAAATTTTCTGAGACAGAAGATCTTCATTTTTTTCAGTACTGCATTTTTTTAGGCATTGCTGTATATACGTCGAACACTGTGTATGATTTCTGTGCCGTGATTCTAGGAAAATACAGTGAAGGAGTAGCAATCTCATGGAAACAGGCTTAAATTTTTCTGCAGACTGTCAGTGAGTATAACTTCACCCCATACAGGCCGAAGGACCGTGAGCTGCTGTGGTCTCGACTGGGCAAAGATCAGCCCCATGGGTCATTTGGTCCTTCCCAGCCTTTGATTATGTGAAGAACATGACCTGTGCCCACAGGGAGGATGGAACACACTGGCCAGATAGTCACATACAAAGGTAAGTTCTCTGTTTCAGATGGGCCTCCTGTAAGAAGAAAAGGTTCTTTTGCTCTCTTTCCAGTGCTCATTCTTGCGAGAGCCCAATTAAGCAAAGTTGCTGCTGTTTTCAGCTCTTCTAGACACAAACAAGAGATGGAATCCCATCTGCCATAGAAGAACTTCACCTGGGAGAAAACTGGAACCTAATGCAGGATTGTGCAGAGCAGGCATTGCCACATGAGCGACCAGGTAAACTCAGCTTCTGCAGGTTTCAGTGTTAGCCTTGGTAAGAAAATACTGGGTGTGGGACAAAGGCATCAGGTATTGTAAATGCTGCAGAATAAATTGGTCATGCTACATTTGCCATTTCTGTGAGCTGAACTCTAGGGATATAGGGACATGCCAATGTTAGTGACAGCATTTCATGGCAGTGGAGAGTGTGCTCAGATCATGGGATCTGGACGATTTTTTTCCAGAGTGAATGTATGCCTGACCTCTGTTCCAAAATATTTTAAACAGGAAAAAAAACACCTGGATTTTCTGACCCTCTGCATGTCTATTTTTCTTCAGCATGGGAAAGACATGGACCTGTTACAGCAGGTCCAGAGGAGGACCAGAGAGATTATGAAGTGGCTGGAGCACCTCTCCTATGAAGACAGGCTGAGAGAGTTGGAGTTGTTCAGCCTGGAGAAGGGAAAGCTCCAGGGAGACTTGGTACCTTCCAGTAGTTAAAGGGGGCCCGTAAGAAAGATGGGTGAAAAACTCTTTAGCTGGGCCTGTTGTGATAGAACAGGGAGCAATGGTTTTAACCTGAAGGAGGGTTGATTTAGACTAGCTATAAGTTACAAGTTTTTTACAATGAGGGTGAGAAAACACTGGAATGAGTTGCCCAGACATGTGGTGGATGCCCAATCTGTAGAAAAAATTCATGGTCAGGTTGGATGGGGCTCTGAGCAACCTGTTTAGTTGAAAATGTCCCTGTTCACTGCAAATGTCCCTGTTCACAGACAGAAAATGTCCCTGTTCACTGTTTGTATGAGAAGACCTTAAAACTTCCTTCCAACAGAAACTATTGTATGATTTCATCTCTATCCTAGTGATGACCAGTTGTGTCTCACACAGTTCCGCTTGCCGTGAGGTGACGTTTTAATGTTTACACATTGTGCTGCTTCAGCCACAATAACACAACTCAGTGAAGATTTGGGGAAAACTCAAAGGGTTGCATGGATTTGTTTGGAAAATAGATCAGTGTCTGCAAAATCAGTGTGCTGAGGTTTTATGTTGATGCATGATTTGGTGTTGGCTGGTTCATGCAGGTAAGGCTGAAGAAATCCCTCTCTGCACCTATAATCCCAGTCCTTTAACAAAGGGCTCTCTGCTCCGGGGAGTGCAGTCATGTTTCAGACTATTGCTCAGACTCAGTATGAATGAGAGCAGATTAAAGAAACAGTTAGCATTAATACCCCTCAGTTTAATCAGCACAGAGTCACCCAGCTGTGTCCGGGCAGCCACCACTTGCTCCCTGGAGGCCCAGTCCAGCACTAGGAGTACACGTGCTTGTGTTTTGCCAAACAAGCTTCAGTCTGTGCTTGCAAGATGCCCTCCACAGGGATACAAGTCCAAATCACATAGATGTATAGAGAATGACTCCATGAGTGATTAGTTCAAATCTAAGGATTTTAAAAGTGAGACATGGTGGTTTTGTTCACTTGAGGAAACATTCAGCATTTATTTATTGTTATAAAAAAACACCAGCAGATTATAATTACTATTTTCTTTTCTTATTACTCTGGCAATCAAAAACACTACAGAGAAAACCTGTCTTTGGCCCAAAGAGCTTACAAGCCAAGCATAAGACAAGAGATAGCAGATAAAAGTGATGGAGGCATCCAAGTTGTCTCAGAAGTGAAATTAATGAATAGATGCTTTGTTTTAATTTTGTTGTTAAAAAAATAAGGAAGGAAATAAAATCTCAGGATTTTACATAGTATTGCATCTGACTCCAAAAGTGAGCTTGTTGTAAGTGCCTGAAAAAATGGAAAGGAAATGAGGAGCTGGATTTTCCACAGAGCTGTTATAAATTCCAGTGTTGGTATTTCTCTTATCCAGTGACTCACAAATAGGCATCTTCTGTCGAGACTGTTGTCTCCCAGGAGGAGAAGAGCACAAACACACTGTGAGGCTTTGTACTGTTTTAAGTTTGGGACAAGGGTGTTATTCATGAGAGGGGCTGAAATCAGACATCCAGGTCACGCCAAAGAAGATTTCACGCATCCTGTGTGCTAGTCCATAACACTTCTGCTATATTTGTGATGCATGCTCTGTAGAAAAAAGTATTTTGTGTAAGCTTCAAAAAACAGTTTTCTTTACTGCTGCCCTTTATCTTCACCTGTCAGTCACACTGCTAACTGCAGGCAGAGGCTTGTTTAGCATACTGCAGAGATGTGTCCCTTTGTTCGGTTTACAGATTCTGCACCAAGGACTTGTTTGTTATCTGGCATTATTAAGCAGCTGATTTTGCAGGAGTGCATTTGAGCCATGGATTGTTTGCCAGCAGTTTATAATAAGCCAAGAATGAGCAACAACATATAATCAAATCCATTATGACTACATTAAGATTACAGTAGAGAAAGGAAATTGAACAAACAAAAGTATTGCAAAAGTACAGCTAAGAACAATGAAGATATCTGAGCAATGCTGTAAACACTTATTACTACTTACATAAGGTCCACATGTCTGTGTACTCTCAAGCCTGAGACTGAACAGACTTTCCTTTTAAGGCTGTGCTCAGATAAGGTCAACCTCTGTTAACATGGAATCATATCAAATACAAATTTGTTTCTCAACAGCTCTCTTAGAAAAACTGAAACCATTCCTTAAGTGGCCAAACTCTCCCTTCAGTCCTGAAGATTTTTATTATTGAAGAAGCAAGACAAATGCAGGTAAGATGATAAAATTCCAGAGGAATATATCAGCCTTAGGGAAAATAAATATTTAATATAGACAAATTTAAAATTTAAAAGAAAATAGTAAATACAATACATAATGGAGAACCAGTATTTAAGACTCATTAATACAATTAATGCAGATACATTTGTCAATGCAGAAAACAAATAATGAAGTAGGTGTAGTGACAGTTCAGGCCTGAATGGTCACCTTCTTCTTGATGGGGGGAGAGAATGGAAGGCAGAAAAAGTAAATGCAGGCCACTAGCAGAGAGGAGGTAGAGCAGCAGGCTCTACAGAAGGCGACTGGGAATAGTTTTGTAAGTCAAATGTGTTTTCCAGTTCTCCCTTATATGACATTTGCTGTGGGAGAGGCGTTGGAGGTGGCTGACAAGAGCAGCGTCTGCCCTGCACGCAGCACACGCTGGTGGCCGGCCCACGCGCTGCCAGCAGCTCTGACTGCCACAGTGCACACGGGAGGGGCACTTGCAGCAATGTGCAAGGTCCAACCAGCCACAGAGGCATCCTGGCTACAGAAAAGCATTGTTTCTAAGGGAATGGTCTCATGCAATAACTGCTACTGCATGACAGAGCAGAAGTCTGTTTTTCCCTGCCAGCATCTTTTGATGAAAATTTTAATAGCAGATTTTGGATTATTTGGCCATTAACTGGATTGAGACTTAGCTCAATCAGCTACTCTGCCATTAAGATCAGTGGCTTTCCTGGGATTGAATTTATCTAGAAAAGAATTATTCACTGTGTTCTCAGAAGGAAGGATTGTATTTCAGTATTTTGGTAGAGAAGACTGCTGAGGCATAACGAGAACACAGAGAAAGAAAATATATAGCATGCTGTGCAAATGATATGGTCCTCCTTTCTTCTCTGCATAATTCAGTCCTTGCCAGATTTTAGCAGACAGGCTGCACTCAGTTTGCCTTTCAGAAGCTGATGATTGGAAATGCCAGCTCTCCCCTATTTCCCTGCAATAGGGGAAATGCACCTCCAGACACAGCAAATGACTCCTTCAGAATGGGGTCTCTGAGGAGCTAGAAATCATTACTTTTCCCCCAGGTTTCCTCTCTGATCATTTTGTCATTTAAGCTTAGCATTGTAGGATTAAAACAGGAACTATCTGCAGGATGTAGAGGCAAATTAAGCTTATTGAGACTGAAGAGATGATCTCTTTTGGTCAGTACATTGACACTAAAGTAAAGCTGGTGGGAAGCAGTCATGGATCTGTCCCACTAGGACAGATCTGGTTGTATCTGGGGTGGCGGGGGGGAGAGGGAATTACTACCCTCTCTCTGCAGAGCTTTCTGCTCTCATATAACTAGGCAGCAAAAATTAGTTGGAGGGGAATTCTTATTCTTCTTAGGCACAGCCCTCTTGATTACAGCCAACATTATCACTGCCTTCTGGGAATTAAGTCAACGCCTTTGAAAATTAAATCATGGGGAGGGTTGCTGGTTTTCCAGCAGTTCAAGATCTGAAATGCCTTTCAGGCTTCACAGAAAGAAAACAACTGAGCTTTTCTTCATACTCAGAGAATGGCACAATTGTGACCTTTTTTTCAGTTCAGTGTAAACCATGAGAAGATCAGCTAAGAGCATAGAGCTGAGTTGCCTTGGAGAGAGGCTTTGTTGGTAAACTCTGCAAGGGGAATGGAAAGTGATCAGCGGTCTCATGGGTCAGCAGCTGGCCCCAAAGGGACATGTGGACTTTTGGCTATCTGCAACCCAAAGTCCTGCTTGGCCACACAAAATCTGTAGCCTGAACAAGCCCAACACAGCAGCATAGCACCTGCCCAGTGTATGCCTGGGCCATATTTTAAGTCTGGGTCTGAGTTCTATTCACCCATGAAAAAGTATATGGGCACAAGTTCTCTGTGCAGAGCAGAGATGCAGGGACTGGACAAATAAAGCCCAGGACTGTGCCATTCCCCACCTCAGTGTGGTCAGGACATGAGCAGCAGCCAAAGCTGTCATCTCTTATCCCATACCTATAGGAAGCACTGAGTATCTGGTGTCTGGTGCCTAGAGAGACCCAGCTTTACTGGCTGCACAAGCACAAGATGAGCCAAAGGCATTATGACAAATGGGCACTGGAGATTATGGGGTTTCTGCTCAGGCACTAGTCCACACTGCTGGGCTCTGTGACTCCTTTACCATGTATTCAGATAATATTTGTATTCTTGATGACCTATAAATTTGATTAAAAGCAGATAGATAAAGCCTGCTCTATAGGATCAGGCTGCTGAGGCATCTGTGCTGGTATCCTGCTCTGGGATCAGGTGCTCTGAAAAAAAGGCTCACAAGACTCAGTAAGTGACCTGTAAATAAATAAACTCCTCCCTGGTCCCCTCTCACAGAGACTTTGTTCAGATGCAGCTTGGCTGTGTTTAGAAGCATTCAGAATTCCTTCTTTTATTTCAAGGGGGGAGTTTTCGTGTAGCATTAAAAGAGCAAGTGGTAAATGAAGCATTTTTATGATGAAAAATAGTTTGTGCTTATGTATGTGCATTTTTTGTAAATATGAAAATACAGCATCCTCCTACATGTATTTACCTTAACATCAGCATATACACATACCAAATATTTGCTCAGTTTCCCCCATACTTTAATATGGAGATCTCTAAGTATCCCTTTCTTGGTGTGCCCTCTCTTCCCCTCTCTCATATCACTTGAATAAAAAGCCAAAATCCACAGGAATATAATAATGCTGTACAATCATCTGAAATGTGAAAAGAAGTGAGAGAAAAACAGTTTCCCTTACACGAAACTGTGAGGGATAAAATGAAGGCTCATCCGCTCTGTGTAAAGAAGCAGAGATTCAGGTCAGGTATAAACCTTCTCCAGTGCTAAAGCAGATCAGGTTGTGGAATTAACCACCTGAAAAGATCACTGAGTCACCTCAAAGGAGGGATTGTGAAGCTGGAGGCTGTGGAAATTGCACTGGCATTAGGATGCAGCAACAGAGCCCCAGTGAGGCTGGCTCAGCTGCCTGATCCTGCCACCTCCACCGGGGGTCAGTTTTTATTTCATGCACAATTTAATGTGACTTTTTGCCTTATCTGCATGTAACAAGCTTGTTGTGCAGCTCCTGGTATCCCCTGGGTGAAGTCTCCAGCTATGGCTGAGCTTATCCAGCCTCCAAGAGATGGGGAGAGATGACTCTGCCCCAGCTCCTGGGCTTTGCACTCTCTGGGAGCCCTGGAGGGCCAGGAGAGCTCCCTGGTGGGCAGGGCTGGCAGCACTGCAGGGAGGAGTAAGAGCTGTGGCCCACATCTGCAGCAGGTGAGATGTGAGACCAGCAATGTCACACAGAGCTGTGCCCCATTCCACTGCTGCTCATGTTGACCACAGCTAATGATCTGGAGAGAGCAAACAGCAGAGACACATGGAAAACAGCTGGCTTGGCATGGCTGTGAGCACATTGAGCACAAACACTGATCTGTCACTGCCACTTCCACATTGACCAGGTCACCAGGTGCCAGCAGCCAGGGCCAGTGGGAGGAGGATTCTTGCTCCACCACCAGCAGCCAGACCTGCACTGGACTGGGCACAGGGAGTCTCTGTGTGTGCAAGCAGACGGTGCCAAGGACTGCACGTGTTTATGTGCTATGCATTATAACCTGTGCTCCTCTTACTCTAATTTCCTTCCAGATTTTTTCTGCTGTGTCTTTCTCATTTCCATGACAGTACCATATTCCCAGTGACACTGACAGGTGCTCATCACTGGGATCAAGAGGACAAAGGTCCCTGGTCACAGTAATGGTATACAGTGATCCTAATTGAGCTGTAGTGTGATGTCTTTTACTTGCCCGGCCTTTTTTCAAACAAAAATTGACTTCACTGAATCACAAACTCACAGAGTGGGTCAGGTTGGAAAGGACCAAAGTGGGATCATCTGGTCCAACCTCCCTGCTCAGGTAGGGTTGTCCTAGAGCAGATGGCACAGGATTGTTTCCAGATGGTTCTTGTGTCTCTCCAATGGGAGAGACTCCACACCCTCTCTGGTCAACCTCTCTGAAGCTTCATGGCCCCCTCCAATCCTGGACCAGTGACAGACAGACAGACTGTGTTATGTATGCATAGCAGCTCTATACAGCAGTTTGGAATTAAAAAACCCCAACCCATGCTGAGTTTATCTGTCATTACACACAAGGGCAGTGCGTAATGTCTCCTTCTGGAACCCAAGCTGGGAAGGATACTCTAAGGGGTTATAGCCAGGCACTGGATAGGCTGCAATGAGAGAGCTGTGCCTGGATGCAGTCAGCATCACTCTGACATGAGCTGAAACTTGGCACTTCATCCTGGCTGCTCTCAGTGACACTGTCCCATCCCCAGTGTAAGGCAGCAGAGCTGGAACTGGTTTTAGACTGATGGCAGTGAAGTTTTTCCAAACTAATATCCCAAGGACTATGAATACTTAAAACAGAGATCTTAAAGAACTCCTCTCTTTTACAAATCCAGTAAGTCTTTACTACAGAGGTGAACAGAAAGACAATCCTTGCAGGTTGAGCACATCTGAAATGGAGATTTGTAATGAAGGAAGTCGGTTCCTAATCTGTGTGTCAGGGTGCTTTGGGCTTGTTTTTGAGCGAGTCACCAGTGTGTGTACAGTCAACAAGGAGGGCATAGGAGGCTGTAATCTGTGGTTTGCAGTAATCATGTGTTCTGTGCACTGCCAGGTGCTGTCCTTCTACTTAGGGAGGTGTTGCTATTGCTGTAGCTGGTCTCCCAGGCTGGGCACTCAGCAGCTCTAATCCTGGAGAGATATCCGTGTTTGGCTTGAGTTGCATTTGCATGAACAATATTGTTATATCAAAAGAAGATAAATTGCCAGTCAGATAATGATTTGAAAGGAGTTTCTGGGAAGAAGGCTGTGCTAAAAACAAATACCTATTTATGTATATGCATAGTGTGAGGATTATCACATAAGGAAAGTAGGATATAATGCAGTTAAATGTGTGTAATGCTTCTCCACACCTCCACATGCTACTGTGGGAATTAAGTTCCTTTCCCCTATAAACTCCTCTCTGTTCTGGCAGGAGAGGGTCTGGAAGGCAGCTGCCTGCCACTACTAAATGAATTGCACAACAACCATTGCCTACATCCCACTGGTCTGCAGAGACTTTCTACTTTCATATTTTCAGTTTTCAGTCCTATAAAAAAACACTTTAAAGCCCAAAGACAGTTGACTTGCCACAGATAATTATGGCCTCCCTTGGTCATAGCTGCATGCCTTTCCTATTTATCCTACCTTGCCTAAGGGGAGTATCTCTTGCTATTGAAGACCAGGCCTGAGTCTGTCATTAGTATCACTTACTAATGTGTTGTTCTCCTCCTAAAGAAAACCCAAAGTCATATAATGTCCTGGAAAACAAAAAGAATATTTAACATATTTATAGATCTCTCATCATTGCTTATTATAGGCTGTTGCCTTCTGCACAGACTCAAAAAAAGCAGTGTGCACAAACAGTAAAGTGAAACAAGCATGTAGTATCTTGCATGCTTCTTTGGTTAAAAGGTTGTTTTTAAAAGCTGAAACAAGTATATGTCTGTGTGTGAATATGGAGCAGAACAGTCCATCATGATTTCAACTGAGATTCCAACCAAGAACCCCCAGAGTACTACCTGAATAAAATACCTCATTATATCATGCTTGAAAACACTGTCAGTGCCTGTAACTAAGATCTGTGTCTGCCAAGTTTTCCTGCATTTGAGGAGTAATTAAATTATTCCCACCTTCCTGGAGATAGATTTGCAAGTCAGATAAATTACAGCAACAAGCAGGTAATTAGATGAATGTTGTCATTTACAATGGTATTTATTTAATCTACAATCTTCTACTTACAGCTGACTGGACATTAAGAAGGGGGATGAGGACTCACAGGCTGTTTAAAAGCATTGGGTCCACGGTGCATGAGTAGGTCTAAATTGATGTAACGACTTTCCATTATATTTCCTTCATATTTCTTGCTGTCATGCTTTGCATCAGCTCCTTGCATGTCTCCCACTTTCATTAAGCAGTGCCTGAATCACCTTCTCTGTTCCCTGCTATGTGATTTTTTTCTGTCTCCCATTCTCTAGCCAAACCCCCTTCTTTATTTCCTCCCTGTGATTTGAAAAATGTCTCATCCCATGTTCTGTGCCGGAAGGTGAGTTTGGAAAGGAAGCCACAGGTCACAAAGCCTGGATAATTCACATACAAATATATTTGCACTAAAGGTTAGACACTTGCATCATCCACTTTTCTAGCCTGGGGTGCAGATAGCTAATGTGTGCAGTAGCTAAATAGCAGCTTGATGTTTTTTTAAAGGTTACATTGCTTTTAGCTTATCTGCATTATGCTGGGCATGGTGTTACTGGCATTTCATGACACCAGCCTTACCTTTATTCTGACAACAATACAGAAATACCCAGAAGCTACAACATGATACAAGCTCTTCATGATGGTTATGCTTAAGGTAGCCTTACAGAAAAATGCAGATTTAATTTCTGTCAGAAAAATAAACTTTTCTGAGGGCTGTGGTATAAAAGTGAGCTCTCTTCTCATTCTCTTCTACATCTTAGCAGTCATTTATCTCAGTCTGAAAAACCAAATGAGATGATGATAATAATAAGATTTTTATGTCGTATTGTAGTCAACCCTTTTTATTGAACTGAAAAGAAACCAATACAGAAGGTAGAACATTCCTTCAGCTGTAAACTAGAGGAGGGAAAAATGCAGTTTCTCTCTATACCCAAATGGAAAGAAAATAAAAAAAAAGCCCAACGTGCCCCGCCACCCCCATTCTTATTCCCTAAAACACAAAATTAATAAAAGGGAAAGAGCCAGAGGGCAGATGAGCATCTGTCTTTTTTCTATGTCTGTGAAAAAAAAAGAAATTTTTTCTTTTGACTTAAAATAATATCTGGTTCAGTAACAATTTTGGATGTTGGAGAAATTACCAACAGACTTTGATTCAAGCCAGCACTTTGAACCACATCTGGAAGGCAGCTGAAGGCCTGGTAAATTTAATGAGTTGAACATTTCTATGCTTCTAAACTAAGCTGCTTTTATCCATGTGGCAGTGACAGCTTCAGATTACACAAGTGGGACTCTGCAATCTGCAGGGTTCAGGAAATGCTGTACCAGGGCTTTCAGCCCATCCTTCCTGCTCCACAGATTATAGGTCATTTGAGAACCAAGGAGGTCTGTGGAGATGAAGCAGAGAAATTTGGCATTAATGTGTCACTACACATGAGAGAACAATTGTTTGTTTTGATTCTGTACAAAATCCCAGTGCAGATGATGAGAGCATTCCCTCCCCTGGAATTCACCAAGACTTCTGGAAAGAAAAACACAGCAAAGGACACTACTGAACAAGATCAAACATGTAGTAGTCAAATAAAACCACAATTTTGATTGAGATGGCAGATGGAGTGAAGTACTAACATGAGAGTTGTTTAATGTGAAATGGATTTTAAAATAAGCATTTCCTAGTATCAGGATTTGAATGTGAGGCTGAGAAGGAGCATCTAAAATTACATGAAGAGGAGACTACAAGAAGATTTGTTCATTATTAGAGTTAGGTCAGGTAGCTGGACCTAGAAGGAAATTGTAGGAAATATTGATTGGAGCAGAAGAAGAGAATCTCCTGTGGGAGTCCTGTTGGCCAACAAGCTGAACCCCAGTCCCCACTGTGCTGCTGCAGCCACAAAGTCAAATCGGATCCTGAGCTCCATCATCAGGGACATTGAGCAGAGACAGAGACATGATCATCCCACTCCATTCAGTGAAGGAGAGCATGCCAATATCTAATGAAGGTTTATTTTGCTGTAGAATTGAAGAAGGGAATGATAAAGAAACACACAGCCGTGGCTGAAAATAGATAAGAGAAAGGTTTAGGTTAGACATCAAGAGAAGTACCAAGCCTGTTCTATGACACTGACTTATGAAATTGCTCCTTACAAAATGTGGCAACAGGTGTTGCAAAGAAATCTAAGGGAAGAAAGCCTTGGGAGTTAATACCACTAAATATATTTGTCTGCTTATGCCTGTTTGGGTTCAGAGAGAAAAGACATGAGTGGTCCTTCCCATACCTTAACCTCTTGTCTAGTACCAGTACAGTGAGAGGGATGCAGCCATCCTGCTGTACTGTGTGCCAGGTTAACCAGGGACAAGCTGAAGTCCATGAAGATCTCCCTTTAATGTCACTGGGAAGGTTTTTCCACTGGTGCTAGGAAACAGCTTGCTTTACATTTCAACCCCATTTGTGAAGCTGTTGCTTGGATGTTAAATAAAAATATGGTACCTTATAAAAAAAATAACTAGCTCTCTGTTTTCTATTTAGAACATATTATATTGTCAGAATAGCACAAGGAATATATTGCCACAAAGGGGAAGAAAAGAGCCCATGAACCCTCAAGGCGTATCACATTATCTCTTTTGGTACATAGACAATGGTTTATTCCTTGACAAGGAATATTCATTCACCTTCTTTTCTGCATTTTTTGTTGTTGTTGAGTGGGCAGGCTGTGATAAGGGGTACTTAATTTGACATTGCAAGTATTTATGACCTACAAAACTTGATATAGACCAAAAAGAGTGGGCAGGGGATGGAAACTGAGAGCTGGCTTAGCAGCTGAATATAGACCTAAGAGCCAAGAAATCCTCAGTACTAATTGTACTGCCACTACTGATTTATGGAGTGTCCTTGGGCACTGTTAAAACTTAGCAAGGGTTTTGAGGTGGAAGCGAGCTATGTGTTTCTATTAAGATGGCATAATGAGGCTTTAATTAGGGAAAAATTGGCTACTTCTCTGCTGAGATGGAATAACTATTGTAGATGTGAATATATAAATACTCTACTGAAGCTGAAAAGGAAGTTATTGTTTCCTCTGACATGAAATCTTGAGAATGGGCCATAGAACAGTTTCAGCATTACAACAGAGATTGTATATAGCTTTGTATATGCCAGTGTTACCATCAAATGCAAATACACTTTAACTAATTTTAATTTATAATTAATTTTAATTGAAAAGATTGTTTTCATTCCGGGGCAATTAATATAAGCCAATATGTACTCATGACAGGTGGAAATTTGGCCATATTTCCTTCCCACTGGGCCATTAAGCCAACTCTGACATTTTTATACATTTTTAATTAAATCACTATGATCTTTGCAGGCCAGTGTTTGCTCTGACAGTATTTTTAAGCTTGAAATTCAAAGGTAGATTATTTAACAAATGTGCACAAAGATTAAAAATTGAATCCCTTCAGTGTTGAGACTGCATTGTCTGTTATCTCTGTTTTGAGTAAAACAGATGGTTCATATTGCAAATGATGCATGAATAGGACTTCCCTAATGTGATGCAAATGACTCTGTGAAACTGGCATTGTATGGAGGAAAAGAGGCTGATGTTAGTAGAAACTTCTTGGACAAACATCAGTAACGAATATGTTCTTTGATTATGTTTCACCACACGTTAAAAAGCAAAGCATGTTTAGAAAAAATAATCAGAGAGAAAGATGTCCTTTCAGAGCCTGATAGTGTCAGGGACAATAAACCAGTCAGCAAGCCAGTGCCTGCTGCTGCTGCTGATTCCCATGGTCACCTTTGGCAAGTGCAGTCACTCGGTGTCTCTGGGTCAGCCTCTGGAACACAAGGGTTACAGCCTCCTGCTGTTTATCATTTTCTGATGTGTTCACACCGTTCATGTTTGGGGCAGACATTTTCCCCCAGTGGCTGGCACAACCACTGGATGCTGCTGTATTCCAGAAATTGAAAACAAACAACAGTGAGATGGGAAAAATATTTCTTTGGGCTTGAATGACCTTCCGTGTGCACTGGTTTGTATGGAATAGATATTAGAACATAAAAAAGCCATTTCGTTTGAGCAGAGTTTCTCACCTCACTGTTCCCAACAAAGTATTTTCTTGAAATACCTCATTACTACTTTAAGCAAACGAGGATCAGGTCAAAATTCCTCTTTAAGCTCCCGGTTTAGAACAGGCCTTAATGAGCTTTCAGTCAGTTCCTACAACTGTCAATATATGTGTCTCAGTGATTAAAACTAAATGCATTCCCAGGCTGGTGTAATGCTGACCAGATTTACATAATCTTTACAATTATAGATTCTTACAGTTTTTGAGGAAAATTCAGATCTATCACAGGAAACCAGTGTGGAAAAATGATTTGTATTATCCTTAATTATGGTATTGACAGTGCCCAACAGCCTTGTTTTAAAATGGAGCACCCCAATCACCATGTTACCAGCTTCTCTATTTTTAGTGTGTTTTACTTCATTTATTTCTGTTATCATGTGTTTTATTTCATTTATTTCTGTTATCATAGATCACAGAATGGTGTTGTTTTTGGAAAATAGTTAATAAGTTATTTATTTGGGTGTTTGGGCCTGGTGGCCTAAAGGTTTTACAAATTTATGAAATGTCTGAGAGAGCAGCTGCAACAGGTTGAGCTGAAGAATGGGAAAAACATGTTCATAAGAAAAAAGAACCCCAAAATCTTGCTTGTCCTTCTATTTGCACATCAGTCTGTCTTGCAGATTTTGATCACATGGGTTCATTTTCATGTGTTTATTGCACCTACTCCACAGGCACCCCAATATGGTCAATATGTGGTTTTGCTATTAAGTGCCATAATTGATTGCCAATTACCCCCTGGAAAACTTTCCTTTTCCCTGTTCAAATCATGTTGTCAAAGAACACTAAGCCCTCTGTCTTTCCACAGCTTCTCACTTGATGGATCTCAACCTTGTTTTCTCTGTTGATCTTGATGCAGAGCACACAGGTGGCAAGACCCAAGATGGACCCTACCAGGAAGAATCTGAGAAACCCTGGGAAAAAAAGATGATATCCAGGATCACCAGCTGGGAAGGCTTGGGCTGAGAAAGGATTGTGACAGAGCATGTAGAAAAAGGAAGGTATGGAAATTTGAAATTCTAAGAACACGCAGAAGTTCGGAATGCCATGAAAATTTGCCTTGTTTTAGTTGTTGAATATTATATAATCTGTCCTCTCCTTGCAGGAGTGCCTAATTTCTGTATTAATTACAGTTTTTATGGCATACTGGGTACTCCTGTGCATATTTGCTTCAGAGCTCACCAACCTGAAGGCATGGCTGAGGTTTGCTCCTTGCCTAATAAAGTCTGATCTTGAGCAGGTCTGTCTGGCCACTGTAGTGAGTGATGCTGGCAATCCTCATAAAATGAAATGTTCAATATTCTGTGTGTAGAGTCACATCCATTTTCACAACATCTGGAATGATTCCCCTGACATTTCAGGGTTCTTTAGCTTAAATGTTCCATGAAGTCTGTGTATAACTAACAGTTGCTGCTTTTCTTCTGGAGTGAGAAGAGAATGCACAGTTTTGCATCCATTTGTGTGGCTTCTGGGACTTTTTCTGCTTTTAACATTCTCTGGCAATGCCTCATCCTGGGTCTGCCTTTGGCAGCAGCCACAGCACTGAGGGGCCATGCAGGCAGAATAAATAACAAGGCAGTGCTGAGAGGCTTTCCTTGATAAAAAATTGCTGTAGGCTGGGCAGAGAGGGCATATTTTTTTAGCAAAGAAAAGGCTCCCATGGCTGCTGCTGTAGGAAACAGATCCATTATTGTCACTCTCTGTTCTGGGAAGGGACAGAAGAACTTTTTGATTTTCTTTGGTTTCTCTTGTATAGTCTGCCACAGCAGCCAGCATTAGCAAAGCCAGACCTGTGCTCATCTTTTCAAAATATCACTTTTATTTCTGAATACTGATTACTCAGGCAGACTGCAAGGCAGAGCTGTGAGAGTTTCAAAAGCAGGGCAACAGATTGTTGTACTGAAGTGGTAATGACACGAAAAATGGAGGCAGGGTACAAGCAATCCACTTAAGGGACCTGGAAAAGCTGTGAAGAAAAGGATTGGGGCTGAAAGACAGATGTTAGATGAAGGAAGTTTTTTACTCAGCACTTGTTAGACCACATCTAGAGTACCATGTCCAGCTTTGCCTCCTGCAACACCAGAAAGGCACCGATGACCCAGAGCAAGCTCAGCAGAGAACCTCCAAGATGATCGAGGCAGGAGCACTTGCCTTATGAGGAGAGACTGGGAGAGGTGGGCTTCTTCCATCAGGAGATACAAGGGCTTTGGAAGGATTTAACAACAGTGCCTGATGAGTACAAGGAAGTCATGGAAAAGATGGAACCAAGCTGTTCATTTTTGGGCACAACAGTGGAGCATAGACAGTTGAATTCTCATGAGATTTAAGGAGAAGATTTTCCACTGCGAGGACAGTCAGGCAGCAAAGCAAGGAGGCTGTGCAGTCAGTCTCCTCTCTGGGAGGATTTTCAAGACCCAACTGGATAAACCTCAAGCAACGTGGTCTGAAGCTTACCTTGTTTTATGCAGGGGCTTGAGCCAGAGACCTCCTGACCCTTTCCACCTGAGTTACTCTGTGATCCTGATTACCAGCCCCTCCATCCTACTGAATATAATGGCTGCTCTGCACAGCTCACTACAGCTCAGTCATGACCCAAAACAGCCACTACATGAACTCTTAACCTCAAGAAAAAAATGTGCAAGCCTCCAGGATCCTTGCAATATTAGAATTTGTTTAAGAAACAAACCTTGAAATGTTGATCTCAATATCTTCAGTAGAGCTGTTACAGCTGTTTACAGCTGTTCAGAGCTGTGGAGAGCATGAAACAATGGTTTCAACTCAGAAATATTCCCTACATGTGTTGTATTAAGCCTGAAATCCCATGCTCTCAGGCCACCAGTCCTCTTAAGGGTAAGTTAGTGCTGGGTGCTCTACATTACTTAGAGGTCCAGCAAAGTCAAAGATTGGGGTACCAGGAGAAGTTTGAGATGTTCTTTTCTTTCAGAATGTGACAGAGGAAATGGTGTTGATCTTCTTCTCATGCCCTCTGGTTTGCTGTTATTATACGTGTATGATGGTTCTCTGCTTTGAACCTCACACTTTAAGATGTAATTACAAACCACAGGGCTGGTGTTTTGTATCAGTGTTAGAGAGAGATAAACAACAGCTACCAGTTGCAACTTAGCACTTGAGAAAACACACAAGGGACGGTAAAGATGTTACAGAAAAAAAGGTCTGCCAGGTTTAGCATAAGATAAGGACTTTTTGAGTCATAGTACAAACAGATGAAGTAATAAAAGACCACCTTTGCAAAGTGAAAATAGGACCATTCATAACTTCAATAGACAAAAAAAGAAAGAAATTGACAATAGATATTTATATTTGGAGAAAAGCAGGCCATAAGCCTATGCCACTTCAAAAGTTTTCCAGTCCATTGAAAAGTAAAAAAAAATTTACCATGTCTTTAAGAAGAATATTTATAAATCACCAGACTTTCATCAAAATGTGCAGCCAATTGCTTCAATCCTTTGGTGATGGTACAGTAAAAAGGAAAAATGAGTTTATATGGCCAACAACCTTGCTATCCTGATGTATGATCCCTTGCAAGATAAGAGAAAAATTAACAAGATTTAATTAATGGAGATGTAAATAGAAGTAAAAGGTGTGAATACCATTTCATGACAGTCAATATGATGCTGTTAAAAAACAAATCTTGTCAATACAGCCTGATTTTACTATGAATTATGTGTTTGGCTGATAATCACTGTCATGTAGACATAAAAGATTTCTATGGTTTAATGTGTACTGTTTGCTGGCATAGAATAATTTGAGCTTTTCAAAAACGAGCAACTGCATGGCAAGGTTGCAAAAATGAGCAATTAGTGTCAATAAAGCTTGGATAAGATGAATTTAGAACTTGCTAAATGGCAGATTGCAAAGCTGTTGCTAACATAAAATTTTCTCTGAATGAGTATGTTCCTAGTTGCATCCCATGGTGGTATCTACTAGAAACAGTGTTGACCAACCAATTTCATCAGTGATTTGGAATTAAATGCAACATCCCCGTTGATTTAAAACAAACCTGTGAATATCACTTATGCTGCTGGAATAGAAATTATAATGACATGACAACTATATGAAATGGTGCAGGGAGTTTAGGTGTATGAGTGTATCAAATAAAGCTTTTTAATATGGCTGAGACTGTATCTGCAGAGTTGTGGAAGCAGCATTAACAAGGAGAGTCTCAGAGTTGCCACAGTGCAAGCAGAGTCCCCCTGTGATGCTCTGGCAGTACAAGCAAATATAATGCTCAGCTAAATAAACTTGAGATAAACAAGTAGGAGCGGGGAAGTGATTCCACTGGAACTGAAATATTGCATGAAGTCCTGATGCAGGCATCTTGAAAAACATTTTGGAAAATGAAAATGTGCAGAGATGATTTGAGGCCTGATGAGTTTGAGAAAAGGGTTTATTTGTAGAGGGTTTGATCTATTTATTGTGAAGTAGCTTGATAGCAGCTGAAATAGGGAAAAAAAAGGAAGGTAAGGGACAGTGAATACTTAATCTAGTGAGAAGATTTCAGCGAGAAACAAGAACAGGGTTATTAAGCCCAAATTTTGGAAGCCAGAAAGGGTTGTAGGACAGGAAGATCCACGATTTTTTTAAACATTTGGGTATGAGTCTTCTAAAAAAAATTTAAAAGGGATGGTGAACCTGTTTCTGAATCTTCACCTCTATTAAGAAGAAAATGCCTTGAAAAATAGCTTTTAGTCAAGAGTTCACTGGGTGTGGTAAAAGAAAAACTCCTCAAGCATTAAGTTGGTTAAACAGACAAGAGCCATTCTGCGATCTTCCCTCCTGTTACCACTTAGGTCTCTCAGAGAAGTCCAAGGATGGGCATGTGAGGGTAATTTTGTGTTTGTGCTTTTGTTTTTGGTTTAAATGCCTATCGGGTTTACCCTGACCTGTGGGTCTGTCTGTGCTCTAGCAACACTGGTCATACTCATCCTTTTTGTTGCATGTTGAATGGTTATCACAGTCTTTCTGAAATGAGAAGAACTGTCTGTCTGTCTCCAAATTCCCTCCAGGCAGGGAAGAAACACTAGGAAAACATCCTGCCAAGAGAACTTTGTTTTCTGAAACTCGTAAGTAAGAAAAAATTAGTGAAGGAAGTGTGAGCCATTGCGTTCTCTCTCTGGAAGGATCCCTTTCCATATTATTGAGACTGGTCTTATTACAGCCATCTCCAGCTGGCAGGAAAGTTATGTATGTACTCAATAACAGCAAACATCAATGAAATGAGCCTTTAGAGCCCCTTACTGTGCTTGAATCACCTTTATTGATGCAGTGGGATGCAAACTGCATTTCCAATAGCTGTAGTTGATGGACCTCAGGACCAGATGGAGGAAACTGCCTGCAACTGGGGAGAGCAAATTTAAACTGCTCCCGAGTGCCCCAAAATAACCTCTCAAGCAGTCATGGTTACAGGAGCAAAAACAGAGCCAGCACTGCTACAGACATCACCCAGCCAAAAATGCTCTTCCAGAGAGGCACTTCAGCTGCCTGAATAAAGCAGGGGTGGGAGTCACTCACCTAAATGTAGGTCACCTGGGCTGAGTGGTGACCAGGAGAGGTCAGTGCTGAATGGGCACCAAAGTGTGATTCAGCCCACCCTAAAATAGACATCTAAATTAAGGCTCCACAGAAGTGTCTCCTCTCTCTCTTGGCTGCACAGGGAGTTTTCTAAGTGGCTCAGCTATAGACTGCTCTGCTGCAGATGTCTGCCTTCATTAACTTTTAGGGTCTTAGGACCAACTCAATTTCTGCCACCTGTCAGCACAAGGAAAGGGCCCTGATGGGCCACAGCCACACTCGTCGTGTACAGGAAAAGGAGCAGATGTGATTTCATCGTGTTCCACATGCAAAAAAAGGCACATTCACACTGGCTGGTGAGCACTTACTGCAAGCAGTGCAGGGAGGCAGTCTGGGCTCTGGTCATCCAGTCTTTTTTAGCAATATTTGGACACTGCTTATAAATGAGTGAAAGTGATTTCTCAGCTTTTTCCCTGCTCGTTATGAATGAGGATGGATCCAACATTGGTATCAAAAGGTGACATGCTCATTACACTTTCCAGCTGAGGGCAAACCAAAAAAGCCAGTTCAAACTTTGCACCAGTGACATGTGGATAATATGGCGGTGCAGTTTTTTTCTGTGTTTTCTGATTATAAATGGCAATCTGAAGTTAAGGTAGGGCTTCAAATTCCCAGAACCAAAGTGCCACCAGTGACATTATCAGAGGGCTGCAGGAGGAGTGATGGACTGGGTCCGGTTGCAGCTCAGTGCTAGGAGGTGAAAACAGCATTACTGGAAAATTTGCAGAGAGTTCTGGGGCTTCCCATGTCCTGTGAGATGCAGTGCTGTTTTTGAAAGCTATAAAACAAGTCAAGTGACTTGAAAACATCTCATTATTTCATTCACTGGGAAACATATCATCTCTGTTAGAGATGGACTGTGAAGCAGTATAACAAAAGCAAAGATTAGTTCAAGATTCCTGGCATTTTTTGAGTTGGATATAATTTCACTTGTGTGAGACCATTTCCCTGCAAATGGAAGACTGCAGTTACAACATGATGGAAAAAAGGAGGGGAATTTGCAGTAGACTAACAGAGAATAATCTGATACCAAAGAGAAGCCTCTGACCTGTAGATTTACACAGTTCAAAGAAATGAGAAGCTGGCCAGTAAGCCTCTTAAAATGCCAGCAGTGCTTGAAAAGGGCTAACAAGCAAGTTGCCATGTAAAAAACGGCACTGTAGGTGACGTCAGAGGCAGCTCTTTGAGCAATTTCAGAAAAGCCAGACCACCATGAAGTTTTACATGAAAGAGGACCTTAAATTCCTAATACACATAACATGTCTTAAAATAAATATTTTTATCTTTCCAATATGCATCTTCTGTCTTTCATTGTCGTTCTTGCTTTCACCTCTTGTCTAAGACCAAATTAAGAGCCAATAGTAAATATCAGTTTTCCATTCTCACATGTCACATAGGCCAGAAGACACTGACCACTGTGCCTAAAAATATTTTCAGAGACTAGACACAGAGGATGTGTGATGGAAAGAACCTAGAGACGTGCATTATTTCTGTGGTGAAATAAAGCCTGCAGTAGTACTAGCAGAGGGAAGCATCCTGGTGGTGGTACCAAATAAAATGGGACAAATATGTATGGCAAGCACAGTATGTCTCAACCCACACTCTGTCAAGTGAGCAGGCAAAGGAGGGTACACACAGGCAAGTAAGGATCTGTTCCAGTGGAAGTGGGTATTGGGCTGCGCCTTGTTATGTGCAAGCACAACTGATTAAGCAAAACTGCACTACTGTGAACTGTGGAAATTGCTAATGCCACCAAGGGGAAGGGCCTTTACTGTTTGTGCTTCTCCCAAATGCATTTGCTGGAGCCAAGATGCTGCTTGTGCATCTGCAGTGCTGCTTCCCTTTGTGCTGGAATTGTTTCACTCTGAGTTCATGCTCCCAAAGCCCTGCTCTGCCATTTACCCTCAGTGTTCCTCTCTCCCCCCGCCCAGGTTTTGCTATATCATTGCTCTGACATGCCCACTATGATCATACCCGACATTATCCTGTCTGTTTTTTCTTCCTGACAGCCACTCACAGGAAATTCTCATCTGAAGGAGGATTTGTGAAGACACCGTTGCCTCTGTGTGTTGTCTCTGACTTGTTCCCTTTTTGCAGTTCCTGTCATAGCTCCTTGCTGCTCAGTCTCAGTTCTCTGATGAATCTAATCTGCTTCCCCCTGCTCCTTGACTGAAGATACCTTCACAGCTGCTACTCAGCACATAGCAAGGGAGACAGCTCCATCTTATTACTCTCTTTTAAAAGCAAGAGCCTTGTGCAGAATGTTTGCTCTCTTGGGAGTTGGACTAGATGATCTCCAGAGGTCTCTTCCAACTCTAACAATTCTGTGATTCTGTGTTTCTTCCCTTTTAAGTCACTCCTTGCTTTTCAATCTGAGGTGAGCTCTTCATTTCTCAGCCCAGCTTTGGACCCTGGGGTTTGGAGAGAACCAACATCTCTGTCAACTTTCACTCGGTCATCAAAGTCACCTTTTTTAATTTGGAAAATGTGTTCTCTGTATTAGTCAAAGTCAGTAAATACCTTTAATGTGACTGTATGTGTGTGTGTCCATTCACACTGAGGTAAGAGCTTGGAGGCAGCACTCAGAAGATCCAGCAAGCTGCCCCCACATCTCTCTCTTTCCAACATAAGGCTTCATGAAGTCCCACATTTTTCTACAGATCCACCCCTTACCTGTGGTATCTCTCAGGTCAGCTGGACTGTGTGTCCAGCTCCTCCATTTAAAACCAATTTGCTTCATCAAAGAGTTTATTAGCATGAGTCAAATAGACCCCTTCAACACCTTCAGATTATTTCTCATTGAAGACATCTTTTTTTTTCCTTCTAAAAAGGAGGTGCTGCAAATACATTTTCACCTCCTAATACCACAGCCCTTGCTTGGGAACTTCTTCCTCAGAGTCAGTGGAATTTTTCAGTGTGGATGTGAAGGGATAACCACACTCCTAAGGGTTATATGGCCCTGAGTCAAGATGTGCAAATTCCCCTCCCAGCTCTGCTAGAATGCTGACACATTCATTACAGAGCTTGGAGGTGAATAGCAAGGGGCAAAAAACCTGCTTAGTGAGGTGCTCTGTGAACACATTTTTCCCTGAAATGAAGGGAAGAGGCTGAAATGTGAAATGATCCTCACCATTTGTACTAGGGCTTACAGCGTAGTTGGACTTTATTTTTAGCTCTTTACTTTTGTTTTTGGACATTTATTATTTATTATTTATTTCACATCTTGAGAGAGGCCACTCTTGCTCATCGCTCTCTGAACTTTCAGGTAGTCGATGACTTCAGCTCATGCCCTTCCCTGCTTTGAATAGATATGGTCCAATAAGCCTGACTACTGCTGGCAGACTCCCAAGTTTCATTTGCTAGAAAATAAGCCTAATGCCCTTTATTTATTTATCACCAAGGTACTTCAAGTTTCGAGACAGTTTTCAAATTTGAGATTAGGAGGCATAAACAAGCCAGTTGATTAATTACAAGAGGTGTTTTATACATTAGATTCCATTTTTCAGCTGCTAAGTAAGAGGGAAAACCTCCTCATCTGCCCAAAGACTGCCTGTTTGCTCATGTGGCTACATGGGAGCAGGCTGCTCTCTCTTTGAAATTGCTGTTAACAAAGAGGAAAGATTTCTAGTCTGAGGAAGCAATGAAGAATGAGCAGAATGAGGACACCCCCCCTTGTCCTTGCTGGTGGCTCTTCACCTCTGGATCCTGGATAACCACACAATGAACCAACATGCCTTTTATATGTTGCTCTTTATTTCTCTCTATTCATTTTGATGCAGCCTAATAAAACCCCAGCATCAAATGAGCACAGCCAGAGTTGATCTTCACCAGAGGGAGGTTGGGAAAGCCTGTCTCCTGCTTTCCATGAAGGCACACTCACCTATAGCAACACCAGTGATTCCCAGGATCTGTGTTGTTCCCTTGCTGCCTTTGTAATGGTGTCTCACCCCAAGGCTGCTCAACCTGCCCACACCTGTGGCAAACTCAGCCTAACCATGGCATTAGAAAAGGCATTGTAGGAACCCTTCAGTGTCTGCCAGGTTTGTGTCAGAGATGCCAGGGTCCTTGTGTCTCCCCACTAACTTGGGGTCCACAATTCCTGATAGTACTGACATTATGGGACTGACACACCTTTCCTTTCCATGCAGGAATGCTGTCTTTGCTGCTGCAGTCTGTGTCTGCTACCCTTCCTCCATCTCACCAGCAAAGGTCCCCCTCTCTTAAGGTAACCCCAGCCCCAGACTGAGAGAAACAGAAGGAGAAGGGAGGAGTAGGCCTACAAAGGTTTTATCTCTGGCATCTCTCTAACAGCATCCTATCAATTTCAGCAACTTCTTCCAGCATTTCCCCATGGACAGAAGTTTTCAGTTGGCTTGTAACAAGATAATTTTTTCACTAAGTGAAATTGGTCTTGCTACCAGAAACAGAAGCAGTGGCAAATTATATCTGCTAATTCCTATCCCTGCATCATTCCCAAGTGGTTAAAAGCTCTGAGTGCAGAAGACAGCAGGGAAGGGGGAAGGGTAACTAAGTGATGCCACAAAAAATGAAAGCTATCTTGAAACAGAACATTAGAGTATAATTGAAAGCAGCTGCACTTTTTAGTTTAATGCCCATCCTAGATCCAAAATGAAAACAGTAGCTACAATTGTAATGAAATAAAGGCTTAAAACAGTCCTAATGAAGAGTGAGATTTCACATATCACAGACGTGGTCTTCTCCTGGCTCCTGGAGAAAGGAAGGGGTCCCTTGGCACTTGCCAATGTCCTATCCTGACATTTCTAAAAAGTTCTAGGAATATACCATTCAAAGACTACAATAGCTACAAAAGGTGACTGAAAATGCTATGAATGACCAAAAGTTAAAAGTTGGAGATCTCAGAATAGATTAATGGTCTATGCATAATAGTGGGACATAAGTAGAAAACTCAAGTACCTGAAAATGAATGAAGTAAATAAAGTTCTAAATCAAAGAAGAGATTGCAGTAAAACCCATTCTCCCCTCCAACATCCCACACTGCTCTGCTGACAAAAATGCCTGAAACCCATGCACACTGAAAAAATGCTATGTCCTCTAAAGGAAGGCAATAAGCTAGACATGGAAGACCGTGGAAATGAAGACAGTGCATCCATTTTCAAGTGTTTTCATGACTGATGATGACAGATCCTTTCCTGGCTGTGAGTGGTATGAGAAGGAACTAATTTTCTTTGGCTTTTCTCAGGCATACAGAAAATAAGGCAATGAAGCATAGATAATATGGTTTGGCAAGTGACTTCTCTGGATATTCAGTAGGACAGATCTTTAGCTGGCATATATCAGCATAGGATCATTGCCTTCATATTAATTTAACATCTGCCCCAGTTTATTAATGCTTCTGTTGCTGTTCTTTCTTAATGGACATTCATACATATCCTAACAAAGAAATCCCCAAAGGAGCTGTCTTAAATCAATGGAGCAAAACAATTTACCCCTATAGTGGAAAAAATATTGGAATGCTATTCAAGAATTCCAAAACAATGTAAGTACCTCAGCCTGGGATTTGTTTGAAAGAAAAATGAAGATTCAGGGCAAGGCTAAATTTATTTCTGCCAGGACATGGCTGCCCATTCTTGTACCTCTAGCCTCTATGCTTGTATGCTTCTGTCTACTAAACTAAATCCAGGACTAGTATCCAAAATCACTCCCCAATACAAGGACTGCCTAAATTAGATTAACCATCAAGGAGCAAGCATGTGTCTAATCCTTTACTTGGATTCTTCTATTGATCATACCTATTTCTTTGTTCAGTATTCTGTCCAAATATATTCTAAATTTAAAATACAGTGTTTGGTGCTGACATATGAGGAATGGCAGGGGGGAGTGGGGTTGTCTTACTTCTCAGTCAGCAAATATTAGCTCAACATATTCTTGACCATCTGATTGCTTCTCCTTGGACCCAAGAGTATTTCCTCCCACAGGCACTGAAATCTGTACATTTGGAAGCCATAGCAATAGGAATAAACCCTTTCATTGTTTCTTTGGATATTGAAGCTTGCCTCAAAGGTCTACATCTGTCTCCCCTGTTTATTACCTACTTAACTATTGGCTGTTCTTTGGCTCTCCTGTCCTTCAGTCCACTGGCTATTCATCTGCTCTTAATGAGGTGTCAAAAATGATTGATAATGCCTCTCTAATTATCTCTGCCTGCTCTTTAAGAACATTCAGGTGAGACTATCTGTCCTTGCTCATATGTGAGCATTTAGTTTGTCACCATCATTTTCTTTGTTCTTTTTCACCGGCCCAAACAACTGCTTCCTTAATTGTTTTCTCACTTTCCCACCAACTGAATCAAAAGTACAGCTCCAAATGCAAAGCAACAAATTCTGTACTTGCACATATCTTGCTTGTGAAGTCTCAGTGAGATCAGTGGTTAGTGCAAGATACAAATCAGAGCTCATGTTAGCCTTAGAGAAATGTGCTGTATGCTTCACTCTACTCCTGGTTAATATGTTTGGATCCCAAATTGGCTTGATTCCTGTGCTTTCATCTGATGTGCCTGTCTGGGGGCCAAGTTTCTGTGTTAGAAGACAGATTTTACTCTTTGATGGGGGTAGCCTCTGAAGGCTTTTGGTTGAACTCCATGCCCAATGGGCAAAGTCAGTTGTACAACCCAGGACCTTAATTGGGTGTGGATGGATGCTCTAGAGCATCTATATTGCAATGAAAAGATAAAATTATTTGCTTTTAAGGTACACAGGGACATTTCATCCATTTATTCAGATTGTGGTGCCTTGGAAATCATTACAAATTAAGACAGAGGAATGACCAGGACTGATAGAGCCTGTTTTCACTGGAAAATGAGTGTAAAATAAATGCTGATGTATAGAATGTCAGGAAATTTATCGTGAATTTTGTCGTCTTAGGAAAGATCCAGTGCATTCTAGCAAACACAAATTAATTTCCTGCAGGTACCCTTGATGGTAGGTAAGAATCATATGACTGCACCATTTTTTCCACTGATTTCTTAGGAGTGTAAAATAACTGAAAAATTGAAGGCAGTGAAACTGAACAGCAAAAGGTACGTGACATAATTTTAAAAGCATCAGGTCCGGCTTTTAGAAACTCATTATAATTCTTCCTACAGACTTTGGTGGACAGAAGCACCCATCCAATACATATATATATATATATACATATACACCAGCATGTATAGTGAGCTCTTCATTCTCAGAGGAGTATGAAGTATTAGAGAGGAGGTATTAGAGAGGAGGTATTAGAGAGGAGGCTTCACTGAGCATATTTATTGGGTACTCCTCAAGAAGGCTGGTCCCATCCAGTCTTAGACATCCAAAGCAAAGACATTTATAATAATAAGTTACTCCCTGTAGTCTCCTTCCAGTCAATGGAAAAAACAAGGCATGGCCTATCTGTCACTTAGGTATCACCTTCAGAAGAGGAGGAATTGTACTTTAAAGTGTGGTTTTTTTCTCCCACTTGGGAGATAACTCCACTTTGGCCAAAGGATCCCTCCAGAGTTCTCTTCCTCGGCATTACCTCAGATATGATGAAAACTCTGGCCTGGTCATACAGAGACAAGTTTCTCCACAGTTGTTTCAGAAGTCTGCTTAGGGTCAGAAGAGAGATTTGGACAAGAGACTAATGGTTATGGGCTTTATTGCCTTACTTGTGGAATAGGAGAGTTTCTACTGGTATGAGATGAGAGCACAGCTCCTAGCACCCTTGCTGCCATTCTGAAAGGGAATCAGTACTAGAGCATGTCCTGCTGTTTCTTCTGGCTCAAGCCTAATGAAATGTGCACTAAGGTTTATTAAACTGATCCTTCCATCTGTTCCTTTTAAGATCTGTTTTTGCAGTTCTGATGGAGTGCTATGAAGAAGGGCTACAGTTTCACTGGCATCATTATTTTTTTATTGAGTTCGCCCACATCATGCAGTAATTGGGTTTCCTGATTTGGAATCCTGAAGGTTCTCAATATTCTTTCAACCTATCCATCATGTTAATGTCCATACCAAAGACATCTTCTCCAACCACTGGCACAGATCATTATGCACCCTGCACTTCAGCCCTAGGCAAGTCCCGTTCTATCCCAATCCAGTTATCCTGGCACAGATGGATTCTGCAGCTTTTCTACTCCCAGTAAGTTAGAAGAAAAGATCTAATGTTGGCACCAAAGAGATTTTTGTACATATCACCTTTTGTCCCCAAACTGGAGAAAGCACACTAAACTACCCTTGCTGGTTGGGAGGATGACATGCTGAAAACAGGATGCTGCTGTGCACATTGCTCTGCATAGGCAGTGGGACCAGCCCAAAGTGAAGAGCTTCCAGTTTGGGTAATTTTTGTGATCAGAGTGATGAGCTCTATACAGTTATCCATGCTGGAAACATAAACATGTATATACAAAGCACTGAAAAGATTATTTTTCAACACATCAAGAACCTTCCTAAAAGAAAGCCAGAATGCTTTATTCACATGAAGCCAGGCCTGGAAACATGTTTATTCAGGACAGACATTTTAAATCCCATTTCGATGCACATATCGCATGGTGGTTTTTCTTCTTTTTTCCTTTCCTTTCCTTTCCTTTCCTTTCCTTTCCTTTCCTTTCCTTTCCTTTCCTTTCCTTTCCTTTCCTTTCCTTTCCTTTCCTCTCCTCTCCTCTCCTCTCCTCTCCTCTCCTCTCCTCTCCTCTCCTCTCCTCTCCTCTCCTCTCCTCTCCTCTCCTCTCCTCTCCTCTCCTCTCCTCTCCTCTCCTCTCCTCTCCTCTCCTCTCCTCTCCTCTCCTCTCCTCTCCTCTCCTCTCCTCTCCTCTCCTCTCCTCTCCTCTCCTCTCCTCTCCTCTCCTCTCCTCTCCTCTCCTCTCCTCTCCTCTCCTCTCCTCTCCTCTCCTCTCCTCTCCTCTCCTCTCCTCTCCTCTCCTCTCCTCTCCTCTCCTCTCCTCTCCTCTCCTCTCCTTCTCTTTTTCTTTTCACAGTGGGGGATTTGTTGTTTTGTTTTTTAAGTGCATAAATATTCCAATTTACATTAAAACTTTTAAACCACTTAGCTTAATGCCTAACTTAACCACTTTAATGCTTTCTTTATTCACTTTGGGTTTTGCTCTTGAAGCAGACATTTTGGGATACAAAACATCTTTCCTTGTGTTTTTTGAAGAGATTTAGATGAATCTGAGCCTGAGCATGAAGAGCCAGGACAGATTAAATTGGTGCTTGTTAGATGTTCAATAAAAGCAACAATGTTCTGGAGCATCTTAGTCCCGAAGGACAAACTGTGACCAAGGAAATGCCCAGCAGGAAGCAAAAATAAACACATTCATAAAGAGCACGGTGAATTCCCCTGCACATACCTTGTTCACTCAGCCCAAAGCAATTGTAAACTACTTCATGTTTAGCACTGGTCATGACACCCACACAGTTACTGCAGGTCCCCTGCAGGATGGCAGCTAATGAGGTGCTGATAATGCACCACCTCACCAAACTGGAGATTTCAGAGTCTCCCACCCTGGGAACACCTGTGTGGGGAAGGTGGTTGCACAAGGCACAGCGCTGACCCCTGCTCTGGGCATGCCCTTGACCCCCATTCCTGGCACTCCCCTGGCCAGGGAATTATTACCAATATTTTCCAGGTGCAAACGCAAAGCTTCCTCCCTGCTAATTGAAAATTATTTAGCTTTTGGCAGATCGTTGCAGCAAAAAGAATCTTTGGAAGCATTAGCAGTACAGTAAATAGTGCTGAGAGGGCAAGTGTGCAACCCTGAAAAAATAGCATGTTATTCAACTATCAGAGTGACTGACATGTTGTTTAACTTCTGCACTTTCTTGTTTTAATTAAACATGTCCTTTCTTTCTTTCTTTCTTTCTTTCTTTCTTTCTTTCTTTCTTTCTTTCTTTCTTTCTTTCTTTCTTTCTTTCTTTCTTTCTTTCTTTCTTTCTTTCTTTCTTTCTTTCTTTCTTTCTTTCTTTCTTTCATGAAAATACTGTTGGCTGAGGAGCATAATGATTAAAATAAAAATTAATTATTCAGATTTGCTGAGGACAAGGAAAGAATTCTTTCTCAGTAAATTTACAGTCAGTCTGCCAGGGCCAAGCATCAGCACTAAGTGAAAAGAAACCCAAGTAAGCAATTAACAGGAGCAATACCAGAGGTGGGAGCTCAAAACACCTTAAACATAAATGTTCTTCAGGTGCTGTTTTAGTTCAAACTGGCTGGAAAATGAGAGAAGTGCACTTCTTCACAAACTGACTTCAAACACAGAATTCTTAACCCTTGCCACATAACTCACTCCAACCTTATTCTCAAGGCATAATCTTAGACACACATCTTCACAATCAAAATTGTAATTGTTTTACATTGTTGAGAAATAGGCAATTGGAGACAACATAGCATGTCAAATTCAGTGCCATATTTGGAAGACAAAAGGATTAATCTATTACTAGTATCATTTTCACCCACTACTTACTGTTTTGTTCCTATTTTCCTCTCAGGGCCATTTCATTGTGGGATCCAAGAAGTCATGCCAAGTCTGGCACAGCTCAAATTTCAGCTAGAAACCCACAGGAATGGCACTTTATAGATAAAGTGATGCAGAATCAAAGATAGAGCACAAGAAACTGATAGCCTTATTTTGATCTTTAACTGATCATGGTAAAATACAGACCGAATACTGATGTGGAGAACTCTGAATAGCCTGAAATTACAGCAGCCCATCCTAGTACAAGAGCAGATTTTTGGGAAGAGCTGTCCTTTCTTGAAATTTAAGTTTCTTTGAGCATATGAAGTTACTTCTATAAATCATGTTGGAAATATGCTTAAAATCTGCCACACTTGTGAGTAATTCTAGCTTTACACTGACATAGATATATCAGTACTGCTTATTTTTAAGGATAAAGTATAATTATTAAAGACAAAAAATACTCTACACAAAGAAAGTTATGTGCTACATATAATAAATTAGATTAGAAAAGGTCAGATGACAACAAAGCCTAACTATGTGCCAAGACTCCCAAATACTCATTCAGCTATTAACTGGGCACTTCACACAGAAGAGCCTTGGCTCTTGGCCATTACATTTGACAGTACAAACTTGGTAACTCCAAGTGAGTGCTCTTTGAGGGTCAGATGGTTGCTGCTTTCGTTGGCTTTCCACATTTGTCAGAAGCAGTCAGTCTGACTGCAGACAGAGACCAGAGCCACATGCGTGGCTCCTCTCCACTTCTCCAACATTTGGCAATGCGTAGCTGGCAACCACCTTGTGAATCAAATGACTTCTGTCAGACTTTTCAAGAAATGCAGAAACTGGAGATTAGAAAAGGAAGGCAGCCTTTTGTGTTCCCTCCTGGTGGTAAGGATCCTTCTTAGAAGTAAAATTTGGTTTTCCAGGAAGTACTCCTTAAAACATTTTCCTCTCAACAAACCTTGCCAAAGTAATTCATGCACAGCATTCACAGGAAAATAGGATCTTACCATTAATCACCTCATTTAAAAAGGAAAGTATCCTCCTTATGTGCTTGAGGATTTTGCCTTTGTTGGGGTTAACCCACAGGTCTCCTGTTAGCATTTTCTGCTCAATTAATTCTTTCAAAGGGATTATTGAATCTACACAGATATTGTGTAATCTAGGTTAAGTCAGGAAATAGCATAATGAGAAGCAGTTACATGGAGAAGGGAGGTCAAAAAAAGCAGCAACAGGAACTCAGAAAATATGAGGATATAAATAAAAGGACAGGTGCTATCTTCAGTCCTGTAATGTGATTTGGACTCAGTAATTGACCTAAAAATAGAGGAGACTAAAAGAAAACATTCTGAAAAGCACAGTAAAGGCCATAATCTCAGCTGGTGCAATTCAATGTACTTCCAGAGGAATGAGTACAGAAGTGAATCACTACAGCAGAATAATAATAACCTATATATTTATAGAAGAAGTGGCAAAAATAGCACTTGTCAAAAAACATTACTCAAAGCTAAAGCAAAATGCTTATCGAAGTAGACCACATTCTGTGAAGAGAGCTGTGATTACTATATTATGATTACACTAAAGGCAGGCAATGCATAGACTCAGTTAATTTTAAATGCAATTTAAGCAAGAAATACTTGGTAACTATGATACAGATGGTAACAGTCCCAAAAAGGAAGGGATCATGTTTATATTTTCCTCCATGGCAGTATTTTTGGAGTGACAATGGCTAAGTCAGAACAAATACTTAAGTGGATCCTGCTCAGCTGGGTATATATCTGATCACATTTCAAACCTTGCCAGTTTTGTCTTGGATATAATTATCTCAGGCTCTGGAGAATTACTGAAGGAATTTTACTTATCAGAGGCAACAGGCGATTTTAAAGGAGGGGCATTCCCCATCAGCCTGTGGGCAAAAGGAAACCAAAGGCTGAGATTGTCTCAGACAACATAAACCTGACTTTTAGATTTCTTGCTTTGAAATGAGATATTAGATCTCCAATCTTCCCTGTTTCAAAACCATCCTGCTCAGCTCCTGAGAAATTTTACTGTTGAGAAAACTTGAGAGACAGAATAGATGAGGAAATGCTACTTTCCTCTTTGGCTGATTTTTTTTTTCACTTGAATAGAAAACTTTCATAAAGTTGGAAAAATTCTGCTCCAAGAGGAGTAAACAGGAGGAGAAACATGCTTGCTGGCTGGCATCCTTCAGGCCAACAATACTGCTAAATCTGTGCTTTAATCACTGACATTTTATGCAACCGTCTATAATTAAAAGCAGAGTTTTCACCCAAAATGTATCTTATGCAAGCAACATATGTTTTGTGCAAGTGAGCTTAACTGTTCCCATGCACTGAAGGAGCAACTCCATTCCTGGAGAGCTGAGACCAGCCTCCTTCCAAGGCTGCTGTGCTCCAGGAAGCCGAGCATTAGCCTTGCCAGGCTCATGGGGAGTGATACCCTCGCTGTTGTAAATCAGCGTAGCATGGTACTCACTACACTGATTTAAACCCCCAGAGACTGGGACTCCTGCAGGAGCAGCACTGTCTGACTGCTGAACCTTCACACAGTGCCAGGATAATTGCATCCAGAAGCAGTTTTCACCCACAGTGGCTAAATGCAAAGCCCTGTAGCAGAGCCAGCTCCCCAGATGTGCTGCTGGGTCACTGCATCCATTTCACACTGAGCAGCCTCCCATGAACCATTTCAGGATGGTGCACCTCAGCATAACAGAGTAATGACAACTGGCAGAAAGGGCTCTACTGTCTCTTTCAATGAGGTTAAGGAATAATTCAATAGCACAAAAGTCACACTGTTTAATTGAAAGTTTTCATAGCTATTAAAATGTTAACAGCGTTCCAGCGTGCCTTCCCAAAGATCAATGAAAGCTGAATGTGTGTGTTATTTCTTTGAGAACTAGCACAGTCACGAAGTGTTAGGGTTATTGGCTTTAAATGGAAGCCAACAAATTATAAAACATCTAAACCAACAGCTTTGATTCACACTACTTGCTTTGCAGCTGAATAGGCTAAAATGAAATAAAACTAGTATATATGCCTCAAGGTTAAAATATATTTTTTCTATAGAGTAGTAAAGTAAGACACTTTTTATTTTAAACTGAAGAATAACATCAAAAAAACAAAAAAAAAACTTCAGGAAAATTTAAACACTAATTGGATCTGTTTGCAAAACATCAACAACTTCTCCAAAAGTAAAGAAGGTAACTTTTCCACATCAGATTGAACCAACTCTTCTCAAATGCTTAGAAATCTCTTCTAAGAGACAAGAATTGGCACCAACTTCAATTTTGTGCTGCAACATCACAAAACACAGTTTAGTAGGATAATATCGCTCTTCTTGTTCTCTTAATATTTTCCCCCTGGCTTCTTTTGTGCAGAAATGTCCTGAAGATTCTTTTTCCATTAGTTCTGTTTTGCTTGAAATACTGATCTGGTGTTGATGTGCTCTGTGAACTCATTACCTTATTCTCTGACTAATGTGTCACTGGCTGTCCCTGCAAAGCTGACACGATGGTGCCAAGATGCCTGTAGAGCAGCAAAAAATGTTTTCATGGTTTGGTTATTTATACTTAATCATTTTAGAAATACCAGAAACCATGCAACTGGTCACACACTGTGTCACCACTTCTATTACATTCTATTGATGTAGATTTTGTTCCAGTCTTTTCTACAGTGAACCTGTGCTTTATGTACATGTGTATACTGTGTATACTCTGCCTTCTGTGCACAAGAGGCTTCTTGTTCCTCGCTGGAAATTCTGACATTAGCCTTGCACATGGTCACTTAGGATGGTGCACTGGCACTGAAATGCTCAGGAAGCCTCACTGGCTGATTATACTCTCCTAGCAGAGACAAGGGTATCTGGGGCTGTGCAGTAACAAAAATTGCAGACCAAGTCTGCAGATGTGATTAGCAAATCTGTCCAAACTCTGTTTAGTAATAGGCAAACTCTTTCCAATCACCTAGTGACAATCATTACATTTGGATTTTTGAAATCCCATTTATTCCATATTTACCAGTTCATGTTTTCTCCAATTTGCCAGAAGACTCTGTCTTTAATGTTGTCAGTGGGCTGGAACAAGATTATATTGAAAAGTGGACAGTGGTGCTGGGCGTGATTTGAGACAGACTTGCAAAATAAGCAGTTGATTGGTGAACCTCTGGTCTGCTCTATGAATATCAAGATTAGTGGGATAATGAATACTATTTGCTCTCAAAGTTGAAAACACTGTATCCATTTAAACAGCAACAGCATTGTTTTAGCTGTCATAAGGCCTCTGGCAAAATACATGGGAGAAGTTGACATGCTTTTGTAGCCAACTGACATAATTGGGAGAAAAAAAAAAACAAGCAAGAATTTTTTCAGTTTCTTCTGCAGTTTGAAAGATCTTGTCTATTGGGTCCCCCCCCTTTTTCTCAGCTATATCCACAAGTCTAAGAAAAGACAGTACCTTTTACTTTTATAACAACTACATTAAGCAAGGGGGAGCAAGTGCAAATGTGCTTGAGGGCTTAGGAGTAATGTAAGGTCTTTGATAATTCAATTCAAAACCAGCCAGCTGGAAAACCTTGAGTGAACTTTAGAGTTCTTTAATGGTAGATAGGGATGATCAGGAAAAACATATGGCATCCCCCTATATATAAAATTTTGCAAGTGTTTTGCTGAATGTCATAACCATCATCATTGGTGGAACATCTTAGCAGATGTTCACAACACTGACAGGTCTCAGGTGAGTGAAAATAGTTTAGACAGCTGGATGTATAAGGGGATAACATAAAACACAGTTTATTCCATCATAAAATTCTGTCACAGAGTATAATTTTTTATCCTAGTCTGTCTCAAGGTTTCCTGTTGTTTCCCCACCCCCTTTTCCTAACATAACTGCAAATACAAGACAGGAAGGTGAACTCAGATACTCCATATCATGTAACAAGCCACAGAAGTTTGTCTCTCAGCAAACAAGCCATTCTGTTGTCAGCTACTTTTGAAGAGGTTGCAGATGCACAAATTGATCTTCATGCTGAATTTGATGAGCAAAAGTGGAAGCACTTCAGTATGTCACATATTTATAAAGCCAGACTTTCCCCGCCAGATGATTAATTAATACTCCATTAGGATATGATATCTGATACCAAGACCTTTAGTTCTAATGGGTAGCCAAGAATTTGGATACTCGGAGCCCTTCATCCTCATTCAAGATGCTGAAGTAAATGCAGTTTTCCTCCGGCAATAGTCTTAGAAAACAGGAAACAAAAGCAATGCCCTCTCTTTAAAAGTGGTTACTAGCAAGCTGCATGTGTTTTGGAGGAGCTCTTTAGGCTTTGCACTTACAATGCCAGAGCCCCCCTTGCCCTGTGTGCAAAAGATACAGACAGCACATTGCCTGTAGAAAACAGCACTCTCAAAACGTGAGACTCCTTATCTAAGCACACTTCCTCCCATTATGGGAATCACGAGTGGGGAAGACAAACTGTTCTGCAGGGCTTGGAGCTGGATATATCTGCAGATTAGTCCCCAGCCCTTGGGCCCTGCTGGGGTATGTCGTTGTTCTGCATTGACACAGAGGACTGAACCTTCCCTTCAGTGAATTACAGGAAGGAAAAAATCAAAGTGGAAAGGCAAGAAACACTTGCCACAAACACCCCCGGAGCTGGGGGGCCATACGGGAGATGATCTGGGTGAGCACCACAGCAGTCCCATGCATGGTGGGGAAGGTTCAAGGTGTGGAGGCAGGAGCAGTGCAAACTCTTGCTGATGACCAGGCTGACAACCCACCAAACTGGCGAAGCCATGCCTTGCCCTCACCCCAGGCAGGGCCTGAAAAAGCAGCTCCCATCTGATTGATTCTCACCCCACCCGTAGCAATATCCCCACACACCCTCACTCAGCATCTGTGAGCACCAAAGCTCAGCACAAAAAGATGGGGTCCTGGGCTTGTCTTCATTCTCCCAGGCTGCCCTGCACTTTTGAAATGAAGAATTATTTTTATTAAAGAAAGATGCTTTGATTTCTGGCTTTTACCATCTTCCTAAATAGGCATTTCCAATCTCTGTCTTCCTCAACAAGATGCTAAAGGATGCCTCCTTATTTAAGAGAAAATTTTAATCTCCTTGACTTCCAAAACAATCTGATAATCCAGGCTTAAGTCTCCTCATCAAGGCCAGATTTATAAACACAATCAGACTTTTGCTTGAGGTTTTGCAAATTTGGTTTTTAGTTTCTGTAGGCTTAGAGCTGCACAGGTCAGTTTGAAAATTTGGGAAATTAAAAGAAATTAAAACCTCTACACCAAATATTCCTTCCATTGCAGCTGACATGAGAGAAGATAGATATTTTGTATGAAGCTTGTCTTCCCCATCAATTTGGTGGCTAAATTACAGCTGCTGGGTCAAGGACAGATGAAGAGGATAAAGCTAAAACCTTCTTGGTTTTAGTCTCCTTTAGATCAATTTGAAAGATCAAGAGTTTAGTCTTTCACACTTTCCATGGCTTAATAAAGGATGCATCAAGGATGTTCGAGTTCTTGCATCTTCATGAAGGACCGAAATTGATATTAAAGACTTTACAATCTCTTTTATCTGAAGTTAATTAGCCACTGAAAAATAAATTAGCAGAGTCTAAGACAATTTGACTTAAAAAAAACCCATTTCTTTTATTAAACATCCCCTCGTTTGGCTGTGGCAATTCACTACTTTTCTATTTCTCCAATCACTGTAAAATTTTGCAGGACTTCATTTTCAAAAGTGAAAAAAAAAGAAAGAGAGAAACACTAAAAGTGAACCATCTATTTTCTGAACACATTTCCAATCAAGCTCCACAGATTCTTTCCTTCAAAAGTGAGCTTCATCCAGGTGTATTTGTTTAAAAATTGAACAACATTCCTATATCAACAGGAGTTTCTCAGTCTTTTTTGATATCAAACACCCCAGCAGACCAGCCTCCCATCTGTTTCCATCTAAGAATGATGAGGTCCTAGGGCTTACATTCATGGTGCTTGAGTACATTTAATAGAATTAAGGGTAATAATAGACCTGAAAAATTCTCATTGCCTTGACTATGATGAGGATCTTAGGTAGACACAGCCACTGTATCTAAAATAAGTTACATAAACCTGCAAAACAAGTTTTTTTAAATGCAGGATGCCTGCTTGTAAACTATTTATCCATAAATTCCTCATGAGAGCAAGTGACATAATCTTAGCATTATAAACATTAACCTTAATAAAACTCTGGTTTAAAAGTTTTTAACTTAAGACAAAGCCTGAGACTAATATTTTAAAAGTAACTTAATTTTTTAAAAATCTTGTTGGGCAAGGGAAATACCTCTAAACTGGGAGGGAGGCATGTCTTCAGTCAGCTGAAGAAAAATTTTGCTTTTAGTAAAGTCGGCTTTACTGGCCTTGCAGTATAGCAACAACATTTTCAGTATGGTAATAGCTTTGAAACAATAATATTGAACCATATAATTCCAGGAAAAAGAACAGGAGTTATATTGGCCTTCACAGGCCTTGGGATAAAACAAAAGACAGGTTTGCTCCTACTTTTAAGATAGAAGAGTTCATGTTTCTTCTTGCCCTTCTAAGCACTGATGAAACAATATGATCTTTTCAAAATTCAGCGAAGATCCTAATTAAAATTAGATTCTCTTATCTACAAAGCCTTGAAGCTGTCATAATTTGAGTGCTATTCTTCTTGATCTACTTAGCCCTGACAGCTTAAGTCAATGTTGAATTAAACTTGTGCTAAACCATCCCCTTTATCAGCATCTTTTTCTCTGATAGGAATCCCTAGGCACAACTGAAATAGGAGAACCTTTAAAGTAGACTGGCTAAATAGTCCCCCCCAAATTACCATGGATTTCTTTCCCTCATGCTCAGGGAGGATGCTGGCAGTTAAAAATACTGTCTGCAAGAGGACCTTTACCTTTACTGTGATAAATGAAAACTGCTCCTTTGATTTTAATGGAATTACATTAAACTACTGCAAGTAAGGATCTGACCCTCTACACTTTTGGATGTCACTCAGGCAGACATTACAGCAGGATAGGTGGTGTCCCAGCTGAAAAATTTTAAAAATACATACAAAGCAGTTAGAAACATACAAGGGATGACTTCATTATACACACTATATTTTCCCTCTGTTTCAAAGGGCACATGCAGCTGGTTTAAAAACCTTTCAGTGGGAAAGCAGAGCATGGACATTATTTATGATTCACCTCCTAGAAAGAAAAATATAAAATAAAGGCTGGGCAGGGAAGAGCCAAGTATCAGCTTGAAGAGCAAAGCTGTGGAGTAGCAAAATGGCAGAGGCAGATCAACCCAGAAGCCACCAGAGAAGCTGGAAGCTTTTCTCCCCCACCCCACTCAGTGGGAAACAGCCTCACAGCAGGAGCAGTGCTGGTGGTGGGATGCCTTCCACCCACCCAGCTTTCAGGAGCTCCAGCTTCAGGAGTGTCCAGGTAGAACCACTCTGGCCAGCCCAGGTGGGACTGGGTAACTGACCATCAGAAGCATAAACCTCCTAATACCTCTCCTAGCTCAGCTCTGCCCCAGACAGCCTTTCTGGAGCAGAGAAAGGATCAATGGTGTTATGGGAGGTGGAACACAAGGCATGGTGTCAGCAAGGGCTGGGGCAACTGAACAGGAGAATTCCCTGCATCTCCCCCACCCTCCCCAGCACCTGCCTGAACGAATGCATATCTCCATGCAGAGCATCCTCTCCAGGTAGGCATCTTACCTCAGCTTCTCCCTCCTATTCCTCCACTCTCTGCAGAGAGTTCAGGGCTTCTCCCATATACAGATTGCCAAATTTCTGGCGTTTATTGACTTTTCCAGGCACTCCAGTAACCCCTTGCCTCAAATGAAGTTCTGCTTCATCCACCCCAACCTTTTCTTCCTGGAAGCATAACACACAGATTCTCATCATCTTTCACCTATCCCCTCTGAATGACATCTTCACTCCAACAAGAAATGAAGTTTACATGTGGCAACACACAATGTTTGAGAGATGAGTAGATAGTTTGCCTCTGACAGACACAGAGAACCCTCCTGAGTGTGGCTGCCAGGTGAACAAGGTGTGTTTTGCTCAGTTGTGTGCCCTGCAGTCAGGCAGGGATGTACCAAGAACGTGGCTGACTCCTTGCCTGGGGAATCTCCCAGAGAAAAGCGACGTGACAGGCTCTGATGTGACATGTAACATACAGTAATCAAGCGCTTCTTCACTACGGCAGAAACATTGTGGCATTACTGATAAGTAAGAATTTAATTACTCCTTCATTTTTACAGAAGAGGCTCCAGTATTAAACCAGTAAGAAAACAGAAAACAGAATAAACACAAGACACTTATATGAATACTTCAATAGCATATGATTATGGCAAGCAAACTCTGACCTTCTCCCACCCACTCTCCAGCAAGTGCGCAGAGAGCTTCCCAGGGATATTGTTGCCATCCAACATTATCATCTGTACACACAGTCACTCACAACGTCCAGCACAGAAATTCTGCTCTCCCACCAGCAAGACCTAGCTGAGTCAAGTGTTGCTGGACCCACAGAAGTGCACAAACACACACACACACACAAATGTGTATGGGAACAGGAAGCTGGAACAGCTGAGGTCCATGTGTCATGAACCACTGTGGTTTTCCACAAGGGATGAGAACTTGTGTTTCAAACCAAGTTCATCAGGAACAGCATCATCGGGCCTGCAGCGAGAGGTGCCATCTGCCAACTCTCCCTGAATTCAGGTGGCCCACGCAGCTCAGGCATCCTCTCAGTTTGTGTGGAAAAGCTGGTTCTCCATGGAGCTCAGTGCAGCACCTGCAGCAGAAGGAGCACACTCGTCAGACACCCAACACTGAGCTCACGTAACGTGAGCAGTCGTCACCCATCCGCCTCTGCAGCTAAAACTGACTGCCGTACCCAGAGCTGCCATCACCACGCTGTGTCAAAACAAATCTACTGGCAGCACATGGAAAGGCATTTCAAGACTGATTAAAGACTTGCCTGCAGGATTTTCCAAATGTAAAGCCTATTTAATCATTGCATTTCTGTGTGCTTTCAGGAAAAGCAACTCGGCTTTGAATGACTCACCCTTCTCAGCCCAAACCATTTGTTCTCTGTGCTAAGTATGGCATCTATTTACTCAGGCAGTCAGGGGCCAGGCATGAAATGTGTGTCAGGTCTCCTCAGGTCCACGATTATGTACTGTCATATTTTTAATTGAGGTAGTTTCCATTAAAGACCTTTTTTCCACACCCTCAGGACAGCTTGGAAACTCAGAGCTCGTTCCTCCCAAAACAATCACCTCCACAGTGGTGCTCACAGAGGGAACACAATACTGCAGAAACAAAAATAATTGTGGAAAAATACTGGAACACAAGCATTTAAACAATAGTGGTGGGTATTTTCCAGAAGCCTGCTGACTCCAATGATTTTGCTATACAGTAACTTTGTGGGTGATGGCTGCCTGAAATGCAATCCATTACTGGAAGCTAATTACATGCAGTCAACCCACTTAAATTCCTTTTTCTTCACTCTAAAAGCCTGTCCTCATACACATATACTTAAGAGATTCCAGAGGTCTATGTGGAGCCAAATACAAAAAAGACACTACATGCCTTTTGTCATATAAACAATAACAAATTAAGGTAATTGTCATGGCTATCTGCCACCAGGATAAGGAAAGGATAGTTCCTCATTGCCACGCTAGAAGTCTGAGGGTGCACCACTGCCGAGCTGTGTGCTGTCATTATTTAGATGTTAAACCCAAATCAACCCTTTCAAAAGTACAAAAGCAATTGCCAGTATGGTGGCTCAGTTCACCCTGAATAATAACACATTTATGAAGGAAATGCTGATCTCACTGAAGGCAATTTCAAAACTTCTGTCTCACAAACAGTCCAAAGTACATTCCTGAACTTAGGAAGAAAGCTTGCTAACTAAGAAAGCACAATTTCAAGTTCAGCCAGGAATTTTGGTACATTACACAGGGTGAGAACCAAATGGAGAGATGGCTTTTCTTTAATTATCAATTAAAGATCAAGTAATTATTATTATTATTTTCAGCATTGCAATTTACATCTACTATCCTGCAACTATAGTTTCAGGGTTGCCACAGCTTTTGAAAACAAAAAGATGTTTCCATGTACTTCAGACCTTGTTGTTTGAAGGAATACCTTTATACCTCACCCAGCTCTCCTAAACAGATCATCCTTTTTTACTTCAGAACTTCAGAATAGAATCAGCAAATTTCACTTTGTTCATTTCTTGATTAGCCCTGTTTTTAAAAAAAGGTTGTTCATACATACATCATCTACTCTGAAAAACTCCCTAATATATTAATCAGTTCAGGAATTTTGCAAAAAACATGAGAAAAGAACAAATCTGCTGACCCATGAATACATTTCCCAGTGAGGTTTACCATTAATAGCAATTGGAAATCTTTTCTGATAAGTGAAAACAAGCTTGCTTGAAGATTCAATCTGAAGAGCCATGAAGTTTATTCAACCACAAATGTAACACTAAACAACAAAGACTAAAGACAAGGGAAAATATTCTAGTTTGAGTACAGCTGCAATGTGGTTAGACACCCTTGTCTTGAAAACCAAACAGGCTGTGCTGGTCTTTTTCAGTTTATAGTACTGGAAAGTTTGATGTACCAAAAATAACTTGAATCATTCTGAAGGAAAGCAAGCTACCTATGGTTTTAAATGATGAAGTCTCTCGGATCCTGGCCTGTGATGTATCTGCTACTAGTGGTAAGCAAGTCCCTTCAAGAGTGAGAGGCTTCACAGATCTCATCCAAACAGCAGTTTCCCTCCTTTTACAATTGGCCTAAAGCAACACATCTGGCAGTTCTGAGGTGAGACTCTGAACAGACTGCTTTCAGTGAGGGTGGCATTTCCCAGACATGGCATTCCCCAAAGCCTTTGTCCTTAAGGACTACATGAAGACAGGGACAGTAGGTTTTGTGTCCTGTAACAGCCACCAGACCCAGAGCTTCTGAAATAGAATAGTGAAAAGGTGTGTTGGTTGTCCCATACACTGTCACATTAAAAACACAAAGCCAGCATCTACTCGAGAACCTGAAATCTCTCTAGTATTACCTTAATTCAACAAATGTTTTCCTTTGCCACTAAATTTAATTAACGGGGTATAGAGATACTGTCTAGAGGGCTTATTTGTTGCAGTCACAGGTTTTTTTTTCAGATAACATGATATATTTCAGTATTCTCTGTGGCTAAGAACTCCATTTATAAGAGACTTTGCTGAAAGTGAATGCTAATCTGGCTTAGGTACAGAAATAAAAAATTGGTAAACCATGAAATGTAGCATTGAGCACAAAGTTAATCCTCAAAGGAAGAAAAAAAGAATAGGTTTTGATAGAGCTTTTTTTTCCCTCTCCTTTTTGTCCCGCTTTGATGCCTGAAGGCAACCTGAAAGTTATGGGGTCTGTTCTTCCTTCCCAAATTTTCCCTTCCCTATATTAAAAATTTCCAAAGCATATTTGAAAGAGCATGATTTTATAACAACATCTATGTGCAGAAAATGTGTATTTTTCTAATATATACCTAAAGGTTTTTTTTACAGGTGTGCAGACAGGCATAGAAACGGACCTCAGTGCAGACAAGGTTTAACTAATACGTTCAACTTCAGCTCCTAACTACCAGTGTTAGGGCATTGTATTTAAACAGACATATTTTTTGGCAAATTAAAATGGAGCTGTGAAGAATTCAAGAGATCACAAACTCTTTCATTATAAGGCAGGGACTACTAATTGTGAAGGATGAAGATACCTAAACAGATGGTTTAATGTGGACTTTTTGTTTGGTTGGTTTTTTTGCTTATCTGGGTTTTGTTGTTATTGTTAGTGGTTTTGTCACGTTGGTTTGGTTTTGGTGTTTTTTCTCCTCAATGTCCAGTTTAATCTGCCCCTAGCAGGCTATGGAAATTGCTGCTTTGTTATGAAATCTGCTTGCAGACTGCTCCACCAAACCAGCAGGATGCTCACAATGTGCTTTTAAAACCTCAATCAGCATTAAGAATAATACAGAAGTTTGATTTCCCAAAAACTTAACTGCTTCTCAAGTTTCCTTGCAGTAGGGAAATCTTAAAACCATCTCATTTTTCATTCTGGCATTTCTTTTGGAATTAGCAGCTGTATTCAGACACACAGCCAACTCAAGGAATTTCCTCCAAGGGTTATAACTATCTCCTAGGAGAAAAACAGAGCCAAACACACTTGTAATGCCAAGAACCTACTCATTTACAAATGCAAAAGAAGAGAACTGATCCAGGAACGTGAGCTGCAGTTGCACTGTCCAGTTTTCATTAACAGGGCAGTTCCTTATGAGCTTGAAGGCATTACATCATCCACCTAAATATCTTGCTTTCTAGGAAGTTGTATTGCTTTCTGAGCCAGCTGGAAAACAAAAGGTTGTTCACAACGGTCTGTAACAGCTCAATATGGTAGCCAATGGATGTGACTAAGGATCTCAGAAACAGTATGAGCTGTACCAGTGTCGCTTCATTTTCTTCCACATTCTGTGTAGCTGGTACTGGGATCAGGGAGCATTGTGAAAGGCTGAGGATGGAGGTGTACTTGGCTTAAATGCAATATGAATCATGGCTTTGAAGCAACAAAGCAACTCTTTTCATGATTAAATAGGGCAAATGAAAACATCCAAAGGAGATAGTGTTTTATGTGCATGCGTGTGTATGTACAGCTAACTGAACACTGTAGTAAACCCCATGGACCTGGGTAAGGCCCCATGGAGGATCGAAGAATAGGAACTGCTGAGACAGCAACATAAGTTCCTGTCTCCCTGACCCCCGCCCCAAAGCTTATCTCTGTAACCCTATAGGCTATGTTACCTAAACCTTACTATTGGTCAAGTTTGGATTCCCCTTAACCCTATAAAAGGGGCATGCTTTAGCCCATTGGACAGAAGAAGAGCTGTCGCTGGGACCCTTCACAGACTCCCCCAATAAACATCGCTGTGGAACGCCAGGACCTCTCCTTCTCCTCTCTCATGTCTGCTGCAGCCTCAGCCAAGGGCACCCTACCTTAGCAAGCAAGAGCTGAGATCCTAAGAGAGCTTGCAATCACTAAAGAGCTGACAATCACCCAGCTTGCCAAGGGGGTTAGCCCGTGGCGATCGGCCTTGAGCCAGCCTAGCTTTTGGGCACCCTGTCTCCCTGAGGACTGGGCTCCTGGGCTATCCTGCACTGCTTGATAATAAGGCCAGAATAAAGGCTTTATTATTGAACACGACTAACACAGGGAAATATGACTGAGCTTCAGAGATGTATATCCATACATCTGCACATGAACATGTACATACTCATGGATGCACTGGCATGCAAAAAACACCTCCTTCATATATTGCTATGGCATGGCATGTATATGCCTCTGTCTGATGCTTGTTGGTCACTTTTGCTCCTCAGATTCATTCCAGAAAAACAAAACCAAAGCTTCCAGGCATTTCCCTGTCATAAGTGGCACTGGTGAAGTACTTATATTTTCAAGAATTCATCACACCAGTTTTCACTTGAAGAAACAACAATGAAGGGATTTCTTTGTGAAAATCAAGTCCTTAACCTTGTTTTAATGAAGAACCTGCAGAGAAATTTCCATTCTTTCTAAATGGACCACCAGGTGAGCTGTAAGAATAGTATCAATTTACATAAATATGTCAAGCAAGGTTTGATTTAATTTTTCCACAGATCCCCAGTGGAAAGCTGTCACTCCTTTAGTTAACACAGTCTTGGCACAACAGGGCACAGAGTGCTCGAACCTTGTCCACCAGTTAGTGCTGCAATTCACATTGAGAAGACACCAACACTTACATGGGATTTTTCTTTTCCTAGACTTCATGCCTACCCCATGCACAGAAAATCTCATTTTTTCTGCTACAAATACCAGCCTCTCAGGAAGACAGCTTGATTTTCATCCCTCTGGACATAGGAGAGCACCAGTGCCATACAAATCAAGCCCACCTTCCCTTCTCCTCAACAAACACCCACAACAGCCTCTCAGAGAGTAAGAGAAGCACAAACCTGTAAGCATTTCCTAGGGAAACCATCCCTGCTTCCTAGGATGAGCAGGGACTTCCCTTGTTGAGAACTGTATCTATATAATGTTAGCATTGTTAACTATTAACAACCTCGACTTCCAGGAATTTGTGGAGTCCTACCTTTGAATATGTTTTCTTCTCTACAGTAACCTGTACTTCATTTAAATGCATGCTCTCTACAAAAATGTTAAAAAAACCCCTAGCATCCATTGCCTGATATTGTTTAACCAAATTGCTGTTTTCTATTGCAAGAAACAAGAGCTCAGAGCTTCTGAATTTCCCTTTTGTTTACTACTCCAGTTATTACAGTGAGTTCTAATGTCATCTCACCTCCATGACTGGGGATGTTAGATGTTTTCTCCTATGGAAACAAACTTCATATCCTTGATTATCTTATTATCTTTCTCTACATATTCAGTACTTCAGAAGTAAGTTCATTTTCCTTGAAGACAAGGAAAACTGAAATGCAATGCTCCAGATGTGTGTTCATCACAGATTTTATTCAGTGGTTTATCATGCCTTTCCACCACGCTGTTTGATTATTTCCCTCCTAATAATTTCTGGTGTTTGTCATTGAAGAGCTTCCCACTGTGCCTCCAAGACGTTTTTTCCATTTGATTACAGCCAATTTAGAGAATATCCTCATGTTCAGATGTGCCATATGCAGTACTTTGTAATTATTCACACAAAATCCAATCTTCTTTATATCATCATCTGCCAACTTAGAAATGTGAGAACCTTCTGTATTTCTTCACAGTTAGCTGTAGGCTGGACTGCCCTCCATAACTGTTTATAACCCACAAATGTTATCAGCTCATTATCAATTCCCTTCTTCAGGAATACACTGTACAGCACTGCTCCCATTCTGATTTCCGTGGGACACCTCAGAAATATCAGTAACCATTCTCCTTCAAGTCAACAGATTATTTCTACTTACTTTTGTTTCTTATCTTTTAACCAGTAACTAATTGATAGGTGACTTTTTCCCCTTCTCAAATGCTAGCCTAGTTTCTTTCAAAACATTTGCCCTACCTAGTCACAGTGCTCCTTTAATACCTGATGAACTCTCGGCTCTTGCTTTAGTTGGACTCTTGTTTCTCACTTGCTTAGGAAAAAATGTTCCCATTTGTTTTGCCCATTCTATGGCATTACATGTAACCTCAGAATTTATATTCTCCTATATTTTCCTTCTTTAGATTTCCCTCCTAAAGATTAAAGATTGTTTTTAAAAGAGATCTCATTTACTCTTGTTTAGCTTGTTTAGCTCTTTTTCTAGGTGTGGAAGTGAAATGACATCCTTTTAAAAATTGATTTAGATTCACTCTGAGACCCCACTGCACTTTTAAACATGTTGCAAGACTCCATGACACCTTCAAGTGTTTAAGCCTACAGCTGCTTCTTTTACTTACTTTTTTTTTGATTTCTAATGCTTCTGATTGTCCCCTTTTAACCTGAAAAACAAATGTGGTAGATTTTCTGCATGGCATCTATTTTTCCTGGGAAGACCAGAACGTGGATCACCACATTTTCTGTTCATACTCAACTCCTGAAATTCATGGCAATTGCAGTGCAAAATCTTGCTACCGAAGACTTAAGAATATAATGTACATTAACAGTGAAGAGATCTGTATCTAACAGTGTACCAAATCAAGAATAAAATAAACACATAAAGCTTGAGCTTTAATACACACAGACCAAATGCACTACCACAGATCTTACCCACAGAGCATAACACTAGAAAACTAGCAGAGAAAAATCACCATTATTTTTAAGAAAAAATAAAGTTGACAGTTATCCTTTACCATTTAGAAACAAAAATATGGATGTTTTTGTAAGAAAATCAGGGTAGAGAAATTAATCACATTTAAGCCATTAAGTCCCAGCTCTTCTTTTCCTGAAGCATCTTAATAGAAAAAAAATCACTGTATTATGTATATCCCTTCTTATTTTCCACCATATGCTATCTCCTGTGAGTAAGGAAACATCCATTTCCTCTCATCTGTATTTACATGCTAAGGTATTATAGATAAAAAGATATCAAATTACTCATTTCTCAGCAAAATTTGTTTTGTAAATGAAATAACTCCTTGAAGGGTTTAACTTTTATCAAAGTCTAAAAGTTTGTGCCATTGACTTCAAAGGGCAGCACCTAGGCATTTCTAGAGACAGTAGTTTTGGAAAGAAAGGTGTGAAGTAAACACAGTAAAAAGAAGCATCTTCTTATCTTCTTGGAACCATCCCTCCAAAGCATTTCTACAGAGTAATGCTTAACTTTGTTTACATTTGTTTGGGTCAGAATTTAAAGCTGGAAAGCCAGAAGTTCAGCTGGGGTAAAACTATACCAGATCCTGTCTCATGGACCACGTAATAAAGAAAAAAACCAGAAAACCTAAAGATAACTTATTTATATTTTTCTTAGTCAGTTTTGGGAGGAGGGGTTCTTTTTGAATACGTTGCTTGAAATTAAATATTTAAAACCTTCCAAGTGTTTTTAAAGTGTTTTAAGATTGACTAGGATTTCTTAAATGTAGTTTAAATAATTTGGTCCAAATTTTGTGGAGAAATTCCTGCATTCAGCTGTGAATAAACAACACCAAATTCTTGATTTTTAGCACCTCCAGCTTAGAGTAATCTTTTAGCTAGTTCCCCCTGCTTTTTCCCACAGTAGCATATTAGCTGGGATCCTAAATATCGCTTGGGGAACACAGTGACAGAAATGAGACCAATTTTACTCTGAAGGAAATTTTAGAGAAATTAGGGGAATTACATCAGGAAGTAATTTTGCTCAGCCTACACAGAGACACTACATGTCCTGTTCAGTAGAGTTATATTGCCAGTACAGTGTAACATTTAACTGCTCTCTTCAGACTCACATAGGTATTTAACCCTACTGCTTTTGGGTCCTGCAGAAGGCCACAGAGAGTTTGGGGGGCTTGGGTAGATAGTCACATAGAGCTTGGAAACGGGAAAGCATAAAATGTTATCTAAGGACGATGTGTCATCAACAAGAGCCTCTTCTTAGAAAATAACATTTTTACTTATGGGAGTTGGTGGCAGGGACAGAAATATCAGACAGTGGATATTTTATGGACAGACTGTGCCCTTTACAAACATTAACATTCTCTTAATTTGCCAAAAACTGCTCATGGAGGTATGCAAACAGCTAAGTCAGTCACAAGGACTCCCCCTATGAAGGGTGCAAAGATGACATAAAAAGTTGACTCTATGTCCATTTAATTTTTTTTCCTGTTCTGTCATTTGCTTTGAAACAAGTTTTAGCTATTATTTCAACAGTGTTCTGGAGAAAAAAAAAAAAAAGATAAACAAGCTTCTGCCCTTGTAACAGAACCGTAACGGAAATAATAGATAAACTAATCTGAGAGATTACTCTGGAGGGTTTTTTCATTTTTTTAAGGCTGACCTTTAACACTTTCTCTTGCAAAGCAGTGTTTTATACATTTTTTTACTCCACCCTTCTGTAATGCATATTCCAATGTCAGTTAGACTGGATCTATAGGGATGCAGAGACTAGCATCATTTTATTATAGTAATAAAGGACAGGAGGAATACGTTCTTGTGGATTTGTTCCCTTTGAAAATTTTATCTATGAAAAGAGAAAAACACTGTGTTTTTAAAGACAGCAGAGATATAAAATATCCATTTCATATGCAAGGCTGAGTTTAACTTCATGTGGACTTTCTATTTTCCCAAACGTTTAGCCACAAAATCATACAAAACCATACATATATCCTAACACACAACAGAATATGCCTAGCCTATATATTCATTTACTTCCTTCAATTTTTTCAAAGGCTACTCCTTAAAAATAAGAAGTCACATTTACTAATGAAGTAATATATAGCTTAAACCCACCAGATTTTTTTTTTTAATTATCACTGGTGAAACTCCAGTTTGACCAGCATATTAAGCTTGCTGTTGCCTTATTGCTGTACTCCCCAGTGCTGAGGTCATGCCTGGAGCTCATGCAAGGCAGTAAGTGGGTGTAAGATAAAAACCACCACATGCCCCTGGCTTACCTCTCTTCGACGTCCTGAGGTGCAGCTCCTCCAGGTTGCCTCCTCCCCAGCACTGCCAAAATGCCCTCCGAGAGGTTAAGCAAGCATCAGTCCCTTACACTCAGAGTCAGGGCACTCTGCTCTGCCCACACTGTGCCCCTTACCCACCATGGCAGGCAGCCCACAAAATGGGCTACCATTCACCAGCTACTCACCTTGCACCCATGGGTGAGATGTGCCCTTTGGGGACTCTGCAATCCTGTACCTCTCACAGCCCACTTCATCATCACTCCTCTCCTCTACTTCACGGGCACTGAACAAGCCAAAGGTGCTCTGGCACTGGACAGGTTTCTGATCAATAAATAACTCTGCTTTACATGGTTCAAATTTAAGCTTTTATTTGGTTTTTAAATTAAAAAAATAAATTTCGTTATTAAATAGTGGAATGGGTCTAAACTAATGTCTACATATTAATTCACTTGCTTTAGTATACCACCAGAGAAATAATTGAAGTTTACCACCTGGACAAAACTTTCTGTTAGAAAGCTCAACAGTGGCGTAATTCAGTTAAACAGGAAAAAGAAAGCCCCAAAAGTCTTAATGTTTACAATGAATGTTAGAAGTAAACCTCTGGTTTTAGTGTCATCCAACTCTAGTTTCCATCACAAAGGCAGTCATTGTATTCAGAATACTATACCACAGTGCTAATGTCATCGGCTTCATCTGGTTTCTTTTGCCTGCTTGGCAGGGATTTCAAGTACTCCAGGTGCCTCCTTGCATCCTCCTGGTTCTGTCGGACGTAATAAACCACATAGGAGATCACCATGGTGAACCAGCCAAACATGGTGACCAGCATGGCATAGTCAGTAGTCTTTTTAGGGAGGTTGCAGAGGTCGGCGTCGTTGGCAGCGTTGAGGAAGGGTCTCCCTGCGTGCTCGTCCAGCACAGATGTCTTGCAGATGACGTTGTTGGCCGTCTCGTGGTTGGAGGCCATGCTCCGCAGCACCTGCTGCAGCGTGCAGTCACAGTGCCAGGGGTTGTTGGCAATTCTGGCCCTGGCCTTCAGGTTGTTGAAAGCGTTTTTGTGCACGCTTTTAATCCGGTTGTCGGACAAATCCAGAGTCTGCAAGGTTTCTGCCACCCCTTTAAAGGCATGTTCATCGATAAACTCAATCCCATTTTTTGATAAATTGAGGACTCTCAATTGGTGCAAGTCCTTAAAAATTTCGTTTGGGATAGATGTTATCTGATTGGAGTCCAAATAAAGTAAGACTGTTTCTGGAGGAAGATCTCTGGGTATCTCCTTGAGGTTTGCATTGCTACAGCTGACATTCAGACCTCTGGAGCGAGAACAGAGGCAGCCTTTTGGGCACATACTGGCAGAATGAAAACACAGTATCATGAGGACAAAACTTTGTAAGAGCAGACACATGGAGAGGGAACGAGTTAACCACAGGTCTACCAAATGCATGCTGGGCTGTCAGCATAATCACACGACCACTTCTCATTCAGCCGACAGGGTGGGAAAAGGATCGGCAAAGCTGAAACGTGGCTTCATTTTCTTCGGCGGGATTAGCAAAAACTGGTTACTAGCACACGGGCTTCCTCATGGTCAATATGCTTCTTAGAAGTATGCCTACAGAGAAGAAGAAAAAAAGGTTTTTTATTCCACGAACTCAAATTCTAACTTTGTTTTCATTAAAAAAAATAGAAATAAAAAGATGTTAAAGGGAAATACCACGCTAAAGGAATGATTTATTATCTTAAATAACTCCTATTAGCATTAATCTGAGTTTAGTGCATAAATCCCCAGGACATTTTTAAGAGGATAGAGTACACTTACTACAAATTGCACAGGTTTGGTCTTTAATACTTATTAGAGAAGGCACTGGTTTGCTTTTATCACCGACTCTTCTAAAACAGCTATAAAACTAAATTGCATTTTCCCTTCTGAAATAGAAGATGCATCGATAGGAGCTAAGACTTGTATCTCCAGCAACAGTGACAGGTTAAGTGAGGAATCTGTGGTGGTTAATGTGAACTTGTCTCAAAATAATTTATGCCATTTTAAGTCCAAATCCAAGTACTTCAGCAAGAAAATATTTTTACTATATCAAGGAACAAAAATCAGGTAAAGCAAATGCTGCTACAAGATGCCACAATCACCCACCACCTCCTTGTTTGTCTCCCCCTCCTTCTCTTTTGCTTTAGAATGCTGGATTTCTTGTACCTCCCAGCATTTGGTGAGAGCCACAGACATAATTTCTACCTCCAGTTTTTTTGAAAATTTTCTTTTCATGTAACAAAAAGAAATGGAACAATTGCAAAAAACTCACATATCCCACCCTCCAAAAAAAAACCCTCATATGAGCCAAACACTAAAATATCTTATTCATGGCATGTAATTTGCTAATAGGACATATGAAAAATACTGTTTCTGCTTCTCCCCCTTTAAGTTGGCTTTAAAATAGGAAACATCCAGATGCTTCTCCATTTTCTCCTTTAACTGGAATACAATACAGAAGTCTGAAATGCTGACCTATATGGTTTCAAAGACAACCCTTCCTGCCCACCACCACCCCTATTATGGTAAACTATGAATTTAAAACAACAGGTCCATTTGTTTTCATGTACATGCTCTCTGTCTTTGTAGAAGCTCAGATATGTGTAGCTTTCAGGTTGTATTTACATATAAATGAATTATGTTTTTTTCTAAATCCACACTGTAGCCCACTGAACAAGAAAATCCCTGCATGGAGGATATGTGTGATTTTACATGGAAAAAGAGAAATTGCATTGCAATCACTTTTTTACTTGCAGAACTGACATACCAACTGCAGTTGCTGACACATTGCAGTAATATGGATCGGATGTGTCAAGCATAATTTCAAACTCATAGCTCGAGTTCTATTTAACCCTTTCTGCTGAGGCTCTGTATGTCAGTAACCCCACAGGAAAACAAAAATAAAACAACCCAAACCAATCTTAACAGCATGTATATTACTTGTATGGCTCGGGAATGCTCACACAAGCTCAGCATACTCTCACTGCAACTACTGGAGAGAGTAATTTATCACCACTAATCTTCAACTTACCTATTGTTCAAATCAGTGATTGCCCAAGAACCTAAACAGAAAGCTTACACTTGGATTCCATAAAACTTCTATTCTCAAATTAAAAAGAAATGTGAGAAATTGTGAAGTTAACCCTGGAAATGTGAAACTGCTTAGAAGGGAACTAAGCAGAGCATGAAAAGCTCCCTTTGAGGAAAGAGAGGTGAGGTAGCACCTCCCGAGTCAAGGAAATCCTTCAAAACCTCTGTGGGAAAAACAGGGTTTACATGAAACAACCCTGTTGCAGTGGGTGCATCTTTCCCATTTCTCCCTTTGGCTCTTTGGTCACTGGAGTGCCTGCTCTTCAGACCAGACAGAAATATGCTACAGGAGGGGATAAGCTCCAGAAGTTGTTTTTTCCCAGCCTGCCCAAAAGCGCTAAGTACTTGCTAAAATGTGCAGCCCATTCGGAGGCCAAGCTGGAGCTGGCAGCTGTTCCCCCTGGCACTCGGAGCCGGCAATCTGCTGCTCCCTCCAGCAGCCCCGGGTGTTGTGGCAGGACAGCCTGTCCCCTGGAAAAACAGCCACCTATTTTCTTTTCCCTTCATGTTCATGTGTCTCACTACTGTGCTGCTGCAGCAGAAGAGTAGATGAGTGGTGCATCTCATCTACAGAAGGAGCATCATCTCATCACTTCTTGTACACAGTGGCTTCCCACCACCACCACTGGAGCTCTACTGCAGGAAGGGACTGGGGGGAAAGAGCAAAGACCTGAAGTAGTCTCAGGTGTTTCATTGTATAGAAGCACAAAAATGATACTGTTCTCATCAGAGTGTCACAAATGAATGTCAAATTTGCTTCATTACAGGCTAAAAAACCAGTCACCCTGGAAATACAGCGTAGACTCTGCTGAATGCTCCACTGGTTACACCACCAAAGAGCATGTATCAGAGGCCCCAAGCCCCTTTGTAGAACATCCTGATCCCACAGAAGACAAATGAATCTATTTAATGCATTAATGTGTTTAGAGAAAGAAGTAGAGTCATTAGAGTCTCAGTGTTTAATGAAGCAGTGCCTCTTCTAAAGGCCTAAGTAAGTAAATTAATATAGAGAGGAAAGAACTCTCAATGTTTTAAGTTGCTAGATAGAGCAAATACAAGTTTAAACCTGCAATTAACAACCCACTCAACAAAACTTGTCTGAATAAGAACAAAGCTCAGCAAATTCCCAGTAAATTAGCCAGAAGAAACACAATGGGACTGAGCATCAGTCAGGGTAAACAGAGCTTCGTTTGCTTCAGAATATGCGCTTGAAGGGATATCTGAGGTTTGTTTTCAACAATAAACTTAGAGCAAGAACTTTCTTTACTTCTAGTGACTGCAAGAAAAGAAAAGAAAACTAGGATTCACATATTTTTAATGCCAGTAGGAAGATCTGTGGCTTCTTGAGCTGTATCTAATTTCCTCTTGCTTGGAACACAATAAATAAAGAAGATGTCAAAGTTGGAACAAACACAATAGAGATATACCAGAAGAAGCAGTAATGACTACAGACAAAAGGATGAAAGACACAGAATTAAAATAAATATGTGAATTAATTATAAATCTGCAAATAAAGCAAAAAGAAAAAAAGAAATTAAAAAGTGAACGAAGGAATAGGGAAATGACAGCAATACCAGGAGCACTTGCAGCACTGTGGTATAAAAAGGCCTTTTGTGCACATTTCTAAAATACAAGTACAAACACCAAGTCAAATATTGCAGGGGAATAATACTACAGACAAAAGATTGCACAGAAGAGCTCTTTACAGTCTTACAATTTAAACAGGTTTCCAAGGCTTCCTCTTCTCAAGTTCCCCCAAGACCATTCACTCAGTGCCTACATCCAACAATGTAGGAAAATGTACAAATCCTGAAATCCTTGGGGAAAACACACTGCTTTTAATACATAGTGAGATTTCTACTGAGCTTCAGGCGTCAGGTACTTGCAAGTGTTTGTCTTTACTACAAACAAGGTGCAGAGACTGTATCTTAGCTCCTGAATGCAACACTACTAAATTATCTAATTGAATAATAACTTCTCCCCACAAGAACCAGTGTTGTGAGGAAGCACTGGTGCCTCCAACTACCGACATGGGAAAAGGCTCCACAGACTCAAGAAAGTCTAACAGAAAGTCCAGGACAAGACAGCCTGCAATATTAATTTATCCTGTTTTGTCTTCAAAGAAAGGCAAGGAGGATAGGAAATCCTATAACCATCACACAGAACAGACAAAAAATGACACAGGCTGAGATGTTTCGATGTTTAGGGCAATACTAAGACAACAAAAGGTGCAGAAAAAGACAATCCATCATATACGTTTAGTTAAATATGTCTGACTAGGAGAAGGGGTTTCTACTGCAGTGTTGAGACTTTCAGAGTCCACATGGCAGCTTTGGTCATCACCCAAGTACTCACACATCCCCTGCCTCTATAAAAGAGAACAGATGGAAATAAATGGAACAGATACCAAATCCTTACTTGAGAGCCAGCCACTGGTCTCAGAGGATGCAAAAGCAGAAACTACAACCAACGTTGAGAGGTATTCTGCCTACAGTATGTTGAACACACCCACACACACAATCCCCTAAACCCTCAGGTGAAATCAGTGGTGCCATTTGTTGATGACACTCTTCTTGCAAATTTGTTTTTTTCAGATGCAAGAGAGGGATTTACTTCCTATTTGTCCAGCAGATGGCTTCTCCAGGCATTCTGTATCTACATTTTAGTAGGGTCTTTCAAAGATTACTTTCTAGCACTACCAAAATAACCTGTGACAGAAAAATATCTTTGTTCAAGTTGTTCCAGTAGGACAACACTTGGAATTTCACCTGAATTCTCAGATGGTGTCAGGTAAATTCCCAAACATTTTTTTTTGAGGAAAAATCAAGACCATTACCCTTCTCCTGACAGTTCTTTATCAAGCAAGATCTCACACATAAAGACAAAACCATGACCTAATGTAATGTATTTAATATAAATGTTTTTATGGGAAGATTCCTGTTGTAAATCACAGAATGAGGGCCACAAATTAAGTCTGTAGAACAGGATCACACAGGTACATGCCAACACAAGAGCCCCCAGACTCACATACAACATCCTCACTTGTTTTGCCTGCTTGTCAAACACTCATGGGAAGAATAAGCAGCAGCTCTCTGCTGTCTCTTCAAAGCTGGACCCACTGATGAAAAAGACTTCATCTATAACTCCAGCAATGTCAAAGGGGTCACAGCTAACTACTAATGCTCAGCAACTGCACACACAATTTGTACTTAAGGTTACTGAAGGCTCCATGATTAGAAAGGAATTTCTTTTTACTGTAGCCGATGTGCTCAAACGAGCAGGCAGGATCAGAACAGGGAAAAGGAAGAAGCCAATGGATCAACCACAGGGGGTGAGCTGTTGGCTGCATCATGACAATACTCAATCTGTCTGGTCTGTCACTTTTCAACCACCAGAAAAATTGGAAAAAATTATGAACAATCCAGCTTCCTAAGAATGTGGATCATAGGGACTGATGCACAATTCACCTGCCTAGGCTTACCATGCTTCCAAGGATATACAGCTGTAAAGCTTAAGTGACTTTGCTACTAAATTTAGGCACAGTACCCAGAGAAGCCCTCATTTGAAAATGGATCCCAAATGGCACTGCAGAGCTCCACAATCCCTGGGATCACAGATTCCACAACAAACATCACTGTGTTTTCAGTTAATACTGAAGGTATCCCCACAAACAACTGCAGCCCCCCACATGAAAGATGCACTGCACCTATCAGGGTGCCTCCCATCCTCCTCTCGTACAGCCCGTACAACTCACATATGAACCTAGAGACAGCTCCAATTTCTATGGGCACCTCTGCTGCCTTCAAAAGAAGCTCTCAACTCCCAGTAAGCCCTCAGGAGATCCCTGAAAAAGAGCTCAACTTTTCAAGCCTGGTCTAAGTAAAGTCCTACCCTTCAGAGTAACAACTTTCTTGCGTGCCAGCATCGGAATTTTGATACAGAATTAGAAAAGTCCAGGAAATGAGACTCCTACAGGGCTCTTTTTTTAGACATCTTTAAAGCAAACTTGCACTTTGAATAAATATTAAAATTTTATAACTGAAAATCCATTAAATGGAGCACTGAAAAAGATCATTATTTTAACTTCCAGAAAATTACTGAAATGCTTTATAGTTTTTAAAGACCTGACATTATTATAACTTTTTTCCCTCCTTTAAGACATTGACTATGTTGGTTAATAGAAAAGATGCTCATTGATAAATCTAGTTTTCTATTTTCTATTAAAACAGGTCTTGACTTTGCCATATTGAGTATTTTTGGGTTACATTGGGTTTAGCAAATCAACCATTGAAATAGAAAATATGCCCCTTTCTAATACATTGTTTCCCATCAGTTCTGCTTCCTGTAATGCCAGTCTGCTTCTTATAAAACACACACTCCCCACCCTGCTATCCCCCATCCATAGAGCTGTGGTTGATGACTTTGTTTTTTTTTCCCACTGTCATAAAAGCCATGTACTACTTTATCTCTAAAAATATTACCTTGCAATTAGTATTGACAAAACAGCCATAAAATGGAGATTATAGGCTAAAACTAACAGGTGATTTTCCAGCCCGAAAAGTCCAGTTAGCTAGAGGACTAAGGACAGGACAATTTTATCTGAACCCAAAGAAAGAGATTTGCCACCACTACTCCCAAACAATTGCTAAGGGCATATTTAGGAAGAGTTAAAACAGAGAAGACATTTGGAGAAAGAACTGTTTATACATCCTACCCTTAATGAATCTTACACTCCTGGTAAATACAGATCTCCCAGTAAGCTGCACACTGGGCTGTCCTGTGCACCAGGTTGGAGAGATCTGAGCCTCTGGAGGCCAGCAGACTCTATGCACATTGGGGAAAAAACTCCATCAAATCCTGCCTGGCTCCACCAACACCTGCAGGCTGAATCAGCCCACAAATTTTAAAAACACAAGATTGATGTAAAAATAAGAAGTTGAGGGGTTTTTTTTACACACCTATGGATATATGATAAAACTACATCATGGCAATGTGACTGACGAGTGGGCACTGAGCTGAAAAGTGATCACACTTGAGAGCTGGAGCTGGACAGGAGCAGTAGGACCCAAAGGGGAACATAGCAGCCACTTCTGACTTCTGTGCTGTCTGTGCACTATCGAACATCAAATTGCATGGGTACCAAGTGAATTCCTCCAAACAAACAATACAATCCTTTAAAATAACGCCACCTATGTGCTGTTAGCCCACCAGGACCAAGGGCAATCTCACTAGCTGCACAGAGGGACTGAGAGTCAGGCAACTCAACCCTCTCCATGGCTCCAGGACAACATGAAGAAATTCCATTCAGCAGATGAAACAAGAACCCCATTTGGATTCCCAGGACAATCTGTGCCTTTCACACATCTCTCCCTGTCACTCCTCAGTTGTGGAGGCCTGGCTGCTCCACAGCTCAGCCACCTTGAAGGTAGGCAGTTAAGATGCTATGAAGCACCAAACCAGAGAGGTGCCATGACCTGCTTGCAAGGTGCCAGGTCATTTCAATTCCCAGATGAAAGTCTCCAGCAGTGGAAGAGTTTCAGGAATTCAGAATATGGCAAGATGAAAAATCCTAAAGCAGTAAAAAGAGAAATTAATAGAAGCCAACGGCAAATGAGGTAGGAAAAAAGGGGTGCAAAAGATCACTGATTCTATGAATAATTGAAATGTCATGATTAATCAGTGTGAGCCTGAACTTAAACTACATAATGGATTCATTATCTAATGAAACACCAAATGTACTCAAACTGAAATATTCTCCCCTAGGACAGGACTCAGAATGCCAATCAACATTTTGTTCCCAAAAAACATCCAGTTATAGGCATCTATATATAACTGCAAACCTTTTCCAGTTGTAGAAGCAAAGCGTGTAGGTAAAGGTTTATAGATCCTAAGCTATGAATGCCCTCCCTTACCTGTCACAGAGTAATAAAATGGTTGAGGAGAGCCAAATGAACGTTTTAAGCTATAATTACTTTATGATTGTGAGATCACTGAATGTATCACTCCTTATTACAGATTAATATCTTAATTATACTGTGTGGGCAAATGAATCAGCACTTTAAGACTGATGGGTTGGGTTCATGTTCAGAAATGTATTTGACTTTTTTTCCTTTTCACATCAAATCAGGAATTATTTCGCAAGTCTCAGCTGATAAATAATTGTGTGAAACTTTGCAGATATAATAACAGATTGATGACATAAAAAATATTACCAATCATCTCCTATGATGCTTTGCTCTTGGAAGTCTTCTGTGGCAACACATTTCTTGGAATGAAATTTGGTAACTTGCTGGAAATTAAAGAAACAGCTGCTGGGGATGCTGTTAGACCTCGTTCTTTTGAGCCTTAACAAAGATTGAATCACCTGCTTTTTAGAAGGCATTCCGTGCTGCCTACTTCTCTTTGTTATCTCCTGCATCCTCTTCATCTGACATAGACAACAGATGGCTCCTGTCCCTTCCCTGAGCAATATACCCTGATGGGAAATATAAACAGCATTTTGTGTGCACACCTATGCCATTTGAAAAAAAAAAAAAAGTTACATAGACTTACACTGCATATGTAGTTGCAACATAAAGCAAGTTAAAAATGAAAGGCACAAGATGTAAGATGCATTATAATCTTTAACATCATTTATCACTACATTCAGAAGAAATTGTCTTGACAACCTATAGAAGAAATGAACAAAGATCAAGATATGCCAGTTCCTGCTCAGCAAACACATCTGCAAGAAGATTTTTTACTACTATATAAGAACATGAAAAACCACATTACAGATGCTAAAGGAAAATGCTCCAACACACATAAACGACTACTTGTGAAGAGCTCTCCAAAGCCTCATCACTTTTTTCTAGATTATTAGTGTGCATCGGAGTTTGGGATTATATTCTACCAAGTCTCAGTCACATTTTCTGAGAAAACATCAACAACCATTCTATTAGGAAAGAAAATCCTTTCCAGTTGCAACTGAGTCAATCCTCCACATGATCTATAGTAAGAAAAAAATATACTCTGAAAGCTTAAAATAACCTGAAGTGGAAATGCTTCATCTTTCTTGGGTAAAGAGATCCAGACTAAAGTCCTTTCTAAAGTCTGGTTATGAGGAGAATACCTAGAAGCCTTTCATTAATAAGGAATGCTGAAAGTTTTCAAGAAATCTGATACAACCCAATGGAAAATGCTTTCATCATGAGATGTCAATTTCACAGTATTTGTCAATTTATTTTTCTCCCATATTATAAAATAACATGATCAAAGTGAAAGAGACAAGTGCCCAGTTGGAGCCATACTCTTTCCAGTAGCTAATGATGGATGCTCCTTCAACTTAATTAGGCAGAATCTATCAGATCAGAGAAAATCTTGTCTTGATCTCAAGATAATTACACTGATTACCTCAATGATTACCAGCATAATCAGTGGCAAGTCTTGCAATTTAATCTTGATAACTGCATCTGGTGTCTGCAGATGGTGTCCTTGCCCAGTTGAAGACCTCATTCTATTTTTGCAAAGTACAAATCTAATCCCTGCTAACAAAACTGTGTTATCAGAAACCAACAGGCCTTTAAGAAACTAAGGCTATTGCAAAGAAAAGCAAGATTCAGACCACCTAGAGACCCTTCTTCCTCTTTTAAGGATGTTTATTTCGTTCTGTGTACTGTGATCTTTAGGCTCATTTGAGGTTCACCCAAATGCTCCTGCAACTTAGTAGAGGACAGGGCTTGTGATTAGGCTGGGAGGCTGTGCTGATAATAAAGTCAGCAAGGCAGAAATGAGCGTGCTGACCTGAGGGGACTGTTCAGAGAGGCACACACTGGTGGCTCTGCAAAGCTGCCATCAATGCCCAAAGCAGCAGCAGGACAGCAAGACAGCTGCTGGCAGCAAAAACCTGGGCACGAGGGAATGCTGCAAGAGGGGGCTGTGGAGTCCGAAGCACAACAGGGAGAAGGAAAACAAAGCAGAGAATGGGCTGAAAGCTGCTTTTCCCAGCTGACCCTCTGTCACAGAGCAGCTTCTCAGGACAATGGGTCACCACAGATGAAACCACTTCTTGGTTTAGACAGCTTAACAGAAAATACAGATGTGAGCAGAGGAAGTGCCACAGTGACAGTTCAGCACCCACTTTCACAAACTCTTGCTTTTACTGGGTCTAGATTACCCTGCTGTGTTAAAACCCACGAAGCCAAGGCTGCTTCTCTTCCTGCACTCTTCTCTTCCTGTCACTCTTCCCAGTGACACAAACACAGAGCAATAATTCATGGCACAAAGAATTTGAAAGGAAAGAAGCCAGCAGAAGCTATTACTAAAATGAAGCAACCTGAATAATACTAATACACAGGATGAGACTAGCAAGAAAAAGAACATACTTCTGGAGCAATTACTCTGAAAAAATCTTAAAGGGGAGAAAAAAACCCCACAAGATAAATTAGCAAAAGGGGACAGCAGTTAAAATATAGTACCTCAGCAGTTATTAATTCAGCTCCTTGTGCTTTGAAATATGCTACCTGTATATTACCAGGACCTTAAAGAAGCATGCAGAAGTAGAGTAACTCATTTAGAAAAATGCAAGAAAAATAAAATGTGTACCAGCATATAAAAGAAACCAATCAAGTTTGAAAGTTCCAATTAAAAGCTCTAAACCTAAGAGTGAATGCTCAAAACCACAAGCTTCTCCTAATGAAATTAAAATTGTGATTTAACAATATAATTCAGAAAATAGCAAAAGAGACAGCGAGTATGGAATAATTATGAGATCAATAAGCAATTAAGCAACTTTAAAAGACATTCAAGTAACCTACAATCAAGTGACACACTGAGTTAGCTGCAAGCCATTTGACCTTGCCTGGCTGATCAGTGATGCTGGTTTTGCTGTGCCAATGGTTATTACACCTGCTCACTGCCATTTGCATAGCTGGAGAGCCAAGAGCATTCCATTTCTGCACTAAAGGTGTCAAGCAAAGTATCATAACCTACTGCATCAAACCATCCACCCAAAAACCACATCCCCACTTCTAATATTTCAATCCATGAACAGCTTCAAATAACTGTAATTTCTTTTTCATTAGCTTGCCAGGGAAACTTACCCTTTTTTTCTGCCCTAATAATAGATTTTCTCTCTATATTTAGGTATCATTATAGCTCTAAAAGCTCAACATGTGATAATCTGGAATAGTCAGACTCAGAGATTTTGTACTTTCATGAAAGCAAGACTAGTAGGTTCCCATCAGGACCCACTTTTAGTTCTGCTGGCTGCTACTACCATTAGAAGCTGTGGAAAAAACTAGCCCAAGTACAATTTCTGCAGCCCTGCTTCAGGTGAGGATCTTCCAAGAAAGAAACATCTAGCAGTGTAAAGCTTCAATGCCATCTTGTGCTGGCAGCACTCCCCTAATTAAGAATTTAAGGCCAGATGGAGCCATTAGATCATCTAATCTGACCCCCTGCCTACCACATGACGTGTCGTTTTACCAGTAAACCTCATATTGAGCCCAAAAATTTAGGTCAGACTGAAGTATGTCTGAACTGAGAAGACTTCTGTGTGCCCAGGGCAGTACCTTTTGTGCCCACTGTTCTTGCAGCACCCTGTATCAACAATCACCATAAGAGTTAAACTACTCCAGCAGACACATCTGCTCCACCAGGATCCAGACACCAAGCAAGGGTGTTTGTTTTCAAAAGAAAGGCTATACTGGAAGATAATGTTCCACTGTTCATTATCAAGAGTTCTATGTTACCACTTTCTCCAAATGAAAGTTAAACAAACTGGCTATTTTTTAATCTGCTGGTGAGTTACATCAGGCCCTCAGCTGCCATTAATGAACAGTTCAAATTACATGTGTTACACCTAAGCAACAATCAGCATGTTTTCATTTTGAAAGAAGTGCTCTGGAGCATCCCCAAGGCTTCTCAGGAAGTCAGGTAATTTTTTTTTTTTTTTTAACCCTGTAGTAGGACTTCTCCAAAGTCATAATAAAACTTGCTGTATTAAGTGTCTCTTCTGAGGACATAAAATGATAGCAAGTCATTATTACAACTTGACGTTGCAGGCTGAAATCCTTTAAGGGTTGGTTCTCTGACCATTACTCAGCAAAAATCTTTAGCCTGTTTGCAGCTCATCAGCTGGTAAGGGGCAAGAGAGCCTTCGACATTCACCACACTGAAATAAAAGTTATCTCCAACTGCTAAATGAAAGGAACAGCTCTAAGAAAAAAATAAATCTGCTTCTCTCAGTGGAAATAAGCACCAGTCTTTAATAGACATGGAACCTAGCTGTGCAGAAAACAAAAGCAAGGCACAGCTGCTTGACACCGAGTGTGCAGAGATCTTCCAGTTAGTCGTTTTTCCCAAGGAGAAAACAAAAGGAAGGAAGAGCCAAAATGAAGTGTTGCAATGGCTACCTCCAAGAAGAGAACAAACCCTTGAGGTCACATTTTCGCTAAAGGAAAAGAGGTCTTTATCAGCAACACTAGAGCACAACAGGAACTTGGTTCAATAAAACCCTTATTTTAAAGACAAGAATGTATCAGCTCTTTGTGTGTCCCCTCTGTATAACCTCTGAGGTTATACGGCCAAGTTGACTTTGGCAGACCTAGGTGATACAAAAAGCAGGAGTTGTGAAGGAAAAAAAAATCTTGATTTGCTGGGCAATGATCCAATAAGCAAGACACCTGAGGCTGCAAGTTCACAGCTGAAGAAGCTCAGGTAGAAATAATTTATAGCAAATTAAGTTAGGTCATGATAATGAAATTTAAAGACATGTGGGGCACAATTAATTTTACTAAGGCTTGTTGAAAAGTGAAACCCAAGCAGAGCAAACAGGAAGGCTAATTTAACTCTGGTTACTGTTGGCACCTGGCACTGAGATAAACTTAACTTGACACACTTGGAATGGGAAAGAGAATATAAGAATAGGATTTAAAAAAAAAAAATTAACACCATTTCTCCACATTGCAGAGGAAAACAGGGCAAATTCAATCCTGTGACTCAAGGCTGCTTGTTTCCCAATTTTAAAACATCCTGGCACACAGCCCTCAGTGGCAAGTGCAGTGAAAACAGCTGATTGCGAGGGTTGGGAAAGGATGGATAACAACATCTGCAGTGAGAAGCCCCTGCCATTAAGGAGCAGGAGGGAGGATGGAAAAACCTAATGGGAAAAGGTCTCCTAAGAGGTGCAGTGCCCTTGCAGGGCACTGGAAACCAGCAGAAATGGCAGGAGGGATGTTGTCATCGTTGAGGGCTCCGCAAGGTACCTCAACAGGTTATCCGGCCAAGCCTGGGCTTTGGCTGCACTTGGCAACAGACGAGGTCCATGGTGTCCTCAGCTGCCCCTCCTGCCACCCATGTCCCCCACGCTGTGAAAAACGCCAGGTGAAGGGGAAACAAGAGTCACTATAATGGATGAATGCAGCAGTTTGCAGGAGGGGGGAGGGAGAGAGTAATGAAAAAGTGTTAATATTGAAGTAATAAAGCTTGTGGCCATTTTTCAGTCTGAAATGCACAACACCATAAAACAATGCTTAAAGGCACTCACTTCTGTTCCAAACCACCTGCACGCTAAGGCACCCTGCTATTAGCACATAAGTTGTTTACTACCAGTCTTATTTCAGTCAGACTCCAGGAGAGCCATAAAGCTGAATTTCTTCACTCAGTACAGGAGTCCAAATGGCCTCAGGTTTTCCTTGGTATGCCAAGCCCCAGCGTGTCACCTGCGATCCCTGCCCAGTCACTAACCCACTCATTTCTAGTAAGATGTATAAAAGTCAAATCAAAGCAAGGGGAATCTGTGCCTGGCACATGGCACACATACACTCTCCTTCTTGCCTGCTTCTCCTCGAGCTCCTGAAGCAACAGCTACTCTCAGTGAGGTGTGCTCAGCACAACTATGATGGTGGCTTTATCTGCCAGTAAGCATCCCTTGTGTTACACTTTCCCAAAATGGTCTGGGCAGTGGTTGGTAAAATGAGACTTCTATTTCCTCTCCTGAAACAATTTCTTCAAAAAAATGTAATGGAGAAATAATGAAATATAATGGCAAAACAAATAAATAATGGATATTCTTTTGAAATTAAGACATTTTCATCTTTATTTGTCACTTGCCTCTTTTTTGTTTCTTTCGTTTGCTCTTTTGTTTGGCCCAAATAAAAGCATGTGAGTTCAAAGCAACTCACCCACTTTTTTTCCTCTGTCAGAAGCAAATATTATGATTCAGGGACACCTAGAGAGATGGCCCAGCTACAAAGAAAAGTCTTTGTCTCACAGAGAGGACTACTAATTCAAGGAAAAAAAGATAGAGGCTAGAAGAATGGTGTTATCTACAGGAAAGTTTAAGGCTGACAGAAAAGCCTGTGGAATTGCAGGAATAGCGAAGAATAAAGAGAAGTAGAAGTTAATCTCAGACCTCTGCAGGCACCATGAAAGGAGGAAGCCAGATGTGAGAGTTTCACATGAGAGACCACACTGGCTCACCAGCCCATGGGTGAACTACTTAAAGCCCGGAGCCCAGTGAAACTGCCAAGCCTTAACAAGTTCTATAAATTATACTATCTTTCTGGGAGCTACATGACAAACCATGAAACAGCCCAGCAGCAGCAGCAGCATTCTATTGACTAATAAAATAGACAGAGATACACTAGTATGGTGGAAAAACCAGTTTTGCCCATATTTACACACCTTCGCAATGAGAGTCAATAATGAACAGCACCCTATTAACTGTCCGCCTTTTTTCAAAGGCACCTTTACCTCTTATGCATTCAATTCCCACATCTGAATACAAGTCAGGAGTCCAGGACATACAAAAAAATCCAAACGGCCTAAACAACACTGTTGAGTCCCAGGTTATGTACTACGAAGAACACCACAACAACAAGTAAACTAAACTCTATCACTTGAGAGCAGCATTTTCTAATCTTTTACCTTGTGCTTACCATCACGGGAAACATTATCTTACTAATTCTTCTTTCCTTAGTTGCCATAGATGCAGTGCCACAGTTCTGCAGCAACATGCAGCCATCTTCATAAGCTGGTTCAGATCTGAGCACAGCTGCACTTCTGAGTGCTTCCCTTCTTGCTTTCAGTCTGGCAAAGGTATCCTCCAGTCCATCCTGCCCTTCCCCACTGGACAGTGACGATAACAAACTAGCTCAAGCACATTAAAACAGATTAGGCTTCTGTAATGAAGTGGTGCCATACACCTTTCAGTGTCACTTGTTCTGGCCCAGGAACAGTTTGCATGCACCCCAAAAGGATGCTTTCTGAAAATTACAAATCTTCCATCTCTTCCAGCTGCAAGGAGAGCCCATCCTTGCAATCCTACATTTAAAACCATTGCTAGCCCGAGGAGCAGCCCAGTGTTAAACTTCAGTCAATACAGTGCTATCAACCTGTCTTCACACTGATCCATGATATGTGAGCAGCAGTAGGGTGTTCACAGTGGTAACAGCCACATGTTATTGCACCACCAGGGCTCTCACAGTGCTCTGAGCTCAAAAGTGTACTCAGAACACAAAAGGGAGACAACCACAGCTATGGTTACCAGTGTGTGTTACCAGCCACCACATAGCTGCACCATGGCAAGCAAGGGGACTGCAGGCTGGCAAGCCCGTGGCTCCTTGGGGAATGAGCCTCAACAGCCCCAAAAAGCTCCTATGATGGCTCTGCCTTCCTTTTGATTAATATATTCAACCTCTCCTTTCTCTTTCCACCAAAAAACTGTCATTTTGCAAATAGCCCCTCTAGAATTCTTCAAAGTTGCACATAAAAATGCAGCGACCTCTGCAAACAGGGAGGAGTGGGCAAGTCAACCATCCATCCAGGAGGTGTCTTCCAAGTTCATCTACCATACTAACTCACCACATCATCATTTCATATTATAAAGTTACTTTAATGGCTGTACAAAAAGCTCCATTAAGAATGAATTATTAGTTCTCCATCAATGACTAACATCTGCCTTAGTAAGGCAATCATTTATTAATAACAAAATAAATAGCTAGGCTTCTCTTAGAATAAATTTTAGTAGTAAAATGAGAGGAAAAAAGACTCATAATTATAAGATGTTAGTACGTATTTTAAGTTACCCAAGTATTTCCCAGGCAAAATGCTACACCCTACCTTTACTCATTAAAACAGAACCTGGCCTGAAGTTTAACAAAGAGGAAAAAAAATAATATCTTTTCCTATACAGTGGCATTCCTTCAGTTAAGTAGTTTCTTATTTCTGCTGCATTTTTCATAGCACCCATATCAATACTGCTACTAAAATTTTAATGGCTATTTAGTGTCACTGGAACATACATATTTTCTTTATTAAATATGAATATCAAAAATTTTTGGAAAAATTAAAAACATTATACAACATGAAAAACTTCAACCAAAATACAAAATTTAAACCATGCTGGTATTTTTCTGTCTTTATAAAAATATGGTACTGTTATCAGTTCCTCCTTCTGGAGCTTTCAGTCAGCTCTCTTCAAAACAAAGAGAAGGTGATCGATTCTCTGGTGCACTAAAGGTTGCAGCTCTTTGTGAACAAGGTGGCCCCACTGAATGCTGCTTGGCTGGGCTCACACTCAGGAGCTGAGCAATGATCTGAAGCAGAAGCTCAGATGGTTGTGGTGAGGTCCTGCAATGTGTTTTCACAGGAGACACCCGATGTGGGCTATTTTATGAATGGTCCACCATGAACAGACACACACACTGCAATTTTGACTTCACAAGATGTGATGACAGCAGCAGATATGCTGAGGAAAATAAACAACCTTTTTTTGTGTAGCAGTGCCAGCAGAAAGCAGCCCAGAAGTTGGTACAACTACTCTTGGGAATAATTACTGCAACACTTCTAGCCTCCCACTAATTTTGAGGCAGTGCCACAATTCACATGCACAGCCATTCTTGCTTCCATGCAGGAGGAGGAGCAACCCTGGCAGATCTCCATGTGCTGCTAGGCTGAGTCCTAAGTGCTGCGCAACCCTCTGAGAGTCACTGGCTGTTTCTGGAATCTAAGAAAGGGAAAGGCTTTTAAAAAGTTACTATGAACTTAAATCTGGTGGAGCCATGCTGGAAAGGTAAATGAACACTGCTTGAGGACGAGTGGCTCCTCAGCTCCCACTGCATTCAGTGTGGATGCCCCATGTCTCTCTGGAGGGCAGGGCTGACCAACCTCTGCTCCCCATCAGTGGCACATGCTCAGCAGCCAAGGGGTGTTCTGTGCTTTGCACCCGTTAGCCCAGACTGCTGCCGGGCTTGGAGCTCAGAAGAAGGCAGGAGCCAAAATCCTGCCTCAGGCTGATGGCTTCACCCAAGAAGCAGCATTTTCTGGTCCTGCTGAGCTCAGGAGCTGTCAGGTTCCTACTGAGCTGGAAATAAAAGCTTCACTTTTTTTTTCCTCCTTCTTTCTCCCCATTTGACAACTGCACATAAACACTTGTAGATTGGGACTGTTACACCCCTGCAGGCTTAAAACAACCTTGTTCAGGCATGGACGACAGCTCTTGATGGCAACACGAATGTGACTGCAGACTAATTCCCCTTGTTGTTCTGACACATGAAAACCACCTCTGAAATTGCTGCACTGTCTGTAGTCACTCCTGTTACACATCTCTGCACAGTCAGCACTCAGCCAAGCCAACACAGGAAAGAAGCACACAGGAAAAACTCGCACCTTCATACTGCTTTGTGCAGAGTTCTTTTTTAGTGTAATCATGGAAAGACATTAATAGCTTAATTTAAATACAGGTCTATCAACACACTCTAAATTTTTTTAATACATGCACTCTGCACAGGACTGGTTTGTGTCTAAAGCACATTAAGTGAATCTCTGTCTCTGGAAAGACAGACTACTAGGAAAAAGGCTGTCAATTGAAAAGGTACTTCTTCCTTCAATATTCTATGCTCAGAAAACCCAGGGCCCTGCAACCATTGAGAGAATCTGGAGCCATAAAGGCTTGTTGTCAGCAGAGGAGGATCCAGTGAAGGGACATTTAACCACACTGGACATACACAAGCCCATGGATCCAGGGGGGATGCATCCATGAGTGCTGAGGGAGCTGACTGAAGTTTACAGGAGGCTACTCCAAACGATCTTTCAAAGATCATAGGGATCAGATGAATTTCTTGAGGACTGCATGAAAGCCAGTCCTATTTTCAAGAAAGAGGATCCCATAAACTAGGCAGGCCAGTTTCACCTCCAACCCTGGGGAGGTGATCAGCAAATAAATCTGGGAACAATTACCTTAACATATGGAGTAAAATCAAATGACTGGGAATAGTCAGCAGAGATTTATGAAAGCAGAAATCACATCTGAACAACCTGATAGTTTTCTGCAATGAGATGCCTGCTGAGATGAGAAAGAAGTGGATGTTAATTTATCTTGACTTCAGCAGAGCTTTTGATGCCGTCTCCCGTAACATCCTTATTGACACACTGATGAAGTACAGACTAAACATGGACATGGTGAGGTGGAGAGAACACTGGCTGAACTGCTTGGCTCAAAAGGCTGTGCACAGCAGCACGAAGTCCAGCAAGAGGCCCATCACTAGTGGAGCACTCCAGGGGTCAGTACTGGGACCAACATCATTTAACATTTTCACAACCAACCTGGAGGGTGGGAGAGAACCTCCAGCAAGCTGGTTGATGACAAAACCAGGGAGGAGCAGTTGATGCACCAGGTGGGTGTGCTGCCATCCTGGACTGGAGGAGACAGGAGAAGGACCTGGACTGGCTGGAGAACATGCTGGCAGGAACCTCATGCAGCTCAGCAAAGGTGATCAGTTCTGCACCTGGGTCTGCTTAGCTCCATGCATCACTACATGCTGGGGCCTGATCAGCTGGAAAGCAGGCTTGCAGAGAGCAACATCAGGGTCCTGACAGACACAAAGTGTGTGCCCTCACAGAAAGGTGGGTAACAGCATCATGGGCTGCTTTAGAAAGAGCATCACCAGCAGGTTAAGGATGCTCCTCTCCCTCCACTCAGCCCTGGTGAGACACCTGCACAGAGCTGTTAGTCCTGGGCTTCCTGGTATGTGCAAAACATGGACTGAAACAAGTCAGCAAAGGCCACAAAGGTGATAAAAGAACTGGAAGATCTGATGTATGAGAGGCTGAGATTCCAAGGACTGTTCAGCTTGGAGAAGGCTCAGGGCAGGTCTCATCAGTACGTATAAACAACTGATGGGAGACAATAATGAAGACAGACTCTTCCCAGTTGTGCCCAGCAAAAGGAGGCAATGGGCACAAACTGAAATACAAGGAACTCCATCTGAAAGCAAGAAAATATTTTATTTTTCTTTTTTCCCTCTCCCTACTGTGGGGGTGGTCACATCTGGAACAGGTTATTGAGAGAGGTTGTGGCATCTCCATCCAAGCCTGGTGGACATAGCTTTGAGCAACATGCTTAAGCAGTGGACTAAGTAATCTCCAGATATTCTTTGCAGCCTCAGCCATTCCATGATTACTTCCAATCAAGTTAAACAGAACAGCTGAAAGAACTACAGTTCAAGACGAAAATACTCAAAAGCAGCAGAACTTAAGACAGAGGTAATTCTAGGCTTTGCAGCATAATGCTTAACTCCTACAGATGCACATTTTTATTTCCTCTTTATGTTACACAAGACTGTACAACCTGTGTGGTCTGAAAAGAAGAGATGCAATTCATGGGGTTCTTCACTTGCAACACAGTTAGTTATAAACACATATTCCAAACAAGAACTTGGCTGAAGATGTTTTCTATCACTCAGATTTTATGAAATATCTTACCACTGAGTACAGTTTCCACTATGACTACAGTAAGTAAGCAGATTCAATTACAGATGTTCTCTTTTAAAAACACTATTTGAAAGGAACATGGTGTAAAGCATTAATTGAAATGAAGTTCCTTTCCACAAGAACAGTGCTTCCTGAGAAACAGTTATATTAGCCAACTAACACTGAAGAGACACAATTACAATGTTGCTCTGTGACTCTAAATCAAAATAGTATTCTTCTTTTTTAACTCACACCAGCATCCAAAAACAAAGGACCAAAACTGCAAATGTTTATTCATTTTTGTAACTGAAGTCAACAAATTGAATTACTGAATTGATAGCATGACAATATCCCCAGTAAATATGCATAAACTTATCTGTAAACTCTTGAAAGGAGAAGTTTTTTAAATGATAACAAGTCACACACAGTCAATTTATTTAGGTAAATAAATTCCTAAGAACCTAATGGACCAATTAAGTGATTAACTGAATTCAATGCATCAAACACCAACTTAGGTGCCTACTCTCATACAAGCTGTTTTAAAAACACTGCTCTTAAAGAAACCAAACAGAGAAACAAAAGAAGTTTGAGAGTTTTTTTTTTAATGCTTTTGAGCACCAAAATAACACTCAAGCTGGCAAGAAAACAAGGGGAAACTTTCATTCTGTTTTCTGTACACAAATTACAGAAGATAATCCTCAAAGTGTAGCTAGAAAGCTTCAAAAGGAAACAAGACCACTGAACAAGCATTCTAAAATTCCAACTTTTGTTATTAATTTTGTCAGTCAAATGGATTGTAATAGGAAATACATTTTTCCATCCTTCATTTACAATACTCTCTTAGAACATCTGAGGCCAATTCACAACCCTCTACAGGGATATGACATTTGCCAAGAGAAAAAAAAAACAACTCTGCAGGAACAAGCTACCAAGGTTTTCCCTGAAGCTTCCTGTTGGGATTTGTAGCCTTAAAAGGAAAAAAGGCTTTTTAATGCTGTCCTCAGCTTGCCAAACTAAGAGCCCTCGGGTGTGCTTGGTGTCTGTCACTGCATTCGCTCAGGGATTCTGTGTGGCTTTCTCTTGCTATCTTCCAGCAGATCCAGCAGGGCTGTTTTCATCTCCTGGCATGATCCAAACCCTCTATCAGGCTATTTGCTTAACCCAGAAATCCCAGAGCCCCCCAGGAGTCCGAGCTCTGCAGGAAAGCTCAAGCACCAGAAGACACTGCAGAAGCAAGGCATACCACCTCTGCCCAATACCTCTCAGGTCCAGATAATCTGGAGGTGAGAAGGGGGGCACCTCTGCTTGACCAGACTTTTTCCAAAGCCACCGAGGGAGTCATCCATAAGGATAACCTCCACATGTAAGCAAATGACCTACAGGATCATGCAGTTCCTGCCTTGGGAAAAAAAAAAAAAATCAACTACCACCTGAATTTTCAAGTTCACAGTAACAGAAACAGAAATACTTTTGAAATTCATGTAGTAATAGCACTGATAGCAGAAAAATTCCTCTTAAATGCCTTGGACAATTTGGTTTTACACTTCAAGACAACAAGTTTAATTTCTACTACTGTTTTACAATGAAGAGAAGCTCCCTTAGGTACTAAGCCTAATAAAAGGAGCCCACCACATACTTGCCCTCAGTCATTAATTTTGAGTACTGAAAACCACTGCTCACTGCTTTTCTCATGGTGGAAAAGGGCCATGCAGAGGAAATTCAAATGCCCAGATAATTAATAAAAATACTATATAATATGGTATATTTAAGCATGGCTACATAAAGTAAGCAAGATTAAACAGTATGGCAAATAGAAGTGAAGTATAAACATATTTTCCCTTATAAGACCAAACAGAAGTCACATCCATTTAAGCAAATATTTTTCTATACTGATAGAAGCCAAATACATGGGGTAAACTGCTGTGCTTTTTTTCTGTTTGCTTCATATAAAATCACACAGAAAATTTGTGTTCACATAACACTAACGACAAAATGCTCTTTGCTATTTTACAAGCTGTTTGTAATGAACATTTTAGCTCTCTCAAAAGGTGAAGAATAAATCAGCCAAACTCTTTATGCATGTCCTATGAGGATACCCATCCTCAGTAAAAACAAATTTCACTAGCCTTAGTCAGCAAGCTGCAGTGGTATGTGCCAAAACTATGACACGCACCAAAAACTTAGAGACTTGTTAACTGGTAGCAAGATACAACAGAATATGCCCACCGAAAACTACTCAAATTTCCCAAATGGCCTTTGAATGGCTTTCTTTTTTGAACAAGAACTTGATGCTTCACATTATATCTGTGCACACTATATTCTCCTTCTTCCCTGAATTCTAAACATTTTTCTTACATTTACTTCTTCTGAGATTCAGTAGTGACAGTTTCTTCTTTACACTCCTACATATATTTTGCACAAGCTGTTAAACAGAATTAGTCCATGCTCCTCTTTCACATTTTTCCTGTGCTCTGAAGGAACCCAATACACAGACTTTTGAGAAATCCTAGCTTTGACCCTTACCACCTAGCTACTAACTTGTGCCAACATGTTTTGCCAGGATGAAGAAAGATCTTATGGACTGTAGTCATGCAGACCTTCCAAATGACCACAAGAAACATTTAGCAGGTGAAAAGAGGTCCCAGGTGGCTGGCTACAAAGGGGTATGAATACAGCCTTTGGAAGACAAGTTGAACATGCTGAGTGTAAACTCTACACTGCCCTTAGCTACCATGACACCCCTTACAAACAGATAACCACAAAAACATTGCCTGGTATCATTTCACAGTTTGCACTCTGCACATACAATAACCCAGGTTAGTTCTAAAGGATACCATCAGCAAGAGGGATGGCTGGGACTTGTACCTAAATACAGAAAGAGATTATTCATTTACCTTGAGCATAAAGGTACTCACTCCTCAAATTTCATGACAAGTCTTCACTGCAAATTTCCCCTTATCATTCAAAATCAGCATGAACATGTTAGAATCACCTAGAGAAGCCTTGTGGTCTTCACAGACCTAGCAAACAGAAAGATTGATGTAAGTGAATTCCCTCTGCCTCCTCAAAAAAGGCAAAATTACACCCTGATAATTCTTTCAGTTGGAGTTCACTAATTGTCTTTTAGTTGGAAATAAGAACAACCAGTTTTGTGGTAACAATCACTAGCCTTAATGTTTGATTTTTTAAAAAATAAAAATAAAAATACCAGAAGAAATACTAGGAAGAAAGCAAAGTGAAGCAACAATGTAAAACTCCTGGATTCTGGAACAGTAAATAATGCAAGTGTGGACATCCTTCCTTCACCACGTGGTAGGACCACATGGCAGCAGGAGCAAAATCATCATGTGCAGTATCTGAAGACCGTGCCACAGAACAGAAAATAAAGGTGGATAATAAAGAATAAACCTATTATGCAAGTGCTGATATGTTTAAATCTGGAGGCACACTAGCACTTCCTGCAGAGCTTTTTGCCAAGTACAGAATCCTTGGGGAAAATGGCTTAATCCCCAGCAATGACGCAGTGTGAGAAGCCTATCTGGGACACACTTAATGCCGTCCTCCACACAGAGGGTGCACTTCCAGGAATAAAGAGTTAGTCACCATGTCTACCTCCACCACCCATCCCCTCATCTTTTGCATATCCTGCTCTGCAGAGACAGGCATTCACACCTACAGGATGCTGCTAAGTCATGCGGGGACATGGCATGCAGGGAACTGCTCTTCTAAAGAAAATGCCTGCAAATACAATGGACATCTCACTAAGATTTCTTCTTTCACATGGATTCCCACAGGTGGTTTTGCTACACCCCGTTCCTGAATGGAAGCACCAATCTGCTTCTGCACACCTTCTCATGAAGGTTAGAAAGGGGCAGAGAGCATCTTCTTGCATATACCAAGACTCGAGGGAGTCATATGAAACAGATAATTTAAATGGTTTAAAATCACAGAATCACTGAAGTTGGAAAAGACCTCTAAGATCATTGAGTCCAACCATTAACCTGGCCACATCCATGTCCATTACTAAAGCATGTCCACAAGTGCCACATCCATACATCTTCTGAACACTTCCAGAGATGGTGATTCCACCACTTCCCTGGCAGCCTGTTCCAATGCCTAGAACACCACTTCAGTGAAGAACATTTTCCTAATATCCAGTCTAAACCTCCCCTGGTGTAATGAGGCCATCTTCTCTGGTCCTGTCACTTGCTACCTGGGAGAAAACAAGGAGTCCCTTAGGTATAGATTCATCTTCAAGTTATAGGAAACTGGTTTTTTTTCTTTTTTTTACCCTTAAGTTTCTCTGTGGAATTGTGATTTATGCTGAATGCTGTAAACATTTCTTGTTAGCTCATTTCCAAAGCTCATCTCAGAGTGGGATAAGATCACATGCAGCAATCCCATGAAGCAAAGGAATGAGTCATCGGTCTGAAAGTTAAGGAACAGACAAAATTGTAGATTCGGACCAAGGTAAGCATAGTACTGAATGAAACACCAGTTCTAAATTACATCTCTGGAGAGAGCAGTCTAGAACAGCAACTCATAAACAGACCTACCTAACACAGCATTAAAAAATACATATAGGGTCACCAGTGGGATACTTAAGATAAAAGCCCTATGGAATTCAAGGAAGGGGAAAGTCTCCCTGAAAAATGCTTGAAATAGCTGAAGAAATTCAATTACAGCAGCAAACACTTCTGTAACTAAGTTGGTCAAGTTTGTGTCCGGTGTTTTTACAGGCAGGCATGAAGACTAAGGACTATGAAAACTATGGACTATGCCATTTTTAAACAAAGTGAATAATTTAATTTCCAGTGAACTCTATTAATTTTAGTTCTACTAAAAGCAATACAATTTTACACAAAGAAGAAAAAAAAGGCAATAGTGCAAATGCTCTCTCATTTAGAGTACAAGTGGTTTCTTCTCTGACTGAACAAAGAGCACTCAAAAAATGAGAGTATGTCTCATGAACCACACTGACAAAAAAGGCTCAAAATCTGTTTATGTGATTTTGTTGGTCTATATGCAAGTAATCTAGGTAATAAGCTTAGACTTCTACCACAGCAACTGAGTGGAAAGCATGTCCCCAGAGATCTATAGCCTGATTAGTGATGGTAAGCAGAGATAGCACAGCCCCAGCTGCTCAATATTACACCAAAAAAAGAGAGGTGGGCAGGTTCAGAGAAAGCTGCACATATTGGTTTCACTCCTATTAACAATTTACCCCTACTATCTCACTCACCCACTCCCTCTTCACCAAAGCATGAAATGACAGTTGCTTAGATTTAAGCTGTTCAATATTCAGTTTACTGTCATTACAAAACAAATTGACAAAATGCCACCATTCCACACAGCAATTCCCAAATATCACGCTAGCCCTGTGAATCTTCAGATGTTTTGCTCTCCTGAAGTCTTCTGCTCTGTCTCCACTTAACCAGCCACAGCACTGAGCTTCAGCCACAGCTCCTTCTCCTTCTCTGCTCCAAGGCAGCACTGAGGACCACTGAGGGTGCAATACACATCAGGGGGATTTCCCCCCCCCTCATCCTTCACCTGCACCTGAGCATTACATCCCATTAATTTCCCTTTAGCTCCTGCATGCTCTACAGAGATCATATCTACCATCTCCAGGGAACCTTACCCACACCCAGTGCATGACTGCCTGAGCTGGTTTAGCCCTCACTGAGAGAAGGAAAAGAGAGTGGGAACAAGGAGAGCCTGGGAGTAAGGCCTTCAGCTCAGCTCTTCAGGAAACTTCTCCACACAGTGACTCTGCTGGCTCAGGTGCACCATTCACAAGTTTAAATTGTGGTGGCTCTCTCCCCACTAACACTTCAGCCCATTCATGCTGCAACATCCTGAGCACTGACTGCATCATCTAGGCACGGTGAACACCCTCCAAGTGTCTGGCTGAGAGGGTGAGGACCTCATCAAGGGAAGCAATACCAAAAATGTATTAAGAGGATGAGTGCTCAAAACAGGGCAGTGCCATTTAAAAACTTCCAACACATACTAGAATGTCCCAAGGATGGAATACTACTAAATTTTTATATTGATAAATCCAAACACATGATTCAACAGCTTAATAGGATGATAAATTTGAAGATTATAAAGACTACATCCCTTCTTCTCCAATCCGGACCTGCTTCTTCACTTACTGATTTTTTAAGGAAGCTCAGCTTCCATCTCTATTTCATGGCTTCTAATTAGCTTATTTCTCATTTTAAGTATTTACACCTTGGGAGTTGAAAAAGCAATGGGATAAGTGATGAGCAGAAGGAACAAAAATTGGCTGTGCAGGATAACCACTCCAGGAGCTGGACCACCTAATCTGCAGGCAGGATGGAAAGCAGCTTGGGAATGTCTCCTTCCTGTTCATGAAAACACAAGGGGCTGTGACTTCCCACCAGACTGCAGCTGCATCACACCTACCACGCAGTGACTCAGAACACCCCTGCCACACACACAATTAAGTTCTGTCAAGCCACCACTGACCACCTCTAGTGCACAGCACATGGCACGCTTTAATTTAGCATTAGCAAAATACCAACAGCCCCTGGAGAGACTTGGATTTAATTCTACTTCAAAAATATGTTCACTGTACTGGAAGCAAAGTAGCACCAATGAATAATAATTACTAACTGTCAGCTCTTTGAACATTTTCATACCTATACTGAAAGTCTTGGAAAGGATGGCTCCTCTCTCCCAACATGAATGCCAGAAACAGTATTTTTTCTGAAAAGAAAGAACACATCAGATTGCAGATGTTAACTCTACATTTTCTTTCTAAACAGTCCAGATCCTGAAAGAAGAAGAAACAAGAATACAGTATGTAAAACTGCAGCTCAAATGTTTTCAGCAGCCCAGCAAAATCCTATTGCACACATTTTTGTCAGTGAAGAAACAGATCTGCTGTGAGGCACAGCATGTATTTCATGGCAACAGTACAGACTCATGTTTCTGCTTCCTGGGAAGTCACTGCTGTGTGAAAGGATATGACTGGCTTCACAGGGCAAGGTAAAATTTACTGTCCTGAAACAGACTGAAAATGGAAAACAGGTGTAGCAGTCACAGATAGAAACACACAGAGCTATCAGAAGGGGTTGAGGAGCAGGAAACATCAACACCAATTTATACAATTTAAATACCACAGGCGATGCTTTTCTCCTCCACCTGACAACTTCGCTTTTTCCTTTCCATTTTCCTTGCTTTTCAGCCCTTTGGAAACCTCACTCACAAGGGAGAAGATGTCACATTTCCCCTGGAACAAAATTGGCTTATGACACATTGTATAATTCCAAAAATACATCATGCATTAATTTGACATACTCCTGTCATCAAGACCTTAATTTCTAATATCTTCTTTTCCAGATACTATTAGAAAATTCCTCTGCCTCAGTTACCTAACTTGTAATACTTTAGGAAGCAAAGGGTCTTCTTGTTCATCCCAAGATCCTTCACCTGGAGGATTCACAAATCTTTGGGGAAGGTCTGCTTTAGTATCCTCCTGAACATACAATGTTCTCACCTAGCGAGTGACTGCTGATGAGCTGCTTTTCTCACCCAACACTTTGTATTTTAATTCCTGTATTTCCTTCACTAATTTCACCCCTCTGCTTCTGTGCATTAATTTTTCCCCCTACTCTTTGTTCCTATCAACTCTTTCTTTTCACTTTGTTTTGCTGTCCAGATCTGTGTGCCCCTCTTTGCCACCAGACTACCATGAGTGCTACAGGTTATCTTGAATTCTGCAAAGGAGTACAGTCATGATTTCTGTGCAATACCCTACAAGCTTGGGAGTGTGTCTGGCAACTGTTCAAAATGTTCAGGTAGAACCCTAAAATTTAAGTGGGACATTTTCTCTAAAATAGATGTGCTTCTGCTACATAAACTTTATGCCCTCCTACCTTCTCTAGAATTACAGCTGCTTCACTCTTGATTGTAAAAAGGCAGGAACAGAGAGAGATAGGATATATACACATGCTGAAAGGCTTTATAATGTCTTCTGATGGACAATTAACTGTAGTCTGTGAGTCAGAAAACTGGAAGAGATCTACCTCTCACAATTTTGTGACCTTTCTGGTTAGGAGCTATTCAACAGCTCAGGTAAGTTGCCATTCCATCTTCACAACAGACCTCACCTGGTTAAATACTACAGCGATACTACATATCTCTTGCAGATAGCAGAATAATTACATACACACACATCAGATGACACAGTGCTATGTATTTTTCACAGAATGTCCAAAAGTCCCATTCCCTGGTTTCAGAGTTTGATGATAAACAATGTGAGTGGACTCCATAAACCAGAGATCCACCCCAAACTGTATACTGATGTTGCTGAGATCAAACTTGCCTCTCTAAATCAGCCCTAAATTAAAATATAAAAAGGACACTTCATAGAGATAATAAATACTGATAGCTATTTTTCACAGCCTTCAATATACACTCATTTGCACTTGTGAAAGACAATTACAAAACCCTACTCTGACTTTATGCATCACCAAACCAAAACAGTAAATGGATTTACCCATGTACTCCCTTTGCACTGCTCTCTGTGACTGCAGAGAGTCTGAGAGAAATGCAAACCAATATTGATAAATTGAAGAGTTCCTTTCTGTGTCCTATCCCACTGTTTTTTGTTTAATTGCTTCTTTATCTCACCATCAAAATCAGAGTACCATTTACTGTCACAAAGCTGTCCTGGACAAAAAGGAAAAGCAAAGTTCTTTTTTTTTGAACCCAATTCCTTAGGTGGGAGCATTGCCCGAGCAAAAGCAGCCAGCTGGCTGGGCTGTGTAAGAGGGTAGGAGGCAGGGGATAACAATCTTAATATTTTTGGATGCAAGTTTAGGAAAGAAAAAGCAAAGACAGATGCTGTTAACTGCAGAGGACACCTGAGAAGTCGATCCACAGCACTCTACACGAGCCAAGGCTGATCTTACTTTTCCTTCCCACATACCTGGGCAAGCAGCCCAGCTAAAAGCACACAGCACCAGCAAAGAGACTCTGCTCTGAATGTGCTCTTTATACCACATATGTTAGCCAATTTGACCAAAAACACCTGTAAATTCTGTCCAGAATAAAAAAAAACCTCACCCAACCAGAGCCAAAGCACCACTGCCAAGCTGGAGAAAATGACCCTGACCTGGGGGGCAGCTCTGGCAGAAGCAGAGGGGGAAAGACTGCAAGAGGTCTTCTTCTGTTTAAACATACTTTTAGTCATGTCTTTGTCAGTAACTATTGTTTTTCTGCCAAGTTTGCATAATCCTTTGCACAACAAGGTACGTTTAGCACATGATCTTATAAAAATACCTTTCTCAAAAAGAAACTATTTCTGCAGCTATGAAATCTAAAAACCTTCAGGTTACAGATTTTACTTTGGTCTACTTCATTACACACCTCATGTGCAGACTTATTACAGGAAAACGTTACCTAATTAAATTTATTATGCTTTGTGGGGCTGTTTTGTTAACTTAGTTAATTAAAAACTTCTCAATTTATGTAATTTATCATGGCATGACCATTGTTAATGAAGCTGACAAAAGATACTGTTGGATAAATTCATGCAAAGGAGATGAAGTAGAGCAGAATGAAGGATTATGTTCTCAGACTTGCGAAGCAAAGAAGCCTGAAATAAATGGAAGTTGTGAGTGTTTGGAGCAGACAGTGCATTTATTGTAATTATTTCAGGCTGCATGCTGATTGGAAAAGATTAACATAAATAGGAGCTGCTATTGCAGATGTTTCTATTCTTGCTAGGAAATCCCTTGAATATAGGAAGCACAGAATAAAAATGTGAAGATGCTGTACTACAGAAATGTAAGTTTTTTTCTATTATTTTTTCTGTTCTGGACATACCAGAAGAAGTATAAACAAAGCTGTTAATCCTTAAGGACTTGAAGGAAAAACTTCACTTTACTAACATGATAAAACCTCCAGATGTCAGCTGACTACCCAGCAATGAATGCTTTGCACATTCCCTCCTCCCTTCCAGATGTGCCCTTAAACTGCATTGCACCCAGGTCACTGCCAGGTCACATGGCCTGCAGCTAGACCATAGTCAGTGAAATAAAATCCACAGTAATTAACAGCATTTAAGATCCTTGTTCCTCCATTCACAGCAGCAAATTGGATACATAAATAATTCACATGTAATTCTGATATTTCCGACTTCCTTTCTATATTAACCAATGGCAAAATTTCCATTCAGTCTAGGAAAAAAATACAGAGAACTCTTTTTCTGAAAATTTTCCACAATTTAGAAGTAGATAAAAATACCCAATGACAGTCCTGGAGGTGTGTATAATAGCTGTCATCCTGTCTTCTGCTTACCTTCCTCACATCTCATAATTTGTTTCCTTGTCTCCCAAGGATCCCAAGAAACAGAAACCAAGAATTGAAGTAAATGACTCAGGGCAGGACTTTTTTGACTGCAACTTCAATCTGCTCAGGTCACTGCAACACTTTTAAAAAGAAGTATTATACAACTATTCAAGCTCTTTGGTTCTTTGTGGACCAGCTGCATGAAGTATCCTCCATATTGGCAAAGATCAGCTTGAGTCAAAGATGCTGTGTCAGTACAGTATCTGGCTGAACGTTACTTCCTATGGTTCTGCACTAAACATGAAGCAAAAGGATCATATGGGCCCCTCCATTCACCAAGGTACATCTCCTTTATGCTACGTTTCACAGTCACAGGGCACTCAGCTACACCACCAGTACCCAGAGATTCCCCAGAGCCAGAGACCAAAGGAGTTCCTCAGACCTGTGCTTCCTCTATACTGGATGATGCTAGGAACATGTCAGACCTAAACACAGTTTTCTTGGCTCAGAAGAAACATCTTCTGCTGCCTGGGACTCGCTCTTGTGCAAGATCAAGGTCCACCAAGACACCCCAGGGTGCTGGACACCACTGCTGCCAGCCCTGCTAGCAGATGGCCCTGGCTCTTTCCCAAAGGAGATCAGGCTGTTGAGGAGGATGGTTGCATGGTGACCAGTAGCTTGAACGCTGCCAGGAACCAGAACCCCACTGAGCACGTTTTTCTCACAGCACAGACACTGCCGTGGCACCCAGCTATGACAGTTTCAGTGACAAACTCCACTGACAGCACAGCACATCTCATACTCCAAATCTGTCCCTCTTTTTCAATGTTATGAAACAGTATCATCAACTGCAGCTCAGGTGCAGCTTTAAAGTAAAATGTACTAGAACAAAAACAACAGCCCTGTCTAACATTTACAGAGCGACTTTCAGCGGAGCAGATCCCATGGGATTTCTTAAGCCTTTCCAAGCCAAGCATATAATGCCACAGGTTTTCACAAGTGTAGCTAAGGGCAGTTTGGGTGTCCATACATTTGATTTCTTCGATTCACTGCCAGCTGGAAGGGATCAAACACTGACAGAACACAGAAGCAATTCTATGTAACCACACTGCAGAGGAATGAAAGCATGGCCAGTGGCAGAGGGAATTCACCACAATTGCTTTGAAAAAGGAGGGGGGGGGGAAATGCTGTTTCCTCAACACAGTAGGGTGGCAACAGGAATTCTACCCTATTTGCAGGGGGAGCGAAGGATTTATGGGCACAATTACATATTCTGCAAATCGCTTCCAAAGGACTGCCCTTGAATGACTGAAGTGAGATCCAAATCTCCCCAGACTAACTACCTAACAGAGCTCAGCAGGAATGAAATGCATTGTATGACTGTCACTTCTATCATTTTGAGCAGAATCTTGTTTTAGTAGTCTTTCAGATGACAAGGGTAGATATGAATTCAATAGATGATACTAAAGTCCCAGAAACAGTTATTTCAAGTATTTTTATATTGCACATTAGGAACAATACCTCACTTTCCATCTGGAAATATCCTGTGTTCAAATCAGTACAAATAACATCCATTCTCAAGGTGTTTTCATTATTATTTTGCATAAGTCTGTAAAAAATTGAGACAGCATGCACATTATGGACATAAATCTATTATGCCGTACACCCACATAAATCAAAGCAATTCCACCAAGCTCAGACACAGGTTTACCTGAAATCTTTAAATATGAGTGATTTTCAAGCAAAAAAGGAAAAATAAATCCATAATACTGATGCTTCCAAACTAAATACCAATCTAATCACAACCTCTGTACAACCCCAGTCTCAGGTCTGAACCTAGGCACATTCCTGTGGTTTCTTCTTCTCAAAAAATCCAATTTCTTTCCCACCAGCTCCAGCAAGGGTACAGGAAGGCCAGCTCTGGGCACCTGCACTGAAAGACTCTTGCTGCCCTGTTTCATGCAACCCTTAGCCCACATAAAGGGTCAAGTTGGTGCCTTGGAAGAGTTCTCTGTAGCTGACACCTCGAAGAGAGAGTAAACAGCTTTTTCTGAGAGCAACAGAAGTGAAAAGGGGAGACAGCAGGATAAAAAGAAAGTTCTAGAAAGTTTAGAGACTGTAAAAGATTCTCATTAGTATCAAAATACTTTCAAGGAAAATTACACAAAATTTACTTTTTATTAACCTTACTACAGGTCTATGTTATAATAAAACATCTTCCTCCCCTTGATTGGGAAACAGAGATTTTATATTGTTTAAGCATTAAGATCTTCTGTCACCTGAGAACACTTTACCTTCTTATTTAGAAGGACCATTTTCCCCTAAGAAAGAAAAAGAACTATTCACCTCCCATTTCAGACCTCCTAAGCCTCTTCTAGGATCTTTTTCTTTGTTGTACCAACATCTTTCCTGGACTTTGTTCTTTAAACATCACTTTGGTCCAGAGGAAAACTAGAACAAGGTTTTGAAAGTACTGGGGAAGCAAAACAAAACAAAGGAGAAATGCCTGGCAAGTTAGAAAATATTGCAAACCCATACTGAGAAAATCACATGGGGACTCCCTTCCACCCAGTGCTGAGAACACAAATCTCATCTATCCATTTCACCCCTGCAGCATACCACTCATTAGGGAAAAGGAATCAAGCACTTTTGCTCAGTAAGGTTTTGGAAAAGCCCTCGTGTAGTTCTCAATCACACCGTTGAAGGCCTCATGAAAACAACAGCAACTAAAAACACTGCCTACTTACACTGACATTACTCATGTTAACAGTCAAACTGGTGTTTTAGAGTGCAGTAAGTGTAACTGAATCTGGCAGCAGCAGGTACTAAAAACTTGCCATCATTCCTTTTTCACCCTGGACCAGCCACCCAACCCATAAAGAAACTCTACTTTTGTAGAAAAGTTCAGCTCTTGAACAAACTTTTAAGGGATGCCCATCACTGCTGACAGCTGTGAGCCCAGACACTGAGCTCCTGTCTGAGATGCCTCCCTGGATGCATTAGGGGCTCCGTGACTTGGCCTTTGCACCAGGGCTCATGTCTCAGCCTTGACAAATCCTCATGACCTGTGTATGTCCAAAACACTCGTTTTCTCAGGGCCCAGCAAGATACCTCCATTGAGGCTACCAAGAAAGCAGCTGTAGGCTTAGCAAGGACATGCTGTAGTATTAGTGGCGTGTTTTATCTTTTACCTCTCACCAGAAGTACAAACCTTAAAGGAAACGTTTCTGCAGGTGCTGATTACTCTGCCTTTCATCTCTTCAGATGAGCCTTCTTACAGGGGTATTTTATCTGGTACATCCCTGCCAGCTCTTTATAGTCATCACTTCCCTCTCATTCCATTTTCCCTAAATCCTGACACGCAAACCCAAGCTGAAGAACACCAACCCCGTCACACCTGATGAATTAGTAATGACAGCAGCCAGTGCTTTTGCTTAGTCTGTTTGGTTTGGGTCTTTTTCTGCAGGGGCAAAGAAATCAAGTTCACCCTTCAAATGAACCAAGGGTCAAATCCCTAATGAAAAATTAAAGGCTTTCACCATTATGGGGAGCTACAGCACAGCCCAGTGTTTTCTTTGCTTGTTGCCACAACCACTGAATAGCAATGTTCTCTTTATGGCATCTGAAGAATACAGTGTTTCTTTCTAACCTGAAGGAGTACAGGCAATGGCACAGGAAACAGTTTTCAGAAGGTTTACACGGATAGGCTTTTTCTTTTTTCCCATGCTGGTGTGAAAATGTTGAGAAGAATGTAATTATTTATGTTGCATTTGTTTTGTAAGTGAAGATACAGATCACTTGCTTTTAATTTCCCTTTTCCAGGTTCAACCTTTATTTAGTAGGAACTATAAAAATTCATTTGAAAAAGTAATATATTCAAGACTAATAAAGTTCAAGTGCAAAATATTTTTAGAGGCAGCTTAGGTACAGCTATTAAGTTGTCAAATAAAGCCATCTAGTCTAAGTTATACTGGAAAAGGGTCAAAGTTTATGGCTAATTTCTCTGATTGAAACTGTTTCCAGGAGCAACACTTCCATGCCAAATGCTGCTAGGTAATTCCAAGAACAGTCAGGTGTATGAGTAAAAACAGTGAATCTGAGTAATATCAATGTTAGCAAGAAGTTCACCTCTCACCAATCTCCAATTTTCACTACCACAAACTTTTCATCGCTGCATCAACTGACCACAACAAGCTCAGTATCTGTAATTAAAAACAAACATGGTTGGTTTTTTTCCTAGATGGGAATATTGAAGTGCAGTTCCCTGATAGCTGATCCTTAAAAATTCAATCTTTCTCTGTCAGCTGTGGTATTTAAAGTCACTAAAATGTTACCCTGTCAGTGCCCTTTACCTGCAAGTGGCTGGTCCAAAATGCAGAAACAAGGTGGGAAGGGCTGAGACCAGACGCTTTTAAAGTCACATTAACTCCTCATACACACATCACATCTACATTTACAAAAATGTCAATTCTACTTCAATACTGATATTTAATAAATTCCATAGTCAAACCCCTGGTCTTACATACTTTTAGAAGAAAGGCAACAAAATACCTTTAAAAAATAATTTGAGGAAACGGTGGATGCATAGGAAATGGAGGAGGCTACTTGGAGCAGCCAAGTGAATGGAAAAACACATGAGGTCACAGAATCAGCCCCTAGCCCACCAATGCTTTACATCAATGAAGAACTGCTCTGCAAGCCTGATAATATTTTTAATCTCCCTTTGCAAATGCCCAAGCATTTACTCGGTATTCAAAGCTGCACTCCACAGCTTCAAGAATCAGAATTTAAAACTAGCAGTCTCAGCTCACTGATAAAATACTGCTGCAATGGAACAAGACACACTAACTCCAGTCAACAAGACACCTTTTGGGACCCCACAGAACACCTACTCTGCAAGCCCACAGCAAGGGGAAAATAAAGGACCTGTGCAACCTCACTCACTTTACATTATTCTAATGATTTTCTAGTTAATTCAAACATCCATAAGCTTTTAAAATCCACTTACTTATCATCAAAGCATTGCCTGCCAAGTCATGCATGCCACAGTGAAAAAAACTACTCAGATGACAGTGCATGGAGCTGACACTGCATAGAGATTGTTTCTCTCAGGGAAGTTCTTTGGAGAATGGTCAGGGTCTGTAAAACTATGTTTGTGGTGATAACACAGTCATGGAATGTCCAGATTGGAATGGTACTTTTATACAAACTAATCCTGAAAATAGTGTAAAACGTATTTTATTGCATCTGACCTGTGGTCAGATTTCACCTCCAGAAAGATCCCTAGCATGACCGCTTTTTACATGGAAAAAATAAATACACATCTGTGAAATTAGATGTGTATTTATAGCTGAAATCAGTGACAAAGGTGTAATAGCAAATATCCCTTATGGCAAGCTTGTAAGAAAGGGCTGTTCTCAGAAAAAAAAACCTGAATTCAAGAGGGTACATCAATTATTGCTGCACAAACCAGAATGAAAAAACAGCACACAGCTGATATGTCCATAGTTGTTCAAACAGCATAACAATGGGAAGGGCTGAGATGGCATTAGACAACACAACAGCATGCATTTCCATTTTTAACAGATTCATGCAATTTTTTTCCTTTTTTTGCCCAAAACCAAGGGAAGTTGCAATGCCACTGACACTGCACTGACTGTTGCTTTTCAATGTGTTGAAAAAAACCTACTATAATTAAGTAATTGGTTGGCCTGTGTCCATTTCATTCCACACTGCTGCCTTGCCTCACACTTGTTTAAGGAATAGAGAAAAAATTGTTGAAAATGTGGCAGATAGTGGGAAAAAAAAACCAAAACAACTGTTAAGCTTGACTTGTTCAAATTAGGTGGTATTTGTACAGATGGAGCACCTGCCATGACTGGCAAGAAGAACAGTCCTGTCGCTTTGCAAGAAACATTTTTGGATCGAAAGTTATTGAAATACCATTTGTATCCATCAGGATTGTTTCCTGAGCCAAAGATTTAGGTTTCTTGCATGTCTAAATCCTGTCAAGTCCTACTCTAGCAAAATAAAGTATTTATAGAATCACAGAATCATTTAGGTTAGAAAAGATCTTTGAGTCCAACTGTTAACTCGGCACTGCCAAGTCCACCACTAAACCATGTCCCTAAGTGCCTTATCTATACATCTTCCAAACACCTACAAGGATGGTGACTCAAACACCTGTTCCAAAGCTTGATAACCCTTTCTGTCAAGAAATTATTCCTAACACCCACTATGCATCAGAGATGCCAATAAGTACACCAAGTAACTGATGAAAGTGATGAGCAGAATACAGATTAAATGTTTTCTGTCAAAGGGCAAAAACGGTGAAAGACTCTGGAAAGAGAAAATGACCAATACATTTTCTGAACAGAAAATATTAACCCTTCAATGACAATGGTCTTGCTTATAACCAGGAAGGGATCACAAATCCAGTGTATAGGGACATGACAGTGTCAGCTCTGCAGCCTCAAAACACACAGGAAAAGAAAGGATTACCTGGATTGCATGCTGTCATCCATGTGCTGCTTTTCAATCAAAGCTGAGATGTTCTTATTCTATTTGAATTGTGTGCTTTGGTTATATGCAGTGTGTTTGAAGTGACAACTAAAGGTCTAAGAAATACTGTGATCTGAAGTTTGAGGAGTTATTTCATTCTAAGTTAGAAGAGCCTAGCAACCAAAATTTCCCACTTGTATCTCATTTTATAACAGGATTTAGACCATTCCTTTGAAAAAGGTTTCGGTCTGAAATATTTCAGCTTTGAAAAAGAGGAGATGTCCTTGTAGCAGCAGAGTAAAACTGGTACTCCCACCTGAAGAACAGGACTAGGAACACCCAGAGAACAACAAAACTGAAAATGAGGACTTAGAAGCAGATCTCCTCTGGTACAAGCCTTCCCTTTTAGTGCTTGTGCAAACTGGGACTGACACACATTCATGAACAGTAATACTCTATTACAAACTTTGTTAAAAATAGACTGTTTAAAAGTCACCAATTCTCATCTCGATGACTTGGTGTCAACAAAGCTGAAAACAAGGGCAAAAAACATTTAGAAACACTATCACTCTATTTGAAGGTTGCAATGGCAGAATTAGCCTGTTAACTTCATTTTAGGAGAAAAGAACTAAGGGTCACTCTTTTGACATTTATAACAATAATTACATTAATAAAATGTAAGAATCAAGATAAATTTTAAAGACCATTTGCAGTACACCTAGGGAAAAAAACCCAAAAAAACAAATCCAGCTCTAGCAAGATTTATAATAAAAGACTGACCCCTAGATTTACCAACTTCCAGTGTAAACAGTCGGTCTCCTGCTGTTGAGGGCCTTCCCTCTTCTGCAACTCCTATTGATTCCACAATTTTTGCTCCTGGCAAATGCCCTTTTTTTTTTTTTTTTTTTGCATAGATGGAGATAATTATAACAGAATATCAACATTTCCAAATAAATCTTCACATGAAAAAAAGCACTACAGAAGTATTTTCACAAGTGTAAGAAAAGGCTTTCTGGGTTTTTTGTTTTTTTTTTTAATAAAAGAGTGTATAGAAAGCAATATATAAACACTGCTATGTGAAGAATTAAAAATAAAAATAATTGAAGTGGAAGTCTAAAGAGATTGTGCCTATTTTCATTTACAAACACAGATTAGAAACAGGTTAAAAAATCAAGAATTAAAACACCGGTAACGTAAATTTATTTTGGCTTTAATGCTGATAAGATGACATTTCATCACTAAGATATATAACCACTATTGCTTGCTTAACCATATATGACCTAACAAGCAATTTCATAAAAATTTTTTGTTGCAGATCCTCTTTAAAGAGGAAGAAGCATTTGTCTCTGCTTTTAAAGGTGAGGGAATACTAGCAGGAATTCAACACTGTTGACCCAGTGCTTGTCCTTTTCTTTTAATTGCAATGTCTTTACAATGGCAAGCACCATGGATTTATTTCCACATCCAAAGGCTTCATCCTTTTGCTGCAAATCATTCACAAGCACACAAAAAATGTATACTTTGTAAGCATTACAAGAATATTTTGCATGAATCAAATTCCACCAGAACAATACACATTTGTAATCTACATATGGGAAACAGCCTTCACACGCTTTTCATGTATCCCACTAACTCCCAATGCAAACATTCGTAATGAAATGCTGAATACTTATGATCGTTTCATACAACGTGTCTTTAGTGAGTAAAGTTGCGAAAGTGTGTAACCCAATTTTGGTGAACTGCAAAAAATACTTTGTTTAAAACCAATGCTATTGTTTGGTGGAGGAAGCAACTTTGACAGAAGTGACAGCAGCACTACAACTAACAACATCCACGAAGTAAGCCCCTTAAGAGAGCCCGACACCTAAGACATGCCATCTTTAAAAGCACATGCCCTATTAACTGAGGTTGTGCATCCAGAGGATGAAGTGGGAACATGAAGTGACCTCCCAGGAGGACACTGTGTGCTAAAACTTCCACAATTTGAGTGAAATACTGGTTGTCATGCAAGCACCACAATATAGAGGTAATATTTTCCAACTGAAAACTCCATAGAAATCCTAAGTCCATCCCTTGACCCTTTGCTCCCTTCAAGTCCACCTTCTATTTTCTTTATACATTGTTTCCTGCTCCTAACCTTTTAAAATTCTGTTCATCTCTTCTTTTACTGTCACTTGAGAACCTGACTTCTCATTTATTGTTCCTTAAATAATTAAATAGTGTCCATTTGCTTTCCTGCTTCCAGGCCAGAGTAGCATCCCATTTATGTATTGTCACTCACTTCTATCACTTTTCATTTTTTCCTATTAGTGAATCTTTATAGTACTATTTGGCAAGCAGAGGTTAACTTTTTTCTTCTTCTCAAAGGATAAGTTAGCAGCTTTATGAAATGGCTATTAATGAAGTGCCAAATTAATTTAAAACACACACTCTAGCTAGCTGAAAAGCAGAAGTAAACCTTAATCAAGTATATCAAGATCTGTAGTGGTAACTTTCATCTCTGTTTAAGTAAAAAGTCCAATTATCCAGATCAATGTATCTCTGAAAAGGCTTTTTACCAGTCCCATTTCCTCAAGAGGCATTTTTCTCTCCTTTCTGTAAGTGGAGCTGAGATACAAAAAGCCAAATTCAATTCCTCAGCAAGGCTTCTAGTCCCACTGAGATCAACCAACGCATCTTCTCTGAAGGCCCATGGCAGGGGCATGGCAAATCCATGGCACAGCACGGAGCCAAGCCAGAGGGCTATGGTACAGCCCAGATCACCTCAACTTCAAGAGTCAAACTACTCAGATCAGCCACTACTTTCTCCCTGTTGTCATCTACTTCTCTTGTTTTGTGGGCATCAGGCCTTCTTCATCTGTTCCCATTTGTCTATCTCTCTTTTTTTCATCACTACAAAAGTTCATACTCTCCAGAGAAAGAAACACCATTTAAATTCAGCAACCATTGCCTTTTCCTTGCTGATGGAAAACAGAACTCAGGAGCAGGGATGATCCTTATGAAAAGGACTTCCCCATGTCCACTGCAGAAATCAGTCAGAAATACGCTTGTTTTTTAAAAAAGATCTGCTTGGTGAAGGATCTCAGTGGAGCCCAGAGAGAGAAATAAAAGATGCTCTGTTGTTTGGTAACAGTAAGCATTGCATTTGCATTTCCAAGCTCAAAGTAAGCATGTAAAGCCAAACCAGCACTGGATACAGGTGCTGATGGAGATAAGCAGTGCAGGTCATCAGTGGCAAGTACAGACACAGGCACCAGTCACCCACAGAAATCCCCATGAAGCAGGATCATGCATCTTTAAGCATTGTGAACTAATGACATCCTCCTCCACAGCAAGTTCTACAGCAACTGTTTATCTGATGCTCTGATGAAGCAGTGAGTAAAGCCAATACCACATCACTCTCCTTTTCCCCCTAGGATGCACCCCCAGGTCTGCTGTGCATCCAGACTAACAAACCACGCCAGAATGACGGAAGCACGGAAACTACTTATGAAAAGTGCTGGACTGAAACTAGAAGCAGAGATTAAATTCACCAAAACATCTCTAAATTTGATGCTACTTCACCTACAGCACATTGGATTTAAGAGCAAAAGATATACCTTGTTCATCCATATATTCACAGGCTGTAATCCCTTTAAAAATGCTTATTGAAGGTGCTGAGAAATTCCTAAATCCTTTCTGCTTGTACTTTCAGTAGACATACTGGCATTTTGGCATTTGATTCATACCAGTATTGAAGTGCCCCTATCAAAATTGCATTTTCTAGAGGTTACTTTTAGTAAATAAAATATCAACTTAAAAATGTGTGGCCAAACAAGCCAATGTAAATGCCACATATTCTGTGAACTCAAATAATTTATTCTTGGCTCAAAATACCATCATTTTGAAATAAGGTTCTGTTTAACATTATTATAAGTTTCTAAATTGCTTCACAAGAGTTTTCTCTAAGCTTATGAACAAAGTTTATTGAATGAGGCAAAATTAGAGGCATTATTTTGCTAGCCACAGAACACTAATTTAATTTGCATTCTCTAATGAGTACTGATCAAAGGACCAGGCATGCAGATAACAACAAGGACAGTAGCTACATGCAAATCCTGTAAGTCATTACAAATGCAGTATTCCACTCTGAGAGGAAGTACCTTCCTTAGTTCATCTTCTGATTAACTGAAGTGGCAACATGAAATATTTCAACCCATATTCCTTCTTGTTTAAATCATCCACTTCATTAAAAAGTTTAAAATCTTCCTGCCAGTGAGCCATGTATCCTTTGCACTACTCACATAAATATTCCTAGTGAAGTGACAGGAAATATCCTTAAAAACAAGACTCAGAAGCACCTTATTATTAAACTGAACATCTAAAGGTGCTTTTGAAATTAAGCAATACATTTTTTCTCTGGCTTTAGACACTTGAGTTAGCACTTCTGAATACAGCTGAATTTTATAAATTCCAGTTCTCCTGCTGGGAGGATATTTCTTGAGCTGACATATCATGCATTTGCTCTGTTACTCTAGTTACTGTAATGCTGTTTCAGTGTGAGCAGGAAGAATTTCCTACCTCCCAAAAGACTTGAAATACAGGTCCATAAAGCACATGGAAAAGACAAATCACACCTGTACCCTTAAGTCTTGCTATTCCATTTATATACAGCAAAGCTCTCATGGACTTTATTAGCTCAGGACTGGATCCAGAGCACAGACTTATATGCCTATTAAATGATACTTCTCTTTCAATTAATCTCACATTTGAGGCAAAACACATTGATTCTTGATAGCTGCAGGTACAATCCTCATTCACTCAGGCCCTGATGTCCAAGACACTCAGCAGCTTCAACCTGCCCTAAGGCAACTGGAAACTACAATCACACAGGAGCTCGTTTTGGCTGGACTGAAGTCAGTGCAAATTTTACAGCAAATCTCAGGGGATGGCAAGATCAGGGTTCAGTGACCCAGCCAGCAATAGCTGAATAAATGCAAGAGATCCAGACTTAACCTCACATTCTTCTCTTGCCAAAGTCCAAATCATCTCATTAGCGCCAATGGGCACAACCCTACACGGTGCTGCACGCTGGAACTCTCTGACCATGAGCCTGATCCTGCTATCTTGAGCCATCAGAATATTACCTGAAGAAGTCATCCCACAGAAATCCAGGCAACTTGCACAAGTAAGGGCTGCCACAATCACAGTTATAATTAATCCTGAGCAATTTTACTATTTAGAAACTAAACCAGAAAATTAGACTCTGAACGTAGCAAGGGTTTTGCAAATTAAGTTCATTCTACAGCTTCTTTCCCTTTAAATCAAACTAGGAGCTTATACTTTTAAATTAAATTACTAAGAATAATATCAATAGGTAAGCCATATGAACAGTGTGGTGCTCTATATCAAAGCCTTCAAGCTACCACTTTCAGGAGGGTGGGACACACACCTTCCAGTTTAAACCTACAAATTATTAGACAGATTACCATAAGAAGAAATTTTTGACAGGTCTTTTCAACATTCAGAAAAGGCTACCCCCGTCAGAGTTTTTAGCTTGAGGAAGGGTTGTTTTCCTTTCCTTACTAAATCTGTAACATTTTCTCATGGCTATTACATTTTAATTAATTCAAATAATCTCAAAAGCTTTACCTTATTCTGTCATTTCCATATCTATGTAAATAACTCTAGAATTACTTATTGGAGGAGAGCACTAAATGTTGTTTTCCTGGTTCTCATTCTGACTCTTTAGGTAGTTGGTCTATTTATGCTTTTCAAGTTGTTGGGCTGTTTTCATTCTGTAATTACACCATTTCTGCTGTCTAGGGACAATCAGAAAGATGGGATGATAACCTGCAGCCTCAATCACTTTCACATTTTCTAACCGATACTCTAAAATCTCCTAATTTTTGAAGGCAGAAGCAAAAACGGAAAGAAGAATTCTCGCTGGCACATCTGAGGCATTTTCCAAATTTTTGGCGAGGGAAATTCTGGACGTGTAGCTTGCCAGAAAGGCGAGAGAAGAGCCCGCGGTTCCCACAGTACCCAGTACCCGCTTGCTGCAAGAGATCCCCACATTTCTATGAGGGCTCAGAGGTCGCGACCGTTCCCCTCTCGGAGCGCCGGGTCGCACGGAGCCCCCCGCGGCCGCGGGACCCCTGAACCCCCGTTCCTGTCCCGGGCCGGGGCACCCCGCACCCCGTCACAGCCCCCCGGGCCAGCTCCAGCGCCTCCCGCTCCGGTTCTACCCGGTGCCTCCCCGGGCAGCGGGGGCGTCGCAGCTCACCTGGGCGCAGCAGGCACCGCCGCTGTCCTGCAGCCCGGCTGCCGCCCCCGCTGCCATTTGTTGCTCGCGTTCGGACGGAGATGCCCTCTTCCCCCCTCCCCCCCGCATCGCGGCCACCGCCGCCCGAACCGTAGCGACTGGTCCAGATAGGTCTCAAAGTGGAAAAATCCTACGGCAACACACAAGGCGTCTTCCCTCCCGTCCCCGCCTCCGCCGCCCCATTTCCTCGGCAGCCCCGCTAGGCGCCCCAGCCGCCGCCCGCAGGCTGAGCAGCGCGACCGAGCTCCGGCAGCCCGCCCGCACCCGGCCGGGCAGGGACAGCGGCCGGGCGCCCGGGAACACACACGGATGGGAGGGGCGCTGGATTTTCCACCCCTTTTTCTGATGTTGCTCCGGTACGGGATCGGGGGCCGCGGGTCTCAAATCCCTCGTTTGCTCCCAAACGAGAGCGTGTCAACCCCCTTCCCAGAGCCTCCGCCTCTGGATTCCCTCCCCATCTCCCGCTGCCTCGGCGGAATCCCGACCCCGTCACCCCCCAGGACTCACGGACACCGGAGGTTCGCCAGCACGGGCTGGGGAAGGGGGCATCGCCGGTGGCCCTCGCCGATCGCTGCCGGGCAAGGTGGCACGGCACGGCGGTACCCCTCGGAGGCAGCAGCGCTGATCGCCTTCCCCCCGCTCCCTGCCCGTCGAGTTTCCTCCCGGAGCTGCCGCCCCCCACCCAGTGCATCCGCGGGGCGCCGCAACTCACATCGCGGCGCCTTCCCGCAAAACTTCTCGGCGTGTGGCCCCGGCGGCTCCGCTCCGCTCGGCGCAACAGGCAGCGCTGCTCACCTGGCGCGGGGCCGCCGCGCCATGGGAGCGCCGGGCGGAGCCGGGGGCGGCGCGGCCGGGCGCAGCCAACGCCCGCCCGCCCTGCTCCTCCGCCGGGCGCCCGCCGGGAGGGAGGCTGTGCCTGCTGTGCCTGCCGCGCCGCCGCTCCCCTGCCCTGCGCTGCGGCTGCAGGCACGGAGGCAGGCGGGCAGGGAGGGAGGAGAGAGCGGGGAGGGGAGGGAGAGAAGGAGGAGACCTCCCTCTCGCTCCCAGCGCACGGCGGGGAGGTGCTGCCCGTCTGCCTCCCGGGGCTGACTGTGGCTCTCGCTCCCCAGCTTTAGGGGCAGGGCCGGGGCCGCCCGAGAGAGATAGCCCGGCCTGTCGGGAGGACCGTGGGGTGCGTTCAGAGGGTGCTTCTGCTCCCCCCAGTGCCCACCAGGTTCCCCAGCAAAATACGAATAAGGTTAATTGTTTTCCTCATCTGAGTGAACAGCTGTCATTGCCAATGTATAATACTTGCTACGATAGGTGAACTTATGCTATGGTCAGCCTCACCAACCTTTTGTGCTGATCCAGTTATTCACATCCTGCTTCAGGCTTACCGCGGTTCCTGCGAGGGTGACTTTATTCTCCAAGAGGTGCTTCTGTGGAATGTGCTGTGTTGCAGCAGTTGCATGGCCTGTCATAAACCACACTTTAAGAAACATCACCAACTGGTTGCCTCTCTCATTCGAACACTTTCTCTGTTGTGCACTTTTCTACTCTGGCTCTGCAAAGTAAAACTTTCTATTCATTTTGTGCAGCAAAAATTTTGTTGCTTGTCTCTAGTTGAGAGCACCTGAGCAGATGGGTTTTAGAAAGATCCATCTTAGCTGGTTTAGTTTAATGTGAAAGCTGCCTAAGATGCTGCTGCATGGAACAGAAAATGAATTGGCATTGATTTCCTCTGGGCTGTTTTTTTTTGCCTCTAACTATACAAAACTGTTTTATCTCCATATCGGCCATTGTCAAAAAGAAACTTCTAGGTCAGAAGGATCAGTGCTATGGCCACAGAGAGGTGGTCTTTTGAGGGAAGGGGGAACAAAAGAAATGCATTGCCAAATGTCAATTTTCATCATTAAACCTCACTTCTGTGAGTTATTTACCTCCCTGAGTAACCCGAATTATATTAGCAAGATAATGCAGGACCAAGCCTTTGTACTATAGCAAAACTTGCTGGTTTTCTCCTAGGAATATTTGCAAATTAGTTCGTGAACACTTATATGTATGCCTATCATTTTAAATTCTTATTAGTAAAAGAGAAAATAAGAAATACAAAAAGCAACTTGATAAAAATCACTTTCATTAGTTCCTTGCACAACTCACACTGACTGACTCAACCCAGCTTTGAAGACACAATCAGTTAAAAATTAAAAACCTAGTACATGAGCATGCATTTCTCTTTGTAGTGTATTTGTGTCACAAAGCTGATGAAACTGACTGATGCCATGACTGCATTAGCAGCCCTGTATTATTTGCAATGGGAAACAATTTTCAGGCTTCGTGAGTTTTATTCCTTTAGCTGAAACCAGCTCAGATTCATTTTAAGGAAGTAGAAAAATATTAATCATTGTTGATAACCCAAATCCAAAATCTAATGTGCAGCATCCCTTCCTGCAAATACAGCTTGTGTTCATGTTTTTACTGTTTGGTATATAGATATATGGCAGCTAGGTGTAGTACCCAGAATGGATGCACTTGGCTGCAATACACCACATTACCAGCATTGCAAACTTCCTTGTAGTGATTTGCTGTTGTTGAATATTTTTAATGAAAAAAAGAGTTAGCAAATCTTTTCATTTGGTTTGACACACTGCCCTCCCACCCCCCCCCAAAATAAAATTAAAAAAAAAAAGAGAGAGAGATAAAAATTCAGTATTTTCCCTTTAAAATTGAACCTCTAGTGGTACTTTATGGAATTAACTGTTTGCATTGTTAAATATCACAACAATATAAGAGAAGACTGATCTTACCATACGTAACTTAACTTTCTGCATTAGCCATGATGTCATTCATCCTAATGATTTTAGTCCAATTGCCAAGGAAAACAGAACTTCACAAAAAGATAGAAATACTTTTTTGTTGTTGTTGAAATTGCACCTAATAAAAAGTTTTTTGACCAACTGCACATGTGTAGCTGGTTTGCAGGTTTGTATTTAAAGACTCACTCCTGGGAGCAGCTAAGCATCAACAACTTCAGTTGAAACGAGGCTGTTTAGTAATCTCTGAAAAGAAGGACACAGTAGTTTTTCTGGGAAAAATTACTGTAAAGGGATGCACAGGTACTTGATGTTAAAAATGTCACAGATTTTTAAGGACTGAAATACTGCTGATGTCATGGTGGTTGTGTGCAGAAGAAAGATTATATTATTATTCTAGGTGAAAGAAACTTTGCTCCTTGAACAAACCCAGCAGCAGATTTGCTGACTGGCTTATAGGCATTGCCTGTCCATTTTACAGAAGTAAAAGTGAAAGAATTAGTCCTCTGTTACGAAGGAGTGTAAGTTTAAAAGATAAGGAGAAGATAATTTGGCTGCCCTTAGATAAGAAAGAAAATGTTATATTTGTTGACTTCTACACATAGTTAGGAAAATCAGGGAGCATTAAATAACAGGAGATAGCAGATGGTTCTTCGGTTTCCCTCATAAAATAATTTTGATGAGTGTTTGTAAATATTTAAGGGCCCAGTAGTACTGATCTTTACACAAGTTATTTTTTTCTAACGCAAAAAACCACACATAATTCAGCAAGGCTGTTTCTGAGTAAGAAGTATTCATATAAACAAGACTTTACAGGATTAGATCCTTAAAAATGTATAAATATTAGCAAAATATTTCAATGGCTAAATTAAAGAATCATCTGGTATCATCTATTCCCTTTATTTTCAGAGACATTAATAGCTTTTTACAAAATCAGCAAAGAATACCACTTCTTCCAGTGCTGAGATAAATTGAGTGACCTTCTCTTTATCCCTTGACTAATATTCCTTTCATTACAGGATCAATTCTTTTCATAGCCAAGAGTAGTATGAAATTAATATTCTAGATGTAGGTACATTAAAGAGCTAAATCTCACAACATTTTTAACTGTAGTAGTACAGGCTTAGGAGTTTAGAGGTAATATTCTGTTCATGGTCTAGAGTATGATTTTTTTTTGTAGAGAGCAGTGCAAAGACATATCAGGGGCGCATTCTCCCTGGGATTACTCCATACTCCAAGGGAGGACATGGGCAGAGCTCAGAGCAGTAGGCTGTTTTGAGCCAGGAGAACAGCAAAAAGCATGAAGTTTTGCAACCTGGAAATATGAAAAGCAACACAAACCACAATGTTTACACTATAGCTGCATTCCTAGATTGTATACCTGTTTCTGCCCTCTCTCTAGGCTTGATGGTACCAGCAGTCCTCATTCTCCTCTCAGCCCATGGGTACTGCTACTGCATGTATAGGTGATGAGCTTTTGCCCTGAGAAGATTAGTGATGAATCAAAGGCCTCTCTACAGAGGGCCAGTACAAATCCATTGTGTCTCTTAATCTTTTTAAGCTCTGTGCTGGCAATGTGCTGACCATCTAAGCACAGCTACTCTCACAAGGCTCTGAGGACTGGGCATTAAACACTCCCTTCAAGAAGCACCAGTAGTTTCTGTTGTTCCTGTATTTGGCAGATTCCATCATTTGAAAGAACATTTCATTGTTCTTTGACTTAGTCCCTTTATAGGAAAGAGATGAAGTGACTTTTAAGAGAAAGTTTCTGTTTTAAATAACAGAAGATCCTTAGACTGTCAGTAATTCATTAACTCTGAGAGACAAACAGTGGTTGTAAATAAGCTCAACTAGTTCAGCTCATACTCCACCTAGCTCTGATTTAGAGAACAATATAAGTAGGGGAGTATACTTTTCTGCTATGTGCCTGCCATCCATTAGCTGAAACTGATGCTTTGGTCTTCTCACAAAATAGCATGTGTTTCTGGGATACTTAAATATTAGAAAAAGAATAAATCTATTTAATCCTGGTCAAAACAGGTTAGTGGCAGTTCTCAACACGTACACTTGTGGAATTTTTGGTTATTTGGAAGATTTATATAAAAGATTACAGGTCTGCAGGAGAAAAGCAGCTGTATTGATAGGAGGTACTTGGATTGCTGCAAGGCAGTTAATACCACATGACGTTTTGATTTCAAGTCTTGCATTACATGGCATTAACAGGTCACCTATTGCGAGGATTAAGAAGTGTCTCACTGACAAATTTCAAAATGTAGCCTTTTAATGGGGAGATTTCATTCAGTGTGAGGAGATTTCCAAGCATCAGAAACAGTCTTGCCTGATACTGTTTTCTTTTGTTTTCAGCATTTCAGGCCATGAGATAGAATCTTTGCTTTAAAAGGCTTGCATATAGCACAATAAATAAAGAAGATATATTATTTCTGCAGTAATTTGATTTGGCTAAATGATCACTGTCCAACAGGCAGCACACTAAATTAATTTCACTACAGTCCAAAAGCTTGTAGGAATGGACACTGTCTCAGACAGCAGAGACTCAAAAAGTGATTATCCTAATCACCCCTTACATGAGAGATCTGAGTGCATTGGTGAGGAAAGGATTCAGTACAGTCCTTGCATGTTTCAAAGATATCAAGCACAGTTCTGGTACCTGCACTTTAAAGAAGATGAGAAAATGTTGGAGAAAATCCAAATATTTTGTATGTCAAGTACAAGTCTCGATATAGGAGGCCTAAAGAGCTGGACATATTCTAATTTAAAAAAGAGTGAGAGAATGCAGGGAATAGATAACAACAATGAGCTTTTTCACTCTTGCTGACAAAAGCACAACTAAATCCAATGACTGGAAGTTTCAGGTTAGATGTAATCAACCTTGAAATCAGATGCAATTTCCTAGCAGTAAAGGTAATTAAACTCTGTAACAGCTTATGAAGGGAGGTGGTGCACTCACCATTGTTTGATCTTGTCCTAAAAAATGCTGTCTTTCTTAAATACAGCTTTACTTCATCTTCTGGGAGAAATTCTAATGGACAGAGCAGGCTCAGGGAGGGAAGGAGGGTCACATCAGGCTACATCCCCTGATGATCCCTCTGGTCCCATCCATTAGAACAATGCATCTGTGCAACTTCTTCCATTATGGCTGGAACAAGATGGCTTGAATTGCACCCTGCCCACTCAGACATTTTCAGGCTGGCATTAAGGTAATAAGTATAATCAAATCCCATACTTGAGAGCTCCAGTTGGCTGCCTACAGCAGAGAGGAAGAATCTCTTCTCCACTCCTCTGAGAGATATTTGGTCTCATATATTCTGCAGAAGAACTTTTTGCCTTCCCTTGAACCATGTATTATTTATCTTGCTGTAGCCAGGAAGAGATTAAAGCAATGCAGAAAATTATTTTAGACATCTGATGCTTGGGTTTGAATTAAGCCCAGTCCAGAAGCAGTAGAAATTTTAATAGCTCAGATTGGCAAGCATGGTGGATATTTTGCATGGATTTTTTTCTGTGGTTGTCTGGGCATGCCTAATTAGTTCTCAAGTATCATAGGAAGCTCAGGTACTGTTTTAGATTGGTTTCTCAAGGACTAAAATACTACAGGCTAATGAAAGTGGTTCTCTCAGCCTTGGCATACATGTACAACATTTAGTAGGCACCTATATGCAAGACAGATCAGACAGGCTGATGATCTCTCTCTGCCTTAAATTGTAAGAAAATTTAAAACTTGTACATAACAACAGCCTCCAATTTCCAGGGCTCTATGACCATGGTTACACCATGAGGCACAAGCACCAAATAGTCTCCAGTGCCCCGATCAGAGATAGAAAAACTCAGTGAGAATTCAAAAATCAAGCAATTCCCACCAGAATTTAAAAATGCACAAGCACAAAATATTGCCAGTTGCTTGCAGGTATTTGCCTTGCAAGCATCAGAAGAAGTTATCAGAGGTACCTGCCTGTAGTAGAAGAGACCTGTCCTCACAGCCTCTGCCATCAGTAGTCCCATCCCTAGGCTGACAGACACAACTGCAGGACAGAGCAGCAGCTTGGTTGTGGAAAAGCCCTATTGAAAGCAGGTGTCTGAAGACTTCCAGCCTTAAACTAGGAGGTGTTCCATCTTCATGACATGAGGGTGCTCAGCATCCCTGCATGAAAACTTGGATATTTAACACCTTCTCTGGCAAAACATTTATAAACACACCATGGTGTTTTGGTGTGGTTGGAAGGTGTGAGTGGCTGCATCCAGGAAAAGAATTACTGAATAAACATAGATTAGCTGTTTCTCTGTGTAGACTAACGTAATTAGTGAAAACTTGTTTCTAGCATCTTACCCAAAGAGTCATAAAAAGGAGTGAGAGAAGACCATCTCAGACTGGTGAAACAAGGTAGAAACACATCTCCATGACTTACTGCCTCTGAATAATATACTTGTAAAATATATTATATGTATCACTAGTAAGTGCAATGAATAGTGTGACACTGCAAATTATTTAAAACAAAAATGGTATTATAGATCCCCAAGATGTTTGCACCTGGAGGTCTAAAAAATCACAGTCGGTATAGCTTCATATAATGCTTATCATTACAGAAAGTGGATATTTTTTGTTGCTGAAGGGTAGGAGAAAAGGACACATTATAGCCTTAGTTCATCAATATATTCTTCGCAGTTTAGATTTATCACAGGTTTCTCTTAAACTACAGTTTTATTTAAGAAATGGGCTTGTGTCATTGAGTGTATGTACAGACTGCAAATGATGTTTTCCAAGCAACTCTTCTGTTGCATAATCTTTGCTGTCATTTTTAGTAGCTGGATGGAAAAGACGTTTCCATAAAGAATTGTTGTTTATGATGGGACATATAAGAAACAACCAGCACTATCCCAGAAGCAGATTGCAGGGTGTCTGGCCAGAGAATGAGGAAATTTGGTGGATTTATTGTCTTCCTTAAACAGAAAAGAAAAAGAAAACAACTTTAAAATGTAGTCCAGCAACAACTGACAGTAGCATAACAGCTATTCATTTCAGTCATCTGAGATGTGGACATTTGAGAGGATATTGAAGATATTTCTTTCTTTATGTACAGTGTCATGAGGACTTACGGAACTTGATTGCTCTGGTAGAATTCACATGGTGCCCAGGATGTGCTGTCTTGAGTCTTTCAGAATAATTAGCTTGATTGACTGGTTTTAGGTTGAATTTTTAAAATTATATATATTATTGTTATGTACAAAACTGTTAGCCGAATTTGCTGGGATATTGTGCATATTTACAGAAAATGCATATTTTCCCACATTTTTATAATAATGGAAGCATGGTGTGCCCCAAAGAAGCTGCCAACCTAAGGTACTGATCCTGCAGGCATTTACACATCTGCTCATAATAATGTGCCAAGAGTACTAAGAGTACTGATATTGACTTCAATTGAGCCTTTTAAAGGTTTTAAAGTAAATTATGTGCCTAAGTTTTGTGTTGAATGACAACACAACAACAATAATAATAATTGTAACAATACCTACAGAAACACTGGGAGAACAAAATATGTAGGTTAAATGATACCTCATGCTTAGGCACCTAGATAAAATGGGAAAGTATATGCAATTTACTATCAAGGTAGAGCTTGCTCACAAAATGAAACATGCTCCATAAAAGCAGTTATTACTATAAGATAGCTATGGTTTTTGGAAAAAAAGTGCTTTTATCTTCCTTGAAATTGTCTCATGAGAAAATTATGTTTTGGTGAAATAACAGATGTGTTCTGATATAGACAAAAAGTTTATGGTGTAATAACAGGTATTACAGGGGAAATGACATGATCTGAAGTAACATATATATATATATATATATATATATGTGTGTGTGTGTGTGTGTGTCTTATGTGTAAAAATTTCCTTCTCTTATCAGAAATTAGCCATCCCTTGTTATTACTCTTCTCTTGTGCTAAACACTAGGGAGGACCAAGACTGGAACCCTAAGAAGATTTCTCCACAGTAATAAATCAAACTCTGAGAAGAAGCTGGTGGAGATTTAACACAGTTTGTGATTCTTATTATCACCTTTCAACAGTCTCCTATTTGGAGAATTTTGAAGAAAGTCCAGTGTGAACTCCCGCTGAATTAAGTTTTGCCAGTACAGCCAGGATGGAGAAGCACCATAAAAGAGCTAGAGGTCCAGAGAAAATGACATACATGAACACTGTCTTTCTGGTTTATTAGGAAATTGGAGAGGCAGGACTTTCTGCAAAGAAGCCCACTAAGGGATTTTTTTTTGTTACTGGCACTGATCTTAGGCAAATTGCCAAAGCTGAAGTTACAGACTCGTGATAGATACACAGTGATCCACAACAACAATGGTAAAACAAAAGAAAAGATGTTCAAGTAACCAGAAATCTTTGAAGCATAATTGCTTCATTTCTTCTGGATGTCAATAAGATCAGACATTTTCACTCTTGTTCAACTAATCTAGTTAACTAACACAAGTCCTGGCTAACCTTCTCATTCACTATTGTGTTAAAAGGCACTAAAGGTTGCCATCCAGAGTGTTTAACCCAAAGAAACATGAGATCCCACTTTAAATCAGTGGTCTGCCAAGAGCTCTTTCAGATTCAGTGGAGTATCTGAAGCTGTTAGCCATACTGATCATTAATCAGAGGGGACAAATTGCCCCAGATTCCCAAGAGGCCAGAGAAAATGCCCCATGAGTTCAGGGTTTTTCTGGTTGCAGGAAATGAGCCTGGTCACAGCATTTGTCTGAGCTGTGTTACTCTCTGAAAAACAGCTGGAACTTGGACCCTCTTTATTTTCCTACTATATTTTAAGGGAGTCAATTATTCTGTGGCATATTCATTTAAATTGATTTAAATTGTAAATAAGTAAACAGGATTAGGCCAAGGATTTCGCCTGACTCTTGCTAGCTTGGGGGAAACAGTAAGACAAGGTCTCCGAATAATACTGCTGTCAGCTAACAACTTAGTTCACTAAGAGAATAGTCTTATGATGAAAGTCATCTTAAAAGTGCCTATAATGATTAGAATTAATTTTAAAATGGTCTCTGGGAAATAGCTGGGCAGGGACTTAAAGGAAGATAATGAGAGCGAGATAGAAGTGAGGACATTAAAAGAGACTGATTAATAAAATATGAACACAGATAAAGCTGTGCAGCTGGAGTTTTACACTACCATTTAAAAACAGCCATACGTATAATTCTGACACAGAGCCTATATCACTTTAAATCTTTTAGAAACATATTAAAATTACTCAAAGAGGGACCATTTTCAGAAGCTCCCTGGACTTATGCATGATAACTTAAAAGAATTTCATTGTAAATCCCTCTGTCTAGTTCAACAGTATTATCTGCTTACAGACAACCCTCAGAGGACAAAGTCACAGCTTTCGTCTGGCAAAATTATTGTCCAGTGATGATACATTGTTTGTGCTTGCAGAAATGCAGCATGAGCACAGTAATATTGGATCTTATATGGGATGCTACGTTGTCAGGACAAAAACATCAACTACATTATTGTTTTTACTAATGAGACATTTCTGATATAGCATTGTTTGTCTAAAACCAAAGACAGATCCCTTTTAAAAGTCAAGGAGAATAGGTAAAGAAAGAGTCAGCTGTACATCAGTTTTCCAGTTTAGAACAAATATTCTGTAGATCATATGGAAGCATTATGAAAATATGTGTAAAAATAAATTTGAGGAAAATGAGTGCTTGAAATCATTTTGATCATAAGATCGCTGTGTATACATGAGATCAGAAGATCATGATCTTGGAAATAATATGATTCTGTAAAAAACAGGGTGGAAAGAAATTCTTTAACTCTTTTGGAACTGTGTACTGGAAAAGAAAAAAAATAACTTTGAATTGAATTCAAAGAATTTGAAGTTCTTATTACTCATCACTGAGTCAAGACATGTATCTGTATCTGACCTACAAAGAAGCAGATTTCTTATGCAGCATTCCTCTCTTCCCTGTTGGGCATGCTAAACAGCACCAGGTTTCAGAACAGCATCGACCCCTGATGCAGAAAGAGGCCTATGCAGTCTTCTTCCATTTAAGCCTTCAAGACAGAACTGAAGTGGGATCTTTATCTTTTCTAAGTCAAGCACTGATTTACATCTGGTTCCTTGTTTCCTGTCTTACATTTATATGCACTGAGGAATCTCCTTGTGGAGAGATTTAGGGCACAATTACTGAGCACACTTAGGAGGGTGAGTCAAAACATGGCCCCTGTTACCACAGAATGGCAATGAAGAAACAGATTCATTTTAATGAGGGTGCATGGGCCTTTCTGTACTTCTTACAGGTCAGTTTGAATTGTTTTCATTATGAGTCTATTAGTTCAGGAGTTTGAGTGCCAAGCAGCTCTGCTCTAGGCTCGTATTTGGCACACTACTCCACCAGCACAAGAGTGGTTTATTTGGACAGTTTTCTAAAATTAAATAGCTCAACTCTTACCCAGATCAAAGACAAACAAAAATGCTACTGGAGGTTCTCAGATTTTGGAAACGGCATTCAGATTTCACAAGGCTTCTTTGTCTTTAAAAGCTAACTGCTCAAGAAGATGGGAGTTCATAATCTGAGGTAATGCCCAGGCCAAATTAGGCAAGAAACATTGCAATATTGGCATGCCCAATACTAGTTGACAAAAATAATGTTCAGAGATAGTGCAGTAAACAGTTGAAATTCCATGGAATTTGGTTTTTAAATATCTGTTGATAACAACATGAGTCATTTGACATGGTGGGGTATGATGATGAATTGCATTCTGTGCTCCTTTGTAAGGTGTTTTGAGTGTCAAAGAACTCATGTTTCTCACCTAACTACATTTAGTTGTTACTGTTTAAGAAAGATAAAATTCAGTATAAAATTACACATTTTTGGCCATTACAGGTCTTCAAAGAAAAAAATCTTTGTGCCTAAAATTATTTCAAGAAAGATGAATTTGAAAACTGTTGCAGTGTGTATATATATATATGTGAAATGCATCATATACTGCATACACTTGACTGGGAATGCATTTTCTCTTTTATTTTTTTTTCCCTGTGGCAGTTATTCCCTACATTTTCAGAACTAAGAAAAAAGTATATTTGGAGGTGTACTGCTAAAAGTCTTGCAACTGAAAACTTTGAATTATAGGCTTTGAATCAAATAATCAGATGACTCATGAAAATGGTAATAGGCCATTAGTTATTGCCAACAGGTAATATGCTCCTTAGCCACAATTGTGGTGAAACTCTTGCTCAGAGCTGTCTTAAGTCTCAGGTCATCAAACAGGCCTTGCAGGGCAGTCACTAGTCTGGGGACCAAGTGTAAACTTCCTCACATTGCAAGTGACTGGTCACATCTGGGGGATATTGCATGATCATTTTCCCACTCTCATCAAAAGCAGAGCAGTGAAGAGCACCAGGTAACCCTGTCATAAGCCATGCTTACCCATTGCTCCTTTATGCAACCCTCCAAACTACATCATTTGTGGCTAAAGAAAGTATGCACATGCTAACTACTTAAATATTCCTGTGCAGACTTTGCACTGTAGCTGCCCTGGCTTCCAATCCATCTACAGCACCCAAGTTTCATTAATGCCCAGTGTCCAGCAAACCCTGTCTGCTGCCTCTAAGTCATCAGTGGCTGGTTGTCATCAAAGGCAGCAGGCACAGTGAGACAAGGGAAGCATTTTGTCTTTCTGGAACAAGATGGTGACTTCTCAAGATTGGGATCAAGTTGGAGCGTAAGTAGCGAGACTGCACATTTTATTTCACTTCTCAGGAACAAATAGGGAATTATTAAACTCTCTTATTTCTGCCACCTTCAGGAAAACGGTGACAGTCTTTATGAGTATCTGCAACTGGTACCTTTCATAAGTGTTGAAATATATGCACAAAACCATTGCATTTGTTGTTTTGGAGGAAAATTGTGTATTGAAATAGGTGGCATATGTTTTATGAAACAGCCTCATTTCTACAGTCTGCAGACCTTACTGTCCCTTTTGCTGTGGATTGCTGGCAGAACTGCACTTCGTGGACACACTCTACTCTTGCATCCCCAAACAACTCCCAACGAACAACCCCCAAAGAAAGTACTCCAACTCAATTTTTTCAAAATGTATCTACCTTTAAATCTCTTCGGCATTCACAAACAGGCTCCTTTGCAATTGCTGGCAATTATATCTATTTTTAGAGTTGTCTAACACACTTCAAAAAGCAGCAAGGGATGCAATAAAACCAGGGATACTATATATCACTTTCATTAAGAAACAACACTTTAATTGCCATGACTTACTACTTCAATGCTTGCAAGATGGATGGTGTCACCCTTGAGAATTTTCCAGGCATGGTTTCTGCTCAAATTTAGTCTCTCAGACTATATTTCAGTTTCTTGGGAATGGGAGACCAGAGAGTGGTTGGACAAGAAAAATGCAATATTGGAGAGAAGATAGAATGATTGAGAAATATTAGCTCAGGGATACACGTGTGGAACAAGTGTATTACCTGGGAAGGGATACCTTATGTTGTAATATCTTACATGACATGAAATCCAAAAAGGCACCTGGAAGAGTGTGACCCTGCACCAGTTTAACAAGGATTATTGCATTTTGAAAATTTCTCCTGTAGATTGGCAACTCCTCATATTTAACAGGTGTTGTGCTGTCTGTAGACTCCACATAGATACCCCCAAAAGCACTTGTGGCCTTGTCGTTAAATACTGGGTTTGTATATGCCATATTTTTGAAACTTATGTTTCAGTAAAATCAGCATAAATGAAGGAACACTTGGAATTACCCATGGCAACTTCAGTCTTTTTTGGCCCTGTTAAAAGAGACATTGGTATAGTCACAAATTTTCCCTCTAAGTGAACATAGGATCAGGAATAGCTATCCTGCATCTCTAGAAAGTCATGGGATTTTGATCATATGAGAGAAGAGGACTAACTAGGAAATGAAAATGGGTCTGTACTGTAGAGGAGGTACTTCAAAGATATCCTTCATTTTCCTGCAATCCAGGATCATAAAAGAGCTTGGCCATCATTGGAAGCTCTTCTGGGTTTTATCACAATGAACAAAGATTAGCTGTTATTATTCAGCATCTGCTTCAGTGTTCTAAATATCCTATAAAATTCTGAGCTTTACCTAATTGGGCTAGAAGGAGAAACAGACCAATAAATCTATTTTTATTATGATTAAGTTATTCAAGTCTGGGAGTAAATAAATGTTGAATAAAATGCATGGGAATATTAGTTAATCATCTTCTAACCATAAGAATATGGTATTAAGAAGTAGACTGGAGTTTAGAACTGTTGTTCAAAAATATTCTTTTTCTTAATCTTATAGCAAATAGAATAGCCTTTTTTTTAAAGTCATTAGTGCCACCCAGGTTAGAGCTTGCCAGTGTAGTTGAAGTGATGCTTAGCCCCTTTCTGACACAGAGAAGCTGTTGAAAATGCATTGTACAAATTCTCTGAAACCACTGATTGGTTCCAACAAGCTTCTTGATGGGACTAAAGAGGCCATCTTTAACCTTCCATGCCCTGAATGGTTTGGAAAAACAATTTTTTTGAGTTTGAGAAAAACTGCACTTCCATGTCCTAGTGCCACTGGAGAGATAAGCAGAGATTCATAAAGAGAGGTGCTGGCTTGAAAACCTCTGTATAGGTTTAGATCTTGCTCTCAGCCATACACATTGTTATTGTTTGAGGCATCCAGCTCTGCAATCATTTTCCCTCTTGCAGTTCAGGCAGGGTGGGCTTCAGGATATACATTTATGGGTGCCTTTCTTCTATTCTTACCCTATGAATTCTTAGTGCTGATGCTGGGATAGGTGTTTTGACCTATTTTCGGAGCTGGACATGTAGAGATATATTTTGAAACTGTGAATCTAAATAATACCCATGTATGATTAGGAGACAGAATGAGGACTGCAGAATTAAAATTCCCAAGAGTTGTTATTAGACTCCTTTTCCTCAGTGATGCCAACTGAATTACATGTCAGGAGACCTGTGCTGTGAAGAACTGCTCAGGCATGTGCGCAGCTGTATGGCAGGATGTCTGTCAGCCAGGCAATTGATCTCTCCTTGCTACCAACTGCACCCAAAAACCTCACCCCAGGGGTGGAAGGAACAGACTCACTTCCCAATTTTGAACCAACAGAAGACTGTGGTCTGCCAGTAATCAACCTTAGTCAACATTATGCCATGAGTACTAGTGACAGCAATACAACTTTCCAGTTCTGGTTGAGCCAATGGCTTATTTGACATCCTTTCACTGGCAAAGACATGTTCTGTCTGAATTGGGCAGATACAAGTGGCCTGGGTTCATCTTTGCACCTTTCTTCATGTGCTTCTCCTCAATAATTTGGGGTAGGGTTCTGTAAGACACTACTACCAGCTATAAATAGCGCTATAAGTAGAACAGACACTGGGACACCAGCTGCCGAAGGAGAAGTCCTGAACAAGCTTTTTAGGTTCATAGCAGAGAAGAAGGAAGAATTCTAAAATTTTAGTCACTGAATATTGGAATCTGTCTTTTCCAAAGACTAACCATGTCATACTATAGCACAAGCTTTCCAGCTTGGAAGACTGCTAGGAATGGATGCATCTCTTGCATGCCATTGTAGCAGTTGAACACAAAAGCATAAACCCATCATAGCCTGAGTATTTACAGCATTCAGATTCACTGACCTTGCATTTCTAGAAGGGACAAAAAAAAAAAAAAAAAGAAAAAAAAAAAGAATTAGAAACTACTGGGCTTCCAATATTGAGCTTTCAAAATATTTTCTAATAGTGACCTGGCTGTGACATTTTTGATACTGATACAAGGTGAGTTGCTTGATAGTAATGTAGGCATACTTTCAGTCACAGTACAAAAGACCT